>NC_090705.1:1685000-2915357 GCF_040954835.1 Lepisosteus oculatus | reverse complement strand
TGCAGCCCTAACCTTATTGTAAAACTATACACAAGCATGGAAAGAGGTTGGTTTCCTTCAACTGTAAGATTGCAAGAGGAAAAGAGCAGGTCACGTTGGCTGGTATTGATTTTTTCAAAGTCATAAACACATGAGAGGCAGAGTGGACCGGCACGCCTCTGACATTGTGTGAGCACTTTCAGGGAAGGCACTTCATCTCAGGAAAGCAGGCCGTGAGACACCTTGCGCTGAGTGCACGGACCTTGGCGAGTAACCGAGTATTTTCCCTCGTTTTGTTTATGTTGCAGTCACCACTGCAGTAGCTACAGTTAAAGTAATACGTACAGTATGTAGTCTTGAATCTGAAAATAAATTCGATCTTACTGTTTTTCCCTCTCCAAAAAAACACATCATCCCACTGTTTTCAAAGTTCTAAGCTGAATTGTCTCGGAAAGAAGAAACTTTTCTTCATCTCCTCTCCCCTCTTTTTCTTATTCTTCACCTTTGCTAAGACAATAACAATGATCATTTTCCGTTGGATTTAAAACGCTGCAGAAATTCAGAAGGAGAGTCTTTTTTCTTTCTCCCTTGTTCCCATCAGGACATGTTTAGAAAGGAAAGAGAGAGAACTTTCCCTCTCGGTGTTCTCATTTCGGCCATCACCAGTTAGTGAGTGGTTGCAAAAACCAAGAAACTTGTTTGTGTATGGTCCATATTTTTAAAAGAATTAGAAAACTCAGTGAATAGGCCTTGACTGCAGCAGGGGGGTGTTCTGTATTGTGCGCCGACAATGACAGTCTGTCTAAAGCTTGGTATTCCATGGCAGGGTTCCAGTCAAAACTTCATTGTCAAGGTGATGACCATTCCATCAGAGGGCATTTAATTCAAAGTGCGACTCTGTCTGCATCTTTAAGCAGGCCGACACAGTGCCAGCTGCCACACGAATGGGATACTCCAGCTATGAAAATGCCTTTGTCTTTCTCTGCCATATGCAGACTTGTAGAACTGAGGGAGATGCGAGCTGTCAGGGCCCTGCCCTAACCCTTTGCTTCTGCCTTGTGCTGCAAGTAAATAGTGCATTCATTGGCCTGTTGTTCAGCACAAGTCTGCATTGCTCTGCAGCTCTTCTGCCCTCATTCTGATGCAAAAGTTGAACAAATAAGACAAGGCAGACCGCAGTCCACAGCTCTTCATCATATATTCATTGGGAGCAAAGGGGGGTATAACACTATGTGGACTACGTTTTATTTAGCTGTTATTAAACATTTTATTTAATGGCAGTTCTCTCAACAAGCTACAAACATATCTGAAATGCATTATCATCTTAGGTATAGGACTTTACACAGTATGTACACTATATGTACATAGATTTGAACTATTCCCCTGTCTCCTGCTGTGGTTATGGGTAGAGAATATGCACATTAAATTTTTAAATGAGAATTATCTGAGTGGGTAATAAGGCGTTTGGCTCCATCCACTAGGTTTCGGAAAAGCAAACCATCCTTCTTATCTAACAACATTACTGATTATGTCTACATCAGAAACAGATGAGAATAAATGTTGCCAGAAAAGGAAGTCAAGAGGAAGTGTGTATTCCATTATTTTGTCTGCAGGAAAACGTTCGCATAGTGGGTGGGACTGTCTTCTGTTTCCTGTTAAAATCACGAGTAAAGGCACGTTAGCATTGAAATGCAGGATTACCTACTGTAGAAGTGATTACTTCACACTGTAAATAGCAAACGGTCATCAATCTTATATTTGAACAGTAGCCTGTACTTCTAACAAGCAGGAGTTTCATGTAAGGGTTGACATAATGCAGAAGGACACTCTTGTGCGTTTTCTTCTTTACCTTGTATTTTTCATTCTAAGAAAATGTATTCACAAAAACAAATTGGATAGACAGTGTTTCAAAAAGTTAGTTAAGTTCATGTTTAAGATTTATCGTTCAAATGCTGCTTGGAGAAGATAGTAAAATTCTCTTGTCTGTGGAAAAATGTGACACAATTGGTTGGTACAGTACAGTAGGACATCGGGTTAAAACACAGCTACTTTAGCATGTGGCGTGCCTGTATGACAAGGCTATACTAGCAGGCTTCACGCATTAACTAGGGATACAGTAAATCACAGTTCCTAAACTTTAGTATTTTGCCAAAGGCATCCCTCTTCCTTAAAATTATCTAGCACAGATAATCGTAGAAATAAAAATGAACCATAATACCTATGTTTTTACTAGTAACACACAACAGATATCTAAGGATGTATTTTATAGAAACTGGTGGTTTTATTTATTAAATGAGTACAATTTCAGAAGGCTACAAAACAGAAATAACATACTAATTAAATATTTCATTTGAGGAATTAGGTTGTTCGGCTTCTCTAGTGAACACTGAAGAAATGGTAACTTTACACTGTACCTTATGTCTGTATGTCCTTATGTCATAATACAGGATACATAATTTGTAAAAACATGTTTGTGCATGTTTGTGTGCAATGTTCTCTATTTAAATTAACAGTGTTATCGTGCAAGTTTTGATTTTTCCTGTTTAGGCAACCACCTGATCTTAACAGTTTATCTTGAGAATCAGTTTATTTAACGGAAAACAGATAAAAGAAGGATAAGCCTAACTTTTCAGTTCCTAATTGGTTTGTTTTTAATTCCAAAAGTCAGTGTTAACCCTCAGCTCTCCCCACCACTCAACGCGCTCTCCAAAGTCAACACATTAAACCTTCTTCTCAATGCATGAATTGAAAAGTATGAACAGATTGTTTTCCAAGTAGATCTCCTGGTTACATAATGAAATTCTGCCTGAGTTAAGGCAAAAGAACTGAGTGATCACATTTACATTTAGAAAATCCTGCTCTTGACACAAACACTACAGTAGTATACATGCAGGAGTAACACCTCTGTTGCCATTTATTATATGAGATGTATATTTTTTCCTGTGTTTTCAATAAAAAAAACTCCTATATATTTGTTTGTACATGGTTGTTCATGGTATGTTTTGTAGTAATAATAAACTAGACTGGACTAAAGTCCTGATGAAATTGCCGGTTTATTACTAAGCTATTTATAAATCCACTGAATGTTCAGATGTTTTTGACAGGCATGGAGAAGGAGGTGGTCTCTTTTGTTCTGAAAATGCTTAAAATATCTGTTGGTGTAACAAAGGTTGAATGGCTTCGAGGCATTTTACTCCTGTATACAATTGGAATTATAGAATTGTGTTTAATCCATAACATTTTATCACAATGTTATACTGTATCACCAAAAGACCAAAATGACAAAGCAAACCAGAGATTCCATGAAGAAGAAAAAGCTTTAATCGTCTACAGTACTGAAGTTTCTTTTTTCTCCCATAGAAAATGAATTACTCTGTGTTGATTTACCTAAGAAAAAGTGCCAGAAAGTCTTTCCTTTTCACATGCACTGTTTCAGTCTGAGTCTTAGAAACTCCTGGACAACTGTTAATCTCAGAATACAATAAATGACTCTCCCCTCTTGATCTTTTCCAATTTGATTTCTAATCTCTCTCACTAAGTCTCTGCTTGTCACTGGTTCTCTTTCCTATTTCTTCTTGAAGTCTCAGTAGCCTTTCATACTGTTGATCACACCACCCCCCTACACTCTCCCTGTATACTTGGTATGTTGTCTTCCAACCTTTCTAGATGTTTCTAGATTTTCTGTTGTGACTCTCTCTTCACCTTTCCCTCTGTGTGTGTGTGTGTGTGTGTGTGTGTGTGTGTGTGTGTGTGTGTGTTCCCTGAGAACATCTTGTATTTTACTCCATCTGCTAGCTTTTCTTTCCAATTCTTGGTAGGCTGCTCCTGCCAGTTGTCTTCTGAAGATACTCAGATGTCCTTCTCCATTGTCTTTAAGGACTCTGACATTTCATTAGGAGTATCGCCGCCCCTTAGCCCATCTGTCCCTTATTTGCCTTTCCCTTTTACTTAACCTCTCAAAGTCTGACCTCCTCTCCCATGTATCCCTCCCTCCTTTCCCTGTTCTGATCCCACTACCTCCCCTGATGCGGTGTTACTGTGTTCTTCTCCACAACATACAGGATCTATCCTTTCTGAGCAATAAGCTGCACTCTGCTCCAGGTGCAAGCCCTCCGTCTGTCTAGATATGGCGCATGTCATTCTCTCCAGGAGCACCTCACCGCCCCTGGAATCCACCTTTCCATTTCATCCAAGCACTGTGGCTGGATGGTCATGTTTCCTGTCCTCTCTGAGTTCATGCATCTCCTCTTGTTGACTCTCAGTGGTTACGGTTCTTTGCTCTCTGATTTCACATCCCTGCCCCTTCCTACCGCTGTCTTTGTCTCGGCTCCCTCCTCTCTGCAGTCCCTCGACTCTCCTCGTAGCCCCTCTGGGCTTCTGCCTCCTACTGGCTGTGTCCTTGCATCCACTTTCCTTGTAGCCCCTGTAGTGGAACCCGAGGCAAGGGAGCACCCAGAATGCACTTCACCTAGGATAGGTAATAAAGTAAGATGGCAAAAGTGCTTTAATAATTGTCATCGGGGCCGGAGTGGTGGCCCTGTGGCTGAGGATCTGTGCCTGT
Source organism: Lepisosteus oculatus (assembly GCF_040954835.1). Classification (NCBI taxonomy): domain Eukaryota; kingdom Metazoa; phylum Chordata; class Actinopteri; order Semionotiformes; family Lepisosteidae; genus Lepisosteus; species Lepisosteus oculatus. The sequence goes on along the minus strand of NC_090705.1, from coordinate 2,910,817 downwards.
GGCTGGAAGGTTGCCAGTTCATATCCCGTGGCCAGCAGAGGAATCCTACTCCATTGGGCCCCTGAGTAAGGCCGTTAACCCCAGCTGCTCCAGGGGTGTTGTACAAATGGCTGACCCTGCACTCTGACCCCAAGCTTCTCTCTCCCCGTCTGTGTGTCTCATGGAGAGCAAGCTGTGGTCTGCGAAAAGACAAATTCCTAATGCAAGAAATTGTATATGGCTAATAAAGTGATCTTATCTTATCCCCCAACTCCCTCCATATCAGATGAATGTTCTCTTTCTATTTCTTCTCTAGTGGGAAAATTAAACATAACAACAGCCCAGTAAGTTGGGTAGTTTGAATATTAACTGCTTCACAGACAAACACAATACGGGACGTTTATTCAAATTATAACCGAGTCATTTTAACAAACATCGAGCTAGTAGTAAGAGCTGTCAACTCAGTTTTTTAAAAGCACAATGAATCTGGTAACATTAAATGACAGAAAAATGTTGTTTATTCTTTTGTGTTTGTCTGCCTTTTGGTATTATAATTTTGTTTTTGGAAACCTCTGCAAAGAATCTTTGCTTTCTAGGTTTTTGTAAGCTGCAATGCTCTAGGTGAATAATGTAATATGTGGGGTTTGTTAACAAAAAACATTCATACACTTCTACCCACACTGCAAAAGCTGTGTTTATGCAATAAGAGCAGAAGAATATTTAGAGGCTAAAAGTTTTCTAAAAGTCAATGTGATTAGTCACAGCTGACTGTCATTTGAGAATGACTATTTGTTTAAATTGTTCTAATGCACTTAAAAACAGAATTACATCTTTATTACCGTTTGTTACTAACAAAACAAAAATGAATTAAATGAACAAATAGACTCCCTGAGTGGTAGCTTATTAGAGCTCTTTTAAATGTAAAACCTAATTCAAAAACTGCTGTACAGAAGACCGAGGTCCATGCTATTAGTGATTTTAAGGACACTGTGCCCGATGAAATCACAACGCAAGCTGTGTGAATGAAAAAAAACTGTTTTGATTCAAGCTTACCATGTGCGTGTATAATGCTATTACATATCAGATCGTTATCAGATAGTTTGAATAACTTCTTCTTGTGAAGGTAAAATCCTGGACGGTGGGCAAGTGATTTAAAAATGCCATGTAAAAATGTCCGCCATGTAAAAATTAGTTGATTAAAAATCTATATAAAACACACTTAGTACATACAGTAAATATGCCCATGCCTTGGTTGTGTAACAAAGATTGCCTAACAGCCGCTGGAATGGCTGAAGGTGACTTGTCTGTGGGAGAAGTGCCCAGACAGTGATCTGCTTCAGCAGTCAACACAGTAGTCCAGAGAAACCAGGACATCAGCTCTGTGAGGGTCAGCTTCTGTCTCAGAGGAGAGAAAGTCACCACACCGGCCTAGAACTATCATATCCTTCTGATCCATCTGTGCAGTTGTTTCTGAACTGCAGTGCTTACAGCACAAGAAAATCCAGGAAGAAATAACCAGTACAATATCAGAATGACTGTAACTCAGGGAGAGAGTTTTAGTCATTGCTAAATGCTGTTTTGCCTTGGGGAGGCCTGATGTTGTTTGTTGACAACGTGGTTAGTGTTATTCTGGCTCTTGCATTGTAGAATGGAAGCAGTGGGATGATGTGGAAAGGATTCTTCATCCGCACACAGTAATGCCACCTATTTGCATATTTTGCTGTCAGACAAGTGGCTTAAATGCTTAGTTTGCAGCCTATGACAGCTAAGAAAACTGAAAAAAAACAACTTTGAATTTGGAGTCTGAAGCAGAGCTCTGTGAGTACATGAAAAGAAAAGACGGGAAATCACCGAATGGCACCTAATTGAGTCACAGGCTAAAGGGTTCTGCGTATTATGTTTGGAAAACTGGAATTTTTTTCCAGTGCTGAATTCAATGTTGAAATGACTGGCATCCCTTCTTAAAAGAACAAATGGAATTCCAACTTGACTATGCTCTTTCAGCCCCCAAATTAGTGCCTTCTGTCAGGAAACTCCAGCCTTGTTGTCGACTTTACAACAGGATAACAATATGAAGTTGCCCTGCAATGGGCTGTTGTCCTGTCCAGGGAAGTCCTGTCTTGCACCTGTTGCTTGTTGGGATAGGCTTCCATTCCCCCTGCAATCCTGAACTGGATGAAGCAGTTAGAAAGTGGATACATAACAACACAAAGTCTACATCAAACTCATGACTAAAGGAGTAAGAGAGCAGAAAACCCTGTGTTCTTGATTGGTCACTAGAGCAGAAGATGAACTGTACGAGTTGGAGACAGATTACAAGTTCAGGCCTGCAGAATCTGGAGTTGCTGGAAAGGTTTTGTGTGGTTGAATGTCTCACATGTGACATTTAAGAAACTATTAAAAGGCTTCAGGAACTGCTCCATCAAGGAAATCGGAGCCAAGGTAGAGATTGCATAATACTGATCACTGGAATGTGAAGTAGTTCAGGTGGGTAGCTGCGTCAGCATGCGTAGTCTGCAGAGGAACAATAGGTTTATTCCATGGTGAAAAGAGAAGAAAGAAAACATAACGTTTCGGCTGTGAATCCTTCTTCAGATGTATTCAGTAGAATGTGAATACATTTAACACCATACATTTAGAAATACATAGACTACTGTACATACGTAGAATTTAGAAATACAAATAGTATAACTATTTTTAACAGATGCTCTATGCATAATACAAAACTGATAGTTATTCAAGTAAGTCTTCATCATTAATTTGTGTCAGGCTTTGCTGAATTTGTATAAAGGTTTTCATGCTAAATATGCTTTTTGTTATAACTTATCAAGGGTGTATATGCATTTGGAGGTACAGTATGTTTTATTAAGAAGGCACAATGGTATTCTGTTTAGACAGGAGATCTGGAATTGTTAAAGAACGATTCTGCAATGTCCATGTTTGTTTATTGAAGTTTTATTTCTCTATGCAACTTAAATAGCAATTGGTTTTTGTTATTAATTACTGACTACACCACGTTTTTTTCAACTGTTTGATCAATCCCTCTTATCATTATTACTGCTATTTCATTTTACCCAAATACTTTTATAAAGACCTAAGATTGAAATGGATCAAAATGTGTTGTGAAGCACACGTTAGAAAATGGTATACAGAATATAGACAGGGAAAAAACTTAATTAATTTTTTCCTTAGTATCAAACGGCAACGTGATATATCTCCTGCATTGTAAATGTCAGGAGTATGGCAAAAACACAGCTAAAATTTCCATTTGAGCCAAATTGTGAACATAGTATTTTGATATTGTGCCAGCATGGTGTTTAGAAGAAAGTCCAGGGGGAATCAGGAAAATGAAAGTACATATAATTATGAGAAAGGTTGTAATTATCTCACAGTTACTAGTTTCAGTTTTCAGAAATAAAAACCATAAGAACTGGGCAAGAAGGTGTAATGTTTTTTCCACATTTAACTTTCAAGTCAAAGCCAGAGGACTGGCCAGTTTCCTTCTGTAAAATTATTGCTGCAGTTCTCAGCAAGCATTTGACCAAAAGCCAAAAGAGGCCACCTGTTGTTATTTTAGAGAGGGGTTGTCTTTGTTTCTGTTTCCTTAGGGCAGAAAAACACATTATGTGGGCTTGAATCACAATATTTTGGAAATGCTGAGTAATGACTAAGAAAATTGATCTTGTTTTGAAGCCACAGTGCTACAGTCTACCCTGGCGTATAACAGAGCCACAATCAGACTGAAGTGGGTGTCCAGCAGCCAAGGTTATTATTTGTGTTTAAATAAACCCTTCTCTCAAATTCCTACTGTAGATCATGATTTAGGTTAGGACTAAATCAAGCAGATAACATAAAAGATTATACTTTGTGTCATAAAATCAATAACCTTATGGTGGATACTTTCAAAACTTTTATACCTTACCATTAATTAAAGATCTTTCTACTACAGAGGATGACGAAGACCTCTTAATGTGAACAATAGTGAAATATTAGACATTGCAGGTTTCTAACACCTTAGAATCAGTGCTCTGGCTTTATAGTTCTCCAAGATTACAAGGAATTTATTTGTCAGTCTCCCTAGAGACTTATTATAAAAATATAATAAAATTTCAGTATGACTCCTTGACTTTTAAGATGTCTATGAGCAGCTTAGAGGAGAGACTAACCAAGAGAGTTAACAAAGAGTAATGCTTCCACTCTGTCCAGTTATTTTATACTGAAAGGCTCAGCTATACTGTATACTGTATTTATTTAGCTTTGTTTACATTGGCCTAAAAGGTTTACTAAGTTACATATGTCCATGGATTGTTTTCCAGGAACATGTAAAGTATATATAAAAGCATATATATTACTCATAAATTACTGTAATCAGTGTGGCAGTATTTACCTTTTCATCCAGTAAAAACATATTGTGATCTCTGGATGATTCTTCAGAAGTTGAAAGGCATCCAAACATTTTGATGCTCCAAAGTTACTTGCAACACACCTTTCTTCCTTTCATTTTATCTCTAACAGTATTTTCTTGTGTATTGTGTGTAATAATTCAGTAAATTTCTAAACTTCTTTAATTATGATTCTCTGTAACATGCTGGCTAATCTGTGAGAACGTTGCTTCACTCTGTGGAATACAGATGTCATAAAAGAGCCCTTTATGGACTGCCTTAAGGATGAGTCTCATGCACCTAATACAGCAGGGAAAGACAATCTTTTAGAGCAGGGTCTAACCTTTTTAAAACTTGCGGAGCTAAAGAAAACTTTCTTATTTGAGAAGGTTAATGAAGAAGCATGTGATCAATTTGCATTCAAGATTCTACTAATTGCCAAATGAACCTTTCCAGCAGGGTCAACCTATGCAAATTATTTCTAATTCCAATTTGCATGACATTACAGGGAACAAGGGGCAGCAACAAATGTGTTTGTTTTACTTAAGATGTAGAAGTGCCATGCTGTATCTGCCCGACAGCAGGATGCGTGAGAAACCTCACAACATGACCTTGCTGTGCACACTCAAGTGAGAACCCAGGGTAATTTTGGTTAACGATGTTTGCTGACTCAAAATAGAAGCCACTGGGAAAACAGTTGTTTATTAGTTTAATGATTAACGGTGGACAGGAGTGATGTCGCCATCTAAGAGCAGTCAATCTGGTTCAATTTCAGGCAATTACCGCCAGCCTGGCCTGTCACTTACAGGCCCATATTTTCCTCCATTGTCTCAGTAATGGTTTCATTGCATTTAGAAGTTGGCCTGCAAGCCATCAGTTTTTATAAGCCCATTTCCAACTGAATGCATCTGGAGATAAAACATAGCAACCAAAACCCCAGAAATTATACATTATTTCATTACCCCTTCTACTATACTGTCGTGCCTCTGGAAAGAGCTGAAACCGACATATCTAACACAGTAAAAGCGAGTCTATGATGAAATAATTCCGGCACAGCCCTGAAATGGCTCCACCCCAACTTAAACACACACTCACATGAAAACAGGCCACTTCACTAGATGATAGTCTAGGTCATTCAGGTTAAAGTCAGTCAGAAGACCCTAGCTGTTTACAGATGTAGATGGAAAAACACATCCATAACATGGGTGTTTGCTTGAGACTGGCTCCAACAGCCCGTGGCAATCAGCAGTAAATCTTGCAGCAGATCTCCCTTATCTATAATAATAATAATAATAATAATAATAATAAACTTTATTTTATATAGCGCCTTTAAAGGTGGCTTCTCAAAGCACTTTACAGGATGACAATAACAATAAATAAGAAGACTACAACAATACATAAGAAGATTTCTCAAGATAAGACACAATTACAATTTCAACAGTAACAATAGAGGAGACCGTGGAAGGTAGTACTAAGAAGAGCAGAGGGGTGAAGAATGGAACCAGTTAAGTAAAGGCTTTTCTGAAGAAGGTTTTGAGTCTGGATTTGAAGGAGTTTAGAGAAGGTGACTCTCTAATATCCTTGGGCAAAGAGTTCCAGAGCTTGGGGGCATAGCAGGAGAAGGCCCTGTCGCCCATACAATGTAGACGGGCTTGGGGGACAGTAAGGAGGGCAGAATTTGAAGAGCGGAGGTTGCGAGGTGGGGAGTAGGGCGATAAAAGTTCAGACAGGTATTGAGGTGCCAAGCCATTCCTATAGCGAAACATTGTGTCTTGTGGGAGAAGTGGCTGGAGACATTCCCTCTTTTCAGTTATCATTGCTAAGACTCTGGTACACAAAGCAACAGGGACTGTAGGAAATTCTGCTACACTGTGTGTGGCTCACAGGGATTTACTGTATATCTATTTAAACCATCCATTTCTATAATCACAGCAACTTCTACTTCAATAATTTTAGTTTCACATTAGGAGGAATTGTTTGTTATATTTTAGAACCTATTAAATTATTTTTGGTATAAATAGTGTACAATAATGTCACACAAGATGTCATAGGTCCTGGTAGCTACTGAAGAATGGACCTAGACAAACACAAAACCCAGCTCACAACAGACCAGCTGGGAGCTCTTCATTTCCATAGTTTTTGTTAACATTCATTCTTAAACGAGATGGTGACACATTACTAAAGGGGGTCCAGACCTTGATCATAAATCTTAATAAATTAAGTCAAAGCCTCCTCCTCAGCTGTTGCTCCCTTGTTGTGATCTCATTCATCACTTACAGTCCTCTTCTCGGTTAGGCTACTTGAAGACAGACAAGGGTTTGGCTAATGTAGGGAATTTCCTTTAATACAAAGGACTGCTAGACTCAGGCATACAACCTTGTGCAAATTATTACTTGCCTTGCTTCTTAATTTGCTTATTTTTGGATATTTTCTTGATGGAGATGTTACTTATTTTCTTTCTTAGCTGTTGTATGTGTGTGCTCTGCAGACATATCCTGATTTTAGTACAAGAAGGTACAGTGAAGTTGCATCAGCATGGGTAGGCTGCAATGGACTCAAAGAAGGCTCCACAGCCGAAACATTGTGTTTCTTTTCTTCTCTTTTCAGCAGGGAATAAACCTTTATTTGCTCCTATCCTGATTTTATATTCAAACATACGAAAGACAAAAAGATGATTTTGAGAAGGTCTTGTGAATTGTCAAAAATTCTCATAGTGTTTATTCGTTTGTTTGCACGTTCCACTGCCTCAGCAGGAGAAATGGCATTCTGAAAAGGAATGGATTAGTTTACACTTTTGTGTCCTTTTGTGAGAATAAGATTGATAAACCAAGAGAACAAACGGTTCACCTAAAATGTAAAACAGCACTTCATACTACACTATGAGTAAGTAGCAGCTTTGTTTTAAACCAGAAAAGTAACACCATCATTTCACACAGAGGCTTTTGAGTTCCTGTTACCTAGCCTGTCTGAATACAAACAGAGGGTAACAAGGGATTATGTGAACTGTAGTGTTTAAGGTCTTAGAAAAGAGCTGATAAAGTTTAAGTTGCTCAGAAGTGGATGCAAGGAGCGATTCACTTGCAGATTACTTGGCTTCTGAATCTGTGAGACACTGTCTTGTGGTTAGGGAGTTCCCCTGTTCCCCTCTACTCCAGCTCTCCCTCTTCGTATAAATGCAAATTGTGACAAGGAGCCTCTTCTGTGCTGTACTGATCAGGGAAGAAGAGAATATTCCACGGTGGGCCCACACCTTGGACAGGAAGTCAGGGTATCGGAATCCACAGAGACATAGGAACAATTTGGAGACACCAAATGATCTACCCAATAGAAATGGACTCTCATACAGGCAATGTAATACTGTAAAGAGGTCGCTTGTTTCGAATATAATACTGCAAAGAATTTGTGTTTATTCTGTTTTTCTTTGTGACAGAAAACTGAAGTTCTTAAAATTGGTTAATTCGGGTCAAGTCTTGGCCATTTCATTCTGTTGCCATGTCACCATGATTTCCCCATTCAGCCATGTGGATCAACCTCAGCCACCTCAGAACAGGATTGTGAAAACTCAGAATCACACAAGTGAAACAGAAAGGTAGATCTGCCCAGAACAGTAGGGGTTGTGTTGCAACATAAAAAAAAACAAGTTGTAATAACAGAAGTTTACAGAAAACTAGTTTTTTTCCTGAATCGTACTATTGACGAATGCACTTAAATAATCTCTCTCTCGTGTCAAACCTATCTGCATCCATACCTGAACATAGAAACTAAATATACCGTATGATTGGTATGAATTTAATTTCATGAGGAATTAAAAAAATTGCTTCAGTAATAATCAACGGCTTTAAAAGACATCATCAACTCCTTAACAGAAAAGATCAATATGGTAAGACATGGTGCTGCCCAGCAAGAAATAAGTGTTCCTGTTGGCATTTCATTGTTCAGCTTTAAAAGTTAATGTGTGACAAAGATGTATGTCATATCTGCACAAGCAGCCAGAGCTGTATGAGACCAGAGCAAAGGTCGCCTGGGGCATGTTGATTCAGTGACTCAGTCGATTCCTCAAGGCGCTGCACTTACGTACTGTACGTTCTGTTTCGCTCAGCTTGAAACTGTCACACGCTGTCTGCTAATGCGTAAAATAAAACGAAACTGCTAGAGCCGCCTTGTACGGATATTCAGTTGTTAATAAACAAACCAGTTGTTTTCCTTGTGATGTCACTGTGATTTCCAGAGAGGTCATTCCATTCATTGTCCGTCTCTCACGGCTGAGGCTGAACCCATGAGCCCGAAGATGACTGACGAGATCGATGCAGGAGCCACACTCTCTGGCCAGTGGAGCAGGTTTCATCACGAGTTGTGTAACTAATGACCCCTGTGTGAAAAGCAGTTACTGTATATGACATGTCTATACTAGTAACATGCTTTACAAATTCAATGTGCAATGGGAAGAAATAATAATACAAATATGAATGAATGAATGAATGAATTATTATTATTAGTAGTAGTATCATCATCATCGTCATCATAAAATAGCAATACAAGTTATGGCGACATGGTCTCAATCAAAGTTAGCAGATTAAGAGACTGAAACAAATCTTGGACAGATAATTTTTTTGACTGATAAGTTCTAAATATATATCCTTAACAAGTGCATAAAACACCTAAAAAAGCAGGTGAGTTAAAGATAAAAATATGTGATTTGTTCTTATTTATCTATAAAAGTCTAAAACTTTCAGATTCACAGAGGTCTTGCTATAAAGCCTAAAATATCCCATGTTTTTTTTTCAAAACAGTAGTTAACCTCTGAATACTTATCAGGTAAGATCACTGTGCTAAAATCCTTAAAGATAGGGACAGAAGCTTGACATATGGTTTCCTCACAACACAGGCACTTCCCCCAGTTTCTAAGTGCTGGGCACTCACAGCACACAAGAAGAGTGGAGAGGAAGCCTGCAAAAGAACAGTCTGTTCTTCTGTCACCTTGGCTCTCCAGCTGTGCTTTGTTCATGCAGAAGGATGTACGCTGGATTCTCTGTGCACAGGCGTCCCTGGACATAAAGAGAGCAATACAGGGAAGCCTTTTTTTCCAACTTTTTTCACCACACATACTGTACAGTAACAAACCACATGGCATTGACAGAATACTCTTTTAAAAATATTCGTCATTATTTTATTATTCTTTTCTGCATTGCTATTACTGTGCGTTATGGTGAAGTCTATGGAGATTTCTAATCCCCCAGTTCAAAAGTAGCCTTTTTGTGTTTGCACTTAACATTCTAGGTCAGGGTGCACAGCCCCAGTCCTGGAGCAGTCCATAGTGCAGCTGGATTGACAGGTCTCTAAATCAACAGTTCCTTAAGAGCTGGGGAAAGCTGATAAGCTGCTCCAGTTAAATGTAGTTCAATTGGGTCATCAAGAGCTGAGCTAGAATGAAAAAATGTGCACACATCGGATCTTCAGAAGCGGAGCAGGGTACCACCCTGTTTCAGGAGACGCCCAGTTCAGAACAGTTCAGAACACTTCTCCGCGGACCAGCGAGATGTAGCCTGGACTCTCCAGCTGAGTTCTTATAGTGTAACCCTGGTTTGGCCCTGGTCATGAACTGTCCCAGTCCAGCAGGCTTTATAGCTGGATTTCTAATGGTGATTTTAATTAACTAATTAAAATACAATTAAATCATACACAGAACATAAATGATGTAACAAAATTCAGAATATTCTTAAGCTCTTAAGGGCCAAGAGGTCCATTGATTGAACAAGCAATGTGTTTATTTGTTGAATCTTGACCCTTTAAATATGGGTTATGGGTTCAAATCCCAGTTTAGACACTGCTGTGGTTCCCTTGACTTCTCTCAGATTGCTCCAGTACAAGTCCTGCTGTGTAAATGGTTTTCCATGTCAGAATTGTAAATAGGAATTTGTTCGCAATCTACTAGTCTGGTAAAATAAACAGAAAGTTTAATGTGCCTGCATTTTCTGTTTAGCCCTAGTTTTGGTCGGTCCATGCTGGGTGATCTGACCAGGCAGTAGGAAGTGAATTATTTAATGAGTAGCAGGAGTCCACTCTGTTCTGCATGTCTGGCCAAAGACAAGAGATGTATGTCATACTGTGTATGGCATCTTCATAGGCGCAGACACAAACTCCTATTTATTGCACCATAATGTGTTTTTGTAAAGCTGGTACATCATCTTAGTTTTATTGTGGTATTCGAAACCTCTACAATAAAAGAGGTTCATAACACACATACTGTGTATACTGTACATACAGTGTATAATACACATAGTGTGACATGGTGGTAAGCAGTTATCCATGCCTCCTCACAGCTCCAGGGTTCTGGGTTCTGGGTTTGATTTCAACCTGGATAACTTTCTGTGTGGAGTTTGCACATCCCTCCCATGTCTACATTGGGTTGTCTGCAGGAGCTCAAGTTTTCTCCCTTCTCCCAAAGAAACGCTGGCTACAGTATGTTACTTGGAGTCACTAAGTTGTCTTGCCCCCGGAGGGGCTGGTGTCTCATCTAGGGTGCACTCAACCTTTGCACCTTCCAGGGTTGCCACTGCCCTTACCAGCAATAAGCAGCTTTCTGACGATGGATGGGTGATATACTAATTCTGCATGTGTGCTGGAGTAGAGGCTTTGCCCTGAAATAAAAAGCTAAAACTGTTGCTGAATACCCCAGCTGGAGTTTTCTGATCTTCACTTAATTTCATCTGGAGAGCGTGCGGATTAGGCTTCCTAAAAACTGAAGTCTGACCCCCTTTGGTGTAAGACAATTAATGCTTTTATAATTGCGTCATAAGAGAAAATTACAACCTATTTTTTACATGCACGGGCAATGTTACAATAACGTCACCATCAAACCAGGAAATAAGCAGTACAAGCACATTTGTTTAAGGAACAGCGAGTGCTGCTTATCACGTATAGGAAATCTTTGTTTCCAGAGCTGTGCTATTAATTCCCTGTTACGCAGAAGTAAATTATGCTCAGTGGAAACTGCCCAGGCAGCAGGATAAACTATGTGCTCAGAATTATTTGTGATATGTTTATATTCTGATGTTTTGTCTAGTGAACGCGAATAATTTATACCTGAAGCTAATGTCAATTCTTAATCACGTTAAAAACACTTATACTGTAAAGTCGAACTGTAGAGAAATGATCTGTTACCATGGTACCGAATATTCAAGTGTTGCTCTCTCAAAAAGTTGTATACTTACCCGTAAAAAAACTGGTGTACGATCTCCACTTGAGATTGGAACATTTCTAGAAGATCTGGTCACCCCTCTGTACGGACATTGAAGGTCTCCCTTCCTTACCTGTTTAGTGTATTTTTTTATTACTTTTTGTACAGGTAGATGTGCTGTGAGCCTGATTCTTAATGTGAAAAGCAAATAAAACTATGAAAATTCATGGGAACTTTTCCAAAGCAATCCAAACATGTTCAGTGCACAGTGCTCGAAAGTTTATTATTATGTTAATATAATAAAATACTGTATGAGAAATAGTTGCACAGTAGTCTTCCTGTACTTTGATGATGATAATAATAATAATAATAATTAATAATAATAATAGCATTGTCATTTTGAAGCTCTTAATTATTATTAGATTTATAAATGGATAGATAGATTTGAAGTTTAATGTGGCACATCAATTATTTCCCATGAATATAGTTTTTTTTTCAAAAGGCTCATCACATGTTACATATGACTCAGCCACCCCCTCCTAATCTGGAATTCCCAGTTGCTAATCTCTACTGTCTTGCTGCTGTAACTTCCGAACGACAATGTGGTTGTGGATGGAGACGGGAGCTCTGTAGTGCCTGACAGGAGCAGGAGGAGTGGTGTGTCTAGTGCTGCCCTGGTGGTACACCAGTCACCCTCCCCTGGCAAAGCTTGTCCAATAGTATGGCGCTACTTCAGCCCTGAGGTGGTACTTCATGAATCCTGGACTATAGGGATACAGCTCTGCTACCTATGTTGCATTGTACTCATTGAGACACATGGAAGCCCCTCCTATGAGCCCATAAGGAGGTCTAATAACACAACAAACTCTGCTCAACAGTGGACACACTTGCAACAGGTACTGTACATCAGGTCAGACTGAGTGTGAGACCTGCCGGTGCCAGAAAATGCCACGTGTGGCAGCCCATTGACGGAATGAGTGCCTGAATAAATGCAATAGGTTTTGTACACAAAATTGACATCAAAGGTTTGTTGCCCCTTCAGTGAACTGGCTGGGAGTGAGTTACTCCATGCATGCATCTTCATGACCATGTGTTGTCACGTCAGAAGGAGCAAGCACAGACAGTAATTAAAAAAAAAGGTTCCAAAGACAAAACCGAGTTAAATCGATTATTAATAGATAAGCGATAATATTGATCATCTTTTTTTATCAATGTACATGGTTCCAGCGGTAACTTTCAGGGCAATATAGGTGTCATTCGGTGCAGGAAAATGAAATCCTAAGTAAAGCCAAAGGGGTAAAAATGAGCACAGGCGAGCCAGAGGAAACAGAGCCATCATGGTGGTCCAACATCCTTGCGTAACGTGCATCAGCAGAGAATGAAAAGAGTCTCAATCTGACAAAACACTGCTGCTGAGCAACAGTCCGAAAGACAAATGCTGTACCTCCCAGTCAAAAAATCTATATTTATATGAAGCCCAAACAGTCTGTGGGGCTGCGGAACACAAAAGAGAAAGTAAACAAACACTGTGTGATGAGAAAAATAGATGTAGCCAGGCTCAAAACAAACACAGAATACAGATGGGACATCTGGAACTTACATCACCACAGAGAAGAGGAGAGAAAGGCCACAGAAAACCTAACCAACAGCAATAAAAGCAGGCCCTCATTCAAATTAAATTGAAGGTACAATAAATTGTACAAAAACGTCAATAAACATTAAATCGTAATCTATGACGCCCTTTAAATGTATCAAGACTGCCAAGTCACTGATATTAAAACTGTTAAATAACAGTGTCATTAATGTTAAACTTGTTTTTCTTTATAGCCAAACAATATGTATTTATAATTATGAGATTCTTTTGAATAACTACAATAACATTTAGATTTGAGCTATACGATATATGGTATGCATGTGACCATATTAGAAGAAAAACAAATACATTGTCTTCCACCCAATGATTTCTTGTGACCGAAAGTACTGGCGCACATTCATTTTATGTAAATTCCAGAGTATAAAAAGTCAGTATTTGCATATCCCTCTGAGGCAATAACTGCACAAAGTCTGCGACCCATTGAGTTCATCAAACTTGCTGTGCAATCATTTCTGCTGCTTTTGCTGCAGACACCCTGAGTTCTTGCCTATCTAGAGAAATGCAAATTGTTTCACTATAAAGCAAAAGTTTTATTTTTGGACTTTTTCAGTCCCGATACTTTTGAATTGCGCTTCACATATATTTTGAAATTCCAACTGTGCATAAGATATTAAAGGTGTGCACGGAGCGTGCAACTCTTGAAATAATATGTATCACAATAGGGTAAACACATAATAATAATTCTCTGCTAATACAAATGTCACTTGGCTAAGACAATGTCTATGTCCGTATTTGTATACTAAGCACAGGGTTAATGAACTTTGCATTTCAAATGTTGGAGCAAAAAAAAAAAAACATTGTTTCAGTCATGAGCTCCAAGCAGGTTAAGAACAGCTGTGCAGTTTGAAGGGATATTATTTAAGCGGTTCCATTAAATGTGGGTGTTGATTTCAGCTAGGGATACTTCTTTCTTTTGTTGACATTTTCTATCTTTTCTTTCTTTTACAGAATGACTCTGGTGCACCATTACTCTGGGATGGTGGCCAATCATCTAGTTTTCAAGCTGAAACCCTCGATTGAAACAGGTTCATTTTTATAAGACAACAAAACAATAGCCTTTCAGCCTCTCTATAAAGCTGATATGTAATCCAGAGCACAATCTGTTTGAGTAATATATTTATTCTGAAATAGGATCACCACAAACATGCAGGTGTTGTTATTAGAGAACCCAGTGATTTGGGAATTTACTTTCAATGTACTGTGTTTCTGATAAAAAGCAAGCATAAAAATGAATCCCATTATTCTCATTTCATAAGGGTTTCCGTGTTTATGACATGAACTTGCGTGTCTACTGTTCCCTAATTGCAACCGGTTCTCTACATGAGTATCAAACCCTCATGCCCTAGATTTGAGTTAAACAGCATTTCGCAAGGAATTGCAAGACCCAGGAATTTGAGGGTACTTATTGGGTATTTAGGTATAGTGAGATTTGGCTTAACCCACTAAGCTGAGGACCGACCTCCTGGCCAGAGTGATTGGTGAACCAAGAGACAGCTGCACAGCTGGAGATGAGGTGGAGGAGTAGAAAGCAGAAGCATGAGCAGGAGCAGAAAAGAGAGGCATTTGCGTGTGACATACATCTTTGAAAAATGGTCTCGGGAATGATTATGTTGTAGAAACAGCTGGGATGAAAGTGGTCTGATTGTCTTAATCTTCTTTCGCACTTCAGTTATGATGTGAGCCCCTTTGTTGGGGTGGACGGGGCAGACAGCAGTGTCTGGAGTAACAGCCAGCACGTGGCTTCTGGTCTCCCCTGAAAGAAAGAAGAGGACCCTCAGATGTGAGGAGCTCCCTCTCTGCTTTCTCACTCGTTTTTATCCACATCTCCCTCTGGAGGACTTCTGGGCGAAGGCTGAACATCAGGGCTGTTCTATGAATGGGATCAACAATGAACTCTTTGTTGTGACCTCTGAACTGCACCTTCTAGCCTCAGATCCAGACC
Source organism: Lepisosteus oculatus (assembly GCF_040954835.1). NCBI lineage: Eukaryota > Metazoa > Chordata > Actinopteri > Semionotiformes > Lepisosteidae > Lepisosteus > Lepisosteus oculatus. The sequence goes on along the minus strand of NC_090705.1, from coordinate 2,895,683 downwards.
TGAATTTGAGAGTCTTCACACACGGTTCTCTGCAGGTGTGTGAGGGTTTAGGTCCAGCTGCTGAGGTAGGATTGGTCAGTTTCTGTCTATCTAGACATCATATCATTTGTTTTAGTCTCCTGCTGTTCACATTCTCTCTTTTTTGCACTTCTGCTTAAGTTGCTTTCAACTGAGCTTTCTGCTCAACTGTTACCTTTGCTTTAGAATTGAATCATTGCATTGGAGGAAGAAAACAACAGTGTGTGCAGCATGTGACAGCCTTAGTTTTATTTCCTGCAAGGATATTAACGTAATTAATGCTTATTGAGTTTTTGTTTAGTACGGTACCCTTCGGCTTGCATTCTGTAATCACATATTAAATCTAATTGAAACATAATCACTCTTAATCAGCAGTTACATCCATTGCTACAAAAGATAATATGTCAAGAATGTATACAATTTAGGCTATGCAGTTCTTTTTAAAAACACTCTGATATGTCTGATTTCAGACATAGTTCTGTCTTTCACCTGCAGATCAAAGGAGTTTGTACCTTTGAGTTCTCTTTGCTTCAGTAACCTGAAAGAACTCTGATAAATGCAGTTTTTGAAATAATATGAAACGTAACACCCAAAAGAGTATCAGATCTTAGCAATGGCAGGAACCTCATTAGTCATGTTTCTTTTTTACTCTGATAATCAACAGTAGCCTTTTGTCTTCATAGCCTTTGATGCCTGAAAGTCAGGCTTTGTACTTTTGTAAATGTGAAAAGGTCCTGACAGACAGAAAAAAATACATTCCACAATTTTTACAGGTTAAAAGAAAAATATCAGTTAGGATGGCTAGTGGGGATATAGATACTGTAGACTGGAACCCATTCTTCTCTTTCTGATGATTCCTGCTCCATAACTATAGTTATTCTGTAACAGAGCAGCATGACGTATTCACTGTATTGTCTCCAAGCACCCGCTTGCTTGCCACTATAATCAAGACAGACTTGGGATTTGTGTGGAATGCATACCTGCTGCGCGTACCAGAGATCCAGAGAATGACACTTGCAAAGTGGGGGTAGATTTTGATGGTACAGCCCTGAGACTAAATGAAAAAATGCCCGGGGTTGTAAAGTTGTTTTTAAACACAAACAGTATTTCTTCAAAGACTGTAAAACAGAGTGAGCACTGCTTTTCAGTCCATCAGTCTCTCATATTGGCCATGCTATGGAACCTCCACTGATAATATCTCTTTAGTGTTCCTAGCCAGTCTGAAGCGAATTCACTGCATGCCTGAATGTCACTGAGGGCAGGCTAAAGAGGATAGTGAGAAAGCTTATTGGTGCTGAAGAAGCACCAAACATAAATATCTTCCCCAAGCGTGCTTGTCAAATGAGACTCTTTAGGTGTTGTCACTTCCAGGATTTCAAAAGGAGCAGTGCATAACTCAAAACACTTATTTCATGGTCAAATTCTAAAAATGATTACTAGAAAGGGTTAGCGTGCTTAATACTTTGGCATTAACTTCCTTGGCTGATAATGACAGTCCTGGCCGAAGTTCCCTGTTGTCACAAACCCCCTCACTTACAGGGAATGAGTCAGGGAGGCAGCTGCAAGGAATTTGGATTGGAGGGAAAGAGACAGGTATTAGAAAAGATGCACAAAGTTTTGGGCAGCCAGCAAGTTGAAATGTAGGAGATAGGAAATGTGAGATTAGAATTTGACCTCTTCTCTTTTTGATTGAAACATTAAAACGTTTTATGGAAGTGGGAACATCTTAAAAATCAGAAGCCATAGGAGTGGAAGACATTAGCATTTTTGACCAAGTACTGTATGCAGGGCAAATGTCCAGCATCACCTTTCATCAGTGAGTCTGGTGACAGTGAGCAAACAAGGTTGAAAAGTCAGTAGTGATCTGATAATTGGTCTTTGTTTACAGTAGGTCACTGCTTTAATGCTTTCAGCATACTTAATTTTTTATCATTACATATACAGTACTTAGAACAAATAATGCAAAAATATTAAATATCACATGCATAAGCATTTGCTAATGAATTATTTAGAATTGTATGCTAGTAGACATACAGTATAAGGTAAGTACCAGACTGAAAGCAAGCCATAGTATCCATTGAAACCCTCTTTGTTAGGTTTGAGCATAACATTGCACAATGTTTCCTTTGTGTTTGACTTTAAGTGCTGATTATCTTCCTGTCTCAGTTCTGTACTCTTTCCTTCTATTGAAGACTTTTCAATTACCTGCCAGACTATTGTGTTTCTGGTAGCGACAGGGCCTTTTTTCAGACAACTGCTTCCATATAAAACCCCCAGAAAATAAACAAGCCAGAAGACCATGCATTCCGCATTCTGCTGCATTACATAGATTCATTTCTTAAAAAAATCTATTTTTTTTTTCAATTTCTCCATGGTTACCAGATACAGTATATGCCCCCTTATATTTATGTAAAACATTACAAGACAGTTACTCATCTGTATACACCTTAAAATGTTTATGTAACACATCTAAATTATCATCTAAAAAGTGATAATTCTCAGATTAAGAGGTGCACAAAAATAAAGTTAATGCTCAGAAAACAGATGGTACTGATACATTTACCTTTAACCCAAATTATAACCACTGTGAAAATAAAACAAGAAAGGAAAAGGAAAGTACTTTTCAAATAACTCGCTACCCAGCGTTAGTTTTAGGTTACATCAGTTCACTGAACTTTGATTGGCCCTAGCAGTAGCAGTGTGGCACAGAATTCAGAAGGGTCCTGTATTTCAGAGTTGCCTGGAGGTATCTATACTGCATAAAAGTCAAGCGTCCACAGTGCGCAGAAGAGACAGTACTCTCCAGAGGTGTGTGTGCAGTAATTAGGTACTTGTGGTGCTTAGAAACAAATCCTTTGCTGTCAAAATAATCTCCTTTCTCAGGCTTCCCTCCATGAATGTGAAGGGTAAAACCATAGAGATATATATAGCAGAAACTTAAAAATAAGCCACCTCAAAATCTGCATTTCAACTGAAGTAAAAAAAGAATACAAGAGACCAGCAGACATTTATGTTGCAATGGTGTTTGTTTTGGAGATAAAGATGTCAATCAAGGATTTGTTTTTGCATTAAAATACAGTGTGACGCACACCTAGAGGATTAGGCCAAAATGCACAAAATGTTTAGAAAGGTGCTAATTTCACAAAATATTATTATATTTTGCACTTTTGTAATTTTCACATGATCTTTAATTATATTATGTCCCACTGAGCAACATCATCCAATTAAAATGAACTGCCCAATCAACTTTAAGACATACTCTACCATGTCTGCTTAATTAATTAAGTAAGAGTATTGCATTATAAATAAATATCAAAAGGAAATGTGTCATCTTATTGTAATGAGAAAATAGTTTGTGTTTATAGAGGAATTTAAAAGATTCTCTGACTACAAATAGCAATCAACAATTACTGCTGTCTCAAAGCTCTCTTTGTGTAAAAAGAATATCATTCACTGGGATTCTGTACTGCGCTGGATCTGTTTGGATATCTTTAAATGTAATGAAACACTGCTCTCTGCTACACCAGGTGCTTCCTTAAGAGGATATCACTGGCATCACAGGCTAGTAATGTAGAACAGTGCAATTATAAACATAATAGTTGCTGGATGGTAAACAGTGATCAAAAGTCACAGTTTAAAACTAAATTAACTCTTGCTTTTCTCTTGAGCTTGCTTTTCTACCATCTGCTTGGTCCTCAAAAGAGCTGTGCAAATATAAGACATAGATAAATTACCTACTTGAATGGTTTTCTGCTCCACCATGTCTATTCCTCTTCAAAATTGGAAACATTATCTCAGGGAAAAATGAAAAATTAGGTCTAAGCTCTTTCATAACATAATATAAGACATTTGGTCAGACACCCCTTTTCTCTGAACAAAAAGAGCTTAAACGCATGCATACTGTATATCATATCAATGAATAATATTTAGTTATCAGTTTAATTTTTAAACTAGCAAAACTCTCTTAAAATGTCCACAGCTTCCCTAGAACAGAAGCTCACATATTGGAAAGATATACAGTATATTAATAAAACTGCTGGAGTCTGGAGTCTAGTGAGGCTTATGCATATTTCAGCACACATTCTGCATCATGGGAATAAAAGTTACTGAAGAGAATGTTTAATGTGATTAGTATACAGCATCATGGTGAATTTAACACCTCTCTTTGTTGTGAAAGGGAGAAGTCTTCCTAGCGCGCTATATGTGACACAGAGGATGATATTGCTTCATCTGTAGAGAGCTGCAGGAGGCGGAATAAAGGCTGAATCAATTCAGGTTAGAAACAGCTTGACTCAGGATAGAAAAGCAGCCACACATCAAAAACATCCAAAAACATCCAAAGACGTCCAAGATCTCAGAAGCACTCCATTTTTTGATTATTTTGCTACTGTTGAAAATGAAATCAACGATTAAATTGATTAAATGAATGCATCAGCAAAAGTGCAGAAAAGCATATTTGATTTGAAGAAGACTCTACTGATTTCCATTTTGCAAAAGCCATCAGCTGGATGAACGCCAAAAAAAAACAAGAATCTGCCAACTTTTTATTTAGTCAATGAATCATTATTCAGAATAACAACCATTTCAAGGTTCCACATCAGCATGGATGAAATACAGTATATGGAAAGACCTCACCTTAATACCTCCAAAATACCTACATCTATCATCTATTATGCAATCATCTATTCGGTGTTTAAGAGTCATATTTGGTTTTCATAATGAATTAAAAATATTTTGACAAAACAAAACATAACATTATAATACTATTTCAAATCGCTTTCAGCACTCAAACATCTCAGGTTTTACAGACGATACCCTTGTGTTGAGCCTGGTCATGTAGATGAAATACCTAGACTGCCCTTTACAAGGAGCCAAAGGCCTGCTGCTCTGTCAGTGTTATTGGAAGTAGAGGTGTGCTTGAGCAAAGGATGCTGGGAGGGAAAATCTCCCCCCCCCCCCCCCCCCCCCGCAGTTAAACTCTAGAGAGCAGATGATTAACAGGAACTGTGGTGTTGTTTCTCGTTATGTAATTGTCACAATCGTAATCCTTCCTCTTAAGGGCGCTCCGGCTCTTTTTTATTTTGCTAATTACATGCTCCTGCCCCCGGTCCTCTGCCTCCTTATTTAAGCCGGGCTCTCTCGCTCTGCATTGCAAGACAGACACCCGGAGGCCCTCCTACCCCCAGGTCGCCCTACGTCTGCGGTATGAGGGCACAGGCCTCCTATTGGCGTCCTGACCAGCCGAGTCTGGGGCTTGGGGCGCCTGGCCTTGTCATCCGGTTTTTATTCCCCGTCCCTGTACCGGATCCGGTTCCGGCTTTTAACTCTGTTTTGTCCCGTCTCAGTTGGATTACTTGGTTTTAGACTCTTTGGACTTGGCCCCGGATTCCCCCCCGGACTCCCTTGGACTTGTTCGCCCTGGCCACGCCTCCCGAGCACCGGGTCACCATCGTCGTGCCCCCCTGTCTGTCAACCCCTCCTGATCCTCGTTGTCTCTTCCCCATTGTCCTACTCCACTCACTTCCAGACTTCACCGTCTGCATAGGGTCCAGCACTATGCTTCACAGGAGCCCGGACTGGCTCTCGTTACAGAAATCCTTTTAAAATACACTGAACCTAACAAGAAGAAAATAGATAGCATATTCCTGAAATTCCAGGCACAATAATAAACCTGAAATTTTGGAAACTTATTATACTTTACTGCCAGTTGCTAATCAGCTTGGTTTTATCAATCCATCACCCATATCAACACTTACAGTCTAGAAATCAAGGTGTCCACACCCATTGGAAATGCAATGGCACTGCAAACATACTGTACCCAGAGAGTAACGAATAAGGCCTCATTTAGAATAGTGTACACCCTGGTTGTGATGGGCTGATATGGGGGAAGTGGTGTCCAATCAAAACAGAAGCCCAGAGTATTTGGAGATGTCAAGTCTTTGGCTTGAAAACCATTTTTGGCCTTGTGTTTTAGTGGAATATTTAAACCAATATAACATTTTCAGATTGCTTTTATATTCACTTTTATAACATTTTATAATAGTATCAGTTTGCCTATTTATTTACTTTTATTACATTTTCAGATAGTATGGTAAGATGTTGCATTTCGTTATGTAATACCTAGGATATGTGAAAATGTCTGGCTGGCAATCAACATCTATACAGTAAGTTAAGGCATTGCTTTTCTTGATTTAATACAGAATAAGTATACAGTACAAATGAAATGTACGGTAATGCTTCACCTTAAAACATGAATTTCGTATGTGTGATATATAGACCTTTACAGTATTAATAACTCTTACCTAATGAAAGATACAGTTAAAACTGTATATCAGTTCAGTGGCCAAATACAGTACAGTACAGAACTTAAAAGGGTGAAGATTATTGATAACCCAGTGAACATGCGTCACTCACAGTACATGAACCAGAACATCAGAAAATAGTCTGAACAGATTTATTTCTGGCAAATTTGACTTTGAACAGACCGCCAGCTTTAACCATATTCGGTTGTATTAGGATCCATTATAACAAGGGCTTATTGTATTGTGTACAATGTTGGTGTTACAAGTGTTACAAAATAGTAACTGTTGCTCTGGAGCCAGTCCCAAATAAAGCAAAGAGAAACGATTAAGGGAATGTCCATCTCAGACAGGCTGAAGGAATTTAACCTTTTTAATCTCAAACTGAGAAGATTACTGGGGAACTGCTGCAAGTAGGAAAAATTCCTGAAGGCATTGACAAAGTGAGCCCTGCGGACTTCATCAGAATGAACACTGAAACACAAGTGGAAACTGCAGTATGCAGAAGTGCATTAGCAAACTAAGAACAAGAGACACTTCTTTACTCGTAGAGTTGTGGAACTATTGAGCAAGCTACTTTCTGGAACCAATTAACTACTAATCAATTAGCTACTGACTACCAAATGGGCCAAATGTGTCAAAAAGATTTAGTGCTAATGCAATTGTCAAAGTCATTTGAGGGGATCATGGTCAGTCACAATTGATCAATTATTCCTAATTACTCCAAAAACATTTAATCGATATTCAGACCTGTATACACTTGAGTGTGAAGTTTCTTTCAATGTAATTCCACTTTGCTTTCAATGCTTTTATCCAAGTAATACATCTGCAGAGTACAGTAATGGCCAATCAGCGACAAAGAAAACAGACAAGGCCAACATTATTTAAAAAATAATTAAATTGTCCTGAAATTATCTGCTATACCACCAATAAACCTCAACCGGGTCATTGACTCAGAAGCAAAAGCAATGCCCAGTAATACAGAGTTAATCATTTGCAATGATGAGATCTGAATGTTTAGACTGACACAGTCACCCTATTCTCTCATTTCAGACATGATTTCATCAATTATAACAGAAACAAACTTTTGTGATGATTCCCTGAAAATTATTTCCTGTGTCTTCTATTTTATCAAGTCTCATTGATCTAATCTCACAGTTTTAGGGAGTGGGAAGTAATTGCACTTGTACCAGACATGTACTGAAAGAGTCACATTGATGGGAAAGGATTCTATAGGGGTGGTTCTGTCGCTAAGGATCTGCGCCTGTGGCTGGAAGGTTGCCGGTTTGTATCCTGTGGCCGGCAGAGGAATTCTACTCCATTGGGCCCCTGAGCAAGGCCCTTAACCCCAACTTCTCCAGGAGCGCCATATAAATGGCTGACCTTGCGCTCTGACCCCTAGTTTCTCTCTCCCTGTGGGTGTCTCATGGAGAGCGAGTTGGGGTATGTGAAAAGACAAATTCCTAATACAAGAAATTGTATATGGCTAATAAAGTGATTTTATCTTATTCTGCTGAGAGTCTGTCTTTTGCACCCTGTCTTTCTGTGATGGATTACACATTAATTCCTAAATTAAGGAATCAATTATTTATCAGATGATTTAGTATGTGCCTGTACATCATTTCCTGAACCTACCATTATTGCCTAGGTTTTGATTTGGAAGCACAAATGCCTAATACTGAAGTTTTTAACACTGGAATGTCCAGAGCTTTACTGGAAGAGAGTCAAATCTCCAGAAGCACTCTGCAGTTTTTGGCAGATGAAGAGATGGTGCCTATCATGGACAAACATGTTAAGCACATAGCATCAGTCTTTGATATTTTGCACTTTGACTCATTCAGCTTTGCAGTTGGCTGAATCTCCATGGTAAACACAATATTTTAATTATAGCTCTATGCAGTGTTAGAATTGCTCTTTGTTCAAACATTCAAACAGGCAAATAATGTGATTTAGCTGAAACATTAATTGGTTATACATTCACAAAGTGACATCCTGATTCTGTTTACTTTAATTTTGCATATCATATTATAAGATGGAAGACATAGTAACATGGCTGTTACTGTTGGTGCCTCAAAGCTCTGGAGTCCTGTGCTTAATTCTGACCTGTGGCACTTTCTGGTTGGAGTCTGTATGTTCTCCCACGGGGTTTAGATTAACTGGTGTGTCTAAATTGCCTGTGTGTGTCCTGCAATCCTGCCCCTCCCAGGGCATAGTCCTGCCTTGCACCCTGCGCTACAGGGATAGCATCTGGGTTGCTTTCACCCTTTTCAGAAATGTATGGAGTAAAGGAATTATTTTACTTTATATTTGAAGTAAAATAATAGCAAACTGTAGTGACACCTCATTATATTCCAAACCTATCAAATGAAGAATGAGTCTAGTCACCTGTCGATTATAATGGTCACATCCAAGCACACATTAAAGTTCAGAAAAATCCTTGAAACTCTCACAGTGCAAAAAAGTTCAATGTGCAATAAGTATCAGAATAAAGTAATTATTTTTGGTACCTAATTACCTGAATTTCAGCAATAATAAAAGAGACATTTAAATAATTTACAAATATGACAAAATGCTGAAGCTATTACCTCCAATTTCCATACAAAAACATTTCTAACTTCTCTTAACGACAGTCAAAAGCCCAGCACTGCCAATGGGCACACAGAGTAAGGTGGCTGACTGTTACGTGTTGAAATGCCTCATTAGACTTCCTCTCACACATCATCACCAATTGGATAGATGCTGGAAATCAGTCCAACAAGGGGGGGAGTTTAGGTCAAGGAGAGACCTTTTAAATAATTGCAATGTTCCAGCAATAAGGGAAAAATCAGACAGATGAACTGCCAAGCCTTCTCTTATAGTTCTGGACACTTACAGGCTCTTACTGGCTTCATAGACACAGTTCTCTTAATCATACCTTTTGAAGTTAATATAAGCCTGTGCACAGGATAAATGCAGCTGTGGAAATGTAAGATAATCAATGGGAACATGCATTTCCTATGATTGTAGCACACCCATTCTCCTGTGTTTTGCTAAGATAAGCATATTCCTGAACATATCGCTCCCTGAACTTACACACTAACCTCAGCTGGGAGTGCAGAAAACCTCAATGGCTTGTAAAATATGTCTCTCTTGACTTCTTCCTCTCGTGTTGTGGGAACTGTACTGCTTTTTAAGCAGTGTAAAAGCTCAGTTTAGAGGAAGTTCAATATTTTCACTGCTGTGTTTACACCTTCAAAACCAAGTCTACATTCTCTCTTCTTTCATTTGTTCAACAGTTTGCACATTATCTCGAAAATGCAACAACTTATGCTGGACATAAGATCTAACCTCCCTGACTGATCTAATCACTCTATCAAGAACATGTCGGGTTGAGTTAAGGCTAACACCATTAGCACCATTCAGACAGAGATCAAGCAGGCTCCAGAAGCTTTCTCTCACAGCAAGAGCCCAGACTTGAAAATCTCCTACATTTCAGTTAGAGGTCTTTGCCAAGAATGAATGGACTGGAAGCATTATGATATGGGCTAATCTTGGATATTCTAATTCCAGCAGGCACTTGTTAATGTTTTTATACCCTAAATTGTTTGAGAAATCCTGAAGAAAATGTAATCTGTGAATTATTTTGGCATGCAATAATGGAAAGCATTTAAATCTTTTTAAAATAATGCATACAAATTTTTTGCTTCTTTAAACTTTTTGAGTACCTTTGGTCTTTTATGCTCATGCTTAGAGCCTGTCTGATCCTAGCCTACCGAGCTCACGACAGGGCTGTTTAGGAGAGCCATGTCCTGCAAAATACTGTATGTGCTGATGGGTGTCCTTCTGAACTGCAAACCTGTAAGTGAAACAGGAAGGGTTAGATGTCACATAAGGGGCAGACACAGCTGTCAGACCAAAGGCCTTCCACCTAAAGCCTCCTACCCAGTCTTAGAACTCACTCAGTGTCACAGACACTGCTGTCAATAGTCAGCACCTGACAAGGCTTGGATTCCAAAATGCCATCTCTTTGACATTCTCAGCACAAGCTTTCCTTTAAAAAATGTATAAACTTGTCAAGTTCTAAAATACAAGAGGCAAGTGATTAAAACTAAAACCTGTCAAGCCTAGAACATCCCCCCCAAGCTACAGCAAATTCATTAATACAGAGATGTTTTCAGAAGCTTAATAAAAGACTTAAGCACAGCAAGATGAAATAAAAGAAACCATTGCATTGTCTTGAAAAAAAAAACAACAGATTTGTTTAATCTTTGTCTAAGTTCACCGGTGCATTATGTGCCTTAATTACAAAATGCAGAATTTGAGGTTTTTATTAGTATGGAATACAAATTCCATTTGTGCCTTTCAGTATTCAGGGAGAACATATACCTCCCTAATTTACAGGCTCTTGGTTTGGTTATCCACTGGATGTGTACAGTCAATAACCTGCTTGAATCAGACCTACTTTTCAGCTGAAACCCTCTGGGACTAGGAGAGTTAGCTTTCATACCCTTCTGCGCCTGGGAAATGTGTTTTCTCTTCGGGTTTCTCTGGCACCGTGGAAGCACCTTAAGTAGCTTTACATGTACATCATAAAATACAGAGCTCTGAGCACTGCCAGGAGTGCTCTTACCAGCAATATTATCCCCTGTATACCTTTGTTGAAGTCAAACTGGAGACGATACAGTATGCTGAAATAACTCCTCTCAGTCTAAAAAAAAAGTCTGTATGCAGGACAGGCCTTGCAGCTCTGCTTTAGAGGGAGACAGACTACAATGAAATATGATGGTTCCCATGGTGTAATACATTCTATGCTGCTCTTCTAGGGATAAAAACTACATATAAGAAAAATGTTGAAAATACACGACCATGCTGGAGACCTAAACCATCGTTCTTCAACAGCTCCAGGTCCAGCTGCAGAAACAGGCATGGCTCCCCCTGAGAAGAAGTGCTGAGAAGTTCTTTGCTGTGGATTGCGTCATCCTGTAATGGCGTCGCAGTGAACACACCCTGTTATACAAACATACTGCCTACACAGAACTAATCCCGAGGCTTGGGGAAATAAGGAGGCTCATATACAGCCTGTCATTTCTCTTCACGTTTCAGTAGAAAGGTTTGCCAAGGTCTGACTTGAAAGCTGTCTGTCTGAATGAGGTGAGTGTGGTAAAGACTGGCAGGCATGGTTAGTATTCTACCATCATGATGTGGAATGCAATTTGGTATGAGGCATTAAGTAAGCCTACGATGGATGGATTGCTCCTCAATCAGCGAATACAGTGAACATACCACGTTTCCACGTGCTATGTCATATATAATTGCAGGTCACTAGATTCATATCACAAAAGCGATGTTCACAGATCCTCCTGCCTGTGGATTCTTCAATTGCTCGGCAGTAGGCGACATTGTGAGGTTGATTATAGAGGTTTTCTTTGTTTGCTGTCATTACACATGGAACTTGCCCTGTAACTGATGCTTTGATTGGCCGATTAGCACTAATTGTGGTTTGCAACAGGTTTTTGTGCCATCCCAGCGCACTAAACGTTTGATGACGCTCATTAATGAGTAACTGTAGCAGCACTGTGTAGAAGAAAATTTCTTGTGACACATTTACAGTGGTTTCGTGATCCACAGGGAATGTGTTTGCATGCCGAACATGTCTGATTTCACACTGCAAAGTTCCTATGTGTGCCAGTCAATAAACTGAGTTTACTCTTCGCATGTGCAGTTTAGGGAATTTGCGACTTGCGGCTTATCATTATTCGTCACTTGTTTTCATGTGAAATATGTGTTTGGATGCAATATGTACGGTGTATGAATTTCAAATAGTATGTTTCTAGATTTGTCTTGTATGTCATGTACATTCTTCTTTAGTGTAATATCGTTTGACTTCATAATCAGCTGACCTTTTCCTGTATGTCATCATTTTTACCCTTTGTACTGAGAACAGGTGACATGTCTTTATAGATAGATAGATACTTTATTGATCCCGTGAGGGAAATTGCAGTGCAACAGCAGCTTAACACACACAACACAGCCACAGTGTAACGAATTATATAATAATAGTACAATACATACAATACAATACAAGAGTAACTCACAGTCTGGACACACAAGAACAAACTAGAACAGAACAGTACACAGAAAATCGTATCACACGTATGAATATAAATATAGATGTAACCATAGATATAAATATAAATGTATTGCACAGGTCCCTGGCATATATTGCACAAAAGTGGTTGTAAACGGGAAAAAGAAAAAGAAAAAGAAAGAGAACAGATGTAGCAGTAGATGTGTATATGCGTTTAGTCCAGAAACAGGTCACTGTCGCTGTTGCCTCTGCCAAGACGCAAGGTGGATGCGTTGTACAGTCTTATGGCAGACGGCAAGAATGACCTCCTGTAGCGCTCCCTGTCGCACCGTGGATGAATCAGTCTATTGCTGAACGTGCTCTTCATTCCTGCAAGCCTGTCATAGAGGGGATGGGAGAAGTTGTCCATGATGGCCTCTAGTTTGGACATCATTCTCCTCTCAGCCACTACCTCCAAGGGGTCCAGGTCAGACCCAATGACAGAGCTCGCTCTCCTGATGAGCTTGTTCAGCCTTTTGGAATCTACTGCTCTAATCCCAGAGCCCCAGCACACCACTGTGTAGAAAATGGCACTCGCTACCACCGACTGATAAAACATGTGTAGCATCTTACTACACACATTGAAGGACCTGAGCCTCCTCAAGAAGTAAAGTCGGCTCTGTCCGTTCTTATAGATGGCCTCGATGTTCTTAGACCATTCCAGTCTATCGTCGATGTGCACTCCCAGGTACTTGTACGAGTCCACCATCTCCACGCCACTCCCATGGATGTAGACAGGAGTAGGTTTGACCTTTTTCCTCCTGAAATCTACCACCAGTTCCTTTGTCTTTGTAACATTGAGTTCCAAGTGGTTCACCCCACACCACTCCACAAAGCTGCTGACCAGTCCTCTGTACTCCTCCTCCTGCTCACCCTTGATACATCCCACAATTGCAGAGTCATCTGAGAACTTTTGCAGGTGGCATGACTCTGAGTTGTACTTAAAGTCCGAAGTATAGAGGGTGAAGAGGAATGGAGAAAGAACTGTCCCTTGAGGTGCCCCTGTGTTACTCACTACCAGTTCAGACACACAGTTCTGAAGTCTCACAGACTGTGGTCTGCCCGTCAGGTAGGTCATGGAGGCATCGACTTGCATCTCCTCCAGCTTCCTCCTTTGAAGTAATAAGGACTCCTTAGAAGTCCTTTTATACAAAGGACTATGGGAAATCCGGAACTAGCTAGATGACATCCTCAGACCAATCAGCTAATTAAACCAAACAAGTAAACTTTCTTACGCTTATGTAAATTGTTCCTGTTTCTGATGTTTATCTCTTGTCATTAATTATGGTCTGACGTACTGTAGCATGACTGCAGAGATGATTCATGTCTCTTACTGTATTTACTGACCTGAAACAAATTGAAAACAATGCTAGACATGTAAGCGTGAAGAGTATAACAGAGTTAGTGTTATCTAAAAATAAAGTCAAGTAAATTTTACTTTAAAATAAATTGTTTCATCAAAAGGAGCCCCTTCCTGTCTCTCATCTCTTTACGGTGCTAAGGTTGTTGAAAATTGGTAGGTTTGTGTATGTATGTGTATATATTAATGATTAGATGAAATACTGTAACTCCAATCTGAGAATGTAAAATAAACTTTATTAATGTGTTGCCCCTTCATTGACTTCCACTTTTGAATACACTTACTACAGTCATCATTCCTTTGCAACGGACTGTATTCTAAGGCTTCCCTGTGAAGAGTGAGGAGCTGTCATGTTTCTGCAGATCTCTGGTGACGTGCGCTGAGTAAAGGGAATCCGTAAGGCATGAAAGAACCCCACAGAAGACTGGCATGTGCAAGCAGTGACAGTCTCAGGGAGAATGAAACAGATCGCCAAAAGTGTAGGACAAAAATAAATGCCAGAGATGGGCCCTATGATTTATTATTTAAGCAGGCTTCTCATGGCTCAGAGCCATTTCAGATTCAAAGCAAAATTTGTGAGCTACGTGTTTGTCCCCTTAATGCATTGAGGAAAGCACTTTTTATTTGCTGTTCCATATATGATAATAATAAAATCTTTGTGTCAAATGCTATTCTTTTCCGAGACGTTCCAATAACATTTTACAATTAACATTATAAGAAAACCTTTTCAGTTGATTTTTACTGTCACAAATTGGTTAGGATGCGTGTCAGGACATAAAAGCACCTCTATTTGTTTCTGGAAAACTAAAAAAAATGTGTTTCTCCCGGAGGAAATGCTGTACTGTTCTGTGTGCGTGCTTGTGGGGTTTCAAGGTTATGATGATAAAGAAGAGACTGCTGGCTCCTTTATTTATTTTTTTGACAGTGAGTACTTACTACAGTACTATTCAGAGCTACTCACACAGAACTGATTGTTCAAGAAGGTTCTGCTCCAGGCTGAAGGGAACACTCAGATGTGATTTGGATTTTGCTGTACCTGCTGGTCATGTCTTTGAAGCTGTGTGTCTACAGCATGCTAACTTCAATTCCTGATGTAATGTGATGGTGCTTTTTTTTATCAAGGGCTTTTTGAACAAATGATAAGTTGTCTTAGTGGTTTAGAAAATTGGCTGAAACGAAGTGCTCTCTCTATTTGTGCTGTATTTCCCAATAAATTGCATATCTACAGATCCTGATAATGTATCTTTTCACTCCCTGGAATTTTCATATTTGTGACTCTTCGATGGTTACCTTTACTCTAACTTTTAGTGTTTTTTAATGAATGTAGTGTGTTGCTGTTTCAAATATCAGCTGCCTTAAACTAAAATTTCAGCACTGGAAATGTCTCAGCGCTGAATTTTATTTTTTTAGATAACAGTGTTGCATTTCTTTAACTGAGTCATGCTTTCACAAACAAAAAAGACTCCTAAGCCTCTGAAAATGATTTCACTGCTCAGTTGACAATGGAGATCTGATGGTAATGAGAGCCTACCAGCAGTAAGAGAAAAAATATTGAGTTTCTATAAATACTTAAAGGAGAGCTTGTAAAGTACTAGTGCAGCTGCATATATCAACTATAAAGAAAGATTCAATTGGATGCTCAGTACATCACTATACAAAATCAACAAGCATACAGTGTGAGTGTTAGTGGCTTCAATGTCTTTGCACTGAGAGCAAATATGGCTTCTGTCATGGTTAAGGAATATAATTAGAAAAACATCTGAGCTTGATTCCACATTGTCTGTTATTTGCATAAGACACAGAGACAGAGTAATGATGTTGAGAATGCAGGTCTAAACTCGCAAAAGCCAATGGAATGCTGGATCTCTCTCGTAGAAGCAGGTCATCAGGAGAAGGTTTTCCTTTTGGAGTTCATACGAAATAATGCATCAAATCCTTTGTTTGTCAAAAGCTTGTCAAACCGCTCAAGGGAATACAGTTACAACATACATACAGTTACACATCCAACATGGATCAAACACACAGTTACAACATACAGCTGTTTGTCTTCATACCACCTCACCTGCATAAATGCCATTACTGTTTAGAGATACCTCTGATGATGCCTCTGTAAGATACAGTGGTACTGCTCTAAGGTAATGCGGTGATTGTATTTATCATTGTTATTACACATTCAACTACAGTTTAGTTACAAAGAACATAAGGGGCAGACATATTCCTGCAAATTTACAAGAGGTGAAATGCCAATTTATTTGTTACTTTGTATGGATGCTAGCTGTGGCAAATTTATTGGAAGGTCTGCTTCCTGCTGTTTTCTCTCTGTGATATTGGAAAGCACAACATTTTCCTTTGTTGATATGTGTTGAAATGCTCTTTTCTGGGGAGAATTCTAAGACCATAAGATTTGGGAGTCTATGAAATGTCACTTTAATGGATGACCAGAGCAGCTGAAGATGCAGAAGCTGAAATATAGGTCATCGTCTATATTAGGACAGGGACAAAAGGAAACCAGGTGCACCGTGGAAATGTACAGTTGTTTTTACTACCAATGTTGCACATCAGCCCTTGAGACACTGTGAGCCATTGAATAGCATGATTTGCACAGGTACTTGTCTAAGTAACTAAAGGAAGGTTTATTTTCATTTATAGGGATCAGGAAGATAAAAAGAACCTTTCTTGTCCTTCTTTTCTCATGAAGAATTCCCTTTTATGCCATTTATCTGGACTCAGGTTCACACCAAGAATTAGCAGTGATTCCGGAATCTGTCTATAGGAATAAAACCCATTAGAAATTGTAAATTATCCCTCATTTATATTATCATTGGTTAGTGGATAATATTAAATAATGACACCTGGATATCACCAATCAATAAAACTGTTTTATTATTCAGGTGGCCACATCATATTTTCATGCTTACTTTTATCCGAACATTTGCAAAATTGTTACATTAGTAATTTCCATTTGTGTCAGCAATATCCTTTTACACAGTGACAGAATATAAAGATGCTACCTTCACAGGCTTAGGGCCTGCAGAATGTGGAATTCAGACAAGACACCAGGGTTAAACGCTCTTACCTTCTCAGAAAGTTTCAGGGGATCATTAATGACCAAATATTCTTAACCTTGCTTTGGTGTCTCCTACAGCAGAGTCCCCTTGACAGTACTGGTGCATTGGTGGAGACATTCTGTTCCAGTGGGCACACTGCCACCTACTGGTTCATGAAAAGTCAGCAGGAACCTCTTAGAAGTCTCCCATCCTGGTACTGATGAGGCCCACCCTTGTTTATCTTCTGAGATCTGATCTGATACAGATACAGATACAGATACAGAAGATACTGATACAGAAGTCAGGCTAGAAGACAGTAATACAGCTGTACACATGCAATACTATACATCGCCCCTTACTCTTCACTCTTCTAGTGCCAGGACAAAAACACGATTAAAGGATGTATGTAAAATCCACCACAAAGCAATAGAGAATTTACTAATTAGAAAGAAAAAAGGCGAAAGTCAGAAAACACCTTAATTTTGCAAGACAAGATATGCCCTGGCATTCAGAAGTGTAAACAGCTTAAAAATTCAAAAACAACAACTTAAAATTTCAGTTTAAAAATTTTGATGATCAGAAGTACCATAGCATTTCAAACTGTTTTTTGAGCATGGCAGAAGAAGGAATGACATCAACAGCCTGAAGGCTAGAATCTAATGGAAGTCACATTGTAGTCTGAGATCACTGAATCATTGCTGAAATTGCCCAGTGATTTTTAAGTAGACACACAGCCCACTGACTTGTAACAGCCCACTTACTTGCAACATTTTTTGTTACTGCAAAGGCTATGGATTCCTGATGATAATTGCTATTTTTATTTAGCTTGGTGCCTTATTTCTTCTGAGTAAATTGTACACAATTTTTCATAGCACAGATATAAACAATCATCGCTTCACCTTAATCTAATGCATAATTATACAATATTCAAGTTAAGCGAAAAACATCTGCTGCTTGTTGATACTGGATAATTTCTAGGTATAAATACCACAAAAATGTAAATATGGTAACAGTTGTGGCTGTGATTATATTTGTTTTTCTCGGTTCTCAAAGACATTAATTATTGTGTTTCCAAATCGCAATAACAGATCCAGTCAAATGTCAATAGCACGTGGTTGCATAAACACATTTTAAACAACGATGAAATTATACCTTTAGATGGAATTACTCTTTTGTTTAAAAAAGTCTCTCATAACAATAGACAGCATTCACATACATTAAAAGTGATTGTCAGACATTTCTTGGTTGTAAGAAACATGCTGAAGCTATATCTTTCGTTTTTGTTAATAAGAAGAAACTAGGACTTTGCATGTCATTTTAGGTTCATAGGGGAGATTTTAGCTTGTGCCGTATTCTGTTTGGTTTTTCCAACGACAGGGGGCTGGTGGGTCATTTTCTGTAGGGGATGTACCTCTGGTGATAAATTCTTTAACACTACATGATCTGACATCAACAGTTTAATTTTCTATCACATTTAACCTCTGACTCATGTGTGCTGTGGTAGTAGCTAGTGTGTGCTCCAGCTCGGGCAGGCACACATGATGCAGTTATTGTGTGTTTGGTGAATACAATTCCAGAGATTGTGCCTGGGGGCACATCTGCCTTTCCTTATGTTATTATTTTCCTAAATATTTGAAGTAAATCGTCCCATAATTAAAGTCCTTATTTTTTCTAGATACAATACTTGTACAGTAAGTTCAATTACTGCTCCTTTGCCCTTTAATTCAAATCACAGTTCATGTAACGCAGCAATATAGATAATTAATAAAGATACAGATAATAATAAATGGCTCCACAGCTGTTTCTTTTCTTCTCTTTTCAGCATGGAATAAACCTTTACTTGTTTCTATATAATATTGTATTCATGAAATAGTTCTTTAACAGATTTGAAGAGATTTTCAGTTTTACTATACAAATTGGTCTCGAAGGAAGGCTTCTGTGAGATTAGTTAGATTGTATCAAACATATACAGTTGTTTCAGTCTGTAAAATATGGAATAGAGCTTTTTTTTTAAACTGTAACATTTACCATTGTTCTAAATATGTACTGTACAAACTTGATAAATGTAAAAAGTTTGAAAGATTTCAATACAAGTGTATTTCGCAACAAGGAAATAATGCCTGACTTGTTTATTAATGTTTATGGGGGAAACTTGAGTGCTCCACAAAGAGAAGCAGTTGCATCATTTTTTTTACTAGAATTTTAATAGAAAGTTAATCTTGTAAGAGTTCAATTATAAACATTTTGAAGTTGGATTAGAAATATAAAAGCATATCTGCCCAGCAGGGTGTACATTCATTTCATTCACTAGAGCGTGCAAAGCTTAGCTTTAATCTCTGGTGACTGGCACTGTAAAGATTTTCTTAATTCTTTTTGGTAACTTCGGGTGCCAACTCCTGAATGTATAGGGTAAGAGTTCAACTGTCAGTTTTGATATTTCTCATGTGTATTTTTTAATGAATCATTTCTTTAAAAGAAAAAGGGAATTTAAATTAAAATGCATTTTATCTGAATTTATTTAAATTATTCATATTGCTTGCCTAAGGGCAAGTAGATCTTCAAATGTGAACTGCAAACACACTTGTTGCTAAACGCAGTTGATGGCTTTTCAATAGCTATATCTGTTTCGGTCGAAGTAATTTCATTCTGACCACAAAAGAAAATATTGGACTACATATTCACTGGAATCAAGCATTGTAGACTGAAATTTGTTGTGTTATCACATGAAGCTGAACTTGGTAGTCTTTAGTCATTAATGTCAATTCAGTTGGTTAAGGTATTTTTTACCTTCTTTAAACAACATACAATGTAAAACATCACAACTAAATGCCTTATAAATTATAAATTACCATCCAAGACTACTTCAAGTACTGTATACATGTATACATATATGAGATCTGTTCAAAATTCAGTTGTATATGAATTTTGCAAACTGTGCTACATCTTGTAATCACTATTACATTTAATTACTTTGTTGTTATTTCTCTAATTCTTGTTAATGAATGTTATTTCCTGTCCATTTACTCGGCTATCAATCTTATATGCTTACAGATGGCCAGAACAGTGTGTTCTGACTGGTCTCTGTGCTTTATTTCTGGTAAGATGAATGCATTCAGCACACAGCCCAGATGCAACTCTTTCCCATCCTCTGTCCCAAAAGACCATGACTCAGCCCTGCGGCTCCCTCCTTGCCTACAGTATGTTACAGACAGCCCTTCTGTCTTCTGTGTTACCCAGTGTCCTGGCCAAATTTCACATTGGCCTTTACCAGTCATGGCCTCCTAGTAATCCCCATCTATGAACTGGCTTCATTACTCTGCTCTCCTCCCCACTGAAAGCTGGTGTGTGGTGAGTGTACTGACGCACTATGGCTGCCGTCGCATCATACAGGAGGATGCTGCACATTGGTGGTGGTGGAGGGGAGTCCCCATTACCTGTAAAGCACTTTGAGTGGTGTGTCCAGAAAAGTGCTGTATACTGTAAGTGTAAGGAATTATTATTTTTTATTAGCTCTTAATCTGTACTCTCTATGGTGTCCCATAAAGATTGAGCTACTTCGAAGTCCAAAGTGGCACCGTGTTAAGCACCTGTTAAGCAAGTGTGCAGTTTTTTATCTTCTTCATCATGTTGAAATCAATTTCCTGCTGCTGCTGGAATGGGTGGAGAGGGGGCTGGTAGTTTCAGCAATGGTCAATGTGACAGAGAAAAGATGATCAGAATTCTTTCCTTCTGCCTGTTATATATACATTGCCATGCTCCTTCTTTTTATTCAGCAAGTACATCTCCCCTAGCTCATGAGGAACAGCCAGGGGCAGGGGTTTGCAACGATACAGGCTAAACAGACACACAACACCACTGCTCCTTTACTGTGCAGGGAAAATAATAATCAAACACTCACACTCAGTCTCTGTGAGGTACAGATTAGATCTCCCCCCAAATGTCCCCTGTAGTGTCAACCAGGCAGCTAACCTGCTAACTAACTTCAAAACAGTTTCTTTCCAAATTCTTCTAAAACAAAAAATTAATACCGTTCCTCTCCGAAACGCAGCAAAAACTCCAGTTTCCCAGCTCTCAGGGGTGACATGATCAGTTGGGAAAGGATGATTGGTCATCTGACAGAGGACGGGAGTTCGTTCCCCACAGATTTCTGGAGGAAGTGGCTCAACAAAAACTGACAACTTATCTCCACCTACTGCCCCCTCTTACACTCATTATTCAAAAATTTTAAGTACTTATTTTTTAAACGTCAGGCAGTTAATTCCGTGTATGGAGGAACCACACATAACAGGGCAACTGGGATTGGATCCAGGCAGGGGGCAGAGGGCTGTGCCTATCACACATACACCATAAAGCACCTTTTTTAATGCTGCATAGAATTTCGAAATCCCTTTTAACTATAATAACATTGTCATACGCCGTGTATCTGGACCGCGGCCTTTGCTGTGTTGCGCCATGTGATTACATCCACGTCAGCTCCCATATTACCAGTCTGGCACTGAGGATACCACTGGTAATGAGAGTGCATCGGGCATGAGAGAGCACAGGTCGCTGACAAGCGCGCAGCAGGGTGAGCAGTACTGCTTAACCCAAGAAGCAAAAACAGTAATAGTGCAATAAACACTTGCCAAGCATTGGTAGATGGAAAAGCTGTGTGATATGGTTAAGACCTTTTGAAAAATGTCTGACTACACCTCATCATTCTCCTCTGTCCGGGTCATAGGGTTCAGTAACTTCAAGCAAGATGTGGAAAAACACAGAGCTGGTGATTCCCATTTGAGTGAGGATAGGTAAAAATAATTGACAATTATATTTATTTTTTAAAAGTATCATAATGTAATAATGTACACATTACTGTTCTTATTACATATCACATGCTGCCTATTATTATACTGCAGTCAAATATGTTTACACTCACACACATTTGTGTGAAGAACAACAGACATAAAAACTTTTCAGACAGGATATACATCAAATGAAAATGGCTCTAGATTTATGGCTCTAAAGCTATAATATACATTATATGTTATAGGAGTGATCAGAAAATGTTTTATTCTTCACCTAGCTACAGTCTTCTATAAAAGCACTGTTTCTTTGTTTCCATCTCCAGCAGAATGAGATATTGTATTAATCATACAGTCCCAAATGCTTGAGAGGACGAGGACGAAGTCCTCTAAAAGGGGGATTGAAAGAGGCTTTTTCATGTCTGGGATTAGAGTGATTATTCTCTGTAACAGAATAGAGTGTCAATCCAGTGGTATGAGAATAAAATGTACAGTATCATCTCAGCTCTTCATGTTCCAGCTTGTTTCTTAATGTGATGAGTTTATGATAATTAGTGTATATCTGTACCAGCACAACTCTTTGTTGACTGTATTATATCTTGGTGGATATATGCCAAAATGGCTGCAATTTGTTATAGCGTAGGTGTTATTTCTGCCAGAACAACAGAAATTGAACCCCAAAACAGCCTGTCATGACAGAAATTTAAGAACTTAACCTTTCTCATTATCAGCATGAAAAAAGTACAGTATGTGTCAATGAATGGCATTGTTCTGGAACATTCTGGAACAGAACATAAGAGAATAGGAACTGCTACAAATTAATTTGACATTCGTCCACAGTAGCGCAGGTGCTTTATAGCAGGCGATTGATCCCAGGATCTTACACTACAGATTCTTGACAAATTGGCTTCTCTGAGCTTCAGGATTTCAGCTTCAACGAAAGCGTGGCTGGGCAGATTGTTCCAGACTCCCACATCGGTACTGTTCTTTTGATAAGTGAAGGGTTATCCTGAGAAGAACACAGGTGAAGTTCAGGTTTTGTGATGCAAGGGAACATTTGTTAAGAGACAAATGAAACATAAAAGGCTGACTTCTTGAAAACTTTATGCCTCGCTTTTTCTACTGCAAGACATCTCCCACATCTTAATCCTGCCTCTGCAAAGCTGAAACTAAAAATCGTAACTGTTTGATTTTCTGAACAGTTTTCTTAAGTATTGTATACTGTTAATATATACTACAGTATGTACATTTTGAATGTTGCAGGGTGTAAATTTTCAAAATGTTTGCTTTCTTAACAGTGTGAATCATTCACACGTTTATACAGTTTTGAACAGCAGTTGCCACATAAAGACAATATTCCTTTTTCTCATTTCTTCTGCGTCTTGTACTGTCCTGTGACCCATATTTGAATTTTATTTTGATTTCATCAAGCATCCTGCCACAAAAAAACTGGCAGTGTGTACAGGCTTACTACAATCCCCGTGAGAAACTTTATTTTTCAAAGATCTCAAGGCTACAAGGGGTTCTTAGTTAGAAAAGCTAATAATCTAATTATATAATCATATACTACTTATGCAAAGGAACTCCTCTGAGCTTTTTATTAGAACAAAAATACTTTGTGCCAGTTTCAGGACTGTTGTCAATTATAGGGATTTTTAAAAAATATGTTGTACATTAAATAGCCAGGGAATTGGAACATTTCTATTAAATAAGGTAAGAAGCAACTGAAGGAGTGACTAAGATGCTATTTTTTCTGGAAGAACTGTAGACAGAATAAGTTAAAGACATGTTTATTTAAAATTCTACCAGCTACCTCGAAGGGAAGCAAATTGTTTTAATCTGGTAAATAGTTCACTAACTGGGAGGAGATCCAATTAAAACAAACTTCTAAAAACCAAAGGAAGGGAACCTTAAAGATATGACATAGTGTAAGACCACAAGGGAAAAAACCCTTTGATATTAACGCATTGCACAAGGGAATAAGAGAAATTACAGAACAACTAGCAATTATACTTAAAGTATGTCGTTTTTATTACCATCATGCATGGCTGGTGGGAGATGGAGCCTTCAGAGAGTATCAGAAGTGTGTGTAAATAAAGCTTAAGGGAAATTAGGTCGTATACAGTAGTTATTTACATTTTGAATCCTGTGGGGGTAAATCTTGGATTGCTTATAAAGACTTTGGTAGGCTTTGAATGTGCTCTGGTGAGTGTCCGACTTGATTTTTAATGGTTGTTTACACTGTTTTTTTTGTTCCACAAGGGAATTTCCATAGCAGTGCTTGAAATGATTACCTGTTTCGCTCAACCTGCAGTGCAGGTAATGCTGCTACAGTAGGCTCACTGCGTGCATGTGACACCAAAGATGAGAGACCTCAAACTGCTCTGTGGCAGCTGTTGATGTACAATCAATAGATGGGGGAAAGTGTGCTGCCAATACAGTCACCGAACATGCAATATGGCTACTTTCCAGCAGAGTGTGAAGAAAGTGCTCGAACACGAGAAATTGCATTAAAAGAGCAGAAAACTGCAGTGAATAAAATATAAAACAAAGGTGAGAGTTTAGTGTTGAAACTGAAGTCACAGGTGGTCGGGCATCCGTGTGGGCATGTGTCTGAGAAGGTGGAATAATGGCCTGAGACATTGAAGAAGAGGGTTACAGACGAAAGAAATATCCCAGGAAGGGGATGAAAAGATATACATAGAAACGCGAGATGAGGTAAAGGAAGACATGAGACGCAGGGCCATGTTCAACTTGTGTCTACCAGGCTTGCAGAAGGGGAAAAAAACGACTATTGTCGCGAATCGCGCTCACGCATGCAAGCGCTCCCGCATTCCCACGAGCTCTTCTCTCCCCAGACGTTCACGCACCAGTCTTCTCTGCACTGTTTAAACCCTCACTAGTCTTCCTTTCCTTGCTCACGATTGAGGTCTCCTCCCTGACGCCTTTCTACTCGACCACGTCTTCGCATCCCATCTCTACTCCAAACCTTCCTCTCTGAGGAAGAGCCTCGCATAGGATCCCAATGCTCCGAAGTCCGGTCCCCCGTGACAACTATTAACGATCAACTCATATTCCAAACCCATTTAACATTTTCATATATTTAATTTATGCCCCCCACCCCATCCTTATATATAGCATTTCCTTTGCAGGCTCAGTTGAATTAGAAGTTAGTGTTTTATATGAGAGGTAGCTTGCAATGTGCATTGAAATGTTAATGTGTGTTGAAATGTTTCCTTTAAAATGTTTTTGGGGTTCAGATGCTTAGATAATTAGGGACATATCACTTGCAATGCAAATGCTCGGTAGAGAGCAATGTATCTCCATTCCCTTTGATGTTGCTTTAGCTGAACAGTCAGAATAAGAAAGCAGCTTCCATCTTTCATCTAGACATTTCAAAGATTTTTTTTCCTTTAAAATACAGAACTGAAATCAAGTGATATGATATACCTGACTTACATAGGGATTGGAAGATTACGATGTCAGTTTCATACATATTTTTTAATTTAAACTGTAGATATTCTGTATGTGTTGGCATGTTCTATCCAGTTTGTCTTAAGTCCTGAAAGTACTTGTTTTATTTTCTTTCATATTCAAGACCAGATAGGTCAACTGTCACATTACAGTGAGCTACTAGCGTCATTTTGTTTGTTCTGATTTAAAGAAAAAAGCTCAGGAAGATCCATAAGTTCCTATAGTCATATAATTGGAGAAGGAAGGTTATAAATATTGTAGGACTTGTTTGCTGCAATGCAGAGTTTTATGCTGTCTGTCAAAGGTGGATGTTTTTTTTCACAGAGAAAGTGATAAAAAATTGACTATAAAGCATAATTAATGGTAAATTGTACAGAAAACATATACATATCAAGGGCACACTGGCGATCTCTATCTCTATATAATATACTCTTAAAATCTTCTTTAAGGTTAATCCACTAATGCTTATGAGCACAACAATTCAAATGAATGCTTTCAAACAATGAGTCCCCATGACCTGTAAAATGCTTTGAGTGGAGTGTCCAGAAAAGCGCTATATACTGTAAATGTAAGGAATTCTTCTTCTTCTTAAACCTGAAACAGAGCTTTTGAGCTTCATCCCTCCTGCTGTTCACTTCAGTGGCCTAGGTCTCCTGTGATGATGGGTGATGCCAGCAGTGGTCAGGATGATGATGATGATGATGATGGTAGCTGAGGATTCTCCACCCACATCTTCATGATTACAAACGCACTGATTCACACAGCTTTTGCCTTTACAGCTCATTCCACCCCAAACACTACAGCTCTTCCTTTCTTACAAATCCTCAGACTTGCTCTGCTGTGTAGTGACAACAGGGATTTCCAAAACCAGTCCATTAAAATGCTCTTTTTTTGACAGGGGATACCCTTTATACTATATTGACAGGGTCCACATACGCGAGGGCCAAAATAAAACTCTTGTAACACCAACCTGATGAGAATCCCGTACCCAGATCTGCATTCCCGTGGTGCTTGCACAACCTCCTTGACCCACGGCTCACCATGTGCTTCATGTGCCTTTTGTTACAACAGGAGCTGCTGCATCAGCTGCAAATATTTACCCAGTAGCCCCTCATACAGCACATGGCCCCCTTGTCACTTCACCTTCATCATATGCATCCAGCAATGTCTTTTATTCGAACTCTTACAGACAGCGTCCTGCCATTAACATTGAAGAGACGGGAAGAAGACCAGGGACCAGTCTTTTTACATGTGAGAGCCATGAGCATCAACGATCTCTCCAGGCCAATAGTTCCCCATTTCACCTCTCCCAGCTAGGATTACAGTGACCTTTTGCAACCTGGCCTTTTTCCAGAGTTCAAGGATTCTTATTCCAGAAGGCAAGATTCTTAAACTTGGATCACACCTTCCTCTCTCTCTCCATGAATGACTAATGACTTTTTTAGAACCTCTCCATTGGTATACAAATTTCAGCTTTTCACACTCTTCCCACTGGGCTCCATTCAATTGGACGCTCTGTGTTACCTGCTGAGCCCATTGTCATGTTCACTGTCCTTTGTTTTCCTGTGCTTTCCTCCCCTCAATGATTATCTCCAAAAACGCCAGGAAGACTCAACAGCTGAAACATTGTGTTATTCTTCTTCTGCTGTACCTTTTCAGCATTTACTTCAGCTCTACTTATTGATTAAAATATAGCTTCTTACCTAAAGACATTTGAAGAAACTCTACATATTTTCCAGAGGTTTGTTTACATCCTTAGATATTTGTTTCCCAATGATGCACATGTTTCTAAAGTCGTTTTTTAGTTTTGATGAAAAATACAGATGCAGTCTGTATGTATTTTGAAATAGTTGAAGCCGACAGCTTCACTGGGAAATATGTTCCAGACCCATATAAATCTGTAAGTTAAGACATCACCTCCTTTTGCTCCTTACTGTACCTCCAAAGCCGTATTTCCCTATCAACCACAGTCCTTATCATTCTTAATGCCAAACCATCCAAGTTCATGAGGAGATTCTGTGAGCACCAGAGGGTTTAACTATGGTTTTGATTGTTTCACTCTCATACTTTTTGATTTGTGGAGCTCTTCAAAATCCAATGACAGAAGGGCTTCAGAGACAGATTGTGGAACTGCATGGTTGAAGCCCCGGCAGTGGTTAGGGTTAGCATATCCACACTACTACCACAATGTTTACGCTCAGCGCTGGAGTCTGGGGCCCAGGTCAGCTTTTGGTTGAGTGATAATTTGATCCTGTCTCCAACTTTTTTTATTTTCGGAGACTTTTACAGTACCTGCTTGGACCGTGCAGTGCACCGTTTAGTAATCATATCCCAATACTGAGTCAGTCAGATCAAAAGTTGTAAGAACTTAACAACTTTTCTTAAAAAACAGGCAAGAGCGAGAGATTAATGCTCATAGGTCATGTTATTCAGGTCAAAAAGACCAATGTTACAAAACGATGTCAGAAAAGTTATGGTTAAGTACAATAGGGTCATCCAATCAGTTATTGAGAAACAGATTGGCAGGTACACCCAGGAACATACCCTGATCTGGGACACCAAGCAAAGCCAGGAATACAGTACATGTTGTATGAGAGGCCATGTAAATTACAGTAAAATTACATGGGAAGTACATCAAGAGATTAGAGAATGACTGGAACATCAGCTGAGCTGTGCCTGAACAAACAGGGCAACAGTAAAAGAGATGTCAAAAAATAAACCTAGCCATTATGCTAAAATATCTGTGCTTGTGTCTGAGATATTATTAATAAAATATCCCTACATCAAAAGAAGCCTAAAATGGAAATAATCAAATTCAATGAAAAGATGAAAAGGAGAGGTTTGTATGATCAATGCCTCATGTCACAGTCAGGTATGTCTGTACTGCCTCCTTTGGGTCTGGAAACCTTAGCATTAATGAAATGCAAGTCCAGTGAAGTATCAAGAAACATGGCTGTCTAAAAAGATTCTCTGAAACAGTCCTTGCTTAACATTTCAAGAAATATCCAGTGGGGCAATGCTGCTCCCTTTTCACCTTTACTTGAAATAAAAATCATATTAAGGCATCTTCTGTTGTAGTATTTCAACAATCAACAATGAAGGTTGTTGTGAGAAATAATCGCATGTTGTGTGATACTGTACCTGCAATTGCCAAATACTGGACCTGGATAAATACAGCTGTTTCTCAACAATATACAGTTTATCACTGTTGTGGATTTAATATTAAACATTGTAATTATTAACAATCTTAGGGTTCATTTGATACATTTACAGAGGTTGGAAGTACACGCAAGCAGTGAACTGCTTCATTACTAGTTTCTGATGTTTTTTTACAAGTAGAATCACTGCCACCTGGTGGAAAAGATACTTAAGGTCAAGTACAGAAAACTACAGTCATATCCAAAGATTTGATCGTCCAATCAGTTCCAGCAGTGCTTCTGCTGGTTGGGAATCACCTCCACTGCTGGCCCAGGGCTTGGGGACATTCACAGGTGGAAACAGCATTTAAAACAGCAGCCAGGAGCCACTTTCTTGCTCAGATGGTTGTAGTCGTCTGAAAAAAGCTACTTAGCCAAGTTGTCGAAGACCACACCCTGGCTTCGTTACGAAAGGTTTTAATTAAATCATTTAAATCAGTTCTAACTACCAAATGGGTGAAATGGGCTGAAAAGGCTTCCTTTCTTTTGTAACTTTTATCTTCTGACCTTGCCTAGTTCTACAGACCATGGGGTTAACTGAAGTATTAACCACTAAAGCTTGTAAAGAAAGGTGACATTAGTCCAGTTAAGCCTTAACTTGTCCATTTGAACACTTTTAAGTCTTAAATTACTGGTAATCTAAAGAAATCTAGAAAACCTGGATTGTGGTCCTCCAGGACCAAACCTGATCCCTACAGATCTGTCTGTAAAGGAAAGGAAAGGAAATTGCACTGCTCTGTGCCAGTCAACGTACTGAATCAACATCTCTTTTTCTTTTCAGTTTTTAAACAGTAATTTCAGCTGCCCTATTCCCAAAGCTGACACATCTAAATTCTGCCCATTAAAAAACACGCAGTGGGTTATGGTACAGTATGTGTGACAGCTGAAAGGATTCAGGATTCAGCCATTTGTGACCCAGTTCATCATTTTGGGATAGAGTCATGGACAGACAGTCTCTAGGGATATCAGGAGGTCTAGAGGTATATCAGTTATAGAAGGCCTCTAGTAATATAAGAGATGGAATCAGTAGTTTATTTTTTTTTGTAATATAGTGCTTTACAAGGCCATTGTCCTTATGAAACACCACTTCCTATCCTGATACCTCTGTCTATCTCCTGTGATCCACTCCTGAATCAAATGGGGATCTACGTCTGCCTGAATTGACCGCAGACTAGTAGAAAAAGTAGAAAAATAAAATGTAGTAGAAACACGTTTTGGGTGTTGAGGTTTGTCTTCAGGTATAAAGACAGGTATGTTTCATGTACTTTCCTTGCCATGCCTATATTGACCACCAGGGGGAACTAATAGCCTTTGAAAGTGTTTAAAATATTAAAACCGGGAACGAAATTCTTAGTTGTGAAAGACGTCAATAATACAACGTAGAAATATCATTTGCCTTCCCAATCAATATGCTTGTAGGTACAGTATATTGAGCATAAGTGTATATGAGTAAGAGTATTTTGTGGTTTCTGGTGTGTTAAATTAGAGTACATTTTTGTCCAAAACTGTTTGGATGTGTACAGTACACATAAATTAAAGACACAAGTCCACCAACCTAGGCAGAGAGTTCATGAATACATGCTAATGTTTTCTTTTGTGGTTAATTGTGTATTAATGTTTACGTAGTGTTTGCATGGTAGCACCTGTGATAACCAACAGATTAGTCTGAAGGAAAACTCGTTGGGCCTGGGATAGAAATCAAGCAACAATCAGTAAATTAACAGAAGTATAATTATTTTATTCATCGTGCAATTAACAGTAGAAACGGTAGAGTGCGGGGCCCAAAAATATAATATACACATAATTTTAATCACGCTCTTAGAAATAACTTTTAGTCAATTTCACTATGTACTGCTTTATTTTATTCTGTTCCAAGCAGTGTTAATGCCTTGGTTGTTGGGACTCTTGTCTCTGTAACAGAGAAAACCAATAACTCAGTAAAATCCCCAGAAATATTGTGTTGTCCTTCATGTGAGAGATTTGGTAATGAAAAATACTATTAATCCGACCGTGGGAGTTCCTGGAGAACAATTCCCTTGTTAGCGCGGAAGTCGCCCTCTTGTGACTGCAGGCGGAACTACAGCTCTCCGGTGCTGTCGTTTTGTACCGGTTTCCCGAAGGACAATAAAGTTTGGAAGTACAGTGTCCTGCTGGAACAATGCAATTAAAGCAATTAAATCATTTCTGAGTAACCAGGCCTTTGCCTTTTGTCCTACCAAATGTAAAGGACAGTTATTAAATACAGCAGCAACATAACTGCCCAAATGTAAGAAAAGCTCCAAACGGGAGGAGATTTGAAGATTTGGTGTATCGAGCTTCTATGGCTGCCGGTAGGTAATGTTTTTTCCCCTGTGTTTTTCTTGGTAAATCCGTTAAGAAAATATTTTCAATGTATTTGTAATTTGGAATTTATTAAACAACAACAACAACAACAACAATAATAATACGTAGTTCAAGTAAGTAGCTGCGTCAACATGCGTAGGCTGCAAATGAACAAGTAAAGGTTTATTGCAAAGAGAAGAAAAAACACGTTTCGGCTGTGGAGCCTTCTTGGGGTGTCTTTGGGTTTGACATCCGAAGAAGGCTCCACAGCTGAAACGTTGTGTCTCTCTTCTCTTTTCAGCCTGAAATAAACCTTTACTTGTTCCTTTGCATCACCATCATCATCATCATCATCATCATCATCATCATCATCATAATACAAGCCTATATATTAAAGGGGTAGAATTTGGAGGAACTATTCTAAATTTCTCCCTTAACAGAAGTGGCAGTGTACTACTTTAAATAGAAGAGAAAAAAATAGTAATGTTTGTGCTGAGACTTGGAGTCAATTATCAAATATCTCTATGCCTTGCTGCTGGGACTAATTTGTGCAGTGTAAATGAAGATTTCAGGAGCTGAGTTTTGAATAATGTGTAAAAGGTACTGCTGTGCTGTGTCAACACACTGTTCTCCATCAAAGCCATTCCAATTATTTTATTCAGGCAGTTTTAAGATGTTTTTTTCGACAGAAATAGAAAAAAGGGATAAATTGACAAGCTCAAACTGCTTGATTTCAATGACTTTATGCTATTATGAAAATAAACATTTGCTTGTCCAGAGGGTGGTGCATTGCTGATGAACCAGTAGGTGGCGCACCACCCTCTGGACTAGAATCTGCAGGTGCATTCCTCAGAGAGAAGACTGGTGGCTTCTTAAAGCGCTGAATACTGTGGGAGAGCAATATTCCTAGATTTATAGGCCTGGTGTCCTTGCTAATTTCTATTTCTATTCCAGAATCCATCCATCCATCCTTCCATTTTCTGTACACTTTATCCAGTATAGGGTCACAGGGGAGCTGAAGCCTAGCCCAGCAAGCAACAGGCGCAAGGCAGGAGATGGAACAGGACGCCTGTCGATCTCAGAACACACACACACATGAAGTCACACACACTCTCAAACCAGGAGCAGGTGGCGGGGGGGGTACAAACTCCACGCAGACAGGACCCCAGGCAGGTTTGGAATCGAACCCAGAGCCCCAGCCCTGTGAGGCATTTTGATGTATCTCCCGCTTGAACACTTTCTGGGCGGTAGTATGGCTCTGTGGCTCAGGATCCGTGCCTGTGGCTGGAAGGTTGCCGGTTCGTATCCCGCGGCCGGCAGAGGAATCCTACTCCGTTGGGCCCCTGAGCAAGGGCCTTAACCCCAGCTGCTCCAGGGGTGCTGTATAACCGGCTGACCCTGCGCTCTTACCCCCAGCTTCTCTCTCCCTGTCTGTGTGCCTCATGGAGAGCAAGCTGGGGTATGCGAAAAGACAAATTCCTAACACAAGAAATTGTATATAGCCAATAAGGTGATCTTATCTTATCTTCTTGTCGCCCCCAACCCACACGATTGGTGAAATAATTGCTACCGTACATCACGGCTTCACCTGATCTGCTGTGCAGTGGTGCAGAATGGCTGCCATGTGTCATCCGGGTGGGGGTCTGCTCTTCGGTGGTGAATGGAGTAGGTTTCCTTCTATCCGTGTGGAAAGCTTTGGGGTCCTTCAGCATGGAAAGAGCTGTGTGAAGTCCAATGAATAACTTACGAGAAACCTGCAGCTTGTGTGATGGTTCTTGGGGTTTCCACCCCCTGCCACTCCTGCCCTGCCAGTTCGTCCCTCACTGCCTGGGCGCGGACCTGGGTCACCAGGGTCGCGCAACAGGGAACTTGCCGGCTGAGCTAAAGGAGAACTCCCCCAGCCCGGGCGGCTGACATCCCTGTTATACGCAGGAGCATATTCATTACACTTGCAATTGGACACACGTGGCCTTTGCCACTAGATGGCACTAGCAGACCCCCCTCTCCATTCAGAAACAAATTTGTTTTTCTCTGTTTTGTTTCTCTCTGCTCTTGTTGCTGAGTGAGTGGTGGAGGCAGAGCACATACATTTACCCCATGCTAGATTAAAACAGTTCATTTCCTTTTTTTTCTTTGTGTTGTATGGAAGACTATCAGAACACCATTTTTACTGTATTTGCTCATTTGCTCATTTGGTTGTTGAGTAGCTAAGTAGCGAAGTGAATGTAACATTGACAGACCACTTCCTGAAGAAGTCTAGTTTGGACCTCAAGCACTTGTTTAGGAAGCCTGTTTCAGTGTTCAGCTGTGACCCTTGTGACAGTTCTTTCATGAAATAGTATGGTTGACCCCTTAGGATTTATGTACTTGGATCAAATTTCCTCTTCATCTTCTTTCACCTAGACTGAAGAAAATTGTCTGCTTCATCTTGTCCATATATGAGAGTCTCCTGAGACCAGGAATCGTTCCTGTTGCTCTTCCTTGAACTCTTCCTCTTTGAAGTATAGTATCCTTTTTGTGACACAGTGACCAAACCCAATATTGTAAATTAAGTCTTATTATTACACTGTAAAGTGTGGGTACAGTGTACTGTATATTCCCTGAATTTGAATTCCACATTCCTTTTGTTGGCATTTTTTGTTCACATTTCAAATACAGCCCTGTTTCTGTCAGGAAATGTCAAACTATGCTTTTAGTTTAAGCAAGTTAAAATTTATTTAAGCTCAACTAGGACATCTCCAAAGAAAGTTCTAGATCTTGGATATAAGCGCACTGACATTCGTTCGTACGAGCAGATTTCTTCCCTCTTATGTACTTACTAGGTATATAAGCCTTTAAGTGTCATTCCCGGTCTTTGGGAACCAATGGAGTTGGTCATCTTGGAAAAACTGCCCTGGGTGTCAGTATGTAGAATGTCATTACCGGCTTTTTATCTTAAACGTCGCCTGTAGTTTCTGAGAGTCCACGTTTCGTGCAATCAGACAATAGGATGCTACGGCAATTGTCAAGCTGGAACTTACAGCACAAGTGTTTTTTGTTATTTCAGCAGGCTGGTTGCACATGGTTCTGTGCAGTGAGATGTGTTTTCTCCACAGGCACCTTGGTCTGAGCTTGTTGACACTCCATGAGCATGGTTATCGTGTGCCCTGTTGATCAGTCTTCTTCTCCAGGTCCATGGGAGGGGATGTTGGTTGTTTGTGCTTCTCCATAACTGCTCATCTGCTGCACTCTAACAGTAAATGTACTGCTACTACTGCGGCATGCTGCCCTTGCCTTATGATTAATGTGATAACTTGATTTTGAGCTTACAATTCATTTTGTATTGTGTTAAAGAGTCAGTATTTGTCCATTGTCCCTTGCTAAGAGATAACTTTTGATTCTGTGTGTCAACAAAACAAAGCAAAAAATGTTATTGGTCACAAGACAGTGAGGCAGGTCACACCTTGCAGGTTCTGACCATTGGTCCTCTCAGGTTTTTCCGATAACAGACAATGGATGGGTGAGAGCAAACAATTGAGAATTACAAGGTTTTCAATTTGAATATATTGTCAGGACGTGTTTAAAAATATATGCATATTTCAAAGCAGGTATTCACACAACTAGATTTGCAAAACTGAAAACAGTTTCACTATAAAACAAAAATTAAAAGCAAACGGTTAAAACCATCACTAACAAACAGAGCACAGGGTCACCTGTTGTCAGGTTAGGGTGGAAGTAAACCTGCCTAATCATTTGTGTTTCACTGGCTAAATCAGATACCAAACTGGATGAAATTTGAAAGTCAGTTTCAATCTCAGTTGCCATTGACATGGTGTTTCCTGCACAGAATTCAAGAAAAGCATTGTAACTGTAAAAATATTTTGCATATCATAATTTTAGCTATACTATGTATACAACATGAGTAAGTTAGGGAGTGATACGTTTATTGGACATCTTAAGAAACGGGGAATAAAGGACAGAAATGCAGGTCTTGCTTTGTGAACTTTCAAATGCATTAACTTTTTCAAAAACCACCAGAGGTCGCTATTGCTTCTCTAGAGAGCAGGGATACTTAAGCCAAAGTGAATTGCTGGACGGCAGCACTTTTATATAAACTATTCTTTCTGCAGTAATGTTTTGGAATAGATTCTTAATTTAGTCACCTGTAGAAGAACAAGAACTCATCACAAAAAAACATCTCTGGAATCCAAACGGCAATGCTTTCACAATGATGAAACTCTTAGACTGTTTAAGAAGTCAACACCCACGTACATGTCCATCACATGAAACATGAAATTACTTAAAAAAGCCCCTCGGATAGGTATGATTTATTTAATTTGGAATGCATATATATATATATCAGCTTTATTTCAATTTTCTGTATAGGTGTAAATCTCAAATTCTGGTTTCACAAATAATATTTATAAAGATTTTATTTGTATTAATTTTTTTGTACTGTAACTGTATTTTTTATGTAACACCTGCCTGTTGTCAGTGATTCAGGTTTAGTTTAACCCATTTTATTGAGGCACAACTGAATAGTTTATACAACTAAAATATATTGGTTTTTTGTTTTTCTTGATGCTGGTTATGGAATTTAGCTTTGTACGTCATGTTTCTGTGTTTTTGATCTGATTTAGGATGTAATATAGAAAGTCCCTGTCTGTCCCTCACAGTTTGCCGGGATCCTTTTCTGCAGATACATTTCCTAATCAATTGTTTATTTATTGGCAGACTTTGGAATGGTATAGCTCAGACTTCTCTTTAAAAATTAAGAATAATAAGAAATGACAGATGGTTAAACAAAATGTCACCAGCTTACGGCATCAAAGCAGGTGCTGATTTAAACATAACAAGGCCCCTTTAAATTTCTGTGAAAGCGAAAATGCATTTTTTTAGACCTGGCACTACATACAGCAACACTTTGCTGCTTGCTGTGCAGTATTCTCCCACAAACAACACTTCAGTATTTGTGCCTAACCCTACTTTATATGCAACCTCACAGTCACGCTGTATGTTACAAATATCTGGGAGCTGTGTGATTAATTAACATCTAGTTCATAACCCTTGAAATTATTGCAGGATCTCAGGAGCTAATTAGCTTACTGTGAACCTCATAGTTATAATAACTATAGTTCAACATTTATCAGCACCAATACCTTTTTCGTCATAATGATTAGCTAGAGGTCTGAAATATTTAGTCTGCAATTGGAAGAAGGAGGCCTAATGCACAGTGAACTTGCACGCATGTTAGCCTTTACTACAATGTGTGTATCAATTCCTGTTACAGAGTTACTTCACATAGTAGGGTCTTTTTACATCATTGATTTTAATAAATGAAACAGCTGCTCGAAAATTAAGTCCTGCTGCTGGAATTAATGTGCACTATGGAGATTTACAGCATATTCATATTAGAATACAGGAAGTGTGCCATTTATTTTTTAAAACACAAATTAAAAGGAGAGAAAACATTTTCAAAGCTATAGCACCACCATAGGTTGTGAGGATAATACATTTCTCTAGGTGTATTTTAAAGACTGTATACACTAATACAAGATGATTTCATTTTTTCACTTCATAATGTATAGATAAATGTAGCTAGGTTCAGCTTATATTCCTTCTAACTTGTTAATGGCCTCAAAGCCAAATTGTTTAAAAAGAACAAAACAAAGCAAATTACTAAAAACCTGATTACATATAAAGTTAATATTAAACTTGAATTCCCCAGAATGACATTTGATGTAAGAGCATCTTAAGTGCATTTTAGTAATCAATTCTAATACACATATAAAATAAAACTGTGATTGTTGTACAGTCAGCTTCAGTTTTAACAACATGGCTGGGTCTCTTGATCCAGATCCATGCAATCCTATCGACAGGTAAATACAGCTGCAAAGCCAATATAATGATCCATTATTCATCACTTCCCGCTAGACAGAAGAACCAGGCTGTCTCAATTTAAAGCAGGATGAAAGTTAGATGATCACTTAGATACATGAGTAGCCCTGGTGCCATTCACTAATGAATTCAACACAGTGCCCCTAATGCCATTCTAAGACATGAGAACCAGTTTTTTTCCCGAACGATTAGGAGTGTAGCCTCCTGGAGCAACAGTGTCTCTTTCCACCAGAGTCTTCCATCCGTAATTGTTACTAGGTCCCTCCTCATTTAGCTTCTAAGATCTGACCACATCACATTTTGCTGCCTTTAGGAAACATTATTGGCACACTGTAACTTCCTATACCAAGAATCTCTCAGTTATGTTAAGTTCCAGGGAGAGGCATTACCACTCTGCAGCCGGAACTCGTCAGACCTTGAGGGGTCTGGTCAGTACTGGAAAAGGAGACCTGAGAAAACCCTGGTTGCTGTTGTAAGTAATGTTGGTGGACCTGCAGGTGGTGCTCTTCTCTCTCTGGACCATTAGTTCCTTTTTGATGAGAGGTTAAACTAACATCCTGACTACCTGGGGTCTCAGGGTATTGTCCCGGTTTCCTGTTAAAAGTTCACGCTGAGGTTGCACAATGCAGCCTCCTTAAAGCCCCCTCTTTACAGGGGAAACTACAGTCCCAGTTTCTCAGACTGGTAGGTAAATTAATTGACGGTATTGCAGAATTTTACAAATTTCCCATTAACTGTAAAATCGTGAACTTTGTGAAAGCACTGTGGGGTGGCCATTTTGTCACAGGTTGACAAGAAATCACTGACCCTTCCTGCTCACTAATCTCTGCAAATGAGATCTCAGTCTCCTAACAGCGTTAATTACGTATTCTTTAGTTGGTTGGCAGGTTGCTCTTTTTTTTGCATTTTTAAAAAAATACATGTGTTGGTTTCAAGAAAATCTTTGCCATTAACATAGTGGCAAAATTCACTTGGTCTAAAGCCAGTTTACAATGTAACTTTTGGCTTCACTGAAAGTTTTGTTGCCTCGTACTGAATCACAGACAATGGCAGCAATACGGCACTGTGCATACATTGAAACTTGGTCTCTTTTGTGATGGAAATTTGAGATTGTGCACGTGACTGTGTAGTTTTGTTGTGGTTTCAAATGCACTCACTGTTGTAGGTTTATCATAACCCCAAAATGAAGTTGCAGTTCCCCTTTCATTTATTTGGTGAAGTAACTTCTCCCTCCTCCCCCTGATTGTAGGGCAACAGGGCTGCTGGAGCAAGACAGCTGCCACTCATCACTCGGGTGGGGCTGCATGTCAGTGACTGATGAGGTGGATACCCTCCTGTGCGCTGAGTACTATGTGATGCTTTGGGATGCAAAGAGTTATACCAATACAAATCATTATCATAACTGCTGTTATATAAGGGTAACATTTCAAAAATATCAAACCACTTGAACTTTAGATAATAAGACAAATGCAAATGCTTCTTTTACAAAACAACACTTGCTATGCATTTGTTTCTTTCTCAGTTTTAGGAAGCATTGAGTAGTGCTTGACTTTGATTGTAGTATTGGGTGTAGGTGCCTTGCTGTTCCACCCAGGTGTGGTCCTGCCCTGTGCCCTGTGCCTCCATTATAACCACACCAGGAATAAGGGTTGTTCTCTGAATAATGGAGGGATTAGTTAATTCCCTTCATTATTCTCTGTAACATTCATTACAATTGACCATCAACATGATAAATGCAATATATATTAGAATATTGTTAATGTATTGGTTTTGTTAACAGTAGAAAAAGACTATTGATTAATACTAGATTATAAATTATTTTTTGTAATATTAATGAGTATTTCCTACAGGCTAATCCCCATAGAAGATGTTATAATTTGGCACATTCAATCTCCGAATATTGTCTGTCTCTTTAAATGTTTATACAAACAGCGACATTTATCAGTTTGTTTCTTTTTGGATGTATTTAAATACTGAAAGCCATTATAAAAATATGACTTATGAAGTCAATTTGAAATTTCACAGGAAAATAACCATATCAATTATAAACTGTCTAATATACCTTTTAGGAAAAAAATTAAACAGATAATGTGAAACAAACTGTAAAAGTTTGACAGGCTTTGTGTAAACAACTACTTAAACTCATTTCAAAGTGAATGCATTGTACATCATAGCCTGGAAAATTACTTTACAGTTTCCCATGGGGGACAATTAAGCAGCTGTAGGTCAAAAGTTTTACTCATGTGTTCCAGGAACAGTAAAGGGAGTTTAAGCAGTTCTTAAAAATGTAATGCTATATTTATAAGATAGTATTTATAAACACATTTGCATATATCAAGATGAAAAAGTTGTTTGAATTGGGGCAATTTGCATTTCTTGAAACATATGGCAAAGCAGTGGAAGCCATGGGCCATGCCTTCATTAACTGAGCGTTGTTTCATCAGAATCTCAATTTCCTGCTGTGCTACCCTGTGGCTTAGCCTTCTGTCCCTGAGGTTTCAGTGACAAGGGACAATATGTCCCCAAGGTGAAAATCTGGGGGAATAACTCAGATTGGCTCTCCGAGGAGTTCAAATGATTATTTAATCAGACTTTAACTCGGGGAAAAAAAAAGTTAAAACAGCAAACAGTATGTTTATCAATTTATACATGATAGATACGCAGGTTAATTCTGTCACAAAGTTGCTGAAAAGGATTGAATGTGCATTTTTGTAACAGCAAGGAGTATATATTTTTTCCATTTTTTTTTTGCAAAGGATAAAAAGTGCCAATATGAGTTTTGCATATACAGATCTATCCTAATATTCACTGCCCATACACTGTAGCAACATTAGTGAATATGCACATCAATACATTTTTTCGCTAATTAAATCTCTTGCCTTTGTGAAGCCTACTTGCAGTGATGTGTAGCTTTAATTTCTGTTGGTAAACATAAATCAGCCAGTAATATAGCATGAATCATAGATGAACTTCACAAGCTCTGTTTATTTAAAACATGTTTGTTTACTGGTCAGGGCTTAATCAATGCTCTCGGTTTTTTGAAAATTTGCTGGTAGCAGAATTGTTTTACATGAAATCAAAATGCAAATCTCCCATTAGCGCATATTAATATGACTGGACATCTAAGATGAACTCAAAGAGGCGATTTATTCTCATCTGTGTGTGAGTTCCCAGTATGAAATGAGCATAGCCACGCCTTTTATAAAAGGTACATTTTAAATATATGTCAGAACAAAATCAAAGCAAGTTCTTTACTGATGGATCTAGGCTGTTATACTTTCCACCACAATGCCAGTACAATGTTGAAAATGTGACAATTAAATATTGTTAATAAAGTGTCAGTACAGCTCATGCTCCTGTGTAATTCAAAACACAGTTTTGTTTCTTTTTGTCATCTTGTTCCTGATAATTTAAGTAAATTCAGAGATAAAAGAAACAAGCTGAGCTTATACAGTATATAGGTTATATTCACCCAATAAATATTATTTTGTTTGGCGGATGTTTCAAATTAAAGGGTCCTGAGATTTGTACTCATCCCATACAGATTGAGACATTTCAGAGAAACTGAGGTGAAGTACTTTCCTCTTGATACGACATCACTGCCCCACTTTTTGGGGGTGTTTTCCCTTGTGGTAAATACTTCCCTGGGATTTGGGCCCACAGCCTTCCGGTCACAAGTCCAGAGCCCTAACCACTGCTCCACACTGCTACTCCCGATCAGCTCCTCGGTGTTGATAACAAGCTGGGTGTGGTCAGACTTTCTGTGCCATCCCACACCATTGGTTCCTCTCCAGGATGAGGTCTTGATTTGTCTGTGGAGCACACCTTTGCGTGGGACATCCAGCTTGATTGCACTTTGTCCACCTTGTCCAGTGTCTGTGCAGCGTGATGGTGTTTGATCCCTTGGTTAGGGGATGGCTGATCTGGGTTGATCTGGGCGAGTGTGGCCCACACATGCTCTGGTGACCAGGTAAGGACTCGGCAAAGCTGTGAAACCCCGACTCTCTCTCCTCAATGTATTGGGCTGACAGAACGAGCTAGGGCACCATCTCGCACAATAACAGCGACATGCTTGAGGACATATGCACATGGAGGTGCCTCCCAGAGAAACGTGACGTATTTGGGTGATGTTTAAGTTACAATCCCAGATCAAAAGTGCCCATTCAGCATATGCAATTACTGTACACCCCACATGAAGGCAGACAGGCTTTGCAGCAGGTTTATTTCAAAGCCCTTAGCTGTATTGTGTCAGACATGGAAACAGGCACACCAGTGGGAAAAATGGTACTACAGGTCTCCTCGAGGTGGGAGGGTGGGAGCACTAGGGGGTGTGGATGAGAAGCCCTGATGCTCTCCTGTTGAACACCATATTATGGAGGTTATCTCCTGTGATTCTAATGGAATCCATAATATAGTCCACATGTACAACTAATTGTGAAAGTTCATTTTCCATTATATTGTACAGATGTCTGTTCTATTAGCTCCATGTAACCACGATGTATTAGGCCATTTCTCTGTTGAATTGGGCAATCATAGTACTAATGGTTTCGATGACAGCAGAATATACCATCTCTTGGAGTTTGCCTGCTGTTTTGAATGAACTTACCACTAGCTATAGATACTGTACCGTATATTCCTCCTTTCACTCTGATCTGAAACTGCTGGAATGCCGATATTCTCAAGCCTGTCTTTGAGAAAAGTGCATTTTCAGCACCAGATTTGACCATCATGAAGAAGAAGGATCAGCCCCTTCACCTCTGTTTCCTGTTTGGAAAAAATCAAAGGCCAGATTATGTATGCTGCCTTGATACAATAAATGAATTACTATTTCAACAGAGGAGGGGAACGTACTGTATCCTGAGCCTAAACTGAACCCTGATCACCTGTGCTGAAAGTAGGCTTATTAATACACGGGCAAAAGGCCAGTGTTTTTAGAAAGTTTGTCCAAGGTGAGAGGAAACTGGAGCATTTGGAGAAAAACTGGACATTTCTGTCCTTTTAAAAACAGCTTCATATCAATGGTGTATAGCAAAGTGGTGATCTTGAATGATTTAGAACCAATCCAAGTGCAATGAGCTCAGAAGCAGGGAGTTCCTGAACAGGCCCAACCAAGATAATTCTAAGCCACAG
Organism: Lepisosteus oculatus; assembly: GCF_040954835.1. Taxonomy (NCBI): domain Eukaryota; kingdom Metazoa; phylum Chordata; class Actinopteri; order Semionotiformes; family Lepisosteidae; genus Lepisosteus; species Lepisosteus oculatus. Next base: position 2,854,072 of record NC_090705.1, on the reverse strand, counting down.
TCTGTTCTTTGGAAATTCAAACTACTTATGGACTTAATTTGTTTTTGTGATAAAAATTTAAACTGAGCCAATAAATACAATTTGCTCAAGTTTTTCAAGTGTGGAATTAGCCTAATATGTTAATGCCAACGCCAGTTAAATGGGGCACACAGGATAGTTACTTTATTAAGCCACATGCCTGCATTCCAGCTGGGAAAAGCATTGAAGCTTTTAATAAATAATGATTGCCAAAGATCAGAGAAACCTTATACTACAGCAAAACAACTTAAGCACGAGCTTTGATAATGACTGTTAATAATTCAATATGTATAATTATCCCTTTACAGGAAACCTCAACAATCATAGAATGCTTTAGGGATGGTAGGAATTAGTTAAAATTGAGTCACCTTTAAGGTGGTACAGTTTTCATGTGACAGGCTTTTTAACCCTTTAATCATAAAAGTCCCAAGCTTTTGATACACTATCAACCATTGATTTTGTAAGGGATAGTGCTAAAATACAGATTTCAGGTTTGAAGTAATGTTTATGCCTGGCTAGCAATTTTTATTTATTGAAATAGGAAAATTCTTCTAATAATTGCTGTACATTTTCAGTCATGATTCCTTCCATGCGTGTGGCTCGTTATATACTAGAAAATGATTTTGTTCCTTCAAACTGTGTGTTGTCATAAGGAACATTAAGTAAGATTAAGTTCACTAGTCACTATTGGGATCACAAGAATCATCCCTGTGGATAAATGTATGCTTTCCTAAAAACAAAGATCTTCTTAAGATCTATTATACATGCCCACTGCAAAGTAGAGATGCTCTCTGTGCTTGTGTATGAGATTGAACTGTTTTTTGTCACTTACAAATGAGCATGCACTGGTTCCCAACAGTACTAGTTATTGAACTACCTGTCTCTGAGGTCTCAGGGCTCCCAGTTTTCCAGGTTTCTTGATAGGACTAAGTGTTTATTCCACTCATCAAAGTGAGTTTTATATTCAAGGTACTGAGGTGTGGGTAATTAAACAGAAATCCTTGGAAAGTCCAGAGGTCCCTGGCCCTCAAGGTCTTGAGTTGTCTGCCACCGAAATACGACAAACAGGGTCTTTATTAAGCTGCTATTTGTGGTACTTTATACTAATTTGTGGTAATGTACGTTTTTCTAAATTTGTTGAACAGTTTCTTTTTTCAATATACATATAGACGTAGATTAGATATAGAAATATTCGTGAAATACTGTACATATCTACGTTTCTCTCCCTGTAGCCAGTGATAGAAATTCATCATTCAGAAAGTGCAGCTGTTAAATTCTTCCAATTTAACCAAATACATAAATAATTCCACAGAAAAAGAGAATCATTAGTATTTCTATACTGAAGCAGTGAATTCAGCTCATGAATTGCAATGGATTACACTGCTCATTCCGATATGGCATGGAGGCACAGCCTAAGGCCACCATTATGAGCTTTAGAACTGGTAAGAATAAGATTACAATTGCATTTAAACTAAGTGTGTGGATAACCATGGAGTCTATGAACCATAATTGCCAGATGGCGAATATTTTCTTTTTCTTTTCAAAGCAGCATTAATTGCAGAGCAGCCCGGGGGCTGAGCTCGACTCATCAGTGTGATAACACTTCATGACCCTGATTAGCCGTCAATCTCCACACTGAAAAAGATTGTTTAGATATTCACCCAATCATTTGCCTATCAAGCCACCTGGGCCTCCACCGGGGGCTCGGTTTTTACATTCCCTGACCCCCCATCCCTCACGGCTCCTCTTTTACATATCTCCAAAAGATGTAATTGAATTAAATAAAGCGTCTCGGGGCAGCTGCAACATCTGCTGTTTGTGGCATGTCATCCCCTCCACTTTAAGAACAGTTACATATGCTCCAAATTAGCAGGTCAGAGATGAAGCATTCAATGATAGTGTTTTGGTGCCAGCATGATAAGAAGCCTGCAGCTGTGTGCAATTTACAATTAAAGGGTTTATCAGGACTCAATTGTGCTGATGAACAGAAGTGGGGAGAGGTCAGTTAGTGAATTAGGCCAATTAGAGCTTTCTCAGTTGAATTATCTGTCTTATTAACCTCTGATAAACAGACATGTTCTGTGCGCCGCCAGTGGATGGTGGAACATGATTAATGCCTTAATGAGTTTTAATTTCAGCTACGTACAGTAAATCTGTATTAACGATATAGCTTGATCAGAGCTACTCTCTTCCTGAGTCAAGACTGAATTCTGACCTGCACCTTAATTCTACCGGTTACAATTATAAACATACATATGCATTTATCAAAGACCTTCAATTACACAGAAATTATATATAGAAGAGATAAATTGTTTCATCATGTTTTTTCTTCAGTGTCACATTTATTTAACATTTGTGTGAGTTGAGAAGCCCCGATGAGATAGTACAGTGTTTCTGTTTCAAACACTGCCTTTGATGCAGCTTTTCTTTTCTTACAGATCAGCTGATCAGTGTCAGGTCTGGAGGGTTTAACGTTCTTAAATGGTCTCCAAGACTAAAACAATAAAATCTATATTTAATATTTTTGTTATTTTGTCGAACTTTTTGTCATATCATATCTCTTCCTTTCCCCCTTGTCTCCCTACAGAAACCGCAAGTAAGCATACAAAACACATGTACCAGTGCACATCATATATTCAGTATGTGTGTCTACTCATAGTTTCATAACTTGCATCACTTGTGTTTTTCCTGGAGTTAATAAATACACTTATAATTCTTGAGAGGTACATTGTGAAGTCTTGCGACATACAGAATCATTCCTCCTGCTCGGTGGTCTACTGTCTGCTGTTTCTATGGGAGGTCTTTATTAAAAGGTCAGTCAACACAAAGCAAAAACTCTGTAAATCACAGCTCTCGCAATTTCCTGCTTTACAAAGGCCTGGTGCTTGGACTTTTCACTGACTCTCTTCTGTCCTTAAACACTTGCACCCTTTTCCTGTTACCATACATACAATAATTGCAACATCTTGCTTTCATTATTAGTACTGTAGTGACCGAAGTACATCTGAACTAAGTGAACAATGATCTCCAGATTCTTTTGACAAATGAACTCTCCGGAGCTGCCTGTCTCTGGCCCGCGGAGTTGCCAAGGAAGTGATGTAATTATTATACTGAGCACGGCAGATTTCATTACAGCACTGAGAAAATTAAGTAAGAATTCTGGACGTCTCTCAGTTAGAAAGTGGTCATACAATGTTCTTAAAAATTTAAGACTTTTAGATTTCAAAGTATTTTAAGAAACAGTGCTTAACATAAATTTCGGAAATAAATGAATACTTTTAATGTGTATTGCATTTTTTCTTGACGTGTCATCTATACTTGGCAATGGTAATACGAAGAGGTAGATGCTGTGATATTTGAATAATGATTAGTGTAAACAAATCAGTATGCATGAACAATTAACTAATGACTTGTCATTCACATTTTTCCCACTGGTTTCAATTTCTTATTCTATTTTTCGGTTTTACTTTTGTGTTCATGTTAAAGGATTGCCACCTAGTGTGCAGTGTTTCACGGTTTTGACATGAGTTTCTCTACAGTATATGAGGATGACTTACAGCACGCTGGCTTTAAAGGCAAAAAACTGAATCGGAATAAAATTCATGAAAGAAAACGTTCACTGTTCACTGAGCATCAACATTGAAAGCAGAATCTGAAACCTCCAAATGCCTTGATCTACATAAATCAGCCTTGTGCATGTAATCTTTTAAAAACGTTGTTCCCCTCAAGAGCATGAAGAGCTTTGAATTTTGGGGGATGGACGTTGCTGTATGTTACTTTTTGTGTAGTTATCATTATTAGGAAGGAAACAAAATACAGTAAATCTATACAAAATATCGAAAAAGTGAATGAAGTGAGAATTTTAAAGAGGCCTGACTGAGCAGTTCCCTACTGGACATTCATGTGGACAACCATTTTGGGCAAATAGCTTTTCAAATAACTTAGAATCTTATAAATTTGATATCACTGATGCAAAACATCAGAGCAGGTACACAGGCAATTTAGTTTTGCTTTGTTTTAAGGAAAGGGAAGGCAGTAGTGATTCTTCCCATACAGTTGCAGATTGGGGTGTTCTTCTGTGTTGATAAAGGCAGGTAGTTACCTTTGAAGCCAGTCTGGAACCTCGAACCCGGTGAGCCACAGAACAAGCCATTGTGTTGATGACATTCACACTACAGTTTATATTTTTCATTGAATTTATTTTACAGTAAGAAATAAAATTGATGGCCTAAAACTGAAAAATTACCTACTTCTGAACAATGTAATGTAATGATGGGTTGAGCTGATTGGGGAACTTTGTGCTGCTTAATGTGCTTTCTGTAAAAATGCAGAATAATAAATGTAACTTGTACGCAAATGCACGTAATTATGTGGGTTTTTCATCATCACATCAGTTCGTCAAATTCAGGGTGGCCTGGAGTCTTTCCCAAGAAGCAAGGCGTGATACACTCTGGACAGGATGCCAGTCCATCGCAGGGCAGATACACACACACACACTCACATCAAGAATGAGAGTCCACCTGGCACCATTCCCTCAATTCTAGCCTTAATCCCCTATCTGTTAAACATATTCACTAACAGTGCTGTTAATCTAACCAGCTGTCTGAGTCAACACCCCCCATCATCACCACCACTTTTGGCTTGACATCAACTCCAACCCTGGTGGGTGTTCAACCAGTAGTATCTGGTAGCAGTTTTTATTTCCTCTATTGTTACGAACATGCTGAAGAGAATCTGGTAAGTCATGCATGCCTTAATCAATGTTCAGGACACTACTATGTCCCTACAATTGGAGCAGCCTTTAGGACAGTTGTGGTACAGATTTTGGCTCCAGGGTTCAATTCTGGGTTGAGGCACCTTCTGTATAGAACTTCTGTGGTCTGTCCATGTCCACAGAAAGCTTCGTGTGGACGGTCCCTGACCGTGTGTGTCCCGTGATGGAAGGGTGTCCATCTTGGGAGTCCTGATTGTAGTATCCCGTCGCTTTCCCTGTGCTTCCGGGATAGGTTCTGGATTATCAGGCATAAATCCCCCCAGCAAGCATCACACATCCAAAGGGGGGAAAAAAAGTGTTTGTTCTGTTGGAATATGTGATAAATTATTCTGCCACCAGAGGTAGTTAAAAATAAACAATTTGGAGAAAAAATATGTTGTATGCGGAGCTGGAAGTGAAGACGTCTGTGCGTGTGCCCTGTGATGGACGAGCATCAGACTGCTTCCCTGAATCTGGAAACTCCTCCAAGGTCATGTGCTGCTGCAGATGTTAACAGGAAGAAGAGGTCTCTGATAATGGAGGAGTTGACTATTGCTAGTATTGGTACCATGACTGAAGGAGACACATAGGGTCCTATTTGTGATGCTTGTCTTTGATTTGCAGCTCACTGTTCATAACATTGCTGTTATTTATGCCTCTTTCCTTGTATAATACCTGTGACAGAAAGATGGCTGGCTACATGACCTTCCTGTCCCGGTCATTGCACAACCAGGTCTCTCAGCATTCAACCACAAGAGAAAGAATTCATCTTGCTGATATTAAAACTACCTGCAATCTAGCCGACTGGCATAGTTGGGGGTAAACATTCTGTTGTCTACCATTACAGTACTGTAGGAATTGGAACCACAGACGACAACTGGTCTTTAAGGGAGATTAGATCCTTTCCCTAGACAAAACAATTGTTTTCATAAAACCCCTTGTATTTAATGTCACAGGAAGAGAGACAACAGACCACCATATAGCCAAAAAAACATGGAGACAAATGCATGTTTGTCATACAACCAAACTGGCAACACAGACAACAGACTAATTAAAACTGCCAAGTCCATGAACCATTCTCCTTATGCCCAAAGTCTCAGTATTTTTTCCACTAGCTGTTAATATAAAGATACAGTATGGCCTCGGGGGACTATTTGAATGCCTGCCTTCTAGTCATCCTGGGCAGCTGGTGACACCAGGGAAAATGGTATATGGTAAATGGAAAAGTATCTATGATGCTTTTTTAATATATACAGTGCCTTGCGAAAGTATTCGGCCCCCTTGAACTTTTCAACCTTTTGCCACATTTCAGGCTTCAAACATAAAGATATAAATTTTTTATTTTATGTGAAGAATCACCAACAAGTGGGACACAATTGTGAAGTGGAACGAAATCTATTGGATTTTTTAAACTTTTTTAACTAATAAAAAAATGAAAAGTGGGGCATGCAAAATTATTCGGCCCCCTTGCGTTAATACTTTGTAGAGCCACCTTTTGCTGCGATTACAGCTGCAAGTCGCTTGGGGTATGTCTCTATCAGTTTTGCACATCGAGAGACTGAAATTCTTGCCCATTCTTCCTTGCAAAACAGCTCGAGCTCAGTGAGGTTGGATGGAGAGCGTTTGTGAACAGCAGTTTTCAGCTCTTTCCACAGATTCTCGATTGGATTCAGGTCTGGACTTTGACTTGGCCATTCAAACACCTGGATACGTTTATTTGTGAACCATTCCTTTGTAGATTTTGCTGTATGTTTGGGATCATTGTCTTGTTGGAAGATAAATCTCCGTCCCAGTTTCAGGTCTTTTGCAGACTCCAACAGGTTTTCATCCAGAATGGTCCTGTATTTGGCTGCATCCATCTTCCCCTCAATTTTAACCATCTTCCCTGTCCCTGCTGAAGAAAAGCAGGCCCAAACCATGATGCTGCCACCACCATGTTTGACAGTGGGGATGGTGTGTTGAGGGTGATGAGCTGTGTTGCTTTTACGCCAAACATATCGTTTTGCATTGTGGCCAAAAAGTTTGATTTTGGTTTCATCTGACCAGAGCACCTTCTTCCACATGTTTGGGGTGTCTCCCAGGTGGCTTGTGGCAAACTTTAGACGAGACTTTTTATGGATATCTTTGAGAAATGGCTTTCTTCTTGCCACTCTTCCATAAAGGCCAGATTTGTGCAGTGTAAGACTGATTGTTGTCCTATGGACAGACTCTCCCACCTCAGCTGTAGTTCTCTGCAGTTCATCCAGAGTGATCATGGGCCTCTTGGCTGCATCTCTGATCAGTCTTCTCCTTGTCTGAGCTGAAAGTTTAGAGGGAGGGCCAGGTCTTGGTAGATTTGCAGTGGTCTGATACTCCTTCCATTTCAAGATGATCGCTTGCACAGTGCTCCTTGGGATGTTTGAAGCTTGGGAAATCTTTTTGTATCCAAATCCGGCTTTAAACTTCTCCACAACAGTATTATGGACCTGCCTGGTGTGTTCCTTGGTCTTCATGATGCTCTCTGCGCTTTCAACAGAACCTTGAGACTATCACAGAGCAGGTGCATTTATACAGAGACTTGATTACACACAGGTGGATTCTATTTATCACCATCAGTCATTTAGGACAACATTGGATCATTCAGAGATCCTCGCTGAACTTCTGGAGTGAGTTTGCTGCACTGAAAGTAAAGGGGCCGAATAATTTTGCACGCCCCACTTTTCATTTTTTTATTAGTTAAAAAAGTTTCAAAAATCCAATAGATTTCGTTCCACTTCACAATTGTGTCCCACTTGTTGGTGATTCTTCACATAAAATAAAAAATGTATATCTTTATGTTTGAAGCCTGAAATGTGGCAAAAGGTTGAAAAGTTCAAGGGGGCCGAATACTTTCGCAAGGCACTGTATAGTGGGAGAAGATGGGCTTTACTTTTGGCAGAGTGTTATAAGGCTGCACCGGGGGCTATATTCAATGTTCTTGCTTTTCCTTTGAATAAATTTGTACAGTCACATAGCCTTAATATAAAATAGTTTGCTGTTTGATTTCTCAGTGCAGTTCCCAGGTGTTTTGAGGATTCAGACCCATGTGAAAACAAAGGTACAGATTTAAGGGGTATTTCCTTAAATAATAAACAATTATACTTAACCTTTTGATCTGTGAGATTAAATATTTGTCTGTTTACAATTTTTGGTGACTGAATTTTTCACCTGCTGGAAGATTGACATGATGATGCAAAGAAAATAAATTAAAAAATGTTTATTTGGTTACAATAGTTTGCAAGTTCATGTTCAGTAATCTTAACATGAATACATTTGTTTATGGACATAGATTTGTTAAGGAAGTCTGAAAGCTTTTCAACATTGGCATTGCTATGTACAGGACTCCAGTCCTGGCACTCTGTGCATGGTATACAAGTGTATAATAAGTGAATCCATGTGAGCTCGCTGATGAGGTGAAAATCATTCAAAGATTTTGAAGTCTGAGGTGACTTCTGTGATGTGCACCAAGCCAAGCAGAATGCTCAGTTCATTTTCGTTGTAAGTGCAGGCTCCAGGATTCTGATAAAATCTTTCCTAGTTTTATTATGGAGAAGGGTTTTCCTATTATAGCACACTGGCTGCACAAATCCACTTAATTTAAAACTCGAAAGATCATTTTACAATTTGTACAATCAAAATATGGAAACCACCAAAACGGATTTAAGAGACCAAGACCATGGAAAACAACAATGGCTGATGCCCTCAGACCTTATTAGGTATTTTCAACAATTCCACCTCTAATTTCATATAGAAAAGACATAAACCTAAAAGCATTCTTGATACAAAGTGAACTAAAATTCATTAGAAGGTACTTTTCCATCTAATCTAGCAAGATGTACAACATGCAAAAATGTTAATCCTTGAACACTGAATAGATACTTTACATCATTAATCACCATCCAACAACATATTACAATACATAGAGGATTAAATGACTAATTGAATGCATTACCAGTAGAAAATGCAACCAATTAGACACTAGGGAGATAGAATTATTAGCCAACCTCTTTGTAGAACATTTGTAAAGCATCTAACAAATAATGTATTGGTTCTGTGTCATGTAACAAATGATATACGTGCACAGTATATACTATATATGCATGGCTTTGGCAGAACGCAGTGAACACTCTTATCATATATTTCTACTTAAGTGTTGAGTTTTAACCAAAAAAACAATGTATCACCTGTTTTATTGACCTTCCATTAGCTCCCTAAGGAATCCATTTCAGAACACTGCTACTCACCTCCAGGGGGTAGAAGCTCTGGCTCTGGCTGCCGAGTGATCCATGAAACCTGAACACACCTACAGTACGTGTCATTTGTGCTCTTCGGACGCTGGCATTCTTTCAGTTTCTAACACAAGGCTCCAAACACTGGAAGACTATGCAACCCCTGCACTGCAGCATCGAGGCTGTAGGGTCATCTCACAGCCCATATCAAATCATGCAAAACTTGGGCAGCCAGAACTTTCAAATGTGGTCTTGAAACTAATTTTTATATCCTAACTCTTATTTGTGTTTAATGTATTGCATTGCATGGTGTAAACCTGTCTCTTTTTCTTCCATTCGTGATAACATACCTATACAACTGCTATAGAAATATAACCTCCCACAGTGCAAAAATATACTCCTAGGGTACTCAGTTTCTGGGGGAATTGGTCTGGCATGAATGCGTGCATGTCTGTGTTTGCATCTGCCCTGCAGTAGACTGGTGCCCTGTCCAGGGTGTATCCTGCCTTGTACCCATTGCTTGCTGGGATGGTCTCCGGCTCCCTGGAACCTTGTATTCTTGGATAAATGAAGAATAACTTTCAAAAGCACATTATTTTTCTTTATGCTAAAAATGTTTTTCTTTGTATAAACCTGAATTACCAGTATGTGTAGGGGTCATATCAGTTGGTCTACTGCTATCATTAAGGGTAGCGTGGGTACATTGAAGGATATCAACTTTTGTAAATTATTTCTCTTGGACTAAATTATTTTGTTTATAATTAATAATATAATTGCATATAATGGATGTTTAAATGTCTTGTTCAACTCTTTTTTTAAAAGTGTTTAAAAACAACACCAAGATTATCAGTGTTATGTGGCAGTTTTAGGATACACCATTATTATAATAGAAATCAGACTTCAACAAATAAAATTAAAGCAAAGTAATTAAAAAAAATCTCAGTACCCTGCTCATTTACACATTTTTAGACAAGATGTGAAATAAATTGTCCTACCAAAGGTAATACTGAAGACTCCCATGTGAGGAAACATTATTTTATTCTGTATAATTTGGGGTTGAATCCAGGTGTTAGTTTATAAAAGAAAGAAGGTTATTAACACAATAACAGTGCACTAGATGAATTTAGAACAACTGGCTCGGTGTAAGCAGTATTTTAATTGACTTTTTTTTTACAAGATGTTGCAAATGGTTAATTTTCTCTTGGAATTAATTTCTCTCAGCTGTGGTTCAGTCCAACACAGGTCAAAATGGAGCATCTATGCTCATTTTCTGAGTTGTAATAAGCCAGAGAGCACTGTAGTTTGATGTTAATATTTAGATATATGGAGTGTAGTGCAAGGATGAAACATACTTTTGTAAACGCATGCAATATCTCATGGTCTATACTTATTACTTTATTACTTGAGAACAAGTTACACTTTAAACGTACAAAAAAGTGCATTATTGCTTCATAGTTGTGGACCATTGGTAGTTCCCTTATGAAACTGGGCATAAAATTAAAACATTGAATGAGAGTTAAGTTTACCAGGACAGGAGGGTGGACCTGCTTCTCTAAACAATGGTATCAATTAAGGGGTTCTCAGGCTTTGTTGAGTCCATTAAGTACATTACACAAGCACTTTCTATAAGTACATTAAGTAAGTTTAATACATTAAATTCAATTCAATTCAACTTTATTGTCATTAAACTTACAGGTGCATAGTATAATGAAAAGTGTTTCTCATTAGTCACTCAGGTGCAGTATATAAATAGGACAGAAGATAAGACAATAGCCAGTAACACAATAGCAATAACATTAACATGTAATAACATAACATAAATAACATGTACATAAATACATGCAAAATAAATACAATTAATGTTTAGTGTATTGAACTCATTTTCTGCAATCTAAGACACAGAACCTTACTGTGTTCAGACTCTTGGCAACAGTAATTCACTTTATTACCAAAGCAGGACAGAATGATTTTACCACACTGATGTCTGAACTTGTGTCATTAAGTGAATTATCTTACAGTAAGGTTATTTTCCAAATGTGGATATACAGCATGCCACTATTTCCTTGTGGCTGTTACTGTAAGTACTGTAAAACCATAATCGAATGCTCTATATCCTATCTAATGTTTCTAACATAAGCATTCAGTGCTTCTGTTGTTGTCTAAATGAATTTGCCTTGGTGTTTAGTATATGAGAGTGGAAAAGGTACTGAAGTATTTTTTTGTTCAATTAATAAAGGAAACTTTATGACTCAGCTGATAATATGCCATATTATAAGGTAGGATATTTAAAAAAATATCACCAACCAGTCTTTAAAAATGCATGACTGGTGCCCAGACCTCCCACTCTTCTCAGAATAGAGCTATCACTAGTGCGTGTTATCTCACAAACCCCCAGGTAGAAAATGGTAATGATACCACTTAACATCAGTGCACATATGGAGGGAAAATGGAAATGCCAAAAGCACCTCAACTATAAAGAAAATCAAATTGAAATATTAATTTGCTGATTAATATAACATTATGAGAGCCAATTCTCTTTGTTGTTTAACAACAAAGAGTTGCAAAATAAGCAACTGCCTAAGAGGTAAGAGGTTTAAACGATTCCCATGGAGGTGCTCATCTTCCTTTCAAATAGCATTACTGTACATAATGTATTCAGCTCCAGAGTACTGAGATTTGATATTGATGTTTACTAATTTATTTTTTTAATTAATGTTCATTGTTAATGAGTTCTTTGATGAAAGGCATTTTGTAAGTCATTACCCTTCAAAAAACAGTGCTTGATTCCCCCCCTAAAACAGTAGAAAGTGCAAGGCATAAGAGGAAAAAAGTTTTAAACTATGAGCTACGGTCATTTTTCATTAACGATGGTCATTAAAGTTTTTTGCAGGCTTAGTTTCCTTAGTGTGTTACAGTTAGATCTTCCCTTTTTAAAGTAACGTCTACATTTGAACTCTACAGGTTAATCTGAAATTATTTTGACATTTTGAATTTAAACACAATATCAAACTTGTTTTAGGAGAACATAGTTACATCTGTTTATACCTAAATCTTGTGGTACAATACATGAAGATAAACAACCGAAGTTTCCAAGTGATAAATTACCAACCCTTAATCTTAAAACGGAATAAAATACAATTACAATACAATGATGAAGCAGTAAAAGAGAAAAGGGGAAAGGAAAGAAGGTATAGTAAAAAGGAAGAAAGTAGAAAACAACAACAAACAGCAATAACAAAATGCCTAGTTTTTAGGGCTACGATATATATAAATTTCTTAGCAATAGACAATGGACATTCCTGTGGGAGAGGATTATGTGAACTGCCTGGGAAGGCTATCAACTCAATCAGGTTTGTGATGTCAATGCTCACCACTACGTCGCCATGCTGCCCTCAGTCTTTCTCCCAGAATGCCTTGAAAAGATAAATACAGTAAGTGAACAATAAAATATAAAGTATGAAAGTGTAATGCATTTGGAAAGCCATATTCCCTGGTGTAAAGTGTCCTTGAATACATTAAACACATGCTTCATTTTCAGGTATTGATACCACATTGAAAAGTACTTTGTGGTACAATGTTCTCCAAAGAAATGTGAATGGCGCATGCATTTTGTCAAGTATCAAACTAAACCACCATTCTGGATGCTGGAAAAGTATTATTGTCAAGAACAATTTTAAGTATGCTTTGATGTCAAATGACTGATAGCATTTGTAACTCATCACAGAATATATTTTTTGCTATTAATTTTTTTTTTTATTCAAAGCCATTTTCAATGAAGCCAAACCATAAGAGCTTGAAGGAACATTCATCAACTGGAATGAAAGCTCACTGCAGATGTTGTACCATAAATAATTACTCCTACTTTCCAGAAATCCTGAACCAGAATTAGTACTTTTCATGAACTGATATATTTCACTTCTGATTAATTGCAACACTCAAATTTAGATCATTTTTATTCAAAAAAGGGCATTTTAGCATTCTTAAAATGCTATAAAAGAAATGCAAATCAATGGTTTTCTTGGCACCAAGCATATGGTTCCACAGTGCCAAAAAGCCTGCTACTGTCAAACCCAGCTGTATATTTGATGTAAAAAAAAAAAAATACTGAATTTACATGATCTTGTTTTCAGCACAGGAGTCGACATTTTCAGTCTTGTAAGATTATGAAATATGATAAAATCCCTTTCTTTTCTGAACTTACGAAAGTTTGTATTTGAATGTTGGCTTTCTCTACTCCTCCTCACTACACCAATAGATAACCAGCATTATTGTAAAGTTCAGTTTCTAAAATAAAATGTAATAAAACGTTTGGGGCAGACACAGACTTATTTTCCAGGAAATCATGTGAGTTTCTTTGCAAGTGCGTAAATCAGAGTTTTTCCTCTACGATTAGTTTAGAGATGACAAAATAGTTCAGAGGTGAAATCTTATAGAGCTTCCACTGAAACACACTGATCTATTTTTCAGTGTTTTTGAATTGCAGTGCCATAGCAGTTACTCGTAAATACCCACGTAATGATGCAATCCAAAATGTTATTTTCTTACAGGAGACAAATAAAAAAATAAGCATGGAGTTTATCTTGGCCTTTGGGCAATGCAGTTGCATGCTTGGCTAACACTTAAGGTGCAGTTCTTGATTCTAACCTGGTTAGCCGTGCACATTTCTATCGGTGTGAGAGTGGAGGGCTCATGGCCAATGAGATACAGGTACATTTGCGAGGAATGTGGTATACATGCTGCTCAGTGGAGACCCCCATATCACTCTCTGCCTTAACTTTCTGTTTTCTGCTACCCTAATTGAAATTGGCACCTGCATATGCTTTGATTTAATCAGCCCATTTTGCTGGATGTGATTTTGCAGTGGTGTGATCTTTGTATTTTTTGTCTCTTGACAAATTCATGATTAATTATTCATCCTTTCTTTTATGTCCTTATTTTGTAATAAACACTTATATAGGTACTGTATAATATAATGCCTATTATTGTACCCCTTTGAGGTATTCATATACATTGCACAGTTCATGAATTCTGACACTAATTCTACTCAGAATATTTCAAATATTATTAAAAATAAGACTGTTAATATATTTTTTTCTTCACTAAAATGCTTTTGAGGAACTTTTGTGATAGAACTGCTGCATGCTGAACTATAGGCAGTAGTGATGGATCTCTGATGCATTGCTCCACACTTTGGTTGATATTTACCAAACGTCTTATGATGGATAGGAAGATTTAATGAGTTCTTACAAGCAATTAAGTAATCAGGGTTTCCTGCTGTTACATGATGTAGCTGGAAAGAACAGTGACAAACTGTGGGCTATCAGCAATATAATCAACAGGACATGTTCCACAGTGATCTGAATATTTTCAACATTGCCACACAAGTGCAAGTGATCAGCACATTTTTATGCTCTTTTCATTTTCTTGTTTTCATATTCCAAAATATTTTATAACCCCATAACACACAAAAACTAAATATAAAACACTAAATCAACCTTCAATCCTCAAATATGCATATGTATGAAAGCTCTGTAACTAATACTGATTAGATTTAAATGAAGCATTATTTTTGAAAATGAAAAGGAAAGGCACCTCTGAACGTCTTCGTCTGTGGTGAGTTTGGAATTTTCTGTTCGCGTTTGTTTCATTTTGTATGTATAATATTTTCTTCTTTTTGGAAAATTATTGTCATTCTCACTATGTGCACGGCATTGTGATTAATATAACTGTCAAAAGTTAGGAGGTGTAGGAACTTACCCTGGATACTGTATGTAAGGGTCACAAAAACTACACAAACAATATGACCTAGATTTTTAAAAACATTAAAAGGCACTGTGTCACCACTGCTGCCACCAATTTCAGATGTTAATTGTAATGCAGTCTTATATGATGAAATTGGGAATGTACTGTACATGTCATGGAACATAGAACATTAAAGTGGAAAGGGACCTTTTCACCAGGACTTATTCAAAGAACAGCCCTCTGGGTCCTGATTTTCACCTTTTAACTAAGCTGCATGATAAGCAGAACACCTCCTAGTGACTCATGTTTTTTCACCCTCACATGTTGGAGTGTCAAAAGGTAATACAGTAGCCCCTCTTCCAATATGATAAGTATAGGGACCCAGAAATTGGGAACAAGTACCTGACATCTTTTACTGAGACCTATTCTGTCACATTATGGAAAACCTCAGTCTCTGGAAGCTGGCCAAAGGGACTGCCTGTGTAGAGGCCATCCAGTTGTACAGCACGCTATACATAATGACCTGAGGATGTCTTTACACCCTGGACAGCAAAGTACAGAAAAGTAAATGGCTCTTTTTCAACAGAGGCACTGGTAAATGGAAAGAATAAAGAAACACTACAAATACATCTGACATCAAAGTCATGTAATGACTGTAAAAATGTTTAGCACTGTAAATTGGTTTTATTTGGTTTTAGTCCATTTATAAGGATTAGTCTCTATCATTTGTATGGTAAAATATAATTCGGCTGAATCTAAACAGACCCCAGGGGAGGTGTATCATTGTAATACAACACTGCAAGAGTTCATTCGCTGAATGCTAACCACCTCTCAGGTTTAAACAGAGAGCTCACCGCAGGCGCTTTCTCTGTTAAACCCTGGGGTGATCGCACTTTTCAAATGAACTCTTATGGCAATTAATCCTTTTAATAATTCATAGCAAAAGCAGAATCTAAGATTAACTTCTCGTGATTCTACATTAACTTAAAAAGAATTTTGAAATAATAAAGGGAGGATTGAAATAGCACATGATAAATCCACATCAAATACATCATATTTCTGTCCACGCAAATTTGTTCTTGAGAACTGCTAAGTCCAGTACAAGGCCCAACCCACTCAATGAGATACCAGTTCATCGCAAGATGCATATGCATAAGGTGAACAATTCACGTCAATTAACTTATAAAGTGTGTCTTGGGCCAGTGGGAGGCACCTGCAGCACTCGGAGAAAAAACACATGGCCATGAGAACACAAAAGGGGCCACGCAGAAGGCTTTTCAAACTCAAGGCCTGACAACTGCGATGCCACAAAGACAACCACTCTGCCAGTGGTGCTGCCTGAAAGCAAATGCGTTGTTTGCTGATATCCCCCCACACGCCATGCCTTACTGAGTGCACTGGAGTCACACATGTTTTCATGTGTGTGTTGAAACAGCTGAGGAAGTACCTTTGCAGGTTGGACTGAACTGGGTGATGTGGTTGACTGGGCTGATTGCCTTTGCAGGGTGAAAACACACTGCTGCCAGGAGCAGATGAGGATTGTTCTGTGTTATTGGTATATGAACAAATTTCAAGTGTTAGAAATGAGGTGATATTGACAGGAAACAAAAGACAGATTACATACCCTGTGATTTGTTTTTTTGTTTTTATTTTTTTATTAATTGCATTTTTATAGTGCTTTCAGGAATTTTACAGAAGCTGCATTCTAGATTAGTATCACATATTATCAACCACAGATCTATCATTACCCCAGGTGAAATAACCTTTAATTGTATACACACTAAAGAGATCCAGAATGAAAGATTTGTTTCCATTAGTACAAAAAAACTAATTCAAACATGGAAACAAATAAAACATTAATTATATATTTTAATTGTTTGTTACTGGATGTGATCATTTATTGCATTGTGTGTATAATGATTTTGCTGTGTTTGTGTATGTATTGTATTTTGGTATCAGGGTTTCTGTTTTAGCCCCATTTAAAAACAAAACGAGCAGTTAAGAACTGGTGATCAATCAAGGGCATTTACAAAACTTTATTAATCGTAAACATAAAACCAACAGTTTCTCATTCGAATGTTGTATAGGGAATATTGCTGTCAAAATGTCCAGGAATTAAAACTATTCTTAGTCATTGTTGATTACATTGAGGCACTTTCAACATACAGTACATGTTACAGTCCCTTAGATTCCATACAGATTGCAAAAGCTAATTATAATCTAATAACTAGCAGACAGTCCGTCTCAATATTATTACAGGAAGAGTATGTTAAATTAATAGCTCATCATTGGCCTCAAAATCATTCATATTGTGTTAATGATAGTAATTCCTCCATTAAATCTTAATAATCTGACATGTTCTTAAGGGAAGTCTGTCAATTTACAGCTTCAGTTAAAATGAAGACAAGTATAGCACAAGCTGTTCTCCTTGTTTCTGGCTTTGTTTTTCAAGAGCTGCTTCTTAGCAGACTGAAATGTTCTGTGTGATTGTGCTTCTCCCCACACAAAAACAAACAAACATTTGTTACCAATGACAATTCCTTAATTCTGTTCTGAACTTGTGATTCCTTGATAGGGATGCTTATTGGTAGGGCCATGGGGTGGAGGGGGTGATGACAACGACGCAAACATCTGGACTTGCTCAGCGGGAATCAGACCAGAGAAGAGTGACAGGGCAGGTCATCGGACTTCTTGAACATAAATGCATACTAAGGGAAAGCACATTTAACACTGGGAACAGGAGTCACTTTTACACAGAGGGCTATGAGAGTCAGGAACATAAGAAATGCCACAGAAGAAGGCCATCCATCCCGTTAAGCCCAAAGCTGGAACTCTGCTGAAACAAGCTTTTTAGCCATGCTGTTGAAACCACTGGAAAAACCCACAGCTCAGTTTGCTACTAAAATGCCAAACAGGTTGGATGGGCCAAATGGCCTCATCCTGTTTGCAGATTTAAAATAGTTCGTGTTCTTCTTTTATTATGTATTTTTCTATTCAATTCAATTCAATTTTATTTTTATATGGCGCCTTTCACAACAAGGTGGCCCCAAGGCGCTTAACAATGGAAGTAGCCATACATTTTGTGAATACAGAACAGAAGACTAGAAGACAACGCAGGAGAGGAACCAAAAACTCCTTAGTAAGGAGAAAAGAAACCTCTAGGGGTCCAAGGTCAACTGGCTAACATTATATAATTAAAAAAAGGAATCAGGGATGTTTGTGTATTAATGCTCGCATGTAAAGAGATAAGCTTGTTTGTCACAGAAACCGCATCACAGACATACACACTGATGGTGGAATTGAACAGTTCAGAAACTGAATTTTGTGCAAGTGTACTAAAAGCAAACTCCTCGGTTTCTAAACTACTGTATATCCAGCCAAGTTAAGTAATATGATATCAACAAAGTAGTAACAAAATAATAGCAAGTAAAGAAAGCCTTATATGCAGGTCATTATGCAGCAGGTGAGGTAATATTCTGTACATTTGATGGCGATTCAATCAACTATGCGTGAGGTTATGGGGTCGCATTTTATTGCAATACTACCTGTTGCGATAAAGAATTGAAAAATTACAAACCATGCTATGCTGCAGCTTCATGCACTGCATTCTTCCATGCACTGTAGGCCAAGATTAATAGAACATTTGGATCTGTCCTGTGCCTATTCTGGCATCTGATTTTATAGTACTGAAAAACTCAAATCTTTTCTGCAGCCTCTGGGAGTCAGTTGTGAATCTTAAAAGAAGATCTTAGCAAATCTGCCTGTCCAGGGTCTGCATGAATCACCTGCAGACCGTTTCACAGCTACAGTCTGCCTTCCTATAAGATGATAGAGCTGATGAAAGAGTTAAGTGTTCTGAAAATTGTTGTTAGTGAATGGAGTTCCATTTGTTCCTTTACAGGAATGGAAAATAGTCATCACCAGTGAGGAAATGCATGATCACTGAAGCATTACTAAGACCTACACCAATTCAGCCTATTGAGACCCAGCCTTGTCATTTGTGTCTGACCCTCTGCTCTTGAAGATTAGAATAAATGGGTTGATCATTTCAGCCTCAGCACTGGTATGACCTATTCCTTCCAAAGATACAGTATATCTCAGAGTCTATACTTGCATTACTTCCTCTGAGATCTGATAGCCTTTTGAGAGATGGAAATTCCCTAGTATAGCGTTCAGTCAACAATGTGCCCCTGCCTTACTCCTCCTGACCCAGACCCAGTTCTGCTACACAGTTTCTGGACATCAGGGATTTTCAGCAGCTACAACGTTGGGACTGCCATGAGGGTTTTTTCTGGGATATTTTTCCAGTTTCCAAAGGGGATGGTTCCCTACAGGTCATCTGCCAAGTGGCTCCAGCTGTTCAATCCTGTGACTGGATGGTTATCGTAGGCCTGAAGGTTGCTTATTTTCCTTTACACATTCGAGATCAACACAGGCACAACTTCAGATCTGCACTCAACAGAAGGGGATGCAAAGTCAGTATCTTTCCTTTCAGTCTGACTTTGATCTCCCGGGACCTCCTTGTGGATTTTGGGCACGGAAGTGTTCAACTAGAGGGATAACTGGCTTCTCCTCTGTCAGTGTCAGCTGTAGTTCCTCTTATATCTGTTACTGAAACACTGAACCTGCTAAAAGAGCTACCTTACCATTCTGGGTTACAGTCCTTGGTTCTCTTGGCAGTGGCAGTGAAAATATGTTTTTTGAGTCTGCGGCATGCTTGCCCTCTGCAACAGTGGTCCCTGCGACAGGCTTCAGATTCCCACAAAGACAGTTAGGTGTGCTTGACGCTACCGAGGGCTGTGTTTTGCTGTGACTCTCCTCTGCTGCCTTGCTTATTTAATTTTTTTTTTATTTGGGCTCAAACGCTTCTCTTATTTCTCAGGGCTGCTGAGGACATATTCTGCCCCACCAGCTGGATATTTTAATGACAGTGGTGAGAACAGAGGTAATACCCTCCACTGAGAGTCAGTGCTCCTACAGGTGATGGGCCTGGTGTGCATGTGTACACCCCACAACCAGCGCTGTGGTGTCCATTTAGATGCTTAATACATTCCCTCCTTAAAGGCCCTCTTCCCAGAATCACGGTGAAACTGTTCGCTCACCATCTTACCCAGTTTCCCTTAGGGGTTTTGAGGCTACGCCCACCTAAGAAATGAGTGAAATCACATATTGCTACTGTTCATAGAATAGAAGAGAATTTCAAAGTTTTCAAGTTGAAAAACAATAATCTTGTGCATGTTTTATTTTTAAGTCCTTTGTTCATAAATCCTTTGAGGATGCAGAAGAAGTTTATTCCAGCAGTGCTGTAGATGTTTTCGAAACAGCCGTTTCTATTAAACTAACCGAATGAAAGTAAGGTTCTAAATTCCATCTGCAACAAAAGGTTAGACCAGGGGTGTCAGCTCCCGGTGGGCCTAGTGTCTTCTGGTTCCTTTTCCAACCCGAGCTCGAGGTTGCATCATGGGTGTAATTGTTTAATTGATTACGTAAGTGTAATAGATGTAACTTGGCTCTGTGGTATTTTAACTGTACCTTTAATGAAGTGAGTGTTTTGAGAAATCAGTTGTTAAAAACTTTACGTTACATCTGGGTCCCAGAATAATCAGGTTAATTTTTTAATTTGCTACTCAGGTTGGAAGGGAAACCAACAGGGACTGCGATCTCCAAGAGTGAGTCTGACACCCTTTTTAGACTATAAAAAATCACAACATGAGCTCTCTACTGATTTACACAGTTCCAGCAACACACTGCTAGCAGACATGGGTTGTTTTTGGCTGGACTGGATACAGTGCATCCGAAAATACAAGAGAAGGCACAGCCTAAAGATAAAATGGGGTTTAGAAAACTAATTTCCCCCCCCGTAGGACTCGTACTTCTGGCGGAGGATGTGACTGTAAACAGCCCCAAGCTGAGAGGGGTTTGGGGGATAAATAGGAAGACTAGCAGCTGTGGTGATCAAGTCTGAACTCCGAGTGCCATCCGGCATGGTTTGACAGATTACCAGAATGCATCATGTCCGGGCAGGTGGTACTGCACCTGGAGTGCTTCCTGGTGTGTCTGGCTTTTCCGTCAGGTTTTCAGAGGAGGATTCCATGACATGTACCCGTTTGCATTCTGAAATGCGTGATCATAACACTGTATGGGAGAGCAGCCTTGTTGCCATCTCTCTCCCATGGGTCACTTTCAATCAAAAGGTGCTGGCAATGTTGGCAGGAGAGCAGTGCCTCTGACCTGGTCCAGAGGCTGCTTATGAACCTTACCTCTGGGGACAAGCTGGGACGTGGTTGTATTTTGTGTCCCGTGATGGGAGTCGGTGTTGCCAGTCAGTGAGCCCACACACCACTTTAATAACAGGAATCAGCCTGGCTACTTAATCCCTTTTATGGTGTCTTGAAATAACAAGCCTATTGCTATTCTTTACTTTCTGTAGCTTGAACAAACCCTTTATACTTGCTGTGTTTGTGTTTGTATGCCAATGGGCTTTATAATTACCTTGATATGTGTGCCTTCAGGCAGCACGATGAAGCAGGGCTTGGCGCTGATGCCTTGCCGTGCTGTGGCTGTTCTCCGCCCGTTCGCGTGGGTTTCCTCCGGGTGCTCCGGTTTCCTCCCACAGTCCGAAGACATGCTGGTAAGTTAATTGGCTTCTGTAAAATTGGCCCTGGCCTGAGTGCATGTGTGTGTGTGTTTGTGTGCCCTGTAGTGGACTGGCACCCCATCCAGGGAGTATCCTGTCTTTCAGACTTTCCCTGCAACACTGTATTGGTTAAAGCAATTTAGAAAATAGATGGGTGAATTGATGGATGTACAATACAGTATGTATTGCCTTATCATATGGTCTTCTTGCAGAGGAGAGAGGACTGGGGTGCTGTTTACTAGTTGATTTTGTCTTGTGCTGTTGTTCAGGTCACATGTGCCACAGAATGTCAATATCTGATAAAGACATGTTTGTACAGTCTCTCAGTGATGAGTCTTAAAATATTTTTAAAGAACTACACACTCTTGTAGAACTGCTATCACATCTTATCACCATTGAGCACATTAGTTTTCTCTTAAGTATGTGTCTCAAAACAAGTCATTCACAGCTGGTAAAATTTGGTGGTTTGATGGTTTTGCTAGCAAAATGTCAGAAAATGTGTGCATGACTAAAGGATATGCAATCGTATGTTGCACTGCTGTGCATAATTTAAATAAGTTTTATTTTATGTGTGCATTAGTGGATGTTATTTGTGTTTGCAGTACTTTGGCAGTGTCAGTGTTTGTTTTTGGTTGGAAGGAGACTTTTCACATTTTTGCTCTTGATTTACAAACCGAAATGGAATCCAGCAGCTGTTTCTTATCTCAATATTATGTGAATAAAATATGTTGCCAAAAACGCTCCAAGCTACAAGGGTTTCGTGATGAAGAAAGTAAAAGATGGCAGCCTCTGCGATCAACTCTGGAAGTGCCACCCGACGAGGCCTGGCAGATGACCAGCATGCATGGTGATACAAGAGCTGGGCAGCAAAAGAACAACGAGACAATAAATAGCCATCAATCTCGTGTCCAGCCTGGAGGTGGACAGTAACAGGATGTGCTGATCACTGGGCTGTGAGGAGCAGGGAAGATCCTGAAAGAAACAATTGTGGCTGATATGTGGGACAACGTAGTGGTTTATCACAAATCGGAGAACCCTAAGCTAATTACTGTTCCATACTTACATTTATAATCTACTAAATGCCAACTAATATGGCTCAAAGTCTTATATTTTCCAGTGTTTAGCTGATTATGGCTGTTGGCAATATTTTAATAGAATACGATGTGGGAAAAAAAAAAACATTACTGAAATGACGAGTTCCTACAAAAGGAGAAGACCTGAAACAAAGGAAAGTGATTTACAAAGAGATTTGCACTTACTGTAGCTTCAAAGCAATGCTCATATTTCTTCTCAAGCATTCTGTAATCGCCAAAGCTAACAAATTGCAAGGCAAAGAGTGATATATAAAATTTGTGACTTTCTACAATAGTGAAAGGAATAAAGTACAAACTGCTTTTGAGAGATGTCTATTCCCTCAGTCACTAGTAGTTCCAATATTAAGCACTATTTTTAATATTTAACTTTTACTTTTATAAAAGAAGAGACATTTACAGTTGCCCGAGAGCGCATTCAAGCTTTAGATTTAATGGCACAGTAATTATGTGTTTGAGATTGAAGAGAATTACTAACAAATTCCTTAAAATCATTTTTAAAATCTCTAATTACCATTAAAATAGTGTTCAATTGGCTTATTTAATCTAGATGGTGGCTTCAGTAACCCCTGAGCATTTTGTGAAGATCCTTTTTTGAAATAGAAGGCAATCTGCAAACCTCAGTGCTGCCCATAAAGCTCGAGCAAATATTTGCTTAAACTGAGTCAAATCTGATATGTAGCCATTTTCCCCATATGTTTGCTTGGTATCCTATTGCTCTATTTAAACACACTCCAATACTCCACAGCAAACAGATCAGGCCCCATTTGGAATCCTATGTCACTCTTAATCATTTCCCAGAATACTGTTATGATAGTATTTTATAGCCTCTTAAAACTGTTAGATGTGCACACTGCTGAGTGCTGTGTTTCTGTTTACGGAAGCACCTGCAATGAAAGGTGTTCAGTTAAGCAGCTCTGAAAGGATAGAAACCAAAGCGCAATATGTGATATTCCTCATTCACCGCTTATTTTCAGGACGTGAGTGGGCCTTGAATCTTTGCTTCAGATCTGTGACTCGGGAAGTGTGATTTATCAATTAGCAGCATCACCAAAGGCTTTACAGATTTTTCTCATGGGGATACCTGACCTTGTGCTGCAGAACTGCAGGCTGAATCGTTGGGTCTAAAGGTACTACTGGAGAAGCTAGAGCTCATTCACTGTAACAGACAATGAGAGCTATAAAATGGGAGAGTTGCCCTCAAGTCTTAAGCCTTTTAGATCTGCTATCGTTTCTTTTCTATTAGACACTGACATTGCACTATTAATAATAACAGAATGTTCCTATGAGGATTACTGTAGGCTCCAAGATGATAGCCACCAGACACTCCCTCCCCAGAGTCCTTGCGCCTAGATGTGTGCCCAGTCATGTGTAACTTACTGTAACATTTGGAACATACCTGGTCCAGTCTCAACCGCCCGGTTAATTGCTCATTGGAGTTGTACGTGCTGATTAAAACCCCTCTGGTTTAAACGAAAGGGATGCAGTCCTCCCAGAAGTGCAAGCTCTAAAAACAAATGATTTACTGTTTCTGCTTATTGGAAAATGGAGGAGCCTCAAATACCAAGAACACAAAAGATGACATGGCATGGTAGAGAAAGAAGATAGTATTGTGCTCGAAGATCAGGATGAGGAAAAGAATAAGGATAACAAAGTTTTTTAGGGAAACAAGTTATTTTTCAGTTGTCTGTTGCAGTCTCCTCCTCACTTATTGTGTGTCCCTGTTTTCATCTTGTTTACTTTCTGTCGTCATTGAAACTGAAAGTAATTTTTGCAAGAACTGTGTACTTAATCTTACAGGTTAGCAACAGAAAGCTTATATTCAGGTGCTGCCTATTAAAATTGTGCCCACGTTTTAGAATAAGATAGGATTGGAATAAGTCTGAGTATGTAAATAAAATTATAAGAGTGTCACAATGACCAAGAAGCTTTCTTTTGCATGACCCAGAACTTGGGAAAAAATCTGGGTAAAAAATGGAATACTGTATGACAGTGTTATCAATAAATAAACATACTGAAGTGTTATGTAATAAGCTTGTATTGTGTACTGTAGAAAGAAATGTATTATTCAGTGGTGGATAATGCATAATAGTGGGACTGTGAGGATGATGATGATGATTAATTGTAGTTCTTTGTGTGCGTACACGTACTGTAGGAATAGCACAGGTACTGTAGATATCTATATTCCCACACACAAAAAAAAGAATCTGTGGTCAATATGGTGAGTGGGGTGACTTTTGTGATTTTGTGTTTTCTCCTGAAAGCTGCCGTGAGTTGTGAGAAATCATACAGACCTCAACCATATTCATGAGAGGCAATGAAGGGGGTAGTGGCTGCCAATCATGTCTGTGAACATGTCTCACATTGTTCACGTTTATGTTGTTTTCATAACTGGAATTGCACAGGAGAATTAAAAATTGATCTAGGATATACATTGGAATATATGTATGTATAGTGACATGCAATATAACAACATTCATTCAAATAACTGCATTCGGGTTTAGAAGTGCATTTGCAAAACAGTCTCTGATATTGGAACAAAATCATTTTACCCAGGCCAGCAATTGATCAATTGTAATTATCTACCTACAGATTAAACCTCAAGCCAGTTCAGGCCCCTGGAGGATTCTGAAGGGAAAGAGAAAGAAGATCTAGTAACAGGTAACACCATAGGACAAAAAAGAAACAGAGGTTTTAATTGCTTTGTGCACTGTGTAATTGAAGAGATTCTGCTTGGTACGAGAGCACAGCCGGGAGGAGTGTGACTCCACTTGGCCCTGCCTAATTAATCCTGTGATACAAACCTTCTGGCTTCAATTTTCACATTTCTGTCTCTTTCTGGAGGTGATAATAAAACTGGAAATATATGTTGGTTACTGTATGCCTCTAACTGTGCCAGATGCACACAAATAAAACCATATGGAAGGAGCAGGCCTTTTTACAAGGTTATTGTTCAAAAGCAATTGCGGGGATTTCTGAATTCACATTTTGCTGCAACACAGGGAACCAAAACTGACCCAGGAGTGAAATATACTCAGGTCAAATGCAGTTTTGTGTTGTTCCTTACACTCTGAAACACTCATTCGTCAGTTTGAAATGCTGTAAAACAGGCATAGTTTTGCGTGTCATATTCCGTTGAAGGACTCTAACAATCAATTATCAATTATCAATCACTTTTTTGTTGCTACAAAGAAGTCATTAGAAGTCGTGAAGAAGTCATGCGTCATAAATATTTGATCACCTGTTAATGACTCATCCGTAAGCATTTGAAGTATTTTGGTCAAAGTGCATTTGATCAGCATCTGACATCTAGTTCATGTCTTGTGTCTAGAGATTCACCCCTGTGAGACACGTTCAGTGAAGACAGTTGTCATGAGAGTTTTTATTTACAGATTTCCACATAACTGAGCCATTAGATCGACAAAGAAACCATAACACATCATGACCTTCTTTGGCGTGAAAAGAAGGAAACATGTGCAACAGTATGTACAGCTTGTTTTCCTTCTGTTCGCATTGAATCTGAAGATAGCAAACTGCACTGTTGCTCTCACTCTCCAATCCTGTTGTTGAAATTGGATGCAAGCCACCAGTACCAAGCCAACTGACTTAACTGACGCTTCCTGGCATCACATAAGGAACCATCTGTTTTAATGTAAGAAAAAAAAGATAAAAAAGTCCCGTAAATAACATTTGTATACCACACACATTTTATCCAACGAATAAGGTAAATCTGTTGCTCTCTCAGAACAAGCATTTGAAATTGTAATACATTGCCCCCAAAATAAATGCTTCCTGTCAGAGTAAACATGATTATTTTTGACATATTTCTTGTGGTGTGTAATATGATTCATTTTATTGGCTGCCTTGAGAAATACTGATTTGGGATTAAAAAAAAAACAAAACAAATAAGGAAAGGCATTTGTCACCAGTTCAGTAGATCATACAGTAACTTGCTTTCCCAACAATCATAAACAGAGCTGATTACAGCAAGAAAGTTTCACTCTCCATCTGCATTTGTGCATAAATCTAATCAGCTGTTTCTCAGACCCTAATTATTACTAATTCCACTCCATCTAATGTTAAAGTAAGCAAATCTAGAACTTTTGCTTATCATAGTTTGTGAAATTCCTTTGTTCTGAAGCCAGTAATTAATGCATGAGTAAACAATTTAAGCAAAATAGAACAAATATTCATTAAGAAAAAGTGCATTGTTAATGGTATATAGTTGCTAGCATTAAATTAATAAAATATATACTGGAACTTTCTCATTCTTTTAGCTATTTTATGTGCAGGAGAATCAAGTAACTGACAAGATGTAATAGAAATGACACAGAGGCTCAGACCTTGGTTTCACAAAGTCTTCGAACCATCTGCCAATCACAAAATGTAAACCTGGTACTTGAAGGAAGATTTCTGTGGGGGACGGAGAGTGTCAGGCTTTTAGTTTGCAAGTGGCACGCGAGGTGATATGTTCATTTAATGCACAATTACTAAAAATTGCAAGCAAATCTTTTAGGAAGAGGGCCTGACTCTTTGTGTAACAATGTAAGACCTTTTATTGCACTTTAGAGGTGGTATAAAATGAATTGATAAGGCATTATAATCATGATTTAAATTGCCTAAAAGAGTCATATTTTGATCCCCCAATGCTGCTGTCAAAGATTTATAAAACAGGGGATATATTTTTTGAAGATGAGGATGAACTTCAGGCAAAGCTCCGTTTCATCCCACAGTCTTTACCATATTAATAACAGCCCTTTATGGAATCTTGCTCAGTCCAAACATATTTTAACATCTCAATAAAACATAAAAACATCTAATAATAATCTGTGGAATGTGGAGGAGGATTAAATTGTGTGAGCTACGCTCTATTGTAGGGCTGTGTTCCAGAGAGTGAAAGATGAGCCACTGATCTAACACCAAACTTTGCTGCACACTTGGTAACTTAATTGCCCTCCTGTCAGTTAACGATACTCGACTTATATTACATGCTGACAGTTTTCACAGTTTTGTACCACAACTGTGGCTGCTTTCAGCAAATATGACATTAAATTTTCAAGAAGATCTCTGAAGAAAAATCCCGTAGAACACTAATTTGTAAAACCATCCAGCAGTGTAACAGAGAAATAGTGTTCATAGTTCAGAACATTCAGAAAGAAGGAAAACACACTCATATACAGTACTCATATATTCTTTCAGCGTCTGAAAGAAAGGATATAAATACATTCAGCTTTATTTTTTGGTGTTCAAAAGCAAAACATCTAATCAAACATCATAAATCTGTTTTATCCAATTGAATTTAATTGCTTTATCAAATACAGTCTGTGTCCGATACGCACAGCAGCAACCAGTTAACACAATGCACTTCTAAATCAAAAAGGCACCGAAGACCTACACTTATAGGTGTTTACAGTCTTATAAACAGCTGTGTTACAAACTTTGTACTTGCAATTTGTCCGTCTGTCTTTTACCAGTACGTCACTTGTCCTGGTGAGGCCCATTGGAGCCTATTGCAGAACCAGAGGGAACAAGCTGAGACTGGAGCAGAGGAATGCCCTTACAGTGGGCAGCATGCCAGTGTATTGCAGGGCCTTGGGAAGACCATGCATAGAAAGCATACAGTGGATATAAAAAGTCTGAATACCCTTATTGACATTGAGAAATCACAGGTTTTTGTGATGTAAAGCCAGAAATCAGACATTTTTCCATCTTTAATGCAACCAACAAAATTCAAGAGAATTATTAAGAAAAAAAATTGAAATTAAAAAACATAAGCACCCCCCCCCACTAGTTCTTTTGCATTTATTACAGCAGTAGGTATTTGTGAATAAGTCTCTATCAACTTTGCACACCTGGACTTTGCAATTTTATCCCACTCTTCCTTGCAGAATAGTTTAAGCTCCTTCAAATTGCCACGGGATCTCCTGTGCACAGCCCTCTTTAGGTCATTCCACAGGTTTTCTATGGGATTGAGGTCTGGGCTCTGACTGGGCCATTCCAAGACTTTGCTCTTCCTTTTCTGAAGACATTCCTTGGTTGACTTGGATGTGTGATTTGAGTCATTACCATGTTGGAAAGTGAAATTCCTCTTCATCTTCAGCTTTCTGACAAGAGGCCAGCAGGTTTTGTGCCAAAATATCTTGATATTTGGAGCTAGTCATTATCCCATCTATCTTGACTAGAGCCCCTGTCCCAGCTGAAGAGAAGCAGCCCCAAATCATGATGCTTCCACCACCATGCTTCACAGTAGGTATGGTGTTCTTTGGATGATAAGCCGTGTTGTCTTTGCGCCAAACATATCTTTAAGAATTAAGGCCACAAAGTTCAACCTTTGTCTCATCAGACCATGAGACATTTTCCCACATGGTTTGGGATGATTGAATGTATTTTTTTGCAAAATTTAGACGGGCTAGAAATTCCTCCAGCTCCTTTAATTTAGCTGTAGGCCTCTTGGTAGACTCCCTGATAAGTTTTCCTCCTTGTCTTGTCATCAACTTTGGAGAGTTGCCCTGATCTTGTCAATGTCCCTGTGGTGCCACATTTTCTCCACTTATTGATGGTAGTCTTTACAGTGCTCCATGGTACATCAATTTCCTTTGATATTCTTTTATACCCCAATCCTGATTGGTACCTTTTAACAATAAGATCCCATAGATTTTTTGTCAGCTCCTTGCTGACCATTGCAGTTTCAAGGAAATCCTACAGAAACAGCTGATTTTTATTTGGGGTTAATCAGAATCACTTTCATTGATGGCAGGTGTATGCTACTTACCTTTGGACATGATTGGTTTGAATGTGATTGGTTAACTCTGAACACAGCTACGGCCCCCATTATAAAACGGTGTGCACACTTATGCAACCAGGGTGTTGTAGGTTTTTTCATTTCAATTATTTTTCCTAATAATTATCTATTTGCTCTTCTCTTGAATTTTGTTGGTTCCAAGGTCACATTAAAGATGGAAAAATGCCTGACATGATTTACCTTGATTTCTGGCTTTGCATCACAGAAACCTGTAATTTCAATAAGGGTGTGTAGACTTTTTATATCCCCTGTACATGAACACAAGGATTCCATGCAAACTCCACACAGAAGACACCTTAGCCTAGAACTGACTCCAGGAGCACCTACACATGCGCTACTAGCTACTGAGAGTTCCTGCAGTTAAAAAATGATTGAACAATGACATGTGTCTTATCATCTCTATATGTGTCATGTATTGTATTGGTGTCATGTATCATGTATTTCTGTTTAACTGTTTAAGTCTTTTAAAAGTGTAGTTACGTTAAAATATCCAGAATATTTAATCCCAGGTATAAAATCCTATGTGACAACATGTGTTTGAAACCTTATAGGTCTTATAAGTGAACGTGGAAGTGAATTTACTGTATATTCATATGAAAAGGAGTCCCAAGTCTGTCCCATGACATTCTAATGAGAACCTATGACTTCTCTTTCTTGGAGTCTTTCTTTAACAACTGCATATTTTGATGGATAGATGTTGCACATTTGCAACAATTTCAAAAGTTATAATATAAAATACACAATCTGTAAATCGATTTATAGAAAAGATAATGTAATTTAAAACAGCAGGATCTATTAAATTGCATATTGACATTTTAAACCGCATTTTTGCCTGTCCAAGAAATTGAGTGTCAATAGCTTTGATGTGAGAATGGTCCTGTAATTGGCTTTGTTTCAGTGGTCAGTGGTCAGTGGTGTGAAAATTAGCACTGATGCTTTATAGCTCTAGTGTTCTGGGTTTTACGTGTGGAGTTTGTCTGCTCTGCATAGGTTGGCTTATGTTTTCTCTGGGTCCTCTTATTTCATTTCACTTTCCAAAAACCTGCTGGTAGGTTAATTGGATACTCTCAATTGTTCTTTCCAAGAGGAAGAGATCTGTACACCACCTAATTAATCCACCCTGTCAGGAGCAGCTCCGCTACAATTGACCCTAAATAATTGGGAAACGGATCCCATAAAGAAGAACTGGATTTGCATAAATCTCCAATTTGGGAATGATCTCCGCTAAGCCTTTCATAGGCTGTATCAACTAAAATTTTGATAACAATGTGATTGGTATATTTTGGGAAATTTTAAAACGTTTTTAAACATCTGAAAATTCAAAATCAATGTTTCAATTTTAATATATATATATATCTTGGATAACATTCCTTAAATGCATATACACATTTCAGATTATCTTCATACATACAAAATAAATGTTGTCAGCATGCGTGATTTACAGAAAGATTACACAAGGCTTCTATTTCACTCCACCATGACTGAGAAGAATGGTTCACTTGTACAGCTTCTTATGTATGCTTATGCACTCTGAAACTAAGAGACCTCTTTGTTTCCTCTGTTTATTATACTATATTTTAAACTGCTCTACTAAATATAAAAACATGTTTCCCAAAGGTCATTTTTGAGGCATGTCAAGGACACAATTCTCCAGATTTTAAAACCATCTTTGACAACTTATCGCTGTCTGAATTGTTTTCCATTTTTAGTAAAGTATGGAAAGGCACTATGTGTTTACCTTCTCATTCATTGTCAATACTAAAGACCAAATGATTTGGTTTGTCTTTTCTGTGCCGTTAAAAACATAATTTCTTCAGAAATTATGAACCAACATAACTAACTATAATGTAGATTTCCTTCACACTTAGGCTATATAAAGAGGAGACTGAAAAAGCACAAGTGCCTGTTTTTAATGATTTTTTTTATCATGCCAGAAACCTTTTCTGTGTACTTTCCTTAGCGCAAAGGTTTTTCACCTGAAAATTTATGTGATAATTACATGATTATGCAGACTCTATTTCTAGTTGTCTTGTTCAATCTATTTCTGGAATCTAAGGTAGTTATAAATGTGTATTATTCTAAATTTACTTCAGTGACATCTATCTTCTACAGACAATGTTAGGAAGAACTCTACAATTATAAAATTCCTGTCATAAAAAAATCATGAGTGGATTTGTACCATCGTTTAATCTGAAATGGGTGGGAGAAAAAAGGGGCTTGGATACAAGTACTGTAGTTTTACATCATGCCTGGAGATATCATATATCAATAAAGCCATCAAATCATTTGAAAAAAATCATTTAAACAGCTTTATATTTTAATGTGTAGATTATGATGTTTGTTAAACACTTAAGGACCAGAAACAAGCATCTGAATATTTAAAATCAGGAGAATTGAGTGCACATATGCATGCTTCATAGAAATACTTCGACACATCAGTATTTTGAAAGAATTAGACTAGCCTCATTCTAAGGTCTTGTTACTTCTGTTTTCAGGCTCAATGACAGATGGTGCACCACCTGACTCTGAACAGTCTAATGTAACATTCATTGTGCATGACAGGAAATCAAAGATCAAACGACATTGGAGAAGGTGAAGCTGCACATTGCAAGCCAGCAACACTGTGTGGCATAGTAAAACAGAAGAATTTCAATACCAAATAGCTTGTGATTTTAACAGTCTCTGTTTTGGTAGACTAAATGACAGAATGGTGAAAACATCACTATATAAATGCTACTTCTTCCTTACTATGATTAGGGATAACTTCACAAAAACATTTTGATGCCCATCTTTAAATGCTTTTCATCTTCTCCTCTTCTCATGCATCCTGAAGGATATCCTCTGATGGATACAGGCCTTTAGTTTCATTGCCACAACTATGACTTTTGGTATTACAACCAGGAAAAATGATTTGGGTTAATTTTTTAATGTATTTGGAAAATTGTCTTAAAAATACAAGATCTCAACAATCCGAAGGATTGCAATAAAGAGAATGCTAGAATGTGCAGTTAATACTGTATATGTCCCCCCCCCAGTGCAACAGAACAGCTAAAACAGCCTCTTATCCAATACAAAATTCTGTGAATTCATATAAATGTGAAAATATGATGCAGTAACTATGCAGTAATAAGGTTTGTATTTGTCATGGTAAAGTCAACAAGTACAGCAGAGGGTGACCAGTATGCGGAATAGTCCAGCTTTGTGCACACACAACCACTCCCTACTGTGGATGGTGGACAATGTCACCCAAAGACGGCCTCCTCTTCTGACGCAGTTTTCCACTGTCTAGATTTCAGAGAGGGGGTGATGTCGCTTCTGTAGCTTGCTTAGTATACCGAGAGCAGTAACTTCATCAGAATGGATGTGGACACTGGGCCAGACAGCCAGGTGTTGGTGACCCTTTACAGACTGAGTGCTGGTAATGAGGTCAATCCATCTCACACAATGAAGTCACGTAGCAGTGTTCTCCTCAGTGATCAAGGTGCAGCCATCAAAGTGATTCATGATGCCTCTGTGTGGACAGCTCCATTTCCATACCCAAGACTAGTTCTGGCGGAGACACTTAAGATAGTGGTGAGCTTTTACATTTTGAGGAGGAAATTGGTGGCAATGGCTACACTGGTCTTTATGTCTTTAACCTTGAATGCAAACGTGAAGGACCTTGCAGTCTTCTGTTATTCACTCCAATGTGTAGCCATAGCTGGTGCATATTTTGGTTCACATCAAGGGTAAGAGAAGAGAAGTGAACCTGAGGGTCTATGGGGCTTGTCAGTATCACAAAACCTGAGCATCGATTCCAGGCTGTTCATCCCAAACCTCTTCCTGACCAACAATTCTCCACAACGAGTGAGCCTGCTAGGTCACACTTCGCGTTTGATTTCTAAATTAAAAATAAAAAATGGATCTTGCTTGAACCAGTTGAGTGTAGAGCTGTGTGTATTTCACCTGTAGAGACATAGGTAGTTATATTTACTGCATTTTTAGACCGAATACTGAGTGTCTGTTATACTTATACTTTATAATGGACGGTGCAGGCTGTTGCAAACGGACAGGCTTCCCCATGCTAATCTGGTGCATTGCTGTTGCAAACTGTATTGACATCCTCTTAAACACAGGTGTTCTGGACTCCGAATTCACTCAGTAAACACACTGGAAAAGTGAAAAATGTTCATCCTGTGCCACTCTAACCTTGTTGACCCCTCCCCTCTCTGTCTTTCTCATTTACAGGCCCTGTTTTCAATTGCATACGCTTGCATAAGAAGAGCTCTTACTCTTTGCAGCTTCCAGACATCTCTAACAGGCAGTGCTTGCTAGGACCCTGCTGCAGTCCGAGCAATCTGTCACAATATGGTCTAGTGGACCTGTGCTTGTTCAGGCATGGACTAATGCAGCACACAATAACCATGCGTGAGCAGATAATTAATTGAAAGTAAAAATAACCCTGATACCCTGATATCCTTTAAGGGATAAAGCAAAATATCTCAATTTACCTACGTCTTACCAAACTAATCTGAAAATGCCTAAGTATCTAAGTAATGAAGTAACCATTTGTCCACATAGAAGCTCAATCCCTTAAGTACACTGATACCTCCGAAGCAGAAGTTCAAGTCACTAAATGCAGCTAAATGTCTACAATTTAAATCAGAACAAATATAACTGAATTTTGTGTGTTACATGATGAGGCAAAATGTCTCTGAGATATAAGTAATTTTCAGATCATAGAAGAGAAACAACTGTTTTTCTTTAAATAATATTTCTCTCAGGTGTTTACCAAACACATGGAACATTCCATAATGTTAAACAGTATCAGCATTAATGTGATTAATGTGTTTCTGGTTCTAGAATCATTGAAAATAAAAATAAAAATTGTTTAATGTAAAATTAAAATATCAAAATACAGTGTAGTAACTATGCTAAACTGTCAGTTGCAATAAATTTAATTATACATTACCTTTACCAATATTCATTAAGCTACATTTTAAGATGTAGTCTAAATAACTTCCTATTTCAAAGGAGAATCTGTACAGACTCACTATGTACCCTTAGGTTTAAAAATTCTGAGTACAATATCTGACAATCGCCAGTTATACCCACTCAGAAAACAAAATGTTAGTGTCTGGAACACTTATAACCCAAAGCTACAAAGCCTTTCAATATCTAATTTCACAGCTTTCTTAACATGTATCTCATACAATTTATTACTGTCATACTCACAAACATTGTGTTGAGTACTGCTTCATCTGTTCAAACTAGGCTAAATATTGATTGATAAAAGTGTAATGCATTTTAACCATAGGCAATGTCTGCATACAACAAAAGTTTTCTTTTTAAATCACCCAATTAAAAATATCTTGGCCATTTTTTTTATCAAATTCAGGTATTGTTTGTGAAAGTGTAAAAAGATGGCCAAATTAAAATGGTTGCAGAACAAAGAGGTTAAATAGTGGTCTTTAACCACAGAAACTGTTTCTGAAGACAGTGGGATTCCAATTTATTTGCACTTGGTGAATATAAACTGGATTTTACCACTTAGATTATAGGATATCTAATGGTGAGACATGCTAGTATCCTACTATATGATTAAATACAACCTGCTTTGCTAAACAATGCCTTCCTCTTGTTCTTTATGACTTTGTTTATCGATTAATGCAATGGCTCCCTGTGTGCTGAGGGTTGCAGTAAGTCTCCATTTGGTATGATTTCTTGTTTTTCTCCTATCCAAAATATAATGCCAGAGATGAAGTCATTGTCAAATGTTCTCCATCAGCATTATTGCAAAAAATATGCAGCCTATGTCCAGGCCACCAGCCATGAGGGATAGGTTGGCAGACAACTCAGCTTTATCCAGCAAATTTGAAGTCATGGGATCACTAACATGACAAATTCCTAAGGATCCATTGGTGGTTTTAAAAAAAAATCCCATTTCAGCAGTGAAGGGCTTAGAGAGCATGGACAGCAGTTATTTGCATAGTTAGTTGGGATGTTCCTTGGCACCTGAGCAGTATTGCAATCTATGGTCACAACAACAAGTGGAAATTACCCTTCTGTTCCTTGAATGAAGAATTCAAGGTTTCCCATGTAATGAAGGCACTACAGCGTAGAGGGTTAAGTGACCGAAACATTTCTCATGCTGAAACGGGGGTGAAGACGAGAAGGAAGTGAAGGACTTGTGGAAGCAGTGAGTCTCGGCTGTGCTCCCAGTCTCCAGTGTGCTGGCGGGAAGGGTGAACTTCAGAAGGTCTGGCCTTGGAAACTTCTCAATCCCATACTGTCATGCTGCCCAAAGTTGTTAGTAATAATACTAATACTAATAATTATAATAATAATAATAATAATAATAATAATAATAATAATAATAATAATAATAGTACATTTCTTACACGTATATAGCACTTTTCTGGACACTCCACTCAAAGTGCTTTACAGGTCATGGGGACTCCCCTCCACCACCACCAGTGTGCAGCTCCACCTGGATGATGATAGTGTGCTAGTATGTTCACCACACACCAGCTATCAGTGGGGAGGAGAGTAATGGCCAATTCATAGATGGGGATTATTAGGAGGCCATGACTGGTAAGGACCAATGGGAAATTTGGCCAGGACGCTGGGGTTACACCTCTACAAATTACAGTGAGATGTGAGCTGGTCCAAGAGGATGTGACAGGATCAGGGGAAGAGGAGAGAGTCAGTGGAAGACCCTGCTTGAGTCTCCAGGGAGTAAAGTAAAGATTGGACCAGAAAAGCTCGTGGACTTACCTACAGGACTCTGAACCTCACCACAAGCTCCTGCTCCAGGATGCCCTACCATGTCAGACCCATTCAATCCGTTTTGTTGGGATACAGCGGAGTCAACACCCTGTGAGTTGTCCCCAGGGCAAAAGGCCATTGCAGACACACTCCGAAGGGAGGGGCAACCCTTCTGCTTCCCACCAACCAAACCATCATTTTTCAGGAGCTGGAGAACAGGCCAGGCAAGCATTTGAGATCAACCACAAGCCTCCTTGTCGCGGCAAACGAGCAGCAAATGGCAGCAGTCCCTCCAGCACATCCACACCGCTACGCTGGAACAAGACATCACACGGGTCTCGGAGACCTGACCGGCCCTGGATGGCAGAGGAAAAGAAGAGCAGTAAGTAATAGAGGCTGGGCAGCGATTGCTGTAGTCGGGGACGGAAGATCAGGTGTGTGCCCCTCAAATCAGGCAGTAGAGAACTCCCAGGCCTCTGAGGCTTACTGCATAGTGAGCATCATAGGGGCAAACATGGGAAGAGCTGGCAATAGGGCCATTGAGGCTAGAGAGAGGCTCTAGATGACTCTGGATCAGAAGGAGTGACCTTTAGCTCACAAGGTGAGGTCTGATCACTGATGGTGTGTCGGAGAACTTCTAGAGATGTATGATATCCAGCTCTTCCTTTCAAAGAAAAGAAGGGTGGAAAGTATTTAAAAGCACTGAGTACTTTATACAATACAAACAGCTACAACGTAAAACTGTACTGATTTTCTAATGGTTTCTGCAATAGTACGAAAAATATTTTCTCCGCTCATAAATTTACCGTAAATTGTTTTCCAATATTGTCACATAAACAGAAGGGATAGAATAAAATTTCAAACATTTACATTAACGACACGGACGATATCATAGGCTTACTTGTTCCAAAAAGATCAAACACATTTGTCATATCGAACGTTTGACTTTCCTTTCACTTTACAAATATTTTAATGTCACAGCAAATTAGGCTGTAGGTGAGCCATACAAACCATTTAACCTGAGCAAACACTTTTCGCCATAAATAAAAAAGCAAAACTAAATTTAAGAGCCTTTACAAACAGCAATGTTGCTGACAAGGTACACATTGGCCGTTTCTATCCTTGGTTAGTTTCATAATGGATTCAATGTGACTTGACAGGGAAAGGCCATCTGCTTGCTTTAGAAGAGAAAAGATTACAGACAGTTCAATTTCAGTTGGCAAGATGAAATGACAAAAAAATAAATGAATAAAATAATTAATAATAAATGTAAAAATACAATGAAGTAACTGTAATACATATTTTTGTCTTATCTTGTTTAAGAATAAAAAGTTTTAATCATTTTAATATGATGAACAGGAAAGACAAACTGCTGTGCAGTTAATAAAAACAAACAGTTATTAAACAGTTAAATTTTGATTATTAAAAATAATTATAATTTGCTATCAAAAGGCACTGCCACGTGTGGCTAAAGAATAAAAATATATTGAGCTACCATGTTCTTTCATTAAGGCAAACAGTTTTTATCCATGTACCAACCACTTCTTCCCTGATTGATGGATTGATGGTGTTTTTTTACAATCAAGTAATTCTGAAGCTAATTAGGCTTCCATCTGAAAGTAAAAAAAAAAACCCAACTCAACCATAGTTTTCTTGTTGACCTATATTTATTTCACTATCTGTGATGTTACTCAACCCAATTTCCATATTTCAGAACATTTTACTGAAACCACCCTTCTGACACCACATATTAAAAACACTCTTAGATTTGCATTGGTTCAAAAGGCAGGAGTTTGAATAAACCACAGTAATTTGTGTCCTGTGTGTGCGGCCATGTTATCAATGTACACTGCTAAAGTTTCGAAGACATTGTGTACAAATATGTTGTAGAGCTGCTTGGAAGAAGAATCCCTAGCAAGAAATTATTTTTAAATAAAAAATTCAGCTCTTAAATTAAAAACGCAAAAACATCCCTATTATTGACCTTTTCACTACATTACTAATGGGAAACTATAAAACATCTGTTTTTTTAATGATGGACATTGTCTTACAGTACTTAAAGTATTATGTCCTGAAGTACTAATGCATAATGTTTTGTTTTTAAAGCCACTCAGTGTGACATGGGCCTATAATAGGAGCTGCGTGCAGGTATTGCTTATCTGGAACTCTCTCTTCATTTCCTTCGGGCTATAGACTTAAATTTGTACATAGGATATTGTCTGCTTTTAAGAAGTACCTCCTGCTCTCAGTTTTAGGACTTTAACACTGATTGAAATGGAAAGTTGAGTATCATTCTGGGCTTATTATCTATACTGTAATTAGCTAAGGCTGTTAAAGCATGTGAGGAGAAAATTGTCTGGAAGTTTTCAAAATGCTTGCAGGTCGGAAGGAAGGTTAGACTCACAGTTCTGCTAGCCTTTGTATAACTCTTGCATACAGGTCTTCCCTTCGCATATCTCTCTCACCGCCCACCTATATCTGCACCCTTGCAGCAGCTCTCTGGCTCATTCCTTGTTATAGTTCGGGGGTGAGCAGCTACCTTATGGACAGGCTGCCATTCCCTTTGATAGTCTCAACAAATACTTTATACATATTTCGTCACGTTCATTGAGATCAAACCAAACTACTGAGAGTAATGAGTGAATGGGTTGTGATAAGTACATCATTTTTTAAAATGTTGCTTTTGTAATCAAGGGAACAATAAATCTATTATTGATCATTGATGTAAAACTATATACTGTAGTTTGCCATACATTTTCTCCAACATATCTTTAAACTTGTGCTTTGGATCATTGGCCTGCTGAGAGGTACATTTTCACAATTTCACCGTAGTTTAAGATCTTCAGCAAACCAAAGCAGGATTTCTCCTTGAAAAAATTCCCAGTCCTTGTTGAGAAGCAGAAACATACTGGAGCATAATGCTGTCACCCAAATGCTTGAAAGTAGGGATGGAGTTGACTGGGAGTTTGGGGTTTGCATTTATATCAAAATGTTTCTATTTCATCTAATCTGACAAAACCTTTGCCACATTTGCAGAATCACTTAAAGGTGTTATTGCAGACCCAATCTGGAATTTGAGATGATTTTGCAATAGGATATTGTTGTCTTCTAGACATTTTCTCCTATTGATCTCCATAACTCTTTTTTACTCAGATATTGCCTAGATTGATCTCTGTGAGCCCAATGCTTACATTGAAAGCATTGGGCTCACAGAGATTAATCTAGGCAATATCTGGGTAGTATGATACAGTATATCTTGCACCTCTTTACAATGGACGTCATGAGCAATATCCAGTTGATTTGAAAGCTGCTTGGTCTTCGTGGTTGAAATCAATGTTTGAAATTCACTTTCGTGACTGAGGGACCTTACAGTGATAGGTGTATTTTGTTAAATTATGTGAAACACAATATGTTGTTGCACACAGGCCTGAAGGTTTTTGAGAGACTTCTCAAAAGTAGTTTTGTCCAAGTGAAATGATTTGGATAATTTAGATAGATTTAGAAATGTATTCACCTTACGCATTTATATCATTATACAGGTATACATGTATACGTCATTCACCTCTACCTCCCCATGGAGCACAAGAAATTATGTTTATGTTTTTTTGTGGGAACTTCTAAATAGAAACCCCCATATCCACCAAGTCAGTTTTACTCAGTGCAAAATCTCTAAATATCTAATCAGCTCTTTTGTTTTGTGCTATGTTTTTCCAGAATTAAACATGGCTATGATTGAATTTGCCTGAGGGTTAAATGTTCAATCACATACGGTTTCTCTGTCACGGCATTTCCTAGTGTTTAAAACTTTATAGACTCCAATTTTTTTTCTGGTGCTCGACCATAATTCATAATTTACCATCTGTTCTGTGTACACTTGGCTGCAGTGCCTATGACTGTTGTTCAGGCAATTCGAAATGTCTTTGTTCTTGCTCGAAAACCTCTATACTGAAAGCACGCTTTGCAACAACAGCAAAAAGAAAATGAATTGTTATTTTCTGTAATTAATATTTTATAACATTTTACATCCGAACTCCTCAAACCATTACTCAGGCACCAAGAGACAGAGTACACGTGAGATCCATTGGTGATGCATCCACTACGGCAGGTTCCTAACTCTGTCTCCAGTGAACTTCATGGTGGGCTGCAGGCCGTTCGCTCTAAAGTCTTCTGAAATAATTCCTTTCGGCTACTTGCTGTAGCAGAAATGAAGAGAGCAAAAAAAAAAATTCTGCTACAAATTATTTTTAGTTGAAATGTATATCAAGTAAACTTTCTTCTCTCTTTATACAGTATATGGTATAAATGATTGATTTTAAATGACTTGGTAGAACAGACCTTGCAGCTTCTGTAGCTTTGTGGAACTATGTGATTTTATTATTGATCTGGCTGACACTCCTATCCAAAAGCATCTTGCAGTGGTTTATATGGCTGAACCAATCCGAGTCAAGGACCTGGCTCATAGGTACAGTAGCAGGGCCCTACCTGGGATTTGAACTCTCAACCTCAGTTAGAAAT
Source organism: Lepisosteus oculatus (assembly GCF_040954835.1). Lineage (NCBI taxonomy): Eukaryota > Metazoa > Chordata > Actinopteri > Semionotiformes > Lepisosteidae > Lepisosteus > Lepisosteus oculatus. Next base: position 2,813,520 of record NC_090705.1, on the reverse strand, counting down.
CCAGAAACCTAACCACACACAGGCTGTCTCCCAAGTTTTCCTTATTGACTGTGATGGTGAATAATGTCTTTCTAGCAATTCCCTAATCAATCCATTTCTGTTTCATCTCTTCACTCTTATGCACACTACTCAGTTTTTGTATTTTTTTTCCTCTCAAGGACATGTGGCTTTAAAGCACCAATTGAAAAACAAAACATGCAATACTGGATTATTTAACTATGTAAAAAAGGCATATAAGATGCAAATATGTCTTTGCAGAATCTTTTTTAAATGAAATGGATAACATAAATGTAGCGGTGCAGGAATGGATGTCACAGAAACAGCTACTGAAAGTTAAGACGCACAATACAGAATTACAGTGAACATGGAATGGCTATTTGGGTCACTGTGTGGAAGGTGACTTGGGCAAACAGTGGACTGCTTAGGAGTCCCTGAGGGTCATGTCATCAAGGGCTGAAAGACCAGTATTGTCAGAGATGACCAATAAGTTTCCATCAGCTGTTCTAATATAGGGCTCAAGCAGACTCATTTTTAAACAATTCAGCATACAAACACACACAAACAACAACAAAAAAAGAAATAGCCTATTTCAACAAAGGCAGTATTTTATCCACCAAAAGCTGTGTGCTGTGTGGCACTAGTTGAATGGTTATCTGCATGCATCTTATACAGAAAACAAAAATGATTCCCATACGGGTACCAATTCTGAAAAGCTGGAAACAGAAGCAATGTTAAAGTTAAAGGTATAAAATTTAAAAAAGCATCTATATTTTGAAATAAGACATTTTTGTACTCTTTTTATAGGACTCAAAGGGTCCTACCTTACTAAAAAAATCAAAAACCAAAGGGCAAGTCAAATGCCACATGTGCCATCCATAATACATCTTAAAAGCACAAGACAGGCATGGACACAGGCCTTAAAAACGAACCCATATGTTCTTTGGCTTCTGCTGAATATGCAAAATACATGGTAATATATTCATACAACATGCAAAGATAGCTCTAACGGAGGCAATATGAACACAGTTTTCACTAAACCATACTAACCATAAACTGCGCCTTAACTCGTGTACTACCTAGCACCTACCTGTGTTTCTCATTCATCATGAAAACACTCCTTGTTAAAGAGAAACATATCACTATCAAAGGAGACATAAATAAAAAAGGTCATAGACAGGACATCTAAACCCAGAATGTTTGTGGCAAGACGCCTTACTAGAGAAAATGAATCCTGGCTAATCACAGGACTGTGTTAAAACGTGTGATGTCCACTTTTAAGATTCTTTAGTTAATGAGGCTGAAATAACAATAAATCACAGACCAACAGAAATGTGACAAACACCAGATATGCAGAATTCAGCTGCCATATTTATTTATCTGCCTGTAAAAAATGACCAAAGCAGCATTCAAACAAGTTATATTAACCTCCACATACATATTTTCTTTAAAAGGGGGTAAATAAAACATTAAAAAGACGACAAAACTCATCCTGGAATTGTTGATAACATTTACACTCTTTTTAAAAAATAACATTTTGCCAGTAAGGCGATGAACAGAGATAAGGGACATTACAATTGTTAGTTATTCACTTTGTAAAATTTCAATCTTGTAAGTAGGAAGAAATGTTTGTACAGAAAATTGTACCTGTGGCAGAAAATATTGTCAAGGCTATCGTTAACAACAGATGCTTCAGCACACAGTTACTGTGTGCTGCATTGTGGCAATCATCATTTTTCAATGATGACCTTAAAGGAATGTTGACACCACAGCAAAAAAAAAAAATCCAACATTTCCGTAAAAATATTGAGCTGTATTTTAATTTTTTTCTGAAGAGTTTAAAGACATATTGGAAATGACATGTACCGTAAATGTATTCACAACATTTCTTATGATTATCAACTCAAACAGTACAGTATTTTGCTAATGAATACAAGGAAAGTTTTATTCTACAATTTGTTGTTAAACCCTTCACTGTCTTATGATACAGGTTAGCATTTATTCCCCCAGGAAAGAAAAAGGTCAGAAATATCAGCACTACAGTGCTTGCAATGTTGTAGAATACACTTTAAATAGCCCCATAGGAGAAACAAAAATTTTATCATTAAGAAAAGCAATTCTAGGAGTACCATTTTAATCCAAAAGGGATTTCATAATGCAATGAGCTAACATGCTCAAAGGCTACTATAGAAGAAACAATTGCTGCCCAACCTCATGCACTATTATTCTTTCCTTGGTCAATCCGAGGTCATACATTAAAAAAGAAGACTTTATATTTATATTTTAGGTAAGTAATTAATTTTACATGACAGTGCCAGCACTACAAGGTCAAATATATATTTATATATTTGTCACTGATACTTTGTACATAGTATTTCCTTCCCTAATTCCAACAAAGGTTACAAAGGACTTAGACTGATACAGTTTCCCTTAGCTCTCTGTAGTTTGCTATATTCCTGGCCTGTGTAATGTTACAGCTCCTTACACTATAATTACAGCATAAGCACCTTTTTAAGCAATACACAGTTCAAGTCACCTATTTCTTTCTGACATTTTACCGAAAGCATTGCTTTAAGTTGCTGTTTTAAGCCTTGCTTGATGGAGACTACAGCAGGAAACAGGGACATAACAGAAGCACATTGTAGTACTATATTCAAATACATGAAAAAAGTGAAACATTAAACATCTAACTGCATGTGACCTGGCAGTCTGAGTAAAACAGCCACCTCAGGTATCTCTTCAATGAATGTCTTCAAAAAATAGTGCTTTCTGTATTTCAATAGTACTCAATGAAAGTACAGGTAAAGTGATGATTTAGTCTAAATGTAACTTTGTATGCCAATATCAAACAGTGTTTAGGCCATTCTTTCCTCCTATGCTTTATATTCGGTACATGGGAATTAGAAATCATATTTAATTCCTGATAAAATTGGGAATTTTACTTACAAGGTTTTGACATCTTGTATAGTGATAAAAAGTTTCTATTGGTAAATGTGCCCCACCACTGCCAAAAAAACACTTAATATTTCAACTACATCTTGAATTATTAGAGCGTACTTAGTATTCCCAGTCTAGAATATACTTCACCTCACCATCATAGTATTATTTATAAAGCATTTTATATCAATAAGTTGCATTAAGTCAGCTGAAGAAAAAACAGTTCTGAAGCAAAAATGGAAACTGTTAGACCTATGAAAGAAATCGTTCTGTTAGTGTCACACATGGGACATGACCACAGCATGGGTCTCGTCATTTTGCCATGGATGAACTCGATGAACGAACCGACACTCTTGAGAGGCTCTGCAGATCCGTTCTTTTCTTGAAAAACGGAACGTCTCTCTTGACTGTCTGTGGAATGAATTATGGTTTACCTTGATGAACCCCCCTCCCCGTGAACACAGGCGATGAACTGATACCCTGCCCTGCCCCTGTAGTTTACAACGTCAGTCTTTATCGATAAAGTGCACTATCCATGGCGGATCATGAGTGGGATGTCACAAGGGAAAGAGCCCTCCCCCTCTGCAGGGGGACAGAGAGATGGCCCGAAAATCCTAACTACATCTTCATCCACAAAGCACAACAACATCTCCCGCTCGGCTGTCAGTAGACGTAGCCTTCGCTGTAGGGATGAGAGTTACAGTAGCTGCCATCTTGCACGTAAGCCATGTTCTCGTCAAAGTGTGACAGAGGGACGGTGTCTTCCTCGTTGATCTGGCGCTCCATGTCTGTCTTCAGCACGGGCCTCTGATTGTCGGGGAATGCCATGGAGAAAAGTGCCTCGGGGTCACAGACAAACTTGTACACGTATCTCTCCCCTGCCACCTGCGAAAGACACCGCGAGAGCATTTTATGACTTCTGCAGCCATTTCTGTGAAACGTATTAGGGAATTGAAGATATTCACAAAATTCAAAGGCTGTTCTTGTCAGAGGCGCCGCGGCGAAGCTGAAGAAAGGCTCCTCACCTTTTGCATAATGCCTTTTTCGTAGTAGTAACGTAACGAACGGCTGAGTTTATCGTAGTTCATGGCTGGGCGATTTTTTTGAATCCCCCAGCGACGCGCAACCTGACAACAGAAAAAAAAACAAGGATGGGTTTCTTTAAGGTTTAAAGGAGCCCAAACATTTGCTACACAGTACATTGGTTTCTTTTTTTGAAAATGATTTGGAATGGAAGCACTGTTGAAATTTACAAACCACTTTTTGAGGAAAGGTTTTCTTTCTACTTAAATAGCACAAGTAGTTACATTTATATTATTGAACCACTGGATTTCTGTTTATTCATCCAGAATAAGGGCAAATGCTGAGCAAATAAATAACTACATACAAAATGGTACACTGTCCAGAGAACCCCTGTGTTAATCGCCAGCAGACCTAATGCTTACCGAAGTCACTGTTTAGAAATCCTAAAGATTATGGAGGATGATACCAAATGTATTTAAAAAACATGGGACAGATAATTGTAACATCTAAACAGTGCCAACATTATTGTACAAACACATGGCCAGAAGCAATCTGATACTTTGGTTAAAGAGTTTTCAGATAGAGATGTGACTGACAAAGGAGTCATTAGGTCTTTATTTGAATAGCAGCAACCTTACAACCACCACAAGCAACACATAACCTAACACTTGTGTATAAATAGCCTATATTTATACAAGCTATAAATACTCAAGGCTGATGAATTTAAGAGTTGAAAGGCAGGCTATATTTACTTAAATCCTTGCACACAAGATTCTCTTTGTGAAGCTGCAAAGTCTGATAGTCTTTCCTTGTTTGCATCTACATGTAATTACTAATTAAAATAATAGTAGTATTTTTGTAATTCTAAATTGTATCCCCTTAAATAGAATGAAATCTTGCATTTATTATGTTAATCTCCATTTTTACAGGAGGTTTTCAGAAGACAATTAGGGGGTTCTAATGATATAGGAATGGATAAAGGTTACTGCCATTATTTCTCAAGATTTTCTAGAAAACATTTTCGGTGCAACACTCAACCATACATTCAAACAAAAACTGGAAGCACCTGCTTGAAGTTGTGTTTATGAAACAAAATAAATAAAAGTGTTTACATTTTTAAATAGAAACAACTTCAAAATCCTTCATAAAATACTTTTTTAAAAGCAAAAGGTATTTTCAATCCTAAAACTACTGGCATACATGACAAGTATTTCAGTTTTAAAGTTGGAACTAAATTCTGATAATGATGCCGAATTTTATAATGAAGCTGAATGCTTTACACATAACACAAAGTTAGGTTAAAGCATGAGAGTAGCTTAAACAGCATTAGTTCTTGACTTTATGAGAAGTTGTTTTGCTATGAAACATTCAGATTGCTAAAGTGAATGTAACAATGTTCAGATCAAAGCTGAATCGCCTGAATTTTAGTCTGCACATGAATCAACTCTTCCTTCCCTCACTCTGCATCTAACGGACAGGTCTGAAAGATGATTTGTGAGTTTTCTCTATAACAGGCAGATTCTGATTACTGGGAAATCTCCCGTAGTTCAATCTCAACACCTTCCACAGTGAGGCAAAGCATTTATAGGTGATGGTTCACCAGCTAAAGCACACTAAGTCACCCAGTGCTACAAATCTCTAGGTATACTTGCCCCAGACATATCCCATCGCTCAATGATTGATTGGTGGATACCAGTATATGCATAATTCTGATCACATACGCAGAAGGCCTTTAGTAGCTCTGGCTTCAGAAATAGGGGCAAAATAAAAAAAAGATGGACCCGGACCGCCTCACATTACAAAGATTCAATCCATAAGTTGCGGCAGATTTCAGTTGTGTTTCTAGGCGGGTTAAAACCCGAAATGTACAAGATTTGCTCCGGATGATTCAGTCCAAACCCCGCAGCTGAAACCAGGAGTCCGCTGGACAGCCGGCTAGCCTCTTCTCCTGTCCTCACCTCCTCCGGCTCTATGAGTTTGAACTCCATGCCCCGCCCTGTCCAGGCTATGAAGTGGGAGTTTGACGGGTCATCGAGCAGCGCGACGAGGAACTGCCACAGCTGCAAGGAGCCGCGGCGCTGGTACGTAGGACCTTCCCGGTACAAGCCGGGCTCCTGTTTGATGTCCCCTTGAGAAGAGAAAGGCAGTGGATGAGGACTGCCGGTCAGACACGTCCATTCGCACAGGCACAGCACAGCCCCTTAGAGCTCACTTAACTCTGCTCTGTAGATCTTGGGGATAAAAAAAAAACCAACCAAAACACACCTTCGAACTTCTCCGGGACCACACAGGTGTCATCGTAGAAATGCCTAGGTACTTTATCATATATGCAACCTGGAAAAAGGAAGAAAGAGTGAAGAGCTGCCAGAGATTCAAGCCCAACGACGGATAATAATGTCTGTGGATGTGAGTGATTTGTGACTTGAAAAAATGAGTTGGTTGGTTCCACAGACAAACGATTTATCATTTCAGTCATGGTCAGAATAATATCTAGCTTTTCTGTCTACCATTTGTTAAATAGAATTAAAAAGTGGGGGTATTCAGATGATGAGTACGGCAAGCTAATAAGGTACTTTGAAATGTATTTGACATTTACGTGTTTTCTCAGGAACCCAGTGCACTAATGTTTATTAGAAAAATGTCCTCCACAAACTTACCTTCAGTTCTATTGGAATGTGCCAGGAAACTTTCCTGCCTCATGTAGATTGAATGGCAGCTAGGCACTTCTGTAAAGTAAGCAAAAAAGCAAAAATAAAAAAAATAAAGAGGGAGTAAGGACTGCAGCTTTAAGCTGCAACTGGACTTTAAAATGAAAAAAAAACTAACAGAAATGACAGAGTTCTGAAACAGCCACATAGAGCAATACATATCTGAACACAGTCCTGTTATGCTATCATTGCCTGGCATGGTTCCTGCTAGATTCAAGATTAGATAACACAGAAAGACATTAAGGTGAAATCCAATATTGTTTAAAATATTGCACTTATTAAATTAAACAAATCACTGCTATTTAAAAAGGTGCACATGGCCTTTACACCATCTATTGCATCATGGAAGTTTTCTTACTGCCATGATTTGTTTGAAAAGAAATGAAATTACAAATTGGTTAATTTTCAGTTCCATTTAAACACTGGAGTCAAATGAATGCTACTAAGCCAATGTAGTTTAAGGGACTTATCTACGGATTTTACTCGTAAGCTTATGTTTTTAGATGATTGACTCTTCCTTGTTTAATTACGTAGACCTAGTAAATAAACCACACACTTTTCAGATAACTTTTAAACCAACCATCACACAAATGTTTCCTTTTTTACTGGGGGGGGGTTATTAATGTGTATTAATTGGAATTCTAAAAAAATACAATACACCTCTGTCATGACTTAAGTTTGAAGATAGCCTCAACGGCATGTTTTATTTAAATGCAATTTAAAACCATCAAATTTTTTAACAGCAATTTTCTATTGAAGACTACGTCATGTCAAATGTGGTTTATTCTTATAAGATTGACCTTTATAGGGATGATGCCACACATACAGAATCCTACATCTATATGAAGCAGATGTCAGAGGTGCAAAGTCCTGGCATTTCTAAATCTCTTTATTGTTTACTTTGGCAAGAAACGCCAAACAGCTGAATAATTCTTGATAAAATGTGTCCCTTCCTGGAACAAAAAGTGACATTTTCACAAAATGTTATTATATAGCGAGTAAAGAAAACTGTTATTATCATCAACAACAATAATAACTGCACCTCTCCTGTGGGCTACAGATTATTTTAAATGAAGTAAGAGTTATTTCACTAACACATATTAAACTAAAAATCCAGATTTAAAAAAAATCACCTGGTTTCCAGATGCAGATTGCAAATACCTGTATGTAACTCGCGCATCTACCACAGAGTAATTGGTTATCAAGATTTACAGTACAATCGGTAGGCGGTAAACTTCATTTCAAAATGCAATATTGAACTAGCCATAAGCCATTTTCAATTCCGATAATTTCAGGTTACAGCGCCATTCTGGAAAGGTAAGCATACTTAAAACTCACATTTTAATTTCTACCTGAGTAACATGGACTCTGTCCTCTCAACCCTCTGCGATATGAATCTAATCATCAAAAAAAAACTTCAAAATTTTGGTTTGTATAAAGCATGGCTTGCTCTAGGAAATTAGGCATTAGCTAGGCATGAAAACCACGGTTCTAAAAATACTGCCATAAAATATTGTCTGGGAAATAGAACGTTACCCGGTAACTAGGATATTATTTCAACTTTTCTGTTTTCTGCAATTATTCATTACTAATGTAATAGGTCAGATTCTAATCAAATTGTAGAAACATTTACAAAGTGGCTGTTCAATAAAATGACTACCACAGTTAATTAGGAGCCATAAACATTGCTCTGAACTTCATCAAAGTAATGGCTGGCCAAGGAAATTACCGCTAATTAAATTGCCAACTCCCTGCATTTCTATCCTATATGATAAAAAGCAAACAAATGAGATTTAGAATTAACAGTAATAAATTCCAGTGAATGGCCAATCTGATTAATAGAAAGTTCAAAAGACTACATATCTTAACTAAAATGAAATATAGAGATGAGAGTACAACCTGATTTGGTAAAAACATACTTTAAACCCCAAAAAAAACAGTTATGATTGAATATGTATCTGTAGTTTAAAAATTCCAATGTACATACTACCAAGGTAAAGTTTATTGTAATCTATTTCTAGTTAAAACTTATTACACTAGTAAGGATATATATATATATGCATGTATAAGTACTTTGCCTCTTTGTCCACAAAATACATGAAACATCAGATACTGTTTGCTTTTCAAATTGAAACACTGCACGAAAGGTCCAGTCTCAATCCACTTCTTGTTGACTAAGTTCCACACTTGTGAACACAGGAAGTCAGTACGAAGGTTTTGTATTACAAGCAACAGGCCTGCTAGTGCAGAGCCTTTTATCAAATTGATCTGAACAGGAAGCAGCTGTAGAACAGCAACATTCCAGACTAGCTGGGGATTCTAGTGCATTTTCTGCCTCCATTTTATGAATGAAGGCACAAAACTGCTGGAGTTTCATTCATGTCAGGGTTGAACTGCAAGGCCTGGGCCTCAGAGGACCAATTACATTCTTAACAGGCTGACGTGGCAGGTCTAAAAAAATCTTTCCATTACAGGATTATGGAAATGACACATGTCCATTTGACCCTGTGCAATCTAAATCCAGATCATAGCTCTTAATTCTCAAACCAGATCAAAAGTTCATTTTCTAGAACATATCACAGCCTCACATTTTCAACTGCTATTTAAAAAGTTGAATACAAGGTTGTTTGGTGCCTAACAGAACAGTTTTCTTGCTTTGTAAAGTAATGCAAAGCTCATAAAGTTAATTAATACAAACCAGTACTGATCTGCAACCTTGTAACTGAAAGGGAGTCAGTCCTGCCCCTTCATTTTATTTAAAGTAAAACATAAAATATTAACCAAACACTCTTAGAATCATAAATATTAGTTGTAATACATGTGTATGCAGTACACATTTAAGGCAGTATATTTTTAAGGCAGTACATTGTTTACGACTCAGAACCTACAGTACTTATAGAAAAGTGCAGAAAAGAGGTGAATACTCAGAATGGTAGGATTATCATTGATGACTCTTAAGTTAAGTTATATCAATATAACTTATATCAATGATGTAGATTCTGGTACAGTTGGTAAACTAGTCAAGTTCTCAAACGGTAAACGGGAGAATTAGCAGACGCCAAAAACATACTTTAAAATTTGAGAGTGACTGGCCTCACCGGGCAAGGTTAAATTCAGAGAAGTTGAAATGCCTTAACCATGGCAACAAAGGCTCGGCCCCTGACGCACCTGAGTCATAGGTGAAATCCCGCGGCTCTTGTTTGATGATCATGGCTGGTGGGTAGTTCTGAGCGACCGGGGTGCCCAGCATGGCGTTGTGCTCGTACACGGGGTCAGGGAACTCCTGCTTGAATCCCTGGGGGGGGAATGGAATACTCGGCTCGGACATTTGCCGGTGGTAGATGGGTCTTCCATCCCTGGTCATCGCAGACGGGGTGGGAAATGACCGGCAGGGCTCCGAGAGCTGACGTCTAAACCTGCGGGAAAAGAAAACGATTCGGAAATCGGGACACTCCAGCACTGAAACAAACGGGGCTCTGTTTTCCGAACCCTTGGGTGCTTAGGTCCTGTAGGAAGCAGTGCAGATCTAGATCCTCGAGTTTTTTTTTTAAACAGAACCAGCGCGGCTTAGTAAGTCACCATAATTTTACCTTGCTTAATCATAAAAGAACTAAATAGATTCTAGGGCTTTTAAACCAATTAACAAAAATGATCCATATTCCTAGAACCAAGATCATGTTTCCTAGCTGTACATTGGGAGCACTGTATTTCTTAAGGGATGCTATGTGCTTTTGGGCGTTTACTGAGTGTCACTGATGATATCAAACTACTTACTGTTTGTTTCAGTGAAAATTAGAAAATGGCAATTTCTCTTTCTTCTCCACCTGATTCTTATATAATGTAGAGTGAATGTCTGGTAAGATTCAAAAGTACTGAAACAATAAAATGAGCTGGATGCACACTGTTTCTACTCCTCTGCCTCCACCTCATCTTAATCTTATCACTGATCTTTGCCTGACAGCACTTCCAACAACTGAGTGTGCATTCTTGTCTCTCATTTTAAGCTACATAGAAAGTACTGTATATTTATTACAGCATGCAAGAAAAAAAACATGTCTGATTAGAAGACTTAAGTGATGAAATGGGTGCCGATCAAGATATCCAGATTTCAGTTTCAAGATGGTGATCTTGGACCCGAAAGACACTCAGGAGAAGCCCAGACAGCTCACAGTTTAGTCTTAGTTTAGTTTAGATTCAAAAAGCTGGATAGGCCGGGGGGCTTCTGCTAAACATCACTTTCTGGCTCAGCTTACCTGTGGTCCATTGGGAAGGAGGTGTCTGGCATTTGCTGGGAAGGTGGAAGGTGAGCAGGGTAGGTCCTGTCTGGTTTGGGAGTGGGAGCAGGATTAGGAGAGCCATGATGAAGAGGGGACACTGGTGTGCTACATGGAGTCGAAGGGCTTGAAGGCTTCATTCCCAGTTGTGGCTTCTGATCATAGGCACTAGGTTCCAGATGAAAAAGAAAAGACCTTCAGCACCCAGGCAGCTAGAGTTCAAAGCAAATACATCAGAAAACTACTAGGAAATGGTCTTCTATTCTTCACAGTTGGCGGGCTGGATTTCCATGAGAGCTGGAGTGTTTGTAAACTTGGAGTATGCTCCTTTATAAAAATATTAAAAGTTATTATGTACATAAACTGCCATTTAGCTCCTGGGAAACAGCTTATGCTGCATATATGATTAACAAACCATGCTTCTGCATTAATAATGCAGCAACTGACCCATATTCGTGCATGGTTCCATCAATATCACCATTCAATATCAAAAAAGTATGAACATAAAATATTCAGTAGATAACCCATTGCTTCTAATTTATACTACATGTCTAAGTTAAAATGCTAATTATGAAGTGCCCTTCAGCATAAAGCTTTATGCTACAGACCAGTGTATGAACAATTGACTCTGACTCTAGAAAATTTTAATTTTAATTTGAAGATGGAAAGCTTGAATGTTTCTTATTGTGGCTGTTAGGTTATTATTCTTCAGAGCACACCTGATCTAATCTTATTACTTTTGATTTAAAACAGACCTTCTTGCCTGCATTTGATGTCATATCTATGTAGAGATTCGTCCATCAACATTCATGGATTAACTCATTTGACCTTATTTAAAAAAAAGATTAATGTTTTTGAAGGAAAAATCCATGTTATTAGTTTAGTTCTGCAACTGGCAGTGTAAGGTTACTGCTTTTTAAAATCATTTTGAAGGAGCATTTTATCTTCATTACACAACAGAGAAAAATGCTGAACATTCAAGTTTTAACTTTTTTTGAATTCTAAACAGATTCGTGAAGATTCAATCCATCATTCTGTGCAAGCGATCATTAAAGGAGAATGGAAACAGAGAAAGAGCTTGTGAGAACTGGCCTAGGTAAGGAAAACTCAAACTGGCCGATAGTCTATGGAAGGATTAGTCTGGATATGGGTTAATAGCCCCAGTCATTCGGAGGAACTACCATGGAATTTTAATGAGTAGTGAGCTCCATGTTTTAAGCTGTATTCCAAATATCTGCACTTCTCACAGTCTCTGGATCAAGCCCAACATTTGGACTAAACTCTCATCCTAATGAAGCAACTGTCATTACAGCTGGTCAGTAAATGTGTAGTTTAACCCCAGTGCTTTTGAAGCCCAGAGTTTACCTGCACAAAATTAAGAATTTCCCCTCCCCCCTCCAGAACAGGTTTTATAAACTGATGTTACAAATATGGCTAGTGCATACATTTGACATATCGGTCAATGGGGTGTGCCCCATTTAGCTGTGTAAAAAGCCAAACGTGTTTAATGTGCATTACTCCAAAAAAAGAAATTCCAAAAAACTGACAAGAATGAGCACTTAAATAACTCACTTTCAAGTTGTTAATTTTGAAGCATGCGTCCATGGTTTATTTGCACAATCAGAGTGCCGGAGAAAGGCACTGCCAATTCAATCAATATCGGACCAAAGTGTATCTAGGCAACCAAGCACTTACCTAGGATTTTTTTTACATTTAAAACGGTAATTCATAGCATTTAAAAGGATATTAAAATGGAGCCAATTTGTGCATAAAAGGACACCCTTAGTAACCAGTTTGTTTTCTGTTTCTGTTTCTCTATGGGTTTTGAGCTCCTCATTCTGAACTTTGAGATCACTTCGATTGCCCTTTTTACTTGGGTTTCAAAAGCAAAGATGGAGACATTATACAGAATTTCAATTACAATTATTATGGTTAACAATATTCTTCTCTGTTGAATGGTGTTGAAAGGATGCATTTAGGGGCTAATTTCATTTTACTGTAGCTGATTAAAGGGATTTTTTTAAGAAGCCGAAAACAGGAGCAGGTGTTCATTTGTCAGTGTTTAGCAACTATATTAATTACAAAGTTACATTTTCCATAAAATGTACACCCCTTTATGTGGCACATCTAGTTAATGCTTACCTGACATTATACAGGCACTTTTCCCCATAGCTGAACTTGAAAGATGGCTCTTGAGTGCAAGTGGAGCTCAGTTCAGAGCAGGGGCTCTGGGGTTCCTTTTTGATTTTCAGCGGGAGGCCATGAAAAGCCACTACAAATGGGCAGGAGGAAGGGGAGGGAATATTAAGAGGTCAGCGCACTGAATAACTCATTATCACTGACTGTTTCAAAGCATAATCAACATTTGCATAGAGACACAAACTTCTTACCAGCTCCCGTATGACAGCTATTTTGAGGCATGAATCAGCTGTCATTTCTGTAGCAATGATTCAGAAAGACCTTACTTTAAATCCCATTTATAATACAGACGGATAATGAAAGCCTCATCACGAAATAAAACTCCTGTCTCAGGGCCTGCCAAACTCCAATAAGACCCTAACCTTTTTTTTTTTCTGCAGCTTGCCAATATGGGCACATCAAAAAGCATCACATTAATCTCAGCAATTTTCTTTACCTTCCCACAAGGACCAAGCACATTTAAAAGGCTGTTAAGTACTAAATTATTCCTGATCAAATCCCCATCATCTAGACTCATGATCAACACTAATTAAATTATCTATGCTGAACAAGGCTCCAGCCTGCTGCCTTCAATCTTCGGTATATTTCATTCTGCTAACAACTTCAGCTGCAGCTCAAAAATAAGAGAGACTTGCTGGGGTGCAGGGCTTTTTTTCAGATGACTAATCAGTGGATTATCCTGATGCATGTAAAAGCATATTGCATACAACAACATGCATGGAATAAACTTCACCGTGGTACAGCAACAACATCATATTGCCCTGGTCGCTCTGTTTGCACACCTCTATCATTCCAGCTGCACTTCAATCATTATGGAGGTCTCAGTCAGGTTACACCCTTACTGCACCTGCTGAAGTGACCCAGATTTCTTCTTTCTTTAACTGTTTTTCACAGGTACAAGCCCCCGTTTTCATTTTGCACACAGCTATTACTCTGAAGAGAAGCTTCATACAAATTTAAAGAGAATATTGGCTGCCTCCCCTTTATGCAGCCCATACTGAGAAAGAAAAACTAATGCATTTGGTGAAAATAAAAAACAGGTATTCCTTTTCCGTTTTGAACCTCTTCAGTTAGACAGTAATATTTTTGTTTAATTGTTACCGATACGTATAAATACGAATTTACTCATTTTTCATTTGTTTAATGACTACTCAGGTTGGAATAAATGTTATGAGTTTTGTGGACAAATATAATATTTTTTTTAAGGTCTGTTAAATTTCTAAAAACATTCTCTTGAGTTAAAGGTACTCTTACTTATCAAACACCTGGAGCCTGGTTAGAGGTTATGTTGCAATTATGCAGCTAAGTAACAGCATACATTAGGTCCCACAGCAACTTAGTAATAAATTATAAAGAGGTAATAGTAGCAAAATTAATTTCTGGCCTTCATGGAGAAAAAAAACAGTACAGACCATTGCATTTTTTTCCTCAGTTTTCAAACTACAAACACTTTGCAGGACTAGGAGATAGAGACAAGAACAAAACCCATCAAAGAAAAGCATTGTGGCTGACGGTTTTCACATTAAAATTTAAAGGTCAACCCTCCTTGTCAGCAGCATTCTGCCTGTTTAAAACATCTACAAAGAAATGATAATTGCAAAGATCAGATTGGAATACCAGGAACAGACTAGACCATATATTGCTAAATGAATCTATATTCTTCTGTGAATGACTTGTGGAGATATATATATATACAGTATATTCAAGAATACAGTATTAATATGGGTAAGATTTTTTTTTTTGTAGTGTAGCACAGACGGATCACAGCCTTGGAAACTCACAGGTGTGTTTTTATCATTAATCATGTTTCAGTTAGAGTGGGATTCACAAGAAAGCTGGAACTTCTGAATCATATCTGAAAGATACCAACTGCCCTTTAAAGACGAATGCACTGATCAGGCTGTGACTGGTGCTACTGCCCCTTTAAACTTGCCTTCCCCTAGTAACAACAAAGCCATGCTCTTCATACCTGTCAAGTCCTTAGGATCTATTTCCAGTGTATTTACCCCCCCAGTAACGTACTTCCTTAAACCCATTACTGTAGTATCTCTGCTATCCGATCACAGGCCTTTCATGGAGACATTAATTCATTCCAGTTCTTTACAGTGCCAGAAAATGGAAGTCAATTATGGAATCAGCAATAATGCTGCTCATTCAGGTCTTAACTATCCAGGCCTCAGAGCAAATAAGAGCAGGGATTTTGCACTGCCTCAAAAGCTGCAAACAGGTGTCAATGCTTTTAATTCTATTGCTTTTGTTTTCTCTGCAATCACCACAATGAGGTGGATCATTTTTCCCCAGAATACTTTTTCACGGATTATTTATAATCTGTTTGCTACATCGTTCTTCATGCACAGTGATACTTCAGCTCTCAGGTTTTTGTTTGTAAAGCAGAGAAGAAAGCTGTAATGTGAAACATCTATTAATCCCAACTGAATCCTCATCACCTAGCCAAGAGAAAGGAGCCAATGGAAGTGGATGGTGCTTTGGATGTAACTAGGAGTTTAAAACCCAACCTGACTAAAGAAACACAAAGCACGTGCCAAGAAGATATTTTCACACACCGAAGAGCTACGGTTAAATATTTGAGAGCTTTTATTTTTAAAGTTGTAGAGAGTCTTACATGTATATCTCACTCCCGTCCTGGTACTCGTTTTCATATTGATATTAGTGCGGATTTCAGAGGTAATACTTTCATTAGAAAGAATAGCAAAAAATAATTGAAGCAAATAATCATCTAATGAATACAATTTGATTCATGGGTGTTTTTTCAAAAACCTTTAAACTTACAAAAGCACAGAGTGCTGCACCCAACAGGTCTTGTTGCTCACAGTGTGGAGTCTGGTCTTCACAGAGTAAGGATATCAAACCAGATCTCAGGTTACAAACTGGGCTATACTCCAGTAAGGACAATACTGCAATAATATTATATGTGAATAAAGGGTACCATAAAACCCACCTTCAATTTCACAGAGCTTATCATTCATTTTCACAATATATTTGGTTGCCTAAATGGGAAAAAAATATTTACTGTTAACCTTTTAAAACCTTCAATAACCATTTGATAGCTTCTAGGCTCATTACCTGTCATTTGGGTCAGCTTTCGTACACAGCTGCACTTAAAAAATCAAATCTCTTCAATGAGGACTGCAGTGGCCAGTCACATCATTGCCAGCTGTTTGGCTTGCTAGCTACTGTATAATGGCCCTATTAGCCAACATCAAAGCTCCAGTCGTTAACACTAAACCAGAGTAGCATTTACAAATCAGGAGCCAGCTGGCTAGAGGCAAAGAATTTAAATAAATGCCAATAAAACCCACCCTGCTGCCAAGAAAACAGTAGTGTATTTACACAGCAAAACAGTGGTTTAAAAAGACTGCCAGTACATGTCTCCTGAAATTCGTATCACTCAAGTGCCTTTAATGCACAATTTCAACCTTAAAAGCATGCAGTTTCAACATTGTGTTTTGATGGACACCAGTGAGGTAAGGCATGATTTCCATGAATAGAATGACAGTCAGACTGTTTCATATTGCTTCATATATTTTTAATGACTTAAAAGGGTGAATCAAATATGGTATAAATGCTCTTTATAGATAATATAACATCTCAGAGGCAGAATCCATTTATCCAATGTACGAGAATTGAAGGCACTGACAGAGCCTCTATCTGTGGGTTCACACATGCTCTGGACCTCTCTTCCCTGTGCCAGTCTGTGCTGCGAAATCAATCTGACAACATGACATCTGACACCTCTTTCTTGAAAAGCGGGAACACTGGTAATTGTTTTAAAGAACGAGAACCATTCAGAGCTGAAACCCAAACAGCCCTCTGTGGGATGTGATCTTTACAGGTCATCAATAAAAGGTCAATGCTGAATTTCCTGAGGAGAGGCCTCTGACGGAGTCAAGTGCCACAGTCACGGCATCAACATGACCTCCTTATAAGACTAATTAGGACTTTTAGCACACCAAACGGGTCAAAAATACAATATTACACTAACAATCTTGGAATAAGAACCCAACCGTAAAAGCCCACACAATCTTGTACTAGCATGTAAAGATATTCCTGGATATTTACCGTGTATACAAAAAAGGCCCCCAAGATATTAAACTTAAAGTGGAACTTGTTTGTTAAGGTGTTCCTGTCATTAGCAGCTATATGGCGTTTTCAGCTCAGTTCATGTGACCCTGGGCCTAGATAGAGTAGATAGCTCAGGAGGAATCAGGTTTCCAAACGCCAAGATTAGCTTAGCTGTTACAATATGGCCAAAACAAGAGAAAAAAAAAGTTACAAAGAGAAGCATACTTTCAAAATTACATCTCCCCTTGTGCTTATTGCGATATCAAGAATATGTTTAACCGAGACAGGGAATGTTTTTATCGCAACTGTAATCAACTGGACAGCCTTATTTCAGAAAGGAGGCGTTCCAAATTGATTTCCTGCACTCCTTTCTTGAAACATCAAGCCGTAGCTTCAGTACAAAATAAAATAGCAGCACAACATCGAACAGGGCCGTGCTGTATCTGAAAACACAAAGGAGAAATTGCAGCGAAAGAACACTAGATGAGATTTCGCTGAAGCCCGGTACAGGAAGGTGTACCAGTGAGGACTGAGAAAGAGGTAAACGGAGCTGAGAGGCAGATCAGCAGAGACAAGTAACTTTTAAAGCCTGAAACCCACAGCCAAATTCTGCACTTAAAAAGCAGTCAAACAGATCTGCCTGGAAGAGTTTCAGAGAGAATTTCGATTACATCAACACTTCCGACTGAAAACACACGATCCTTAAAACCACAGCCTGATAATTTTCCATTTAGTTACAATTTGTATGTAAAATAATTGAATTTTATTGCACACGAAACTTAACATTGTTTCACCTAAGATAAAAACAGACGCACTTAGAATGGATCAGGAAATGTCATTATAGATTTTGCTGTACTAGCCTAAGGTATACAAATCAATAGAGAACTTGGTGCTCTTCTGTGGAACAAACACTTTTCAATCCAGAATGTCAAGTGTAAAAACTGTATGTCAGTTCTCAAGACACATCTAGATTGCAGTGATTATGTTTATGATTGATTTTTTTTAAAAAATGGATAAAGCTTTTAAAGAGATATGTATATCTGACATTTCCTGCAATAGTTCTGATCACCTTTATGAAACATACACATATTTCACAGCTTTCCGTAATCTAAGTATTCAATATTTTATTTTAAAACGGTTCATAAATTCTACAGCGATTATTGGAAATACACAAAGGGCAAGAGAAGCAGAATTAAATTATTCAGCTCTTTACAACAGCCAAGGTAAGTATGATAGAAACTACTTTCTTCACACAACACAGTATAAAACTAAGCTTGAAAACATGATAATGAAATTACCAATTTTATTTTAAAAATATATCTCAATTATTTCCTACTACTTACATTAAAATATAAAGGAACCATTTTAAGGGGCAGAGAGAAAAATGTTTGCCCAATCTATCATTTGATTGAATATATAAAATGTAGAATTTGAATCTGCTAGCATGCAATTACAATATCCAGATCATAGTTCTTGGGAAGAAAATAAAAAAAACAAATCTGTGATATCTTATTTTGTTGACAATTTGCGGACTATGAGCAGAATGTTAGTTTAGCATGCAAATACCCATCTCTGAATGCTTGCCTTCACCAGCTATAGTTCTCTGTGCCTTTTACAGATCATCCAAATGTTTTTTTCTGTTCATGTTGAATCACAAATATCACAGAGGCATTAAATCAAAAGATAAGAATGTCTTGATTTTAAAATAGAATGACCATTTGATTTAACTACATGCTTGGCAGAAACAAAATGATATTTTAAAAGAAAAATATTCTCAAATAGCAATAAGTAAAATGAACATATTCAGTGACTTTCTGATGCACATCTTTAAATTAAAGGAAAAGGTAGAAATGAATTCCACACTGACAAAATAGCCCCTTTTTTGCTGCAGAAGAACAGGAGCACACTTAGTATGTCCTACAGGTAAATCAAATGATTGTTTTCTATTCTGTATAATGGTAGTTTGGGAATATTTCTGCAAGACAGATGTGCAAATTGTTAAAAGTGTAAGTTTTAAAAATGAATGTAATTCTGTAAACGGTATCACAGAGGACCTTAGAGAGTGAAATAAGAGCTTGGACGTTCTCACAGATTTGAACAAATGTCCGCCTGTAAAACTCTCTCAGCTCATCCATCCATTGGCAGAAAGCTACACATTCCTGGTAATGGTCAGGGCAACCTGAGGCTCATCTAAACACTGTAAGGTGCTGGGCAGGACCACACCCAGAACAGGACGCCACTCCTTTGCAGGGCACGAACACACGCAGGGATGAATTAAAGACACCAGCTGGTCTAGCAAGCATGTCTCGGGGGAAAGCAGAACACGTGGAGAATATGGAAACTCCACTCAGAAGGTGCCCTAGGCTGAAACTGAACTCAACAGAGCTGAGGCCGCAGTGCTAACCAGAATTCCACCAAGAACGAATTCTTTAAAAAAAAATAGCTTTTCCTGGGATGTTTTCTGTAATTAAAAGACAGTTCGCTAGAAGCGAAAATAGTCTATTGCAATTATAAGGAGATAAGAAATATCATTAACTCGATCCGTGCCACTCTAAAATCTCTGCAGCAGAACTGGACCCTTGCCCAACAGCTGTCAACTGCAGGGCTCCTCTACATCACTGAACAGTGTGATCTTAAACATTAACATCTCTGCTAACACTCGATGCCAAGCTGCTTTAGATGTGGCAGCGTTCACCAGGTGCAGTGTACAGGATGCGGAAAAAGGCAGAACCCCTGGAAATACAAAGGGGGAAAAATGAAACTTTTTGTTCCTAACATTTTGGGAGTAAGCTTAGAAACATATTTTAACTAGATTTTCTAACTACTAACACTTGATAGCAATGAAACATTAAAACATTTTGAGAAGCTGATCA
This sequence comes from Lepisosteus oculatus, assembly GCF_040954835.1. NCBI lineage: Eukaryota > Metazoa > Chordata > Actinopteri > Semionotiformes > Lepisosteidae > Lepisosteus > Lepisosteus oculatus. The sequence continues at coordinate 2,793,426 of NC_090705.1, read as the reverse complement.
GTTTAAATCAGGACCACTATTTAAACTACTCTGAAACAAATCAAGGTCAAATCTTTCACCATGTAATGGCACTGCTATGTATATCACTATCCTCCACTCCACTACGTCCATTTAAAGACTAGTCTTTATCACTGTTATAATGCTTTTTTTGCCCCATTGTTAACATTACCACAATCCTTTTTAAGTGTTTTAAACAGTTCATTCACAAGAAAAAATAAACAGTTGTAAAAGTGCTGTCAGAAACGCTCAAAGTTTGAGATTTTCTTTAGGGATCAAAAATTATTTCTGTGACGGATTACTTGAAATTACTCACCAGTACTACAGATGCATTCTTTTCACACCCTGCAGGCATCCCAATAACAAAATTCTGATGCAGTTCTGGGATGGTGATTATTTTTTATAAAATGCAGAGGTTTATAAATAAATGCAAAAATTGTAAAGGGAAAATGCGGTGCATGAGTATGAGCAACATGTCAAATGTGCGAACGGCAAGCTGGCTTTGCTTTTATTCATGCAAAGAGAAGCCTCACACTTTCAACATCAGGACTGAGAGGAGCTCTACCCCACCAGTGACCTTGATGAGGCTGTAAAGTACAGACATATTTTTATATTTAAAAAGATACTAACATTAAGGTCAGTTGTTTGTCATTCCTTGTCATAGAATTTATTTTAATTGTTTATCCTTATGTTTTGCTTTCTTTTTCTAGTTTATTAAATGACAAAACTCCAAAAAAACACTTTCTTTGTCTTCTTTGTAATGTACATGTAGCCTTTCATGTACATTCATTCTCAGCTGTTGAAAAAAATAAATCTTTAATTCTGAAGCTTACCAGAATGACCTATGTACTATACATCTATTGACTTCAGTTTCAAGCCCTTTCTTTTGTAAACAGCTAGAGAAGGAAGTGTGTAAAGCTTTTCATGTACTGTAGCTATATTTTAAGAAATAATGAGAAAACATTTCAATAAATATTCTTATGAGACAAATATTAGGAAACAAAGTGTGGATAAAATGGCAATTTTAAAGAGATGTTTCTTACAAGGCCTTCTGTATTGTGTTGCATTCTTAAACGCTTTCACAAAAGGAACATTTACATTAAGCTGTGAAATATGGCCTTAAAGGGTCAAAACTTGTTAAGTCAAGAAAACATTAATGCTGTAATATTTATTTGCTATTGATTAGAAAACAAAGGCTGTTAAAAAAAACACAAAGCATGGCTTTTGTTTTCCTCGACAGAGGTTTTTTTACGCCAGGTGGTTGATCTGTGAAGAGGGTCTTAAGAGCATAGCAGAAAACCATGAAATTGCAAACAGCATAATGGACAAACACAAGCTGTCACTGTTAGACTCCTAAATGATCAACCTTCAGTATACATAGCGGGCTGCATGAGGTTATTGGTACACCTGGTCTGCAAATGCTCATTGGAGCTACAGTAAATAACGCTTGGAGAGCTGCCAAACTGGGAATAATAAGCTATTAACATTTAGTAATATCTCTAATACCATAGTGCAAGATAGATCTTAATTTTGGATACAATATTCATTGATAACGTATGTACCCCTAAAATATTAATGTATATTAATCTATAATATATATATACACACACAAAGGTCTTTCAAACCTCTGTTAAAGAATTTTAATAAAGGTGCCTCACAATGGCTGGAGATTACTGTGGTTCAACTTAAAAAAACAAAACATGCATTTCAGATGCACATCCCACTCTTCAAACACAGTTTGAATCTACAGCAATCCATTGTCCAATGTGCGTCTCAAACTTATAGCTCTCCTGCACACGTTAAACAGCCCTGTCAGACTTCTTCTGCTTTCCTCAGCAGGTCAGCCACACTAGAATGGTAAATCTCCTCAGTTCTTTGCCGTACGGCACCGTCACCAGCGGACCGCAGCTCTCCGTCAGGAGTCGCACCTGTGCAGAACAGCAAACCCGAAAGGTTCCTCAACCCCCCCCGCCTGTGTCGAGTATTTCCTCCGATTTGCACAAAGTGCGTTCAGAGCTGCTGTGTGTTGGGATGCCAGTTCCAGGAGCCCAACTACAGCGCCCTTGCCATCTGTTCCCGTTTCTTCATCCCACTCTCACTTGGCAGCGGCCAACCCTGGTCAGCAGCAAGTCATCAATGAGGGCTCTGTGAAGCAAGCCCTGTCGATTTTAGGTCAGAGGCAAGATCGTTTTAGCGATTTCTGTGGCTGCTATTTTAATGTGCTGCCTTGAAACCAGCAGAAAAGGTTGGAGCAAAAATGGGGCATTTCATTACAAATAACAAATTCGTCCATACGCTGCCCACCTGTTCCCCATGCCTGACCAACCTCTGCTGTAATTCACTGCAACGCTGCAGTATTTACTTGGATCCTGAAATGAACACTGGAATGTGTCATGACTGCTTAGAATTACAATTAGCAGGAGTATTATTTTTCCCTTTCCAGAATCTATTTTGAACGAGTGAATGAGTAGCATTAAACATGTTTTACGAACAACAAATGATACACAAGAAAAAAAAAATATCTTATATTCTTAAAAGGAAGATATCCTTTTTTCTGGTATAATATTTTTTTATTGGCTGAAATGACATAGCACAACATACTGCATTATAGTGAGCTGGAAAGTTTCACTGGATAAAGTGGGGTACTAAATCTGGAGAACTATAAACTCTCACTTCAGTAAAACGTTGTAATTTTAGATCACTGGCCAAAAATCATTTGCAAACATAAGACCCCACTGTGACCCTCCAGTTCCCCTGACACACACACTTGCCTGTTGACATTATGCCCTTAATGTTTGTGGTTTGCCAAGTTCAGAAATTGCAAAATCGTCAGATTAGAACAAGCAAGAAATTAACTAAATTAGGTGCGTGTAAAATCTGAACTTCATACAGGTCTGCCAGTGTTTTATAGTAATTAGGGCGTCATAATATTCAGGTAGCAATAGATTGTTCATAAAATACGATCTCATGAAGTGTCAAAAATAAACATGACTACATACTCCTTAAGCAATGTTCTATAAATGAATAAACCATGACTATTAAAACACTAGGATGTGATAAATTCAACACTCATCTTGAGGATCAGTATACATTTTACTGATGTGAGCCTTTATAAGATTGTCACAGCCTTTTAGTTTTCTTTCACTGTTAAATCATACTGCAAATCACGGCCTTCAAAAACAAAAAGTCAAATCTGAACTAGACGAATGTCATTCTGTCAACACCACATCTAAAAAAAGACAGAGAAAACAACCAAGAATGACCTCAAACTAGCCACACCAGACTAAAAATAAGCTGTCTGTAAACATAGCACTTCTCTTACTCCTCCGACTGTACAGCTGTGAGCACGCCGATCACTCTACAACTTAAAACGCACACCACAAAGAGCGTATGGCACTGTTCTTTAACTCATCCACAGTGACAAAACACGTTTGAATTGGGCCGATCAGATTGAGTGGCATTAAATAAGATAAGACCAGCTTTATTGTCCAGTAGAGGAAAACTTTTATGGACACACTGCTTCTGTACATCTGAATACATCACATCTACTGCACATGCACCACTCGTTAGAGAGGTGTCAGAAATGTTCTCTTTGACATTGAAATCATTTCTCTGAAACTAAATCTACCAGATTCTGGCTTAAGGGAATGGAGCTGGAGGGAAGCCAAAAGTGGAGGGCATTTGTACATTGAGTCAGACAGTGGAGATATTGCAGGCATGCAGCAATATCTCTAACGGTATGTATGTGGATTACATTAACATTTAGTACTGTGTTCAGATGTTGGAGGTACTGTTCACTTGCAAGGAATTAGCAATTATGTACCTTACAAGGAGCGCTAGATATGCATGCCATGGTGGAAAACAACATAGGCAATGCTCATCAACTTTCCTTCACCAGGTGTTAATTTTTTTAAATACCTGTAACTACTGTTGTCATTTAGCAACCATCCAATTCCTATACGCAACTGTTTTTAAGAAATTAGCCCCACTGTCCTGATTTTTGTGAGGGTAATCCTTTATCTTCCCATGATCTCTCGCCGCCTGTATGTAAGTCAGGCTGTCTGCTGGCTGTATTAAATGATCGGCATTCACAGCAATTCAGATTTATAACTAGAAAAACACAACAAGAGACACCGCAAAGGGTAAACAGAGGGGTCCATAAAATACAGCTGAAGGTTTGAGTTCTGCTGGAGAAAGAAACCCCAAGATTTTCATAACTGGGTGTGGCAAAGCTTGCTTTATCTTCAATGTCTTCAGAGCACAGAGTCCGTCCTTCTGAAAAATCCCTGACAATACTGTTTGGCATTTGGCTTTCAAGTGATATATACAGATGTGCATTAATGACACCCAGGAACTTCTCCTCTTATCTTGCATGAGCAGGAAAAATCTTATATAATTTATCTTGTATATGTGGGTACATGGGATCCCCAGCCCTGTGGTTTTAGTAATAGTTTGAAATGATTTAGCTAAGTCTCCCTTAGGATGATAAACAATTTGTACCAATGAATATATTTCCAGTGGAGCCAATTTCCTGTGCAGTAGTGAACTTTCATTAAACCTGAAGGCCCATAATGTATATTATCTTGGAGTCTATTTAAACATTTATTATAAATGCTTATTTAATTAATTAGATGTCAGAACCGTAAGGAAACAAAAACAAAAAGCAGCTACTAATTTCAGTGATGGATTATTTCAGGACTTTCAATTTAACAGTGTTGGGATATGTTTTGCCAAGAATAACTTCAAAGGCTTAAATGTATTCCTGCTTACAGCTTTTATAATAAGGCAAAAGCAGACTGCTACAAGCTAAGAAATCAAAAAGTGCCACTGACAATACTGATCAATGTTAATGTATCAAAAGGATGGAGTTACACACTAATGTTCCATCTGTAAACATAAAAAAAATCTGCATAAGGCAGAAACAGTGATGGAGGCGAATAACACAGAGCCTTATAGGATGCTAATATTGAACTAGGCAATGCAGTATAAAAATATCAATGCAGGTAATCTGTGTATTTCATTGTTACACAATCTGTTTCAGGTTTTAAACACACCAGACAAACTATTTCCCTTGAGCCTCGATTTGTCAACAGATGTTAAAAACAACAGTGTAATGATAAAAAGTTGACTGTCAAGTCATCTGGAAGGTGCAATCATTCAAACTGTGGAATGTGGTACAGCGTCCTGAAAATACCAATAAATGTAATCTATATGTCCAAAACGTTTAATTTACAACCTGGAATATAAAACTATCATACTACAATATTACATGAATAAAATTATCTATCTTACTTCTATCTTACTTACTGAAAGGTGAAGTAGATGTTACACAGTGCATTTTTGTAGAGCACTGATCTAAAATAAGAACACTGCATTCTTCCTGGCACTCAAATCAAAAACTCCAAATATTCCAAATGCCCACAATCATCTCTTCCAATATACATTTTCTACCTTGCCTTCTCACATAAAACTCGACCCTTAAGTTAGCACAGGTAAAAAAGAACAAAATTAAAAAATAATTAAAAAGAGAAAACCCGTTCGGCGACTCGTACTTACAGTTTTCAGCCTGGAAGTCTGGTACAAACTGCTCGTCATTGTCAGGTACTTGAGCTGCACAGAAAAGGGAAAACGATGGAGACATTTTAAGCAAGTGGAATGGACCCAACAAAAACATAGTGTTCTAGTATACTGCATTATGCTGCCAACCTACTGACAATACATTGACAAAGTTAATATTCCCTCATGCCAACAAAGTCCTTCACTTTCTAAATCTCAATTAATACTACATCTAAAAAAACATAGAACGACAATCATCCCTTGAACGAAAAACGCTGATACCTTATTTATGAGACTTATGTCTCAACACATTTTGAATTTGTTAGTTCATGAGAGTGAAACCCTTTCAACTGAAGCGAAAGACATAGGAAAAAAAAATCAAATAGCGTTATTTCCAGTGTGCAAGGAGAGGCATCTTGATGTCCGCAGTCTTGTTGTAGTGGTTTTCTTTTACACAATGTCCTAAGGATGTCTTTTATTTTTAGATAATGATGCGTCTTCAGAAAGAGTAGCATGGAGATAAAAAGATGATCCTAGCAATCTGAATGTAAGGGGTTTTTCATGCCAGGATTAAAGCTTCAACCCTCCAATTAGCCGATACTCTCCATCTCAAGTTAAGGCTTCACAATGAAACATTCTCTTCCCACATAAAGATGACTTTGAAGGGTTAATGCCACAATTCAGCAGTGCTCCGATACTAAATCACAATCATAAATCCTTTACAATTGTCATGTACATTATGAAAAATATAACATATTCTAGGACAAGAAATTCATAAACATTTACTTAACTAACAAAACTGGACCTCCAGCTATTTCTGGATTCCCCTAGGTAAAGATCAAACAGTCCCCAAGTGTAGCGATAGGAGTTTTTGCTGTCCTAAGCCATTAACAAGTTTATTTTTAAGCAGAAAACACTTGTCAAGCCTCATTTTCAGCCATTTTACTGGTAATATGAAATGGTGACTTACAAGTTCAGGCACGCAGAGACTTCTAAATAGTTTATTTAAAAAAGCTATAAAACAAGAAAACAAATCAAAATACTTATTTTAATATAGCAACCAATGTGAGAATGCCATGTTAACAAGATTCTATCTAGTAATTGAACCCCCTAGGACTTGATTTTTTTAGCAGCTATTTCTTAGTTCGATTACCAAGTAGAACAGGGATTTCAGTAATTCTTTTAAAACTATTTTTTAAAGTGTTAAATTAAATCTGAAATTTAACTAAATGTTTTGGATTTCCATTTATATTAATACTCTCTCTCTCTTTGTCTCCTTTGGCTTTTATTTTTAAAATGAGTGTGTTGCAGGTGAAAATTAGTTCAGCATCAATTCGTGTTAATTAAAAATAAATTGTTTGATCTAGGAAAATGTGCAAAAAGAGTGTTGAGCCACAACAGCAGGATCCTGTTTAAGAATTAGTATCTGAGAATAGAATAAAGTTTTAATTTTTCCACGCATTTCTGTCCTCTGCATATCTTACTGAATGCATAAGAACTGGCTTTATCAACACGATTCACAAAGATACAGGTGCAATATATCAAAAGGACATGGAAACACTGCATGTAAAATTCACGATAATTAAATAGTTTATTTCTCCAAATACAAACCAAATATTTTGAGCTAATTTTCAAAGCAACTTAAATAAATGAAATCATCCTTTAACAAGTAATGATCGGGACATAAATTTCATATGTAGGAGGAAATGACAAAATTGTTCTCTACAGCTTAAGTCAAAGAAAATAAACATCTGTTTCCACTGGCATCAGAAAAACAATCTAGTCAGTTTACCAGCAGAAGATCACAACCCCCAATAGAAAGGTCAACCTTTCTAATGACATTTACTGCACAGCATGTGTGAGAGGCTGCAATGGGTAGTGTATTGCAGTGTCATTAATGGAACTAATAAAGAACACAGCCTCCATTCTGTGGAGATCTGATGAAGAAACTGTTTTTCAAAATCCTTAATGTTTTAAGAAAGTACTGTATCTTGGCCATTCTTACACCAGTGCCCATTTCATCTGAAAGCCTTGATACTTTTTCATTTAAAAACTGTGGCTGAGATTATTAAAGTGATATGTACTATTCAAAGCAATAGGCACATTTACTGTTTTCTTTTGTAGAACCCAGTATCAAGAGAACTTTTGGAGTATCCTAATACTGGGCCCAGACTTTCATATAAATCTGCCCATTGTTTCACAGAAATTAGGCTGGCCTGTCAAAATGTGAAGTCAGAGCACACAGTACATTCATGTTTTAATTAGACATTGCTTCATCCACTAAAATTTGGGCTTTGAGGATAAAACAGTAACCCGGAGCCAAACAAGCCAGAAGATGTATGAGTCATTCTTTCTGCCAGTGAATGAGACAGCTGATCAACCTAACAATTCCTAAAGACAGCAGGAGAACTGGAGCTTTGCCTCCATTCACAAAAAAAAAAACATCATGAGGACCAAGAATGGGTTTGGAACGTTACATCCTTTGACTAAAAATGGGCAAAGCAAACTTTCATCATCCTGCAATTTCTCTATACGGAAGTACTACTGTATAAATATCAAGCTAGAACATAAACTTGTTAGATTTAATTATTAGATTGAATTAATAAATTTTTTAGATTTTCGGCAACACCTAATAAATTCCAAGACATTTTAAATGCAATATCAACAAAACTTAAGCAAGCATGTTTAACACATTTCAAGGATCTCCATCATATGCATACGTTCTGGGGAACCTAATTAATGGTTTTAAAAAATATAAAGACTAAAAACCAGCCAAATAAAACTCATTACATATATTTTTTCAAGAGAAAGGAAAGTGTTCCGATGTCTGACTAACCCATCATCTCTTTAATTCATGATGTCGGAAATTCAGTCCATCTAATATAATCTTTTCTCTTAGCTTCAATTACCTGAACTAATAAATCTTAGAAATAGGTAGGTGTTCATTTTTATCTTAATAGACAGGAAGTAATTCATTACATCTGGAATCTCAAATGAAATACTCTACTCATCGATTTAAGCCAGGTAAAATTGTAATTTTTACTGTAATAGTTATATTAACAGATGTGCAGTCATTTGTTTTAAAAAAGCTGAAATACTAAAATATTAAAATTACTAAATTCATTCTTTCAGCGTACTTGCAATATATACTTTAAAGTCTTACCTGATCCATGTTCTATAGACATACTCTCACATATATTTGAAAACATAAAAGAACATTTATATTGCTAGTATTTTTAAAAGGTTTTAAATAAGAGATAAAGGGAGTTTGGTGTTCTAAATTACTGATTTACTTTTTCAAGTAAAGATAGCCAAATAAATATATTTTTTAATCATTTGAGTAAATTACAAAAATAATCTTCACAAATTCCATCTAAAAACCATCTTTCTTTTGAAAGAAATGCAATTAATTTTAAAAACATTGTTAAACAGGAAATGCATGCAGAGTACCTCATTTATATGATTTGTATAAAAAATGAAGGACAGTGCTCAATAATATTAAAGGTTAAGATGACATATTCTTGTTTTTATATTTTAAAAGTGTGGTACTGTTAATCTGAAGAAACAAGCATTGGGTCACTCTGAAATCAGGATCTTACACAAACCCAGGAAATGCATGAGTTCACACCTCATTTCTACACTAAAAGTTCTCACAAAACATACAATTTAACACCCTTTTATGTTTTTTAGTTTTATGAACTGTTCAAAGCAGAGCACATACAGTACGCAAGTGGAAAACTGAAATATATCTGAAATATATCTAATAAATTAGATCATAGAGAGTGCTCTTGTTACATACATTATGTAAAACAAAAAGGATTGCAGTTCTGTTTTACAAGTTGTTTTGCATTCGTTTTCATACCCATCAGGCTTAAATGGTTTGCTAAGCAGTCAAATAGTACTCCACTGCTTTCTAAGATCCTGAGAGATGCAAAAAGCAAACACCATCCTCTTTTCAGCTTTGGTATGAACTGTTATTCTCTGTCAGATTTCAGATGACTGAAAAAAGAAAGGATGATCCAGCTTTCTTGGAGAATGTAACTCAGACTAATTTCATAAACATGTCACTATAAAAAGTAATATTACCATTACAGATGGACGTGTAAACCCAATTACGGGTCCTTATTACATATACACAAGTGTTCCTATTCAATTGCAGTTTTGCTGCTTTTTATTTCATTCATTTATCCACCGTTAGAGAACTGTTTATTCCCGGGAAATGTGGAGGCACCAGAAACCCCATTCCATAAGGATGGGGCTCAAGGCAGGAATAACCCGCTTCACAAAATTTCAAACGCTTAAAAAAATGGATTTTGATTAAATGCGGAATTCGCAAAGTCAAATGAATGAACACAACTGAACAAATACACATTCTTGTGGATATATATATAAACTGCTTTGCAATATTGAATTTTAAGAGCTGTTCTTGAAATTAAAAATAAAACTGAAACTAATACCACTGCTTAAAATTCTCCATTCCTCTAAATTTGGCAACCTTCAGTAAATTCAGTGTCCTACCCACATAAATACAGAAATAAAAATCGTGCCATCCAGTTCTTAAGTTATTTCTCCTTTGTTCGCTTCATGAAATTATCAATCTGACATTTACATATATTTTTAATTACCATAACATCATGTAGGAGAGGAAATAAAAATACCCACTCCAACAATAATCACAGACAAACATCACATTATAATTTGTCATTGGTAGATCAATGAAAACAGAACTTATATTGACCGTGAAGAAAGCAGCGAACACAGAGATCACAGTATGTGTGCGAGTCATTTTGCTTTTTTAAAAACCATGACCCCAAAGATTTCTGTACCCAGTTATTTAAGACTAAGCATGAGCGAGACCAAAGCTGTTCTAAAATCCTGATTTAAATGGGACAGGAGTGGTAAAAAGAAAATCTTGGGAAAACATGTGGAAGACATCAGTACTTTAAATCTCTAACTCTATATAACATCAACTAAGAACTGCATTACCGAACATTTAAAGTAAATGGCACAATATAGCCATAAAAAAGTTTCACCACAAATGTCAAGATTAATAGCGAAACAATTAAAATATTTCACTGAGCCTTTCTTAACTTTTGCATGCAATATCTGCAATTTCAAAGTAAAACCCATCTGCTCATGAATACAAGAAGAGAAATCTTTCCCAACAGTTTTAGGCGGAAGACAGGTTTTTACACTGCAGTGATCTAGGACAGGGTAGATCTGTTATCGTTGCACTGTGTTGTTACTACGCTTTGTGTTCCGATATCGCCACAGAATCGGACACCAGCGAGGAAAGCAAAACTAAAAAGCTTGTAGGCATTTCATTTGTACTTAGCCATGCACACATTTACTTACTAGCTGTCCGATTGCTGCATCCTGAAGCTGACAAAAATGCCAGACTAACATGCCTACAAAATATCTAAAGGAGCTCTTGCACATACCCGTTGCCAGTGCTAACCAAGGAATCATCCAGGAGCACAAAAAAAGTTTGAAAACAGTACACTAACATGAAGAAACCAAAACCAACAAATAGAAAACTGAAGAAGTACCAACCTAAACTTCTGTGTTGCAAACAAGGTGGGTAAAAGACACTGCCACTTAAATCCTGAAGCATCACGTCCCGATGAGCACACAAAGGCTATTTTTTGCCATCAGAAAAAAAAATCAAGGCGATGGATCATTAAAGTCTTTTTTTTTTTTGGCGTTGTGCACCTTAAAATATATCCAGATTAATGTTAACAGTAATAATTGAAGCCGTACACTGTCAACACACTGGAGCTGGTCAAAACCAGTGGAAGAGAGAACTGAGAGATGGAGACTTGGTACATTAGTTCTTGCCAAAAGCAGATGTGATTCTGAGCTGCAAGCAATTTCTCCTGGTAATTTGTGATGACACTGGGAAGAGCTACTTCAGAATCCCCAAAGACCAGCTCGTCTGAGGTTCTAATGTATGCATGACACATGAGGTGGCTCTTTTAGAGCTCAATTAATTGGCCTGCACATCAAGAAGGTAACTTCAGGCAATTTCTGCTTTTTTTTTTTCCCTTCTGTTTGTCTTTCTCTCCCCCTCTCTCACTTGCACTAAACTAAGCAAGCTTTCTACAAGAACTGAAAAAGAAAATGCCTACCTTCAGCAAGCCAAGTCTCCTGTAGCTGGCTAAGATCCTGAAAGAGCTCTAAAAGAAGCAGAACGAAACGGGAAATGTTCAAAATCCCTTGCCATTTTGGGTTTTTTTCTCCAAAAAAATAGATTCCAAATAACACACTTCTTCATTTTAGGAGAAAGCACCAGCCATAAAGCATCCCAGGCAATGCACTAATTAAACTGCATTTCTAATAGGAAAGTAATTTTCTGAAACGTAGCTTTACAGCCGAGTGTTTTTTTTTTAGATTTTTAAGCAACTAGTTTGTTGAAGAATCCAGGTAATCACAAACAAATTGAATTTCGCAAGATGTTAAGCCGTGAAATGAACTTTTTCTTTCTTTCTTTTCCCCCAAGCTCACCTTCTGAGTCATGAGCCAGGTCTGTGTTAATGAATTTCCTTTTTCTATCATTTACAGGTCTCTCGTTACATTTCCTCCCCTGTGTGTTCTAGTAAAGAAAGGGTAAAAAAAATCAATTTCTGTTAAAGAACACCTTTTTATCAGGCTCTATATTAACTGAAGAAAACAAGTGCAAAACAGAATTCTTCACACTACCGTACGTATTGCGGCTTGTATATTATTGACTCCTACACTTTCTACAGCACAGTATCCCATTTTAAACGGGCAACTGGAAATTATTTCTACACACATGCAGTGTTTTAGTCTCCTCTCGCCGTCTATGAAAGGAACGCCTGACACTAATTATTAATATAATTATTAGGCCTAATAATAAAAAGAAACTCAGGCTCTGAATGCGCCTCCTGACGTGAAACGGTTAAAAATAACTCCTGCTAATCCTCACAAAGGTACTTGGAATCAGGTGGTTTCCTATCTGCCTGGATGGAAGTTATTAGCTAACTTTTTTTTTCTTGCTCACTCACGTTTGTAATCATGTAAGGCACTTGCTGATCGTAAAATCCATCCATTCTGCAGCTCATCAGCCGGTACCAGTGAGCTGGTTTATTTTGTCAGCATTTAGCTGGAGATTTCCACAGGGTCTGGAGTCCGATCAACCTAAAGGAAACAAGATGGCTTTAAAAAAAAAGAACAAAAAAAACATGAATGAACCGCCCGAACTTGCATAGCTAATTAGCCTAGAGCAGTTCCATTCATAAAAATATATCTCCAGACTACCGCCCTAACCTGGCGTGCAAATATGCAGCACAAGGGTTTTAAATGTAAAAGCAAAGCACGATGTTTTGCACTCGACATTTTTAGTCCTTGCACCTATAAAGTACACAGCACGCTTACTTTGCAGCGCCGACCTGCTTTTAAACGTGTGCTAAATGCGATGATGGCGATCAACATGTTTTTCTTCTCACGTAGCGGAACTACAGCCTTTTAAATATATATATATTTTCCAGGCAAAACTCCTGCGGCGTTCACGGGGAAACTTAAGAAGTTAAAGGGGGGAAACTCACCAAAGTAGCCTGCACGTCATTCACCCATTCGATTCCCGGAGAATGTAATTATAAAACGTGAATTTGTGCAGTAGTTCACCTCAAAGCTCAAAGCTCAGTGATTGAGCTCAGTTCAATGGTTTTTCCTTCGTTTCTCCTCCAGGGGCCTCCAACCCAAACTGTGCATCTCTGTCTCCCATTGGCTGTCCGTCTCTTTCACAGGATCAGATTTCTGACTGTCAATCACAAAACCTGCCTGCGTGAGATTAAGTCTCAGAAATACATTTCCATACAACGTAGTCCGAGGTTATAGACTTTTATCCAATGTTAGGTCTGCTCTTGACGTGTGTTAAAAGTGCTACGTACATACTAAAAAAAAAACAATTCTATGTTTACAATAACAGCTCCATAACATCACTTTGCAAACTGCTTTTTAGCATCCCTGCTTTTATCCTTGTTATTTTTTGCTTGTGTATTTTTTTTATTTCTAGTGTAAACACCTTTTTGTGTTTTCGTGTAACAGGCAAGGCTTTTGAACATGCGCGACTTTTAAAACAAAACACGAAGAACTGGATAGCTACAATGACTTTTCTTTAAATAGACAGGACAAAGTGAACAAAGTCCTAGTGTTGGAACTACCATAAAGTCATTGCAACATCATAATCATGTTTACGAAACAAATCAACCAAGCAGTGCAGTTCGCCCTGCAAAAACTGGATAAACAACTCTGATGCACGAATATTTCGGAACGCAGAGATGTTCTTATATTCTCTCACACCAAGTTGACTAGAAAGTAATCGGTGCAACAGTTTGCAAAGTCAGACACCCTGATCCAAACTGGAAAAGTCTGCAACCATAGTAACAGGGGTGTGTTTTTGAGCTGATCCAGTCGGAGCTGCGGGACACCATGTACTTCAGCCAATGGACTGTATGGGTTTCATCGTGATTGATGTACATAGACACAACAGGCTCGATTTGCCTGCAATTTGGACGAGGACCAACCATTTTCATTAAAAAAAAAAGAGAAAAGGTCAGGGATGGTCACACGGGATGCCAACAAGGGGAAAAGAGTAAAAGCGAAAATGTGTGACTGAATGACAAGGTGTCGCACAACAGCGCATTTCACTGAATTCTGTTAATTCATGTACGACGTGTCTTTGCCCTGTTGACAGACTCCATTGCCCAAGAGACAACAAAGCCGGGTTTATCTGGTAAAACACTATGAGGGAGTAGCGAAATAACGTTGATACACAAGTTTCTCGGGGCTATGTACTGTATTACTGTATACACGTATACTGTATACTGCAGACATTTTCAATGACTATTGTGAATGATGTAATTTTGTGTTCATTTGTATACCGTACAAAATAGTTTTTTTGGATTATGTTACAAGTTTCGGAAGTTAAATGTGTCTGGTCTTCAGGTTTATTCAATTCGCAAGATTAAGCAGAGTGTTATTTGTTATGCTTTCCTGGAATCTGTCGGACCCAAAACTGAGAATTAAGCGTATCCAACTCTCTAACTTGCTTTTCTCTGCAGCAGTTTGATTTCTTGTATGTACAGTAGGGGAGTGAAGAGGCTTCACTTTGAATACCTGTTAGACTTGGAATATTATCATTTTTTTCTAGCTAAACGATGCTAAAAACAGGACCACTCTGCGTCTTTCTTTATTATTTTAAAGATGACAAAATCAAGGAATTATTTTGCCTATCAAAAATAAAATACTGAGATTTAAATGAAGTGCTTTCACACAAATGACGCGACGTGTCACTGCCTTCAGGATTTCTTTATACATTCCTTACATTAATTTCTGTATGGGTATACCCATATGAGCTCATAAATGAAATTTATCTTCACGGCATTTCTAATGAATAAAATTAAATTCAAGACGTGTTATACAACAACAATTCTGAGTTAACCCCATACTCATCAACAGACGAAAAAAAATGGAACATGAGAACAATGAGATAATTTAGTGCTTCAGTGTTACAAACAAGGGCTGTTAAAATTCTGTTAGACTTGTAAACTACAATTCATACGGTACATGGACTGGTATTCAAGAGTTATCTAGAGCTATTATACCTGTATCTATTATGTTTCCTTTACTGTATGTCTATGTATATTTACCTTAATATTTACCAAATTAAGCTACCAATTGCTAATTATTTACATTATATAATGTATTTTCATGAATAAAAGACATTAAATTACCACTGTAAACACTGCAGCAATGATTTCACAGCTACTGCATGTGAAAACAGTAGTATTTTGGTAACAGTATATTGTGGGCTTGTGGTATTTGTTATCTAAGGTGATCAGTGAAGTGTTTGTCAAGGATTAAGTTAATAAATATTCATATGGTCAGACAGGAGAGACTGTAATAAAAAAAACAACTATCATGCTGTTGGTGGATTTATGACACTGGAACACGAAGGAAATTTACAAGTGCATGTTAAACATGCTTGATAAAAATGTTTCATTATGATGACATGAGTCAGGCTGTAGGGAGTCCCTGTGGAAGGAAGGCAGCACGAGTCTTGAAGGTGACCTCAGAGCAGAGTGGCCTACAACTGCGGTGAAAGAGGAAAGCACCAGGGCAGTTCTAGGCATCACTTTTGGAAGAGCGCCATGATATTATTACATTGGTGGCTGACACTGTGACAGCAATCCTGTGTGATCATATTGGGAACACATAAGGTGACTGAATGCTTTGTTCACAGAACGCTTTTCAGATAACTTGTACTGTAATTAAGCACGAAGAATCTCGGCGAAGGGAAGAGACGAGCTTAAGACTTGATTCATTAGTGCTGATATTAGACTGCAATTTACTATACAGTCACATCCCCCCAAAATCAAGGCAGTTTTATTTGTGCAGTGGGAATATTTAAATTCACCAGCAACAGAAATTCAAATCAGACTGTTTTAACAGGAAAGATCATGTGCAGCATTTGGATCTGGATGTTAAATGTTTAAAGCACACCTTGCGCCACACAGAGAGGTAATCACAGGCCGGAGATACTGTATGCACTTTCTCCTTTGCTTGCAAATCAAAGAGGGTGACAGTTCAAAAAATGTTTTTTTATGTGGTATCCATCTAAAAATTACATTCCGAAGATTTACAATCATCCTAATAATCACTTAACAAACTTTAACCATCACCTTTGCACTTAATATGCTGAATAAGGGCCAATCTTTTTTTTCTGAGAAGCTGTCTTTTTGATTCAACCAAGCAAAGTATGCTGTGAAGTTTGTAAAGCCAAATTTTATTCTCACTTTTACAGATTGTTTTTTGTTCATTTGAGAAAAGAAAGAGAAATGAATTCAAAGGACTTGTAGCAGCAATCTTTCAATACATTTCTTGGGAAAAAATCCTTTTATCTTTAAGACATATTGAAAAACACGATTCACTTTAAGGAGAAAACATCAAATCCTTTTATCTACTGTCCACAGCACTTCAGCCAGAGGGAAGAGATGAGCTGAGCTTATACTGGCAGACAGGGGGCACAAGATGCGACTATGCACCAGACAGTAGGGGGTGCTCACGTACAGATCCCAATTAATCTAGCCAGTGTGTCCAGAGCACATGGAGAAAACTCACACAAACACAGTGAGAACACGTAGACACAAAACAAAAGGTGCCCCAGTCCAGAATCATAAGAACATAAGAACGTTTACAAGTGAGAGCAGCCAAGTGAGAGCAGCCCTTGGAACCCATTAGGTAGTTAGTAGGTAATTGATCCCAAGATCTCATGTCATCCATCCAAGGTATCAGCTTCAACAACATTGTTGGGTAACTTATTCCCTACTCCAGCAGCCTCTTGTTTTCGGTTCTACTGTAAATGCTCTTCTGCTGGTTTGTGCTTTGTCTGTTATGAAGAAATACAGTATTCCCGGGTTTATTTTGTCCATGCCTTTGAGGATTCCTTCTTTGTTGAAGACTAAAAAGGTTCAGTTTCTCCAGCCTGTCAAAGATGGACTGAAACCCAGGACCCAGGAGCTTGACAGCATTTCAGTATCCTTTCTGGTTATTTAAAAAATGTTCATGGAAGAGCCTTTTTTATCTGAATTAAACAGTACAGAATGTGTAAAGAAAATCATTTTGTAGAAAATCTGTAGCTCGAATACTTAGAAGACGAAGTGCACTTAACCAGTATAGTGAGAAGTACTTCCCTTATTTCGGATGAAGTAACTCCTCTCGGAAGGGGAATTTAGGGCCTGCAAATGCCCTTGAAGAGGGACTGTGTGTCAGTGACCAGATAAGGATGCATTCTATCCAAATGTTTTTTCTAGCAGCAGTATGGGGTTATAGGAAGTGCACAGCCCTGCTGAAACTGTGTTGTTTTATAGGCGCAACCCACATTCTTTTCTGCATTCTATAATGCTATCTACTAAACTACGGAGGTCTAAATTATGTGTAGTGTCCTCTTTGTCTGCAAGTGAAAAAAAAAACATTTACTCATTAAATAGATAGACACACCACAAGTCAAATCACATGCAAACAAGGTATTTTATTTAAAAGTCCTCAACAGCCAGTGAGATTATATCCTAGCAGAATGTGACAGGGCTACCTTATTTAGAAACAAATTATTTAGTGGAAAAGAAGGCTTGCTAACACAAGGATGATGGATGGGGGAGGGCAAACTGTAGCATGAGGCATTACAAGTGCTAATCACATCCATTGCTAATCACATCCATCCTTCCATTGGCCTAGCAATTTACATACTGTACTGTCGTCCTAAAAAGATCTTTTATCTATACAATAATAATAATAGTAATAATAATAATAATGAAGATGGTGATGATGTACTTGAACATAAAGGTCTGGACAGAAGTCATGTATGGTCTGTGCATGCCCATTTACATCAGCATACAGACAGAATAATCTCCACTCTTTGATGGCAGAGATGTTTATTAGGATGGTGTTTTTCTTCTATTCTTGTTCAAAGCACGCGTCCCACTTTTTCTAGAGTCTGGAACAAGCTGCCCAGCCATATCATTAAAGCTGGCACCCAGGCTTCTCTCAAGGAACAGCTGGGTGGGAATCTTGCATAAATAAACTACTAACTACCTAATGGGCAAGATGGCCCAAACAGTTTCTCTTGATTGTTTCTTTTGTTATAACTTTAAAAGGTGGAGACACAGCAGCCACTTCTTCAATATTAAACTGCTCACTGTAGCACCGCAGTATGTGACACACCATACCAGCTCCACAATGTTGCAGCTGCAGTACAACATCAACCGGTCTTATGTACAATAACAATGTCCTGTATGGATTAAGAATTAACCAATTGCATGTATAATGTCAACATTCTGCGTCCATTGGCTCATAAAATATCAACATTTACTGTATAACTATATTTCAATCATTCAAACTTAGCACTTGTTGTTAATGTTAGAGCTCTGAGGTTGATCTCGCTCTTTCTGTTTATAATAATAGGTTAAACAGGTATCAAAAGAACCTCTTTTCTCTTTTTACAGTACCATACTTTATTAAAGTTGGCAAGCTTACCCAAACAGCCATAGCATTGCAACAATTTGCACAACAATGTGACGCCTCATACAGAATATCAGTGTCATTTACAAAAATACAGTTACATGTTAACACAAAAGCAATTTTCAGGTTTCTGACAGTGAAAGTTGAAACCCCAGTATTTCCATCCACAACAATTTGTTTCTTTATTGAAAAAAGGCATACTTCTTAAAAGACAATTAAAATCAATGTGCAAGAACAACATTCACTTTTTTGCCCCAAAAGTTGCCTTGTCATTAACAAAAACATATAAATATATTTCTTTTAGAAAATTTAATAAAACTCAAATTTTATTGGAAAACCATCTTACAAAGTTATTAGGGATGATTCCCACGAGTCAAGTTAAAAACCGTGGCTCAAAATATATCACTCTGTAGTCTGTTTTGCCCCTGTTGATCTATGTTGTTTCATATATACTGTACAGGGATTGTTGTTTAATTTAGCTATTAGAGATTTTAAAACTAATTAAGTTATGCAGTATGAGTAACTGAATCCCTTTTATTCAATTAGAAATTATGAACTTTCTGACTTTTATTGGGGCTATTTTGTGAAAAGAGAGACCGAGACTTTATGAAACCGATAGCTTTATGAGCCAGACAGTGCATCTGAGACTTTACACATGATAAATTATAATAATTTTATTCACAAATCTACTGTAGTTATCAAAAGAAGCTTTGAAATATCAAAAAATAAAAATAAAGATTATTTTGTTTCCTTACTGGAAAAAGACACAAACATTCCCAACTCCATTAATATTAATATTAAAGTAAAGAAATACTGTAAATACTTGAATTTTTGTAATATTTCAAACTACATTCTTAAGAATGACATCAAACAAATTATAACCTACAGTATTGTATTTCCATCAAAAGAAAAACGTGCAATATGTTATCCCCATAGAAGGTTTGATGTCAAAATAGGGTTTCCTATAATAAATCAGGTTTACAAAAATTTTTTTTTCCATCTAATAATTTTATTCTACCATAAGAAAGCAAACAATGTAGTATCAATCATGCATATTGGATATGGTAGTTTAAAAAAATAAACATGCTAGTTCAGTGTAAATTAACTATATTAAGATAATGCATAGTTTTAGATCTTAGAACTAACAAAAATGTGCAGAAAACACCATTCATTGTAAGATTTCACAGTAACCTGCTTTAGAATATAACGCAGATACGGGAAGTGTAAATAATAAGGTCAATTTCTTTGATAATGTTAACATCTGTTATTTTATTAAATACAATTAATTCTTAATAACTCAGAGCTTTGAAGCATTTTAAAACAAACTGGGGATATTACACATCATATTATTGTCTAAAGCTTTTTCAGAGGCATCAACAAGTCAAGCTATGATCAGAATTTTTTCTTATCAGCTCAATCCCAAATATACATGCAAGTGCATAAATACAAGTAAAAAAATCCACAAGTATGTCTATAGATATAAATCTTCAAATGGTTAAAAATGTAGAAAGCCTGAATGTAAAGGTAGTAGTTTAATTAAATAATAAAATAAAGGCTCATAATGCAGCAGAAATTCATGATCTTAATGTCTGAGAGGACTAAGGAACATAGCGTAACAATTTGGCACATAGTTTTCTGTGGCACAAACAAATGTGTTTCTTTGTGTCGCCTTCTGCTGTTCATAGGAATACATATGACAGTGTATGATTCCACAGTTAAGGAGATGGAAAATAGGGCTTCTAAATGAAGCTGTCTGTTTGTGACAGCTTCAAAGGGAAATCCACAGAAGAGAAGAGTGCTCCTGTGAGCAGACGCCAAAGCAGATGCTGTAGAACAACAGGGGACAGGCCTGGTACTTCGAGGGAGCTAAAGGTAGCTTGATAAACAGCCGGTCATGTGCCTGGAAAGCCCCATCCATCAGAACTTATCAGGACAAATTAATGGTGACATGCCCTGATTAAACTTGCTGTGCTCTGTAATGTAAGGCATTTTCTACAGAGCTACTCGCTCACAAGAGGAAACAAATCAGAGGGATTTGTAAAAACTTGTGTTTGGGCTTTTTTTTTTTTGGGAATGACACGCTGGCATGTTTTTTTCTATGACATTTTCATTTTGTCATCCGTGTATTGTGTTCTTCAAAAGAAGAGAAAATGAATTATTACATCATGTAAAACACAATGTTTGGTCTTTTGACAATCTGACTATAAATATAAACATATAAAGGTGATACAAATATACATATCTATACTTTATCTTTTGAGCTGGAAGTATTGAAATCACAATTAAGTTAGGCCCTTCCTTAACTAAGATGAGTATGAAATACTCACTAGCAACACTTTTAATTCAGGTTATTTTTTATCATATGCAAAATAAACTGCTTGCATTTTTTTTCCATTAAAGCATCATTAACATTCTCACTCAGGTGTGGCACAAGCCAGACAGGCTTTTCTCTCTTTTTTCTCTCGTTCTGGCAACTCAAACGCTGTAGCTGGAAACATGGGGTAAAGAGGAAATCGCAATAATAATGCTGACAGCAACATGCTGTTTTTACAAACAGGGAGCCAAGCATTTGTGAAATAATATCTCGGAATTACACGGGAATACACTTTGATTTTTTTCTTACAAAATGTGATAATAAAATGTTATCACTTATTATTAATTCTGAACAGCACTAACACCTTGTAACTGTATTTGACCAGACAATATACAACATGTGTTAATGGGTAAGAGAAGAGTTCCATTTATTTGTCTCCTTTTTTGAATGCTTCAGTATTTTGTATGATCTGTTCGAGAAACTATACTTCTTTCTTTGATACTAACATTAATCTGGGATCAATTATAAATGAGCATATAAACTTAGTCCACAAATTCTGAATTTAATTGGATAGACCTGCCTCTACTGTTCTGGACTGTGCTAGCAGATCCAAAGTAACTGTATGAAAATAAACCAACCACTGCTGGAGAAATTCAGCATACTGTACTTAACCTGAAGTGCAGTACAACCTGTACTGTGCGCCAGGAGCTACTGTACACGCAAGAGAGCATGTGACATTACTCACTGGCCCATGAATGACCATAGTGTGTGAGTGGATTTGTTGACCTCTATTATTTCATGTAAAGCAGTGTCTGCAATTTAGATGTGCAACATGTTAGTGAAGTTGCAATTAAAAAATATAATTTTTGCACTTTTACTCGCTGGTAAAGAAGGCGTGTGGTTAGAATTGCATTTCAAAGGCTGAAAGTCCTGCACAAAGCCCTGCCTGAACAAATGTTTTGAAGTCAAAGCAATATTTTCACAAAGGATCATTTTGCTAAAGTAGAAGCAGAGCACTTTAGCTAGCATCACTTAATTCACTATGATTAACCACCAGTGGCACTGTCCCAAGAACGCTCACATAGAAATCGTTTCCTCTCCACTCCCATGGTTTGGAACAGTTCACTCCATGACAGAGACGTTTTTCCCCCGTCCTTCATGTTGTGAAAGAATGCAAACAGCAGTTTTAAGCACAAATAAATACATAAATAAACAGATAAATACATACACAGATTGATTCTGTGATGCGAATATTTTGAATTGGACAAAAACATTTAAAATATCACACACGCTCACTGACATTCCACGCTGAAATCAAAAACGGAGAAGTAGAAAAGACGGGACACGGGTGGAGTGCACAGATGCCTGCGCTGCCGGCCGTTAGGTACTGTAGGATCGAACGGATCTATTCCTTGCTCTGGCTCCGGCTCCGGGTTTTCCGCATGATGGAGGAAAAGAACCCAGTCCCTGGGGGAGGGCCCATCAGCACTGGAGCTTGGTTCTTGTGTGTTATTTTAATCTAGGAGGAGAAGAAAACATGGTCGGAAAAGTTATTCTTGTTTATAGTGCACAATAAATAAACACTTAAAATAATTTGTATAACATGACATTTTTACCTTCTCTATTTTGAGGCTGGCAGCAGTGCAAATTGTCCTGCAATTTATTATCATTCATAAACAGCCTGTCTACAGGCTGAAAGTGGTTTGCTGACCAACAAAAACACATTCTGTGTGCAGCGCAACTCATAAATAAAACTATAAATAGTATTGCAAAAATTAAAGGCTTCAGCTGAGTTCTGAGGCATGAGGCTCCAGGCCTTCCACCATCATTGAACCTGTTTCTAACAGAAAATCATAACAGGAGCATGACGTTGCCCAAAGAATGTTGTAACCCCAATCAGAATTACTAAGAGTTTTACATTTTTACAACAGTGTCTGCTGTGGTGCAGTCAATTGAAAATTAACATCTAGTCCCTGCGGTTCTCAAAATGCCCTACACTTTTCATCAGATGATGAACTGCTAGTTTACAGTATGATTAAAATGATAGTTAATGTTCGAATGTGCAAAAAAAGAACAAAATAAAGACTCCTTACAAAGTTAGTCTATGGAAGAGCACAAAAAAGGCTATAAGCATATTTGTTTTATAGTCTGCACAACTACAGTATGTTATATGTAACAGGTCCTAGTAAAGATCCTTGTGGTACTCCACTAATTATATCACCCCAATCTGACCATTCACCCCTTATCTGTACTCTCCACCGCCAAAACGTTGTGTTCTCTTTCTTCTTTTTTTCAGCATGGAATAAACCTATTACTTGTTCTCTCTTTTTATCATCCATTAACTAGTTCTCAATACAAACACACGCATTTCACTAAATGCCTTCCACCTGCAATTAATCTTTTAGGAGAATTTATCAAAAGCCTTCTGGAAATCTGAACACGCCAGGTCAGATACTGTGTGTATCCACTATGGTTGCTGATTGCTCAAAGAACTCTTACAACTTTGTTAGGCAAGAACTACCTTTTCTAGATCCATATTGACTACTTAATAATTGTATAATTTGGATATTATTTCCAAAAATAGATAAACAGATGGTGATCCTCTAGTTTAGTTATCATTTAGTTCCATCGAATTAAACATAACAGAAATCAGACGTATTGCTCTCCAGGTCCCTGGGTACTACCCCTATCTTAAGTGACTGTTGGAAGAGTTGTGTCAATGCCTTCTGTAAAACATTTTACAATTATATGATATTATGGGATAGGGCTTTGTAGATTTTCTAATCTTCAGTGCTTCTTGTACCTGAAACAATTCTGCCTCTTCTTAGCTATAACTATATAATACTTTAAAAATAACCTTCTTCTGTTGTTTGAGCCATGTCTGTGTGGTGAGCACGAGTCAATGTGCACCATGCATACTGTTAACAGGGCTCAGGTCGTGAAGGGGCTCCTATGGGTGTTTGGACTTTGGTGCTGCACCATTGGCTTCAATACAATTGGAAAATTACATTATTAAAAATGTGTCACTAATATACTGTAAAAACCACAGTTATACTGTGCATATGCTATGTTTCTCATTTTCATGAAGTCACGAGGAAAGGTCACAAATGAAAGACCATCTAGCTCATCATGCCGACAGGGTTGGTTGTAGGCTGCTCTTTTAATTATTTCATCCAAATGTTTTTGAAGGATCTCAAGCAATAAGTACAGTATACCCTCTCTTTACCTGACTAATGGAGGGGTAGGAGTGTCCGGTAAAGAGAGGGTATACTGTTAAATTACAGAGCCTAAAAACACACTCATATATGAGAAAAAATTAAACATTCTGTACAGTATATTATGCTTTCTGCATATGTATATCCATGACTGTGCTATATATAAAAACAATATATTATTGTAAATTACATTTGTAATTCTAAAAATAATACATTGTATTGATGAGAGACCAGTCTTGTCTGTATTGTACATTTGGGATAATATGATGCCTTCAGCTTGGATTAATTAATTCAGTTTCTTAAGGAACAGTTCTATCTCTTCAGTGGTGCCCTCAAAGCTTCACTATAAGTTTTGTTCTTTTTTTTGTTTTGGGATAATTTAAATACAGACGGATGTCGGATGATGAATTGCTCAAATAAGATTTTATCCATTAAATCTAAAGTGCAGTCTATTAAAGATAGGGTTTACTGTATCATTGTTGCTGATACTGTATCATTGACTGGGGAGCTTATAAATTGTATTAATTTAATCAAAATATGTTGGGTTTATAATTTTTTTTACTTGTTTTTCTTTAATTCTCTGTTTCTCACTTTTAGAGTTAGATTATCTGGAGTATTCAAAATACTGAGTTAATTGTTTTAAATACTGGACTAATTTATATAGATATAATGTTTTATGCATGTGTGATTGAGAGGTCAACAAAGTATTGGGCATATGGTATATGCATAAGAAATATTCATTATCTTATAAAAGTACATAAGAGTTAAATATGTTATAATTAAATGACCATATTCTGGAAGAGTTAAAATGTCAGAAATGGTGAGATTAAATTGCCATACCTCCTAATAGTAACATTCCTAAGATGAAGACATCTAGAATATTCTGTAAAATTAAACAAGACATTTAATGAGAGCTTTGTCAGCTCCCAGCTAATTGAAACCAATTATCAAGGTGGCATTTTGATGCCAACTTTAAGATACATTGTAAGATAATAAATGATACTCATTATGTAATAAAAAGGTCAAATCATGCCTTAGGGGCCAGTGACGTTAACATTTTGCACAGAACAGTTTGAGACATTTTCATTAGTGAAAGCAAATCCAAAGAGAGATCAATCAGCTATTAAATATCAGTTGTCGGCTACTTTCAAACTACTGTTGACTAGAAAAAAGCTATTTCGTTTATAAAACATCCTTTGCATTTTACAGACATTTTTAACATGATCAAAAACATCTAATCTAACATCCAATAACCTTTAAGATCAACATCTAAGAAACAACAAAGGAAACATATTAAATTGAAAATAACATGAAGGGTACTGTATGTTTAATAATAGTGTTATATTTAAAACATAGTAGTTAAGGTTACTACAGTATATGCACATAGTTGATATGTTTCTGTCAAATTGCTTGATATTCCTGTCCTCTGCTTCTCCCATTTTCCTCTCCGTTACTCTGTGGATCCTATTACAGAGTCCACATCCATCTCCCTGCAGGAATCCCGTTTTATTTAAATGCAAGCCAAGTTGGGTCTCGGACATGGGGTACCACAAGTGTGAGCCTTATCAGTGACTTCTGATCCCTGTTTTATGGTCTTCCCAGTACTGTAGTTTGTGATGACACAGTAATTCGAAATCTGTGACTCCACAAGAAAAAGTGTGCAATACACTGTGGCCAAAAGCACACCGTTTCCACAGTGCCGCTCCCTCTGTGCTTTACAGTGGGAACAGCATGGGTGTGTTTGTGTAGTTCTCCCTTCTGCTGCCACAGGGCAGTTTTCCCATTTCAGTCTCAGCAGACTGCAGCACACAATCTCATCGGGTGTTCTCGGTGGTTCTGTTGCAACAAGAGATGTTTGGTGACAGAGTTGTTCAGAATGCAAGAAGGCCTATAGCATTAATGACAATTTAGCCAGGTAATAATAGTTACCTAAAAGACCAAATTAGGTTTCACCTTAAAACACTTCACATTACATGACTCTATTAGTGTCTGAAGTTTTGTTTTTTAAGACGAGAACTGCTCCCAACACAATTTGCTCATACAAATGAGAGGACATGACAAGAGGAAGTGTGGTACAAAGCAAATTTTGTAATATGGTTGGAAATGAGCAAACATTCAAATAGCTACAGTAGTTTCAGAAAAAAATACAATGTGAAGTCGGTTAATTACATGACATGATTACAACTTCTTGAATTTCTTACATCGCCAATCATTCTAGAATTTGCCAGCTACTTTTTTCTTTTATATCTACTGCATCACTCTTCCATTTCTAAACTTTAAAGACTGATTATAAGAGGCAGAACAACAGGACTGGTCTCCTTGTTCTGTACCCCCTTGTTGAGATACTCATATCAACCACTGACAGTGAGTGATAATTGGAATAGGGACAAGTGTGCACATCTCTAGGTTTGGACTTATAGTGTATCCACTTCAGTTTTACTCACAAGACATAATTGGACTACTCTGAGATGGGCCCTAATAGGTCTCACTGACAGCCTGACGTCTGCTCTGTGTTCTCAGGGAGTGACAGCGAAGTGGGAGTGTTTCTTTGTGGCTGTGTTTCGGGCGCAGGTCTCTTCAAATTCTGTCTCCTGAGATGACAGACAATATCCTTTGTCCTTTGTTCAGCCGTTGAATGACAACTCATCATTAGACTTACAGTATCTGTGTAGCAGAGGCCTGTTGGCTGATGCACAGAGGATGGGAGCCTAGAGTTTCACACCTGGCATCAGTAGGTCCTTTGCCCTCTTGCTGGTGTACAGGCGGAGCTTCTCCACTGCTTGGTTCCATGGATACAGGGTGGATACTGTGTGAGGCTGGGGTGAGGCTGTGGACACCACTAAAGACCACAACTAAATACTGTGGTCTGATGGGGATTCTTTGGATCCTCTGTGGCTGGGAAGCAAGAGGGTGCCCACCCGGGCAGAGAAGATGGGATTGGGGTTTTGGGGATGGTTTATCACTGGGCGAGGTTTTTGGGGATGGGGGGTGGGGGGGGATTGGATTGTCCTTTTGCTTCTTTTTTTTTCAAAAAAGATCTGATTCCACGAGAAATTATTTGGCCAATGATCTGTAAAAATGGTAGGCATTATTTAAGCTTTCTTTAGTTTGCTCATAGTGCTCTCATACTGCTAAGGTAAATATACAGGGACATGACTGGAAGCCTTTAATACTGCTTGATGTATTCTGGTACTGGATATTGTTACTGCAGCTATTGTCATTTTTATATTTCTTTCTGTGTCAAACACTGCCTGGGAGAGAATGTTTTGCTGGAAAACTTTAAACACTCTTTAGCTGACTAACCTTTAATTAATTTATTTTTCATTTTATTTTTTCATATGGTAAATAACAGACAAATATGCCAATTAAATACTGTATGTTTTGTCACCATGGGGAACTGGGT
The DNA here is from genome assembly GCF_040954835.1 of Lepisosteus oculatus. NCBI lineage: Eukaryota > Metazoa > Chordata > Actinopteri > Semionotiformes > Lepisosteidae > Lepisosteus > Lepisosteus oculatus. The sequence goes on along the minus strand of NC_090705.1, from coordinate 2,765,903 downwards.
TCAAGATCCTTCGACAGTCAGATTTAATCTATTTTTGAAAATCCACAGTATGTATTTACTAGTCTTATAACACAGTACTTCAATATGGTGTTTCTGTAAACTGTTAAACACAGGTAAAATCTGTGGGGTATTGTCATTACATGTGAACCCACTGTGAAAGTTATGCAAGTACAGTTTTAAAATATTGTAAATGATTGATTGTTTACCAAGTTTTCACTAATAGGTATAACAGAGTCTTTAAATTAATAGAGCTGTCATGCTTTATATTGTTAGAGAACCAGTGAATAACCAAAATGGAAATTGTACTGCTTTTCAAATGTGATGCTTTCAGAAAATTTACATTTAATTGGCATTAACAAAAAACTTTTAATGATCACAAATTAAATGCAAATTTGTCAAAAGTTATAGCACAGTGAAACAGAAAAAATGTTGTTTTGCATGTTAATACACTCTTCTGAAGTGTGTAAAAGCACACAAGCAGTAAATTAAATGTCAGTTTTTCTCCAGATTTTGAACTAAACGTGACGGTAGATTATGTATTGGTAAACAAACATAATTAACCAGATTAAGACATGTGAGAATAGAATGATAAAGAGAGAACATTACTGGCTGTTTCTAAGAAGACATAACCAAGCAAACCTGTTATAGACAGACCACACAACATAGAATACCAATGAATGAATAGCATAATAGGAAAAATATGTTTTATATATGAATAAAGATAGCATATTTTACATAAATACTGGTAAATTCATTCAGTTTCATGGTTTAAAATTCCTTATAAACAGATATGAATAGTTATAGAGAACTGTATTTTACAAATAATGCAGGTTTTCTAAAAGTATTCTGTGTTTTTTTTTCTAGAAAAGCCTCTGTTATACTATGTTCTGTAAGTAATCATTTGTTTGATTTTACTGTGTATCACTTTTGGTGAAGGTGCATTTCTGCATTTCCAAGTCACACACCATTTAAAACAATTTAGAAAGAAGATGTTGGTATCTGGTGACAGCAGGACCATTCCCCACATTACATCCCCCTGTCCCACACAGAGAAAGCTCTTCCTAACGCCTGGAAAGAAATGCACCAAAGAGTACAAAATCTGGGATCCCCTTGTGACCGACTCAATCAAAGACTTCATATGTCTTCTTCACTGGCTAACAGAACAGTAATATCATTGCAATTAATATTTCTCCTGACAGTGATCAAATTATCCAATAAAGTAAGTCTCAGTCATTTTGCTTCATGAATTCAAGACAAATTGAGTGGTACCTTAAACAGACGAATGGTACATGAAGAAACAAGTAGAAAGGAAGGTCTGAGCAAGATCAAGAGCTGAATGTTTTCTGAGCACGTCTCCAGGCAGGTGGCTCAGCAGGAGGTGAAAAGTGGGAGACCAGGAGAGATGTTTGTAAGACAGAGCTAAGTGACTGGCTGCCAAAATGGTATCACCCATCATACACTGATTAGCATGCACAGCAATCTGGAAAGTAATTATTAAATGTGTTAGTTTTATTTGCTTATCGCTTCTGATTTTGTTACCGATGATTAACCTATCTTTCAGAGCTGCTGCCTCTGGCCTAACTTCAAAATTCAGAGAATCAGAACGTATTTTCATGATAGCTGAATATGATTGAATTTCTACTTACAGTGCAAGGGGTCTGCATCCAGGGTTCTCCATCAATTTGCATTGGAAGAAATTTGCTGGTTCTACAATAAAGGAAGGAAATCATATACCATCATATACCTTCATATCAAGCACTGTGAGCTATATCACCCTGCAACTCACAACTGGTAGCCTACCAAAGCTCAGCAGGTGTGAGTCTGACCAGTACCTGGATGGGAGACTTCCTGGGAAGGCAAAGGGTGCTGCTGAAAGAGGTGCTAGTGGGGCCAGTAGGGGGCGCTCACCCTGCGGTCTGTGTGGTTCCTAATGCCCCAGTTTAGCGATGGAGATGCTATACTAAGGTGCCATTTGCTAGATAACGTGTAAAACCAATGTTCCGTTTCTTCATGGTCATTAAAAATCACAGGGCGTTTCTCGGAAAGAGTAGGGGTGTTAAGTCCCATGTCCTGGCCAAACGTGCCCCTGTCCTTTACCAATCATGGCCTCCAAGTAATCCCATCTATGAACTGGCTTCATCACTCTGTTCTCCTCCCCACAGAGAGCTGGTGTGTAGGGAGCGTACTGGAGCACTTAAGCTGCTGCCAAAGCAGGGTGGGTACTACATCATCCAGGTGGGGCTGCAAGTGGTGGTGGACGGGATCCCTATTACCTGGTAAGGGCTTTGAGTGAGGGCTATATAAGTGTGAGGTTTATGATTATTATTGTTGTTATTTTCAATAGTATATTGAAGTCTTGAGAGTAAGAATGATGGAAGAAAATCTGAATCTGAAATCTGTGTTCCCATTAAAACAGCTTATTCAGTTAAGACTCAAGCCTCCATTTGTGTAGCAGAATGGATACTTAGTGCACCATGTATAACATACAGTAGCAGCCTTCAGTCAATTTAAATGGTTAAATGATAAATGTGTGAATAATTTCAAGTGTGACTGGTGTTTCATAGATGAAAGTGCTGTAACTGCTGTGCTGTTGGCAATCTAAGTTGCCAGTACTGGGACAGGAGAACTCTAAGAAAAAATAGATTATTTTCACAAGTGGACCAGTAAGAGGGGCTCTCTCCACCTGGACCAGAAGGAACACTGTGTCATAGGATGAGCCGTTCTTTGGAAAGAACGTTACATGGAGGCCCTAACTTCTTGGTCATTAAAATTCCCAGCACTCTTTGTCAAGAGCAGGGGTGAAGCAATTTCTGCTGTGATGTGGGGCACTTCAATGGATGGTGTATAAAGTTGTTCCCTTTCTATATTTCTAAAACTTTGAGATCCTTCAAGATCAGAGCTTTTTATTGATAATTATTATTATGTAGGAAAACCTGTATATCTCACCTTATGGTAGCAGAAGAACACTGGGCAAGTCTTCTCCCTGCACTTTTCAAACCTGTGTATATCTGCCCCATCTCCATAGCTCCTTCTAGTCCAACTACTTCGAAAAGCTGATCAGATGGATCTATAAACAGAAGGGAAGAAGACTCGAACATTTAATTTGAAATGAAAATAATTCAAATTGAACTTGTATTATTTGTTTATAACTAAATTTAAAAATGTGCTCAAAGCAAAACCATAAAATCATGTTTGTGTTAATGCATGTTTTGGTTTTGGACTACCTAGTGAAAAATAAATACCAAATAATTAGACAGGGGATTCTCTGAGCATAATAACAGTGTGAAGTGAAAGGTTGGTGCTGTTTGTGTTTTTTTAGTGTTTTTGAAGTTATGAACATTGATTTTTCCTCTGTTGGAAGCACAGTGTCTTACTGAGGCCATCTGTTCCTCAGTGCTTCAGTGTTAGGGGTACTTCTTCTCATTGTGTGCATCTGAATGTACTGCTCATAGTCACTGTAATTAATTGAACTATGTTACATGCTGTAAATAAAACCACTGGAGCTCAAGAAAGGATGTCTGGTTTGATGTTTCACCATTAGAAAACTAAAGGTTTTCAGTAACACAGAGTAGAGGTGATGTTTTCTCAGAAAAAGAAAAGCATAGTGATTATTCTTTTATTTTAATGTAGTTGTAAATATTCTTTCACATGCCACATGGTGAACACGAGTGGTGAGAGAGAACAGGGCAAACACACTGCCCGTTAATAGTCCTATTCCCACAGTGAGCTTTAAAATGCTAACATGGCAGTACAATTTCTAAAAACTGGTGCCTGAATATTGCTGATTTTTCTAAGAACTTCTAATACAAGGAAGCAAGAATTATTTATCATGAAATTCAAAGCCTTGATGGCACCTTTATTCTCTCAAAAGATGCACTTTCATGTTTTTCATGTTCTCTTTAACACTATTACCTACAGTATATAGTAGGTCTTTTCAAAACAAGCATTGATTCAGTGAACAGGAGCTGAACAGGATTCTGTAGCCTTCAAAATTTAGATTAGCATAAGCATTCACTCTGAAGATGTTGTACAGTATTTATGTACAGTTCAATAAAAGCCTGGATTAAATTTATTTGGTGTAATCCAGATATAAATGCATGCTTATAAATGTATTAATAATTTCAGTAATAAATTGATCAGTACAGATCACATGCTTCTTTAAGCTTTTAGTCATCATTTGTTGTAGATACAGTAGGTTCTGGGTGGATTTTGACAAACATAAAGAATCAATACTACTGATGAATTGACTGATGTTATGAACATGTCTGAAACAGGAAGAACTAAATTTTTAATTATGGATCAAATGTGATGAAAATTTTGGTATTCAGAGGAAAAATAAAAACACTCATACTGTAAATGTCAAACACGCTAAACTGAATATTTTGCAACCTGTCTGCCCTCACAACTGTGGATTGGTAATTAATGTAAAACATACAGTACTATTATTAATAATATATGCGATCTCACTTTGTTCATTATTTTCTTCATAAATGCTAAGTGTCATTTTGTAAAAAGGATTATCACATTATCTTGGCTGATGTGATTGGTCTTTGTGGTTTGGCGTAAATAGTAAGGCATTGAAAATTAATTTGTATCAGCTATAGACAGGCTTGCTGAAACATGGACAATGTAATAATTTAATTAAAACCCATTCATTTATATTGAGTGTTTTTTGCAGTCAATGCACTCAAGCACAGAACAAAATTTATTCTAGAAATATGGGTGAAAAGCCTTTGGAGTACTGGCACAAATTTGGACAGTTTTTCTAGCGTGCTTTTTTTGGGTGATATTTTCATAATGTTAAGTGATGTACTGTATCCTAGTTTTGTGCAACACAGTAGCAGTTGCATCGAATAACCGTGAGCCTGGTAAGTCTTCAGTGATAATGCCTGATCCCTGTCAATGAGAAACAGATCTCTCTCATTCTAGAAATCCATGAAGCCCTAGAATAACTCCACTCTCTCTTTTAAAGCAGGGATAAAAGTACTATACTTCTCTACTGTAAAACGGTTTGAGCATAAACCCAATAATGCTGAAATCCTCAACCAGTGCTGATAAAAAGTGTGCTCTAACTTTGAACATTTTGATGCTTTCAGTAGTAATTTTCCCAAATTAACTGGATTATAAAATTAATTGGATTATTTGTAACACCAGATTTACTGTACTTAGACGGATGTCTATGTTGCCAAACCACATTATTAGAAATTTTCAAAACTTATTTTGTCTGAAACATTAAGCCAGCAGACATTATTTTTTATTGTCATAATTACATAGGAATAGAAGAATGACAGGAGACCATTTGGCCTGTCTGGCTTTTTCATTTTTTTTTATTAGCTAATTGATCTGGGGATCTCATCCAGCTGTTGAAAGACGCTAAGGTACAGTATAAACATTAACAACTTGGCTGAGTAGGTTCTTTCAGGTTCCCACAACAATATTTGTAAAAAAGTGACTTGTATTCTCATTTCTATATATTGTAACATGATTGGTAAAAAAAAAAATATGAATAACATCTTTTTGAGATGTTTATAATGCTCCCTTTGACTTCATTTTCTAGAAAATTCTAGAAAAAAAATACAACAATATTTTCTTATGTACAGTATGTTGTAATATTTGTGTAAATATCTCACAAACCTGTTGGGGTGCTGGTTTAACAAGTTATAAAGACGGACTAAAAGTGTACGAGCAGTTCACCTTTACGTATTAAAAACTACTGCAGTAACATTGTTTCATTTTTTAAGAATTTAAGGGAAAAAACAAACAAACATTAAACAAACGTGCTGCTCACCCTATGGAAGTTTTTTTACTGGTTAATCCCTAAGTATCATGGAATTGTGTTGAAAACTGAGAACAGGAAGCACTCCTTTACCCAAAGGGTTGTGGGAGGGTGGCACAGGCTGCACAGTCGTGCTGTTGAAGCCGATACCTGGGTTTCTTTCAGGACGTGGATCCTGGATCAGTTAGCTACTACCAGATGGGTCTGGTGGGCTGAACGGCTTCCTCTTAAAACCACTACAGACCTGTTTGTAACATTGCCAAAGGTTTACTATGCTTGTTTGTGAACAATAACAGTCTGACGGTAATTCCTCAGGTGAAATAATTTGTACCACGCAGGATCCGTACGCGGATCTTTCCAAGGGGGGAAAAGCTTTGGTTATGTACAGAGAGCCTCCCCTTGTTATTCTGTCTGTGAATGAGCTGCTGCTAGCCTGTGTGGGAATGTATGCACAGCTCCCTGACTCTCTTGCCCTTTTTTATAAACCCAGCTGCTTCACGTGTCTCCTCACATTAGTGCTGTCAGTAAACAACGGCCAGGATGATGAACGGCTGCTGATGTCAGCTCTTTGTGAATGGTATGCAGCAAAAGGCTGACCCTTCACACATACATGTTGTGGTGACATCCCCAGTCAACAGCTCCTCTCGTTACAAAACTTATATAACAAGCTTATTCAACCTTATATATAAGGTTAATGATATAATAAGGTTATATATAATAGTAATGTTATCCTTCAGGTAGGGGCCCATAGAATATTAAAAGAGCCCCATTAATCAGAAGTTAAGAAATCACTTATCAGTTATAAGGGGAACACGACACACATCTTCTCTCTTTTAACTACATAACAATATCCTGTATGTTCTCATTTTTATCATGGAAAATTTAAGCAAGTGCTGTGCAAATTAAAAAAAACTTTTTGAATATAGATTTTGCAAATCAAGAACGATAATAAAAATGAAATAAGAATGAACTGGATTTAGAGTACACAGCACTTTCATTCCAAAGGATCTCAAAGGAGGCGACCCACTTCATCCACCACCGAAGAGCAGCAGCCATTCTGCACCCAGGTAGTGAAGGGCAAAATGACTTCACCAGTTGAATTAAGAGAGGACTTCCAGCAGGCTAGATTGCACAAGACCGGAGGAAAATTGAACTGAGACCAGCCTACACCCCTTCTTTTACAAACTGTGCCATGGGGTCTTTTAAGACCCAAAGGACACCACCTGCTACAGCACAGTGTCCCTTCGGTTACCATACGGGAGTGTTACGACCCCAAGTGTCTAGGGGAAGAGGGGTGTAACATTTAGGATAATTCTTTTGGAAACAGGTGGGTTCTGGTGAGGGACTAGGAAGCGTGATAACAAGGGTAAGGAACTAGAGTGGTGCCAAAGGAAAGAAAATAACAAACAAAATGGAGCTGGCTAGGACAGTGAGGGAAAGCTAATCTGACTACAAAAGAAAACCCGAAACACACGGTCTTCGGCGTCTTCAACACCCTAGCTAATCTGCTCTGACTACCCAAAACCATACAAGACAAATGGCACTCACCCGTACTAACCTAGTGTACTAATACAAAATCAACTACAGTAAGTGTGTAAAGTGTACCCAACAACCTAAACTAACCTTATATACAAAAGTTCACACAAAAACACAAGTGAACCAGGAATACAAATAAGGGAAAACAAGAGTAATCAACAGGAGCAGGGTACAAAAGAACACAAAAGTTGAACATGTAACACTGGGGCAAGGTAATGACAAAACAAGGATGAACACACAAACAAACGAAAGTACAAAGAAACTAACAAAAAAACCAACAAAACAACAAAGCCGAAGCAATACAAAAATACACACACACACAAAGCAAAACAAACCAACAAACGAAGCCGAAGCAATAACCAGAAGCGAAGCGAAGCGAAGCGATAACGAAAACCAAACGGGACCGAAGTCAAACGAAAGGCCTTTTCTTTCTGAAAGCCTCCATGTTAAATAGTGAATAAAATGAGTTCTGATTGGCTGAGGGCTGATTGATGATGACATCATATTGAAACAGTGGTGTGATGGTTGGCCAATGGGGAAGGGAGAACAATCAAGGGTCAGCAGTGTGGACAGAACAGAAAAAACACACACAGAACACACACTGGGACATAACAGGGAGCAATGGATTGGAGATCCTGGTCTAGAGTGAGGACTGCCACCTACTGGTCCCCACTATAGCGTTCAAAATAAACTCAAAGCACGAGTATTCTGCGGACAAGAATCATAAATTGAATTTCAGATTGATACAGACCTTGGTGGTTAAGCCGTAACTTATTTTTAAAAATACAGTTCATTATTTATAAACCCTTCTTTGAAAAATCATTAATTTGTGTTAATGTCTGTGGGGAACAGGACTTCATAATTCCGCAACCATACATATTAATCTGGCTTTGAAAGCAAGAGATCTCAGTTGATTTATGAACAAAACATCCTACATTATATCTTACAGTTGAAATGTAATCTTTTTTTCCCCATATACAGTAATACCTTCTACTGTACTTCTAACAAAATCAATGCTCTGTATTCTTTTGTAAAATAAGTTCAAATTTACTCACATCAATTAATGGGAAAGTACAAATTAAGCAATGGGGAGAGAATAACTAGATGAGTTTAATTAATTTTCAACTTTCTGAAATGCCACAGTCTTTCATTTAGTAATTCTTGTATTGACTGTAAAAAACGGAAATAAATATAAAATCTAGAATTGTGCTTTAGTATAAAAAAAACATTTATTACATGTATCCGAAGGCCTTGCATGTACAGTAAAATAGTCAAATGACATGCTCATTCTGAGCCCTCTTCTCCTTTTAAGGGAATGCGAAATCATCCACATGCTTTTGAATATGTGTTGCATTTAACCGCACAATTAAATCCATATCTACATGTGACATTTCTGGGCCTCTAATATTTGGTAGTAATTTATCAAAAGCCACATGTTGTATATACTGTAAATAGTGCTAGCATGACAAGTCAAAACAGAAAGAAGGAATTTGCCTCTCTGTCACAACAACAATAATAAAAATAAACCATTTGCTCTCTGAAGCTCTATTGGCAGTCTAAAGCTTCCTTCACTGGGTCATATCTTTGTGCTCCACAGAAATCACTCTTTATCGCAGCAGCTGCATCCTGCTTCATCTTTCCTCTCTTTTAGACAGTGTCTGGCCATGTGCCAGGACTCCATTAGAACTTGTCTTTACCAATTCTGTTCCCACAAGCACTCAGAGAAACACAAAACTGTTATCAGGTAATTGAATGTGATTCCTGATAATCCAAAAACTTCAGGTCAATGCAAGCATGTTGCCGGTTACAACATGCTTGCATTGGACACAAGGAGCTCCGCACACGATTTTGTTAGATTTTGACCGTCGTATTTAAATTAATTGCCTATGCATAATATTTTTTTTTTGTGTAAAAATGTTTGTTGCCCCCAACAATAGACCATAATAGAGGAGTAAATGCATATTATAAAAATAAATTATACTATATTGTTATTCTAAGGCATGAATTATACCAAAAATAAATATTCCAAAAAATAAGAACCAATGCAATAGTTATAGTTATCTGTACTATATAAATCATATGATAAACTACAAAAGGTCATTAACTGAAGTGAAACAGAAGGTGAAAATAGAAAACCTAGAATTTGATGCTTAAAAGTCTTGAAATTCCTAATAGCCAATCATAAAATAAAATTGCACTTCACCATTTGAAAGGATCCCAGTGCTGAGATTTGCATGGGGGTTGTCTTGCACTACTACAATAGTAAATTAATAATTTACTCTGACGTACTGTTCACACCAGGATTCCCAGAGTGCTTTGCAATGAAAACAGTTAGAGAAGCCATTAGCTCAACACACAATCCAAGTGCAGAACAAGCTGAAGCATAATGTAAACATGTTGTGATATTTGATTTAAAAGATTGTTTTTGTCTTAATTAAGGCCAGTTAAGGAGTTTTAATTTAGAGTGGAATGGAACTCCAAGGCAAAGCTAACAGTTCCCCCTGATATTAATCAAGGTTTATGAGCCAGTGTTCATTGTCTACTCATCTCACAGGCAAGGGAATATGGAGCCTGTACTGTACATCCTGCCAGTATAGATCCAGTCTATGCAGGACTTGGTTTAAATCAATTTTCCCTTATGTGTTTTAATTTGCATTATTTTCTTTGCAGTTTCTGTTTACGATTTTTTAAGATTTGGCACATAAACAGAATCTGTATTGAGATACAACGCTCTTCTACTGATTAAACTGATTTGCAAAGCCATGATCCCCATCAACCAAATTGACTGAGCAGTATTCTGAACATGTGCTTTTCTGTTAAGTGATCCCTTGTTTTTTTTTATGTATGTAAAAAAGCGCTTGTGAAATAAATGTCCATATAAGGGTCTATTTTTGTAAGCAAAGCACAGAATGGAACGAAGAGATCAGGAACTCTGCAGCTGTGGCATTTGTAACGGATAAAACAGTTCGGTGTTTCTAAACAATAAACAAGATTCTCGTGCCAAGGAATGAGAACAAGGTAAATTTTCTTGTCAGTCCCATGACACATGAGAACAAAGTAGGGAAACAGAGTAGTTTTATCTTGGCCAAATGGCAGAACATTGCCAAGAAAGGCATTCTTGCACTCCAGCCCCTAAGAGCCAGATCTGGCCTGTAGGGTAGATGCTGGAGTTTCTAGAAGCCACATTTACCACTAAAGTCCTGCTTACAACAATAATTTTGGACCAGGCAGCTGCCACCTCTCTGTCAATATAACTTCGGAAACTCTGCACAGTGTTATTGGCAAAACACAATCGTCGTAAATTCGCTTTTCAATGCATTCTGAAGATTGAGAGAATCATTTTAACTTTCTCATGCTTTAAAATAATTTAAATTTCTAATTTATTCGTAACAAGTTACTGTATCCAGTATCATGAATTACAGCAATACTGTATATAATTTCTGTAAATGCGATATCAGAACAACCATGCATCTGCTCTTCTTCATAGTTTACATGTGTGTCCCCCAACAGTGAAACACGAACCAGAGGGCACAAGAGGAAGCTACTGTACGTGTTAGAGTATTTAAAACTGCAAACAAGAAACTAGTACACAGACGTAAAGGATGCTGAATAAAAGATGTCTAAGATATGTTTAGACTGGACATTTTGAAAAACATCTACTGTATTTATCAAGTATGTGCTGTGGCCCCTGGATACACTAAGAAAGAGTGATATTGCTATTGTTCAAATATACCATTGCTATTGTTATTGCACCGAAAATACCACTACTGCTCCTACTACAATGACTACCATTACAGCCAATTCTACCACTGCTACTGTAGCTGCTACTAATACTTCTACTGTTGTTCACAAGACATTTCCTTTCTTATTGGTGCTTTACTTGGTCCACTTGCATTAGGGTGTAAATTATATTTAATATTATATAATTCCCATTTTACAAATGTAGCAACAAACAATCACTATTCAATTTGCATGTTGCACCTATTACCCTTTCCAGAGGTATTCTCTTGGTGCATTTCTTCTTTTTTTTCCAGGGTGTTTTTGAGTTTCGTGGCCAATGCCTTTTACCGGATATACCCTTTAAACTTTGTTCGTATAAGCTGACAAACTCTGCTGCATTAGAATGGGACATGCAGTGAACATTCACTTGGCATGGTTTCTAGGCAGATGTCACAGAACATTACTTCTTCTCACACTGTACAAGTACTTAATAATTAACTTTCAACAAACTCTGTCGGGAATATTTTTATTCTACCTGAAGTGTTTGTCTCCTAGTGTCACCTGGAAAAAAAATGTAACAGCTTTGGAAAGGTGGCAGATGTTATAAGGTTGTTCCATGCCCTGTTCTTGGACTAGAGGGCTAATGCACTTTTTCGTTTATGCACTCTTTATTTCAGTTCCTACCTTCTAACGTGACATAGGCTATAACCTTGAGACAGGATATGCGCAACAACAAGGACAGGATTCACTAAGTGCCTTTTTCGGTTCAGTAAGAGAATTTTGCACAAACCAATTGATTTTCTTAGATTTATGGATGAGGCAGGAGAAACACTACTTCAGCTATAAATTAATTGATCACCCACCCTCTGTTCTTATAATATACAATCTTTAAAGCAACTGCAGTCTCTCCTCCTTTTTGAGTTATTTGGCGTCTCCAGATCTAGGTAGAACAGATGCTAAAATGGATGATTTTGGGGGATATAAAAGAGGACATGCATGCTACAAATAGCTGCATTTATCAGCGCTGTACAAGTATTGACTAAAATTAAAGACCAAGAAATCTTCCGCAATCCTCAGTTATAAGTACACAAAATAAGATAATGGAAATTCTTGTTTTGATCAAAGAGGCTATATCAAATAAGTAATTATAGACTATAATAAAGTACATTAGATACAGTAATAATAATCAAGTAATAAATAAAAAGTAACAGGTGAAATCACAGAATATTAAAATGCTATAATTTCCAACACATCATTTGCTATATGTACAATACACCCTTTGAAATTACTTGAACAATTACTGTTGCAGCCTGGAATTAAAGATGTTTTACACAAAAGATGCACTTTGAACAGACTGAAGTGTAACTAGGAAAAAAAATGTCCAAAAAGCATTTAAAAGAACCCTTTTAAAAATGTCTGTAGCTCGATGACTGAATAGTCTTCAGAACACAATACAAAATAGTCATTTTTTCACTGAGAAGAATCATAGGAGAGTTAAGATAAGCTTCAATCTAAAACTCATTCCTGGCATCACCTCAAAAGCATAGTGAAATAAAAAGCAAGTGTTTCTACCATGATTTCCCACCAGAACTGTGAAACCTCATCAGGGATCCATCATTTGTAGATCTCCCTTTGACTTGTCATGTTCAAAACCCGTCAGATGCTTGTGAAAATTAAGGCTCTGGAGTCTATTTGATTTTCTTTGCCTCTTTTTTGGACATTGCTGCTGTATTTTAAGCAATCCTCCAGTTATCTTGGAGAAGTCCTAGTGGTTACCACTTGAGATTCTGCTTGACAGAAGAGCACTGAAAGAGAGTGACCGCTGATTTTTGCCTTTAAACAAAACGGATTCTAGTTTACATTGTGACTGATGACTTACTGAACCTCCTAATACTTGACAAGAAATAGTTACATCTGGAGCAAAATCCGTTTGCGTTCAGGCACTGGATAAGTATTAATTCAAAGAAACAGAGGTTTCACTATCAATAAAAAATGCATTGAAAAGTTATAATACATTAGCTTAAACTTTTTCAGTTTTATCTTACCAACTTTTATCTTACCAAGGTGGATGCTGCACATGGTGGAGGGGAGTCCCCATTACTTGTAAAGCGCTTTGAGTGGGGTGTTCATAAAAGCGCTATATACAGTAGGTGTAAGCAATTATTATTATTATTTATTATAATTATTATTAACTACACCAGCGTTAAAAAATAATGTATCTAATAAATGAATCTAAAATAGCACACATCATGAAAAAGCCTAATAAGAACATTTTAAGATACTTAAGAGTCCTTGTAATGTACTGTAAATGTATTCAGGATTCCTTCTTTGCCATATAACAGCTAATCAAATTTGATCTGCTCAATCTGTTCCTATTAGAGAGTCCTGTCCACTGGCACTTACAGAAACCATTAGCAGTAGTATGACAGTATGAAACACTGACAGAAAACAGGGTTACAGTGTGCCCCAATACAATCTTCTGCTAGTGATTAAACCTGGCATTAGTGAATTATTAAAACTTGACCACAGAGTATGAGAAAAGTTTTCTTCCATCCACATTCTTAATTAAATAAAAAAACAATGTTTCTCAATATTAGTTGTAGGCAAGATCTAATGTTATGAATTAAGTGCCAATAACTTATAAAGGGTGACATCGGCTTACATTTTGCCATGATATTGAAAAGTCACCAACATTAGATCCATAACCGTGTGTGGTATCTTTAGTTTCTTTAGTTTTTACAACATGAGGAGGCTCGGTCTTGCTCTTCAGCGGTTAGGGCTTACCTGCTTATCTCAGTGATGATTCTAAAACTTTCTGAAACCGGGCGATGACGGACCCGACCGCCTCTTTTTACTGTACCTTGAACTGCAAACGTGAGCTCTTTCGGATCCACTATGGGGACGCGCTTTTCGGGGCTCCTCTTCCCAGCTCGCCTGTGGCTGCGCCTCTTCTTCGACTCCCCCCAGAGGTTTGAGCCCCCGTGCATGCTTGGGATGTTGAGAACTGCGATCCCTTCCAGAGAGATGTTGCTGAAATCGAGCTGGATCCCATCACACTGCAATGCAGATTCGGGGAAATAACAAAGAGTAGAAAAACACACTGGACAGTTTAGATGGCACTCGGAAGACGTTTATCCATCATTACTGCATACTAATTGTGTGAAACACACTGCTGTTTGAGGACACTGCCTTTTTGAAGCATTACAAATTTAGAATGCAGAAACCATGTCTGGTGTGGCATTTTCTTTCAGCGCTTCATTCGCCCAACCTTCAACGTTTCTCTTTTCTTTCTTACTATTTACACAGTATATATAATTTGTAAGCTATAGTTTAGCATTATCCTGAGAAGAGTTGTTATTTCATTGCTCTTGATGCACCTCTCAGAGTGAAAAAGATGAGGGCCTCCACACGCCAAGCAACCAAACAACTTCAGACAGTAATTGTGACACACTGAGCCAATATGTGGCAGATCTTCGTGGAAGAACCGGCATGTCTATTGACACTTTTTGACTAACTTTGTGTCTTCGCTAATGGAAGCATTCAAGTTTGCCAGGTCATTTATATTACCGCAGTGTTATTTGTGAGTTTCAACATATGTTCTGAGAACGCATCAAACAAAAAAAGAAAATTAATTTCATAATTAAAAATAATCTTATGTAAATAACACTGCAGGTCTCAATGAATCAAACACTCCCTGGATGTCAGGGCCCCCCGCTGTCCTCAAGTGGAATCTATTGTTTGTGTAATTAGCCGATACATATTTTTAAACTTATTTGCATACGCATTATATCTCTTGTAGACTGACAAGCAGCAGTCACAAAAAAAGTCAAATCCCCTCAGGGAATTCCTACAAAGAAGCATTTACTCCATATAATTTGCAGCCTAAATTAAAATAATTTGATCTTTGACAAGCTAGAAATGTCAAACAGAAGGGGGTCTTCTGCAAGTCATGACCTGTAGCTTCTGAAATATGCCTCATTTAAGTCAGCCACATCTTGATTCATATTTAAGCATGTTACTGTTTAAATAAATGATACGCATTCAATCTAATACCTTTGGTATACCCCTGCTGTTAATTAATGGGGGCCTCAGTCCTTGACACTAACTGGAGTTCCTTAAACAGGGGTGTATTGTGAAGAGAGATTGGACGGGACTGGGTTCCATTATCACTCAATATTAAACACAGCAGGTAGTTCAATGAGCTAATTATCTGAATCTCCTTTCATACCCAAGGTAAACTACAGGGTCTAAAATACTGCAGAAGCTGGGCCCTCTGTATTTAATTGTATAAGACATCGTCCTACAGTATGTTATCACTGGATTACCACGAAAAGGCTAGCAGTGAAAATTAAGCATTCAGCTACAATATGATCACACATCATGTGAACATTAAAATAATCAACCACATGTTAAACGACAAATTTCTGCCAAAATCATACGAAAACAAAATGCAATGGAGGGTGGATACATTTGGCTGGCAATATACTGCTATCTTTTGTTGCCTGTATTATTCAGACCTACTAGTCTCTCACAGATAACTAGATTAATAGATGATTTAATACATTATTAATAGATGAGAATAGATGAAAAACAGTTCCAATATCCTTTTTTCTCTTTGCAGATGGATTCTTTCAAATGTGTTACAAAGAGGTTAATCTTATTGATTTTAAAATTCCTGATTTAGGTTTAGTCCAGTTGCACGCTTTGTGTTGCAATATTTCCGAAAAACAAACCCTTCACCTACTGATGCCCCAGTTGAGGATATATAGTTGAAGAACAACATGACACCTTGCACCAACAAATTCAGTAGATTCAGATTCCTCATACCTTGAGATCCTCTCTGCCCTGTTTCTCTACTCACATATAATTTTCTTCTTGGCTATGACAAGTTCAAATGTACTGTAACTCATTAACTGTAACAGTGAATGATGAAGAAGGATAAATGGGCCACAATTTACCAATAAAGTAATTGAGGCATTTAATATACTGCATGTCGGAGTTCATACTGAAAGTCTGTAGGAGGATGTAGTTTAAGAGTCAGCAGACATATCACTCTGCAACTCACAATTGGCAACCCACTGAAGCTCAGTCAGTACCTGGATTGGAGACTCCAGGGAAAAACTAAGGTTGCTGCTGGAAGCGGTATTTGAGGGACCAGTAGGGGGCACTTACACTGCAGTCTGAGTGGGTCCTAATGCCCCAGTATAGTGATGGGGACGTTTTATTGTAAAAAGGTGCCGTCATTCGGATGAGACTTAAAAGCTAGGTCCTGACTCTCTGTGGTCATTAAAAAAATCCTAGGGCGTTTCTCGAAAAGAGTAGGGGTGTTACCCCAGCATCCAGGCCAAATTTCCCATTAGCCTTTCCCAATCATGACCTCCTAATAATCCCCATCTTTGAATTGGCTTCATCGCTCTGTTCTCCTCCCCACAAACAGCTGACGTGTGGTGACCGTACAGGCTCACTATGGCTACTGTTGCATCGTCCATCCAGGTGGGGCTGCACACTGGTGGACAGCAGTCCCCATTACCTGTAAAACGGTTTGAGTGTAAACCTGTAAAATGCTATAGAAGGAAAAACTCCAGTTCCCATCAACCACTGCCTCCGGGGCACTGAAATGCACTCCTGGTAAAGGCCACCATGTCTTCTTGATTTCACTCCACTCTGGTCTCTTAATGACATTATTTAAATCAATGGTTCACTTAACTGGACAATATTATGCCATTATGTAGCAATGACAATAATGCAGGCATCCAGGACCAGGAGCAAATTTCACTGCTCTAGGGTATAAATACAAGTATTGAGCCCACGTTTCACCAGCATTCACCCTGTTAACACCCCTCTGTCATCACTAGCTCCTCTACCATGTGGGGCATGGAGTGGGATCTAACTTCCTAATGCACATAAGCAGGTAGTTGTCCCTCATACCATTTGTAGCCAAAGCCAAAATATCCTTACCTTTTCTGCAATCACTTTATTATGTAGCTTCTGAAATGTGTGCTTTCACTTATTTTCAGAGCAAGAAAAAACAGCACTGTATTATATGTATTTACTGTAACCATGCAATTTCTCTTTGACGTTCCCACAGACAAGCAAAAGCAATGCAATGCAATGCAATGTGATATTTTCAATCCCTGTTATTAATCCCTCTCTTGCTGACCATCTCCCTAGCCCACTAAACGCAGAACTGTACTGTGTTCCAAAAGGTGAGCCCTGTGCTGTGAAATGGAGCTGCAAATGCAGCACACAAGGCAAAGTAGTTAGTCTGTCTAACTAACTAAAGCCAGCAGCTACAGCATATCACTCTGCAACTCACAACTGGAAGCCCGCAGAAGCTCAGCCTGGCCAGTACCTGGCTGGGAGACCTCCTGGGAAAGCTAAGGTTGCTGCTGGAAGAGGTGTTTGTGGGATCAGCAGGGAGCTCTTCCCCTGCGGTCTGTGTGGGTCCTAATGGCACAGTAGAGTGATGGGGATGCTGTACAAAATGTGCCGATGATTTACCAATCATGGTCTCCCAATAATCTGTATCTTTTTATTGCCTTCATTGCCTTCACTCTTTTCTCCTCCCCACAGATCGCTGATGTGTGGTGAGCACACTGGTGAGCTTTGGCTGTCGTCACATCAGCCAGGTGGGGCTGCACACTGGTGGTGGCGGAGGGGATCCCCATTACCTGTAAAGGGCTTTGAGAGGAGTGTCCAGAAAAGCAGTCTATACTTCAAGTGTAGGGAATTGGTATTAAGGATACTTAACCAATTCAAGCCAAACAACACCAGATGTTTGCCTGTTGAATAATGACTCCCAGAGCTAACAGGACTATTGGACTTACCCTTCATTCTGAGTACTGTCTGGACTATTGAACTGCATTATCTTTGCTGTGTGGACTATAGGGCACTCCTGGCATCCTGAGCACTGTCTAGACTATGTCTGCATTCTAGATAATGTCTAGACTATAGAGATCCCCATGCATTCTCTGTGCTTGTCCGGACTAGTTCTCAGGCTGTATTCGGAGTGCTATCTGGACTACAGGACTCACGCAGCACTCTGAGTGCTGTCTCAACGATTAGCAATCTCCTTGCTTTCTTGTTGCTGTATGGACTATAGGCCTCACCCTGTATTCAGAGTGCTGTCTGGACTATAGACTTCAATTTATATTCTAAGTCCTGTCTGGACTATAGGGACTATAGGGCTCACCTTTCATTTGGAGTGCTTTCTGCCCATGTAAACATGTAATATCTATGCTATCTGTACTATAGACTCTCACTGCATTCTGAGTTTTATCTGGACTATAGGCCACTTCCTGCTTCGTTGGTATAGTCTGGACTATAGGGCTCACTGTGAATTCTGATTGCTATATGCACTGTACTGTAGGACCCTTCATTCTGAGTGCTGTAGGTAATATAGGACTCTCCCAGCATTCTATGTGATCTCCAGACTATAGCACTTTCCCTGCATTCAGAGTGCTGTCTGGCCTATAGAGATCTCCCTGTATTCTCAGTGCTGTCTGGACTATAGGTCTCACCCTGTATTTTGAGTGCTGTCTGGACTATAGTATACTTACTGCATTATCTGTACTGACTGGACCATAGAGATCACCCTGTAATTTGAGTTTTTCAACCAGCCATTTAAACTTGTAATACCTGTGTTTTAGTGCCCATCTATGGGACCTACTGTATAATGTCTCATTATTTGCATTTTTACTTTTTTCAGCAGACAAAATCTATGTTGTTGCCCCATATATAGTACAACTTTTGCACTTACTTCAACTTCCAAAAATTCATGAAGCTTCTTACAGGTGGCAGAAAAGGTTTCAGAAGTGCCAAATTCAAAGTACCAAAACTTGTTCTTCATTCTGAAATAAAAGGAAAATGCTATTAGAAAGAGAATAAAAATGCTGCACTCCCAAACTTTTCTAGAAAGATCAGACAAGTATGGAAAAAGCATCATATTGAATTGGTAACCAGATGCAAATATGTTAATTAATTAAACAAATGCAGTGTCCTGTGAATGTTTCCATCATTCTTTTTAATGCTATAGTATCGTTGTTATTTTTGTGCAATTTTCTGTTAAATATTAGGGATACAAGGACATATAGTACAGTAGCTACATTAATCATTCATTCTAGTATGTATTGAGGCCACCTTAATATCAGGATAAAAATATTTTAATACAATAATATGATAAGAAAGATTTAATTCCACATTTATTTTGAAAGGGGAATCGTACTATAGTACAGTATGTTTAGTATGAGTAGTCTCTTTCATTACATATTTCCAGTGCCTACTAAAAGGAGGATTAAAATTATTGAAAGTTAAAAATGTTTTATGACTCATAAATTGCCTAAAAACATAAAACATGAATGTGCATCTTATTTTTGTAACATTTGAATTTAATCCAGATAATTACAATAAAAGAAGAAGTGAAGCACTGTTTGAATAATTGTTGTAGACAGTGGAGATCAGAAATTACTGTGTCATTTCACAGCATCCTCTGTGTAATCTTGTTTATATATAGCTCACAATTATATATTTGAAAATAGCCCGCAAAATAGTAAAAAGTGGCATTGAAAAAAGTCAATTTACAGTGAATTGTTGTATGTGGAGCTCAAACACAAATGCTCAAAAATATGGAAAAAACAGTTTGTTTCATGAAACGTCGATTGTGAGAGGGAGAGAGAGGTTTGAAAGAGCACTTCAGCTTTTCTCTGCCATTAAGGCCTAAATGGCCTAGAAAGTAAATCAATATTTCCAGGCAGCTTTCTGGCTACTATTTAGGCAGCGAAGATGACTTCTCTTTGACTTACTGCACTCCTCTGGGAGTTAGTCAGCCTTGAAGAGTTAATAATAAGTTACTTACTCTGCTGATCTCTTTCAAGTGTAAACAGACAATATACAGTATGTCACACTCTGTCAGGGCTCCAGGGCTGTTTTACCCTAACGAGTATTTATGGGTGTTGCATGGGCATACAAATTATCCAAAGGTAACACAAGTGCAGCGTAGGGGCAAATGCATTTTGACAAACTGTTTAATACAATACAGAATGTTCTGTACAACGGAGGCTTCCACAGATCTTTTTGGAGACCTCCAAGGAGTTTTAAGAATGGAAATCATTGGCAAAAACAACTGGTAAGAGTTGCCTGTTTTCCTTTCCCAGAAGAATGTTTTTTCTAAGACAGCTTTCATTAAAATATTTTAAAGCATAAAGTATTTCACAGCCTTTGGAGATATATGATTATGTTCTTTTGACTTTGCTAAGACTCATACTGTACCTCAACTGTTTATTTCCCAAACACAATAAAATACAACACAAAATAAAATGATTTTCTCCACCCCATACAAATCCTCCAAAAAAGCTGCAGTAAGAGAAGCCTGCAGATCAGATGCTTAAGCAAAACACATTCATAAGCCTACAGTACAGTATATGGTGGATACCAAATTCATAAGGTTTCTAACTCAGTGCTCAAACTCAGTCCTTGATTACTTGTTACTCAATTAACCATTTGATTCTAATTATTCCCTTAATTGTTTTAATACACGAGGGGTCTGCAAACTATATCACATACACTGATTACTCATTGTTTTTTTTCTACTTCATACCCCATTGCATCTAAAAAAATTGAATTGATAAATATAAACCATTTCAGTTTCAATTTAACAAGGGTGTCGTGGTAAAAAAAAATGTACATTGCATGATTATATCGGGGATTTCCAAACATTGTCTCAGGAATAATCTCACAACCATCAAAAACTGGTCTGAAATCTCTAGCTGCACTGCCCCGATGCATAGAAGACAATAGTTTTAATAAGACAGTAGTCTTATTGTCACATAACAGTGAAATCTTTGCTGAGTGCTGTTTTGAATAACTGTAGGACATGTATTTAACGTAGACACATATAAAAATAAAAATCAGTTTTAGCATACAAATACATTTGCATGTCATCAGCCCAGCAGTGATAGCAAATGTCATGATGAATAATTATTTGACCCAGAGGTGGCATTAGATTTAAAATGGGATAAGTGCCGAAACAGATCCCTGAGGAATGCCTGGGATAACACCGCTGACTTCAGAACTAATCCCGCCCAAGGTAACAAATTGTTTTCTGTTAGACAACTAAGAAGCAAACCACTTTAGAAAAGCACCACCAGAGACCTGCATATCACTGCCGCCAGCGTCCACGGCAGCACTAACGTCCAACAGAAGGAGCAGAAATGGTGAGTGCGAGTCAGTGGACATCACTAGAGCCCTCACCACCCAAATCAAGGTGGTGCAGATCTGAAACCGGAGGGAAAGTTCCAGAGAGACCAACAGTCCCCGAAAAAAGGACCGGAGCCGAGATGCAATGATTCATTTTATTGTTTTAGCCCAAACTCTTATACAATTCCCTCAAAGCAGGAGGTGGAGTTTGCCTCTGGCTAGAAACTGGTGCTCTATGGGCCTGAACCGAGCAACTGTGATCCAACCCTGGAAGGGGAGGGCAGAGCAGAACTGCACCTGTTACCCAAGCCACAGCCACCACACTTAAGTCTGTAAACTGCCCTTTTGCACTAAGATACAGGCCTCTTCTAGGACCCACACAACAAACAAACCTTAAGAAAGCAAGAGATCCTCTATCTGAACAATTTCATGATGAACTAAAACACAGAGCTGTGGGGACAGATATTCTGGCCTTGTTACCCAACAGGCACTCTGAATCCAGAGACCAGAGTGATGTTATATACTGTATGTACAGTATGTCTGAAGGGAAGAGCTCATAAGGGAGCTGTTTGTGACCAGAAAAAAACAGCATAGAAAAGAACAGCCTAAAACTGATAAGCACCTGCTTTTAAAAGATAAAACTCAAAACACATCCCAGCCTGTCTGTGGTAACTCACGGGAAGGTGTTTATGACTTGTGGAATTTTTATGTAGTATCCCCGTGAATGTCAAAAGTTACACTGATGTGCAAAAGGCTCAGAGATTTCAATTACATACAGTACTGTGACCAAGACCATTATATCAGCCTGCAACTCACCACTGGCACTCCATAGAAGCTCAGCAGCTGTGAGCCTGGTCAGTACCTGGATGGGAGACTCCTGGGAAAGCTAATGTTGCTGCTGGAAGAGGTGTTAGTGGGGCCAGTAAGGGGTGCTCACCCTGTGGCTCCTGTATAGTGGTGGGGTATACTATGCTGTAAAAAAGGCACCGTTTTTCAGATAAGACAAAACACCAAGGTCCCAATTAAAAATCCTAGGGTGTTTCTCAAAAAAGAAAGTAGGGGCGTTTACCCCAGTGTCCTGACAAAATTTGCCCCTGGCCCTTACCAATCATGGCCTCCTAATAATCCTCGTCTATGAACTGGCTTCATCACTCTGTCCTCCTCCCCACTAATAGCTGGAGTGTGGTGATCATACTGGCACACTATGGCTGCCGTTGCATCATCCAGGTGGGGCTGCACACTGGTAGTGGAGGATGTGATCCCCATTTCCTATAGAGTACTTTAATTTATTATTAGTTAAATTATTCTGCTCTTCATTTAGTGCTTTTCATTCATTGTCCAAGAGGAAACATAGTTCTATGGCTATCTTGTACTGATGATTTAACCATTTTGTTTAAAACTACCAGTTAATCCTGGTATAATGGATTTTTTGTGTTTCTGCCTTTTCTGCATTTCTTGCAAAATACTTCCCTTTAAAAAGCAATTAATAATGTGGCTTCACTGGATACCCATTTAGCAAAACATTTTCAATGCTTTCTGGATATAGGGTGGCACTCTTAATTGAACAATTCATTAAAATATTTTAAATTTTTTACTTGTGATTATATGTTATCCCTCCACTCTTCTTGACTTGTTCAACAACCTGTTTATAATAACACACAAATCCCTCAGTAAAGTACAGGACATCCTTATAGTTCAAGGGGCTATGGGATTAGTGATCAGTGTTACCTGTGCTCTTCTTTGCAGGATTGATGAGGCAGTAACACACAGTGGCCGAGATGTATCTGAAAAGCACCTCACCTTGTTTTATAATTAGCAGTTTATTAGTGTTCTTAACTCAAAAAAGGAACTGACCAAAGGCAGCTTAACAGGACATCATAAGCCAAAAAATAAAATTGTGAGCACGTGCAATTGTGAACTTTGTAGAACCACAGTAACCTCTGAGCTTCACGTGAAGAGAGGAACAAATTATGTTAATGATGAAGAAAGTCTGACAATGAGTCCATTAGATTTGATTAGTAAAGTTGATGGATTAGCTACTAGGTCTCTTCATATTGACTGCTCATGAACAGTTTACTTTGAGTTGTTAAGCTCATGTCTTTAAAGGCTGTAATCAATGTGAATTAAAGATTGCTTGATTTCTTCTCTCTCAGTCTAAAATGTAAGATCAACAATCAAAGTTCTTATAATAGAGGAAAACAGTGTTGGAGGCTTTGAGGAAATTATTGATACTCAAATTGTTTTAACTCTTGTTTGTATCAAAATTGTCAAATCATTTTGCCTAGAAGTGTGTATAAACTTTAATATATAGAGCTGTTTACATGATGTCAAATAAAAATATTTTCATATTTCATTATATACAGTGTATAGTTTTATAGTATTCATAATACAGTATATGAATGTAGCTACTGTAAAAATGTGGCTTGGGGAATTAGGAATATAAGTGTGTTAAGTGTGTTATGATCTGTGGTTGGATGGACAGAGTGAAATAATGAAAGTGGACTTGCATTCTCCCATAACACAGAAGCCTCCAAAAAATCTGTTCCTCGTGCCTATAGAATTTGCATACATTTTGCTGTTTAATTTTATTGCAAAAACAAAACAAAACAAAACAAATATAAAAGTCAACTGTGATTATTTTTTATCTTGTGCAAATAAAGAAGAAACAAACAAAAATTGTTCCCTTTAAATATGCTGACTGGACATGCAAAGCAAAGCAAGGCTGGAGCAGTATCAAAAGAAATGACCTTTCCTGCTCTTGAATTAAAATGAACTACAAGGATATATTAGTATAACCAGACCAACAATCACTGGATTATTGATTTGCTCATTATACTTTTGTCAGGACCATTTAGTGATTTTAAAAATGAGCTTTCATTAGCCACTTACAGCAGAAAAAATAGTCTGTTTGATTTATAACGTGCAACGTGGTCAATAGATACAAAGTGTAGAGCTTAGAGGGGAGAAAACTGAACCGTTGGTTGACGAGGTTACTCACTATGATACTCTCCCACATGAACCAAAATCTCAGCTCTGATTAGTGCAACTGGGATTTAGTTCACAAAAGCATCTGAAAAACTTTTACCCATTTTCCAGATGACTGCTATATACGCAAAGCCTGGGCTTTATTGTTTTTTAACTGGGCTCCTGTCATACCCAGGATTCCAACAGGCTTTTACAGACATGGTTACTTGAAGTGTTCCTATTCAGTTTATTTATTTACTGAGCAACAAGGAACCCAGGCCATGTAGTGAAGAGCACTAGCTGTTGTAATAGATAAGATACACAAACAATTGAGAGTGTGTTAACATTCTCCAGCCTTTATCCCAGCACTCCACTCCACACATGAGCTGAGGAGACAGAATCTAGATGACTACAGTGTATTCCGGAATTCCATTGTAGATTCCTGAATGACACGAACTCGGAGAAGAGCAGCTGACCTACTGTAGCTGAGACAGGTTCTCACTCGTTCCTCGATTTTAATCTTCACCATGCTTTAATCTTGATCTCTACACAGTCGATGAATCGTAAAACATACTTCCATAACTAAATAAATATTTAACTTTATATATTATTATATTATTAAATTATATATTTAATAATCCAGTTACAGCATTCAGTACTAAACCTCTCTCCTCCACATTTGCAGATATAGAAAAACTATCGTACGTTGTCTCCTTAAGATCACAATGTTAAATAAAACAGAAACTTGTTCATGGTTAACCATTAGGTTAACATTGATAGCTGATGCTCGCAAATCAGAAAGCTGCAATGAAAATTCACAATTGGTTATCTTGCCTTGCTTCACTCAAACATAAACTCTCTGATGACATTATAAAAATAAAAATGTGCATTTTTGTAATTAAAGTAATTTCTCAAAGGTAATTTCTAGCCTTCAAAATACCGTGCAGGCTACAACTTCCTTGCTGCTTTTCTTGCGTGGTCTCCTGGGGTTTCTGATCATGTTGCTAACTGGAAAATCTTCCCAAAGAGACACCATTTAGATGACAGTGATGATGTCAACAGTGTGTTCAGGCACGTTTCCGTAGCAATGCTCGTTATTAATGAAGGTCTGTCTTTGCATTACAAGGAGTCACTCCACAGGGGCTCTGGTACATTAGTCCCACTAGTAATGTAATTGTCACTAGAGATTCCTTTTGTTATTTCATTCTCAAATTTTAACAAGGTAATATATACTACAGTACATCCATTTTAAAATGGATAAAAGTGTAAAAAAATACAAGAGTGAGTTATTTGAATGAGAGATCTTATTTCAAGGAACCATACAGGAAGTAGACAATTAAATAATATACTGCAGTTTATAGCTCTTTGCAATGATTTTGAACTATTTGCTTCATTAGCTTACAATTTGTGCTTCACTGTGTGAGATTCTGAGTTTTTATCACTGCTTAACATATAACTTAAAGCAATGGGGGCATGGAAGTAATTGAAAGATAAACAGTACAGTAGATGTAGATATTGTTTATACTATACTACTATGCTATACTGTACATACAATTCCTCATCATCACTAAATAATTAGATACTGTATACAGTATTCCAATGCCCTACATGGAAATAATAGTAATGCATTTATAAAGCAAAATGTAAAACCTCTAAACATTTGTCACAGGCTGTAACTAATTCCTCCTCTCATACCTCAGACTTGATGACCATACAGAGATCATGTCGAACTATTATATCAAACTGGCAGCAATGAGTGCGTTGATCTCTCACTCGTTGTTGCCAGCTGTTCCACACCATACAGGGTGACAGAAAGAGTAATACAATACAAGCAGAAATAACACATAAACTGTTCAAAGTGACCAAGATAACTTTAAGCCAGTCTAATACATTGTCCTCTCTAAGGCTGTCTGTGGTCCTCGCATGAATTACTGGTAACTGCTTCTTGAATTTGAAGACATCCTGCATGTGTGACAGGGAAGCCCTTACAACGCGGAAAGACATATTCTTTGCTGTATTTATGTTTACAGTCAATAACTCACGGCTGCTCGATGATGAGAGCTTCGTGCCATTTCAGCTCTACTTTGCCATTAACACGCATCTTAAACAATTTGAATCTGCCACATTAAACTACTAGAATATGTCCTGTGTTAGTAAAATTAAAGGTAAAAATGAATGAACAATGTTGGATTGATGTACGGCAATGCTTTTTCACCAAGTGATCTCAAGACGGCTTGCCAAGACGTCCCTCTGCCAAAGACAGCAGCCTTGAAATGCGGCTTCTGTTGAGGCTTCCTGCACCCTCACACCCACCCTAATGAAGAACAGGGGCTGTCTAACAAGGGGATTGACGGAAATGCCAAGATAAGGGCAGCTTCAGCCAAACGCTAATGACCTGCATTGAATTTTGGGCACAATCAAGGGGCCAACGCAGCCTCCTGGGTGCATATGGACCGTGAAATTACAGCGTGTGAAGACAAACCCGAGACTCCCAACACTGGAGCTCAGCTTGGGTCCGTGCATTCTCCAGTGCGGCATTTTCTTCAAAGAACTTGTACCCCCAAATGGTGCAATATTTTCGGGTTACCAAGTCTGGCGTTCTAAATTCTGGCTAATTTAATATTCCCTTCACTCTGTCTGTACCCCTAGCTAAAGTACATCTGTCACACACCACACAGCATGCCCTTCAGCAGGAAGTTCCCGGTCTGAGGGTGCTGTAGATCAAAATTTGCCTTTACTATGCCTCTGTTTTTTGAACCCCAACCCATAACACTCTTACTACAATGTATTACACAAAATTTTGACAACTTCTTTATCAAGAGAGCTTTTTGGGGCCAGTTTTCATGGTTTAGTGTCCATTTTGGGATTTTTTCCTGTATTTCTTTTTAATCTCCTATCATGTCATATTCTAAACAAGATGTTACTATTCAGTATTATGTGTACAGAGTTCATGGGAAATTGAAATCAACAGCGAGTGCCCATTAGGAAAACAATGAATTTTCGACTTTCATATAATCAGTTTGTTTTCCCTTTAGTTTGTTTTCCATTTACATCCTCAGCAACTTTTGTTGCTGTAGCTACCGGTAATCTCATACCTGATGATTGAAGGTTTTATTCAGCAAATCATTGACGTTTCTTGTAATTTCCCTCACAGATCACCTTTGTTTGTGGAGAGTAATTAGAGATATAGTACATGATTATCATATTCTGTCACCTTCCGTGGAGCTATGGTAACCCCACTCCTAAACACTCCTGGGAAGTGTCTGCAGATGATAAAACGTAGAGGTGGTAAATGAAGGTTTGGAGTTGTTTTGTCAGTACACAAAAAAAGAGATGCAGGTGAAAATACAAAGTGTAAGTGGGGCTGTCTGCTGGCTCGTAATCAATGACTTTGATTCACAAAATGTATTTCATTTTGCCCATATATTTAAAGATTCTAGCCTGTTAAACTAGGCAGAGTAAAATACTTAGATTTTGTCTTGTTTGTCAACCAAAGCTTCCACCAATTAGATGTTCTGAACAGCCTTACTAACTTCCTGTGAATGACCGCTCAGTCCAATACAGGTTATCGGTATTCAAGATCCAGGGCCTATCTCAGCAGCCAGTGGGCTTATGACTGGATACAGTCTGGGCCGAATGCCCTTTGATTGCTGGGTACACACATGTGCATGTACAATACACACAGGCAGCAAAAATAAACATCATGGCACATAAAAATAATAAGTGAAATAACAAAATAAACTTTACTGTAGTAATAATTAAGTCATCCCATTCCTTCAACAAACAATGAACCAGATTACACATGAAATTGTTTCAATTTGGAGCAGGTAAAAAGACGATCATGTCTCCTGTCTGGTTGTATTCCAGGGACAGTTTTATGCTATTTATTTTTATGCTGATTTTTACCAAACTAAAATCTCCAAAGACCTCACAAGGAAAATCTTGCTCACTTCCACAAACTGTGAACTTTAATAAAAGACACAACTTCAAATTTCAATTCTACAAACACAGAACCTGACAGACCTTCCAGACTGCACCTGCCTAATGCACTGTAATATAATTAATCCAGCCTCCCCCTCTGAATTTACCAAGACATGTTTCTGCATTCTGCATTCTGCATTTCAACAAATTCTGATCCGTGATCACTTCAAATAAAACCTTTCTGAGGCACATAAAAGGCACATTTTGTAGCTCATAAACCAGACGTTTTCCAAAGGCAAGATAAATCGAACTGCTTGCTGTATAAAACAGTCAATGCCTTTGCAGTTAGAACAGTGTCGGATCATCATATAATACAGTGTTAAGAGGGCAGGTTACACTCAAGTGCTGTTATCCTGAGGCTAGAGTATTTCTGCACTCTCATACACAGCCGTGAAAAAAAAGGTGTTCTACCATTGATTTTTCCCTTGACACTTAATATAACCTGGTATGATCTATGACCTTATTTTCACACTAATTTCTTCTTTATCTAAGGTGATAAATAGCACATTGACATTACTAGTTTTTGTGCATTTCATCAACGTAAGTTGTTGTCTATAACATGACATCTCCCAGCGCTGTAGAAAAAGACTGCCTTGTATTCACAGTTTTAAAGAGACAGAAAGTTGATTGTTCCTCTAGAACATGAGAACGTAGGAAATGGTTACCAATGAGAGGAGGACACTGGCCCATCAAGCCTGTCTGGTGGTCAGTAGTTAATTGATCCAAGGATCTCCATATTGTCTCTAAAAGATGTGAATGATGTAAACATAAACCCTAAGGTACTTTCATAAGTAGCCTCTAACAGATCAGCATTTCACATTTATTTAGAATTTATATTTGCAATACCCTGCACTTGTCTGTATCCAGCAGTGAATGTTATCTAAATCTTTTTTAATGTCATCCGATGCTTATACAGTGTTTGCTAATCCTCTTAATCTGGTATTGTCTACAAACTCGAATAGTTTACTTACTATTCAGGAGTCTAGATCGTTGATATAAATTAAGAAGACCAGATAAGATCACTGTTATTTGCCATATACAATTTCTTGTAATAGGAATTTGTCTTTTCGCATACCCCAACTTGCTCTCCATGAGACACACAGGCACACAGAAGGGGAGAGAGAAGCTTATGGTCAGATATTTATATGGCGCCCCTGGAGCAGCTGGGGTTAAGGGCCTTGCTCAGGGGCCAAACAGAGAAGGATTCCTCTGCCGACCGCAGGATACGAACTGGCAACCTTCCAGCCACAGGCGCAGATCCTTAGTCCCAGAGCCACCGGCCCTACCACAGATCCCTGCGGCACTCCACTTTTTCTGTCACCCCAATTTGCCTGACTGCCCACCATCTGCAATTTAAGAATGAACCTTTTATAGGGAATGTGATCAAAGGAATTCTTAAAATCTAACTACACCATTTTGTATGCCCTATGTATCCATCACTGATGTTTATTCAAAGAACTCTAACAAGTTAGTTAGGCAAGACCTATATTTTCTGAATTCCATATAGGTGATTGTATAGTTTAGATCTTATAATCATTTCCATTACTTTACACTAGAAGTCAGGCTTATAGGTCTTTAATTACTTAGCTCAGTTTTCTCACTCTTTTTATAAATGGGTACTGCATTAGCAGTTCTCCAGGCCCTGGGTATTACCCCAGACTTAAGTGACTTTTGGGAGGGTTGAAGCAATGGTTTCTGAGTAACATCTCTCATTTCCTTGAGTACAATTGGTAAGATACTGTACCATCATGCTCCAGGGATTTATTAATCTGAAACTCTTCTCCCTCTTCTGTGTTAGTAGCATCCAATACAGAACCTTGTACTTCTGCTGCCTGAGGCATGCTGGTGACTTCTTTCATGGTGAATAATGTATCTGACTGAAATGATCTTTTAGTACATCAGACATTTTCCTTTTATTGTGTAAAAGATTATCGTTTTTTGTCCCAGACATATTTTAACTGCATTTTTGTTGTTGTGCTGAAACAACTCTTTTTTACCCTCCATTGCAATATTCCTTTCACTTTCTATTTTGTCCTTTCTAATATCGTTTCTTACCAGTGCTTCCACTACATTCAACTCTGTAGTTAACTGGATCCTCATATTTCTTAATGATTTTATAAAGCACTCCTTTTTTCTTTATGATTTTCCTAATTGTATTGTTTTTGGTATTGTTACTGATATTGTTTGTTAGCTTTTAATTTACACACGTTTGGGCTAAATATGTTCCATGCTTTAAGCAGAATCTGTTTAAACCTTTGCCATCTGCTTTCCACTGATTTCCAATCTGTCCTATCTCACTGTACTTCACTTAAACTGTGTTTCATCCCTTCAAAATCTGTTTTCCAGAATTGTAAACTGTTGCTTTGGACTCATCCTGAACAGTTTCAAACTATACTTCAAAGCACATAATTCTATGATCATAGTTCCTTAATGTTTCT
The DNA here is from genome assembly GCF_040954835.1 of Lepisosteus oculatus. Lineage (NCBI taxonomy): Eukaryota > Metazoa > Chordata > Actinopteri > Semionotiformes > Lepisosteidae > Lepisosteus > Lepisosteus oculatus. Next base: position 2,735,294 of record NC_090705.1, on the reverse strand, counting down.
CCCACAGTTCCCTTATGGTTCAACAAAACAATTACTTTATGAAAAATGATTCAATAATTACCATCACCAAGAAACAGAAGGAATGGCATTCCGCAGTCCAAAAAGGTTATCTTGAGCATATTCTCTGTGGAAAACTGTGGAGTTCAAAGATTACTTCAATTCAATTGGACAGAACTCCCCAGAGGGGATTACTAGTATACCTGCTGCTTTTCTGAACCCCCTTCCCATTTTGTGACTTTTAATTTTTAAGTAGATATTTTATCGTTAAAAGATGTCAAAGTTGCCATTTTGAAGATCAAATTGATTTCAAGCAAAGCTTTACATCAGAAATTTGCCAAATGCCACAGCACCATGGAAATTAAAAATCTTCACGACAGTATTACTGGTGAGACTGTTAAGGCCCTATCCTCACTTCATGTCCGAGAGTCTGAAAGATAGAAAGTAGCTTGTTTTGACTTGACAATGAAAAGGAGAGACAATGAAAAAAAGTGGGTTTTGAAGAAGTCGGTTGCCCAAGCTTTCTATTGTTAGAGCCGTAATGAAAGATTCAATTTATCGAATATCCATATCTTTATCCTTAGTCCAACAACGAATCAAACATTTGATGTTTCTGTAATTTGAATGGGTGGCCAAGAAAACGTCGCCACAGTAAGTTTTTCACTGCTTCAAAGTGAGGTGAATGAGGTATTACGTGGACACCTTTAGAGCTGAACACATCGCCGAATGCACTACAGCCTGATCAAAATGTAAAAAAAACACATTAAATTGGGAGCCTTCATTTCAATATTAACTCCAGAGGCTAAGAAAGACTTCAGCATGTTCAACAAGCAAAACACTCAAATGTGAGCAGTACCTATAACACCCTCGTCAATTAATCTCTGTTTTTAGTGATGTGCAAAGTGAGCTATTCTCAGATTTATTGGTTATAATTACATTTTAAATTATAATTTTAAATTTCCCTGCATATACAGTATAGTGCTTTCATAGAAAAGAATACCAAAGGAGTTTAATTCACCAATGTTGTACAGCCCCAGGGCACTGGGGTTAACATCCCTACTTTTACAAACAGTGCCCTTTGACAGTTAATAATCAAGTGATCAGGGACCCAGTTTAACTTCTTATCTGAAGGATGTCACCTCCTACAGCACAGTGTCCCATGTCTCCTCACATGGGCTTTGGTTTTGACATCTTAAACAGAGGAATGAATACCACCTACTGACCTGGTACACCAAGATCACTTACAGTACAGCAGCAACCTGGGTTTGATTACAGGTCTCCCATCCCAGTATTGACCAGGCCCAGCCTTGCTTAGCTTCTGAGTTTAAAAAGGTGGCGGTATTATGGATTAATGTCTTTATCCTAAAGAAAGCAAAAAATGAAGAAGTGAAGTGTGGTGGCAATGATTAATTGTTTCTGTTTTACTGCTATGAAACCAGACAGCAGTGTGTCTTCCTACTCTTTACTGCACAGATGAAAGCATTGTTGGTGATACAGCCTGGGATGAAAACAAAAGCCCTTTGCTGTTTAGGTCTTAAGGCTTCAAACCTTGCAGCACTGTCCGCAGCATGGAGACACAATGGGTGTCAACAGCAGAACAGCCAGCTTCCAAGCTGAGTAACAAAGTCATTCAGCAGTTAGCTGCTGTCTTACGACTTGCTAAAGGGCTCCAACCACCTTCAGCGAAGTTGCTACCAAAGGTCAGTACCAAAGGCCTTAATGCTGAAACACTGCATTGTACTAAAGTCCATCAAATGTTTCTAATAGTTTTAGTATATAGCACAGTATTTAGACTTTTCAGGTTTACTATATATTACTATTACCAACAGCCAGAAAAATACACGTTTTACAGTGACATCTAGTGGCACCCAATTTGACAAAACATCTTTTTATGAAAAGGTTTAACTGGGATCATTGTGATATACAGTACATCCACAAGACTAAAAAACCGACGTGCAAGAAATGACAATGACATTTTCTTACTGTTCAATCTGTGAAAATGAACATATCTAACTATATCTTTCTTTTTTGTGTGTGTGATTGTGTTTTTAAGGCTGTGCTGCTGTTCATTCTCTTCAAACCCAGTGTTCAATGATTTCTTTCCTCTCTTACAGTACACATTGCTAGTTTTTGGACAGCCTGACAGAAACATTGTGTAAAAATAGCTCTGGTAAAGAAATACTGCATTATTTTTAATTCACGCTAACATAAGGGCTGCAGTCTTCTCATGTTTTAAAAATAAAAATGAATAAGGAGGGGCATGAAAGAAATATATGGACAGATTGCTGCTCATCAGGAAACAATCTAAGCAGGCTGACAACACTGCAGCCCTGGTGGTGATTCCTCCATGTCTAGTAGGAATAAACACACAGACATGTCCAAAATGCAAAAATATTCCTGAACTATTACTTTCATGAACTACAATAGAAAGGTACTATCTTCACTAGAAGATTGTTAAGGCTAGAAAATACTACTACAATACAACTGCCACAGCTTTTATTACTGTTGTTGCTACTGTAAGCTACTAATGCTATTACTGCTGCTAATACTACTACTGCTGTTACTACGACTATAATAACATTCCTAAGATAATAAGCTGTTGTATAACTAAAAGAAAATAAAGCTAAACTACTGTCAGCTCGAAACTAAAGAAACATGTTTTGAAATGTATTGAGAGTTTCACAACGCAAGAAAGAATCTTATTGCCAAGAGCAGGGGTTTAAAGAAACAGCTATTCTGCCCTCCCTCCACGATATGTTTTAGTTCCCTGAAGAAATGAAAATCAATTACAAAAAGACAAATATTTAAGAGACTGAATCCAAGGTCAAACAAAACTTGGATGTAAATTTGTGGTTGAGAAGTGGTATTGTGAACAAGCCATCAATTTGCAAAGTCGCATTTGTGTATGGAAATAATGTACATACACTAAGAATAGCAAAGAATGCACCCTAGAGTAATGGTCTGACTAGGACTTGTGACCTACGATTGTTGTATTGTTGTAAGAAGAATGTAAACACAGGGTAAATAGGCCACAGGGACAGAATTATTTACACGATTAGCCTTTATGCATTGCAACTCTTGAGTCACCCTTAATATTTGATTTCAACAAATATACACATTCTTAAAAAATAACCCATTTCAAAACAGTACATGCTTTTACCATTCTACGCCAACTTTTGCAAAAGGCTCGTTGTTATTGGAGCGTCATCTTAAAATTATATGAATGCCAAATACATATCATGCGCGGACGCAACTAAAAGTCTGAGGTGTGGTTTCATAATATCGTTGTTTTACCATGCTATAGGCCCCTGATTTTGGCAGTGCAGCGGATATCTTTGAGAGCCGTGACCATCTTCCAGGTGACACGTACTGTATACTGCTCTTTCTACTCCTTCCTTCACAAACCCACGATTCGAAAAGAAGCAACCATTCCATCAGGCACAATCCCCAGAGGAGACCTAGATCTCTTTGTATCAGCTCCTGTTTGAATTACACATCTTTTCAAAATCATTTCTTTCTATTCATCATACTTATTATAGAAAATAAACATTGTGGGTTTTTTTTTTTTAAATCAGTGGGAGAAGAAAAAAAACAACTTTTCAGGGGGTTCCTACTGTGAGACAGACAGGGCCACAGGTGAGATCTCAATAAATTACACTCATAAGTGGTCATTAATTATAGATGACAGCCTGGTTAGACAAATTATTTTATCTCAAATTAGGTGCAAGCAATTAGGCAGCCAGAGGCCTTGGCTCCTCTAGCAAGTATGCAGGCACCGGCAGCTGGCTGGGCTGGGTCACACAATTCCTTCTTTGAAGAAACCAATAATTAAGCTAAGTATCGCAGAATGTTTTGGCTTCCCTCTGCCTTTTGGAAAGGTTAACACAGGAATATTTTAAAGCGTAAGTACGTAAATGCTAAAGGGCTGAGTAAGCTGGTTTGAAAGGGTGATAACCCCTTGTTATCCAGTTGCTCCCTGTTCTTTGTTTTAAAATTTCACTGAGGTGTTCCTTTTCCCTCCTTGCTTCTTAATTTTGAGACTTTTCTGTTTCGGAAAGCCAGTACGCAATAATGAAAATGAATAAAAATAATGCTCATTATGGGGATAGAGCTACAGGTTACTCAGTTTAATAAGGGACAAAATTATTATTAATGGAATGTTTCAGTCAGGAAGGTAGGTGTATGTAGTTCATATTTAGCTGATAATTTCCATATGTGAACTCTCAGGTATGCCTTTGAATGCTTAACATTGAAGGTGTTATAAAATAAAGCTGTAGCTGTTGCTTTCTTTGAATTTAATTAAAAAACAGGTAGAGTGTGAAGGTATTCACCCTCCCAAGAATTGATACCTATTCTCTGAAATGTGGATTCCATTTAGTCAACAGCAAAGCAGCAACAGGAAATTGCATCTAATTAGAGAAAAGCAGCAAGCCTTACTATGTTTTATTGTTTTTGCAAGAATACAACTCCTGTTGACAAACCAGCAATCATTAATGTTAAACATGATGGTGTCAGGCCTTGCGATCATTTTCATTAAGATCTTGATTTACCACCACTTTATAGGAAAGATACTGCTGCTCTGTAATCAGCCTATAGAAGAGATACAATGATGAATTCCTGGGTTTAAAGGGAATGTCCTACACTGACAGAATGACTGAAGTTAACCTTCTTAGTCTTGAAAAGAGAAGATTATAAGGGGGGCTATTCAAAAGCCTCAAAGGCACTGACAACATCAACTCAGTGGATTGTTTCAGAAAGAACAGTAAAACATGAACCAGTGAACATAAATGGAAACCACCATTTAAGTCTGCATTACCTGCATTTAACATTGAGAACAGGAAGCACATCTTTAAGCGGTGTGGGAGTGTGGATCGAGCTACAGTACCCAGCCAAGTTGTTGAAGCTCATATCCTGTCCTCTTTGAAGAAAAGAGTGGATCAGATCCTTGGAACAATTATTGTAGCTACTTACTACCAAATGAGCAAGGCAGGCCAAGAGGCCTCTTCTCATTTGTAATGTGTCTTATGTTCTTAGTGTATGCACTATAGTGAAACACTCATTGACCAGGCCAATGAATTGTGTGTGGACACAAGTAGGTTAATCTGTTTAACTGCTCCCTGTCCAGAAACTTAAAAAAATATATTTATGTACCGTAGCCCCCTGCAGCAGCAATATAAAAATTCTATTTTTAAAAACGTATAAACAAAACACCAATTAAATTCAATTAAAAAGAAAGAAAGCTTTTCAGCCCTTTATTTACCAGAAGGCATTTTGAGCCATCCAGCCCTGTAATAACTGTGATGGAAACTTCACAGATGCTTGGACCTTAAAATCTCAAGGGATGAGACATGAGAACAAAAACATTCTGTTCTGAATATTTGTTCTTAAAAAATAGAAAATGATAGAGGCAATTCAGTGAAATACTACATGTAGCTCTTCATAACTGTTTAGCCTCCTAAATTCTTTGCCCCACATGAAGAAAATTAAAAAGGAATCACGTTTGCAGACAGCAAATTAAAAACAGAAAGAGGCTGCATGAGGCAAGCCGGAAACTGAGCTTCTGTAGGACAGACAAACTGGTTGTAAACTGCTGACAGGACCTTGGTTACGGTCATTTTCCCTGTAGTATTTTTTCAAAAAGTTTGTCATTTCCAGACTTTTCCCCCTTTTTTATAGTAAAAAAACCCACACGTCTAATAGAAAAAGGGCTAAATGAGAATAAGCACAATCATAACAAAGGTCTGCATTTAGCTCCCTATCTTTTCTGAATTAATATAATAATAATATAATAATAACGTTAGTCCCCCCATTTCTTAACTCACACACAACAGAGCATAACACATCTGTCCATTTTGTCCTTTTTCTCTGTGCACCCTATGTTCATGAAAAGTGCACACCTCCCATCGGATGTGCACATTTCCTCATGCTGTCTAAGCAGTAGAGTTCCTCACCTCTTCCACAAAAGCCCTCACACCCACACTGCAAAATACAAATGCCAACTTTATGAACTGCACAAAAGCTGTTACAAACCAAACAAAATAATCACAAATGTATTAAATCGATTGGTTTCGGAAAACAAAACATCATACTGTATGCCATTGATTGGCTGCACAATGAAGAGAGGGATACTGTATAGCAGACCCTTAATTCACAAATTGCAGCACTATCTGTTTAAATTGTATGGTTAAAATCCTCCTTGGCTTTCCGTTATGTCTGATACAGTAGGTGCGTCGTATAAAAAACGATGCACATCTGCACACCCTGGCTTTGGTTTTTCAGTAAGCTCCTGGCAATCTGGTGCCATTGAGAATCACTCAATAAACATGAAAAATAAAATGATGCAATATTCCAGTTTAAAACATTTAGAAATAATAGAGTGGGACATCACTCCAAATTTCTTCAAAAAGTCTTTGTAAGCCTCAGACAAAAGCCAAGGTATAATTACTGTGACATCGACACCAATTCTAATAAAATTCATGACATTTGGTCAAAATATTTCATACCCAATTCAGGATTCATGCGAAGAGATCTGAAAACCTTTCTTTTAAGCAGAGATTAGCATATAATTACATTTGAGATAACTGACATAAAGAACAATATATTTTAACAAGCCTCTGTGTCAGTGGCCTGATTGCCTTACTTTAATCCACAGACCTAATTATCACCTTCTTATGGACTGGCTTTAGAAGTAAATTAATCTATTTGCAAAGTGTCAAATTTTGTCACCTTTTTTTTCATAATCACCTTAGGTGCAAATAAAAAGACGGAGTACTGTGTATTCATCAACAAGATCATTTCTTTAATAATTAAAAAAGAACATGTCATTATTTTGTTGTTAATTAAAACTGATCAAATATTTATGCCTTGTTTAAGGTCAGATCTATGACAAATATAACATTCTGTACTTTAAATACCAGAACTCAATTAAAATAACAGACTTCACAAAATCTGTGACACTGCTTTGGCCTAGCTGATTATGGACCTATATTTATCTGATGTAAAACTACTACATACAGTGCTTTATAAGTGTGACTGACGTTTTTCTTAAAAAAAATTTGTTTGTTTTCTAAATCGAATTTTTTAGGGATGGACACAGTCATATTCAACTGGGGTCAGTTTATTCTCACATTTTGTGAGATGGTTATGTGTGGATTCATTACTGACCAGCCCTAACATGTACACTAAATCATTAACAGTACAAAGCCAATGGAGAATAGGCACTTTTTGCAACAATGTGTGCTGTGTTGCACTGTTACTGGGACTCTGCATGACAACAGCTGGAGGTTTAGAGTTCTAGATGGCTGATATATTTGGGTTTTCTAAGAGGGAGGCCTGCCTTCTACAGTATATCAATGTCTGTCCTTCCACAGAAGGCAGGATTTTAAATGTGAGGTATTGTCCCCAACATACAGCATCACTAACATAAAAGATACCAAGAATATCAGGTTATCAGAACTTGAACCACTTTGAGCTTCATGTGGGTTGAGATTGCAAACCATTAACACTATTCTAGGGCTGCAGAAACTATGGATTCTTTGCTGCTGTTCAAGAGGCAAAGTGTGACTCCACAAAGCATGGATTCCTTTTAAAATATTCTGATTCTAAGCACAGTTTCAGGTTAAATATTCTTTATTCATACTGTGAATATTTTTTAGGTGGATAAGATAATGAACATTAAAACTGTTTCTATATATTTTTCCCCTTTGGTTACTGATTTTGCCAGTAAATTTATGTCTATGATCCCTTCAAGACACAACATTTTTGAGAACCTGTAAAATGGCTTATATTTAATATATTGAACTGGAAACTTTTTAAAACGTATTGAACAAGAGTCCTATATTTTGTTTAAGTGGGCTGAAGATACAATACCTTGAAAAAGTATAATCATGCATTATTAAAATAAAAAGGATAGTGTATAATAGAAAGATCCTAAACCCATTCCTTTCTATAAAATATTCATAGAATTCAAATAACAGATGATATAATTTTCTTAAAATATCTCAATCATTTTTCAAAATGGTATAAAACAATATCTATATACACAGGCTCAGAATTTCTAAGCATTTTGTCTCACTGAGGAAATTCACGATGTTCAGCTGTGGGATTCATTACAGTGCAGCCAGAAAGAGAACTGAGTAAACAAATGTAAAAGTACAATCTACAAGAATCTCAGATTTTTATGATCTGAGTTATATTAAAAGGGACTACACAAAAATACAGTAGTCAACAAATTACTTTGTCAAATAACTCCTTTCTACTGTACATTGTTTCCTGGAAGGAAACAGAAATGTAGACATGTGATTGGAAGAAAAGGCAGAGTATGAGCATGTATTGCAATAGATGTCATTCTGGGAGGCACACTCTCCAGACCCAAAGATTAAAAAAAATATCTGCATATAGTTTGCTCCTCGACAATTTTTTTGGTATTGCTGGATCTCTTTCTTATACTTTACTACAGTGACCTCTGGGTGGCTAGACGTCACCCACAGACTACTTTTTATGAATTTCTTCACAGCACAAAAAATACAGCTGGAAAATGTGGTTTACTAAGCAAATCACCCCACTATAAACCATTCATGTGGAAATGTGATTATTTTCCTGTCTATTAAGAGTCTCTGCAAAAGGTCTTACGTCTTCATTCAGACCCATAAATGATTTAAATCTACCCAAGCAAATTCAATTACACAACCAATTATTTCCCATTGTGACGAATGATTTATTGGTATTTTAATTATTGATATACAGTAGATGTAGATGCTCCATTTATGCATTTTTCGGCAAGAAGGAAAACACTTTTTGGGTTAGAACTAACAGGTGTATTATACTCACTCTATACAGTACATACAACGATTTCAGTTCTAGACCCTCAATTTGTTTTGTAAACCAATTTTTAATCATTTAAAAAATATAAAGTATAATGTAAAACATATTATACTTGCTATATAATGTATATACAGAAAGCAACAGAGAGCAAATCAAGATTTAAAGTATTTTAACAAATAAATAATACATCCTTTAAAAATAAATCCCATAAAGGCCAGGCAGTAATAATTCATATAGTTAATAAAAATACACACATTATATAGACTGAAAACTGTTCTTATTATTACTGCTATAAAGATCTAGCGTTCTTCTGTGTGCATGTTGTTTAAAAACAAATCTAGGAAGAAACATCTTTCTTTCTGGATGGGTAAGCCATACACTCAGTTTATGAGACAACTGTTTATCAAGCAGCATTAAAAATTAAAAATCCCCCAAAAATCTCTTGCAGAGCAGAAAAATATGTTGCATTGTAAACATAACCTCGTGCAGAGTACATTGCACATAAACCTCCATAAAAATAATACAGTAGATCTATCCACATTACTTCACACATCTTAAATCTAAACAAATGAAGTAACAGCATTTCACCAGGCATATTGTAATTAAAGAAATTGTTGTAAACTTACCAGGTTTTGCTACTGTTTAATTGTAATGTTTGAAGTACCTGTTGAGTTTCAGGTATTATATTACTGTACCTGTGTTATAGGAACAAAAATGATTTTGTGGTGGACGCAACGATTGTCCTTTAGTATAGTACTTTAATCTGCATTTTTAAAATTTATTTTTGTGCAAAACATGCATGACAAATGTGACATACTGTATATAAGCTGCAAACAATGTTCAATGTTACACAATATAAGCTGTTTAATTATCTGTTAAATCAGGGGGAAAAAGCTGTAAATGAAATCCAAACTTACCTACTGTTGAACTTCTCAGGGTGCTTCTCCCGCATGATATGAAATCTGTGTGCAATGGAAGCATCCTTAAGGAAAGAGAAAAAAAACCTGGTGAAACAGAAGTTAGAATGTAGCAGAATGAGCTTTTCTTCCTTCTCTCCCAATGTTTACTACATCAAGCTGAGAGACACAATATTTCCCTGCTTTGTGCTCGTGACATTCAACAGATGACATAAATTGTAAGAATTTGAAGAATTAATCATTTGTTTTGTTTAATAGACCATAAACACATATGCCATGTCATGTAGTATCAGAAAATTCATAAACCTGCTTTTCCAGATGAATGGTACTGTAAATAAACATCACAGAATTCTTACAGAATTAACCTAGATTACTGCTATGATATTGCTCTGACTAATTCAATTACACTTTTTCATCCATTATTTTATTTACGCACAATACCAAAATATAAAATTCTAGATTAATGGTAGAATAAATGCATTCTAGCAGTTTAAATATTTTTATGTTTCCATGCATGCTTTGATAATGACAACAGCACCAAATTTCTAGCTGTCTGTGATTTTAAAATCTCTCTAAAAATGTAGTTTTTGTTGTGTTGTGGGTTGGTTTCTGTAAACTGATGGTGCAACATGTTTACATCTAAATAGTTGAATGATACCAATATACTATATGGAACCAGAAAACATATTTTTGCTTAATCAATATACAGGTGTACTAAAACAAACAACTCCATTTAGATATATATCATATTCAAGCATGACCGTTTCATTACATAAATGCTGAAAATGCATAATTATTGATACAAATACATTTAATTCTTTTGAGCTTTGGAAAAAATGAGCTCCTTGGTAACTCAAGGCTGTGTTTTCACACAGATATCACTTTATTGACAAAAAACTCCCCTGCCATCTCAAACACCACAGGGTCTCTACAAAGTCTAATTAATTAAACACACATATTGAATAATAAGAGCTGAAACCATATAAGATGTTTTATTTTCCCTTGGCAACTATGTTGTGTTTCTTTTCCCGTTCCTGGCAACATGAGGGCTTATTTTATTCGTGTGTTATCTATTTGTTGCCATAGAAAGAATCATGTTAGGAGAAAACTCTGTGACATTGCATCAGTTTATACATCCGGCAATTAATATTTAAGAAGTCTAAAGCACAACCTCTAATCAAATCTGGCAAACAGGATTTTTTTATTGAAGTAGTAGCTCATTTATGTAGCATTTGCACTTTACAGTTTATTTCTTTACCAGTTTGACTTTCTATATAGTGCAATGTTTCATATGCTTTGGTTTCATTTGGAGTGTTTGACCACAATGGCAGAAACACAACACCTGCAGACACAGAATCAGCAGGCAAGGAGAATCTTGTGCACAACATTCCAACTGCAGGTAACACTATTTGGAAGACTTTAGGAATAGCTGAGAGAACACTGATAAATGGTGCTTCCTATGCCATTTTGAAAAACATGACAATTCCCTTTAAGATTTAACAATACACTGAGTTAAAGAGCCTTTGCTATTTATTTTGACTGAGCAAAGAAGATCTTTTTTTTTTCCATCTAAAAAGCAATCTGTTACTTGGATCCAGTTATTGTGTCTGTAACCTCAGGAGATCCCCCCTGATGTCTCACAGCATGAAACTGAGAACCCCAAAAAGCTGATTTTTTTTCCAATGTGATGTCTTTTGTAGGTGATGTTAGACGGAGACCAAAGTGATGTTTGTTTTTAAACTCCCCAAAGATAACACTCTGCATGCAAGAAAGAACTGGAGTGCTGATGGAAACATCTTAAACAGTGTTACTTGACTTCTTACAAGCTATACGGCAATCATAAAATAAGAAAGAAAAAGTTCAAAAGCAGTATCTTAAAGGCATGGTAGCACTAACATTGATCAAAGCCCTGAGATCGCAGAGGCAGATCCCGCTGGGTGAGTGAAACTCTTGAGATTTACCAACAAACTGCTCAAAGCAGACTAAAGCAGTTTCACCAGACTTCAATGTACTGTAGAAAAGCCGTTCATTTGTATACACTGAACCCATCTCAAAGTTATCTGCATAAACAGGAATACAATGGATGTGAAGCTCACCAAAACACCCTGCTTTGAAGCCAATGTACAGTAAAGTGTGGACATGCATGGATCTCAGAAGTGACACAGTTGGTATTTCTGTGCTCTTCTTTTATATTTCTCAGCTGCAGTCGGATGTTCACTGAGTGAGGACTAGCAATGACTTGTTGAATGTAGTGCAGGGAACTTGCCTGCAGTCCCACATTCAACAAAGTGGTTTCAGTAGCTATGAGTTGTGAGTAGCACTTCGGGAAAGGGTAGTCAAACAGGCACCCAGTGGCTCAGTTATGAACTCTGCTCTCATGGTGTATCGGCACATTCTTTAGCAGCAGTGCTCTGATCACATGCCAGATTGATGGCTTTCAGCGTAATGAAACAATGTTTAAATTTAGATAAATAACACATATTGTAAAAACATTCTGTAACACTGTACTGAATTGCTGTACACTGTACTTTTATATTTCTATACTTTTGCAGTAAATGTCATCCTGTTGAATTTCAGCAGGGCTGTGGAGTCGAAAGTGTCCTCTTTTTTTCAACTATTCTTTTAGTTTAGTGACTAATGCAGCATGCTTTAGCAGCATATTTAGTGACTGTTTTATATTATTTTTGTTATTGGGAACACTTCATTATATAAAGGAATAGTAAAACATCCAAAATATATTCATACAAAGAATGTATATTAGAATATATGTTAACATTTGTATACTTGTAAGTTATATACTTAAATTTAAAAAACACTTTTTAACTTTTCATAGCAGGGTCGCAAAGGTGCACAACACCTTTACCTCCAATATTCTAGAACTCCTTATTAAAAACATCTGTAAGTTATTATAATCACTTGAAGGGCCTTAGATGAATGTGCTATGAACTCTGCTTCTTAACCTTGAGTTCACAACAAGTTATTTGAAGACAGCAGATCTGAGGAAGCTCGCCATAACTGTTCTTTGGGCTGCTCAAATAATTACTTTTGTAGAATACAGCTCCAAAATTAATAAAGGACATGCATAATGCCTTCTCATAGCTCAGCTTTTAGTCCAATTATCAGTGCCCAAGCCCAAATGATATCTCCTCACAGTGAGAATAATGACTTTGGCAGGAGCACAGGGTCATTAGTAGCCTAACTACATCAGGTTCAGGCGACTTGCGTGATTAGCTTCAAGTGTTATACTTATTTCACTGGGTCATTACCTCCTGCAAGATTATTCCACTAGTTAGCACAAAGGATAAGAAAGGATCAATATGAAAATGGCATCTCCTTTCAAAGGAGTCTGAGAATCTCGATAGAGACTTGTGCAGACTCTAATTGCAAAATCCAATGTATCATTAACATGGTGAGGAAAGGTTATCTGCCCTTCTTGATTGAAATCCCACTTGGGGGTGTTTAAGGCTTTCTGTATATATGGACTGTATAAATCCACTTTGAGCACTGTGACAAAAAATTGTGTTGATACATTTTTAACAAGATAAAAATTTGCAGTCGCTTTTACGCAATGTTTTATATTATTATGTTACTTGAGAAAGAGTTAGAAAAGAGAGGGGACTGCAGTCAGAACTGATGCTACTGTCCAAAAGTAAAACATGAACCAAAGAGCACAAGTGGAAAGTACTTGGAAGTCCATTTAAAACTGAGAACAGGAGGCACATCTTTATAGGCAGGGTAGTGGGAGTCTGGAAAAAGCTACCCAGCCATATTGTTGAAGACATTATCCCAGCTACTAACTGCTAAATACACTAGATGGGCAGAATGGTATCCTCTTGCTTTTAGTGTTTTCCCTTGTGTAATTAAAATGACATTATATGCACACAATTGCATACAGTATTATCATTTTATTACCTTTGTTGTCATTTTCCTAAACAGGACCACCATCTTTTTATTTCTTTGTGCCATTGCAGTTATTGAAAATGTAACACTGACAAATGGTATAAATTGGGAATAACAACTCACCACAACATATCCAAATACATCTACTTCAACAAGATTAAAGAATTACTTCCATTAATGTGATCTTAGAAAATACAATCCGATAGTGCTCACCGAAGAACAATTTGGTGCTCCATTCCAGGATGAATCACACAGCAAATCTATTCATGTCTATATCTTCCCTACATGAACTGACACAGCAGGATTGCACAGTCTGGTAGACATTTTAAGCCAAACCTGACCTTAAATCATGACATTGGATCAGCCTATTGACTTCTTTAATTAAAGTACTGCTGCTGACATGTTATCCGTCAACTGCAAAACTGACTGAAAAAAGCAGCGAAAAGTGCAAGAAAGATCCATAGCTGGAATAGGCAGAGAGCAGTCCAGAATATTCAAACGCACATTTCAACGTGAAAGGAAACAGTGACTTTAAAATGGGAATCCTTGGTTGGAAAGTTCAGAATCTTTCAGCATAATCTGGACTTTATAGTATGAAGCATCTGGTATGATTTTCGCAAGGATACATGAAAAAAAACAGTCTTTTTAATTTAAAGTGATGTTGATTATCTGACTTTTATAAAGCAAAGTTTTCCAGCCATGCTCCCATCCACTAACTTGCATTCTATTAATATATTATATTATATTTTCTCCATAGAGACATTTATATGTGCAGTGTAGAATGCACGCATGCACAAACACAATATCTGACAGGTGTAATCCTGTTTTGATTCTTAGTCAGCTTTTGTCCTGAGCCAAGTGGTCTTTCTGTACCTCTGCACTTTGGTTGTTAACATATTCATGGTTTTTCTTCATTTATATTTGGTTTCATATGCATTTATATCTATTCTCCAAGTAATTATGGCTCGGCTCAGCACTAATCTTCCTCATGTTAATTTTTTAAACAACATATGACAACTGACAGTATGGGTCTTACTGTCAAGTTGGATATAAAATATCGTGTTTAATGCCACTGTGATTTCAGAACATTGAACATACAGTACAGCCTCTAATGCTCAAATCAACAGCTTTATTCTTTTATATAAACCCTAGCTCGCCCCTTGCAGTACATCACATGTCACAGAGCAGACCAATTAAGAGCACTGAGCCTTGCCCCTTAAATAGGACTTAACCCTTAGCCCTGGCCACAAGGGCCAAAGTCCTTGACTCTAAGGCAGAGGCTACAGGAGCTGAATATATCATTGCCTTTTTGTGCTTTGAGTTAATCACTTGCTGAGTCAATAAATCCAACAATACAACAATGAAGTAAAATGTCCATTACAATATAAAATGAAAGCAATCAAAACGTTTATAACAACAACAATAATTACAACCTCTGTGTTTTATTTTTTTCAGAAATATATCAAAGCACTTCTTTGCTAATAAGGTCCAGACAGAAACTCAAAAATGAAAACACAGTGCTGATTTTCAAACTGGGAAAAGACTGAGCTTAAGTGACCTCAGGGGCTTTTCTCAGTTTTTCTGACTTTCCAACAAGCATCTGGTTTTCTTCTGAATAGGAAAAAAAGGTATGTTAAGCTATGATGAACCACCATATTTCTAATATAAGTTAAAATGTGGGCACAAATTCATGCTTAGGCTAGGATAGTTATTTGTCCTGCTCTACAGTTCCTTGAAACCTGGACCATAAATGGTACTTTTCAATTCTGGATTATTAGACATGTGTGATGTCATGATGTGATGCTTCTTGAAGTCTGCTGCTAAAAAAAAACACATTTCTGCTCTCCTGTGTGGTGAACAGCAGGAACGTCATGTAAAAGCAGTCGATCAGTTCATTTCCAAACTGGTTTCTATCCAACACCTTGAGAATAATGAAGGAAATGGTTTTTCAAAAGACACTCAGTTTTAGACTCTGGATTAAATGACTTAAACTGTAAAGTACATATTCTATATAAATGCAGTAATTAAAAAACTCATTCATCTTTTTAAAGCCAGGACAATATTCTAAATGTATTCCAGATTTAGCTTCACTTGAAAAGCCAACATCAGGATGGAACCACTGATCACTGGTAATGTGGTGTTGAAGCTCAGTACAGGAGCACCAGTGCTGCATTAGGAGAAACTGCACAGTGGAAAATTGCATTCTCTGTCACCTGATATCAGCAAAACTACTCCACACCAAAGAGAAAGGAGTTCCTGCAATGCATTTAAAGTTAAACTTGTTTATTAATTGTTTGCTGACTGCTGATATCTTGGTGTGTGCTCATAACATTCGTTCACTAACCTGAGGCCATTGGATTTTCCTTTCAAACACCCTCTCAATACTGCATGAATGAACTTTAATTTTGCAGGAGATTAAAGGGTGATAACTCTCGTAAAAAAAATCAATGAACAAATGCGAGTTATAGCAGAAAGCCCTGGTCCTGTAGTCCACCTGAGGTCTCAGTTATTTAACTGAACAAATTTGTTTTTAAGATGAACACATACAGTAAATTGTTGGAAGGTTTTATAGAGGTAATAATTTTAAAAACACCTACAAACTCGTTGGGGTGGTGTTCCTCTAGGCTGCTAGCGCACTTTTCTGTAAATGTCTAAAAAATAATAGTTAGCAGAGATGTCCAGAATTAATGATTTTCATCACTTCTGTTTTGTAAGCATAAGGTTTGGTACTCTACAGAAGAGGGCAAAAGTATTGACTCACCCGCTGGAGCAAGGTTTTATTCACAAAATACTGACATATCTAAGCAAAGATTAAACTCATAAAAGAATGGTTAGTAAATCACTCTACTGTTTAAATCATTTTTTGAGGGGACTGTTTGGCTACAGATTCTTACCGTATGATTACAATAAGTGCTGACACAATAATGCATTAGACATAATTCAGGATTTTCAATGACTACCTACCCTGTTTGGGCCAAGATGACAGCGGGTCAGGGAAGATAACTGCTACATTATTTGAATAACATTTGTGAATGCATGCATCATTATCCCAGCATCACTTTTTAATAGCAGTTGTGAGGATGACAGCGTAGCTTAATCTGCAAATGTCAATTACCATCATTCCACTGGCATTTAGCTATAATGGCTAATATGTAAGACACATAATCTGCATCATTAGGAAAATTTGAAAGAAGTCAGAATCAGAGCATGCCTGCAATACATTGTTACTTGTAAATATGTATAGGCAGTAAGCATTTTTCTTCCAGTCGGAAATCAATTAATAAACACTGAAGTATAAGAACGTGTGTCCTGCAAATACCTTCAACATTGTGACAAGCAGGCTGTTCTCTCTTTCTAAAACATCCTAAATGTCTACAAAATGTCCACCCCTTTGTTTTTAAAGTAGACTGATGGCTGCTCTTTTTGCAACGATGAAAAATACATGCTACCCTATTGTGCAAAAAAACAACAATGTGGATTTAAACACTTATGGCATAATGCTTTAAACACTTAAACACACTTACAGAGGTGTTAAACTCATTTTATGAAATACACACAAAACATGACAGTAAAAAATATTGCAATGAATAATAAATTAATGAAAATAATAAGCTTTGCTTTAACTCTGTGCACAGCTTCTGTCCTGTACTTTGCAGAAAGCAATGAGCATGTACAGTATGTATATACACACTTTGGTCAATATAGTCATTGATAACTAAAAGTAATAGCACTAGTTCAGTCATCCAATCTGTCACACAGTGCAGAGTTTGAATATGTAAAACATTAGGAATAATATGTTTCCTGTGTCACTGGAGTGATTTTTTTCAGTAAATGCAAAAGTTAAACACAACAGAAATGAAAGAGACTAAATTCTAAATATAATAAATTATTTAGTAATCACCTAACATCTGCATTTAGCTGGCACAATGTTAAGCAAGGAATGTAATTTCAGCAGCATCCTTTGCAGAATACAGTATGTCCATGCTCACAAAGACTTACCACTCCAATGGAGAAGTAATTGTTTACTATGCTGTAAGGCACAGGGTCACCCTTTTCATCCTTGTCATTAGGAATCACCTCAATCTTCCACCGGTCAAGCAGGACCTCTGTACTGTTTTCAATATCTTTTAGAAATTTAAGCAGACTCTCTCCTTCATAGCCTATAAAATACGGCAAAATATGCCAGTTCAGAAGATTGTACTTTACTTTGGCTACTGGCATTTCAGAAGAAGATGAATGATTGTTACACATGCTATCATTAAATTTATAACTAACATTAACTTCAAACATCAACTCAGAATAAAAATGAAGAGACAACAGCATTGGATATTTTTTCATGAATCAGTTAGATTTATAAAGTGACTGTTCAATTACATCCACTTTAATGACGTAGTGCACAAACATTTTGCAACATGTCTGTGACCTACAGTATACATTTTGTAAAAGCTTCATCCAATTCAGGGTGACGGGGGAGCCAGAGCCTATCCTGGCAAGCAACAGGCGCAAGGCAGGATACACCTTGGATGGGACGCCAGGCCATTATAGGGCAGACACAGGCCTGCACACACTTACACCAGGGCCAAGTTTCCCAGGAGCCAAGTAACCTACAACTTATGTATTTGGCCAATGTATTTCCAAATCCAATGTTTTGGGATTTTAGCACATCCTTCTAAAACAACACATTACTATTCTTCTGTAAGGTGCCATGACTGAAAATGTCTGACAGAAACCAGGTACTTGGGATTGGAAATAATGAAAGGTCCCAGGAGTGGTTTGTCTCAGTGTCCACCCAGCATCTTTCTGTCACGATATTAGTTCCCCCTCCTTAAGGGTGCTCCAGCCCTTTCACTCAAGACTTTATTCTCTGCACCTTTTTCCCATTCCCAGCCCACCTTAAAAGCCAGGCGCTGACGCTCATCCGGGCTCTGCATCTGATTTCCATATCGTGCGAGTCCGGGACCTTTAACTCGCCTGGTCCCGTTAAGGTTTTAACCTCTGTTCCCGTTCCTGTTCCCCGTCCGCCGGTTCCGACCCGGTCTTCGTGGTTTTTAATTCTTTGTTCTGATGGATCTCCTGGTTTTGGACTTACCCTTGCGTTTTGGATATTCCC
This sequence comes from Lepisosteus oculatus, assembly GCF_040954835.1. Lineage (NCBI taxonomy): Eukaryota > Metazoa > Chordata > Actinopteri > Semionotiformes > Lepisosteidae > Lepisosteus > Lepisosteus oculatus. Next base: position 2,716,547 of record NC_090705.1, on the reverse strand, counting down.
TAAGGACTACTCTCTCGTATTGTTCGCCTCGGCCACACCTCCCCCATACACCAGCACACCTTGGACACGCCCCCCTGTCTTCAGCCCCGTATTCCTGCATGACGTTTCCCTAGTGTTTCCCCACTCCGTCGGACTGTGTCGTCCGCATAGGGTCCGGAAAGAACTGTTCGTTACATTTCTCATCTGCTGTTCTGACACTACTGGGACACCTTCTGTTAAAGACCTGTGTAACCAGTTTGATTTTCCAGATCCATAGTTGACACCATCATCAGAACTTTCTACCATGACATTTGGTGAAGAACAGGCCAGTGACAGGCCAGGCCAGTATGGTGTGTCGCATGGTAAGACACAAACATTAGGATTAGGAGCTGCACAACAGAACACATAGTCTGCTAAGGTTGGAAGTCTAGTTTTGGGATCTGAAAGAAGGCCAAAGCCCATAGAGAACAAATGACATGTAGGGTTTGTAGTGAAGTTACAGTTCACTGACACACTCCAGGGTGCAGGAGTCCAACCCAGCAATTAAAGATTAGCAGCAGTATTTTGAACTTTATTCTGTTATGCACAGGGAACCAGTTCAAGAAAGCCAAAACACGAGAGATTGTGTATTTTATTTGATGTATTTTAGAGCATCCCCCAGCATGAGCTATATATAATAAAGGCCATAAACGACTACTGCATACATCTGCTTCTCTGTATCAGAATAGTAGAGACATGAGCAGTATTACAAAGCCAAAAATTAAGACACCTTCATTACAGCATGAATCGTGATTGTCAACTTCAAGATGCAAACTGCAAGGTCAAAGATGAGATCAGGAATTCTGAGCTGGATTGGAACAATTTAGAACAAGCCAGGTAGTATTTGCTTAATCTCAAGAATTTGGGGTTTCATCAGCACAGAAAAGAAAACAGATACCATATCTACACACAATCCGACTGAACGTGATCAGATCCGGAAATGACGCCAGATGTGACCAACTTGTTTAGAGGAATACAGGAAAGCATAAAACACCAGTTAGCAGTCAGTGGTAAACCAGTAATAACCCTGACAATCTGAAATAATACAGTGTCTTTCCACACCAGGGTTATTGGCATCATGAGTTTCAGTGTGTTTCTACGAAGACACATATACAGTATGTGTGGATCTTACCTCCTCCCCATCGCAAACATCTTGCCAGATCATTCCCTGTCCCAAGAGGCAGTATACACACTGGAGGATTCTTATTGAGATTTGCTTTATCTGCAAAAGATAAGCAGTTTGAATATCCACAGAATCAAGCTCAAAATGTAGAAATATAGTGGATCATTTCATATCATATCATATTGATGAGTTGTCTGTATAATTACAAAACGTGTATACCCATAATAAGGAAAGCTTGTAAAATCACTGTGCCTGATCTATATTGTAATATGTTGTTATGTATTTTTAATTTTCCTCTTTGTGGTAAATTAAAGACGTTCCCAGAATAATAATATACTGTACATGTTAATACATTTGTGTTTTTTTTTTGCTGTTGAATATGAAGCAAGTTTCAGAAATAAAACTTTGTGGTAAAAAAAGGAAGGCACAATAAAATGTCACCAGCTCCCATTTGGAAGTTTTTATGGAAATTTGAGGATTCTGATATTAATAAAAATAAGCAGCTGCTCAACTGGTTTTACTGAGAAACCTGGAGTTCAGAGAAATGTAGAAGATTTGGGTGAGCTCATCTACTAGATTCTGCAATGACAGTTCCTTTAATGCCGAGAGAAGAGAGGTGAAAAACAGAAAAAGCAGTTTTGTCATAAACAACAAAAAAATCCTCAGTAAGCATCTAACATTAAGGACTTTTGCTCATTTACAAATTACAGCTACACGAAGCTCCCACAGAACTGCTAACTGTTAAAAAAGCAGCTGAAGGTGATCAGTAAAATGATTTAACACACTGATCTGTTTTTAAACCTACAAAACAGCTAGGCGGAGTGGATGCTTGCTCAATTAACATATTTCACAAGTGGATTGTTAAATGTGTAGATAGTAATGAGAGGTTTTAATGTTTAATGTTACCTAGCTTTGGGGTGTCACCATGTTTTTTCCTGAACATTATGTTCAATATGAATATTTATTTAGTTAATTTGGTCTGAACAAAATTATTTTTCTGCTCCATTCTAACACCGGAGCCATACATACAGTACAGAATACTGACTTCAAACATATAACGTTATTGTTTAAGGTAAAATACATTCCTAGGTGTAACTTTGGTGGTATTAAGAATAAATTAAGGGCTTACTTTCATCATATAAGTATAAGATCAGTATTTCATGAAATCTCCAGAGACTTGCAAAAAAATAATCCTTGGCCAAAAAACAGACATGAAAACTTCACCTCACGTTTTCTCAAGCTTATGTTGTGTTTAATTAAGAAGAAACACAGACAAGTTGAAAATTTCAACATAATTCTTTGAGGATGCTAATTTAATCTGTAATATAATACATTAAAACACTTATATTTGATGTTGTAAAATTAGTTTTGTCTTTTTTTTCCATTTTAACACAGGAGTAGGAAAATTACATAAATTAAAAGTTTCATGAACACAGCCCTATGCCCAGTTCAATTTAAAGAGTTACAGACTTATGATGAGAAAACACAATAACACGGACATGTACAGTAAGTACAGTACATTGTAGGGTACACTATAATTCTCAAAATACAAAAGCTTCTCACCTATGAAATCCAGAATCCATCCAACAGTTCCATCTCCCCCACACGCAAGTACTCGGAAATCTGGAACCTCTCGGAAGAAATTTAATCTGTGAAACAGAAGACATTCCTCATATAGATTTACATATTAGTCATTCCATGTTAAATCAAGCAAAATTCTGGGGTTTATAACGTCCCCCTCTGCATCACAATCAGTTGAAAAATGCAAAAGAACTCTAGAGCACACAGACAGACTGCACATCTCTTTTCTGGGCTCTGTCTTTAACCACTCCAGCATAACAGCAGAAGAAGAATCACGACAGACTTTTTTTAATCTTTTCTTTTTTGGGACAATAATGTTGAAATTTGTATTTATGCCCCCAAAAAGAAAAGATAAAAAAAGGTTCTAGACTTTTCAATTGAACTTTTTGTGTACTAATTAGATGCTTAGTGATTGAATTATAATGCAATTATTAAAACATTTTATGCATTTATGTTCTCTTTCTCGCTTTATTTTTCTTTCTTTCGCTCATTCTGAAGGATCCTTAAGTGCTTTACCACGTATAAAAGGAATTACACACATTTCATCCACCAGGGAGCTGCACAGTACTAGTGCTGGTCACACTGAAGCACTTATAGACCTCTGAAATGTAAAATAGGTGAAATGATGCCCCTTTGGTTTGTATCGCCTTTTCACTAGTACAAAAAGATTCAGCTAAAGTTGCACAAAGTTGGACAGAAATGCAAATTCCCATTGTGCCATGAGTTCAGGCCCCTACTAACCTCTTGTTTGGCAGATGGTAGAACTGTACAATTTCTCGTTATAAATCGAATCTCTCCAACATAATTAGATCACTGTACAATTTCTCGTTATAAATCGATTCCCCTCCAACATAATTAGTTCCATTTTACAATTTACACATCCAAAATATGTTGGATTTTTTCAAAAGGCCCTGCCGTATGTTTGCATTTTGTTCGTAAATTAGCATCAGAGCCTTCAAAGGTTAGCCAGGGAAAGGCAGCTGCATTTGTTGTTCAAATGTTTCTATCATTGTAAAAAGACACAAGAAAAATTGAATTTTTGACAATTATTCATCCATAAAACGAGCATGGTCACAGGATAATTTGATCAGAACAGGAAATGGTCAACCAAAGTTCTTCCGTTCCCCTGCAGTAATAGCCCCGTAACCTAATGAGGAAGCCTCTGGCAGGCATGCGGTAAGTAAATGAGCTGCACAAGTTTTCTCCTTTGGGAATTCATAAGATTTGACAGGCATAACCCCAGAATACTGTGAACTAAAAGGGAAATGCGGAGAAATCTGTACTTCAAAAAACACATTTAATTTACTGTTGCGATTCTAACTCAGTCCTTAATTAACATTAAAGAGAACGGATTATGTCAGTATGCGATTTTAACAAGTCCCCTAACAGTAGCGCTAATTTAAACTTTGCCATATACACTTAAAGAATATTGATACAGTAGTGTGTTCAGTCAGCTGACCAGGTGCACTGCCTATTATGCAACAAGTAGCCAGCTTGAGCTTTATTTACTGTGACACGTGTCAGTTGGGACAGATAATGCAGTTGCTTCCAGAGCCTCAACATTATGAAGTAAAATAACATCATCTTAGTAAGAAAATATACTGATACACAATGAAAACACAGAATCAGGTTCTACATCAATATTTCGTGGGGAACATACAGTACATAATGTTATTTCTATTTAAATAGGGAGCTTATACAGTACATTTGTTGATAGTCTGACCAGTACTCTTGTTTGGGATAACAAAATACTGAGCTCGAGTCATGTGATTTTGTAGAAATGCCTGTCCTTCAGTTATTGCAGGCTTGAGTCTGAGTCACGTCACTGTCCGACTGTGACCGAAATTCTCAAATTTGCAGAGCTCCACTGAGGGTATGGCAGGGTTAGTCGCCCCGCACTCAGCCTGCAGCTCCCTGAGCACGGTAGAGTGTTTCAGTCAATAACCAATGCTACTTTGCCTTCGACAGGAACAAGCCAACCAGCAAGGTGGTGGAAGTAAGATAATGTGGGGCGGAATCTCTTTTAACAAATAACCATATGGGTACAATAAGATTGAGGCCAGCCTTACTGCTCAGTGATATACTGACAAAGTTCTTGAGCCAACGGTTTTTCCTATTCCTACCATCCACACTGGAAGTGTAGATTCACCAGACTTGTCTACACGAGATCACATAGTGTGACATCAACTGCAGGACTGTGAAAGAACAATGTCGAGGTCCTCAACGGCCACATTTTCCTACTGACCTGAGCCCAACAAAATGTCTGTGGGACCACCTCTCTGATGCGATCAACTGTAACCAGCCGTCTTTCCTAGCTGGAAGGAATATCCTTATCCCACAGCAGCCTGTACGGAGGCTGATCAGGTCTGTGCGCCAAAGCTGCCATCATTGTGTTAGTAGTTGGAAATGTCATAGCATATTACAGTTAGCAATGAGTCTCATTTCGACAATGAGTCATTTCTTACTGAAACTATATCAGAATTCTTTGATCTTCACTTTTGTGTTTTTTTTTTTTTTTAGTTTAGTTTATTGAATTCATTAGACCTAAGTGTTGTATTTCATTTGTTTTAGGTTATATGATCTGGGTTTGTAGTTACTCTAATGCAGTACTCAATCCTACAGGACCAAAAACCTGGAGTACTCCAAGATCAGGATTCAGAACTACTGCTCTACTGAATTAAAAACTCTCCAGACTGTATTTTGTAAACATACATTAAAAGGTAAAGTGTGTATACAATCAATGGAAATACATAGCAGGAAGTTGTTCATTTGTCCTATTTAATGTACAATGTGGCTTTTCTGCACAGATGGTTTAGTTATTTTTATCCCATTAGTCCCTTCACTGAATCTGACCATTTGCTTAAATCATCATATTTTATTATAATTTGCAAAAGTTTTTACATTAGCTGAAAGGTGATCTCATTTTAATTGTGCAGTACCATTTTTGGCTCTCTGATTTTTGTACTCTGCTTATTTAAATATAAAAAATTCAAAATGCTTAAAGTGACTGATTTCTTTGGCCATGAGTTACATAGCATTTCAAGTGGTCAATACTTTCCATTTAGTGATTAACATAAGTTAATTGTCTATTTAACAATACGGTTGTGAAATGCCTTATGATGTTTATTACCAAATTTTATCTGCACATACCTTCAAGGCCAGCATTTGTGTTTCTACACTTTCTTGAAAAATGCTCCCAAAAATACAAAACAATTTGTTTTCCCCACACATAAATGAACTGTTCATCTTCCACCTCACAGTTATTCATGCATGCCACGGATGAGCACTTCTATATTGGCATATCAGTAGGAATATTTTGCTGTCATTTGTATGCGCCATCACACTTGAAGCTGAGCTGATATCGCTCAGCTTGCCCTGTCATTTATATTTCTTACTTACTCCACCTGCCAGACTCACAAGCCCTTCCCTGTAGACCAAAAAGGCCCTTTCTCACTTGAGATGTTTATATTAAGATATCTGTAATACATCTATCATTCTCTAGCGCACGAAAAGTTCGACGCTCTTACTAAGGCAAATTCTTGGACATAAGGATTCTCTAAATGATTTTTCTCAACATGAGAATCTAAGCAAGAGAAGCATTTACTCTGTTTAAGGGGGAAAGTCCCCCTAAAGCATACTGTAGCAACAAAATGTTGCTTTTTTAAAGGAAACATTTCTCATTTGTTTTTTAACTTACCCTGGCATAGGCCCAGTTTTAGCAAGATTGTAGACTTGACGAGGGTTGAGGAGATACTGAAACTTTCTGTAGATCCTGAAAACATAATGGCATAAAAAACAAATGTATTAAATTCACTGTATATCATTTTCTATTGCAATCTATTAAGGTGCTTTATCTCATCTTTAATGTGGTTGGTGTCAAGACAGTTCTGATTGACTGACATGTGGGCTACTATAATCCATTTAATCCTGCTATAAATAACCACTTAAAAGCCCAGACCAGGAAAAGTAAAGCTACTAACCTCCATAAAATACACACAAAAAAAGAAATATGTTCAGAAAACAGTACTGAGATCTAATATTTAAAAACCTATCTAGGAATTAAATAGCAATGAAATTCTTTACCAAAAAACTGCAAAGATGAATCAATGCATTTTAAGAAAGTATTCAGTGTTTTACCTCAACAAATATTTTTTTATTTTTATTATGTCACATAAACAATGATCATCTTTATCTATCAGACTTACTTTGCAACATTCCATGGCTTTAAAAAGACCACCTTTATTAAGAACACTTGATCTTTTAAAGATGATTTAATTTAAAACAGAAATAACGCAAGAGTACGATTGTAAATAAAAAAGAAATCATGGTATAAAGTTGAATTAATAATGTGCAGTAAATGTTACACAGATATAAAAGGTATACAAAACAGCAGAAACAGAGGCAGCCTAAGAAACAGAACAAAATTAATTAGAACTATGATCCAACAGTGACCTTGGCAACAAGGTAAAAAAGACTGATATAATGATTGCGGTCAGAAACCATGTACACAGTCTTAATAAAACAGTAGCCATACCTTTTAACAAAACAATGAGCAAAATATCCTAGATAACTTTCTTTGGATATGGTGCAGTAGATATGGAGAACATACTGTGTTAAATTGGAATCATTTTTCGAGATATTTGAATTATTTTATGATGTCACCTCTAAATGTGTTTTTCTAAATGTGTAGAAAAAATAATTTAGTATATGTTGAATATTAAATATAACTAATTGGGATATGTTGAAATATTTCTGTGCTTTTTTAAATCTAATGGAATGATACAATTGTGACCTGTATTTTCCTTAATTTCCACAGTTAATTAGGGTACTACAGAAACAATCTATAATCTAGACCTTTCTTTTATCCATATATGCTTAGCAACAATTTGTAGGGAAGATTCGGACAAAATGCGGACAAACTTTACATCCAGATTTAATTTGTTGTCAGCATGTTTGTCCTGTGAGGCTACTTTACAAAGCTAAAAGCTTTTCTAGAAAGGAGGCATTTATTTAAAGTAATTCCTGAAGAAATCTTCAGCTTTAAAAACAGCATTCAGGGGTGCATAATTCAGCTTCCTTCAAAGTTTAATACAAGTCCGTTAAACTATGGTTCTCTTCAATGCTGTGATGTAGCTTTTGGAAAGCAGCGGAAAAGCACTTTGCACAAAGACACGCTAAGCACACACCAGCTTTAACAGTGGTTAGGTCATCAGGAGAATGCCCTGAGGGTAAGTCATTAGTAAGACTAATTCATTCTAATTTCTATTTCATTATAACAACTGGGCCAAGTCATATTTTGATCACATAATTTTAAAAAATGAAACCGGAGTAATAAAGGGGGAAAATGAATATTCCTAAGTAATAACCCTATTAGTTCAAGGAGTAGAAACAGGTCTGAATTCACAGAGCAGCAGAGGGATGACATCAACAAGGATGTGTCAAGAGGCAGTGGTCTATCGTAACATTGCTGTTGTCCAGTTCTTCCAGGCAAACTTATCGATTAAAGATATTTGACGCAAGGATGCGTGTCTTCCACATATTCTACATTCATCTTGCAAGGACAAATAATAAGCTCTGTACTGTTCTTCAAAATGTTAACAAACTACTGCAGAAATAATCAGAGAAAAAGTATCTCAACTTTAGTTAATAATATGCTTACTGTAATACAGGCTCATTTTAAGAGCAGTTGGATTACCTTTCTCCTTGCTTTCCTCCACTTTTAGGATTCACAAAGACAAGGAGAGGATGGGTTCCAGCTATTGTAGTGATCTAAAAAAAACAGCAATATGAATACAATGCAATGACAATAGAAAAATAAATATAAATGTTTATAAATATATAAATAAAACTCTTCCAATCTCTTTTGTTTTGCTCAGTATATTTGTTCTTAAAAGTTTGATGACCTCTTTTCAAGCAATGAAAAAAGCTGTTTTACAGAAAATGCCTTGGTTAAGAAAATGATTGTTCAAGGTAATAAATACACATTTATCATTAATGATAATGCTGTCTGTCCATTATTTAACACTCTAGTGAACAGCTTCATGGAAAGTAAAAAATAGTAGACATTTGTCTTTCAACATGCAGGTGACATTTACATGTTTAGAAATTGTTCAGAACTGTGCCCCAGAACACAGCGTTTCATAAAAGTGACAAGGAGACACGGAAAACTTTTGGCCAAGTGTGTCACGCGGCCTTTCAGGTAACAAGGAAAAAAACTCTGCTTGGATTAATAAGGACATAAATGGAAATGGATAACCTGATCATGTTCAGATTTGATACAGTAGGAAACAGAATCAAATGAAGGCAACTTTCACCAATTAGTGAAAAAAACAGACTAACATGAAGAACATAATTATACTGTATGTATGCCTAACATTTTCATGTAGGGTAAAATTGTCCAATGACGGTGACAAAGCACTGTAAAGGAAGGCGTGCAATGAATAAATTTAAGATGCCTTAAAAGAAACAGGTTTGAATTTAAATACTTGTGCTGCCCACAGCCTTAGAGCAACCTTCCTGGAAAACACATGGTACTCAGCTGTTAACACTGGAGTGAACTGCTCTTTTTCTGACAAACAGAAGAAGATTGGTATGCAAGGTACATGTCTGCATTGGAGTTTATGCACCCTGTCACCATAACAACTATAATACTTCAGAAACTAATGAAACACAAGTAGCCTTCATTTGTGAAAATGTTTATTCACTTTCTGCTTTCTGTGAGCTCAGTGTGCACTGATGATTCTGCAAATGACAAAGATAAAGCACTTAACTACCTTAGTCCAATGTCCCGGTAGACCTAGGTAAATTAATGAGCCTCATCCAAAGGTTATGAGTGATCTATTACTTCCTCTAATTATAAATAATAATCCTGATTATTATGCTGGTTAGCAAGAAAGAACAGAGATGAATGTTATTAAATATGATTAATCGTCTTCTCTGAGCCATGTGGATCACTTTTGTCATCAAGTTAGCCTGTTTCAATTCATGTGAACTCCTTATTACTGTAATTGTCATTATGATTATTATCTTCAGTTTTTCTGATAGTTTTCCATGGTGAATACTGGACAGAATACATATGCCCCTTCCAGGTTTCACATCAATATCTCCCATAGCAGATGGGGTCATTAATATTTTGATTGTACAGTATGTTGAAAACAAGAATGAAAAGCCGAAAAAGGTTTGGATTACCTGAATTTGAGTCTCACAAACCCTGTTAAAATGTTTTGATAAAGGAAAGTTTGAATAGTCACTTACTGCATATCTCACATTTAGAAGAAACCACTTGAAACGGAGCCTGAAATAAAGTACCTACTAATTTTAAGACACACAGATATTGACGTTTTTGGATAATTTATTTTCAGCTTTTTTGATCAGGTAAACTGGCAAGCTCAGAATTAAAAGCACCCATTGTAATATCAATATTGTTTTATGTACTTCATAGATAGTTGTGTACATAAATTGTAATTAGGGAATGCAATGTTCCACTGGACTGTCATAAGCAGTCCCCCATAATATTATCACTATGTATGTTATCACTAACTATGGCTGAAAAGCTGATCAGCACATTTGTGTTTTCCCAAATTGACTACTGTAATGCTCTACTCTCTGGGGTATCTAGATCTACATTGGCCCAACTGCGGTATGTCCAAAATTCAGCAGCCAGAATCCTGGCCAGGTCTAGTGCAAGTGATCACATTACTCCTATCCTGAAGTCCTTGCTCTGGCTTCCTGTCAAATTCCAAAATCTTCATGCTCGCCTATAAGGCTCTGCATGGCTTGACATGTACCTGTTTGAACTATTATCGCCCTACTCCCCACCTCGCAACCTTCGCTCTTCTAATTCTGGTCTCCTAACTGTCCCCCAAGCCTGTCTACACTCTAGGGGTGACAGAGCCTTCTCCTGTTATGCCCCCAAGCTCTGGAACTCTCTCCCCAAGGATATCAGAGAGTCACCTTCTCTAAACTCCTTCAAATCCAGACTCAAAACCTTTACTTAACTCAGAGCTTTTAGTTAACTGGTTCCATTCTTTACCCCTCTGCTCCTACTTTACTTAGTACCACCATCCACAGTCTCCTCTGTGTATTGTAATTGTGTTTTATCTTGTGTATTCTTTTTATTTATTGTTGTTGGCATTCTGTAAAGTGCTTTGAGAAGCCACCTTTAAAGGCACTATATAAAATAAAGTTTATTATTATTATAATTCCTGAAAACTGCAAAGAGACACATGGGACTGGAGCACATTGATAAGGAGAACAGAAGACATGGTTAATGTATCAATTCAGATGTCCTCATGGGTGTACAGACAAAGGCTGACAAGTAAAAAAATACCACTATAAATGGGAAGGAGAAATTCCAAGCTTCAGGACAGTACTGAACCAAAGAGACAGGTGGAAACTTTCACATCTTGTAAGAAGATCACGTCACCACAGACACCTAATGGAATTCTTGCAGCAGAAATCAGTAGCTGGACCAACCCACTGTTAGGGGCTATAATCTATATATATAATATTTCATTAATAAAAAATAATTAGAACTGTATATAGTGTATATATAGGATTTTTTGAAAGTAAAATCATAATAACGCAAAGCTGTCACATACCCTGTTTGCAGCACTAGAAATAAGTTTTTGTTTTGCTCTTGCTTCTGTCTTAATTTCAATAAGATATGGCAGCTGATGCAAAAACATGAAGCCATGAAACGCACCTGGAGCCCTTGACCGTCCACAGTAACAGAATTGGCTCTTTGCATCTTTGCTCTGTCCCCTGATCTCTTCGTCTGACCCGAAACACCGTCTCTTTTCAGAGTCGCCTGCCTTTCCTGGAAGAAAGTCATAACACCTTTCAGGCTGACAAGGAGACAAGTTACAAAACGAGGACACTTGTTGAAAGCTCTGCTCGGTGGAACTCTTCTGGCAGAGGAGCCCCCTTCACACGGAATGAGCCAGGGAGCTGCTCTAAGAGTGAAGTTGGGATGCGGGGATGGATGCAAGGGAGGTTCACAAAGGGGTGCTTGGAAGATGAGAAGTAGGAGATGGAAAGTGGGTGACATCAGAATTTGACCTCATCCCAAACAACATTTAAATGAAAATACTGTTCATGTTGCTACATTACTTATATACAGTATATATATTTGATATTCATGAATACTATATACAGTATACACTACAGTATGTTTCCACTCCAAAACCAAAGCTCTGTGTGCAACATTTGTCATTTTCTTTACTTTGGTACAAATACATTTATGTGTGTCATTTAATCATGAAAAACTAAAGTTTGTAATGCATTTTATTTAGTCTGCATATACGGTAGTATCATATCATATCTAGGGTCTCTACTCCACTTACTCATTTAGGAATGTAGTCTGAAAATTCTGAGTTTCACACAGAATTTAGAAACATTAAATATGCAGCCACATACTGTATATTGTGTATGTACAGTACAAAACCAAGATATTACAAAAAAATAAAAACAAATTGATGTACAGAACTTGACTTTGGGGGATCAGACATTTTTCTTTGGTTGAATCATCTTCTAAAGTGATACTGTAAGTCTGGTGACATTTTTTGGAATCATGGGATATGTGTAGCACCAGCAACAAAATCAACAACATTTTCCCCTTTGAAAGTATCAGAGCCGCCCATTGTATCTCCTCAGACAGACACCTAGTGTAAATTGCATTGTCACAAAGATAACTTTGTTTTCTCTGCTGGTTAGTGTTCCAGCTGACAGTATATAACTTTTTTCACACCAGTTGTAAAATATTCTTAGGGCTGTGTTTTATAGGTTACAATGAGTGTTTTAACAGGTACATTTTTTACAAAGATTTAACAGGTTCTGAAAAGATTTTACATATATTATGCAGGGTATCTACCTTACAAGTTAAAAGGTGCCAGCATATATATTCAACTTTTACACCACACATGTCCTTGATGATCTGTAAATTTGCCTTTATAAAGAATGTGCTAATTCACTTCAGCTCACGAGCTCTTAAAATAGCTTGGCCATCATTGTCTGAAAAACCTACCAGTGTGTCTCTGACCATTGCAGTTTTAGACTTTACTGTATATATATATAATATAACCCTACACAAGTATTTTAGAAAGAAGCTTTAGACATTTATTTTAGAAAGTGGACTCTTATGCTTACTACCCATACATTGCATGAACTTTGGCTTTTGTATAGCCTGACAAAGTTATTTCATTAAGTTTTTTTAAAAGTACTGAATCTAATATGGATAACCAATAATTTTGCAGACAGATATCAGGACCTGTCCAACAAGCTGTATACCGTGTGAAATTCTCAAGAACTCTTCAGTAGCACTTCATTTACATGTTGCTTCATAATGGCTTCATAATCCCTTCATAACTGCTATACACAATGTTATAATCAAATGCATAATGTACAGCGACATGAGCAAATGACATAACATGTGCCAACCTCATGACACAGAGTGAATGTCACATGCATCGTGCCAAGCACTCAAAATGACCTTGTTGTCATTTGCAGGCGTCCCTGTAAAGTATTATACACGTGTCTTCTATAGCAGTTATGGAGGGATTATGAAGCCATTTAGTACCGACATTCAATTACAGCGTGACCTACTCTTTTAGATTGCTTTGCGTAATGCCTTTTTTGCTTTGCATGTAAACCATAATGGATGCAGAAAATCGCAATGACAAAAGATAGAGCACTGATCTGAAATTAATTTTAGAACATACAGGTTGTGAGAGGTTTACTATGTTTATGTGTATTGTGTTTACAGGAAGTTTGTCTGTGTTCGTTGTCAAAACCATGAGGACAAAGAGAAATAAGCATTAGTAAAATATGAACGTTTTTAAACTTAAATTTACCTCGGGAGGAACAGCCAACACAACTAACAGAACATACAAAGAACAGAAGTTGATGAATTATCGCTGTTAGTTACTGTGGGGGTTCATAGAACGTTCAGTATCTGTTACCATTCGCCTAATTTATTTGTTGCTGAGAATGCTCATTTGTTAAGGTTCATGCCTGCAGTTTCACTAATTTGGATTATCCTAATTTAACTTAATCCAAATAATCTTGTTCTTATTATTATTTGATATACTTTGCCCACTCTGAGCCACATTGTGGGAGAAATAATAGATGAAACCGCACCTCTAATTTTACATTGCATGGTAAAAAAAAATGTTCATTTTAAAAAATGGATTTTTGAAATAAATCGAATTGACACAGCCCAGTTGTTCTACCCCTTTAATCTCAGAATGATTGGGTTTTTTTAGGTGTGTTTGCATTTAGCAGTTTGCAAAACTTTCAGCTTCTCTCACATTTTGCTTTGCCAGATAAAAGCACAGGAAGAAACAATTAGAATTAAACCCTGTTTTCTTTGCTTGTCTTCTAACTCTTACCTGTCCATTGCTACAATCTCTCCATAATCGGACAATGGTTGGAAAAATAACTAAATGACTGTAAGTCATTTTTGTTACTGCTGTATGTTACTATGGGGCAGAGTTAATTTTCATTGTCCAGATATAAAGGACAGGTGATGCTTAATATAAGGGGTAATTTTATACGTTACACATACTGTATTGCATGATTTTGAATTTTTCTCAAAATTAAATACAGTATACTATACATACATGGAATATGATGTAATTGAAATATACCATAAACACCAAGATTCATAGAAGAACAAATCAATATCAGCAGCAAAACTGGCAATATTTTGTTACAATTTTCTTACTACAGTATCTACTACTTTCTCTGTGTTTGTTACAGTACAAAAAGCAGAGATAGACAAACTCACCAGCACTACTGGACAGATCGTCGTAGGAGGCAAGATGTGGTCTTTCAGCACCCCACAGTCACATTCAGGTTTCATGTGTGATGCACACTTGTTGTGAAGCTAATACAGTAAATAAAAAACAATTTGATACATTATACAGTAGGTACATTGTATGCAATACAAATAACATTAAACACAATACCTAGATTAAATCACAGATATGTTGTGGTAGCCATCATTAAATCTAATGCTCAAAGATTGGAATTCAAATCGAATTTATTATTTAAAGTGATAACAATTAGTGATTATTAATTTTACATTTATTAAGACTGAACAGAAGCAAATAGGAAATGGTTATAAGCTGTGTAGTGTTTACTACTTTGCTCTTATATTTTCTTCTATTTTCATTTACAGTCGCTGGCCATTCAGAGGGCTAGTGACTGTTCTGCAAAATTCCATGACAGGGGTTCATTTTTACCATTTACGTAGCTAATTAATTAGTCCTGATTGGTTCCAGTTAGCTAATGAAGGATCCCTGGTCTCAGCATCCCATTGCTCTTCTGTTCAGAAACTAGGAGAGTAAAATCCTTATCTGATTAGCCTTCTTCATTATTTATCTTGAAGATGCTTCGATTTCTTAAAAATGTTTTGGGTTGACAGTCTGCTAACATGGACATTCTAAAAGTTAAGCATATGGCACTTAAAATGCAATCATAAACCTCTTTGTTATAATTCTAAAAAGCAGAAAGCAAATTGTAAATCCTGTCTCTGTTTACTGAGAGAAAGGTGTCTAAGGCATAAAAATTAAAATCTTACAGGGGCTGATTTAGCTGGTATCAAAGCTTAACTGAAGGATAATTTAACAACATGGTAATCTGTCGCGTTCGTCATGCTAATTCTCATCTCCAGCAGTGAGGCTACTTGTACAATAATTAATGCACACCAGGCCACATAACATTAAATAAATGTATCTCAATAAGTGCTTGAAATTCAGTGATAATTAGCAGCACTGCTTCTCTGTGACACGCATGCTTGTCTATGAAAAATTGCTTAATCTTCTTATTAATCTCTGAGGTCTCTTGTCAAACTGAACCAGTTTTTGTGAAGAATAAGAAAATAAAGTTATCTATTTCTTCAAAAAAATATCTGATAATATTATACTCTTTTTGATTTATAACACATTTACCTGATCTCTAGATATTCTGTTAAAGTGTATTTTATATTTAAGATTTTCCATCAAAACAATCAGAGGTTGCTGAAGAAAAAAAAGTAGCCTTCTAATACAGTTATTATTCCATTTGATTGTATCTCATCAGTTTTAGTGAAACACATTGTGAAACCTACAGTATTTCAATGAAGAGTGCAAAAACACAGTCCAAGGTGTGAGACCTTTCAAAAAAGCAGTTTTTGCTGATTTTAGTTGGGGTAGATGGAGAAATAGTTACTGTTTTGTTAGCCTCTTTTGTTTCTAGCCTTTCTTATGTTTTAACATGTCAGGAAAAAAGTAACAGAAGCTGCACAGAAAAAAATAATGGAATAAAAATGAAAACAAAAAGCAAAATGAAAATACCTAACTATAAAATATAGCGTGTTTTTTCACGTTTGAATTATAGTGCAACTTGGAAGCAGGGAGAGTGTTTTTTGGCATATTATTAATTATTTAAATTCATAAAGTCCATGAATTCTATAGTTTTGTATCTCAGGAAGTAGTTGATTATGTTGTGACATCAGTACCAAATGCAACAGTTCACTTAACTGGCATTGCAGTACAGTTCATTGCATATTTATGGGAGGAGAACAATTCTGACAATTAGCATTTTAAAATTAGTACTTTGAAAGCTATGCATGAATTGACCAACAGTTTAAATGAAATTCTGTTACAATCATTTCAACCTGTCAGAAGACATCTTACTAGCCAAAAAGCTCCTGAACAGGGCTTATATTGTCTTATATTTTATGCACTTGCAGACACATACAGTAATTGCTGTGAGATCTTAAACTTATTTTCAGAAAACTGAAAAACTCATGCATTCTATTATTTGAAAGAATAAAGGACATGAAAGTGAAAGTTGTCAGCTGGCTTCCTCTCAATTTTAACCTCTCTTGTGTTCTAATAATATGTTCTAATAGGTTCCAATAAAAGCAATTAAATGGGTATTTTACTTCTTTCATTATATGAGCGGGACCTGACTGTAAGAGAGTCAATGCATTAATCTCAGTTACAATTTGTAACTATTACAATGTGAATTAAATAACATTGTATTCAAAATGTACTCATTAGAATAGTCTTAGTAGGATATTTAAAGAGGCTGAATTCTCCGCTTCATTTCTCTGAGGTTTACTTACGGTAATTTGGCACCAAACACAGTGAAGTCCAGTGAGGCCCTGGTAACATTTGATGTTTTTATGACATTTGTCACATTTTGTTGGGCAATTTCCTTCCACCCAAAAATGATGCATCACCTGTATACAGTCACATATGAGAAAAAAATATGTTATGCATACCCTTTTCACAGCCTTGCTGTCTGCTGTTTAAACCTTGCTAATCTTTCAATTAGCTGTGCTAAATATTAACATTTTGCGTTAATTCCATTAGCTGTGAAAGGGGCTTTCAAATAAAGCTCCATGGCACAAAGCTGCTGAGATGCATGCATTTTTCTCAACACTTGAATCTGACTTACTTCAGCGTTCTTTTTGGACTTGACGTAAGTTTTGATACAGGATGGAGGAGCCCTGGCTACACACCGTTCATGAACTGTGTACTTGCAAACTGGAAAACAAAAATTATTTTTATATAGTAATGCATATTAAATTTGAGCACACCTGAGAACATTCCATATCTACCGGTCATTGTCCAAGCTTATATTGGTAATGTAATAGCAAAAGATAGGGGGGTGGGAATGCGTTAGGAAAGCTCATAATTTTTTACTTCATGAGAATGGTGCTTATAGACAAAGACCGCCCCTAGATAGGGAATAGACTAACACAGGGGTCCTCTGGAAGATGAAGGGTCAGAGACACATACAGTATATACTGTATAACCAAAATGGAAGAGCTCTTTGATTCCAGCAAAGGTTAAAGAAATCAATTATTAAATGCACTTAATACCAAGCTAAGTAAACACTTGTGAGTGAATATCTGTACATATATTCAATAACCTTTAAAAAGTATAATGTGTTTCATTCTTGGTTAAAAGGATATATACACCCTTGATGACTTGAGATCAACTGTGTCACTGTACGTGATGGCACTGAGTGAATTCTTAATGCTGGATGGAGCAGATCAGGGTCTCATTATGTGCTATAAAGTACTCTGCTCGAGGGCTTTTCTGACTCTGCAATCCATACAACATCTGCTTCTCAAAAGTCAAGTTCGCAGGTAAGCCCAGTCTGGCAATTAAAAGCGTCTTCCACTTGTTCATTCAATCAAATACTGAATTCTTCCTAATTTGTGTTTTTTGTCATTTCCTGCTGGTCTCTTGCTGCTGTTGCATTTATAAATGCATTTTTTTTCCAATGTCTTTGGCAATGTGATGTTAAGTGTCGCTAAAACAGCTCAGAGAAGTACTTTTAAATATTCAGAATCTATGTGAGCACTGTTTCAAGATTATAAATTAATGCAGATGTGTTGTGAAAGTAGACAACTATTGTCTCAATGCTTTTGGTCCTGTAGCTTGTACGAAAAAATATTTTTTCCAAAAACAGATGAAGAATCAGCCCAGGGCCTTTTGAAATGTACAGTATCACTTGGTATCACACACCATGCATCAGTAAAACCTCACTGGAACTTTATGAAACAACTATCAAATCACCTACACAATATTTGGTAGTTCCTGAGTAAAATTGGCACATGACAGTTTTGCGTAAAAAAAGTAGACTTTAAACTGATTGGTAGTAAACAGATACAGTAGTGTGCATGAATGTTTATCCATCTGTTATCTGACCACTTCCTCCAATTCATGGTCACAGGGGAGACAGAGCCCATCCCAGCAAGAAATGGGCACAAGGCTGTGTACACCCTGGACAGGACGCCAGTCCATCACAGGGCACAGGCAGGGTACACCCTGGACAGGACACCAGTCCATCACAGGGCACAAGGCCATGTACACCCTGGACAGGATACCAGTCCATCACAGGCAGACAGAGAGACACAGGGCAGACACAGAGTGGTAGATAAAGCTTGAAAGGTTAATAGATTTATACTGTATATACTGTACTGTACAAATTTAAGAGCCTAGGTGTGGGGAACATGATGATCATCAAATCCATGAATTAATATCAGCTGACATCAAATATATTTACTATGAGAAAATATTCCAAAGGGACTGAGTACATTAATATAAAACACGAGTAATCTGAATTTTTTTTTGTGAGATCTAAGGCATATGATACTTACATGAACAGCAGAGCCCTTGCTTTCCCAGTCCAATCAGCATGTTCAAACACAGGTTGCAGTAGGCAGGCTTGTTAAAATGCTTAAGTCTCCAAATGTGTTGCCCATCATCCTTTACGTTCTAAAAGTAAAAGAGTTGTTTTTAATAAGATACACTAATTACATTTTGAATTACACCTGACAGGAAAGTGAAGCATCCTAAAACTTTACATGGGAATATATGGGCAGAGCTATCACAATTTCCTCATCTCGCTGAGACAATCAGAGGTGTTCTTATTTTCATAAAGACTTTCACAATGGAACGTGCAGCGTTTGCA
The DNA here is from genome assembly GCF_040954835.1 of Lepisosteus oculatus. Classification (NCBI taxonomy): domain Eukaryota; kingdom Metazoa; phylum Chordata; class Actinopteri; order Semionotiformes; family Lepisosteidae; genus Lepisosteus; species Lepisosteus oculatus. The sequence continues at coordinate 2,697,352 of NC_090705.1, read as the reverse complement.
CCGACAAGTTAAACAACTTGCAGGAATGAAGCACCATATTTTTGAGTGCATTGATGTTTTGATGATAAATCACATGTGGGCTGTAATACTCTAGTAATGGAACAGATTGGGAATTGAATTGTACAAATGTATACCGTTCTGCTCATACTTTGAAAAGTGGCAGGTATATCCTTTTCCAGTTATTATTTCTACATTTAAGTTCCATGTAAAATGGTCTGCCCCCTGTTTTATCACAGCCAAAAAGCTTTTAAGCCACCCACACATGGCCAATTCTTCTGTCAGATTCTTTCACAATACAGGTGTCATATCTAATTCAGTATCTCCTGGAAATCTGTATCCCCTTCCGAAATGCTCACATGCTGTTAAAATCTTTCCCCCTTACACTCTCAGGGAGGCAGGATTTATGTCATCCTCCAAGTATAAAATGATTTATATGTAACACATAAGGACAAAAGGGTGGCAGAGTGGTGCATTGGTCAGCATTGCTGCCTCGCAGCCCTGGGTCCCTGGGTTCAGTTCTGAACCTGAGGTGCTATCTGAGAGGAGTTTGCATGTTCTGCCCGTGTTCGTGTGGGTTTGCTCCAGGTGCTCTGCTTTCCCCCCACTGTTCAAAAACATACTGGTAGGTCAGTTGGCTTCTGGGACAATTGAGAGTGTGAGAGAGTGTGTACAGAATGTGGTTTGTGTCTGTCTGCATTCTGATGGACTGGTGTCCTGTCCAGGGTGTACCCTGCCTGGTGCCCATTACTTGCCAGGATAGGCTCCAACTTCCTCATGATCCTGAAACAGATGAAGCGGTTAGAAAATGGCATAAGGACAAGGCACATAACCTTCAGCTTAAGTTTTTAAAACCTTAAAAACCGATAGAGACATCCACAAACAATGAGCTCCTTTTTTGTCCATATGGCTGAAACACATACAGTACACAGCCCCTGCATCATGAGGCATCCTGGAAAGTGTTATGAAATGTGCATTTGGAGGGTGATGCAGATTTCTGAACTGGATACAACACCGGCACAGAACCTTAAACCTCACCTTTTTATTACTTTAAAACTGCTTGCAATTTGAAAAAAAATCCATGATATATGAATGCTGTATTTCTGGGATATGTGATCCCTTTTGCCTTATGTAGTGTGTGGGTGTGTGTGTGTGTGTGTGTGTGAGACCGAAAACAGTTATGAATGGAATTTAAGGGTGTACAGTACAAATATTTTTATTTGACAGTGTTTATAACACAATCACACTCTTAATTTCGCTATCCTTCACACCTGCAAGCAAATACTAAAAGACAATTCCTAGAGTGACCTCTAGTGGCACAATACTGTATAACTAAACCTCAAGCAAGATCGTTTTCTCGAAAATCATAGCGTGAATTAATGTCAAAACTGGTATATTATAAATAAATTTAAACCAAGAAATGTACAAAAATAGTCTAGGAAGGAGAATTTCATTTTTAGCAGCAGGGCACTGGCAGAGAATTTGAGGTAGTGGCGCAGAAACGTCAGAGCTCTGCTGCCCTCTAGTGACAGACTGAGAGATATCTCTACACGTTATGGGATACTGATTTGTTTTTACTGCGTCCTTTAGCAACAGATGAAAAAAGCATTTTAACAAAGCACAACATACAGAAGCTTCTCCTCTTCCCATGCGGTTTTCTTTGGAAAAAGAAACTGTGGATCAGAGGAGTGCTGATTGTATAGAGTAAATAGTTGGGCCAGGCAGAAAGATTTCTCTTGGGTTCAGACATCACTCCATACCCCAATATCCTTTCATTGATATGCGAGAAATTACAGTATTCTACAGTAAATATCCTACTGCTGGCCTATCTGCTTCTGGACACCCAGAGACCCCCAAGTACAGTGAGTCAAGGGGCAATGGAGGTCTGTGAAGATTTGACATCATGAACCCAGAGAACATCTTTAAACAGGGGAGGACATTATTATGGTGGGACGTCTGCTGCACTGCTGAATGCTGTTTTCTAAACTCTGTTAGGATAAGACTGTCAAAACAGAAAACGCACACAGATTATTACCCTTGACACCCAGATTCTAAGAGAAAAACGACATGATCTTAACGAGTAGGCTTCTGTCAAAATTCGAAAACCATTGCTGTGTTTATGTTCTGTGTTCAGATTGCAGAACTATACTTAATTTAACCATCTCCATGCTGACACGCAAATTAACCTATTTAAATGATACCGTATTCTCACAAGTACTTTCATATGTATCAGAATGGTTCTTATTCCAGGTACAGGTTATCCCGCAGCCTATCCCAGAAGCATGGCAAGCAAGGCGGTACCACATCCTGGATGGGAAGTCAGTCTGTCGCAGGGCACCAACACGCATTCAGAGGCAATACGGTGACACCAGTTATCCTAGCAAGCATGTTTTGGGAATGCGGGAATACATAGGAAACACCTGGAAAACCCATGGTTTTCTGGAACACGGAAACAGGAAGAATTCTTGAAGAATTCAGAAACAGGGACCCCACTCAGAGTCCCTGATGGAAGCCAGGACTCAGCAGCTGTGACTCACCCACATGTTGCCCATGAAAATATTTTTACTAACTTACTGCATGGCTTTTCTGTGGCCCTCTGTGTCGCCAAGACAGAACTGTTAAAATTATATTATACAATATTTTACATCATCTGTAAGAAAGAGCAATGGTCACCCCTTTGTGGGTGTCAAAGCTATATTAGGTAAAAATAACTAATACCTATGGGCAGAGGGGCTGGCTAAGGATCTGCTCCTGCAAGGTTGCCAGTTCAAATCCCGTGGCCAGCAGAGGAATCCTATTCTGTTGGGTCCCTGAGCAAGGCCCTTAACCCCAGCTGCTCCAGGAGCGCTGTACAATGGCTGACCCTGCGCTCTGACCCCAAGCGTCTCTCCCTGTCTGTGTGTCTCATGGAGAGCAAGCTGGGGTGTGCGAAAAGACAAATTCCTAATGCAAGAAATTGTATATGGCCAACAAAGTGATCTTATTTTACAAAGGAGGCACTTCCTCACCTAAACAGTTGAAGGGGTATGGAACAAGTACAGAAGACATTTAAAAAAACAACTAGATGAGATCCTTGGATAGGCTGGCTACTAACTACTAACTACCAAATGGACTTGAAGGGCTGAATGGCTTCTTCTCGTTTGCAAACTTTCTTATATTCTCCAGTCCTGGTCCTAGAGGGCTGGTGTATTCACAACCAACTGGGCTCATAACAACCCGAATCAGCTCTCATTTGGTTGAACTGAGACAGTTTAACAGCTTCGCCCAGCTCTTAAGGGGCTTCAAAGAGACTCAGATAGGCTCCTGAACCAATGACCCCCCAGGACCAGGATGAGGGATCCCTGCTATGGAGTGTGTGAAGCAATATGATAAAAGCTTTGCACATGTTAGTAGTGAAATCACTCCACCTAGTGGCAAGTGATTTGAATAATCCACCAATATGAACAATGATGTGAAAATCATACCATATGAAAAATATGAACAATATCATCAAGATACATACAGTAGAAAGCAATCCTGACAACATGGTTGCTCATTATGAAACATTGTAGAGATTGTGAGTCTCTAGTGCCTGAAGGTAATTATCACATGCTTGAAAATTAATATACCGCTAGACTGGTCAGTTTTCCTAACTGAAAGGCTACAGTCCCATTTAATTTGTAAGCTCAGTGCCTGAAGATTTATTGAAATGATGAAGACTTAAGTTGAAATGTAATTTCAAAAACCCTTCAAGCCCAGTATTTTGAGATCTGTATTTATTAAAACAAATACATTAGGATCCAAAGCATCTCATGGCTGCCCTTGCCAATAATTCTTTCACCTAGACAATATTAAAACATTGTTAAGTACATAAATCCCTTTGAAGTGAAGGACCAACATTTCTAATGAATAATTGTCTTTTATATTGTCATTCAAATGCACTTAATATTTCATATATTATATTGTAGATCTCCTGTGTCTGCTTTCTGGTGCACAAAACGTAAAGAACTTTAATGAAATCTGACACATGCTGGTGTGTCATTCAGAACTGCAGACTATAAACTGTCTCACACTGTTTTACGCAGTGAAGATTTTCTGGTGAGTTTCCTGAAACTCCCTTCCTGCCAAAGTCACTACTGACGCAGTTTTCTAATATGATCTGATTTGTCATTCTTGCATGCAACCTCACACCTGGTATTAGGTTGGGAGGGCTGTGATTCTCACCTGAAACAAGCAGCTTTCTGATAATGGAGGGATGGAGGTTTGCCAGTACTGATGATTTAACTGAAGAATATTCTTCTTTGCAAGGGGAAATATTAAAAAGTAATCTCCAGTCTAGCAATGGTTGTATCATTTATAAAATAAATTACAATGCTAACAAAATAAAACTTTGCAGCTTTAACAATATTAGATACTACCTGCAGTGCAAAATGTTTTTCTAGAAGTGCAACTGTCAAGTCTAAAAGAGCTATAAAATGTAGACCATGAAAATGTTTGTAAGACAATTACTCCACCTAGTGGCTTAATATGTATTGTTGATACCAATAATTCTTCACACCAAACGGATAAAAATGTAACTCCGACATATTCAGAAATCAAACCTCAAGAATATGTAGCACTGTACTTCACGAAACAAAAAGTAAAAATACACCTTTAGGTCTGTCAGTTTCCAATAAAAATCCAAATGGGATAGCCTGACCAGAAGTACTGTATGGTGTAAGTAATGCATACAGTACCAGCACTGAGCACTCCTATTAGTCCTTAACTGTGTTTTTTTTATGCTGACTCCACAATTCCTAAGTTGTGGCTGCTTATTAATTAGAGCACGTTTTTCACAAAGTTCAGACTTGCTCTGTTTTTGGGTAAACAGCTTGTTCTAAAGAAAATGATACCCACTGGAATGGAATGTCTGAAGTCTGAAGTAATGCTAAAAGATTTAGGAATAATAGTAGAGTTTTGATTTACAGTAGGTGTGTTTGGGGCGAAGTCAAATTGCAACTTGAATTCACCCATCTGAATTATTTTGGCTCGTTGGCCCTAGAAACACAGCACTGGGCAGGTGAAACGACACACGTTAGATGGCATAAATGTCATGCTCATGTTCCTGTTAAATGAACATCTAACGTCCAGGATAATACACTTGCAGATTTAATCCATTGGCAGCCACTGTTCTGTACATTAACACAGGCACTTCCTTTTCTAGGATATTTGATAATACACTCTTATGTTTGTAAGCATGATAGCAGACGTCTATCAAATAGCTGCTTATATACAATTTCAAAGTTTTAGGCGGAAGTATTTAATAAGTATAAAAACTCACTGTTTCGAGCCCAAGTAGCACAAGCAGTGGGATGGTTGTCATTCCCCCTTGTGTCCATTCCTTCAGCGACACTGTGCCATCGTGATCATAGTCAATTTCCTCCATCATCTCCTGAAGAATCTACAGCCACACAGTGAACAGACATCAGAGCACCCGCACTTTCAACCATGAACCTCAAACGGGCTTTCAAAACAAGACAGCTTTAACAATCTTATCTCTTTATTTCATAGAGTGCCTTTCATGACTCATCATTTCAAGATAGAGAAAAAGAAAAAAAAAACTTACCTGGACCAAAAAATTATAGTAAGGTTGCTAACAGAGCTATAAAATCCAATATGGGCTAGAAGCTGATTCTACCTTCTTGGAGCAGCGGAACACATAGCACAGTCCCCCAGAATGGAACAGACACATAGTGTAGTATATGTGATGTAGCTGGGGAGCTGGACTGTTTAAGGCCTTAAGGATAAATGCCAGTATGTAAGTTTGTACTCTAAAATCCACTGGCAGCCAGTGCAGGGAACCTCAGACAAGAGTTATTGTTTTCATCCATTTCTTACAGTTTGTGTTTTGTGCTCTGCCTTTGCATCCTCTCATTCATTTTCTCTGTATTTCATGCATGTTAATCAAAGAGCACCGACCTTAAGCTTTAATTCCTGGTGGAGCGAAGCTATAACAGACAGTCTTATGCCAGCACTCTAACTCTCCATTGAACACAGTATGATAAAGAAGTCTGTTAAAGCAGGATGATCAGAGTAACAATGGAAAACAAAGAGAAAAACTAATCTGCATTTACACATCACCTTAAATACCGCAGCGCCTACATTATATATTCGATAAAAAATGAAAAACCATTCAGAATTCTGAGTTATGCTACGTACAGGCTTGAGTTCTGTGACATCCCATTCAAGGTACTCTGCTACACGCATCATTTGAGAGATGATATTTTCTAGTTCCTGTGTAAATACAATTCAAAAAGGAAAGATAATAATAAGCATCCCTTAGACAATGCAGGTAACGAACAATGTAAAAAAATATGCAAAATTAATTTGGGCACGTGTTCTACCTGAAAATAGAGCAAAACTATTATACCCCTGGAGTCATGAGAAAATCTAAATGAAAATGAATGATTTTCTGATTTTACTGACGAACTCGAGATAGTGAATTTACATTTGATTAAACAGATTAAATTAAGCAAAGCCAGAGTCTTATATGGCCATTCCTCAGAATTTTGGTGCTGGTCCTATTCGCAAAGCAGCAGGAATTATACTCCAGCACAGGAACTGCAGTGCATCAGTCTGCGGTCTTATTCCTCCAAGTCAGACACTCAGTGGGGAGCACTTTGTGTTCCATAAAGATAATGAACTAAAAAAGAATTGCTCAATAAATGACATACAGTATCTCATTTACTAGTCAATGAGTGCATTACTGTGTACTCCTCATTTTGTTTTGTCATATTGGTCAAACAGATGAGCTGCCTACAAATTACAGCCTAAAATATTTATTTTACATTTTATTAAAGATAAAAATGACTTCCTGAGAATGAATGCATGTAAGCAAACAAAAAGGGATTCAGCTGCATATTTTAATTGCAAACTTGGAGCCTGGTTTTCCTCTTCCTCTTTCCTTTCACATCTTCATTTCTTTAGGTTTAAAATTAAGCCCAAAGCTAAAAAAAGATGCCATAGAATTTATTGTTTAAATGGTGCAGTAAACAGGGCTTTGTGACAGATGAGGCAATCTATTCTAATTCCATCAATAAATCAAAAAAACTCTCCAACATAAGAACAGCTTGCTCTTGTCAATATCATTGCATAAATGCATATGTTTTTATGAATCCAGACAATTTCTAAGTTAATGTATAGGGGCATGATATTGCATGTACTGTATAATAAAGTATTATTTTACCATATTAATAATAACTTTATAATATTTGAAAATAGTTATTATTAATATTTAATAATAACTTAATACTTAACAAACCAGTCTTTTTTCAAAACACAAAAAACTTTATATGTTCTGTGACTCTTCATGACTCTGTTTTGTCTGTGAGTTAGAATTTTACAGCCCTTAAGTTCGCAAGCAGGATATCGCTCATTAAAGTCATGCCAATCCCATGAGACACAAATTCACGGATGGGCTGAATTTCAACAAAGACTGCTTTCTCTGGTTTGTAAGAATTAGGAAAATCACTGCAATGTTGATTGAGCATGTTCTGAAGGAGTTACACTAGATACCAATTAAAAGTGCTGTCAGTAACACAAACCCTTACTGCCAAATACTCACTTAATATCTGCTCTGAGCCATTCTTCTCTTGTGGGTGCTATCCAGACACATTGGTTGTGTAACGTGTACTAGACATAGACTACAATTGGCAGAACGAGCTACACAAGTATGTGGTTGGTATAAGTAACTACAGAGGGATGATTAATCTCTCTAAAAGCCTTATTCTTACAAATAAAGCAAAGAGATTAAATCTCGCAACCACTGACACTAACATGCTAAAACTGTAAAATATTTACCGAGCTATCCAGATATCCATTTCCATCAGTGTCATAGAGATGAAACATGACTGTAAGACAAAGAAAGACAGGCATCTATTAAAACGTGGCATTGATATGAGTTGGGGTTTATCTTATTTCAAGTAAACAATGACAATGTTACAAGCCTTTTTCTATACTACATGCTACAATAATTGCTGGCATTTCTAGATAGTAAACTATATGTGCAGTATGCAGTATGCTCTCAATCTCTTCTACATATGTACTATTTCTAACCTCATGAATATCCTATGCAAAATAACTGTAATGCAAAAGAGCATTCTCATAAATACAGTACAACAACACACATACTGTACTGTATATAATGCTTTCAAATACATATGATCAGTTTTTTTAATTTAAAACCTTTTTTCTTTCAGAAGAGGTTTTTTGTACAGACTCAAACTCAAGATGAAAGCTACATGCCAGAATTTCATATTAAAAAGAAGAGGTTTTCCATGAAGCCATGAATGAGCACCACTACAGATAACCTCGTTAGATCCAACAGCTGGCACTGTGTGTGCAGCTCTCTTTACACACTCGTAGTGATTGTTTCTGTGATGTACTGTGAGAGTAAAATTCCTTGTAATACTGAAAAATGTGGAAAATCAATGTTAAGTATGACTGTAGTATTGTGTACAAATTACAGCCTAAAATATTTATTTTACATCTTACATTTTATTAAAGATAAAAATGACTTCCTGAGAATGAATGCATGTAAGTCAACAAAAAGGGATTCAGCTGGATATTTTAATTGCAAACTTGGAGCCTGGTTTTTCTCTTGTTTCACATCTTTATTTCTTTAGGGTTACAATTAAGCCCACTTTCATGCATTCCTCTTTTCACACACAACTACATCTTCCCCGTGGAACTAATCACAACAAACAGGCACTGTGACATTTCTAGGAGGATCTACTGGAGACAACCCTTCAAAGCATTTCAAGCTTTGACTTAATCCGGTCATCACTATGTCAGTAGTTACCTTTAAAATTAGGTATACGACAGGACATGTTTTCTGGTAAACAACCTTGTCTCATTATGAAATGAAAAATGTATGGCAAACTCCATGGAATACTGTAATCAGATTTAACAAAATTTCAGACTACTGTTGGAAAATTTGAACTGCACACATTTTTTTTCTTATGTTTTGCTACAAAGCATACAAAATGATCCATCTGGGTCATCAAAGTACCATTCTGAGACATCTCAGGTTTTAAACTCACGCAGCCTCTGTACTTTGTAGATACAGCCTATAACAGCGTTACAGCCATCTTGCACTTCTGCTCTATTGTCATGGAAACCGACTTCTCAACAAGAAGTAAAGTGGTTGGAGAAAACTTGGGAAAACTGGGACCTGAAAGACTGCCAGCCCCATGACAGGAAAATGGACCAGAGAAAAATGCATTAAAATGTTTTAAACAAGGACACCGCTACACTAATCAAGGTTTTCTATTCAATTAAACACACCAGTCTCTGGATTCCATAATGCACTAATATTCAAGCAATGTCATATCTCTCCGTTTTTGCTTCTGTTTAAAATTATTTTACACTAAATTCTCATGTGGCAAAGTCAAGATTTCATATTTGCACCTATAATACAGGTAGCATGTAAACAAAAAGTTTTTGTCATTGTTTAAAAACAGATTTTATGTCAGATGTACAGTATCTGGTCAACTCTTCAGGCAAATAAAAAATGATCATTTACAGTACGATACCTTGTTATTCCAAAGGTCACTTGAAGGATGACTCTTTTAGAAGCCAGTTAGGCTACTTGTTCAAATGAGCTCTTTAAAAAAGTCTTTAACCACAAAGACTGTACACATTTAGGCTGGCATAAGGTCCAGCGATAAACCATCCATCATACGTTATTATGAAACTCATAAAGCAATTTGACCAGGGTCTGTCTCTGTGTAAGACAGAAAAAGACAAACAACTGCATGGGTAGTATTTGGTCATTAATTATTTACTTAAACAAGACTCACAAATGTCAAGAAGATTGATGGGCACAAAATGGCAACTCAATTCAAAATTCAATTTCTTTTCAATTTTAAAGCTCTGAACACTCACTCAAGACACAGGTCCTGGTCTGTGACACAAACAGCTGTAGAAAACATGTAACCCATAAAGATGTTCACATACTGTATTCATCAGTAAGGGAATTACTAACAAAATCCAAAATATTGTGCTTCTCTTACAAGAACAGTACAGTTCTTGACTGAGTTTGGTTCTATAAACCGTTTGTATACTGGATTTTACTTTTGAGGCTTTGTGAATGTTTATTATTTTATACTGTGATGGTAGCAGGTTCCTATCCTACTACTGTATGTACAGTATTATGCAATAAAGTTAAAAAAATCATGGACTAAATTCTCCATTAGTATTAATAAATACAAATTACTAAAGTTTTCATATACTTTACATGTACTTTAATTTAAATGTAACAGTGTAACAACTTTAATTTATGTAAACATATTTAAAATGGAAAAAAAACTGGAATTACATTTTACATGCTGTATAATGGACTTTGTAAAAGTAACCCAGGGAGTACCTTAAATGCACAGCACATCATAAAGTCTTAGTAGTCCTAGAGCTTAAATGATTTTTGTAGATCAATTTAAATGTACATATGAATGCATCGTTTTTATACATAAATGTTATGTAAATGATCTTTTCGGAATGCATTTGGTTCAACTGTAAGCACAATACAGTAGCTAACATAACAATTTCAAGAAAATCAGTAATTAAAAGTAATCTCAAGTGATTACAAGTATATATAATTTTTTGTGTAGCATTCCCAAAGGATAATCTAGTGTTGTTTAATGTGCTAGTGAAATGAAATTGAATGAATTAGAGCAAGTAATGGTAAGGTCTTGATTAATTAAGGTGCGTTTCTCTGGTGTGGCGACTCCGGAGTTTCCTATTGAAAAGACAGGCTGGAGCAGGTCAACAGGGCTCACGCAGGGTTATCGCACAGAGCTGTGCTGATCTAGGAGAGGGGAAAAAAAACACTGGAAAAGCAGAGACGGGAACACAATCAACCGCTGGACTCACATGAGGAGAAAGAGGTACGGCAGACCAGAACCTCCCCCTCCTTGTACAGAAGCGAGTGAGTTTAGTAAAGGGGAGAGATCAGGAGCAGACGCTACTGCAGCATGTTCCCCGAGCACCCTGCAGCCAGAAGGAGACTCATTCATTCCCCACAAGTGCGGCGCCCCCTAGGGTGCGACATGACTCCTCCGCTACTGTACACAGCAAGTACTGTAAATTGCAGGAGCAGACTCTCCATTTAAAATAGTACTTTTGGTATATTCTACCCCTCATTTGGTAGAGCTCTGTCACATTCCATTTCAGCAGACAGACTGTTGGTCTAAGTTCATGTTTTGGAGATGCGAACTACACGTTCTCAATATCCTCAGAAATCCTTGAGCCCATCTTCTCTTAATGGTTTAATACCCGTTGCCTATCTTATGCAAGCAGTTTCCCAAAAAGTGGGATCATTTTACATGTACTCTTACCCCAGCTTAGCAAGAAGGAAGACTTCTATTAAACAGATATCGGCAGATTTTACATTTAGTACAGTACATGCTGCATATTTCTAAAAACTAGATACTTTTCTCGTAATTACTTTTTTTCCCTTGGTGGCAGCAACGCGCTTCTGTAGATCTGCACCTCATTACCGCAGACTATTCCAATTAAACCAGAAATATTTTTGCACCTAAATCACACCAAATGGGTTCTGAAGTCTTTTTAAAACTTTAAAACTGTGAAACAATATTTAGTTATTGAAGTAAAACGGATGTACAGTGGTACAAGGCATTTAGGCTTGTAGACCCATAGTCAAAAGGGACAACAGTAAAGAGCATTTTATTGCAATCATTGCATGTTCTGCAATAGTAGCAAGATTATTATGTCATATTTTCATAATATTAAACCTTTCATTTTGTCTTGGCAAAAATAGTTCTGTATCACTGATCATTGCACTGCAATGAAAAAACTATTGGTGTTTTGTTGTTTGTTTTTGGAACAACAGAATTCAGAAAAACATGAATGTGGCATTTAGATGGTTCAAGGTTTAGCACTTAAGCTAAGAGTTCATTTTCATGTGCTCAGGTAAATGTAATTATAAAAATATATAAGAAAGCACAACTTGTATACAGCACAGTACGCTTAAAAAACAATTCTTTCTACAAGTGCAGGGCTTCCAGTAGATGGAGCACTCTGTCTAAGAAAGACCTTATGTGGGACTCACCTCCCTGCCACAATGGAGCGTTCTGGGTTGAAAATAAGATACTCATGATGAAGAGAAAAACACATTTGCATGGCTATATATGCTTTAATCAAATAGAATTATTTATTTAATCTAGCTTTCTGAACTTCTTATCTAAAAGGCTATTTGCATAATGCTGTGAATGAAGGTCTGGAAATGTATTACAGTGGTAACAAAGCAAAAGGGTCAAAGGAAAGAAAAACTGAGCTCAACTTTTTTTGCTTTACAGTAAGAAACGGTGTCTGCTGGAATAAAAGAAAACGGATTCTAACTGATTTTAAAAAGCAACTCATTTGGGTCTCAGCTCCTGTTAAATCTGCTGTTGAGAGAGAATGGTTCTAGTAACACTGGGTTGTCCCAATCACGCTCTGGAGATTTTCATTCCACTTTAACTCTTAAAAGCCTAAAAGGCTTTGGAATTAACACAACAGGAACAATTTAATAGATTCTCTCTATAGGTATTGCTGCTTTCAAGAGACCAAGAAAACCTACTGCCACACCAGCCCTGCAGAGTCAGAACTGCCCACCCCTGTAGGAAGAGGTGGGAACGTCTCTTGAAATTATCCGTATAAATTATTTAATACATCCTCCCATAATTCTCTCTTTGAGGGCACTTGATATTTGTGAATTCTTTAAAATACATGCGGTAAAATCCAAGCTGCAAAATTTTACCGATATAAACACATCAAATTGGAAAGAACAAGCTGCTCATTTTAGCCTAGAAAAAGTCTATCTATTTTTCACAGAGAGTGACCAATTCCTGCTTTTATATTCCTGATTAATCTGCAGGAATCAATTTTTGGCACACGGCAACAGCCCCTGTTTCCTCAAGGAGAGGATGAGGAATGACACAAATGCTCAAGAGATGCTCTTGTGACACTCTGCCAGGCCCACGGTACCCCTACAGGAGGGTAGACCCTGATCGAAGGACTGGCACTGCCTTCTGAGGTATCACTCTTGCCAAAGGCTGGAAGGACCTTAGCTGGCTTTTCCCAGCTGTGCCACAAGAGGTGACCACTGCTTGGGTAGGTCCCATCACATCACCCTGTCTTGAACCCACCGTGTGCTGGAGCCCACCCTTCATTCAGGCCAAAACTCGCAGCTCTGCTCACAGGTCCCCTTTTGTCCTTTTTATGAATGTGCAATATAATAATAATAATAATTGCTTACACTTATATAGCGCTTTTCTGGACACTCCACTCAAAGCGCTTTACAGGTAATGGGGACTCCCCTCCACCACCACCAATGTGCAGCATCCACCTCAATGATACCTGGAATATACAGTACGCTGCCTATCCCAACCCTCTGTCTCGTAAAAACAAAAGATTTTCCCTGTTGTAGGGACTCCAGCTCAAATGGAAAGGTTTTCTGAGTAGTGGAAAAAAAATGAATCACTGGATTTATTATTAAGATCTCTTAACAGCAGGAAGCTCCTGCTGAAATATTCAGGGGTTCTTCTTGAGCGAAACCCTACTGGTAGCTGTCAGTGGGTTGGCCTTTGAAGAAAGATTGACATGGATTAGAAGGCAACAAGGTGCTCCTCTCCTGTTCAGGCAACTATTCTCTGTGATGAGGCTGCCATGAAAAAATACTGGTTTCAAAGAGCGAGTACTTACACTCCAGTTTGTCCTCCGGTCTCCCCCCTTCAAGCAGTGACAGGTAGCAGACAATATCTTTCAGTTGCACAGAAACAGGGGGCTCCATTTTTGGTAGGTAAGGCACCCTTGAGGGGGTTGTATTTCCTTTAATAAGCTTTAGACCTGAAAAAAGAGAAGAGTGTCAGGGGCACTGCTACTTGGAAACAGACTGGGGCTGAGACAATATGAAACTCTAGAAAGCGGGAGGGAAATAAATTCATGTGCTGTTCTGTAATGTGTTTAGGGTCCCCTCTCGCAGTTTCTCGTGACTTTTATGCAGCTGTGTCAGTGGCATATTATATTGTATATCACTGACATATCTGGGATGTGGAAAAATAATACACTCATTAATTATTCTTAAATGTCACAGAGTGAAAACGTGGGTGTGCAGCGACAGGTGAGGGGGACTATATTGATTTTTTTAAGTTTGACAGTGTCTTTGTAAGGGTCGGTGCATTTGTCGTTCTTTGTACTCTGAGCTTCCCCTCAGCCAGGGGTCTTTTTGGTGCAGTTCGTTACTCCACCTTGAGCCTTAGCTCTGCCTAACACCCAAGACATCACAAGGACCCTCCCTTTCGAGTCCTGAGCTCTGGCAAGGAAGGGCCTTCATAAGCCTCAGTCAGAAGGTCTGAGAGCAGAACTGACGGAGAAGAATTTGGGGGAACACAGATTGTACCACTGGACACAGGGGAGGACTCAGACAACAGAGGGGGGCTGTAGAGAGAGTAATAGAGGAAGACCCAGCATCATCTTCCTCCCCACCTAACCAAGTACTATTCTTCCCTGGGATAAAGAACCATGTTGTTCAGGTCAGCTGGCAATGAAGAGGAGCCCTAAGACCACCGAAAGACTTTCTTCTCTGTGGCAGCAGGAAGCATGCCAGGGTACTAGAAGGAGAGATTCAGGAGAACAGCAATGCTGGACTTCTCTTCTGGGACATTGGGCTACGGGTAACAGGCTTTGGGCAACTGGGGTTCACGACGGTTTGTGTATTTCTGTGTGTATGCGCCTTATAGAAATTCTGTGTCATGTGTTCTGTGTGTTGGGCATGTAGTGAAAGATAGGGTAATGGTTACAATGATAGGCTGTAATAAAAAAGATAGTACTTGTGTACTTGTGCTGGTCTGTGAGCACACTACTGACTCTAGAGATACAGGTATAAGGAGGCAGGTGGTCAAATCTCAGTTCCCCTCTACCCGTGTACAAGACTCCAAGGTACTCCACTCCACTTCACTTGGGGCAGCTGTCCTCCCCTCACCTGGAGAAAGCAATCTAGTCTTTTCTAGGAGAAAACCATGACCTTAGATTTGGAGGTGCTGACTCTCATCTGAACCACATCACACTCTGCTGAAAACTTCTCCAGTACTCGCCCAATGCATGTTTTTGTTCTATCTTATAGTAACAAATCAAGAATGAAGAATTGCAATAATATGGAAGCTAGGCTATAACGAATAATTTACTGAGGCATAGAGCAGCACCAAGATAAAGAGAAAGATATTTTTCTCTTGTTATTACCAATGAAACTGATCCTACCTGCAACACGAGACTTCTCTGATGTGGAAGGGCTAGGGCTTGGGTGAGAGAATTTGTTACTGAATGACACAAAAAGATGTTGACAAAATTCCTCGGGCAGCTCAGTTTCCAAAAATGTCTTCATGAACAGCTTGAAGCCTTCAAAGTCAATTTCCTGAAGTAGAAAAATGAGCAGATTAAAACATAAAAAATCAAAGCTTTAAAAGTATTATATGAAAGCAGCTTTAATGGTTTTATTCTTTAGACCTGTTTGTTTTTTGTGTCACTTCCTTTGTCATCCACTCTTCTCCAGGATTCACTTTTCAATTTACTTTTTTAACAATTTCCTTGAGAACACATTAACACAATAGGAAATTTTGCCTCCAATGTAGACGCTTATGTTTTCAGATCAGATTAGGCAGATTGATATGTACAATTTGTATTATTTATTTGTGATAACAAGAAACCTGAAATACAGTACAATATTTTTTGCACAAGTATTAAAGGCAGGAAACTTATATTAATGCTTCTCCATTATGAAATTCTTACCTGATTGAGTATTTCCTGTTTCTATGCAGCATTCCAAAAGATTTTAAAAGAGGTTAATAACTGTCAGTTTCAACAAGCCAGTGTATTTTTTTACAGTCAATATGTAATACAAGCACAATTACAATAAAAGCTTAATGACATATATTCTAGCAGCATTAGTTCTGTTTTATGTTTAATTTATGCAATCAAAAACCGACACTTTGATTTTATTTCATTGTATTTACCTTGACCTTACTCAAGTTGAAGAGTGAGATTTGGATAGTTGAAGTCTGCACTTATTGTCAGAAGTGAACTGTTTGGCAGGAGATTAGCAGTCCATTGTGTACTGCAACTGAAGAAGAATGCATCTCCTCCATCGTGCTTTCAATTAAGTCTTTTCACTAGGGTCTAACAACTTTGGCTACTGAACATTCGTGTTCAGGTGACCATATTTTTTTAGTTAGGCTTTTAAAGGGAAGAGTAAGTTCAAAACACTTACTGCACATGCCAAAAATCTAGCATCATCTTTGAAACAAAGGGAGACGTTTTGTTGGTTCTTTCACCACAGCCGGGTTTTCAGAGGAACAGAGAAAAATCTAACTACAAGGCTAATTTGACACTATCAGTGTGACTCTGCTTCTTAAAGCATGTGATGAGACCTGTACGGCTTGCTTTGACCTACATAGATACAGTAGGATCACTTTAGCTACTGCAGTGAACAGATTGTTATAAAAAGAGAGATATCTTAGGGGAAAAATCCTTTCATGGCCTAGCTTTGATTTTTCATTACAGCTGTTTTTTTCAGATAACAATCTAGATGCACCAGACCCTCATAGATGCTGATAAGACACTAAGTAATGTTCTTTCAGGATTACGGGTGGTGCTGTATTTAACACACCATACTCAATAAAAAGAAAATACATTTAGAAATCTATAGTATAGCACCATTGCATTGTTGCGTATAGTGTGTAGACAAGCCATGAATAAAATTGCATTATCCATTATAAATTCCTTTCGGGTGTTTTATCTGAAACCCATAAATGATAAAATTATTCTTATTCTACCCAAGACAGTTGGTTAAAGTTTCCCACTCAATCCACATTTCAAACTGTCTAAGCTCATCCAAGGTAATGCCTATTAAAATCACTCTGAAGATATTCAAGAAGAGGTAAGGTCTGTTGAAAAGAATAGAAACACTAATGCTGATTTATTACCTCTTCAGGGTTATACTTTGCCAGCACACCGTCTCCATGAAACTCCTGCAGAACATCCTTAAGCTTCTTAGTTGAGTCTGCAAAACAATTCTATTACTTTAATATATTTTATATACAGTATTACTAATATATTTTTAATGTGAGGCAGAAATAATGCATGTTAAAGTACTGGATCTGACAAGCAGAGAGACAGTATATTCCAGCTACTATAATGTAGCACTGCACTGTAGTTTTAACTGCAAAAACTGTTTTAGTAGAAAACAACATTATGTTTTTATGTACAGTCGGTTTTTGCTAGCCACCAACATATCTGGCTGTCAACATGTTTTGGTCAACTGTCAACGCTTGGACAGTTCACATCAGTTCACCCACAGTTGTTTTTTTTTGCTATTACAGGATAGCATATGCACTACAGTACTGTATAGTATGTCCCAGGATTCTCTTTTGTTTCCTATTCTGCTAGGATTATTTTTTAGCACTAATATAAAATTAAAAAAAAATGAAATCCCATTAGTTCTAGGAGACACACCCCAAGAAAATCAAACAACTGTGTTTAGGGGTTGGGGTAGCCTGCTGGACATATTGAGAACTGTTCAATGTTAAAATGCAACAGACAGGGCAATGTTGCTAACTAAAATTAAATCTCTTACCTCCTGAACCCTCTCCACAGTGGACCGACATAACACTGTTATGGTTGAGCCCTCTTACCTATTTGAACCCTCTTCTACTTGTGCCAGTGTCCTGAAAAGCCTTGCTAGGACATCTCAATTGAAAGGTGGCTTACTGTATGTCTACTGCTGTTTGCGTTCAGCTTTTCCACCTTTTCCATCACTGAAAGCATGTACTGTGTGCCCGTATGTAATATACGTTATAGGGAACAAATGCAGATTATCGGAATGAAAGTTAGGATCTGGCTGTATGTAACATTTTAAATTCAATGTAAGGTATGTTGTAATCTTATTTTCACTCACTGTTACATCCCCTTACTTTATCTTTTGTTCAACAGTAAGCAATAGAAATTTTAGTTACTGCTTCCTTCATCCAGGATGTAAGATTTAAAATGATACCTGTTAAAATCGCCATAAAACAGAGAGACATCTAAAATGCAATTGTACGAAAGGCTTGCCAAGTGCTCTGTTTGGTGATGAAATGAACTGTTGTTCGACTGCAATTTTCAGGTGACACAGCATAGCTGTCACAATATACAAACCAATTAACATGAGGTATGTCAAGACTAAGTTAAACATTTCACCCTTAGGACATTCATAAACCTTAGCGTATTCATTATTTAGATGTGCATTCTGCACGATGAATAGCTTGCAAAGGAAATCCAAATGTGTATCATTTAAATAGATTACAGAAAGAAATCCTGTTGCAAGCCCTTTAAGTATAGTAATTCAACCTAAAATCAGTTTTGTTAAAATATGAGTGGTTATTAGATACAGTATGTTTGCTCGTCAGTGAGTGCTTGTTGCAGTTGCTGTACTGTATATCGCAGCCTTTGAGTCCATGGGCGTGACGTAAAACCCCTATATTCTTGAATTCCCCCGTAACTGGGGGTATTCACCGCTGTTCTGTTAGGTACTGCAAGGTACTGTATCTAAGAGAAAAGGATTGAATGTTGTGGGAAGGGTTGCACACACCACACAGGTATAGGGAGTTTACTCTCTTTGATACAAAAGTCTTTTTTTCTGATATAAATTTGGGATATAAAATGCTCAGAGATTCAGACCAAAAAATTCACTTGGAGTGGATAAACTTAACCATTTCTGAGTAGAGCTAATTGTCTGCATGTGGCATGCATTCCATAGGAAATGAACATTGAGTTTTCCTTGTTGTAGACTTCCTTGTAGACTGTCCTTACTTCATATTTTACTGCTCTTGCTTCCTGTGCACTTTGGAAAGGTCACACTTGCAAGCCTACACTCTACAGCTCTGGGAACATGCAGCACAGCTGCATCAATAGGTCTTTATCTTTCAATGGAAAAGCAATTTCTCCTTTAACTTCCAGGATGGAGTCAGTACAAAAATAATTTACAATGCAAAAAGACCTCTATAGAAATGCCAAAAGCTCAAAGATTCTGAATAAGGGACAGTGGTATAATGAATTTTATGGTATATTGAAGAAAAACCTAAAACAGTGAAAACACATTCCAATCTGCTTTGATGAGGTCTATTGAAATAGGGTGCAGCAAGGAGTATAGATAACACGATAAACAATCAGACAAAGCTATTTAAAACAATTCTAGGAGCATTGGAGTAAAAAGTGACAATAACTGTAAAAACCAAACGAAGTCCTTGTGGTTTTGTTTTCAATTACACGCTTCAGGACCTGCTGCGGGTCACCCAAGTTCAATGGCTCATGAGGGTAGTTTGGAATTTCAAGCCAACTCCAATTAAATGTTTACTGAATGTATTTGGATGGGAGAGCTGAGTCACTGCGAGAGTTCCAAAGGACAACGCAGACATTAATTACATGGTGAAAAGAAAAAGGAAGTAAAGACAGTGTAAGGGGCTGCACGATAAACATGATGCTCTCCGGGTGATTTTGAAATGGCCAGAGCAGCCTGTGTTTGCCGCTTGCAGGTGATGCGGCGGCTTCTGTTGCTACTCAGGTTGCCTGAAATGAACGGCATGTGACTAAGGGCGTGTAAGGAAACTGAGGAAAAGAAGGTTCTGTCATTTGGATGGCTGGCAGCAGCAGATGCTTGGTTTGCTCTGGAATCCAGATTGCAATAGAAGGGCCATGCTGTAAAATGGAGCTATTTTGTTTCATTTAAGCAAATGTGGACACAAGTTAAGAGGCGTTGTAGTTTTTGGTAAAACCGTGTGCTTATGAGGCCCTTGGTTCTCTGCAGCTCAGTTTAACTGAAGCCCAAAGTTCAATAGTGCATTGCAAGAGTTACAGTAGCTCTCAGTCACAGACCTTCAGGCTTACAGGCTCCTAACAAGACAAGGATATTGTGACCAAAATCTCCAAAACACCTTAGTGGCACAGACAGAAAAGGACATACTGTAGTCTCGGCTTTAGACTGAGGATTCTGGTTTGTGGGGATCAACCTGAACTCCAAAGAAGCTTTGTCACTGGCTGAGCTGCTCCAAGAACTTCTTCATGAAAAATTCTCACTTAATCAGTGAGTGCGTCATTCATGAGAAAGTCATTTTAGCTTTTGAACATTAAAAAAAAACAAACAATTCAATATTCTCCATTTGATCTTGATTTTTTCTATTGATCAGTTCACCCCCATGGAGACCGGGGCAATTAACATTTTCAAAGATGGAGAAGCCAAAACAGTGTAATACAAAGAGAAATTTCCTTTTTAAGGTGAATATTGATTTTCACTCTGATAAACCGTTTTCAGAAAAGATTTACTGCAAGAACACTTTACACTGTAACAGGCACGTCTTGGTCATGTCTGTACTACTGTGCCCTTGCTTGAAGACAGACCTATATTAATCAGTTTAAAACAAAGGTTTGAGAGAAGGTCAAACCCAAAACTTGCCCACTTCTGCCAACTGAAGTACTGTATCAACACCTTTCCTCTTCCTAATTACTGGGTTCATTTTCAAATCTCTGCCTGTGGCCCATCTTCACCCTCTCAGCAGTTCCATGGCTCATCCTTGATTGAAGGGGAGGGGGGGGGTTCTTACAGACAGCTGTCATTTTCCCCAGCCAGGCGAGCTACTAATAGACTTTATTATTTCAATCGTTCCTCTTTGTTTAATCATGGTTTGACTGAGCTACTGAAATAAGCATTAGTGTTCATCTTATTATCATGTAAATGTTTACTAATGATAAAGAAACATCTATCATTTTTCAGCAGGGGTTGCAGCAGGACACACTGACTGTATTTTTCACGCTTGATTAATGTTCATCAATACTGCTTACGGTATGTGCTGTACATGACCAGAATGTTTTGCCTGGTAGAAACAATGAATGGAAAAATCCAACTGGGAACAGAAAAAAAAAATGATAGAAAAGACTAAAATAAGTCAACAAAGGATGATAACAATTGAAAGAGCTTTAGATTCTGTTGTTAGTGCACTAAAACAAAAAATCAATACATTGGGCTATGCTGGGATTGGGGCTAATGTTAGAATGGGCATTAGTGTTAAGATTACGGTTTAGGTCATCATGAATGACCTAAACCGTTACCTCTTTTTTGTAAAAAGGATATAAGGGATATTTGATTATAAATGTTATTAGACTATGATTATGTAGCTTCTAAGCAGGTTTTGTATGTAGTTATATAAAACATCATGCAAATAAAGTGGTATTGAAAACAAACCTAAGTACAGCCAGCAGAATAGTTGTGGCATTTTCATAATAAGCTGTAAAAGAGGCTGAATCATCCTCGTCTCTAAGCAGTAAATGCCTCTTTTTGTACTAAGGGAGTGTTTATATAATCAACAGCTTTTGAACACCCTGATATAGAGAAAAGCACTCTAAACCTTCCTTAGTTCCTTAGAGGATGTTTCTTTAGGTGCCATTATGAATATATAAAAAAACAGATCCACATGATCTACAGTACACTCATGTGTTCCAACGTTAGTCCAAAGTAATAGTCCATACCAGAGCCACAGCTGGTCATCCTGGTTTCTGTTGTGGTAAGCAGGCTATAGAGCCTGTGATTCTCCCTCTGGGTGGGACACTGAACCATCGCAGAGATTTACCCCCCAGCAATCCTGATTCCCACTTACAATTGGGTAGACTGGAGCAATTCTGGTCAAGTACTTCTCTCAAAGGACCAAAAAGCACTGTCTGGGTCTGTGATTTGAACCCACAACTAGCCAGTCACGTGCCCAAAGGTATACCCACTGCATTATACAGGTCCCCTTACAGCTAATAACAGAAAATAATTTTCACCTCACCTTTTTGTCAGCTCCTTTTAAAAATAATGAATTGGTGGTCCAATATAAACATGAACAGGGTAGAATATAAGGGTGTACAGATCATTTTAGTCAAATTACAATTCAAACCCAATTAAAGACAAGAGAAAAACCAATCAGCCAGAAAATGGGCCATTAACACAAGTGATTGCTTGGAGGGAAACAACAGGAGTCACCTGTACTGTACATCTTTAAGAAAAAAGATCAATCAGTTTTTTTTGCTATTAATAGAAGCTAATAACAAATAGTAAGTGCTTATGCTGAAACAGCTGTGCGATTCTGATGTATTTTACTCAAAGTTGTTATTAAAACCCCTGTAAACACTCTGTGAATTTCACCACAAACCCAAACCAGTTTGTATTCTATCCTAATCCCGGCACTTCTTGCAAACAAATTGTACTTCACATCTTTATCAATATTATGTGATTAGCAACCACTGATTCCAACTTGGGGAAAATACTGAAAAACAGTGTATGGTAAATAAATTGTATAAACATTTAAATTAATTTTCATTGCTGGATGCTGGATGTAAATTGTGAAAAAACATTTATATCTTGTTTCTTTCTACACATATTCATAAATCAGTTAATCTTACACAGTTTTATTTCAGATTTTCAATTTCAATGGTGGTGCAGTAGTTAGCATTGCTGTCTTGCAGCGCTTAGGCCCTGGGTTCAGACCAGGAGTGCTATCTGCATGGTATTTGTACAGTACGTTCTCCCTGTGTTGGCATGGGTTTCCCTCAGGTGCTCCAGTTTCCTCCTGAAGTTCACAGACATACTGGTAGGTTAACTGGCATCTGGAACAACTGGCCCCGGTGTGAGTATTTGCTTGTCTGTGATTGTGTGTCTGCTCTGTGATGAACTAGTGTCCCCTCCCTGCCTTGTGTCCATTGCTTGCCTGGATAGGCTGTAGCTCCTGTGCAGCCCTAAACTGGAAGAAGCAGTCAGAAAACAGATACATGGATGGATTAGTAATTTAGTTACATTACACATGCAGAACAGTAATTCTACGAAGTGTTCTTGACAAATGAAGTCTTTTTAGACAGGATGTAAATTATTTTGCTGATGGATAAAAATCCCTTGATCATGAGTGCCTCATTTAGGCATGAAAAACAGCAGACATATGGGCAAATGATGGAAAAATTGCCCATCTAGTTCATTAATCTATGAAGGAGGCAGATTGCCTAGAGGGAAGCTGAACCTACATTTTGTGTGCATGAGCCTTCAACATCTTTCAAAACACTTACAGACATGACCTGTGTTTATGTCTTGTACTGATTCATTTGAAGTGTCAGCTTTCAACTTTCGTACTGACTTGTGAAGCATTTCAAAACCTGTAAGTCAAAAATGCAGATATTTTAACTTGGTTTTGTTTATCATCTGTTTTATACTTTGTGTAACTGATTTATATTCCATGTTTCTGATGGACACCAGTTTTGGAAAAGACCTCGGCCTTGATACATTGTTTACATGTATAAAGCAAAGCTGTATTATTCCCTCAATATAATTTCTAAACCGATTTAAGCATTTAGAATGAGCCATCTTACCATTGCTCTAATTGCTCTAAAGCTCAGCTAATAAGTGAGGTCAAAAGCACACACAAGATGAGACGATCCACCTACACTGAGCGTACTCCTGAAGCTGGGAAAATTCCGCAGGGCTAAGGGTGACCCACTTCTCCTGGTTCATCATGACGAAAAAAACGGCACCTCGTCACATTCCAAATATCCGTGTCAGCTCAGCCTTCTGGCAATCAGATAATCACCTGAATGCCTCTATCCTCCAAGGTGCACACACACTTAATTGCATAAATCCACCAAGGCTTGATCCAGCTACAAGTAACGTGTAGAGAGCTTCCAGTCTCTAAAGCTGCAGGGAAATTAGATTTCCTGAGTGTCCATGGAAGCCACTGTTGGAAAAGAAAAACACAGGACAGGTTCAGAAATGTTAATTCGATTTAATAGATTAAACTGATAGAAAAATATATGCATCTAAAGATCTCTTTTTTTAGATGAATCCGTTTCCAAGATGTATTTTTCTGTAATGGCAATTGTTTTAGCTTAAATATTAAAAGTGAAAAATATATTAAAATATATCTCTATGAGGAATCAGTAAAACTGTTTGTTCATTTTTGAAAGGGAAGTTTAATTAAATCTATCTTATGTAAATTGGTAAAAAAAAAGTCCAGGGTTAGTTTGAATTTGGACTGGGTTATGGAGGATAATTAATGAAACAGGTTGTTTTGTTAACTAAACATTGAATTGCTTATGCTCAAAAGATATGTTTATTTTGATGTCTTTTCACAGGATTTCTTATGGTATGTATGCCTGCTTTTGATCCTGTGACCTCAAATTAAAGATTTTATCTGCCATCACAATGATAAAATTGTAAAATGTACCAAATAAGAATATTATTTTATAGGAGGTGCAATTGGTTTTATAATGCCAAAGGCTACTACAATCCCACTAGCCTCTGTTTTATTGCATTGTCCCAACAAAGTGTGCCTGACAATACTATGCACTTTGTTAAGTTATTGAATTATGCTGTACTTCCTTCAGTCTATGTTATAAGCAGAGCCTTTATTTCATACTATGTACAAAGATAATATGTCATAACGCATATAATAAGAATATATCCTGTTGTTTCTTTGAAAGTCAAGATTAAAAAATTGTTAGCTAAACTTTTTGTTGACAATACTCTAGGATTCCTTGTTGAATTTCAAGTGTAAGTCTATACAGTTTAAAAAGGGGATTAATATTTTATGTAAACTATGATTAGCTTAATATAATATCTAATTACATGTGCAAATTACAAAATATTGAAAAACACATCCAGTCAAACATATCCCTGAAGCCTATTTTTTGTCCTCAAACACATCTGTCAATTTAAAGACACAGAACTTGACACACCATCTGTTTCCTTTTTGCTAGCACTTAAATAATTCAAACCAATTTGTCTAACACTCAGTTGTGCAAATCCAAACTAATGCTGATTAACTTTTAGATGCTGCTAAGGCTAACCCTATCTACTGTATATTGTAATTTTCCACTCTACAGTACTGAACAAGCTTTATATGCACCAAAAACAGAAACTGAAGAGCCTGACAAAGGCTTTGAGAGGCTGGTTATGACCGTATAAAAGGCATTGATACCACACTCAACACATATCGAAAACGAAGGAGAACTAGAAGTGTGTGTCATCTTAAATGGGCTCCAACAAGGTCACATCTAAAAGCCATTTCAAAATAGGAATAACACACAAGCATAATCTTTGCCCAGACATTGAAAGGGGTCTGATCAGCACTCTTTCAATTTCTGCAACAATTCAGAGTACAGTATTTTTAAGATAGAGGTAAAGGAGCAGCAAGACAGTCCACTCTGAGCTCGGCTTTCCACGTGATTCCATACCATGAGGGCAAAGGGCGACAACCCTGATGCGTCCAGTATGTCTTGGCAGTGGGATATGAGATACATCTTCATGTCCATTATGAGGTAAATAAAACCAGTTTAACAAAAAAAGTCTGTGGCCCAGCAGGCTCATCACTTACAGTAGCAACTAAGAATACGCAGTTTTCTAGTTAACTAACCACAGTTAATCAGTATGCTGATAATACATTTTAAAACATATTTAACTTATAATAGCTGCAGTTATGAATACTATTTAATAAATAAAAATGCTTTGACAGACTTTGTATTTAATGGACAGCATGTAGTTAAAGGTAAAGTGTAGTTAAAGTGTAGTTAAATACACTTGCATTGAAGTGTATTTAAATAATCCCAAAATAAAGTAATAAAACCAATGTTGATTGCACCAGAAACTGAAAAAATAAATCAAAGATGAACAAAAACTATGCTGTTTTATATATAGTACAACAGAGTCATGTACAGTATATACTGTAGATATCCAGTAAGCATACTGTACATACACTGTATATATAATTTTATTCTCATTGTCTTGTGAGTTTTATGGGCTGGAAATATCTCCTTTGTAATTTAATATACAGCTGGCAAAACTGGACACACCTTCCCCTCTGTTAGTGTGGTAAGACAAGAGTATATTTTAATAGTGTCTCTCTTTACTGTTTAAGTGCTGTTCTTTGGATAAAAGATATCTTCCTGGTGCAGTTGGCAGTCTGATGTTTGTGTGACCTACTGTATGAACTCAATTATGTGTCTCATGTCATAAGGACTTGCAGACAAATGGTAGTCAGAATTATTTACCATGAGGCAAATGTCTTAATTGTTAAAAAAAGGTTTCCAGGTCAGTTTTACACTGCATATTGTGTTAATTTACATATTTATTTTTGTAGCACAAAGAGAGATACTGTACTGTATATACTGAGAGACACTGAAAACACAATAAATGCCAAAAAAATACTCAATACTCATCCTAATGTCTCATAGTATACATTAAAAATGGAATTGTGGAAAAAGGAACTAAATTGCTAAGACATTAATAACATGTACCGCTTTTCATTGTACTGTATCTGAACACTTTATTTAGAGTAGAAACTGGCAATTTGGCAATCAATTTTCCATTCAGGCAGTCTGGACCGCCTGAATAAAGGAGACCAGCTCCAAACTCTTTTGTTTTTCACACCATGAGCACCTGCACTGAATTATTGGGTTTCTAGCAGGCAGGGGCTAGACTGCTTATTAGGTCTGGAGAAATGTCTCTTACAGATGGCAGCAGACAGTCAAAGGTCCAATCAACACAGTGCCCTCCTCTGAGGCACAATTCTGATCTTCAGTTCTACTGTCATTTTTACATGCAAATTCCTCTCTATATACAATTAGATTATATACAGTAGCATCATCATAACTATGTTTTTTATGGATCAGAACCCTAAGTACTAGTTTCCTACTGCAGTCTTCCATCCAATCTCTTTTGGAAATTTTCATCTGACTTGTGCTCTGAACCATTTTGCAGTGCTTGTTGCAGATGAAGTGTTCTTTTGTATTCAACAAAAAAAAGTTAGCAAGTCCTGGCCCACTTTTTCATTTAAAACCCTAATTTAAGATCAATGAAAAAAAAAATACATTTAGTAATGTCCAAACCCTTCCGTCTGGCAAGTAGAATTATTCTGCTAAGCCAATTATGTTGTTTTACAGTGCTTTTTATAGTCTCACTATACACTAGTCGAATAAAAAAAATAGTTTTTAATTGAAGATGCATCCCTACATCTAGTTTCCACCATTAGTAACACTAACTATTGAATTCACAGACTAAAATTGTATTATAAATTATTTTAAAACAAAACATCTTTGTGCAAATACAGTACATAATGTACAGTCTTACAGTATGTATCACTCCATTTAAATGTGACAAAAACTGAGGTGATGTGCATAAATTCCAGCTAAGATACAGTACATCTCATTTCTCTACAACTTGGAAACAGTATCTTCAAATTATGTACAAGTAAAAGCCATCTGTAAAGTCTTACCTTCATCTCAGAAACATTGTCCACATTCGATCTTTTCTTTATTACACTGCTGTAGAAACCCTGATTCAAGCCTTCATCGCATCTTGACTGGATTACTGCAATAACCTTTACAGTGGTCTCCCTACACAGCCTTCAAATGGTTCAAAACTCAGTTGCTAAACTTTTAACATGTTCAAGTCTCCATGACTAACTCATCCCATTTCTGACAAGTCTTCACTGGCTCCCAATTACCCCGTGGATTCAGTTCAAAATTGTATTTTTTAATATTTAAAGCTCTACACAATGGTGAGCATTTCTCTTTACTGCCTGTGTTCCGAGCAGGGCTTTGCACTCTTCAGAGAGAGCTACATAGTTTAGTAGTTTAAAGATTTAAATTAGTGTATACCTTTTCTCCCTTTTCCATTTTTTATCTATATATTTCTGTTTAATGCTATTTAGATGTTTTACCCTGTAAAGTGCCCCAAATACTGTTGGTGTACATGGGCATGGAAAATCTTGTAAATCCTTGTAAGCCTGTCTCTGTACATAAAATGTTTTGGTCAATAGCATTAACGCTCATTAACACTGATTTACATGAGTTATTTATTGAAGATTTTATAGGTTACGAGTCAGGTCCATATTTTTAATACCGTTCACAAATTTATTATTAATGTTTTGACCCACTATGTAATTCTCATTTCAATAATCAGGGGGAGTACAGACTCATCCTTACCACCGTATATGAATGAGCCCAGAGACACACTATCTATCTAGAATGTCTTTTCAAATTATATTTAAGGTAAACTTAGCTGCTATTTTATGAAGTTTCCTATTAGAGTCGAGGATTTCCAATTTAAAAGTACTGTATTACTTTACCAAAGTAACATTGGGCTGTCAGCTATTATAGTCACTGATGTGCTTCAATGCAGAGCTTCTTATTGAAAGAAAGATCTTCTTTTCTGTGTCAATAACTGGTTTTGCTGAAACACATGAAGGGGCTCTTACATAAATCCATTAAGGCAGCATGCGCGTTGGAAATTATAGGGCTGTCTTCAGGGATGGCATGTTGGTGTCATGAAATATTCTGCATCCCCAGGAATCACCAAATCCAGGCACTTTGCCCGTGGTTTCAACAACAGCAACTGTCTTGATATGCAAAAGCAATTTTGATTTAGTCCACTATTACTGCAGTTATCAAAATTGTGATCCCTCCCTCAGGAGGACTAGAACACATAAATGCCAGATTCTAGCTCCAATAGACAACATTACAGTAGGATGCACTCCTAAAGATTCTACATCCTCCTAGTCAAAATGTCAGGATAAGCAAAAAAAAACATTTTTTTCTATGCTTTTGTGTACTTCATGCCATCATGACAGAATAGTAACTGCTATTAGGGACCTCTCTAGGTTAGAAAACACAGAATCTGAAGAATGCGGTGGTTTATATACTATGAATTTTTAGCCTTTTACTTAGTTTTAGCTAGTCAACTGAAAATGGTAATGAACTCTTTTCAGATACTACAAGTTATGAAAATCTGCACAGAATTATCGCCTATGAGAAAAAACATTTACATTTTTTCCTCGCTAATTAAAAGTTCTGCAGAGCCATATTTTCATCCGTTTTTCATTTCAGTTGAGCGCTGGATAAATTAAGTGGGTCAATCAGTTTCTTATTAGGAGATGTTAGCATGCTATCTTAATCTCCACTTAGTGACATTTAAGGTAATCAATACAACCTGCAGGACTAAAGACTGGGATTGGACATTAAGGTCTAGTTTGCTATAGCCTGTCTGGTACAGTACATGCAACAGAATGGTTTCTCTCACACACAATTGGCTCTTTTAGATGTTCATGTAGCTCAACATGAGGCCTCTTTCCTTTACCGCATGCATCATTTACAGTATATTGTAACTTAATACCAAATCAAATAAATCACCTTAAAATTCCTCACGTAAAGCTCACAAGAACAGATTTTTTAAATCACAGTGTCACAAAACACCACCTGAAGCAAATCCATTGCTTAGAACTGCTCTCACCTCTGCTGCAGACACTGCAAAAAGCACTTCTGACAACATTTCAGCTTTTGATCATTTGTAACCCAAAGTATTTTAATTAAAAGCCTTCTGGAAATGAAGGTTAAATTCACTCATATTTGTTTCTTAAAACCCAGCCATACTGTGTAAAAACATGCTTTACACTGTACGTTTAACACAGCACAGTCTTGACATGCTAGAAATGGCATTAGACCAGATAACCTGCAGCAGTATGTTTCTGTTGTGATGCACAATTTGAAAGTACAATATAACAATGTAAGAACCTCAGGGCAGTAATAGATATTGTGTAACATAAAAAATACAAATTTAAAATGAAAAAAACTACCTTTGTATACTGAAAGTAGCCTAAGGAACAGTCTTCAGACAACCTGATTGATACAAAAATTACAGCTTCTAAACTGGAAATCTCTACAGTCTAGGGATACTACATCTCTTTTCTCCATCTGATATATACACAGTGCATTCATGTATACAACATGTTAGAGAAAGGTGACCAAAAAGATGTTCTGTTTTTAAATGATTTTGCCCTGGTGCGTCTGTATGCATTGGACAAATGCTTATCTCAGTGATTTGCTAATCCAACCAATGTTTTCTAACCTAATTAATGCATAAGAACAAGACATAATTTCAGTGGAGTGTTTTTTCTGCTCTAGTTGTGTTACTTAGGTTCTCTGAATAGAAGAAGCCTCTCTGGGTTGTGCTTGTAAGAACATGAAGAAAATATTTTAAATATATATTTCTGCATGCTTTGGAACCAAATTATACAAGGAAGGACTTTATTAGATGAGAAAAATAAGGAAATTAGAGAGCAAACAGCTCATTTTCAAAATTTAATGTATGATCTAGAAAAATTCATAGAAAATGTAAAAAAAGATAAATCT
Source organism: Lepisosteus oculatus (assembly GCF_040954835.1). Taxonomy (NCBI): domain Eukaryota; kingdom Metazoa; phylum Chordata; class Actinopteri; order Semionotiformes; family Lepisosteidae; genus Lepisosteus; species Lepisosteus oculatus. The sequence continues at coordinate 2,667,112 of NC_090705.1, read as the reverse complement.
ACTCTGTTTCACTGACTGTATCATTGTGTTTATCTCTCTGTACTACTGTATGTACTTTATTGTTGTTTTGGTAAACTATGCAAAATCACACAAGTGAATGTGATCTGGGCTCAAGCTTTCAGCATTTTCTTTTGGAAACTTCCATCTCATCCATGCGTTTCACACACAAATACTGTATAATGCTTCACTAAGACAACATAAACATTAATGTTTGCTTTTTTACAAAAAAGATCATTATCTTATTATTTTGGCTAATTATCAATAATTTTACTGCATTTCTTTTATGGTATTAGAAGATACACGCATAATTATAAACACACGCTCACCTCTACAATAACATCCTACTGTATGTAAACTATTGCACTCTAACATACTGCGCTGTAGTTCACTTAATCTACAGGCTATGTACAGTAATTACACGGCAAAGAGCAGCAACATTACAGTACACATTTTCATAACTGAAAATCAATCAAAGATGAAAACGATGCATGAAGGAAAAACCTTGCAGATCATGCAGGTTGAATGCAATGCACACAGAAAATATGACTGTAAAACACTTCAGAGACTCCTATCAGATAACCCTAATGCAACTGGCGCAACAGAAAAGCGACAGCAGGATTTCATACTCTTATGTGAACTGAATGAATTCAGCTGCAGTGCATCTTCTCCTCATCCCTCTGGTTACAAAACCAATAAAACACTGGATAAAGCTGTAATGGATCATCATTAAGAAAGTGGGTGTCTCGGACCGAGATGTCACCGAGGAGGAAACACAAAGTACAAAATGACCAAATGGAAATGCGTCAACACACCCAGATAAAATTCACACAAGAGTATTATGCCAAATGCAGCATTCTGTCAAAAGGAAAGCACCAACTTACGTGGCATCAAACAAGGCAAAGCCTGTTGTAAAGGGAGCAATTTTCCAGGTGTTTGCAAATTGTACTCACATCTCTTGTCCGTTTAGACTCTGTCCTCCTGATCTCCTCATTAGTAAGCCAGCAGCACGGCCTTTTGCTTCTATTGTCACCAAAGCAAGCAAATGCAGTTGGCTTCTGCAGACAATACAGAGGCAATAAATGTGTGTGCTGTGCTGAAGAAGTGCTCCAGCGCCTCTGTAATTATCATTTCCCACACTACTACTGACGTCACCGTTGGCCTCCAGGAGCTCCTACTTCTTTTATTTGATTGATGTCCTGAGCATGAATACTTTCTGAAAGGAATGGATCCCTTTCTTGTTAACATGCTGCTCAACAGGAGGCAGCTGCTACACATCAAATTAGATTCCACTTAGCTTAATCAAAATTGAACTATGGGAGTGTTCACACATAACTGTGTGATTTATAAACACATTATTCAACAGCAGAGTCCAAAAGAGAGAAGTACTAGCTCACATCTATTGGGGAATCATGCAAATACTTATTTAAAAAAAAACAACTGTGTTTCTATTTTTAGAATTAAAATAAATATGAAATGTGCTTTACTTTATTCCATCATATACCTGTGCACAGGTGTTTATTCTAGTGATGGGATATACACCTGGGTTTGGAATGTCAAGACATTTGAACAGGAGAGGTCAATTACACCAAACTGAAAGCAGAAAATTAACTGGGGATGATCCCGATAAAGTAAGTACATAGGACACAGCTCTGCACAAAATATGCAAGTCTGTTGCAACTAACATAAAGTTTTAAAGGCTTTGTGACAATAGTCATGTTTTCTATCTTTTCGGATGTATTACTTTTGTTAGACTTTATTTTCAGAGGTTATTCCCTATTAAAATAAACCATAATGACCAATATTGTCGTTATCTTTCCGATCAAGTTGCCACAGCTGATTGGTACACTTATCTGATCAACTAAAATTCAAGGCAGACAGTATACATTAATATATACTTATTTAAACACAAAAACTATAACATGGCAAAAACAAAAAAAAACATCTTAACTATATTTTAAAGTAACTATATTATCTGCTTTAAAACTCTAAAATGGCAATGGCAAGGTTCAGAAATAAACACATGAATTGTATGTTATTATATTTTTAGTGCACACTGATGGAATCCAAATTCACTTAATAAAGGTTCAAAACATTTGTCGCTGCCATTTTAGCAAGACATGCACTTTCTCACAGTGTCCTTGACTAACTGGGGCTTGGTACAGTAAATGCCCTAAATACCACATCCAAATGACAAAACAGCTGCTGCTTAACAGAAAGGCAGAAGGTTTAAAACTAACAATTGCCAGAAAATAATCTGTGACAGAATGGTTGACTCATAGCATGTATTTGCAATACTGTCAGTATCTGTGTATGTAGGGCTGGCCCCGTCTCCTCTTTCATGCCATTTAACCTTTAATTGCCCACTGAAACCAATTATTTAATTAGACTTGTTCTTTGATATATATGCCAACTCTAACCTTTTCAAAGGTCTTGAGCAGACAAAGATTAAAGCAGGTCTTCTCCCCTTTAACTTTTGGTATCCTTCATCCAGCAGGCTATCTAGGTCTGCTTAAATCAGCTAATTGCTTGTGGATGGTGCAGTCACACCTTAACTGGGCTTATTTACTGTAACTCTTCTGCTGGATCTAAAGCTGTTCATAACTTAAAGGGAAACAGAGGGACAGATTTATGACAGAACATTACCAGTATTACAAAACATTGCTGGGTAGTGTATGCAATTTGCAGTTGTGTTGCAACAATGTATGTTTCTTGTTGCAATGACGGCAGACAAGCTTAGAGGGCAGTTGGGAGGTTTCTTAGAAACCCAATTATTTCCACGAAGTACTTTATCACAGTCAGTTTGCCAGTGAAATTGTCACGCCCTCTGCAGTCAGAGGGCGCTCCTACTCTGTCCTGTCCCTAGTTTCCTGCTTTGCTGTCCTTCCGGTTTCCCTCTTTCCTTGGGCTATATATTTCCGGGTCACTTATTCTGCCTCGCTCAGCATTGACATTCGGATGTCCTGAGACTCGCCTTGCACCAGGTCGCCGCTCCGTCCGTGGCCTGAGGGCACAGGTTTCTATACGGCACCCCAGAACTCTTTGCACTGTCGAGCCCGGGCTAACTCCCCGCTCCGCCGCCTCGCATAGGGTCTTTTTCGCTCTCCGGCCTCTCCACGGTTTGTCCCTTCTGACATCCGTGACAGAAATATACTGTAAGTTTGTTATTCCATGTTCAACGGCACAAACAAACTTGAAATGATTAGACTTTGGACGAGCCAGAAATCGTACTTTTAGGGATTTTGTTTGGACTGTGTGTCCATGAGAGCTCCTCGACACCAGACTCCGCAAGACGGTCAGTGTCACATTGAACCTATGTGGCTTTGTCAAAGGGTGTGGGAGGACAGACCCCATCCATGCTGCCCGGTTGCTCTTGGAGAAGCACCGGGAGAAGAACAAGTCCGTCCACATGGCATTCCTGGATTTGGAGAAAGCGTTCGATTGGGTCCCACATGAGCCCACATGGGTCGGCGGCTGCGAGGGCGGCCCAAGAAGCGGCGGATGGATCGGATCGCTGAAGACACGCGGAAAGTGAACGTTGCCCCGGAAGACACCTATGACCGCGCCAAATGGAGACAGGGTGCTGACAAGCGGACCCTGCCGATGCGGGATTATCGCTAGGATGAAGAAGTGTGTCCATGAGAGCATCTCTTGAAGAGATGCCTTAATGCGATCTATCTTTGTTTCGGTGGGGGGGGGCAATAGCGAGTATGAGGTTATGCCAGCAGCTGCTAGGTGTCATGGCAGCTGTTTTTGCTACTGTTCCTCTGTGCCTTTTAGGCCTGCTGTTTGTGCAGACCTGGTTTAATTAATTCATGATATCGGTGACAAGAGAAGACAATGGCAAATGTTCTCCCAAGCCTGCTGAGAAATCTTTGAATGGCGAAGGGATGTCGCCAAACATTGGTACGAATCTCAGTCTGACATTCTTTAGCAGCTTTAGCAACAGGTGTTGGAGCACAGTCTGATAAATAGTGAGCAATTTAGTGACGCAAACACAGAACAAAGCTATGGAGGTCTTTCCATATTAATGTCTGTAAACTCCACACTGTTCTTCTTGGCCTCCAGCACTTCCATACATTGCTACAGAACAGGAAAAGTATACAAAGGTAAAGTGTACTTGACGATATTAACAATATAGTAAGCAGGTTTGCAAATAGAGGGGAGGAAGATGAGAGAAGAATCATGCAGTAACTGTGAACAGGTTCCTGTCACGGTTGACCTCCCTTGATGTCGATGTCACAAGGCCCACCTGTCACCAGGCTGCTGGATGCCTGAGGGCATAGGACTCATCCCCGACATCGCCTGACTTTCTAAACCGGGGCCTGGAGGAGCTCGCCCTGTGATCCCAGGACTTCCCGTGTGCGTGTTTTCCCCTTCCCATGGATTTTAACCTTGTGTTGTCTCAGGATGGATCTCACAGTATCAGGCAGTGCCCTGACCCTCCTTTGGACCCGTTCAGATTTGGATGCCTCTCTTTGTTCCCCTGTACACTAATTCACAAACTGTCACTGTTATTTTGATGCATTATTAAACCCCTGTGTGTTTTCCCCGAACTATATCTCATGTTTCCTCCGGCTCTTACCGCTTCTCATAGAATCTAACCTAACACTAGAGATGGACCGTGGAGCCAATCTGTAACAGTTCCTTTGAAAAGACTAGACATGCAGAACACATGAGCTCTGAAGAGACAGAAACTAGGGTTCAGGTAAGAGACGGTTGACTTGAATTTATGGAAATATTTATTTCCTGTTTGTAAATTTTGTAATAAATATTTATCTGCTTTATTTATTACGATCAAACTGGGACAGAGAACAAGCAAACCAGGTGGCTGCAATTTTTTTCACTTGGTATTGCCTGACAAATGATTGTTTAACTTTTACAAGTTGTTTGCAAGACAAACTAGTGTTAGTAGTTCAGGTGGGTAGACTTCATTTTCAATTTTTAGTTGTTTTTTTTACTTTATATTATTTATTCAGACCTTTAACCTATTAGTATAAAATAAAATGTTTATGTTTATTTAATTATTGCAATACATTTCATACGTTCTCACCATTTTGGAATGTATGATGTATGATATATCATTGGCTTGCACTGGCCCTGTGATGGACTGGCGCCCCATCCAGGGTGTGCCCTGCCTTGCGCTCGTTGCTTGCCAGGTAGACCCTGGCTTCCCGGGACACCGTCTGGAATAAAGCGGCTTGGCAAATGGCATGACATGACTTCTAAATGTCATATTTTATGCAGCTTACGATCCTCTCAGCTCACCTCACACCTACAGGGTGCCAGTGGCAATCACTCTGCCTTTGCATCCAGTGGCTGACCTTAAACCTTCTTCAATGGATCTGGATACTTCCTTGTATAACCTTTTCCTTATGTATAAAATCAATCCTCACCCAGTCACTTATTTAAAAATAATCCTATTATCCCTCTTATCTACAGTATTTATCTAAGGTCATTCTCTTTTTTCCTGCCTGGTGATACTCTCTTTGTACTTCATTTTGCCCTAAGTTGGTCTGCACGAGACTGTCCTATGGGGCCGTGCTGAACTGCAGATTTAATTGACAGTGTCTTGCCAGGAGGAAAATATACTCAGATGTGATGACATTTACCTGAGATAATTAGGGACAGCACATCTGAGCAAAACATGATTGTCATGCTGCTTTGAAAAAATGACAATAAATTAGATAGCTGTGCAGTGAGCTGGAAAACAAGGCAGGAGAGTGTTAAGTGGGCCTTTTACTCTTTAATGGGCACAAATCTTACAGAGCTATTGATTTATCCTTTGAGCATACTGTACATTCAATGTTCTTTACAAATGAGGGCTTGGAAGCTCTGTGCAAGCTCATTAAATATATGGATCAACATACTGTAAGAAAGGCAGGAAATGTAGCTCTAGACTCTGGACTTGAGGGCTGTAGGTTCAAATCCCCAAAGAGGTGCTGCTGTTACAAGTTTCATTAAGGTACTCAAACTGCTCCAATAAACACCCTGCTGTGCAAATGGGTCTCTAGGCCACCAATGCAGAGGAGAATTAATACTCAAGTGACAATTACATTGTAAAGCAAAGGAGTAAGTAATAATATGGCTCTTGTAATAGTGGTAGAGTATATAAAATTTGAATACTATATTAGATAATACTTTCTTGAAAAACTGAAAAGACTGAATATGTATCAGCTCATGAAACACCTCAACAAACTGAGGTACTCATGTCCTAAATAAATTCAATGTTATCGAAATTTGAATGTTTGGAAACATATTCCCAAACATACATCCTAGACGTTTCCAGTCTACTGCTTTGAAATTGTAGCTTTAAATAATAAATGAAGGTGATCCAGCCCTTGGTCCATCTACCACAGAAACAGGACACATTTGCATGAGGAGCCAAACACCACGTGGGGCTGTGTGGACTCACTCAGGTCACTTGTTCCAACCACCTGCCTCCAGTTAACAGATGCATTATTCGATCAGTCCTGAATATTGAAAAATTGGATCCACCACTGGTCCAGTGCTCTGTCATTGAGGTACCTTCCACCGAGGTTAGTGCTCATGTAGCGAAGCTAGTTCGGATACGGTGACGTCTCATGTCCTCCTGCACGTAGCAGGGACCTCAGCCGCCTGGGCTGAGGGAGGTCTCCTTTAGCTCATGCGGCTGGTTCCCTGTTGCGTTACGCCGGAGACCCGGGTTTGTGCCCCAGGTGCTGCGGGACGGAACCGGTGGTGGAGGGGCACGAGACCGCGTGGAACCGCGATGGTCACATTGGTGCCTTGACCCAGATGGGAGTGTCCGTCGCCGAGGCGAAGTCAGCAGGGGAGGGTGTAGAGGAGCTAGCTCGGATACGGTGACGTCAGCATCCTCCCTGCGCGAAGCAGGGACCTCAGCTTCCTGGGCTGAGGGAGGTCTCCTTTAGCTCATGCGGCTGGTTCCCTGTAGTGTTATGCCGGAGTTTGCGCTCCAGGTGCTGCGGGACAGAACAGGTGGCGGAGGGGCATGACACCGCGCGGAACCGCGACGGTCACACTCACAGCGCAACAAACCTGATTCCCAGAAGGACACTCAGCTTAAATTCAGCCCCTGTATTTCTCCATCTCTCTCGAACCCGCTCTGCCTGTCAGCACCCTATCTGTCGAGCCTATCTATCTCCGCCTGCTTTCGCTATCCAACCTGCTTCGGCGATCTCCTTCAGCTCTCGTCACTCTTCGAGCCTTCACTGGGATCAAGCTTTTGGATTCTTTAGCCTGTCAGACGTGGATTGCTCCATCTGCCCTTTTATATCGTAACATGTATCATATAAAAGGTACTGTATCTTATAGTACATAGTTAATAGTTTCACACTTAAGATACACCATTCACAGGACATATTATTCAGTAAATAAAATGCAGATAAAAATTATGCCTTTGTTTGGCTTTAAAGTTAAAAAAAGAATTTTGCAAATAGGAAAATACTGTATGGCACTTTGCTTACCAGGCAGCACGGTGGCACAGTGGTTAGCACTGCAGCGGTGCAGTGCAGTGTTGGGTTCAATTCCTTGGCTGCTGTCTGCATGGCATTTGCACATTCTCCCCGTGTTTGCGTGGGTTTCCTCCAGGTGCTCCGGATTCCTCCCTCAGTCTATGTACATGTACATGTAGGTTAATTGGCTTCTGGGAAAATCTTTCCTGGTGCAAGATGGATATTAATACCTATAAAATTTCAAGAGAAAGCAAAACAGTGTTTATGAGCATGAGTACACTCACCTAGCACCTCAGTCAGGCCCAGTTGTTCTTCCATTATTAAGAAATAGTAGTCCAGACCACCAAGGGGGGTTTATAGACACTTCCTCTCATGAATTATTCTGTATAGTTTTAAGTGACTATATTGTTAAATTCAAAGGCTTCCTTGTGTAAGATTACATTATTTCACTAGATAAGAGATATAAGACAAATCAGTTGAGTTCATCATCCTGGGTCCAGCTCCCAGGTCAATGAGTTCAGCACTCACACACACATCAGGGTGAGGACAAAGGCAGAGAGGAAATAGACCAGGAGGGTGTGTTGGTACAGAAAAGTGCCAATGTAGTGTAAATGTTACTTAGGAAACATTAAATGTACGGTACTGTATGTACTCACATGACATCTTTAAAGGATCATCCTTTGTAAGAATGCGCCTGTTCAAGAAAATAAAATACTAAAGAGTTAAGTTGTTAGTCTAGATGAAAGGGCTGAAACTGATGGGACCTTCACACAGGTAAGTCATTCCACTGTTCAGTGTCCCTAAATCTAAACACTTTCAATTGTGTTTGGGGATTTTAGGAGCAGATGACTTCCTTATACCCAGATAGCCCACTAGAGCTTCACCAGTAATCAAGGGAAATGGACAATGAAGAAATTGCAATACCATTCTAGCTGTAGCCTTCTGGCAGTGTTAATTTAGTTGATGAAAATTATGACGAAAATGTTCGTCAATGACCTGTTTTTCATTTTAGTTAACGAAGACAAAACTCTCACGAAAATAGTCCACAACGCTTTCAGCTAGAAGTAAAAGATCTGGAGTCAGACTGTACTTCATACAGGATGAGCAAACCAGAAAAGGCTATTTCAAAACATAACTGAAGATAAACAGAACACGGCTACATTACGAGTTGAAAACTACAAAAAAATTGAAGTGCCATATGAGTTGCTCCACGGAGACACGTTTGCATTAAAACATACTGTACATTTTAAACACTGTAAATAGTCAACAAATTAACTAGAAAACAAAGCAAGAATAAACCGTGTTTTACAGTTTGCGTTTTAGGAAATTACTATGTTTTGTCTGGGCTAGGAATTAATGTGTAAGAAGTAAGGTACTCTTTAAATGAAGTAGTTTAAATAGGTACCTGCGTCAGGTACAAACAGTGCTAAGCAAATAAATTGTCTAAGTAGAGTGTAAAAGCTATTCCCAAACCTAGCTGGGGTGTTATCAGAGGAATTGGAGATTTACATCTGTCCCTCTCTGGTCAAAAGATTTTGACATGTTCCCCAAACCAAAAAGAATGATTGGGAAACAAAGAAGACCACTGATAGAAGCACTTACATTAAATGACATTCAATAATGCTTGGTACAACGTTGGATCCATCCAACTTTGATTTTTGTGATATAATTGCTGTGCGGTGCACCGAGATATCTAGGCCCCTGGGAATATCTGAAAAAACAAATTCTGATAGGACCTGACATGGGACCTAAAATCAGTCCCTGAGCTTAAAAATGGTCTAATTAGTGTGTGAATCGTAACAAAATCCCTATGTGGGGTGTCAGCCTAGCATTTCCGCTGTATATATCAAAACTTCAATAGGCATAGCATTTTGACATGTTCCCCAAACCAAAAGGAATGAGTGGGAAACAATCAAGACCATGGATATAAGCAATTGCATTTGAATGAGTTTCAATCATGCTTGGGTACTCGTGTGATCCGACTGACTCAGTTTTGGAATACAACTGCCGCGCGGTGCTTTGCGACAACCAGGCACCTCGGAGTTTCTGAAAAAAACATTTCAGCTAGGATCACGAAACCACTTTTCTTCAACTTGACTTGGGCTAAAAATCCATCCCTGAAAATATAGATTCTCTAGGTAGTGTTTAAATGCTGATCCTTACTCTACCTGGGGTGTCCACTGAGCATTTCCGCGAACTTATCTAAAGTTCTCTGGGCATAGGACTTTGACATGTTTCAATAAACCAAAAGGAATGAGTGGGATACAATCTACACCACGGATTGAAGAACTTGCATTTGAATGAGTTTCAACCATGCTTGAGTACTCGTGTGATCCGACTGACTCAGTTTTGGAATACAACTGCTGCGCTGTGTACGCGACAACCAGGCACCTCGGAGTTTCTGAAAAATAAATTTAAGCTAGGATCACGAAACCACTTTTCTTCAACTTGAGTTGGGCTAAAAATCCAATCCTGAAAATAAAAATTCTCTGAGTAGTGTGGAAATGCTGATCCTTACAATACCTGGGGTGTCCACTGAGCATTTCCGCGAACTCTAGTTGAAATTCTCTGGGCATGGGATTTTGACATGTTAACCAAACCAAAAGGAATGAATGGGAAACAATCAAGACCAGGGATAGAAGCTCTTGCATTTGAATGAGTTTCAATCATGCTTGGGTACTCGTGTGATCTGAGTGACTCAGTTTTGGAATACAACTGTCGCGTGGTGCACCGCGGCATCCAGGCACCCCGGAGTTTATGAAAAAGAATTTTCAGCGATTTTCACGAAACCACTTTTCTTCAACTTGAATTGGGCTAAAAATCCATCCCTGAAAATAAAAATTCTCTGAGTAGTGTGGAAATGCTGATCCTTACCCTACCTGGGGTGTCCACTGAGCATTTCCGCGAACTCTATCTGAAGTTCTCTGGGCATGGGATTTTGACACGTTCCCCAAACCAAATGGAATGAATGGGAAACAATCAAGACAACGGATAGAAGCACTTGCATTTGAATGAGTTTCAAGCATGCTTGGGTACTCGTGTGATCTGAGTGACTCAGTTTTGGAATACAACTGTCCGTGGTGCACCACGACATCCAGGCACCCCGGAGTGTCTGAAAAAAAATTTTCAGCGATTTTCACGAAACCACTTTTCTTCAACTTGAATTAGGCTAAAAATCCATCCCTGAAAATAAAAATTCTCTGAGTAGTGTGGAAATGCTGATCCTTACCCTACCTGGGGTGACCACTGAGCATTTCCGCAAACTCTATCTGAAGTTCTCTGGGCATGGGATTTTGACTTGTTACCCGAACCAAAAGGAATGAGTTGGAAACAATCAAGACCACGGATAGAAGCACTTGCATTTGAATGAGTTTCAAGCATGCTTGGGTACTCGTGTGATCTGAGTGACTCAGTTTTGGAATACAACTGTCGCATGGTGCACCGCGACATCCAGGCACCCCGGAGTTTCTGAAAAAAAATTTTCAGCGATTTTCACGAAACCACTTTTATTCAACTTGAATTGGGCTAAAAATCCATCCCTGAAAATAAAAATTCTCTGAGTAGTGTGGAAATGCTGATCCTTACCCTACCTGGGCTGTCCACTGGGCATTTCCGCGAATTCTATCTGAAATTTTCTCAGCATGGAATTTTGACATGTTCCCCAAAGCAAATGGAATGAGTGGGAAGCAATCAAGATCACGGATAGAAGCACTTGCATTTGAATGAGTTTCAAGCATGCTTGGGTACTCGTGTGATCTGAGTGACTCAGTTTTGGAATACAACTGTCCGTGGTGCACCACGACATCCAGGCACCCCGGAGTGTCTGAAAAAAAATTTTCAGCGATTTTCACGAAACCACTTTTCTTCAACTTGAATTAGGCTAAAAATCCATCCCTGAAAATAAAAATTCTCTGAGTAGTGTGGAAATGCTGATCCTTACCCTACCTGGGGTGTCCACTGAGCATTTCCGCAAACTCTATCTGAAGTTCTCTGGGCATGGGATTTTGACTTGTTACCCGAACCAAAAGGAATGAGTTGGAAACAATCAAGACCACGGATAGAAGCACTTGCATTTGAATGAGTTTCAAGCATGCTTGGGTACTCGTGTGATCTGAGTGACTCAGTTTTGGAATACAACTGTCGCATGGTGCACCGCGACATCCAGGCACCCTGGAGTTTCTGAAAAAAAATTTTCAGCGATTTTCACGAAAGCACTTTTCTTCAACTTGAATTGGGCTAAAAATCCATTCCTGAAAATAAAAATTCTCTGAGTAGTGTGGAAATGCTGATTCTTACCCTACCTGGGCTGTCCACTGAGCATTTCCGCGAACTCTATCTGAAGTTCTCTGGGCATGGGATTTTGACACGTTCCCCAAACCAAATGGAATGAATGGGAAACAATCAAGACCAGGGATAGAAGCTCTTGCATTTGAATGAGTTTCAACCATGCTTGGGTACTCGTGTGATCCGACTGACTCAGTTTTGGAATACAACTGACGCGCAGTGTATCGCGACAACCAGGCACCTCAGAGTTTCTGAAAAAAAAATTTCAGCTAGGATCACGAAACCACTTGTCTGGTTATAAAACTGTGTGGGTTAATATAAAATCAAACCTTGCCTTACATTTTGTAATATTAACTTAACAGCATTCCAGAGCAGAATATAAAAATTAAGTTCTTCAGTCCTGAGGAGCCCAGCATTGAGCCTCCGTAATTAAAATGTGTCAAAGTCTTTGCAGAGGCACATTTCAGATGCCTGCAGATTCTTCTTAGCTGTAATAGCATTTGGTTATACAAGTACTTGGAGTAAATACCAGTAGGGAAAATAACTCTAGAATGAAGAAATATAAAAAGCCTTGGTTATGAACACTGACCTATAATGTCAATTTCACATTTTGCAGACCCATGCGGAAACCATTGCATAGGCTTTTATTAAATTATTAAATTCAAGCAATTAAGTCAAATTTTAATTCAAGTACATTGGTTATTTAATAGTCTTAATTATTTCAAAGTAGAGATTACAGTATGAACTAAGCATTCACTTACCCATTCAGATGTATAATAATTTTGTGGAAAATTCCTAAAAACATATGAACATACTATAAGAACCGGCCATTTGGTTGTGAGTATATGTGATTGATTGATCTGCCTGAGGAGGATCTCATCCATCTGTTTCCTGAATAAATTCAGTAAAGACAGGGTATCAGCTTCTACAACAAGGTGTTCATCTGTTTTGAGACTCCCTATTCTCAACATTTCCTGATCCATAATTCCTATAATGGTGAAAAAAAAGAAGCTGTCAGAATAAACTTCAGTTTATTCTGAATCAACAAATGCATACTATAAATAATACATTTTTAACATTATTATTATTATTATTATTATTATTATATTATGCCAACAATGGTGCCTACTTTGTCTGTTTAAAACACTGACGATATTTCTGGTAAATTATCGTGTTGCTCGGTCTGCAGACAGTAATACGTTTAATAAAACACCTAATTTAAGTATGATTTATTAGAAGATAAGGCAAAAAAATAATTCAGTTGAATAGGAGAAAGTTAAAGTCTATTTGGTTGGTGGGATAAACATGTAATTCACAGACTAGGCACTGAGACCACTTGCTGCCATGAGGCTGGAATGGGTTCACTGGACCTTGAAGTGTTATTTTTAGAAAGAAAATTGACTGACTATAATGCACAAATTTTCTAGGAGATGAAGTAAGTGGTTGTACACCCAGTAAAATAAAATGTATTTTTTCTTTATAAGACAGGAAATAAAATAAACTCTTAACTAATTCCCCATTGCTAAGATCAGTTATCAAGGGTATTTTTTGATGCATGTTAAATAAATAATTGCATAAACACAAAAAGAATGATTATTTTGTGACTGCTGCATATTCTGTGCATATTCAGAGGTATTTTTGTCATAAATATAGCCCTGTTTATCCTACATTTTGGTCAGAAAATTACAAGTTGGCTCATGAACAATTCTCCCTCATTATAGGCTGGAATACACTGAGTGTGAGTGTCAAATTGATTGTGTGTCTAATGACTTTCAGTTGGTTATATTCCTCAACTGAAAAATTTAATCTTTTGTTTTCCACAGTATCATTTTTTTTAAATGTCTTCAATGAACGGTTATACTACGTAGCTATTTACTTCCCATTGGTTTAAGTGCACTATCATTAAGGTTATAAATCTGAGTTCAGTGGAGATTGAGTGTTTATCGATATTTGAAAAATATATTTGATTTTGCCATTTTAACATTAGATTCCTTCCCGTTTTGGGACATCTGCTTCCTCTCTTTAATAGTCCAATTCACAGTGCAATATATTGTATGCATGCATATACAATAAACTGAATAACCATACTGTATGTCTTTTACCCTCACTGCAGATACTGTATTTAAAAAAAAAATTAAAAACAGAGCTCAGTGTCTTCACTGAGTTTAAGTACAGGAAAATGTTAGAGAAGAAAAAACTTGGCAAAGTGACCTCTGTAATTTCAATCCACGCATATTTCCCAGTTATCTGTAATCCTGATAATGTTGCCTATGCTAGTAGTTGTAGCACTGAAGGTAGGGCAGATACTGTATATGGCCTATTAACAACCACCCTACAAAATTTAAAAGCACAACAACCCTTTAAAATCTAAACTACAACAGTGTTTTAATTACATTAATTGTGTGTACTGTAGCTCTCTGACAAATTTCACCTCTTTGCCTTCACAAATGTGACAACCTTCGCAATGTTCATTAGTCTTAAACATAGATTAGATTTCTTTATGTTGACTTAGATAGATAGACTTAGATAGATACTGTAGTAACGACCACCGTCGTCTGAACTTCCAACATTTTTAATTGCAAAGGAAGGTATCTGAGAGAAAGACTGTACACAAAACAGAATTCTGCGCAGTTACATTATAAACAGTTTATTTTTCCTTTATCGCTTTGGCGCCATCGTTCCTAGCACTCTCACTTTGTAGAAATTGTTTATAACTGACATAATCCTGGGTAAGACATTTCCATTAGTGGCAGTAAGCGTACTACTTTGTGCGGACTTTGTGAAGACGCTGTCTTATTTGTTGGTTTGGAAACACCAGTATCGTAAATAGTAAAAAAGTTGTATGGAGGATAAGCAGCAATTATTATAAGAAATCACTGGGGCAAATCAAATAAACCTAAATGCTCTCTGCAAGCAGAAGCTTCTAAAGGGAACACGCCTCTGTGTCCCCAGGTGCAATGGAAATAAAGTCAAGAAATCTTTCATCCCCTCTGCAATATGACTCTCAAACAAATGCAAATAACTATCTTACCTCCTGAAACACTGCTGTACTGAATTATTTGTTGTGAGGTTTGTTTGTTTTTATTGTATTGCTGTGTTGGACCCTGCCATTAAACACATTTCCCCCAAGAGAAAATTAGAATGAATTCATATGAATTTTTAATGCACGTAGTATAAAGAGTGTTTTAAAGTGAGTTATTTTGTGCCTAGTCTGGTCCTTTTCCAATCACATATATATAAGGTAATAAACCATGCTGCACAAAAGAAAGTTATTATAATGCAGTGTTTAAACAGAAACATTAACATCTACAATTAGTGTCGAGATATTACTGCCAGATACATCACTCATCATTCCCAAGGGTAGGCTTTGCTATAATTGCTTACTACAAAAATAATTTAGTGTACTGTGGGCTATAAATAAGACACATACTGTACATACATTTACATATTGTTATAAGATAATAAAATAAGCAGCAATCATTTTTCTAAAAATAGTTTTAAAAATACTTTTTCCCTTAAGGTCAAAAACCTAAGCTCATCAATAACTACAACTAATAAAATAATAATAATAATAATAATAATAATAATAATAATAATAATAATAAAATTAAGATTCCAACAGCAGATTAGATTGCTGAAGACAGACTTATTTGCATATTTAAACACTTTTAGAAATTGGGTCAGAAAGGGAAAAAACCTATTTCAAGAAAACTTCAAGATTCAAAAATAGAAGAGGGGCTGTGGGACATGAGTAGTTCTTTTTTATCTTGGAGTTTGAATTTAGAAGACTTTTTTTAATTGACACACGAGAGCCCTGGAAAGGCTCAAGACCGTGTATTTGAAGAACTGAAATAAGCAGGTGTGCCTTAACAATTTATCAATTGCCAGGTTTTATCAATCAAATACTGTCTCTGTTGTGGCAAACTGCCTGGATTCAGAGAATCTGAGTGTGCCACCCCAGTGCCACTATAGAGATGGACACAATCACTTTTCTCTTCAAACACAGTGGTTCACCTTGCTCACTACTTTCTCCAGTTTTGGTTAATGGTGAATGTTTACATGGATTTGGGATGTATGCAAGGGTGTGTCGTTGTGCTCACTGTTATTTATTATTTTTGAGAAGTATTAAGTTGGTTTGTTTCAAGTTTTAATAAAGTCAGAAAGTACCCTTGGATGTTGTTTATAAGCTAAATTATTTGAACAGGGAATCTTTCACACTTTCTGTGTTTCTCTTAATATTTATGAAAATTAATAATAAGTTTCTACAGAAATGTGCATGATAAAGCAAACTCGAAATTAAACCCTGGTGTCCAAATCACTCTGCTTCACTGCTGTACTAAAAGAGTGTACTGTATCTATAAAAAGTTCCTAAGTATGGGTTGGAAGTCCTTTAAATGTCTTTAGCTTACACCGCATTTTTCTTTTGTTTTCTAGGTCAACAAAACAAATTGATTACCAGAAGTCCTGGCTAAGTTGCTGCTCCTGAGAGGATAACTTCTGGTGGTGTAGCAAGCACGGCCAACAAAGGACGCATTATTGATTTAGCGCCTTCTCATATCATGTATTTCCTTCTCTAGTCATTTCAAATGTCTTTGTTGTGGCACTCAGATTACCTGAGTTATATGTCATTGTTCATTTATTGAACATTGGCTGAAATAACTATATGCATACAGTATATACTGTATATTTGGTTTAAACAAAGAAAGTTTACCAATGAGAGACAACAATTTGGCCCAACTAGCTCATTTGGTTGATCAAAAGGAAATTGTTCCCAGGATCTCATCCAGCCTTTTCTTGGAAGAAGCCAGGGCACTGGGTTCAACAACATGCCGGGTTTGGTTGTTTCTCACTCTCACAATGTCTTAAGTAAAAAAAAAAAGAACGAATTTAACGATGTATTACTTTTATATCATAAAGACCCCCAAGAGCTTTCCATGTACAGTAGAATGGGACCCACCTCTTCCACCATTGAGGTGCCCTCCCCACAGCTACTGAGGCACAGCAGTAATGATGCACAGGCAGCTGCTCTGCACAGCGGGTCAGGTGGTGAACCGAGGAACTGGCTCACTAACTGAATTAAGGGAACTTTAGATAGGGCAGATTGTTCAAGCCCTGAGTGGAATTTAACTGCTTTCTCATCCCATTTGAAGAATGGCTTATGATGCAGCACATTGTCCCTGATCACTACTGGGGCATCGGTTTGGTAGTTCGCATTCTGTGGGAAGAGCCCCACCTTCTGTTACAGCAGCACCACTGATAGAGGCAACTGGTATTTTCCTAGGAGGTCAACCCCTCCCAGTACAGACCAGTTCGAGCCTTGCTTATATACTGTACAAAGTGGTGTCTGCAATATGTCATGCTGTCTAAAATAATTTCAAGTTAAATTACATATCAATAATAAACTAGTCTGCTAAGTCCATTCAAATAACGTCTTACAATCTGATGTACACTATTACAGTGGGTAAGAAACATTATGAATATGTTTTTATTTTATTTTACTATTAAGTTTCTCTTGTCAGAGATAGCTCTGTCCATAGGACGAGTTCCAGAGGCAGTTATACAGTAAATGACATGACTACCCCCACCAGGCTTCACAGATGAAGTGGTGTTCTTTTGATAATCTCCAGTTCTTTTCTTTCTCCACAGTTTAAACTTTACATCACATTCCCCAAGGTTTTCTAGGTCTCATTTGTCCATAAACCTTCAAAACTAATATGCTTCAAAATTAATACGCTGCATCTATTGGCAACATCCATAAGCAAGTTGAAGTTGAAGGTGCCCCTCGGGGCTGTGTGTGCTCACCAGTTCTGTTCACACTTTATACAAATGATTGTACGAGCTGTAGTCAAAGCAACTTCATCTTCAAATTCTCAGATGATACAGCTGTGCTTGGCTTAATGCATAGAGGAAACAGTTCATCTGTGTACACGTCAGAAATCCAAAGGTTTGTGCAATGGTGCGACAACAATAGCCTATTTTGAATGTTAATAAAACAAAAGAAATAGGTTTTGATCCTATAGCAGTTGGTAATCACTCACATGTAATAATCCACAATGAACCTATCACTCAGGTCGATTCATACAGTATAAGTACTTAAGTGTACACATAGACAGTGACCTGTGCTGGACAACTCATGCTGAGAGTGTTTGCTCCAAAGTTCAGCCACGCTTATATTTTTTGCAAGGACTGTTTGGGGTTCGACAGGAAATAATGCTACTCTTTTACCTTACTGTAATCAAGAGCATTATCCGATATGGTATAACAGTGTGGTTTGGTAATTTATCAGTTCAATTAAGACCGCAAATTACCCGTCTCATCCAAACAGCTTTGAAGGTCATGGGAGTGAAACAGCATCCCTCCCTGCAGACAATCTTTGAAAAAGCCGTAATCAAACAGGCAGAAAAAATTATGTCAGATCCTTCCCACATCCTCAATTCTGAATACCAACTTCTTCCTTCTGGCAAATGTTTCGGGGTTCCCAAATGTAAGTCAAACAGATACAAACATTACTTTGTTCCACTATCCATTAAAGCTGTCAATGCAAATGGCAAGGATAAACATAATTCTTGATCTTTACAATCCACTTGTGTGCAATATGTTTTGTAATGTGTTATAAGTGTTACAGTATGTTATACGTGTGCAATAGAGTGATGTGCAATGTTTTTTTGGGGGGTGCATTATATTTAAATATACAGAAGTGTTGTGTCCCCACAAAAAATTTCCCTTAGGGGACAATAAATCTTATCTTATCTCCTCTCCTGGCTCATCATTGTACTTCTGAGCACCGTGTAGATACAGTAGTGTCATACTGTATCTCAGACATGCTTGGTTGCCTTAGACACTGTCTCATTCATCTTTACTAGAGAAGTATCTAATGACAGCCACAGCAGATGTTTACAAAAACATTTTATGTAGAAGAAAATGTTTCCTTACTTATTGGGCCATGCTTCACCATGCAGCATGTCAATGAGACAAAAGGACTTTGTGACGGAGCAAGCTGAGGTCTGTTGCAAAAATGTTTGTGCTTTCAGCAAGTGAGTCTGACAAAGCCCTTACAAAATGTAGACTTTGTGTAAGAAGGCATTAGAAAATTATGCCATTGTACTGGTGTATTGTACAATGGTATAGTACTACTTTAAGTACTCGAGTATCAGGCATATTAATATCAAAATATCGCTGCACCCAAAGAAATAGCTCTAGTGTAAAGACACAAAAAAATCAGCTACTGTATGTTCACCATGCCTGGTTCTGTTGTTTGAATGTGTAATCGACTGTATGTCATTCTTTGCACTAGAGGACAGTAAAGCCTCATGAATACCTGTCCTTAAAACAATTTGAATTTTATACAGCACTGTAACACCGGTATCACCAAGCTTATGTACAAACACAGGGTTTCAAAATATACAGTAAATCTTATTCTGCAGGCAAGCTGCTTGGCAAGTTTATTGCCTAGAAAATGTTTCAACAAAAACAGGTAGAAGACAGGTACTGTAGGTAATGTGGTTGAGAAGTCAGCTTGGTTTCTACAGGAATACCATTTTATAACATTTTTACCTTAATTTGTTTAACAAGCTTTTGATTCCAGAATTCATCACAGCAGAACATGCTCTGCCATATCAGGTTTCCGTTCAATCTGTGCAGTGCTTCCGAACAAGACTTTGAAAGGCCATTCAAAGAATTGGGTCAGGATCAGCTTAATAGCCAGGGGACCTCTGTTTCTAAAAGAGCTATGTAAACTACTTTTATAACCTTCTTTATATAAAACTAGGTAATTGGGTCAAAGAAAAAAAAATACTGATGTCCTGCAAACATTGAAGGACATACTGTAAAGGTGCTGTCCTTTAAAAATTCCAAATGGGAATCTGAGGAAGCTAATTCCATGCCGGATTGCCATTGGGCAGGGGTGTGTGTGTGTGTGGGAGGGTACTTCCTGAGGAATATTTGAAAATCATTGGACAAAAACGGGAGCCTGGTACCTGTCAAAATGTGATGTAACATATTCTCCTACCACTCTCACCAATGCAGAAAAGGAGCAGTGAAGCTTCAAGCACCAGTCTGCCCAGAGTCTGATCTGGTCTATATTTTGTATACTAATGCTTAGGAAGGTTGAACTTTGTAACATTTTTTTTTTTCATTTTACACTGTATTATGTTTCACACTGAAAATTTAGAAAGATACTTGGATCCATATTTACACTGTGTTCTCTTTTCGGTGATTTGTTTGATATGTTATATTATGCATAATGATAATTACATATTATATATTATAATTATAATAATGATTGTGGCATTGGACTTGAATGTTCCCTTTTTGTAGCAGTATATGTGACAAAACTGCCCCTTTAAATGTTGTGGCGCAATGCAGGGACTGTCTGGTGTGGGGGGGGCGGGGCGGAGCCCCTGATTAAGGGAGACGCGTTGCAGTGGAAACCACACCTGACGTGAATGAACGGCAGGTGCAGAAGTGGTTTAAAGGTA
This sequence comes from Lepisosteus oculatus, assembly GCF_040954835.1. Lineage (NCBI taxonomy): Eukaryota > Metazoa > Chordata > Actinopteri > Semionotiformes > Lepisosteidae > Lepisosteus > Lepisosteus oculatus. The sequence continues at coordinate 2,646,900 of NC_090705.1, read as the reverse complement.
AAAAGATGCAACGGAGGGGAAATGCGGAGGCTCTGCTGTGAGAGAGCCGGGCTGAAGCAGGACAGTAGCGGCTGTGAGACGCTACTAGTCGGGGCGATGTTAGAAGGGCGTGATGCCCTGTACAGTATGAGTGAGCAAAGTCTTGACTAGCCGCTGTAGTAACCCCGAGAGGGGGTGGAGAAGAACGACAATCCCGGAGAGGGTTGTGAGAGAAACAGCCTGAGAGCAAAAGAGTGAAAGCCTCAGTCTGAGGAGACTGACAAGAAACGGAGCATTATGATCGTCAGAAGATTTAAAGGGACCGCATCCTACTAGGGTGTGAGAGCAGGACTGTCGTGTCCGCTGCATGAGTGAGTTGTGAGTTAGTGTGTGTGTGGACCAGAGTGGGTTGTGTGGTAGAGGGACCCTCCTCCTGGCAATACGTTGGTATTGGGGTCTATCTAGCTGCACCGTCTGGGGGATAGTGCAGTGGTGGCTGGGCACAGTGAGGTGCGCTGGCAGCTGTGAGAGTGAGGCACCAGAAAGGGGGTGTGTGTGTGTATTAGAGAGGGACAGTGTGCTGGGTCTCGGCACGGTGTGTAGTGCGGAAGAGACTCGGTGATGTAGGTAGTGTGTTTGTGTATCCCAACCTGGTGGCGTCGGGAAGAGGACGTCAGGGCTGGAGGTGGACCTGGGAGTCCGAGGCGCAGGTTGTGTGTGAAACAGTGGCGTAATGGAGTAGGAGCAGGAGGTTCCTAACAGTGAGGACAACAGGATGAACTTGAGACTCTGAAGTCAAAGGGCCTAGAAGTAAGGGAATGTGGAGTCATGAATCCTGTTACACTGATGAGGGGGTCAGTGTGATCACCACTCTCAGAGGAGAGTGTGTGCAAGATTTTTTTTAAAAAAAGGGAACCTAAAAGAGCTTTATAAAGGGGTGTGACCGTGCCCACTGCAGTGTTGGCTACCCCCATGGTTTAGTGTTCTAGGTTTTTCTCCAGCAAAAGGAACTGTATGTGTGTCCCTTTAAACAAAAAGGCCTATGTAATATTTCCATTTCAAACAGTTTTAGCAATACAAAAAAGTATACTTCACCACAAAAACACATTTAACGTCACCGATACTTATTTTTATACAATTTGTTTTAATTATTTCCCACTTAATTGCCAGTACCACTTCTGATGGAGAGGGAATGACTGAGAATTCAGCTTTTAAATGATCGCACATTACCATTTGACTGCCTAGTAACATGAGAATCGATGTAGTTAGAGAGAACTATAACTTCTCCCTCAATGTGTGGGCTTGATGCATAGATACTGTATGAGGTGACAAACCCCACTTAAAGAATGTCCAGGATTAATCTGAACTTTGAAAGGATGCTACTTAATCCGAGACAGCCCCGGCTTGGTGAAATATACACATCATTTCTAGGCAGTGGTCCAGGTACAGTAGCTTCAGAGAAAGGGACCCAAGGTGCAGATCCGCCAGACTCATGAAACTGAAAAGCTTCCTGGGGTGTGAGAGAAGAAAGACTCTATAATAACAAAGGGGTTGTGGAACGCTTGTGCCTTAGTCACATGTGCAGGAAATCGCAATAAATAGACTAATTGCTTACCAGCGGGCCAGCGTATTCACCCGTTGCTTATCAGCCAGCTGGTTGCATAAGCACACAGGGGCAATTACAGGCACCAAATAACTAAGCCAGCCTGCCTTGAGAAGGTGGAAGAAAGACATGTCCCTGTGTACATGGAAACAGTATGCAGATTCCCACAGGAGGATCGCTATTTAAGATTTAAGATACCAAGACCCCAAAGCTATAATGAAGCAGGTTTAACAGGCATGACACTGCGCCGCACGGGGACTAACTCATTTGAGAAAAGTCCAAACAATGCAAGAAATAATATTGGACGTCAAGAGTTCCCATTTTTAGTGGCAGCCGATCGATTTAAGAAGTTGTCAAAATCCAGCAGTCGCCCTCAGAAGTGTTTTCACCGACTGCATCTGGTTTCCTGTAGGGCTGTAGGGCTTGCTCAAACCACAGCTGGCAAACCACATGCGGGAGTGCACAAAGGGCCCTGCTGTTGGACTTTGTTTTTCTAACTGGGAGATAAAAGACGCGCGCTGTTGTTTTTCTAATCTTTCATTTCCCTTTCATTCCAAACAAATACAAAGAATTAGGAAAATAGAGCCTTTGCTCTTCATTAAATAATACATATACACTATGAACTTTATAATATTAAAAAATCTGTTTAAGCATTTTCACCTGTACTTCTATTGTTTTCATTATTATTGATTCTTTATACCTTGAACTTTATATCCTGAATACGCCTCACTGGAACTGGGTGAAACTGTTTATAAAGATACTATTTCTCTTTACTGCACAGGGCTACTAGACTACTTTGGACAGAATGCTACTTTTCAAAAGCATTACTCAAAGAAAAAAATAGTTTGGAAGAGAATGCAGAATAGCTGTTTTAATTTTGTTTGAGTCATTTAGTTTCTTGGTAATACAGCAATAATTCAGAGTACCCTTTATTGTGTGGTGTGATCTACAGTATATGAAAGAGATTTTAAGAGAAAGAGGCCTCTGTTAAAAAAATAAGAGGCACCCTACTGTGAGCGTTATTCTTAAAACATCTTTAACCATCAATAGACTGTAAATTCAAAACAGTTCTCAAGTAATATTATTTCTTCATTAGAAACTGTTTCAGTAACTTAAAATACCATTTAATTTGCACATATATTATCCAGTGTAGACTCCTGATGTCAGAATACAGTGAAGTTTGTCAAAATATTTTGAAAGGGTAAATGTTTCAATATGGAGAGGCATGCAGTGTATAAAATTACTATAACAGAAGAAATTAATTATAAAAGATGTGAAATTTCTAAGGCACTGTTTTCAATTATGGAAGGCGTTGTACAGATTTATTTGTAATGAAGATACAATACTCATAGATTGTTCACGGAGTCACAGTGACGCCATCTGGTGATGAACAATTTAGTTTACTATAATTTTTCAGTTCATCAGCAACAGCTTTGGATATAATCTAGGAAAGGAAATTTAACCATCGCACAGTAATTAAGTGCTGATTAATGGATAGTGAAAAACTCACCGAGGCAAGATGTCTAAAAATGTATCATTAATTTAAAGCCAACATTACATAACATTCTAGACACATTTGTTTTGGACAGATGAGCACTTTATTTCTGCTCTGCTGTGACTAAGCTGCAGGAAATGACTTTATACACATACTGTACAAGTGGTCACCATGTGGAATGGGCTGGATTGGACATAGGAATTTTAATGAAGGTGGAGGCACCATTTTGAGTTCAAGACTCCCCTGAAAGAGAGTGTGGGCAGACTAGAGATGGAACTGTAATAATTCATCATAATAATAATAATAATTGCTTACACTTATATAGCACTTTTTCTGGACACTCAAATCAAAGCGCTTTACAGGTAATGGGGACTCCCCTCCACCACCACCAATGTGCAGCATCCACCTGGATGATGTGACTGCAGCCATAGTGCGCCAGAGCGCTCCCCACACACCAGCTATCAGTGGGGAGGAGAGCAGAGTAATGAAGCCAATTCATAGATGGGGATTATTAGGAGGCCATGATTGGTAAGGGCCAATGGGAAATTTGGCCAGGATGACGGGGTTACACCCCTTCTCTTTTCGAGAAACGCCCTGGGATTTTTAATGACCACAGAGAGTCAGGACCTCGGTTTTACGTCTCATCCAAATTACAGTATAGTGTCCCCATCACTATACTGGGGCATTAGGACCCACATGGACCGCAGGGTGAGCACCCCCTGCTGGCCCCACTAACACCTCTTCCAGCAGCAAACCATAGTTTTTCCCAGGAGGTCTCCCAACCAGGTACTGACCAGGCTCACACCAGCTTAGCTTCAGTAAATACTGTAAAAGCAATAGGTACCATACAGTATGTCTGTATTGCAGATTCTGTATATGTTTGCTTCATGATGATTACTATTGAAACATTTCCTATATAATAAACATCATGAAATATATGAAAATATTAAACAAGATGAAACATAAATTTAGCTGCAGAAGCTAACCACTTCTGAACTGTTAAATTATTCTTTTAAAATGTTTTCAGAAAGAATATTTGATGACTGTTTTTTGCTGTCACATGTGGCCTGTCACTAGTACTAGCCATAATAGCTAATTTTTAGCAAATTAATTTTATTAAATCTATAAATAATTTGACATATTATGTGCCTAATAATTTTTACTGTGTCACTGTATAGCATCTGTAATTCCAACAGAATTATACATGAAATATGTTGGATGACATGATGGTGCAGTGCACTCCAGAAAGAAAAAAAACATTTAAAAATCACTATGAAAAGCAAAGGCTCTTTTTTTTTTAAACAATGAGCCTTTGCTGGAAGGATTTTGCTAATATGAGGTACTTTTTCACTGGTGTTTTTTCTCATTGCCAGCCAGTATGCACAATGTCTTCAGCCCCCAATACACCACACTCAGCAGAAAGAAAACCTGAAAAAAGAAAAAAAAAATACAATCAAATGTACGTCATTTAATGGATATTACAGGCTACTGCTGCCATGCTGATAAATACATTGGACTCAATAGGAAGCAATGGGGACTTTAAAGCACTTAAGTGTTTTAAATATAGAGCCCATTAATCATAAGATCTGAGCCAAGAGAGATGGTCGATGTCCCAGTCGCTAGTTATTTTCTTGATAAGAAATACAAGCTTTACTTGAAGTCTGTATTTATACACAAAGTTATTTATATTGAGTGTGTTATGATCATAGTACATTGCAACACTTTTATTCAATGGATACTAGATTTTTAAAAAAAGGTTATTTAACTTTAATTCCGTTGGTAAGAGACAATACCATTGTTTGTTGCAGGTTAACTCATAAATTATAGAGTGCATGTGTAAGTAAATCTGCTTGATGTTAACATGCTTAAAATATCAAATGCTTTAAAAGTAAGTGCTTGATCCTGACAAAGTTACAGTAAAATATGTAGTGTTTCAACTATGTCAACTGAAGGCTTAAACAAAGATATAAAGTATTTAAACTTTTGTAACACATGCCCAATTTCACACACTAGCATGATTAGTTTACTTCTGCATCATTACATATTATTTATTATACATTAATTATTGGCAGGAGTGTAGTCTCTACAGATTCTGCAGACACCAGGTCAATGTAAGATTGAAAATAAACATAAGAGTCAAGGAGAAGCAAAAGAATCTCCCATGATGCACTGCCGTGAGGTCAAGTAGATGTGTTCACGTCAGGGGAATAGACGAGGCTTCTGCCAAAAGCTGGACTGCGGAACCTGTTTCTCTTCTAACTTCTAGGCCATAAAGTGCATCCTACTCAATGAGCCCTGCCAAGCCAGGCCCTTGTCTATCAAGGGTCTCAACTGATGGGAAAAAATGGTTGTTTCCTCTGGAAGCCACAGCTGTTTTCCTAGGAGAGCGCAGATGCCTGGAATTTTCCCTGTCTTCCTCTTCTGACTACCTGTCCTGGCAACAGGTTCCCCTGTAGTGTGGGGGAGGTGCAGGGGTCCAGCACAGCATAGCTCACATGACCTCACTTTCAGTGACTTTTTGTTTTTTATTTTTGTGACTTGTTTTCCGTTTGTTTTAAAGTAAAAAAAAAAAAAATCATCTCAGACTCGATATAAACGCTTTTGAACATTCCAAAGATGCAGGCATTCAATCAAAAGAAATCAATAAAAGCCCCTGAAATAGCTTCACCAAATTAGCACATACAGTAATGGAGGTGATGGAATGTCAGTGTATTTAATGTTTAATTCATAGTGTACAGTATATTCCTCATTTCAGTGATCACGAAACCATTCCTTCCTGAGCCATAACATTTACTTATGAGATAAACAAATTAAACAGCTGGAGGTTGATCTTAACGTCTGCCAAAATCAACATTAGCTTATCACCCTGTTCGTTTGATCTTATTTGTGAAATATTTCTATATTAAATAAGTCCTGTTGTTTCTTTTCTAAATTAAATGTACACACAGTTGATTTAAAGGAATTAAAGGTTATACCATACTTCAGAAAACAGTATCCTGTCTGAACTTTTATCGCCCTACTCCCCACCTCGCAACCTCCGCTCTTCAAATTCTGCCCTCCTTACTGTCCCCCAAGCCCGTCTACATTGTATGGGCGACAGGGCCTTCTCCTGCTATGCCCCCAAGCTCTGGAACTCCTTGCCCAAGGATATTAGAGAGTCACCTTCTCTAAACTCCTTCAAATCCAGACTCAAAACCCTCCTTTTCAGAAAAGCCTTTACTTAACTGGTTCCATTCTTCACCCCTCTGCTCTTCTTAATACCATCTTCCACGGTCTCCTCTATTGTTATTGTTGTATTGTTGTAATTATAATTGTGTCCTGTCTTGTGAAATTTTCTTATTTATTGTTGTAGTCTTCTTATTTATTGTTATTGTCATCCTGTAAAGCGCTTTGAGAAGCCACCTTTAAAGGCGCTATATAAAATAAAGTTTATTATTATTATTATTATTATTATAGTATTATGGATGTCTAAACTTAATTACATTTCATTTTAGCTACAGTATTTCAATATAGACATGTACTGCATCCAAAAGCAAATTGCTGTAAACGTGATTATTGAACACTTTCTTTGTTTAAAAAGCAGGAGTATGCAATGTTACACTTTCCTCATGAGAAGTCTTGTGATATAATCAGAAACTCAGTAATTATTTGCATTTTGCTCATAATCATTGGCTTTCTTTCAGATACTTTACTACCTTCCCTGTCTCCTGTGTCTTCATTGATTAAATTCCCCTGCCATAGACTCCAGAAGGGAAATGCAAACCTATTGTGTGGAGATCAAATCTGTCGGCTGCAGGAGACTCGTCAGATTGTAAAAGCAGGAACATGCTGTTCTCAGTATGAAGTTGTCAATTGTACGAAACGCAGAAAGGGCCGCGTTCCAGAAATCCATTTCACACTTTATTTTTCACGTGTGCTTAACTCCAGCCTTTCACTGAGCTCTCGCATCCTAAAACACACAGCACAGGGAAAGGAGAATGATCTACTGTACGTTTAGCCCTGCAAAAATACACCACCACGTATGAGCTTGCAAAACAGGCTTGAAAACTACTCTCCAAAAAATACAGTACATGAGAAGGGGTTAAATTTACTTCAGACAGCAGCTGAGCAGCTGCATTCATGATTGAAATCAAAACAAGTCGAAATCCTTGCTGTCAGCTCAGTGATATATTACTTGTAATGGGATGTTTCCAAACTCCCTCTTCCATATGGCTGCCTACACGTTAGGTAACACATAATGCCTATAGTGCAACTGCCTGAGCGCAAAACATCTGTGTCCCATTCCTTTACTATGACTTACAAAGTAGCCTCCCACAAGCTGAGCTGATTCATTTTATGATACCCCTCTCCATAGGACGAAATTAAGGACTAACAGTGATAATTGATCACTGCCCCAATTTATGGGAATGAGCAACATTTTATTTACTATTTTTGTCTCGCTTAAAAGCTGAATTTTTGCACCACTTCATCAGGTTTAGCTTTGTGTACATTCAGTACAGTAGGAGAAAACACTGCAACAGTTTCATCTGACCTTACAGTTTCAGTGTCTTCATAGTACTGTGGCAGTGTTGACATCCATCATCATCGACAATGGGATTCACTAACTTGTTCAGTGCAATAAACTACTGTTGTTAAACTATACAGTGCCAAAAAATGTTTGCAAACCCCCTAGATTGGTCTGTATTCTAGTTTATTTTCGATCCTAAACATACTTAGGTCCTCAGGGAAGTATTAATACAAGATTAATTCAGCTTGATTAAATGTATAACAAAGACATTATATTTTTTTATTATGTAATTAACAAAATGATCCAAGAATAAATATCCTCGTGTGAATATGTATGTCAGTCCTTAGATACAGTAAGTGGAGGCACCTCCTTGAGCAGCAATATCTGGACATTTTCTGTAACTGTTTGTCATGCTATTCAAGCTTCGAGCTGGTGAAGACTGAAGGTTCTCCTGCTTCAGGTCCTGACATAACATCTCATTGGGGTTCAGGTCAGGACTGTGGCCAGTACAAAATACAAAATTCCTTCTGTTGTAGATCTGCATTTATGTTTAATATAATTGTTTTGCTGCATGAGCCACTTTTGACTCGGCTTCATCTGACAGATGGATGGCCCACCATCACTCTCCGGATCTCCAGAACCATGACATTCCCACCAACATGCCTGGCAGTCAGGCTGAGGTTTGTCCAGGACACCAGGCAACAAATTTTCCATTGGCCCTTACCAATCATGGCCTCCTCATAATCCCCATCTATGAATTGGCTTCATCACTCTGTTTTCCCCCCACTGATAGCTGGTGTGTGGGGAGCGTTCTGGCACACTATGGCTGCCCTCACATCATCCAGGTGGGGCTGCACACCAGTGGTGGTGGAGGGGAGTCCCCACTAAATGCAAAGCGCTTTGAGTTGAGTGTCCAGAAAAGAGATAAATAAGTGTAAGGCATCATTATTATTAACCACTTGATTCTAATTACACCCTTAATTGTGATCAGTAAACTAATGACTTGTGTATTATTTCACCTGGACTGACATTTAATTAAGCACTTTTTTATATACTTTATACTGCATACCACCTTATCTCAAACCTTTCTGATGAAGAAGACTGGTTTTGATGACACAGGGGTTCCATGGTACAAATTGTAATTTTCATAATGACATTGGAGGTTCACAGACTTATTCTTGGCACTGTATTTGCTTCTATAAATGTATTGCACGCTCACTGTTCATCTCAGCAGGGGGTAGCAATTCTTTAGAAAATCCGATGCAGTTATAGAAGTACCACATGCTATGATTTAAGATTATATAATTCCTCATAAATTTTATAGACTGGCAAGGATGAATAGGTCTAACAAATACAAGTTAACAAACAATATTAATATGAATTAGCTTATGACACTGAAGGAGAAGGGGGTGCCCATATGCATGTCTGTAATCAATTAGAAAACAGCAGTAGTGGAGCTCTAAGCACATTTTGTAATTAATCCAACTGCAAAGCTGCTCCATGGGGAAATCTACAGTACAATATTTGAGAATTTCTTGAATAACTGCAAATCAGCCATATGAAGCGAAAAGTACATTTTGGTTCTTTACTTTTACCTTCGATGCTAAGTTCCCTTAGTGATGTAGTACTATAGTAGAAACGCAGTACAAACCAGCTTGATCACTTTGTACACTGATCTGGTCAGATCTCAGAAGCCAAGCAAGGCTGGGCCTAGTCAACACTGGGATAGTAAATCACCGTAGGAAAACCAGGTGGTAGGCTGCAAGCAGAGCTGGAGCACCAGTAGGTGGCGCTCTCTCCTCTGCTCTAGAATTTCCCAACTAGTGCTGCAGCATGGTGACTGGGCACCCTGCACAGTGGGAGGGATTGTCCCTCAGAGGACACGTTAAACTACTGTACAAGGTCATTAAAGACCCCATGGCACTCTGAAAAGTAGGGGGTTTTAACCCTATTATCTTACCTGGATTCTACTCTTGTACAAGCTGGCCTCACTTAAGTCTCCCTTACTTTAATCGGTGCAATAACTTCTCTCTTCTCCCCCCTGATTTGCTTCCACTATTTTGGAGGAAGCTGTACTTCAGTGCTGGAATATGTGCCCTTTGGTCTAAAACAGCTACTCTATACAGTATGTGTAGTTCTAATTATTATACAAATAAGTGAATTTGACTACTCTGGGCAAATAAAAGACAATGTCTTCTTGACTTTGTCAGTGCAAGAGTTTTTATTTTCCCTGAGAGAAACCAAAAGAACTAAAACAACAGGTTTTATGATGCAAGCCATATTGATTGTTATCATGTACTGTATGATTACTGCTTTTGAAATAGTAAAACTCTTATATCAAACATGCTTCCTTGTCTTAGGACCCAGGAAAAATTATTAACAGTAATTAAAAGTAAAGTTAGCAGTAATAATGTATGTCACATCTTCATGTGTTTTGTTTTAAATTAGCATGAGATTCTCATTGAGAAAGAAAAGTTTCTCGATAGTATTACATCAGTTATGTTTTGTCGTTTTTTTATGTACCTTAAAATGCAGGTACAGTGCTGTTACCTGCAGTGGTTTGGAAATGTGCTTTAATCCATTCATTTTGTGTCAAGATAAGGATAAGCTCCCTCTAGTGGTCAGCAAGTAAACACGTTGACATGAGAAACACGCTGGGTACAGAGACTTTGATTTAGATAGGGAAATTGCAGTGCAACAGCAGCTTAACACAGCAACAGTGTAATGAATGATACAATAATAATAATACAATACAATCAGTACAGTGAGAAGTGCACTAAGAAGAGTTACTCACAGTCCAGAACACACAAAGAACAAACCAGAACAGAACAGTACACAAAAAAGTTGTATTGCACAATATAAATATTTGCAGTACAATTTCTGCAATTTGCCCTTGGCTGTCGAATTACCAACAGTGGACGGCAGCTTTGCTCACTGAGGTGTTAAAAAAAGAAGCATGATTCTTTCCAAAACTTACACAATTTAAGAGCATGAAAAGGATGTTTCTACCTTTGCTTGATTGTAGACTAGTAAAAACATAGATTGCTCAGTTGTAGATAGATAGATACTTTATTGATCCTGTGAGGGAAATTGCAGTGCAACAGCAGCTTAACACACACAACACAGCCACAGTGTAACGAATTATATAATAATAGTACAATACATACAATACAATACAAGAGTTACTCACAGTCCGGACACACAAGAGCAAACTAGAACAGAACAGTACACAGAAAAACGTATCACACATATGAATATAAATATAGATGTAATTAAGGCTGAATGCTTTAATATCACACCTGTACAGCCACGGTCAGAAAAAACTACCGATACACATGCAAGCATAAGTTAGTCTCGTAAGAGAAACACAAAAGCAATATGTCATTGTGAAGTCCAGCTGAATTTGTTCATTGGCTTTTTTCTTTTTAATAATAATATTTCCTTCCATTTAGATTTGTCAGCACACTGTTCACAATGATCAGCTCAGAGAGTATTAATTGACATCTGACACATCAATTTACAGTATTTAAGAAGAAAGACTCCCAAGTCCTAGACGTTGAACATGAGTGAAGGCAGACTGTACAGATCCAGGAGGATGCAACTAGGAAGCAAAGGCCGAATAAGAATCTTAGAAACATCTTCATTCAGCTATGGGTCCATAAAGGTGTAACATGATATATACAGTAAACGATAAAATTATTAAGGTTAAGAATTTTTTTTTTGCCTGTTTGCATTTTTTTTTGGGGGGGCTGACTTTACCACTGAACTTGAACAGGCAATTAAAGGCGTTATGAATGGCTCTGCCTGTACTCTGGAGGTCAGCAGTGATTGGCCCCTGAGGTCTGAATGTGGGAGAACACCTGTGCAAAACTGAGTTCTACATAAAGAAAGAACACAGCATGAACCATGTTCCACACGGCTGGGATAAATACAGAAATACTGCACCTCGGTTCCCAAATCACAGAGCTATTCCTGGTTTGGCAACCACGTGGATAAAAGCTATTGTCAATGTCCCTGGTGGTAGGAACCCTGCAGTCAGATGCTACATGCTGATATTTGTTTCTCTCTCACCTAAAATGAAACTACGGAAAGGATTCCAACATCCCCTGAGGCACTGGTAAACTTTAAACATAGCTGCAGCAACAATAGCTGTGTCAAACAAAAAACTCAAAGTGTGAAAATGGCCTGCTGACACCGTTCATCATACTGTATGCCCATAATAATCTATTCATTTCCTTTCCATTAACTACTATACCTTTTATGCACATTTTATTAATAACATTTATTGTCCTTGACATAGTGTCATGCATTGATCTTCAAGAATTTAAATTACATTGATCAAATCTTTTATCAGTCGATCCATAAAAGTCCTTCAGAACAGCCTGTCAGTGTTGATCCCCTTTCCACTTAGGAGTTAACCAGCAAGGGCAGAGCAAGGCACAAACAAAGCAAATATTGTAGTGCTGTTGAGGTCTTAGGAGTAGCTGTGATTAATGACTTGCTGCTGTTAATAAACAGGGTGTCTTCTCCATTGCAAGAGACCTTGGAAAGTTGGCAATAGGGATGGGACTGGGTCCAACACATGGATAAAAAAATAAATCAAGGGGAGGACATCTGCCTTGCAAAATCTAACCCTCTGCACTTTGATGGTACATTCGGGAAAGCCGAAGCCACAGACCTTTGTCTCGCTGGACTTTCTGTAAATCAGTTCAATGGGATTCCAAAGAGAACGGAAAAGATTTATAGGTCCCGTGGGGCCTGTAAGCTGGCTATCGTTCCCCTCCTCTGCCTCCTTAGCAACCTGAAGCCTTCGTGCTCTGACTTCCTCTTTAGAGCTGAGGCAGCAGAAATTTCGGCAGAAGTTCCAATAAAGGAGTTTTTCCCTGTACTCCCCACTGTGGGGAAGATGTAGAAAATGCCAATAAACAACACCAGGAGGCCCAAGGAGATATTCCGTTTGATCAGGTTGACCAGGGAAATGTCAAAAACGGCAGAGTAATGTACATTTTATTTCACCTAAAAAAGAAAAACTATTAAATACTGGCTCATCACTCAAGGGTTCCTTGAAGGAAGCCCTGTGTCTATAAAGGGTATCTTCTACAAAGCCTTATCGCAGCTCATCAAACCAGAGGCAGCCGGGTCCCAGCATTAACACAGCGCTCTATAAATTATAGCCGAATGTTACATCCATAGGCTCAGTCAGTAGCCAGCCAACTGATAAACAGCTTTCCAGTCAGAAATGTCGAGTCAGTGCACCACACTTCCTTCCAGAACGAGCTCTGCCAGAGCCACCTGCTTCTTATTCGCACAGCGGGTCCCAGACAGCACTACCGATTGCAGGACTGAAGTAGCACAGACAGCAAGACTTCCAGCTGACATGGGCCCACCAGGCCGCTGGGGTCACTGCTGTGGCCGCGAGCTGGTCCTCTCTAGCCTGCCGGCTGCTGTCAACACTAGCCCTGCTTGGAGAACTCCAGTGACAGGCTTGACTCCGGCCAGCGATGTCTGCAGTGGAGGGCTCACCCTGTTCGGGCCACTGAGGAGACTCGGGATTTCTGTGTTCTAACACCTGAGTGTTTCTATCCCTAAGCCCTGAAGTATCGCACTACTGTATATACAGCAAGAAATGAGTTGTATATTTTACTCCCAGGGAGAGTATTTGTTAGTCTGTATTCTGTAATGGTGTGGAACACGCTAAATTACACATTTTATAAGGTTTATGTCTGGGTACTAGCCAGATTATGGAAGAAGTGGCTGTTCGTTTGATGTGTTTTTTTTTAAATTGTCATTCTTTAATTGAAAGTTGTAAAGTCTATCCTACATAAAGTAAAATGATGCTAATACATACCGTTTATACATTTAGTAAATGACACAAACTCATCGTTCTTTCAGTTTTATCATTGTTGCCCCCTATTATTCATCACGTAATATTCTCCACTCTAGCAGAGGGCTTATTTTGCCTTACTTGTGTTCATTTTGATTTCTAGAGCCCAGTTTGCACAGTGCACCATGAAAACTGCAAGTGTCACTGGAAGAAAAGTGCCTGAGTGCCTTGTTTGTGTTTCAGCATATGGTGTCAATTTTAAAATTTCCAGCAATGCCTTTGCAGTTTAAAACTGTTGTGCTCTGTGTCCTATCTTGTAAAGCAATAACAGGTGAGTTTATTTAACACACTAAGTGTTAAATGTCCTGTCACTCACAGACTGTTTCCAAAACAAAAACAGCGTTCCTTCCATTCTCTCTGGGGTTAAACATTGTAGATCTTGTATTTGTGAAAATCCCAAAAGCTTTTATTAAGACGTGAGAATACAGAAACGACTAATTTGCATGAAATAACATCCTCCATTAGTAGCACGAATCCCGGTACTTATTTATTCAAGTCAGAATGTGGCAATTAAATTGTCAAGCAGAAGTCAATCTGTTCAAACTGTGAGTCAGCTGGGGTGAGACTTGTATGGGATGGCTATTAATTATTTAAGTTTGTTATGTGACTAACGATACAAATAAAAATTCTTTATCACTGTAATTTCATATGATTATATACTGTATGTCTAGAGAGATAAATACAGGTATCATTCTGGTGCAAAAAGTGCAATAAATACTGTACCTATCCCTGAGTATGGAGTGCTTTTATTTCCTTTCAGAGACACTCTCTAGATGTAAAGCAAATAGAAGTTACAGAATTTAACTTTAATCTCACAGGGGATTGTTTAAGGAATGTCTGATGAAAGTGTGGATGTGGATATCTGCAAGCCTTTGGTTTCTCCAGGCTGCTTTGTTGATTTTCTTTTTGTTTACAATTGTAAAATTGGGTCTATAGAATAGAAAAAAGAACTACATTAAAAATGTTTCATGAGCTAAATCTGTACAAAACAGACATTTGTTTAAAAAAACTTGTTTAAAACTAAATAAAGTACTCTGCATTGAAATTTTAATAACCTCCCTGCCAGCAGACTTTCAACTTGGATTAATACGTAGGCGGTAGATGGAGTGTTTACCAGAAGAAAAAATGAAATTGCGCTTTTTTAAATTCCTCAGTTTTGGGAAAAGAGAGATTTCCTTTCCATTCCTCGGAGCATTGCTCTGTTTTCTTCACAATGATGTCATTTTTAAAGTTTCCAGACCTTCCTATTATTTCCTGACCTCCTCCAGTGATTTCTATGCTTCTTTTCAACTACGTGTTTCTAGTCAGTAGCAGTGATCTTAACCAGCAACAGATACCCTGTAACTCATGGTAAAAGCTACTCAAATGGAACAGATCAAATAAACACTAAGTGTTATAAGTGTTGTATTAAAATGTGTCTTCCCCCATCTAAAGAACTAACTTAAAACCAGGACCATTAGAAAATAAAAGCCATTACAGCTATCAGCACATACAGCCATACTGTTTGTTTCAAAAGAAGCTTTCCTAATGACTTTTGATTAATCATTTGAAGGTTTAATAAAAGAAATTAGACTAAAATTGACAGAACCATGTATATTTACAGTATGCTTAAGTGTCCGTAATATGTTTTGCTTTGCCTTGCAGAGCCAACTGAAGGAAAAACAAAAATGACAAAAAAAAAAAGATTCCTGACAAGCCTCAAAGCACACAGGCAAATAGGCATTAACAGCCATGAAGACTTGCAGAAACTCTGGCAGAGCAATTCGTTCTGACTTCATCTGAAAAACGTCCATGTGTCCATTTTAAGTAACAATTTTATCCTGAGAGTTTCACAGGGATCCAGGGTCTGAACCTGCCGGCACAGAGAGGAAGAAAGGACCCCAGTTGGGGCACCAGTCCACCACAGAGTGCACCCACATACAGGAGATGCCAATTAACCTGCACAGCTGGTCTTCAGACTGTGGGAAGACACAGGAGCACCTGTAGAGTACCTTCATGGGCAAAGGGGATCATGCAAACTCAAACACACAGAAGGATTCCCAAACTGGACATAAGACCCAAGAGCTGTGAGGCAGCAGTGTTAATGGTTACACCACTGTGCCATCCATTTTATAAACTTCCACCTCTACACAGTATAAATAAGAAAACACCCACTTCCCATCAAAGAAAGCAACAGGGCAAGTGGTAGCTGGGCAGCAGAATTCCTCTGTATTTCTGAAGTTGTTCTTTAAAAGGATTAACCCCTTCCTACCATGTCCCTCTAAAAAAAAAAAAAAAAACAAACGCCAAAATGAAACAAAAACAATGTGCAATATGGTGGGAAACATTTTCACCACAGACGAATTCCACCTAAAAGACGTAACTAGAGTACTGCTATGACTGAATCACATCTATGTCTGGTCATAATAGAAGCTCAGATGATGCTAACCTACGAACTACATTAGAACAATATTTAGTTAACACTGTGGGCTGCAAATGTAGAGTTCAAAGAACCAACATTAAAGACTCATTTTACACTACGAGGCAGGTGTATTTTTATGAGCTCTCATCTTAAATTGCTATGACTTCACTGGTGGGTCGTCGCCAGCAGTCATTACTGGGAACCAGGCGGTAATTACTGTGGGACATGCAATGTCTGAAGCACTTAACCACCCCACGTTCCCGCAGCCTTCAAACAGTCTCGCAAACCCAAGTGTTACATCATTAAAGCAGAATTACTGCGCCCCCATGGTGTGTGCTCCATGTGTGCCATTTGAAACAATGGGAGAGACCACTGACATGGAGATTTACTGGTCAGTGCTGGCACTTTACTAGGGAAAACTCCTGCACAATAATAAATTGCAGTAAGCTCTTTAAGGGTCCCATATATCACGGAAATCTGTTTTAAAGGTACTTGCAGGAAAAAAAAATCATTTGCCTCTTTTTTATGATGAATGCCATTAAATTTAATTTTTCCCTGCTTAAGCCACTGTTAATCGATTGGACCGACTTCAAGACCCCATTTCTGAAGCAGAAGTGTTGGCTATTTACATCAAGCAATATGACAATATATCATTCGTTTATTTCGGTTTCGGTTTTTATGCAGGGCGACTGACACGTTCCGTGTTAAAACTCTCACGTCCTGTAAGTAGAAATTCATTATGCTAGCATACTGTATGTACCTCACCTGTTTTAAGGCACAAACGTCAATATAAAGTTAAAGACTTTTCTTTGTTTCTGATAGTGGGACTTGATTTAATAATATTAAATGTATTTAAAGTATCTGTAATGTTTTTTTAAAGCAGATTATAGTAGACCATAGCAACCAAAATCTGTGCACATACAGCCATACTTAAAACTCATGAATCTGAAAAGGACACTATTTTCTGATGTCTGCTTTACAAAGTTTTTTTTTTCAATAAAATTCCTGCGGCATTTTAAAGGCATAGGTCTACATAACTTTAGTAATCCACAGTTTATTTGTTTAAAACGCAATTAATAATGATTTAACAATCACTGGTTCTTGTATTACAAATACATTCTGAAAAATCTCTCCCCAGCTTTTACCACCTGAAGGAGCAGATGTCCACTGACACAATAAAAGACCCAGCAATTCCAAACTCACGTGCAAATCTCATCAGCTCCTTAGTTAACAGCAGACGTTTCTAATTCCTTCCAGAAGTTTCCCTAGAACTGGGATGGCAGGGAAGGAAGAGAGTAATGAGAGGGTCCGCTACAAACTAGAGCTTCTCTCCAATGCCAGAAACGAAGAGCAATTTTATGGTCAATTGGGCCGAGCATCTGGAGTCATACATCACAGCTCAAGCCGCTGGTAATGGAGCTAGCTCGCACACTGGCTCAAGGAACTCAGTAATGACTTGCTGTCACACCTAAACGAAACCCATCTTAATCTACGAAGCTTTGCAAACAGAGGCTTTCCTTTCAAAGGGCCAAATACCCTGAAGGGTGTCTGTCAAATATGCTCAGAATCAAGCCTGTTCCATATACTTGGCATTTGCTGTCTCTATCTGAAATGTCCCCAATTAAGTAATTAAACCCTAAACCTCCTACATTTCCTCTTCTGCCGGTGCAATGCAATGAGAAGGGTTTACATTTATTATGAAAACCTGTGGGGCATCTATTTTGCTGCAGTAAAACTGGACTTTTACGAGCCTGTACCCCATCTGAAGTGATTACATAGTAAGTCAACTGAACGGCTTTAAGAATTCTTTAAATACATTATTCAAAGCAGTGCTAGCTACAGAACTTAAGAGCTTGTTTAATTATTGACGTGAACATTCAAGACAACATTAGTGTAACATATCTTGCTCCTAGAGGACCAAACGCAATCACTAATGGTTGCTACTGTCCTAATAACAAACTGGAAAGCAAACAAATTGAAATGTACAGTACACTTTACGTGAATACCCAGGCAATTTGTAGAAACAGAAGCACACAATTTTCTGCTTAGCTAGGGACAGCAGTGACTGCCTCCGGGGTGACCGTACCAAATCCAGATATCATCAGACGCACTTCATGTTATACCTTCATTGCACACAGACTTTATAACCAAGTCTCTAATCTAAATGGACCAGAAGTACTGGTAATGTATATTTCTGTTAACACAGTATGTGGATTTATTCCAAATTCACATAGGATTACAGAGATGTTTGGTAACAAATTCATATAATCTGGAAAAATTTTGTATATTACTTAATAATAATAATAATAATAATAATACAATAATATGCAGGCTATTCATCAACAAACAATCACTGCACAATATATTTATAGAATAACATTTTAGAGAGCAGTAGCAGGAACAAAAAAGCAGAACTATTCAAAAGACTTCAGAATCAATTTGGGAGGTACAGTAGGCGTTTCTGTTCTATCAAGGTGGCTGCAGCATGGTGTTAACATAATTTTAAGAATTATTATTTATTTTTGCTTTGCTTTGATGGTGCCAAAGGCTGGAATAAACAATGGAGACCAGAGAAGACGCACGTAGCAAATCAGCTGGAATAAGCTTTAGTAACAAGCGCTTACCTCAGTGGGCACAGCTAATGCCAGGACCATGGTTTTCACATGGCCCAGCCTATGGAAAGCCAGAAACACACAGCATCGGACAGATTCCAGCATGGCTGCATTCGGTCTGCAGAGTAAAATACAGTTCATCTCACAGCTTTAATGCCACAGTAACAGCTGAACACTACTTTAAATCAACATTGCCAGCAGAATGACAGTAGTCATTAGTAAGTAGCACTAATAAAAATGTGTCTGGCAGCTCTCACAAATATACAACCTTATTTTACCTTCTCAGACACATGAAAAATGGTACAAATTCCTTGTAAAGAAGAGGAAATACTCAGTGAAACATTAGCTATCCCTAATATATTTTTGCACAAGGCACATTTTGGTTGTCTTTGGTGTATTATGTTGTCAGTGGGAAATTTGATTAAGATTGCACAAGCTTTGTTGATGGTGCTGTGGAAATCTATAGATCTGAACAGAATATACAAAATCCATGCCAAAATCAGGTGGTACTGTAACCTAATGGCTGGTCATGAAACAGGGCACCTGGGTGAGAAAACATATCACTAACAGATAATCAATCATCAATCAAGAACAATAAGAAACAAGCCATGCCTTTGGTCAATGAGAAATCCAAGAGATGTCAAAGTCAGAAGAATGAAGCCAGTAGTCATCAGAAATGTTATCTGTGATAAATCCTAAGGGGGGGGGAAAGGATTAGATTAGCCTTAGATTTTCGTTGCATTTTAGGAGTATGAACATAAAAGAGCTACTTTGGAAACAAGAAAACCAGAAAACGGGTTACCAAAAACATTTTGCCCTTTTGTAATCAGACATTTTTCACGAAGGTTTTATGCAGTAAAAGGCATGTAAAAATATAAATTCCGAGTACTTTCACAGAAGGCTGACAAATATACCCATAACAGAAAATGCCCAACATGTTTATTACAATTTAAAATAATAATTGCAGTATATGGGGGCATATCATTGTAATCTGAATTTGAAATAAACATTACACTGTATGTATATACTCTATAGTACAGAATATGCAATTCTATGGACAGTACGATTTCCATTCCATTTCCTTTAAAAATTCCCCTTTAGGTACAGTACATGAATGTCCCCTTTATACTATATAATATATATCACAGGAATCTCACTCATACTGTACACCACAGTACAAGCAACTCACAACTGGCAACCCACTGAAGCTAAGCAGGTGTGAGCCTGGTCAGTACCTGGATGGGAGACCTCCTGGGAAAAACTAAGGTTGCTGCTGGAAGAGGTGTTAGTGGGGCCAGCAGGGGGCGCTCACCCTGTGGTCCATGTGGGTCCTAATGCCCCAGTATAGTGATGGGGACACTATACTGTAAACAGGCGCCGTCCTTCGGATGAGACGTAAAACCGAGGTCCTGACTCTCTGTGGTCATTAAAAATCCCAGGGCTCTTCTCGAAAAGAGTAGGGGTGTACCCCGGTGTCCTGGCCAAATTTCCAATTGGCCCTTACTAATCATGGCCTCCTAATAATCCCCCTCTATGAATTGGCTACATTACTCTGCTCTCCTCCCCACTGATAGCTGATGTGTGGTGAGCGTTCTGGCGCACTATGGCTGCCGTCGCATCATCCAGGTGGATGCTGCACATTGGTGGTGGTGGAGGGGAGTCCCCATTACCTGTAAAGCGCTTTGAGTGGAGTGTCCAGAAAAGCGCTATATAAGTGTAAGCAATTATTATTATTATTATTATCTTCTCTCACAGATGAGAATGCTTTCACAAGTAACTGTACTCTTAGCATGAGCATGCAGATTTTGAAGTCTGAGTGACACAGAGGGCTCTGCGTAGGCTTGTTCAATTTAGTTATTATCTGCGTGAAATAACACTATTAATCTTCATCCTGGATTAACGTGGCCAAAACAAACATCCACCAAACAGTCAATTCTGCTGTTAACATGCGCTCTACTATGTATTGACCTGTCATACTGGGATCCGATCTGGGTTCTATTTCACAAACCTGCACAAGTCTCCATCCCAGCTTAAGTGTGTCAAAGAAAAATAAGGTTGCGCCACGTCGTCTGTGATTATGCGTGTGTACGTCCTGCTGGCCAAAAGACTAGAGAAAGTCCTGCAGAGGGAACGCAGAAGAAGAAATTCCTATAACAGCTACCCCAGGCCCCAGACTGCAAGCTGAACTGTGGGAAGAACACCATGATGTCAATGTGGTCTCTGGAGCTTGGAAGGAAAAGTGCTGAAACTGAATTTTGTACTGCACTACTGGGAGAGTATTTCTAGCC
This sequence comes from Lepisosteus oculatus, assembly GCF_040954835.1. NCBI lineage: Eukaryota > Metazoa > Chordata > Actinopteri > Semionotiformes > Lepisosteidae > Lepisosteus > Lepisosteus oculatus. The sequence goes on along the minus strand of NC_090705.1, from coordinate 2,626,131 downwards.
ATAGTTGAGCAAGACTGTCAAAGCTTATAAAACCTCAATCTGTCCTCAAAACAACAGATTGGCCAACCCTGTGCCAAACCATTGCTTTCTTCTTATCTTAAATATTACTACTGTATTCCTTCAAATGTCACTTGGGTGGGGGGAAACAATCCCAGATGCCAAGTTTCCAAGTGAAGGATTTCTAAAACAAAAGGCTGTTGCAACTTGGAGAAAGTTTTTAGACAAAACTTCGGAAAATACGTGCTTAGGTTTTCATGTGATTTCAGTGTGCAAATCCATTTACTGTACGTGTTCATACTGATCCACTTCCTACTGCACTTAAAACTGACTGCCACAAAAACCATCTGTGTGCTGTACTGCTACATCTTGCATTTTTCAATTGCTCATTCTTTGCATCCAATTCTCCATAAAAGATGGTTATGACAATAAATACTGTATGTTAATTGTTCTAGGATCTCCCCCAAAACAAATGCCTATCATATGCTCTTTTAACCCTTGATTTATTTGTACATCTCATTGATTAAACCAATTATCCAAAAGAGTATTAACCTTCTGTAAAAAATAAACTTGGTAAAGAATATGTCAGGAGTCAATATTTATTTTAAGATTCCCCATGGGTCTCGTGTGTGAACACAGAGAAGACATACTGTATTTGCATTGTGCACTGCAATCTGCATTTTAATTCAATCTGTCCCTTGTTGGTAAATCACTATAATAATTTTAGCTTCTATTCTAAGGTGTAATGCTGCATATCTCCTACATGAAGGTGAAAGCACCTTTTTTAAGGAGAACTTTAGCAGGCAATGAATAATATTTAATATTTAATTTTAAAGGTACGATACCTATTTATTATGAAATAGTCCAAGCAATACCCCAAAAGCACACAAACAGGATACACAGCTTTAGTCGCCATATTTGAGAGAACCGTCTCTTACTAAAATAAGAAAATTCTGTAGTAACTGTTTACTTTACTCTGCAGCCTGGGGCATGTCTTGATTGATGTTATGTTGCTTAAGAACCCTGACTGATGTATTCTGAAAGCTGGCTCGGGCAGAATGTGGGTAGCCTGACAGCTAAGACATTTGTATCTGCTGTTGGACCACCAGCAGTTGTTTTAGTCACTGGTGGTTATGGGGAATAGTTCTTCCTCTCACTGCTATTCTCCATAAGCCACAACACAAAAAGAGCACGATGGAGGTAGGGTTTACAGTAAGAAAGCCATTCCATTTCACTTTTCAAGAAGGGTGGGGCTGCAAGTTTTGGCGAACCAAAAGTATGCCTGGGGAGTAAAGACTTCCAAAGATAACTCCTGGGAAAACTTGAATTTACATTCTTGAATTTAGGTCATCCTGTTTCCACAGTAGAGAAAAAAAAAGATGTTAGAGGTTAAACATTATGTTAAAGCAGAATGTGGCCATAGGCATATTCCATTTTTGGTTGGATTTATTTGACAGACCTTATGGAAACTCATAAATTCATGTTAAGACAAATACTTACAGCTTTTGTAGCGACGATTTCATTGTAAATCCCCATCAACACTATGAAGTGTGTGAAAACATAGGCTTGCAGGGCAGCTGGCCACGCTGGGTTGTGTGGAATCTCTTTTCCAGTAATCTGAAAACAAACGTCCGGAATGAGAAAGCAAGAAGTCAGCCTCCTTTTCCCACCCTAAAACATTATTGAAGGCTTACTGCGCAGTATTTGTCAAGACGTGTCTATACAGTACAGTACATTTTGCCTGACTGGAAGCATCAGTACCCTGTAGCCTGGTTTTGTGGGGTCTCTTTTTTTTGTGTGCAATCCAAACAATTGACATTCAAATTATGAACGATAACTAATAACTAAAATAGTATACGCCCCTCCACCACCTTCCCTCAGCCCCAAATCTCCCCCTTTGGATGCCTGAAATACAGAGAGACAGCTGCAGCAGAAAGTCTTCTTCCTGTCTCCTCTGCTCTGTCTATTGTGTGACCCTGTCAAGGGTGCTAATTCGTCCAACACCCCGGCCCCATCTGAAGGGTGTCATAACGACCTCCCTGTTAAATAAAACGAAGAGGGGTATTGTATTGACTTAGCAGAGAATTTGTTTATCCTGAGTTACTGTAACAGTTAGAATCATTTGCATCTTATACTGTACCATTCGTACCGATTCAAGGACACAGGAGAGCAGCGTAAACATGTACGACAATGCACGTTGTTGTTGGCATATGTGGTACTTGATACATCTGTATTTTACATCTTTAGTCTCTGTTTGTATTCTACAGGCATTATGAGGCCTGTCAGGTTATGAATCCTATTCCATATTTATTCTACAGAGCCATAACACTGGTTGGTTCTATGCCTGGAAGGAGGTGTACATGACAAAATAATAAATTCATGGCCACTTTTGGCTGGAAGGTGTTAAAACACATTTTTAAATAGATTGATTTATTACAACATTTCCTTTATTTTTTTATTATTCGTTTTTTTTTTCAGCCTGCACGTTAATCATCCCTCATTTATATTTAGGCTTTGTCAAAGCTCACAAGGTTTCACAGGGGCCCACTCTGAGGCTGACTACTGAGTTTAGCCATATGTGGCTTTTCTCTAGATCAAAACGATTTTCTTAAGGTATTTCAGCCTGGTCTCTGCTCTGGCTCAGAAATCAACTTAGTCAACTTTTTTATAAAAAAATACCAGCACTTGCAGCCCTCCTCGGAGTGGCCTTTCTAGCCATGCCTGCTGCAAATTCAAATTCCTAAGCTGTCCACATGTTTAGAATCATCATGCAAAGTTTTAAGCACGTTTAATTGCAGAGGCACTTTTTAACTCTCAAGCAAGACCAGCAAAATATGTGCAAGAGTCAGCTCTATTTCAAAGCCGGCAACTCAGCATCTTGGCGGGGCAAGACTCAACCCCTGTCTCAGAGGGAGAGCACAAAGCGTTTGATCCCATAGAGTGTGCCCACAGGCTTGCAGTTGTTTAAAAGCAAGTGGAATAGTGCTCCGTGTGCCGGATCTCTTTGTGACCCAAGCTTAGCATGCTATTTTCTATACAGGTTCACAGGCCGTTCGTATTTTCTGTAATGAACGGCGTGCACGACGGTGTTCTTCAGCTGTCAGTTCGGGGGAATTCAGCCTTCATTTCGCCCTGACAACCATCAGCCATGACTGCCTCGGCCTCAAACCCTGACACAGTGGGAACCACATCGGCACAAATCCACAGGGCTGAGATCAGACTGGCAAAATGCCCGCTGATCAACGAGCTTCCTGCGCCCCCATATAGAGGAAGGGCAGCTTTTAAAAGAATAAAATGTTCTTATTAATTGGAAAGTGAGCAAAGCTTTTGTAACGATCCAGGAGTGCGAAGAACCCTCTTGCTGAGACCAGGGGGGAAAGGCGAGCAGCTGGCCAGTGCATATTATTGATACAGTTATTGCCGGTATTCACAGCAAACGATAAACTGCCTCATCAACGGCATCTGAAAAGAAAAGGCGAGTGAAATCAGCTTATGAGTCAGGAGGCTATCTTTAACAGGGGAGAGCTTGGAGCCCAGGGTGTAATAAAAGCCAAATCCACAAGAATCTGATAGGAGTATTGAAAATCCTCAAGAGCACTGACAAAGTCTACCCAGAGGACGTCTGCGAAACGAGCAGTGAACCATGACCCAGAGGGCACAAGCGGCAAACATTGAAGCGCATTTACAAGCGAGAAAAGAAGGCACTTCATTACCCATAATAACTTCAGGGTCGTGGGAATATCGAACAAGCTACAGTACATAGCCAAGTGGTTAAAGCCGATACTTGGTTTCTTTCACAAAACAGCTGGAGGAGATCCTTGGATCAATTACCTCACTATTAAACAGGCGAGATGGGTCGAGTGGCCTCCTCTCGTTTACAGGTTTTCTTGTGTTCTTAAGAGTCACACTTAAGGAAAAGTGCTGGTTTATTCACAAAATGGCCGTTAAGTAATGGAATAAGCACGATGTGTAGTCAATTCTTAGTGAATAGGTTCTACTCGAATCCCAGGAAGACAATCCCGAGAGAAGGAGAAAGGACTCCAGCTTCCTTCAAGCTCTGCTAGACCTGAGGGAGGAGGACCAGGAGTCTGACTCTTATACCAGGTGCTCCTCCCTCTTGCTTCCACAAGTTGTGTTTCTTAAAGGGAAGTTGTGCTTTTACAATCGGACCGCAATAACCTATCCAAATACACCACAAGCATCACCTCTTTCCAAAACAGCAGGCGATTTTTTTTAATAGCTTTCTATTTCTTGAACCAGGAAATTTTGGAAGTGCTAGAAGAGTGGTTAACTTTTTACTTTGACGTGAGGAAATGATGGGGTAACCAGTTTCCCTCCAGGCCACATGAGGGCACTACAGAAGCTCACCTGGAGCCAGCCGGTTTCTTCTCCACTGTCTAAAGTGTCTGGTTAAACCCTGAACACAGTTTTGGAGTCTGAAGCCTCAGTGTTAGTTAACTCCCAAACAGGAATAAAACAAACACATACAGTACCTAGTCCCTTTCACACCTGGGTACATTTTCACCCAAATATATTTTTTCACCTTGTATGTCTGCTTGTATCCCAGAGTGCAGTGTGGACAAGGTGAAGGCAGCAGTCTTGCTTTTTTGTGCATGTTCTTGTTTGCTTTGTAAAGCTGGCAGTCAAGATTGCTTCCTAGACGCAACAAGACCCTTCAAGCTCTGCTAGACCAGAGGAAAATTCCTTTTAAAGTGCCACACTTTATTTTCCCTCCTAGCTTAGGAACCCTGTCCTTGAAGTGTCACGTAAAGATGATTAATTGATTGAGCTTTCTTGAGCAAAGTGTAACTAAACAGAATTAAGAAATCTTTATTTCATCAGATCAATCAAGTGAGAACTAAGAATTCTCTCTTACAATGGCAATCAAGACCACTTATACAGTACAGCAGCACTGTTCATTTTACCCAGTAATAAACCCTCTCGGACCTTGAAGCAGAATTTAAAAGTCCTAATTCACAATTACACTGGGAAGAATCCATTAAGCCACGAATACACATTAATTTCCAAACTGAACACCCCACTATCTTTAAACAAATTGTAGAATCCTCACACTCTGCTTTCACCGAACTGAACAATGGTTCTTATTGAGGTAGAATCAGACTTTTCAGGCTTTACGACATCATGACTGGTAGAATGAATGGGGACCAGAGCACCATAAAAAAAGTCTGACTCGCATAAAGGTATTAAATCCCACCATAATTCCCAAAGCTATGTCATAATTATGAAATAATGCCAACTTCATAATTAGTAATTATATTAAATCCCTTCCAACCTCAGGCAAGTCTTCATGCAGCCCCAATCTCGGTTTGCCTGGAGTCCAGCCAGGCCCTTTGAAGACCACAGACAATTTGTTTGTGACGCCTGGAGTATTCCAGAATGAGTCCCAGATATAGAGATAGTGATGAAACTAAAATAAAAAATCAAACAGAGAAATAAGATACACAAATAACACCTTAGAATGTTCAATGTCTGAAGATGCGTGACAATTCTACAGTCATTTATTATGATTATTGACTGACTGGTTGACATAAAAAAAAATCAATGGTGTCAAGGAGATTGCATACATTTAAATCTATTTGACAAAGATTAAAAGGGGGAATTGATTATATTCCTCATTGTTTAGTTTTAATTCCATTTTATAAGCACTGTTGTGAGCATCCTGTTTTTCACCATTATTTTTTCATTTTCTAACTATTCCCTAATTAAAATTAGTGCTATTTATTGCTTTCTGTACTCAGGAAATTTAAAACTAAATGCATGCAGTTTTGTTAGAAAACTGCTTCCCACTGGACTTTCTCAAGATAAAAATGGGTTTCCTAACCACTTGGCTTCATCGGAATCACAGAAATTAAATGAAATGTAACTTTGTTATTTTGATTTCTTAATGTATTAATACGTTTTTATTGATGCACTCATAATCAGAATATTATCTGCCCCAGACTCTATGTTACTGGCAAAAAGAATAAAAGTGTTTTACCCACACCTGTCTTTCTTTACAGAGGCTTTTGAGTTTCATTCTCACTGAAACAACCAATGAGAGCCACATATTGTATAGACCATCTCTCTGTTATCTCTGTCTGCAGAAAACTCAACATATCGCATTTAACAAGTAAAAAAGATGCAAACTTGACATAACAAATGTGGGTAAATATGCCTCCAAAAAGGTGCTGTTCATGACTTCTACAGTAATGTCAGATCCTACTGTGCTGTGCTACTGTGCTATACCTAATAGCATAATGGTTTTGTCCGTATTAAGGGTCAATTGGAAAATGGACTTGTCTCTAAGGTCACTGCAACTTCCTCATATCAGACCTTTGCTATCTCTGGAAGTGTGTTTCTTTGGCAGACAGCATATTTAATAATAGTTCCCAGACTAAAGTAACTGACCCCTGAAAAAAATAATGCATATTCTAAAACTGTAATAAGGCAATTTAATTCACAACAGATTTCAATGAACAGCCAAAGGACAAAAGCAAATAAAAGACATACTTACGTTACTCATAGTACTAAACATAGACAATGCAAAGGATTACCTGCACCCAAAGGAGTTCAAAAGAGTTGATTGGATGAGTCAGACCATAAAGAACTTTCTCTCCCTCTGGAGCAAATGTACCTGTTGAGCAGGAAATCACAGTTAAATTCAGCAATATACTGTAGTTATAAGAGAGTTCACAACCAAGTAGAGTATACTAAGCCCTCTTCTTAAGTCTCTTCAAAATGTTAATACATGTAATTTATTACAGGACAAGAAGTAAGCAGAGAACAAACAATTAGCTGAAAGCCAGGCATTTGACTAACAATTGAGATAAAGGCTACTTTAAAGTGCATATTTTAGGCTGCAGGAATATTTATATCTGGATCACAAAGTCATTTTTACTTCAGATGACTTTTGTCTTTTATTTAACTTTTCTTTGAATAATGCATTGATGTGTGTAAACTCACCAAAAAGTCGGTCCCATATAATTAAAGTTCCTCCATAGTTCTTGTCGATGCAATAAGGATTTCGCCCTGTGTTTGACAGGAGAATATTTACTGTGTACATTGATGACCACGTATGAAGGGTGTACTGTGAATTATAGTAAACAAAGTTCTGCTAAAACAGTATTATTATGCCTCTAATTTCAGTATTTTTCTTTATAAAATGTTATTGTCATGTAATGTAATGTCATGTACTGTCGTGTACAGTAAAGGTAATCAGGATAAAAGCTTGTTAAAGCAATCCTATTGTTATGGCTCATCAAAGTCACAAAGCTAAATTTTACCATAAATAACACGCCTTTCTCCTCATAGGATGTTTCTCCATCCATGGTTTTGCATGCTCAAGTTGTCAGGACAGGCTTGGCCAGGGGTTCTTGAAACTTCTAGAACATTCTCAGAGGCCCTAAGCTTCTACCACATTCCCAGAAGTCCGAGGCTTCTAGAACATCCTCAGAAGCCAGAAATCATCCCGAAAATTCTCAGAGGCCCATAGCTTCTCAGGACACCTCAGAAAACCAATTCAAAATTTGCTTGCATTGGATGTGATTTCCTCTGTGTTAACCTTTGCATCTGCTGCTTCATCACATCTTCCTGAAGATCACTTCATAACCATAAAGGTACAGTGCGTGGTTTATATATAAAACAGTAAAGTACTGAATTTTCTTATCTGACTTACTGGAGCACTAGGTACAGTATACTCATGGTTTCTCTATACAGTATGGTATAGGAGAATTTCTTCTTAATATACACATTGTTTGTTATCGGTGAACAGGAACTTCTCCCTGTGAATAAGAGGACCTGGTGTATATACAGTACGGTATCTATTTTACTAGGAAAACCTTCTAGCTTGGTGTGATTTAAATCTACAAAATTTAAGTTAGACCTCTCAGCATTTTGGAACACCAACAGCTAATTAATATTTATTCCCATACTCAGAATCTATTTCATTTCATTTACTCACCATGATGAACCCTGTGGTGGCTTGGGGTATTCATAATCAGCTCCACTGGCCCAAGATTACTAACGAGCTGAAGAGGGAAAATATACAATCATTTCAGGGCCATTACAAAAGCACATTACACAGAAAATTTAAATTGTAATTAAATTCATATCCCAAGGTGTGGGGCTGGCACGTACAGTACATGCATCTGTATTTATAAAAACAATAATATACTTACTGTACAGTATGTTATAATGACATGATAACATAAATAAGCCTTCAGTCTAAATTCCCTCTGATTCATTCTTTAAAGCCTACAGAGAGGTAACAGGCTATAAATTAAATAATAGTTTTCAGAGAGATTAAACAGAATGGCTGCAGACTTAAGACGAAACGTCCAAAAAGGTCCAACACATGGCTCACTGTGGCATTAGTTCTCTTCCAGTATTAATATAAAACACCCAAATATGCATTAACATGTAGATATGGGTAGCTGTGTTAATATGTGTGCTGCATGGAAGGCACAAGCAGGGGTTAAAGTCCATGATGAAAAGTTGAAATAAGAAAAAACACATTGTATTAGCTGGGAAGTCTTCCTTGGATGCATGGAAAAATAAGGCAGGGATAGGAGACAAAAGGACTGACTAAGGAGAACGAAATGAAAGAATGAGAATGTGTGGGGTGTGAGAGAAGAGGTGCAAAGATATTGACGTCTGGGAACTAAATCCAGTGTGTAATAAGTGTGAAAGGTAGAAATCTGTACATGATAGGGAGATTGGCAAAGAAATGAGTCAATAATTTCTTCAGAGAGAACCGGGGTAAAGTGCAAACCCAGTTTAAGGATCATTTTAGCTTCTGATATCTTACTGGAGAAAGTCTCTTAGAATCCCCAAGAAAGGACAGACAGTCCTTCATGCTTCCTTCCTTCTGTCACCCCTTCACAGCATGACAGTGCAGCCATGCTTGGAGCATCTTTAACCCTCATGGCTCTGATGTGTTCCATGAAACGGTCGGCCAGTCGTCCTCATGTTTCTCTAATGCAAATGGCAGCTGCAATTACTAAGATTGCTGGACGAACATGATCTTGAAATGGCCTTTATGGTTGTGCTGCCGCATAAGCATTTGCAGGTGATCCAGCAGTTCCTGTTGCAACAAAGAGTGCTTTCCGCGGACAGAGACTAGGAATGGTGTGTATTTAGAAGAAATTCCTGAAGGCATAACAACAAAACTTAGGTTTGGTCATTTCTAGCAATAATAAAGTGTTCATTTCTAAGACTGCCTCCTACTGGTTGCAGGAATGGAGTCTCTATATAGCAATGGCTGTTCGATTGTTGTGATTTTCCAGTGGGAGAGACTACTCAGGAATGCATAGCACCAGGAAAGCTTAATGTCGGTGTCGAGTAAAACTTTGAAGTCCTTTTCAGTTCTTGATTTATACCTACCCAAGTGTTTTCGTATCTGATGAAGCAGTTCTCAACTCAAATAACCATGGAAAGACTGAGGTAGCCAGATTTCCAAAACAGAGACAGAAAGAACAATATTTATAGATTGGAAGTAAAACAATCTGCAGAAGATGGAAAGTACCAAAATCATGAAAAACCTCAATGGGGGGGGGAAATGGCAGATCATTCTGTCATAGAAGGTCTGTAATGTTGCACCCTCATTCTTAGGACAAAACGTTAAATATCTCTCTTACAATAGAGGCAGGGGAATGCAGGTCCCAAACACACTAAATCATTTTACCACCCAGTTTATCCAAACATGAGATGTACACTATATGACTTTCCTGCAGGAAGAAGTCAGAAATTAAGGTGAATCCCAACCACTGCTGAATTAAGAGCTCCTTGAAACTGAATATTTAATTCATCAGTCCCCACAGCATGAGAATCTAAAGCATGCAAACAAACATAGGAAATACAAATCCATGCCGATAAGATTTCGCGTGTGGTGACATTTGTATTGCATGTGTAGATCATATGCCTGGATCTGAAAAGGGTTCCTGTGCTTTTTGTACAGTTTGTGCAGCAACAGTGTTTGCAACATTTAGGCTTTTGGAACCTTTACAAAGTTGACATTTAATAAAGTTGCCAGTCTAGATCACTGACATAAATCAATAAGAACACTTGGTCAAATATTATTGTATGTGGTGTGTCATAAATAACCTCACACCAATTTGAGGTTTCCTTTAACCAGTTCTCAGTTCAAGTGAATGCACGGCATTATATCCCTACAGCTTTCAGTCTGAGAATTAACTGTTTGTGTGGAACTTTAAATTAAGCTTCTGGAGATCTAAAAGTATCATGCGATACGCTCTGATGTTATTTGTTGTTGCTGTTGCTTGGTAAAAGATGTCTAGTAAGATGAATAAAATCAGTATTTTTCAAAATCCGTGCTGGCTAACTCCTAGAAAGCTGTTACCATTTAATTTTCTACTTTGACCTTTATGACACCCTTAACTTATTTAACAGAGATAAGACTGATCAGTCACTTATCGCCCAGACCCTTTGTCTTTTGTGGACAAAAGAAAGGTTACAAACAAGAAACCATTGACCTACTGTATCTACAGTAGCTTGTTTGGTTGATGCAATACATTGACAAACTATGTTCCTTCCTAAATATAAAGCACATCGGTATCCATCAGAAAAAAACACTATTATAAAGGAATTCTAACTATTATTATACTATCTGTTTTTCATTACTGGACAGCTGTTCTCGGTTCAAAAAACTCCAACGAGTTAAACTGAATTGGCCTTCTCTAAATCCATATTGACTATACCCTAGAGCCTCACTGCCATACAGATGGTCCTCTTGAATAGTTCTAATCTTCATTTCCATAACTTTACAGTACATGTAATGGAAGTCAGTTCAGTTTATTTGTCATGTGCACAAGTGCAATGAAATGCTTATTTGCATGTACCGTATGCTGCTCAAACACAAAGACATTAAAGGAATCACCAGAAACATAAACAGAACAGCAGCAGCAACAACAAGTTAAGTATCATAGAACTTTAAAAACTTCAGACAAGCAGCGTGAGAAGAAAACCATCAGTGTGAGCCAGTGGTAGGGGCAGAGTTAGACTTATTAGTCTATACATGTTGGTTCTGTTTTATGGAAGGGCAAAACATTTGCAATCGTCTAGTTAATGCGAATTACCCTGTCTTGAATACCTGTTGGAAGGTGTGTGTTAATGGCCTATGAATAACAGCTCTTGTTTCTTTAAGTACTATTTGGTAGAATACCATCAGACCCTGGAAGTTTGTTTATCTAAGTCCTTCTAGTACCTGTAGTACTTTTGCCTCATCTGTGCTGGTACTGTTTATACAGAAAGTTAGTCATAAGTGACTGTTGAAATATCCTAGTTAATAGGCTATGAATAAACACTCTTCACGGCTTTGAGAACAACTGAAAAAACACCCCAGTGATTTGTTTAAGTGCTCCTAGTCCCTGTAATACTTAAAAATACTTAAGCCTCTGTCATAATCAGATTAATCAGTACTACATGGAGCCATTCTTTGACTGTTTATTCCTTAGAGAACAACTGCAAAAAAGACCGTTCAGTATGAATTGCCATTCCATTTTCATCTCCTTCAATTAATCTTTTGTAACTGTTGTTGGATCAGGAAAAGACACTTTTTTTATAGCCACTACTATTTTTTTGCCACTATAGTCATTATGTATACTATTTTTGTGTGCAGTTGAGAATGGTCCAAGTGCTCTCTTCTCCTGAATCTCCAAATGGTGTTGACAATGAGAGGAAAACCCGGCAGTTTCACAAACAACTTAGAGTAATCACTTAAACGCTACACTTCGCTTTGCAAACTGCGATTTTTTCTATTAAATTTGTATATGATTTTCTGCCTCTTAAGCAGGTCAAGGTATAAAAATAACTATCACTAAATTTGTATTTGTCCATGTTTTCCAGAACTTTTCCCCTAAGGAAACCAATCATTTTCGCTGTAACATGTTGATTAATTCTTGGTTAAGTATCAGGGATTTTTCACACCACAGCAGCTAAATCATTCTGTAAAGAAAGAGTAGGACTTAATTGCATGCAGACCTACCTACTGTGGACAGACTAAATAAATCCACGACACCACAACCTCTTTCCTTTCCCTCCCCACATTTTCTCACTTTTCTCCACCATTTCCATACCAGAGCTAAGCAGTTCGATATCTATAACAATCTGCAATATCCATCTATTCGTAGACAGACAGTGAGCCAGAGCTCCACTCTGCATTACAGAGCACACTCATGCCCAAACAGGGACAATTTAGCGACACTCATTAATACAGCCAGCATGGCTGCGGACTGTGGAGGAAATTCCAGACTTCTAGAACTGCATTCTAATTCCGAGATTTGATTCCAGTAAGGACTGGTGTCTGGCAACAGCTGAGTTATATCTTGAATGAAACTAGGCATGCCATACTATACTTTCATTTTGGATTAAGCCTGAGGATTTCATTGCCAATAAACTATTTGACATCAAAAAGGCTCCGTACAGAAGGCATAAATTATATCCTTTCAAAAAAATCATTAATATTATGATGGATTTCACTAATAGAGTACTAAAAAGACGGCATTTGAGATTCATTTTTTCCCTCTGCTATCCAAGGCTGTAAAGCTGATACACCCTCAGACTAAAAAAAAGAAAAATAAAAGAATTCGTTTATGCTTCCGTGTTCAATATTTTATGAAGTCTCATTATTTTTTATTAAATGCAGGTTTTGATTTTATGCCTGCAACCATTAAGCCTTCCACTAAAACACAGAGGAGGGAACAGACTGAGATAGAGGGGGGGTGTCTTTTCAGTCATTGGAGGACAAGGAACTGGTTCTTTCTCATGTTTCTGTGTGCATTCATTTTAACCAGGTCGGGTTCAACCCCTACACTGGAAATTCATTACTATCTGCGCTGAAAAAAAATGAAAAAAGCAAAGTGCTTTGATCAACTGCAAGTTAGGCTGATTAGTGGCTAGGTTATCTGGATCAAAACGTTGTTAATTTTTACAGATTTTGCAATATGAAAACTTCAAAATCTCAATACCTACAGTATAAATACTGCAGACAATGTGAAAAAACAGGTATGCATAAAAAGGTATTCATCAGGAGCAAGGCTTCAGCCCCACAGCATAGACGCTTTGCCACCTTCAGCTGCATTCCCAGGTAAAGCTCATTTAGGAGCTTTTGCACATTGTAAAATCACGGTCAATGAAAACATTGGTTTTCAAATAAAAAGAACATAAAACCACGACCACTATTCTGAGACATCACACACCCGTTATGCAGAATCATGTTAGAGACATGATGCAGGAGTATAACGTGCAGCATGACCACTTTGTCAATTGTCTTTCGACAATGATCATTTGTGAGATAACTTAATCCCTGGTACAGTAACTACTTTCCACACAACTGCGGCCAGTATCTCAGGAGGCAGACAGTGAGTCATTACTAGAATGCAGACCAGAGATTAGAAGAGCAGTTGCTCACAGACCTGAAAAGAGCCTCTCGTGAGACTTGCTTCATATTGCTAACTCGATGGCACAGTGAACTTTCAGTGTGTTGCTCCAGTCCATGTTAAACCCGCAATAGAGATTTAAAGTGAACACTATTAGGAAAAGTCGGTCCGTAATTTACCTCTGTGTGAATCCAGAACTGGTAGAGAAGGTTGAACTGAATGTGCACAGCAAATACTGATGGAGGAATGGCCAAGGCCATGGGGAGATAGAACACCTGAGGAAAAGAAATCCGACAACATTGGTTAACAATGCTATTTTATATAATGTTACTTCTTATGATTTTATTTTAATTTCTTAAAAAATTCTAACATTATGTACACAATGCCTTCCAAACATTAATTAAATCGTTATTTGTACTTGTATTAACAGTCCTGCATTTTGTGTTTGTGAGCATTGTATAATTATGAATGATAAGTATAATATTAGTTTTATTTTCCGGTACTACTATGCATACAATAATAGCATGAAGTCTGCTCCCCACACTCTTTCCTGCAATGGTCTTTTGATGTTTTATAGCATCTCAAAAATTTGAATGCTTTTACTTTGAGATCTTAACTATTTTTTGGGTGTCCTGTCTTCAATTTTTTTTCCCTCCAGCAGGAAAAACACATGGTCAATTGCACTTAAATCAGCCTAGATGTAGCTTTGGACAGCCTAAAGAATGTCCACTTTTTTTTCTCTTGATAAACTATTTCTTTGCATTGGTCATTGTCATGTTGGTTTATAAAGCACTGTTGAATACGCATGGAAACATTTTCTTCTGCTGTACATTAGCAGACAGAATGTTTCTGTAAGCTTCGGAATTCACTCTGCTGCTGTCATCATTAGTCATATTATCAATAAAGACCAGTGAGCCAGTTCCACAGGCAGCCATGCATGGCCAGGTCACGACATGACGTCCACCAGGCTTCAGAATCTGCTTGGAAGTACAGATATGAGCCAGAATTTTGGATATAATGAAATACAAAGATGGGCCAGGAGAGCATGGTTTTTTTATGGAAATATGAGACCAAGATAAAGCTTCACCGAAGTGATGAAAAGGTGAAAGAAATGAACTGCAGATCCTCCAAAGAAAAGCACTTCATCGGTGAAGCATAGCCTAGCAGAGACATGAACAGCCGACTCTGGAACAGGCTCACTTGTTGTCATTTTCAGGTGGAGACGTCAGGAATTGATTCAACAATTGCATTAAGTACGAACTTTAGGTAGGCCAGACTGTAACACACAGGATTGGAATTTAGCCAGGACATAGGGGGTCAATATTTCTAAGAAGCTAAAAATTGACAACACACCTCAAGCTAAGAAATTTCTGTTTCAAATAGAATTAGCATTGGGGAGGCAACAAAACTCTTTCAACAGTCACACACAGCAGAGGCAATACCCCTTACCAATGTAGCACCCATCCATAACAAGGGCACCAAAGCTAACCAAATAGCTCTAAACCAATACGTTCACCTCTAAAACTTGTAACCTTATGTAAAAAATAATTCATGGACATGAATAACCCATGTGGCAGCAATAAAATCATGGATATCATTGACATCTGCATTTCCTTTGCTTTTTCTGTTCACCAGCTGTTCTCCACGTCATGAATTATCCTTTAGTCCTCTTTTTTGCTTGTCTGTGTGCCAGCCTCTTCTGCTTCAAGCTTGGCTCCCTCTGCCATGCACAGACAGACTTGTGCTTGTCATCAATAAGTTCAATATTCATCTGGTCATTTTCATCAAACCAATCCTGTCGTTTCCTGCTATAGTATCAAATCATCTCTCTGCAGCTGTTAGTGATATTTGCCCTGCGGTTTTCCTAAGCAGTATGAATGTTTCTCCTCTGTCCTTGGTTGAGGCTTGAGAGCTCTTTCCTATTGCTTTCTTCTCATTTTGGTTGAATCCTTCAGTGTTTTGATTTTCCATGAACATGTACTTCTTCTGGTGCCAATGCTGGCCAAATTCAAAATGTTTTTTTTTGTGATCTGCATGTCACCATGCTCTTACCCAGGAGGTGCACTGCTGTGTTAGAGACTGTCTCAGGGCTGTGGATAAATTATAATCTTCAGAGCTGTGATGCACCTGGTGAGCTGCCCACATTATATTCACTTCTGTGGAAGAGAAGGAAAGATGTACAGTACATGGTTTTCGCTTTAACATATTTAACATATTCTGATCGCAGCTACTGTATATCACCCCGCAGCTTACAAACAGAAGCCCACTGAAGCTCAGCAGGTCAGTAACTGGATGGGAGACCTCCTGGGAAAGCTAAGGTTGCTGCTGGAAGAGGTGTTAGTGGGGCCAGTAGAGGGTACTCTTCTTGTGGTCTGTGTGGGTCCTAATGCCCCAGTATAGTGACAGGGACATTATATTGTAAAAAGGCATCGTCCTTCGAATGAGATGTAAAACCGAGGTCCTGACTCTCTGTGGTCATTAAAAATCCCAGGGAATTTCTCAAAAAGAGTAGGGGTATTACCCCGGCGTCCTGGCCAAATTTCCCATTGGCCCTTACCAATCATGCACTCCTGTAAAGCGCTTTGAGAGGAGTGTCCAGAAAAGCGCTATGTAAGAGTAAGGAATTATTATTATGATGTAAGGTACTTTATGAGGTACATCATGCTGCATGAGACAAGAAAACCCCAAAGACAGCATGTAATGACCATGGTGACTCATGGAGACTTCAAACAACCAAACAAATTTCTTAATTGGGGTATGCAAGACTGCATTAAATAAATAATTTTTTTCAAAAATTCAGAATCCTCAGTGAAGAGAGACTGATAATAAGACTTCTTGGAAATTAGCGATTTTTGACGTTACTGACCACCAAATCAATGAGACTCAATGTCAAACTATAGCAGTAAGCCATTTTAGTTTACAAATGAATTACGTAGGGACAGAATCAAACTATGGTACAACTTGTACAGTAAATATTCAGTAGGTTAGATATTGCCTCTGTATTGTTATAATTGCAACATTAATCTTGGGATTTGTCTTCATTTTTCTGGGGCTTCATATCCAGTTGAACATGCTTGTTAAATTTCGCTGGCCTCTCGAAACCATTTCCGGACCACACACTTCATTGTGCATTTTGGCAGAATTAACCTCTTGGCATTGCTAAACGGAACGAACCTCCTTCTCAAGCCTGCCCACAAAATCCTTGTAGGTTATCTTTAACGAAACAAAATCTCCGAAAATAAGAGGGTCGTGCCTAAACTTCTGTATTCTCTTCTGCAAAAGGAGTGGACAGTAGTGCAGAACAAGGGAGAGTTATGTGCCATTTGCCTCCAACATGAGAGCAAAAGATCCAAAGAGAACGACTTGGGATGGGGTGGGGGGACAGCTCTCAAAATGCTTTCCCAGAAGCTGCTTTTATGGAAAAGATCTTTCTTACTTTTCCTGCGTTTCTACAATGCTAAGGTGTTTAGAGCAAACAGCAAATGACAGAAATGAAGCGTGAAATTCATATTTGGATCTTCGTGCAGTGCTTAAGTCAGGTGTCTGTAGATTAAGAGTTCATGTGACAAAGGCTTTTTTGTACTTCGCATTCTTGTGGAAAATGTGAGTAGGGATTATGGGAACAGAGGTGAGGAAACATTTCAGATGTGGAAAGCTCAGCTATGACTCCCACTGGGTAGCAACAATAAAAAGGTTCATGAAAGGTGGCTACATTATTTTATCTCTCTTAAATGTCATAAGTTAAAAATCCATGTACAAGTCAACACAGGAAAAAAAAAACTTTTTACTGTTTTCCTGGTTGGTCAGTTCAGCTGACATGCGTCTTTATCAATTCTGTGGTCACACAAAAACCTTGAATAAAATGTGCTCACACACAAGAGAGACAGCTGGGAGTCTCTAATGGTTTATTTTAGGGAGGTGGCGGGATTGTTCCACCATGACTTGATTCATTTTGTTTATACTATTTATTATTCATAGATTTTTTTCTTGGTGTGTTTGCAATTATTTACAAATTATTACATTACAGTTGGCAGCAGTAATTCCAAAAAGAAATATGTTCAAATTGACATAACACAAATGAAAGTTGTCAGTAATTAAACTAAATTAAATACAATAAATCAGTACATTATCGGCTTACAGGTGTTAAACTCTGTGATGAATCTGTTTACATGGGCACTTAAAAGGTGCAGGTTAAAGACTGGACTCCTTGGTTGTTTTACAAACATTCCCTGCCTATCAAAACTGAGTGTAACAAAATCCTGTGCACTGCAGCTGAATAAACATAACTGCGACTGAACTGCATTTTTTACATATGTCAGTCTAAGATTCCAAAGTCACATGCTATGTGATTTTCAGAGCTGCCAAAAATCCTGATTTTTGAGACAGATCCCAAATTCACTATCCATCCTAGATCACCATCAGGTCTTGTGCTATTGTCACACAAGGCAAGCAGTACCTATTTCAGAACACTAACAGCATTCTCTAGAAAGGATCTCTGACCACTTTATTACATTATTGGAAAATGCATGTGCACATCCAAGCATTGTCCTGTATTTACAATTTACAATAGCATGACAATAATTTGTCTTTCAGACAAACAATCATGGCATGAAGAGCAACTCAAAGATGGCCCCAACGGATCCAAACATTGACACACCAGCCATTTGTAAACTCCAAACCAATAAATGAGGGCTTTTTTCTAACAGAAAATATGTCTTCTTCAAGACAATGGATGTCCATCATCAAGTATTTCTTTTTTAATTGGTAGGATTATTGGTTGGTTGGTTGGATTACCTCCAATTTATTTTCAGAATGAAACTAAACCTGCTGTAGCTAACTGTAAGGTACATGATGTCATGAAAGTGGCTTCCCTGAAGAATCACCTCCTCCAGTCAGCAGTCACTCTCCTATGAATCGCTGTGGAGCTCACAGTGAGTGAAATGATTCATGACTGTCAGGCTGGTGCAGGAGGTTGACTGGTGATTCCAAAGTTGTGAAAAGAAAGAGAAAATCCCAACCACTACACGGATAGGTTTGATATGGAAAAGTTTAAATGTTTTTAATGGCCACGAAAATGCCACAAAGAAGGACATAATTAGCATTCAACAAAACTCACCACTGGAGAGCAATATACTTTACAAAAGCTGCTATGATCATGATACTTCATTTTTAACTGTTTTCCAAACTTTGCTGCCCAACCAGAATAAACTCACTACATAGGCAGTTTGCCAATCCGGAGAATCAGGCTGTGTGTCTACAGTGGTGACTGCACAGCCAACAGTTACTGTACACTCCGATTGACGTTCCTTCACACAAAATGACTCAAACGTTTGGCAATGATGCACTGGTAACTGGTAACTATGGGACTATTTTTCTCAAGGCCAAAAAAACTAAATTTAGGCGGTCTTGACATTAAAGAAAAAGTTTTTTGCTTCGAAAGTATATTTATGGAACTTAGTCTCCTGAGACCGAAGCCATCATAAAGTCATTTTTAAGAAACTATTCCCCCTTAATCTTTTCTCAGTACAGCTGTAAATACTTTATGATGTGCCATCCTTAATGTTCATGCATCTTAATAGCACTTGAAATCACATCAGTCATCATCTACTCACCATATGAAAAATGTAAAATCCATTAATATAAAACAAATTTGACATAAAATTGTACTGAATAAAACTAAACATGCCAACTGATGTGCAGATCAGTCAGTGCATTCTCATTCTTCAGCATCTATTTGTAGCAGTTTTCAAAACTTTGAATAGTATTTATTCTTTATAATGTGTTTTACCAACAACACAGTAGAATTATGCAGCAACAAAATTCCTATTGCTATATTTTAAAACTTTTTAATTCTTATAAGCATATAATTTGTTTTCAAAACACCAAATATTCTTAAATGCAATTCAACAGAACTTATACAGAACATAAAGAAAAAATCAAATTAAAATATTTTCTTATTGCTGCTGTTCTTTCAAATGTTTTGTTTTAGTCTAAGAACGTGAATAATAACCCACTCTTCGAAGAATTATTACACAAATTCTTGTTACTTGTACTCAGATACTCAGATACTTGTTGATCTGCTGAGGTTCAGAAAGAGGTCTTTAGATGAAGTATAACCAAACACTTGGGAATGTATTTTTTCTCCAAAAGGCAGCAGCTCTCTTCCATGGATGAAGCACATGGCTTATCTTCCCTGTGGTACATTAAGTTTCCTTCTCTGATTGCAAAGCATGGGGAATGGTAAACCTAAGATCTCAGTGGTTTTCTCCATTAGTCAAAGCTATGAGACATGGACTGGAAAACAAACAGCCAGGAGCTGGCTTCTTTCATTGCCCTCAGGAGTTCCTGCAGAGTAGGTGCCCATTGGCGGACACACACAGACTTGGCAAAGTGACCCTCATCCTTCAACAGACGACTGCATGCCTGTGCCAGAGGGGAACAGGGAACAGCTGGCCCCGAGAGTGGATACTTTGGAAAAAAATATTGAGGCAGAAATATTGAGATAAGTAAATCTCAAATTGTCTTTAGGGTCTAGCTCATGGATGACTCCACGTGAGCTTCACTATACAGAATTAAGAAAGGAACAAACGTGAATAGGGAGCAAACCTAAAAAGTTTTATTGCGTTTTTCTTGTATACTTTCACCTCTCCGCTTGTCAAAACCAAATTCAAATAAAATAAATACACCACTGAAAAAGATAATTAAACCATTGTTGGATTCCATAATTCCTTTTTCATTTTCTCACTGCTCCTTTGAAAGATTGATGCTTCATGTCACTGGTAGGAAGTATAAACTGCTAAGCTTCATTGCAACCCATGTCCTGATCCTCTGACTCAACAGGACACCACATACTTTGGCAGCTGATATTCAGATGGGAAGCTCTTTAATGATGAGAATGAATACCAGTGAAACCCTTTCCCACAAAGAAGAAAAGCTGAAATCTAGAGATTTCAAGCTGCATTATTTTCAGATATAATGGGCTGCAAACCCATAAGACAAAATTCAGAGGATGTTGCTCTGGGTGATTTAAAAGCAACTAGATTTTTATTTCCATCAGGTAACTTACGAATATTAAATTGTATTAATGATACATACTGTACTGTTGTCAAGGGTATTGTCAAGGGTACTGTTGACAGTATTTATTTTTTTTTGTTGTGCAGGCTTTTTATTCAATGGAATTATTTAAAGACAGTGATAAAAAGATCTAAAATAGGCGAGTGTGTAACATCTACAGTAAGTGATTATGTTTGAATAGATATTTTCTTTGAAAGTGTATTTTGTTTTCAGTGTTGTTGCGAAAAGCAGTTTTCACATAAAAACTGGTAAAGCAGTATTGAAGCAAAGAAGGAGTGAGAATATATACAGTAATTCACACTCACATAGAATAAGGTTCATGTTCCAAAATAAAAGAACGAAGAATAAATATCAAATCTAACTTTCTTATAGATTTCTATAGGGCCAAGAAGTTTTGAAAAAATCTGAAAAATGAAAAGAACTGAGGCCTGGTCACGGTCAGCGAGCTGGAATGTACATGGGGTGTCTAGCAAGCTGTGAGCTTGACAGAATCGAGTTAATCCCATGACGTGCATGGCATGCACCATTGATAAATTACACTTGCGAACTCAGAGCTTGAACCGCACAGTCCAACAACCTTTCCCACATCATACTCGTGCATTTCAAATGTTCAGTGTTGCTGCTTATACAGTATGTTGATAAATAATAATGTAAGGAATATGTTTGATTCATCTTTGAGGTTAGCCCATCTGTAACACGATTATATTGCATATCCTGTATATGAACGCCTTCGGACTGTGTTGAAATCTGTAATCCCGTTATATGGAGCATACTTAGCATGCCTTCATCCAGATTTGTAGTGACTTTGAGACCAAGAACCACAAAACGCTTATCTCTTTGCAACATATTTTTGATATCTTAATTTGCACTGAGCATCGCTGTAATAGCTTTGCATTATTCAAAGAACTTTTACTGGCCTTGAAACCATTTAAGCCTAATTGGCCACTATCAAACAGGCCAGGTTGCTCAAAAGCCCTCCTTTCTTTGAATAACTTACTTTTATTCTTATATGACTGCTGAAGACTTGCTTTAAGATTTTTGTTAAATACTGTATGAATGGCTAACTGTGAAAAGAAACATTTATGTGTTTTTGTCTCTATTTCATTGTACAACAATGAAACAATCTTTAATTTTTAATTTAAAAATGATGACAAACATAACTGCCATCAAATGCAATAAAATTAAATAAAGAAGTGTTTTAAATATAATAGTAAACAAAACAATCATAATAATTAACAGCTGGTAGTGTGAGTGTAACAAGGCTCTATAGATCTTTTAAAATTTTGCAAATGATAATGATAATGAGCCTAAAAAAAGCCTCTAATTCACACTTGATTAGTTTCAAATAGAAAATTTGAATATTGTGTAGATCTAACAAATGGCAGCTTCTCCAATCTCTATCTAGAAAATATTCTGAACATTTTATTAAATATGCTATATTTAAATAAACCATCCTTATATTGTATCATTTACCCAGCTGAGTAGATTTTTCTACATTGAGCCAAGCTTTAAAAGAACAGTCCTATTGTTAGCATTAATGAATCATTACACCACAAGCATGAAAGACAAATTTAGAAGTGACAGTATTATCCAGCAGGATCCTATGCAATGGGGTGAAATTCTTTAGAAAATCAGTGCTAATATAGGGAATACTCTTAGACTATTCAAGTTAAATATGAACCTTCCCCTTATGATATCTCATAAAAGGTTAAAAACAAAACAAGTTGCTGCTGCGAGTTTTAATTTGTCAGCCGTATGGATTTAGACTGTAAACATAATGTACATAAGAACAGCAAGGCACTGCAGAAGGACCTGAAACCACAACTGAAAATTAAGAGGATCTGTGACTAAGGAAGCAGTGCTTTACAGAAAGGGTTGTAGATGTCTAGCGCAACATACGCAACCATGTTGTTCCAGCAGATTCCCTACGATCCTTCAAGGAATTGTAGGATGAGCTTCTTGGATAAATAAGCTACTGTACCAGCAGCCCAATGACAATGACAAGCCTGAGTACCATCTTTAGTTAGCACAATTTCTTATAGACTGTCCTAATGTGCATCATCCATCCTCCAAACCTTCCATCCTTCCACCTTCTAACCACTGTATCCAATACAGGCTTGTGGGGGAGCCAGAGCCCATCCCAGCAAGCAATGGGAGCAAGGCAGGATTCACCCTGGATGTGACGCCAGTCAATCGCAGGGAACACACAGACTCGCGCACAGTAACACCAGTGCCAGGTTTTCCAGGAGCCAGTTAACCTGCCAGCATGTCTTTGGACTGTGGGAGGAAACCAGAGCACCCGGGGGAAACCCACACAAACGCAGGGAGAACATGCAAACTCCACGCAGACAACCCCCCCAGTGTGTGAACTCAGGACCACAATGCTGTGGGAGAGCAATGCAAACCACTGCACCACCATGCCACTCTTACTGTACTGTATGTGCACTATTCCTACCAAGAAATCTGGAGCTCCACTTGAAAACAAACTTCCATGACATGCAAGTACATCCCTTAATTTTCAGACTTGTAGCTACATAAATCAGCTATTTCTAATGTTAAGTCAATAGTTTTTATTTTAATCTGCAAAGTTGTAGCAATAAAGACGTTTTAGAGTTTTTACTGTTGACACTAAGGTCACAGAAGTCCATTTCAAAACACACTACAAAATTAAACAAATAATCAAAGTAAAAAATATACTCCCCTTTGGTGCTTTCATAGAGCAGTTTCAATGAGGCATTGATTTGTAATCTGCTGAGTGACTGAACACCTTGTCGCTCATATTATCAATGGGGTGTAAAAACGTTTAGTGTTTCTACCATGAGGTCTTCATAAGAAATGCCAAATTAAACAACAGCCTTTCTCTGCTACACTGGACAAACCATGTTCTGTCATCACAATACTTTGCACTGTCTCCACTCCCTGCCAGAATGATCTGATTATGAATAAAGGCAGACCTTCTCAGCACCATACTGTATATGAGAAAATTATTGTTTAAAGATTTTTGTCTGGCATTTCCAGAAAGAGCAGCCTCTTTGAGTTTCAGTTAGGAAAACAGGTAAGTTTTTCCTTAAATAGCACATGAAAGCACTTCAGACATCAGCCATCAGGGGGAAAATAATACAACAGCATGAAAGTGGAAACATAACAGGAAACAGACTGTTCTGTATTTCTAAGGACAGCACTTAGTGTAAAGATCAATCATGTTTTCATATTTGATGGTATTCTGGTGAAATCCACTAAGAAATAATATGAGAACACGTACTATTCGTTTAAATATTTATCAGTCACCCCAAGCAACATTTTACTACTAATATTTCATATTTGTTGACAAATTATCAAATAAGAGGAGGATTTTGGTTACTAATTAATTACTAATTATTTAAATTACTTAATCACAAATTACTACAGGATTGCTACCGTTCATCTCATCTCATCCGGTCATTTGTTTATAAAGTCAGGGTATCAGCTTTCACGATGTGGTTGGATAGTTTTCTCCTGGCTCCCACAACCCTTAATGTAAAGAGCACTTACAGTAGTTTCTATTCATGTCCTCTGGTTTGTGTTTTACTGCTGAATTAAAGTAGGTTTTCATTACATGGAATCCTGCTTTCGCCCTGCAAACAGCAAAACATCAACCCACGTACTAATTGCAAATCTTTTTGATGTCTTTTCTGACTGTCAGAGGAGTCCTGTCTGTTCACCACAATAGCCTGTAATGGAGAACTGGGTTAGTTTCATGGTTCAAAGTGTTGATCTGCTCTGGAGCCCAAACCTCAAAGGGCTTTAATTCATGGTCTTTATTTAGTCCTTTATCGAAGCAGGTACAGTAAGTAAAGACCAAAAGGTTTATAGCACAGTGGCACAGAAACAAAAGCATTATAAGAAAGATGAACAATCAATACATTGTAAATTGCATAACCATGCCTATAATACAAGTATGTAGTAATATTTACCAGTGCAAGTATCAGCTGGAAATTTTCTAACCAAATGATTTGGATTTCGCTGGACATAAAGTGAAGGAAAATAATATTTAAACAATTATTTAACATAACATTGTTTATACCCTCAAACAATGTGAACTTTACTTTGCAATTCACAATATCATTAAACAGCAGCTCATCTTAAGAGCACAAAAAGGCATATCTTTTTTGCATTTTTAATTATAAGTAGGAAAATCATGTCACTGCTCTAATTTAATCTGCCCTGACTATGGATTCCAGAAATGCAAATCAGAAGTGCAAATCTGCTACTGCATAACACTTTTGCCTCTACTGAAAGAACACTTTATTTTCAAGTTACTTTATGCTTGCATTCCCAATAATAGTTTAAATGATATTTGTGATTAAGTCTAAATGTATGGTTCCCTTCTCAGAGAAACATACTGTAACAAGCCAGAAAAGTGTTTTGCATGTTTAGGGGACTTTAAACTTTAAACAAACGCAGCACATGAGGGCAGCAGAATTCTAGACAGCAGGAGCTGAGCACATGAGATCCCACGACTTGTACACTGAAGCGTACAAAAGCGTTCATTTTAGGCAGCAGAATGAAAACAGAGAGAGCTGAAGTCCTGCCTTGCAGTCTTGGCCATTGTTAATATTATTGCAGCGTCCCTCAGGCAATCCTCTCATGTACAGTACAGAGACTTCACATCCTGGAGCTTTTGATTCTTTTGTATGCCCTCCAACCTGCGTGGCCAGGAACTTCCAGTCAAAGGGAAGAATTATGGAGCCCCCAGCAACAAGGTTAACCCTGCTTTCTCACCAGAGGATTTCTTCTTAAAACAATAACATCCATCTAGTAATCCACTGGGATAGCCCTTCTTGGATCAATGCTATCTGTTTGTCTTAACAACTGCTGCACACTATAACTGCAAGATCTTTGGGGGATGTCCATCTGATGCTCTCAGACTCAATAGCCATGACCCCTGTGACTATCAACTCTTTGTCATCATTTCCTACCAGCTAGGCATGTCCAGGACAGTGTTGTCAGTCTGCTATGAGGACATGAGCCCCACGTGTGTGTTAAACATTCCTAATAATTAACATCTATATACGGATTTTAAAAAGGGAAATAAAAGTCTGCTCATTCCTCATTTTACTACAGTAGCTTTGTAATCATTAGAATTTTAATCTGGAATCTGGGAAGGGTAGGCAGTTTCCAATTAAGTTCTCGAAATTATACACCTTTATACATTCACTATACTTCATTTCAGTAAACAGAAAGTGAAGTTTGAAAAGGCTTGTTAACTAGGTATCTTTAAACAAAATATGAGTGGATAAAATCTGCTCTGGTTTGCTAGAATCCACAGCAGTCACACAAGATCTTCAATGTACTGTAGAGTCCAGGTAACACATTACATTTCTCATAAAGTTTTAAGGTTGCTCCATGTATGTACTGTACAGCGTTGTTTTAAATCACAAACTGCAATCAACAAATTGGAACATTTTTGTGAAATACAAAGCAAACTAATAGCACTCAAAGCTGACAATGGTGTAATTATTAATTTGTTTTCAATTGACAGGAAATGATATATTGGACAATTGGGAGCATTGTTTTCTTGCCTGAAGCTGAGGAACAGACTATTTAACTTTATCTTCCTTTTCTGCACACTAGCAAAACAACGTTGATGGATGTTGAATGGAGGTAATTCATTTTAGTAAACAAAAGAGTCCAAAGCAAACTTTGCTTTTCATAAAAATAAAATCTTCTGGTAGTTTAACTGGCAGCAATTCAAATTGGACAAATGTCACTAGGTATTAGGAAACTGCAGTCTCTTGGTTTACTCTGATTTCATTCAGTCATGGGTTGACAATGATGTTGTTTCTTAAGCTATCATGTTTTGTTTGAGCTTTTTCTTTTCGCTCTCTGAAAAAAAACCTCAGGGACATGACATAAATGATCTTCTTTCACTCAGTGATAAAGAGAGAGGAAGAAGAAAGGGTTCATGTCTGATAGTATACTCATACAACTGTAAAGATAAGGTATTTTCCCCTAATCATTTCATATTCATGCAGACCCAGGTACAGTATCTACAGTACTTCCCCCTACACCACAGAAATCTGAACAGCTGTACAATATTCTAAACAGTGAGATTACAAAGTAAGACAACTGCATAACATTTCCCATGGCACTTGTTCATAGTGCATTTACAGTAAGGCTTTATCACACACTCCTTTTTATAAGTTATGCTGTGTTTGAACATCTGTACACACACCTGTTACACCTTGACAAATGCTGCCAAATAATTATCATGGGAGGTAAGTTAAACAGGGCATTTCATACTGTATATGTACATTCAGCCAATACAGCTCATTTCTTTTAACATGAAGAAAAGGCTCATAGTGGTGGATCATGAAAAACAGTAATAGCACACATTTGTGCAGACACCTCGGCAAAGCATGTATGGAAGAAGAAACACAAGGAATAGACTGAAAGGGTAAAAGGGTGAAGGCAGGACCAGAGGGCACAGACTCCTACGTCATGGCTAATTACAGCAGGAGGAATAATGACAGCGAGGATTTTTGAAAACTAAAGGAGACTGGCCTTGACTCGGGTAGGAGCCTTCGCACTCTACAAACTGTGATGGACTTTCTACTGATTACAAAGCAAACAGGAGCTTTGGTATTGTCTAACATCAAAGATGGGACTTCCTACTGAAGTGTCAGCTCTCAAGGAGGCATTTTCTGTTTCAAAAGGAAGAGAGGCCTTTCATTTCCTAAGGCATCCAATTTTCCTGAAGGTCATCTATTCAAATAGTCCAGCCTTCCTCTGAGAATTTGTTAAGTTTCTAAATTGGAAAGATGTTCTGTGAGTGAACAGAATCTGCAAGAATTGCTTCAGCCTTTGCGATGTTGCTAAGGCAGTTTTCACATATCTGACTTTACATCTGTTCTCTTACATCTGTTTGGTAATTCTGCAGTCCTATAAGATACAGTATATCCTGCATTGAATGCAGGATATCAATATTAGATAGAGTCTGATTTTAAAAGACTATCTGAAAGAGTTTCCCCTTGTCTCCCTCCTTCATTTTCATGTGAACAGCTGTCTCTCTTGGCAAGCGTTTTGCCTGTGTTTTGCTGTTTCTGATACACTCTGCTGACTGAGTGCTTGCAGGAATTTGCAACCATACCAGCTCGGCTTGCACTCAAAATCTTACAAAAACTGTAAGATGTTTTCATTTCCACATTTCTGGAACAATTGTTGCACATAAGTAAATTTATTTGCATTTCATTTCGAGGACTCAGCCAGATTCTGTCATAAGGACAGGTCTTAACACATCTGCCTTCAGTACAGTAGACTAATTTATTCCCATATCCTCTTTCACCAAATAAACCAAGAATCATCGGAATAATATGCTTACAATTACAGAAATATGCTTTATTTTTTGTTATTGTACCACTCTAATATCACCATAGAAAGGGAAATAAAAAAAACAGTTTTCCCTTGGCATTGGGTAAGAAAGGATGCAACAGCTTACTTCTAGTACAGCTGTATCAAAATTTCAATAAATTGTGCTCTGGATGATATTTTTGCTGTTGTATCTGCCGTTAAGAGCAGGAGTGGTTGGAAAGCAGGCAGGGTGACAAGAATATGTGGCAGGCTGGCAGAACGAGAGGCGGGATGGCAGGAATAAGAGGGGTACTGCTGGAAAATAACACAGTGACTGGAAAAAATGCGGAGTAAATGAAAAAGACAAGGGCATGGGAAAAATGGGTTTGGAGCTGGAAAAAAGCTGCAAGCCCAAAAATGGGAAGGACGGTCATAAAAACACAGTCCAGACTCAGCGCTAAACGGAGAGCACAGGAACTCATCAAAATCAAATTATACACGAAGAATGATTTTTAACATTTCGGAAGGGTTGAAAATACACATCAGATGTCTATTATTACCAACGGTTTCGATGGCTTCCAAGCAAGCCCCCTATCCCTTTGCTTTGACTTTCATGTGAGTGAATTTCAAGTAAGCTAAGGGAAGAATTAGCTCTAGCAGGTCTGGAGCTTAAATGTTTTTTCAACAGTTAAGAGTTAGAGCTGCTCGTGAGATTCAGCTTGCGGATAATTTATTTTAATAAGCTAAATGTTATTAAAACCTGGACCTTGTGCTGCAACTGTGTTGAACTGGAGGTTTCACGTGCCTGAGCCAAACACTCAAGGCAAGATAGGGATCTTTCACAGCAGGTACCCCAT
Organism: Lepisosteus oculatus; assembly: GCF_040954835.1. Lineage (NCBI taxonomy): Eukaryota > Metazoa > Chordata > Actinopteri > Semionotiformes > Lepisosteidae > Lepisosteus > Lepisosteus oculatus. The sequence continues at coordinate 2,597,480 of NC_090705.1, read as the reverse complement.
TTTCACACACAGTATATCCCTCTTGCTGGCACTAGACTTACTGTAGAGCTGTAATGTTTGGAGTTAATTTGACACAGTTTTTGTAGCAAAGAAGCTGGGTTTACAGTAGCTGGAGCAAGTACACGATGCACCGTGTACAGATGCAGCCATTCAGACTGCGCGGTACAAACCCGTACCGCACGCAACTACCCACAAGCCACTGCGGCTCGTGGTGCATTGGTCGTTAGTGAAAAGATTTAATCATTTAATCTCTTTACTCTGCACATTTTAATCTGCTTAGTTTTGAATATTTAGATGGGAAATTTAAGTAGCTGAGCATAAAATAAAGAGCAGCATAACGGATCTGATGGTCATAAACGATAGTAATTTAGGAACATAAACATATTATGTAAACTGTATGTGGCTGGTATTGGTAGTTTAAAGAAAAAATACATACCAGTATTCCATTTTTTCCTAAACATTTAAGAATCAAAGTCTTACATGTGGTTATTTCGGAAATGTTTTTACTTGCTCCTTCTGACCATATTAAGTTTATATACTTTGTGAATACGCTCGTTATCGGAGTAAACAAAAGCATACTTTTAAAATTTGATAAATAGGGAATATAATATGGAATCGCGTGATCTAAAGAAATTAATAACGATATCATTATATTAATGTACTGTAGCACAAACAGTGGTATAATTCCAATGCTCCAATGTTAATGCGACACGGAAGATATTATTAATAATGTAGCGCTTTTGGGCTCACATGGGTTTGCGCCCTACACCCTGCGGGACTGCTGTGTACATACAGTACATTCACAATGGGAGAAATACTGCTCAATACAAGTTCATGCGAACAACCCGCATAGGTGATATTTAGAGATATATATTGTAGTTTTTTCGGGTTCAGCGAGGACGGGCACAGTGATTCAGACACTACTCTTCTTGTGTCTAATTTTTAGTTTAGTTGTGCCCACCACGTTGTACCGCGGCGTACCTCGAATGAATGGCTATCTGTAGGTGTCATCGAACAAGCTAGTCAATCGATGCAGCAATTCCAAGACAATGGCCGTTTGAATTTTGCAAACAACAACGGCAGTCAGGAAGCTGTTGTGGTTTATGCAGAAATATTATTTTGCCATATGTTAATTTTATTGCCGCTAGAACGATACTGTGAGGGAGTCTACTTTCCTGATTGGACTATGAAACTGAGGTGTCCCTGGCCTCCTCAGCAACCAGTGATTGTGGCTCAGTGACTGCTCCTTCTCGTACAAAAAGATTGGACATGTCATGCCCTCCATGAGTTTTGGGAATCATTCCACTGAAGTACTCCAGAATAAATCAACTCTCGAAGATGACAAGAAAGCACTTTCATATTTATAACAGAGAAAATTCCAACCATTCAGGTCAGCATCTATTTCTATTAAAGTTACCACGATGGCTTTCTCAGCATCACATGAAAGAATGACAGAGTACATGCTGTGGTTGCGTGTATAAGGTGCATAAGACAGTGAACGTTATCAGAGGCGTGGTATTTTACAAAGAAACCCATCCGACTGTGGGGAACGCCTTTGGCCATACAAATGTCTAGCCAAGGCAAAAGCACCTTAGACTGCAGCTAAGCATCTGAGTAAATTAGGAAGCAGGAGGAGAGCCCACTCCAACAAAGTGTGGGATCATTGTCTGAGTAATAGGGATATAACATCTTTACTAACTGAAGAAGAATGAACTGAGCAAAACAGAGACACAGTGAAAGAGAAAAGGCCACTAATGGAATTAGCAAACATGACCCCAGTCCTTTAAAGCAGAACTGAGATAATAAATGTGTGGGGATGCAGAAAGAAACTTTATTAAACTGTAGTGCTTAGAAGCCTGGGCTACATCTGTTTCACAAGATCAGCTGATGAGGAAATGTCAACATGTAGGGACAAACTCATTTCACCTAATTTAGCATCGCTCATAGCTGATGCCTCATAAAAGTTTTATGGGTCTATGCAAATACAATCTGGAAAAACAAGGGGGGGGCCATGCAGTTCATTTTTTTAGATGAATACACAGTGAGAGCTGGAAACCCAGAGCGAATCCAGCACTTTACAACACAAATAGGAAAATGCAGAAGTTAAAATAAACCACATATCCCACTCGCTTACAGCAAAAAACTCAACCCATGTACCAAAACAAAAAGAAAAGCTAAATTTCACAATACAGTATCCCAAGACATCATTTGTCTGTCAGAGTATCATTCAGACTAGTGTGCTTCGCCTAAGATCCAAACATAACGATGCCACCCAGTTACGAGAGAGTTTTCTTTGCTTTGAAACTATTCCACTCAGTTAATCATTGCTCTTTTCCATTTCATAACACTGAAACCTTGCCTTCATGTATATGACTTGAAGGAAAAAAGAATCCCTGCCAAATTCCACAAAAAAGCACGATGCAGCAGAAGTCCAGAGAATATATCCACCAGCAAAAAGCCCCTTATTCCTGGTGAGGGTTACGGCAAACCAGAGTACAGCCTGGAAGCATGAGAGCATAACAATAGTCTGTGACTTGTCAGGTCCATCAGCTCATTGTGGGCCACCGAGAAACGAAATTCAGAACAGCCCATTGGTCACAGCTGGAATGTCTTTGTGTGGTGAGAGGAAAACTGAAGCACCTAGGGATGACATGCAAACTCCACACACACAGATGCTGGAGAGCAGGACCACCGCCATGCTCACCAGAAATATGATAGAATGACAGTTTGAAGTTTTACAATTTTAGTAATTAGAGCTGGATTATTTCGTATGCCTATCTCTGTAAACAATATGTAGATTTTTTTCTCTCTCTTCTTATGCTTGCACACATTTTAATTCATGGTCCATTATTACAAGTGGAAAAAGATTACGCCAAAAGTTAAAATTCCTCTCAAAACTGTTGCTATGATGCTATAAATTACTGCTTAAACTATCTGAAATTCTGATGAGAAACACTCAGATCAAATATATTTAAAAAGTCAAAAATCTGAAAACAAAACTAAAAATAATTTTCATTTTCTGGGTGATTTTAATTTTCAGCATTACACATCCATAATTTAAATTATTAAAAAGATTCTAGCTGAAAGTTATGAGTAATTCTTTGTTTGCTTCTTTGCAACTGGAACCAAACTGTTCAGCAAACACGGACTGCTTGTAGCCCCTGACGCAATATTTTGGATCAAAAGCAGGAAAAGTTTAAGTTCTCAAAGGTGCTGCTTTATTCCAGCTTCCACAAAAATCCTAAAACAAAACAAATTTAGTAATGCCAGCCTTGTTTATTATTTGAGAGCTTCTAAATAATGTAAACTAAAAACAAAGTTTTAGGAGAAATTTCGATATTTTAAAACAGATATGCTCTAATTACACACAACCTCAACATCTATCTCAAGAACTGTTTATAAAAATTGGAAATAGTACTTATCAGATATTACTGGTTATAAAATGGTAAATCTGGATATTTTTAAAAAATCAGTGGCTGGTTCAAGGAATGCCTTTGTAATACATGCTTTGGTAGAAGCAAAGTGCATACATGAAGCAATAGTGCATCTTGTACAGTAGCTGGAAAGCTCGAGGCTACCTTGTGTAACCAGCTTTTGGAGCCAGCTGGCCCTGCACCAGTAAAAAACCTTCCCAATCCAGAAATCAATTGGGTCTTTAGTCGAAATCCATCTAAAATGACCTAATAACCAGAGAAGAGCACACCTGACATACTCCAATGTATTTGTGAAATGGGTCTGGCTGAACACGTTCTCCCCTCTTCTAGGAGAATCTGGAGGTGCCAGGTCCTCCGGTGGTAACAGCTCGGGTGTTTCTGGTTCAGCAGGATTAAACGTTGTTCGAGGAAAGGTGTGGTGTGGCAGGAAGAGAGCGACTCCTGAGAGCCCATGATCGAACGTGCTCGCCTCCCACCGCAGTGTGTGTTGTCAATTTCAAATGTGTTTGCACAAAGGGGCTAAGAGGAGGTAAGATAGAGATCACTGCCTCGGGTACATTGCAAGTGCGCATAGAAACTACCGCTGCACGCAGTCACCCGCCGCCCGACAGTTGGTCAGGAAACGATTTTAAAAACCAGGAAGCGACACTTTCCACTGTTTCGTATTTGCAGCCTGAGAACGGAGGGCAGAAGCACTGAAACGTGTCATGGTGTAAGAAAGAGCCAAGTGCCCAACAAGAAATCGAGAGAGCTGTTCGACAGCCCTGTTTTGTGGGCTCTGGATTGCCATGGTGCCGGTAAAACACTAAGCTGCCCGGCTTTCTGGTAACGAAGGACTCAAGAGTTTGTTTTTCGTTTTTGGTCATATTGTAAAAAAGGACATTGTTTTTACCTTTTCTGACACATCTGGGAGCAGGGTAAAGTGAGAACACCCTTACCTCATAGATTCTGTAGCCTATCCCCAGTGGTGCCACAGTCAAAATACTCGTTTCCATCCACGCATTTTCCAACTTATACTGTATATAATTCAGGGTCGCATCTCAGCAAGCAACGGGCAAAGGCAGGATATACCCTGGCAGGGATACCAGTCCATCACAGGCAAACAGACACAAACACGCACACACCAGGGCCAGTTTCCCCAGCCACCAGAAGCCAATTAACCTACAGTACCAGCATGTCTTTGGGCCGTGTGAGGAAACCGGAGCATATGGACACTGGGAGAACACTGCTCCACCGTGCTGCCCCCAAAATACTCATTCACGATAGGGAAATCTTTTTCTTTCTCTTTCTTGCAAACAAATTCTAATTTATAGTTTCTTTAAAGTAATACGTGGGTGAGATCCACAGATCTATCAGCCACTTGCAACCAAATATGCTAGAATGTCCTCTTTTTTTCTTGGTACAAATGGTAAAACGAGCCTGATGAAAAGTATACATTTAAATGCCATTAGCACTTGTAGGAAATGATTTCTCAGGGATGTCTAGGGTAATAGTTCTTAGTATTTTTTTTCTTTTAAAATGCTTGTGCACAATTCCTTGAAACGATAGAGAAATGATATTTAAAGAAGGCATATTATAAAAAGACTTACTGCTCTTAGTTCTGTCCCTTGACACTCTAGCAGCAACATAATTTAACAAGTATTAATTTGCACATATGTAGAGGAAAGTGCTGACTGCATCTGTATTTCTCTGGGTAGCAATAATAACCCAGAGGGAAGAGTGAGTAGAAGAAATGAAAACATTCTGTCCAGCATAGCTCCTGCCAAATCACAGTTAACATGTTTACTATTTACTGCTTCCTCTGCAAAGGCACAGGTAGGACAACTAGCCCTCAGAAATCATAATGTAATACATCTGGTCAGAAAACATCTGGATAAGCATTGTAAGCCATTTCCTTTTGTAAATCCAAAAGAGTTGTGCATTTTTTCATCTGAGAGTTCTCCCCACTGGCCCGAGTCTGCTTACGAATCAAATCAACAAGTAAGCATTTATCACCAACCTCTTTTTTTTAGTGCAGTGTTACACAACCTTTAAAAAGGGCCGTTAAGAAATGTAAAAAATATCCACTGGGTAATAAAAAAGACTAGACAGGAACACAAAGATTTATAGCTGAATGTTCCTTTTTAGAAAACAAAAATGTATATAGATATATTTTCAAGATTGTTCTCTGGAATGATATTTTGATACTGAAACCTGTTTACTGACAGTCTTTATAAATATTTGTATGTATTGTTTGGAACAAGGAAATGAAGAATTATTTTGTTCCTCTTTTAAAAGTTTTAAAAAACAGTTTACATTGCATCACATTAACTTTTACTATAATTACTATTTTGATAGTTGAATTGACCATGGACCAAAATGAAAATTACTGTACATGTAATAATGGATCCAGGCAGAAACAACAATATACTGTATGTTTTAAATTATGCTATCTTAGCTATTTTCAGCAAACTGATTCTATAACAAAGTAAGGACTGTGGGAGCACCTACAACAAAACAAACTACTACAAAACGGTACCATAAATCTCATACTCCATAACCTGAAAAATATTCATCAGTGTAGAGAAACAAAGATGTTTTTTCACCTCCCTATTCTGTTATGTAATACTTTTTTTACAGTGAAAATAACATATACAGTACAGTAGGTAAGAAAAAATCTTACATACAGGATGGAATAAAAAAGCTGGAAAAATGAAGTTCAGTTTCACCATATTACTAGCAGGCACACACTGTATGGAGTTCGAGCTCGAGTTTAAACTCTTGTCCAGTTTCTCCATTTTTCTCAGACCAGTTTTCATTCAGCTCAGTGGATGAGGAGCCTGTTAATCAATCAAGATGATTGAGATGATTGGATCATCTGAGCCAGGGAAAGCAATGACTTATACTGATACAGCTATGTTATTAACATTGATACTATTGCTCTGTTCTTCTGCTCTGGCCTCTTAATTTATTAAAATAAACTAAAACTACAGTACAAGAACGGCCTCAAGCAATTCAGCCCATTTAGCTTGTTCGGTAATTGGTCACTAATTGATCCCAGGATCTCATCCAGCTGTTCCCTGCTAGAAGCTAGGGAATCAGCTTCAACAATATGGCTGGGTAGCTTGTTCCTGACTCCCACTACCCTCCATGTAAAGAAGTACTTCCCACTCTCAATTTTAAATGGACATGCTATTAAGGAATAGTGCACTCCGTGTTATTAATATTGTAACGCATACGGCCAACATTACAGGTTGTGCGAGCCGGCTTGCAAGAGCAGTGACGTCACCGCCCTTCCCTGTGAATAGCAGGGACCACAGCCGCCAGGCTGATGGGATGTACCAAAACATTCTTTACTCTTCCTGTAGTTCCTTCCTTACTGTGAATATCAAACCGTTGTAAAACTAATACATTTTTGTGTTGATCGTTTTTTATTCAACATTTCCTTATGCTCTAAGAAAAAAGTGTCGGATTATATACTTCACTTAATATGCTTCAAACACGGCTTCAAAGCCCAACCAGATTAAACCTTGTGAAATACTCATCAGTTCAAGAAATAGCCATCCATCCATTTTTAAGAACCACTTAATCCAGTACAGGGGCACAATGAGCCAGACCTGGCAAAATCTCATTGTCTGCTGTTCTATACATTTATTTTTGTCGTACTGTCGTTTTTATGATTATTCAGCAAGACCAATGGCAAATCTCAGACATCACAGCAAAGTACACTGGATGTGCTGTACTTGGAAAAATAAAACGGTGACAGCTGTGTTTATTTATTAAAGGTAATTTATGGTATATCATTATGAATTTGGCTCGTTGTCCAAAAGCAGGTGTTGCTGGTAACAAAGTAATAAACATAGATTAAGTAAATGCCAGTATAAGTCAATGAAGCCTTAATAAAATATGACACTATGGAAAAATGGAAAAAAATGTGTCTCACTAAATTGAAGTAGTTTAAAATATCAGAAAATGTTCTTAGATTAGTATGTCTTCTTTCCATTAATGACACAACTGCTCTACACAATTAATTGGCCAGGGCTGTATTAGAACTTTTCCAAAAAATAGCTTTGCTTTTGTATTTTAGTTGGCAAATTATTTAATTACTAATAAAGCAAAGCATGTGAACTTGGATGTTTGCAAATGCTGCAGCTTAAAAAATATTAGCCATTATTTAATTAAGTCCTGTCGTGCAAGCCATTAACCATCAATTACTGTAGATGGAAATAATTGGACACGGGATCCGGCAGAGAGCAAACCAGTGAAAATAAGATTACTGTATCCATGGTTGAGCTTTGTAATTATTCACATTCATTATGTATATATTTAATCAAAGCTGGTAGGTCACAAAACATACAGTATTGCTTAAAACATTGTAGGACTCCAGGGAGCTACGACCAGTATTCCTTCTGATCCAGACAGTGTTGGTTCAAGCCTGGACTGCACCAGCACTCTCCTATGACGAGCACAAGAAGACGCCCCTTGGGTTGGGTAAGCAAGTGAGGCAGGCAACTCTTCCAGTCAGTGCTATCTGCCCCGTAAGGCGCAGTGGGGCTCACAGCACAGGAATAAAGGTACCCTCATGACGTCTGAGGTGTGATTGGTGTAAGACAGGTGTGGGGGGTGGTGTCAAGGCAGTACGCACACAGGTTCTCTCTCTCAGAGGTTGCTCCAGTAAGACCAGTTGGCCAACAGCTGGGAGGGTATAAAGTTATTGGCGATTCTAAATACAAAACATTTCAAAAATGCAAATAAAGAGAACCAGAGTATTCTCTATAAATACATATGAGAGTAGTTGCGGTTATCTTTTTCAATTTGTGAAAGTATTGGTTCAGAATGATATGTGATAAGTATGATTATACTATAGTAGTATATATTTTACAAACTGATTGTACTTCCACTGTATATATTTACAAATAGAAAAGGCAGGCACCAGCAGGGTGTAATAAAAAGAAAATGCAGGATAATGATCCACCTCTTATTCACTGTTATAATTGAAGGATTCTCAAGATGAAGATGAAACAAGCTTCAAATTTGCTGCAGTTCACCAAATGCCTGATATTAATACTATAGCACCTGGTAACTGAATTATAACCAGTGAAATCTGTGCTGGTTTCCACTGTGAGCAAACTCGGTGTGTTACACTGTGTTCTGGAGCAGCCTGTCTCTCCCAGGCTGCACATGGAATTTAAAACAAAGATTTGGGTTCTTTAATCCTAGAAGTACAAGAAAAACGACGGAGATGCATGAATGCCATTACCGTGCGAGAAACGATGAAGCCAGTAATAGCCAAAGTCTACTCCAAGAAAAGCCAGCCACCAAGTCCAAGGAGAATCCCAGGGCAACTCCAAGAGTCTGTAGCTGTCCCAGACATAAATATAACTGCACAGCTCCAGACTCCTCACAAACAGCCTGAAATAATGAAAGGAGCATTTTAGATGTTTGTGCATCAAACAACAGAAGCTTTAATAGACAGAGCAAAATGTTTTCGTTTTCAGATATTCCTCCCTACATCTGACACTGGGGTTGCTCTAAAGAGGTAGAAAAGCAAACTTTCAGTGTTTGTTTTCATTATTCTTCAGTTTTCTTGCAATAATCCTTCATTTTTGCCAAACTGCTAAGGCAAAAATTTCTTAGTTAACGAATATCTTATTCCCAGAGCCAAAAGTGTTTTTTCCTTTATGGATGAAAAAAAGCACAGAGTCATAAAAACATAAAGTTCTTGAATAGATTACCACATGCTCGCTTAAATATGAAATTGCACTATATGCAACAAGGCAGCAACAAAGTTTGATCTATACAGAACATACTATATATACTTCATTATATATAACTACATAATATGGGTGCAGCATATAGCCTGTTGTGGCTGGATTAGATCCCTAGATTAATTAGTTACTATTAACCAAACAAGCTGGATGGCCCAAATGGTGCTTTCTCTTTCTTAATTCTGCAAAAAAAATCTAATGTCATTGATCCTCTTCGTACATACACAATGCCCAGGGAATCCTGCAGTACAGTACAGTATGTGAACACAAAAGAGGATAGAACATAACAAGTCAGCCTAACAGATCTAGTAATGAATGAGTAATAAGCCTCACATATCTGTCTAAGGTTGATATAATAATGTCTTCAGTCTGGTTTGGTCTGTGTTGTCAAATACCATTTAAATCTCTTGCAATGAGAGTTCAATGGTTTGACACGGTGCACGTTTGTCAGCTGCTCTTGGTGAGCATGTATCTTGGGCGCTGCAGGTGGACTGATCAATGCTGATCCAATCCTGGATTCGAACACGCACACGCCACATGTGCATGTTCTGTCACATGCCGCTGTAAGGATTTCACTCCTCGCAGAGCTGGGGAGTGTTTCTTGCTCCGAGCACCACCCCTAACTCTGGCCTGTGCACCAGCACAGAAACATGGAGGACTGCGGCAGGACCCCTCTGCAAACCAGCATGGAAATGAAATAAAACAAAAGCACAGAAGGCCTTGCTGAAAATTCACCGTGGCCAGTGCCACCATTCTGAAATCTGAGCTGTTTTCCTGCACAGGTGCAAAACTCGGGGGCTGGGGGGATACCCAGCCAGAGAGCAAGTGTAGATTAAAACTGACTGCAGCCTGCAGCAGAGCTGATGAGGAACAGATCTTCACAATCAGCACAAAGCTAGCTTCACCATGTGTTCACTGTGAGACATACAAATGTTCCTGAAAGTTTTTTAGAAAAACAAAATAACTCTGGCATCCTTAACAAATCTGAAATCCCTCTCTCTTTCTGATTTAATCCATTTCTGAATGCTGTTTGCTTAGGTTATGTTCTTTACTACTGTACCTTTAGAGTTTTTCATAAGTTTTTCATTATCAGTAGCAAACTGAATTTAAGGTGATTTCTCTGGGTGTGCAATGCCTTTTTTAAAAACGATCTTCTCTTTACACTATATGCCTTCGTTTAAATACATTACATTTACTGGATGACCCCTTTCATATAGAGAAATTCCTTTATTCACTGTGGAATAAAGTATATTGTTAATATTAAGATACACTTTTTTGAATTTTCCATTAATAATCTTGCATTAAGATTACTAATTTATTTAGGATAATTTATTTAGGTGTTTTATTCAAAAACACTTAACATTTCTACCCATTTGAATGACTGAATATTCTACTAAAGCAATTTAAGTGACAGTAGTAACACAGCTGTGTTCCACCCAGGTTTTGAACCACTGCTCACATAGCGAATAGGTTTATATTATTACTGCTTTTTTTAAACATTATGAAATGTTGCATCACAGGACAATTATGTAATTTTACAACTGGGGCATAATTTTAAAATTATAATCGTTTATTATTCCTTCTGCTGGACAAAAAGCGTTTTTTTTTCTTTGTTAATAAAGCTGAGAATTACAAGTGAAATTTCTCTTCTGATGAATACATGATAGAGCCAAATTAAAGAAACCTAGGGGACTGGTTAAGAAAATATTATTAAAAGATGACTTCAAGTATTAATGTTGCTATTGTACTGAATTATGAAACCTTGGTAATTTGTGGATTACATTTCCCTAGACATGCATTTGATTTATTTATCTTTATTTAGTATCACATTTCTTTAGTGAATTAGGATTACTTACTTTGGAATCATGGACAGCATGCCTGCTGAGACAGAAGTCACTCCATCATTGATTCTAATGACCAGCCATCCATTTTTAGCCCAGCTCACAAACAGCTCCAGCAGTATCATTCCCACAAAGAACGGTGTGGCCTAAGCAAATTACAGACATGCATTAATCTTTATATTGTGTGGATTAGTGCTCATGGTATTTACAGTAGCAGTCGTGAGTCTTATCCAAGATCCACAGAACACAGAGACACTCCTACCCCCGATTTACCATAGTGAAATGACAATCAGGTTACCAAGACCCTCTGTTACTGCAATATTGAGGCACACTGCAAAAGTATAAGCACGCACATGTCACCCTAAAGAGAACGGAGAGAGGAAAGGTGGACCTGTATTGTGAAATGAGCTAAGGCGTAAGAGCACAAGTCCAGGATCAGGCAGTGAAGGCACCACTGAAACCTGAGCACACAACAGAGCTCCTGTAAAAAAGAATTAGTCCGTCGACCCAGCAAGGCTTAAACTGCCTCAGTGCAATCACTCCATTTTCCATTGTATCTACTGGAAAAAAAGGAACAAAAAACACAGCCGCAGTTATTACAGTAACCTTAAAAAATACATTTTTCCACAGTCATACATTCTTACTGTTTAACAGCATACATACAGTTTTTCCCTAGTTAATTTTAGGTTTCTAAAACATTTCTAACTTCTGGTTATTGGATCACACCTCTCCTCAACGGTGTTGGAGCAGTCTTTTGGTTGTTTTAGCTTACATGATGGTTTGGGCTTGTTGGGCCTCAATGGAGAGAGATGACAAGCACAGTGCCTAGTCTTGTAAAGGCATGGTATCAGTCCCTTCTCACCTGCCACAAAGTGCACAACGGAGGTTACAGATGGGTTACAACGGGCCCCAGGAGGGCAATATCCCAGGGCTGCTGCCCCATCCTGCATCTTCAGGAATCTTACCTCCATCAACTTTCAAAGCTCCCTGCAGCCCTCTGACTGAGAAGGGAATGTGCTGTACACTTCACCACACTGCCTATATCCACTGTGCTATTTTCTTTTTAAATGGATCTGAAACTTTGTGTCTGTCAGCTTTTTTTTTTCCTTTCAGGATTTCAGAAAGACTTCCAGCTGTTCCGATACTTTTGACCACTATCACGGACAGTCCAGAGGAAAGCAGCAGCGTCACATTTTAGGTACATAAAAATATCGGGAGGTTTAGATATTTTTGCATAGGCTGCTGCTCTTTGGACTGAAATCTCGTGTGGCATATGACAACATTTGTAGTGCAGATGTGTGTTTTTCCCTCTGATGGGAGTTTTTAAGAGTTTGGGGATTGTAGCCATCTGGGAACTGAAGTGCTCAATATGAAAACTAAGAGAACTAAATAGTCTGACCACTAACCTTTACATTCCCATGGTGAAAAGCCATTTTCTCATGATATATTTATATATTCAACTAAATATGAGGGGGTATTCATTTCAAACATTGTCTTATTTTCTATCCTTGCATAACACACTGAAAATAACTTTCAGTAAATGACAAATCTTCTACAATATGTTTAACAACATCATGACATGGTGCACAATATAAATGTTGAACACTTTGCAGAATACACTATAGTTTCCAGCTCTTTGCTTGCCTGTGTAAAAAGACTCTTTTAAGTGAGGTGGTGTCAAGAACCAAAAGATTAAACTTTAAACATTCACTGCAAAATGATGGAAACTTTATGGAGAAGTGCATAAACAATAACTACTTAAAATACATATCTGTGATATATTTAAATATATATTTTACAGAACAATTACATCCATATTGCTTATTATTAAAAAAACTGCACTGTTCTTTAATTGCTTAAGTGGTGAAGAATTTTATTAGCAGATGCTCTGATTAGCTACCACCCTGCCTTTTAGCTGTGAAAAGCAGTATTATCACTTCAGCAATCAAAGTGACATTAGTGCAAATTATACCATCTGCCTGTGAAACCTACAGTACAAGATATGATGAAGTATCATGAAGCATGCTTAAATCTTTTTACGTCTTCCATTTCATCAGATTCCACAGACCCTTATTCAAGGCTCAACAAGAAATCTGTTTATTCACCTCAACTTCAACCACAGTGCCACACAACCACAATTCAATCCAACATGTCTGCTCTCCGGTGAAAGAGTACCAGGTCACCAGAGATATGAGACCAATGTGTGACTATACTGTGCCTCTCTCAAAGCAGTTGTTAAGGTTAAACGAGTGGCTGATTCAAAGAAGACACTGAGAAGGTATTGGAAAGTGGTTCTTAAAAGGCAATATGTGGTCAAGTTATGTAATTTGGATTTCAATAAATTGGTAAACGATGGATACACAGAATGGATACACAGAAGCACAGCCTTGTAGCATACCGAGCTGAACACACAATGTAACACTCATTTAAATTTCTCTCTTGGGGCAAGGGTTCATTTGAACCTGTTAAATGTTTACTGTCTTGTGATAAACACATGTATGGACATGAAGATACTGTAGGGAAATGAAGTCAGACACAGTTAAGGACTGTGCATGTTCAGTTAGCTGTGTTCTAATAATCAAGATTAATTATTATTTTTAACTAATGTTCTTCACCTTAAGAGAAGATGGCCGTGTCTTAATATATACAGTACTTACAGAATGTTTAAACTTTTTATTTTTTAGACTGCTTTGTATAATCCATAAAACATTAAAGACCTGCGGATTCATTCACTTCAAACACCATCAAATATGGATTTTATTAAAAATCCCTAAAATCTATTAAACTTTTTTTAACAACTAAATAATTGCTAACATAATTTGCCTTTCACAACACGTACTAATTAGCACATTACTTTTTTCCAACAATGTAATAAAACTACTGGAGTATTTTATAGTGACGTTCACGTCATGCCACATAAAAAATTAAACACATATGTAAAAAAAAAACAAACTAGATTATGAAACAAACCATTAGTTGGTGTGTATTATGTATAAAAAGGTTGACGTCAATAATTACCGATAGCGTTGTAATAAAATGTACACACATACTATGATAAATACGGTAGCTGTTGTCAAAAGAGGAAATACATTTTTCTTCCTTATACCTTGACCACTTATTGGACCACTGTTAGCTGTACAATATGAAATCAAACAGATTCAGAGGCATCCCGCAATCAGTTACTTTTGGAGTGTAACTACTGTTAAAGTAAACCTGACCAATCAAACCAATAGCACACAATTACAGAAGGCTTGGGGTCGGTTTTCTGCTCTTCCGTTGAAACTGACTTCTGAGTCGTGGAGACTGGGCAAAAAAACCTGAAAATCACGTTATGAATTATGAATAGGGCTCACCTGCTGGACATATTCCGGAACCTCGTCATTCTGCGCGAAAGACGTTTCATTCGGTGTCATAAGGTAAAACATCATACGAATACCCTGAGAGACCGACACTACGGGCTTTTCATAGAGTGCCATTGTTGCGGTATAAATACAGTATGCCTCTTAACTATTGCTGGGGTAACCTCAAGCGCTTCAACACTCAGTGGACCTACAGTAGCTATAGTCCATACTGTAGATGAAAGTGCACTCCACCGGACCAAAGTGCGCAGATCCAGGGGACAGGTAGTCATCACGTGACAAAGCAGTTCACTGTGTTTCACAGGTCGCTCCTATAGGATTTGGCCTTACAGTACATTTTTTCCAGATGAGATTTACTCATTTTAATACCTTTGATTCAACAGTGTCCCGTCCCCCAAAAAAGGGGGCAAAATACTGGATACGAGTGGTTAAAAAAATGTTCACAGACAAAAAGTATCATAACTATTTTTTTTTTTCAGTTTAAAAAATCATTACGTTCATTAATTCCGAGATGTCGTAGAAATGTGTATTTCTGCCACGTTATGTAAGAGATTAAAATGTGAGTTTAAGCTGTACTGTATATGCGTTACTGGTCAACTCGGATGTACAGTACTGTAATAAAAGTGTAATTTGGTGCAACTGATCATGCAGTTGCCATTGTCTGATCAATGGCAGATGTACAGGTGCAGGGATAAAGGTTCACCTTTCATTGTAAACCCGGTTGGATCACTTCCTCAGAACTGCTGGATAATAGGGTTGCAGCCACCACATAAGGGATCTAGAATGGCAAGGCAGGTATCACTCACCATGACATCTGGCTTTCTGCCATTTGACTGGACAGTTTCTGGTTAATTTTTGGTTAAGTCTACATTCAGGTGGGTACAATCAATATCAACGCCTCTAACCAGCAACAGTCTACACACAAGCATTTTTATTTTTTCCAAACTTAACGTAACAATAACATCTGTAGGGTTTCATGCTAAATAAGCAACTTAAAGATTTTTATAGACAAATGTCCAGATCCCCTACAGAAGCTTGATTTCTAGATTTCTGGATTGGATTTAGAAATAAACATGCAAGTTAACTACAGATTAATTGGATTAGGGATGTTACGCATAAATCTCAAAGATCTGCATCTGAAGATTTCATTTTTTCCTAAAGGTTGCTAATGGCTGTCGTCTACTGTGTGTTATAACTTGAATTGGATTCAGCAGTTACAGCCTATGCCCAATTAGCTAGATATACATAAAACAGTCTTGGATTTTTCACAGATGGCATTTTCCCCCTCACCAGACGAAAGGCAAGACCAGTACTTGGAAACTTACCAAACCGTCTGCGAAAACTGTGAGAAACTCAATACAGGCATTCTGAGGGCAATGAAAAAGGTTTTTCATCCTCTTTAAACTTTTTAACTTTGTATCTGCACAGATTGTTAAATGGTCTTTCATTTTTTAGCATTTTTCCTTTCTTACACATGGTGACCTGTTGCAATGAAACAACAAAGGTATTCGCTTTTTAAAAAAAGAAAGTAATTTTGATATACAGTAAAGCTTTATCTTTTACCTTCATTTACCACCAGATGCTACATACTGTACACTTCCCTTCCTTTGGGATTTTCAGAAAACTGTATACTGTTTTAACAACCACAGTTGTTCATGAAGTGAAAACAAAACGTTTTCTTTAATAAAGGCTTAGTAAGCATTCAAATACAGCGTGGAAAAGTATTTAGTTCGGTGTGTTGTTTTTGGCTTACTGTGTAATTATAACAATATTGCCTTTTCCGGCAAAAGGAAAGGGTTTCCCTAATGGAACAAGGTAGAGGGTTCACCCAAGATGAAAAGTAACATGTTTGAAATCATTTGTCCCGAGGTAACCAAAACAAGGAGGTTGAAGGTTTGTATTAATATAATAAGCTTCATAAATACATACAGAAAATATTCTTAAACTTCACCCAACTAGATGTCAGAAGTTAATCAGTACATCACATACAAGAACAATAGAAAAAATCACAATCCCTTAGTTCACGGGGAATAACAACATCCAAGAATCGGACGTCTTCTGAATGTTTATTGAGTATTTAAGTATAGTAGGTTTTGGCTTAACCCGTTTAGTTTAGGTGTTAGGTTCCTGGCCACAGGACGAGGAGGCTTGTCCCCCCAAAAGAAATAGGTGAACCCCAAAGTCACCAATGCGGAAACAGAGATGGATGGAGCAGATTTGCAAAGTATGGAAATCCAGACATTATGGTGATGAGGAGAAGACATTGAAGCCTGTGGGACGCCTGGTGATTCGAACAGAGGTAGGACGCCAGAGCTAGACAGACCCAGGGCCAAGGGGACAGCGTCGAGACCAGCAGGGGCCCAGAGGGAGGAACTCAGGGCTGCTCGAACCCCAGAACAAACAAGTGAGCTACGGGTGAGATGGAAATATAGACTTTACACTAAAAAGGGAAGGCGGGCATTAAAAGAGGGCACGTGGCTTGAAATTCTTAGGCCTGAGTAGTCTGGACAGGATGCTGACATAAACAAGAGGAAGTAGGAAAAGCAGAATAAACAGGACTGGAAGCCAAATTAAGAAAAAACAGCTCCAGTATAGACTAAAAAGGTGGAATGTTAGAAGAAGAGACAGAAACATGGGAATAAGGTCCTGGGGTTGGGAGCCGCAGTGGACCAGGGGATTGTGAGGAAATATAGCGTCTCCAGATACAGGAGCATGCTGAGTGACCTCAGTGTGCTTCTTAGGAACTTCAGACAAAGTGCTGTGTGTCTTCAGGCTTTGTAAGAACCCAGAGATAAACAGCAAATTATGTCTTGTTTGTTCTGCCTTGTTTTCACTTTCCTGCATGTTATTTCACACATGGTCTGTGCATAGATGGAGTGTAATAAAAATGCAATAACAGGTGTGTGCAAGTATTATATATACAGTATAGCAAAAGTCAATAATGATTGTGATTTGAGACAGCTGGGTGTGATTGCCTTGTCTGTCATTATCCCTCTCTAGCGCCAGTTAAGAACCTCCATATAATATACAGTACTTTGGAAAAGTATTCAAAGCCATTCTGATTATGTCCAATTTTGTTAAATTACAAGTGATGTATACACATTTTTATAAATGTGAACCTTCTTAATCAAAACCTGAATGCTCAGACTGAACACATTTATGATGAAAGAAAGTTAAATGTCAGAAAAACACTGAGAATCAAAAACTAAAATACTGTATTTTGATTACATAAATAATCACCCCCTTTGCCACAGTAAACGGAAATTAGTTCAGGTGCAGGGAATTGCTTTGACAAGTCACGCCATTTGTTGAGTGGCCTTTGGCTGTGTGCAATAGAGCCTCTGTGGTTTACTTGATTTCTGAATAAATACTACTGTCCCTGTAAGGTCCCTCACTCATGTAGAGAACATCAAAGGACTGAATATCCCTTTGAGCATAATGAGGTTGAGCATCAAAAAGTGGGAAGTGTATCTTCAAACCCCACTTAAGACCTCAAATTGGGAGAGAAATTGACTTTTCTACAGGATGTAACCGAAGCAGACTGGAATGGCTTAACAAGGAAACAATGTCCTTGAGAGCCCCAGTCACAATCGTGACATGAATCCCAAATACAATCTGTAGGAGGACTTGAAAATGGTTGGACAGAAACAATCCCCACCCAAAGCGTCAGAGCTTGAGCAAGTTCTTGAAGGACAGTGGGCAAAGACTGCACCATCTTGGTGTGCAGAGCTCGCAGGGATTTGTATCTAAAAAGATTTACAGCTACAGTGTAATTGCTAGTAAAGGTGCTTCCGTCCAGTATAGACTCAGAGTGGCAAATACTTACACACCCAACATATTTCAGTTTTTTAATTCCAGTTTAGATCAAAATATTTTCTGTAAAAATGTGCATAAGAAATTTGGAGTTAAAAAAAATTGACATTATTGGAAGGGGAAGAATAATAATAACTGTATACTGTAGTAAGGACAAAAAGAGTTCTAACACGTTCAAATTCATCTCCTCCTCTTTCAACTTATTGGGAGCATTCAATAGCTGTACTTTCTTCAACGTTGGAACATTTCTTTTGGCATTTTTCCTTTATGCAAATCCCAGAAGCAGAGATAATGACTTGCTACTGATTTCCTTTTGCCTGTCCATGGTATGTCATTTAGATTCAAGGCCAGTGATTTCGCTGGCTGGTAAAGAACAGTTTTTGTTTTGTTTTTTGCATTTCTTCCAAAAGTCAGTGTTGCTTTCTGCTGTGCGTTCCGAGTTGTCTTGCTGGAATGGATCTACCACAGATCCGATCTCACGGTAGATCGGATTGGTCTGTGAGTGAATAAACACTTGTTTTTATGTTTGCCTGCCTTTGAGAAATATTCTCTAAACAATGCTGAAGTAAAACCGAACTATTCTGCCCTGCTTTGCCTGGACTGAAGAATGCCAAAGAAAATCTTGGGGTCTATCAGAATATTGTTTTAAAAAACAGCTTGTCTAAAGGGACTTTCTCAAGACTGTTTTTGGTGAAGGCTACGCCATTTAATCTCTATTATTCAAATAATTTCTCACGTTTTTTTCAAATACACTAATTTCTGGATCTCCCAGTTCGTTGTTCATAGCAATGTGGTACAGAGGGTCCTCCCGGTTTTGTGAAGAATTCTTCCAGCCCGACTACAGAATGCTTCTGGACCCTGGTCTTGATGCCTTTCACCATTTTCTGATTTCAGTTTCAACACCTTTTGTTTTGGAAATAGGCCTTTATTATACCACACATATTTCTCCAGTGATCAACTTTCAATTCCTTTGCAATTTCACTGGATAATTAAATGTTTCATTCTATCAAACTCAAGTTATAGCCCCGTGTTGAAGAAAATGAAATTAATGTTTTTTATCTCCTTAATGAAATTGTGTTAATTCAGCTGTTAATCATTAATGATTTGTATTTTCAATAAAAAAAATGTTAGCTATAATCTCACCTCATGCTTCTAGAGACTTTATTGCTTAAATCAATTTTTATGATGTTGCCATGCATTCTGTAAGCCCATGAGGATATGTTTATATTTTACTCTGACACTATGAGTGTTTGTGTAGTATATATGCTGTACTACACTAACCCACTTGTGATATTTGGAACCACACACAGGACTGGCAGAAAACATATTACATTTTCGTGGTGCTGCCCTTTACCGAATGCTAGACAACAAATCATTTATCTGGACATGATGAGATACTTCATCGTGCTCTGCAGGGTTTCAGCCCTTTCAATGGAAAACAGCTCACACATTAAGTGGGCTTCAAAATGTATGTACATTTCCTCTTTACTTAATCTCTGCATATTAATCCCCAGTTGTATTTTGAAAACCTAGCACAGTATGAGGGTTTCTTGCAATATGGAAAGATTGCAAATAAATTTCCCTTGCGTTGCTGACAGTTTAACTATGAATAATTTCTCACGGGGATACAATTTGTTGTCCAGTTTGATCAAGTATGTTTCAAAGTTCTAGCTGGACAAATTAGATAATATAGAAATCTGGCAGACTAATCAAGGTTACAGATGAAAGCACACAAATGGATCTGGCCATAATTGAAAACAAATCCATTCGAAATCTTTTTTGGACCAGGAAACTTTAAGCCTCCGAATAACTCTTAATAGACTACAAAGATTCTTGAGGTATTGAATCTCAAGAAATTTCAGTTTTAAAGTATTAAGGTGCTAAAAAATTATAAATTACAATGCATACTCACACAAACACAGCCAAACACATTACAATGATTTTCAAAATGGCTTTTTTAATAAAATACGTTTCAAATGGGAGGTGTTTAAAATCATTCCTCACTTTTTTTGGCAGGATTATTATTTCTGTTTCAAGTTAAAGATGACAGGAGACTTCATATTGATTCATTCATGCAAACTGAACCTTTTGCATAGTCCCAAATTAATTCAAGTTTCAAAAGCTGTACAGTAGATTACAATGCCTGCTATAGTTTTTTTTAAAGAAAATCTGAAACTTTTGCTTAACTTAACAGATCTCTGAAGTATTTATAAACATTTTCTTTTAACGTTTGCTTCATATGAACTTCAGCAAAGTCTTTTTAAGGCTTCAATCAATAACAACACACAGCCAGAAGAGCGACAGAGTAGCAATGTTTATTATTGTGTGAGCTGGTATACTGTTAATAAGACATGTTTGTTAGAATGAAGGCAAAAAAATACTGATAGTTATTTACAGAATGAATATATTTGCTGCATATTTGTAGCTGAACACGTCTTTGCTTTGTGTGCTTTCCCAGATTCTTTCTTACAGTAGAAACTGTTAAAGGCATGAGTTAAAGAGTGCAAACCAGAGCATATATCTGCCCATTGTCATTGTAAGGCACAAAGTGGAATGTTCAGAATGCTTTGGGCTCATCAGATTTTATATTAAGGCACTTTCTCCAGGTCTGGTTTACAAA
This sequence comes from Lepisosteus oculatus, assembly GCF_040954835.1. NCBI lineage: Eukaryota > Metazoa > Chordata > Actinopteri > Semionotiformes > Lepisosteidae > Lepisosteus > Lepisosteus oculatus. The sequence goes on along the minus strand of NC_090705.1, from coordinate 2,576,666 downwards.
TAAACAGGCTGGAATAGGAGGTGGTTACCCACTAATTCTTATTTACACTTCAATTTCTAATGGAAGGACGTCCGATTTTTAAAGTGTCCCCTGCAAATCCCTGTTTCACATGTTAAATAGACTTCTACAATCTTTTAATGTTCTTTGATCTTTGATCTGCAATTTAACATTCTGTAATTCTAAAAACTGTGGTGCAAATCATAGACTGGTAAAAAAAAAAAAACAATTGAGAATGTAATCCTCACAGGTCTGGTTAAAGACATCTATCATTCCTCTGTACATTTTTACACTGTTTGTTGTTCACGGCTGTGTGTGACGCCCGCCGTCCCCTGGCGCGTCGTTCTTTCCTGAGTGAGGGCGCCCGAGGCCTCGGCCGCGCGTCATAGGTGGGCGTGCTCGGAGCTGTGCTCGCTGTCGCGGCTGTCCTCGTTGGCCAGGGAGTCCGCGGAGGGGTGCAGGCCGGCCAGGCCGGAGAACTCGGACGGCAGCAGCGTGCCCTTCTTCACGTTGACCAGTTCTTTCTCTCGCGCCGCGGCCCCCTGCTGACCCCCTTTCACTCGTTTCCACTTCATCCGCCTGTTCTGAAACCACACCTTCACCTGTGTGGGAAATACGCAAAGGAACACACATCAGAGCTGCCATCGTAGCAGAAGGACCTGGGCTCTTTCGCACAGGTGCACTTATATTAAAGACTGGGCGGCTTTGCAATGATCCTTCTGGCAGGCCCACTGTCTCCTGAATATCCCAGCATCATATTGATCCTTGATGAATTACCGTAAGTGTGAAGGTAAGACAGTGATAAAGATCAGATGAAATCACTTTATTGGCCATACACAAGTTCTTCCATTAGGAATTCATCTTTTCACATACCCCAGCTTGCTCTCCATGAGACACACTGACAGGGAGAGAAGCTGGGGGTCAGAGCGCAGGGGCAGCCATTTATACAGCACCCCTGGAGCAGTTGGGGTGAAGGGCCTTGCTCAGGGGCCCAACAGAGTAGGATTCCTCTGCCGGCCGCGGGATACGAACCGGCAGCCTTCCAGCCACAGGCGCAGATCCTGAGCCACAGAGCCACTGATCTGCCCTAAAGGCAATGCAGTGCCAAAGGAAAGGTATACAAGTCAAAGTCCACATTAGAGCCAGAGCTCATCCTGGTTTCTGAAGCATTTAGTGAACTAGAGGGCATGTGACACCTCCCTGGGTGGGATGCTGGTCCTTCACAGGGATTAATGGTAAGATAGTGCCCACTTACAACTGGGTGGACTGGAGCAACTGGGCTAGCAGGGACTCAAGCCCCCCACCTACTATTCATGGGTCCAGAGATTCACCCACTATGCTAAGCCACCCCCAAAACTGACATATGCTATTTTAATTTAGAAGCGGATATGAAATAAAAGGTCCACACTAAAACAGAATAGTACCAGAGTGTCTTGAGAGGGAATTTATTTTTCTTTCAAAGTTTTCTTCTGCATGAGAGGGTATTCTGGCAGGAAAACCTCTTCCTTTTAGAAGAAACATACATAATATGGCTAACAGCTGGCAATCCATATTCCTGTCTATCTGTATTCCTGCATTCCTGTTGCAAGCTCAAAACATCAGATCCCATTACGACAGAGTGATTTTATCAAACAAAACTTGGATTAATTGACTTAAATATAAATGGTAAGAAGAAAGCCCTTTACCCTTCTTCACAGCTCAGAATCATTTATTAAAATCACTTTCCAAGCTTCACAGACCAGTGAATAGGCAAAACATTTTCAAATGTAAGGACATGATGATTGTAAGACTTGCATTTGGAGCTATTTCTATATCAGCAATTATGTGCTGATGTATCAGGCACATCTGCTCTCTGGCATCAAGCTCTTCCTTCTTTCCCTGAGTCGACAAGTTGTTTAGTATTTACGTCTCCCAGACTGATGATTAAGCTGTTGCTTAAAAAGGTTGGCGAAGAAGTGAACCCACACTGCTCATCTCCCAGGGACCAGATACTTTGCAAAAGGTTTGTTCTGTCTGATTTATTTTAAGGAGTGCTGCGCTGTGCCCTGTGATCACACGGTTAGGAAGTAATTTAATAGGATAAACGTTTATGTTAGGTTTTGATGATACATGCTGTACTATTGATTGGACATGCTTCAGTGACAGGTTGAAGTTTTTGACCTACAAAATCATCCTCTGCCAAGTGCTGAAAAGAAAAACAAATATTATGGTATTCTAACCTTTAAAAACTAGCTTAATGCTTAACCATTTAATGTATGCCCAGCCAAAGCAGTTGTGACACTCTTTTTTCAGAAAATGATGACATTGATATTTTCCTACCAATTGCTGAGTCAAGGATCAGCATGTGGAGGTTATAATTTTCACATACTGTACATCATGTTTGTGTGTTTTCATCAAAAAGTGTTTCTTTCATCTGCTTCAGTGAATAAAAAGTACCATACAGGGTAGAATAAGTTTAATATTAAAGCAAAAATAAGTTACCACATTTAAATGTTCTTTAAAGGGAAAACCAGTATATTTACAACCAGTACGTTGTTTTCTTTCCTACTGGAGAACAAAGTACCAGGAACTGAAGAAGTCAGCAAAGTTGGCAAATCATATCTACTTTCATATAAATCAAATCATATTTAAACTATATTGTATAATTTAAAAACTATAGTCTATATAGTTTATATTACAGTACATACAGTAGAATGTTCTATGCTGAGTACATATAGAAAGGACTTCACAAACGGGCTTAAAGATTTAAAAACTTTTAAACATAACCTTTTCCAAAAATGTTGTTTTTGGTTGTGCTGGTAGGTCTCCTGTACCGTACTATTTTAGCTCTTAGCAGAGAGAGTTTTCCCAGGAGTATCTGCCCAGAATCCCACACACAGCTAGTTACTTGATCTCTACACGAATCTGTGTTGCTCAAATAACAGAGGTACTGTACAGTACTGTCAGTTTTAAAGGTCTGTGTTGTTCTTGAATGCCTGTCTTTGTTATGCAACATTCACCCCTTACATTAAAAACACATTTCAAATGTTACATACATATTAACTTTTTTTAATGTTATTTTATATAAAAAATAAAATAAATTTTAAATAAACAAAACCATGTAACAGCCAGTGCCTTTGACTTTCTTTTAATTTTTTTTCCACAACATTAGTTTAGTATTGCATTACGAGAATGTATATATATATCAACAGCGCACTATTTTAATGTAAAAATATTTCCACATAGCAGGTGTATCATCAGAAAGACAGCTGACCTAAATATATGACCTTCTATTCAAAAAACACTCACAGCCTAAATCCTTATAGGAAGCAATGATAATTTAATCACCTGTGAATTTTCAGTATAGTGTCCACAATGTTTTTATTCCATTGTTTTAAAACTCTTTCACTTGGCTGTATAACAATTTACATTCAAGTCACAAAACAAGCTTGTAAACCTTGGGAAAAAGGTACTGTTTTGTAACAATATCAGTGAAGGTAAAGTAACTTCCCTGTAATTTGTGATCTGCCATGGATTTCTACAAAGATTATGCTATGAAGGTTCCAGAAATCTTAAGATTATATACTGTACGTATGTTTACATGCTATACTAGAGCATTCCCTCTGCCTGTCGCCACTAATAATCTATAATCTGGATTATGGCTTTCTCTTTGCAACCAGAAGAACAGACCTCACCTGTTTTGTTATGGAAACTAAAGTGGAAAAACTGAAATACAGAAAATAAATAATAAAAATAAGATAATAAATGATAAAAAAATAGGCTGTTTTGTGCTGGCACTCCTTTGTTTCCATGAAATATCAACATTCTTTTGGCTGCCTGGTATCACCATCATACAGTAGCTTTACTAGTAAGAAGGCTACTGAAGGTTAATGTAACAAGTGTTACAAATAAGGCCACTTGGTCCATCTAATCCATTTGGTAGTTAATCGATCCATGGATCTCTTCCAGCTGTTTGTTGGGTCCAACAGCTCGATTCAATACAGGGCAGTGTAGTGTGTTCCATACTCCAACCAGCCTTTGTGTGAGCACTTGCCTCTTGTTCTTAGATTTCAAAGCAGTTCTATATAGTTTCTACTACAGTATATACACAAACCTGCAGGTTGTGTTTCACCGGTGATACTGATGAAGTTCACTAAGGTGACTTAAATGTACATAAGATCAAACTCCTTGTTATTACCGAAACAGCAGTATCAGCTGGCCTTTTGTAACTCTTCATTTCTGAAATGAAATCAATGTGTTTTTTTTTGCAGTGATTTAAGTTTATGATTATTCAAAATATAGTTTAAATGTATATTTTTTATAAAAATAAAAAGGTCTTATTTTTTACAAAGAACTTTGCAGTTTATACTGCATGTGCCATTTTCTTTGGCAATTGTCATGATACGTTTCATGTAGTTTTTACACTGTAGTTTTAAAACAGAAAAAAGAGAAAAGAGAAAGAAAAAAACGTTCAGACGTATTTTGACGGTATCTGCTTCTACACGTGTTGACCCAAATGGAGGTGACACGCCAGTCGGTTAATATTTAGTAAGAAAATAATTTTATGATCTTTTTAATTTTAAAATATAAGATATGGAACAATAGCTCGTTAAGGCATCCACTAGACATAAAAACATAATAACATTACACATGACACCATTAAAATAGAAGATAGGGAATAACAGTTCTCTCAGTCATTAAAGTATTCATTAGACATAAAAAGATAAGGAATGTTAAAGCTTAAAAATGGACCATTTGGCCCTTTCAGCTTATTTGATAGCGTCTGTTCCAAGGATCTCATCCAGCCAATCCAATTCCTGAAGCAGGAAGGGAATCAGCTTTGACAGCATGACCAGATAGCTTATTTCAGACTCCCGCTCACAAGCCACAAAGTAAAACACAACTGCTGAGTGTTTCTGGGTCTATTAGTGGGAGTGTGCTGAAGAGGGGGGCCTCATGCATGCTTTGTTATAATTATCTGGAAAGGAAAGAGTCTTAGGAAAAGCATTTGTGTCATTTCCATGAAAAAAAGCGAATGTAGTAACGTTATTCTGCCAATTATCCATCCGTCCAGTTTCCTGCAGTTCAGGGTCGTGGGGGAGCCGGAGCATATCCCAGCAGGCAACTGGCGGATCTGCCAATTATCGAGTGAAAAAATACATCATCATACTCTATCATACTTATTGTTACGATTTATCATGTCAGATTCCAGAGTGCAAAATTACAAATAGGATCATATTTATTTTATCTTAAAAAGCAACGAGAAAATGTTCTATCCTGTCCCTCAATGCAATCAGAATGTTCTACGTCAACCCCTGAATACATACAGTAAAAATGCTTCTTTTCGAAGAAACTAAGTGTAAGAAGTATTTGTTACATAACTGTGATTTTAGACAAGATATTTAAATTAATAAACCAGTCATTCTGAATATTTTGTCAGACAAAACCCAACATCAATTCCCGAGGGATCATTGTGATATTGTGGCACGTTACTTGATTCAATCTGGATTAAATCTGGAGCAGTAACCATTTAGTTAAGATTTTTTTTTAGAAATTACTGGCGAAGAATAATGCACATTTTTCCATAGTGAAAAGTGGAAAGAAAGAAACAAAATGTTTTGGGAGAAGAAGGCTTCACAGCAGAAAAGCTGCATTCCTTCTATCGTTGTACTTTTCAGTCTGAAATTAAACATAAAGTGTTCCTTTGCAGCTAACGCACACTGACACAAACTCCCCACGCGAACCTGTCAGGCTCAGTTTACCCTTACTGTGAATTTTCACAGTCGTTCACACGATGTGACACAGAAATAGCAAGGTTTTCTTTCCCCATGACAACACTCTTGCAGGCAGATGTCTGCACAACGCAAAATAGAAACCAAAAATGTGCCGGAAACACAGGAAAATAAATATTCACACAAGGATGAAGAGTGGCAAGACCTCCGGGACAGAATTGATTTTATTTCTGTCCAGCCAGTATTTTAGTGTAGATAAACCTTCCCAGGGCAAAACAAAACCTCGGACTAGCAGCTTCATCAGTAAGGTGTCAGAGTAATGTCTCATTACAACATTTTCAGGATGAAAAGTGCTCTACAACTAAATAGTTACAGAATTTCACAATAGAGAAATACTGGCATTCAATTTTCACTGCCAATTCTGGACTCCTGTCCTCTGGTTAAAATGTATGCTTATTCAGTCTTATTTACTTTACTTTATTTCTTAAAGCAGCTTAATACAACCTTCCTGCAACTTATGTAAGAATACACAAAATAATCTTAAATATTTCTAACTGGTGGGTGTGCCTCTTTTTCTCTATCTGATTTACCCTCAACAGTCAACGTCAGTATTCACTAGCTACAGTACGTTTGAAAGTGTTCTGCAGACTGAAAGTCAGAAATCAGATTAAATCAGTGCTAGTTCAAATAATGTCACTAAATTAGAAGCAGGAGTTCTGTTTCTGAGGTACACAATGTTTACATTTTTGTGACCTTTTAAAAATAAATTTGATCCAATTAATTAAAATTAATAAGAAATTGTGTCAAGGAAGAATAAAGATTGGGAAAGCAATTGTTTTATTTTAATAATAGTAGTCAAAAGGAAAAACGTCTTTCAGAGGAAATTTTCTTTTTTAAGGAAATTCCTGACTGTAGTACAGTTATCAGAGATATTGATTTTACTGTAGGTTAAAATAAAATGTAGCTTTATACTGTGCTGTTTCAGCCTCTGAAGTTGTAGTCTCCAAATGTATTCAGACCTTTGAGAAACTGTCCATGGACCTTATTTAGCAAAGGAAATGCATATATCGAATTTATTGAAAAAAATCTGAATTAAAAGATAAAAAAAAATATATGAAATGGAATACTCAAAGTATCAATATCAGAACTGTAAAATGCATTTCTCACCACACAAAACTCAGATTTATTCATGTTCTGTAAATATGTAAAAAAATAAATGCTGCAAATGTAATTTTCTGGTGCCTCTTAGTCATCTGGTTGTATAAAGGCTTAAAAAAGTTTAGAGATTCTTTCTGAAAGTCACCTTGATTGCCAAATAATTGTTTCAAAAATCAAATATGAACAAATGATGTGATTGGATGAGACACTGTCTGGGTTTTTGGACAATATTCCCAATGGTATGATTAACTCAGAAAGGAGAAGGTTGTGTCCAGAAAGAATGACTCCTTCAGGGCTGTTTTGCAGCTTCTGGTCCTGGTGATCTGGGTAGAACTCAGGGAACTCAGGGACAGATGATTATGAAATATTACCAGGATATGTTAGCCACAAAATGGTGCCTTCCATCAAGAATCTCAAGCTTAGTTACAACTGAGTTTACAAACAGGGTAACAATATACAGTAAAGCCTATAATGGATTTCAATGACCAAATTGGTAAGCGAGCATAAGAGTCAGTGTTCTTGATTGGTTATTGTACTGTACATGTGCACACGTGACATGGGCACACTGCACAAGCTATGGGAGCAGGACAAGTTCTGTCAAATATCCCTAATAAATTGTTTAAGAGCCAAAGAAGAGACTACATAATGCTGATCACTGGTACAGTATATGAATAAATCTGAACATCAAGCATTTAGAATGATATGTTCTGTGGCTATTTTTGACAGATGTTCAACTTATACTGTACATATCATATTGAAAGTTATAGACAGATTTATTCTACGATCAATGCGTATCCAATTTTGAATGTACACACAGATTTCCATTCTAAATTAACTTTGCGTTATTGATCATCAAGTATATGAATACATTTGAAGGCTACTGTACAGTATATTATCCATATACTAAAAATCTAAATTAGATCAGAAAAAGCTAAATACTGCATGTTGGCATTCCGAGTTCTGCAATTGTAAGTAAAACAAGAATACTTTGAAAAAGTGTTGAAAAATACAACACCAGTACACTTTTAAAAAATTGGCGCAACATCAGGGATTCTGGTATTTGTTTCAAAACAAACTCTTCATAGCAAATGTAGCTTAACAATTTGCCTAGTCAGCTTACAAAGTTTATTTTGAGATTCAAGTGCCAGGTCACTTATGAAGGAATTACATCTGGATCAACATCAGTTCTTCATGCATTCATTCGGATACAGGTATCAGGGTAGTTTTTAGGTCTAACAGAAATAAATAGAATAAAAGTCAGTAGGGTTGAATAGGTAAATCAGAACCATTCATTTGAAGGATATTATTACTGTTATTTCTTACTTGTCTTTCAGTGAGATCTAGATTCACAGCAATTTCATATCTTCGAAGTCTCGTCAAGTAGTTGTGGTGGGCGAATTCTGTTTCGAGCTCTCTGATTTGATCTTTGGTGAATGCAGTCCTCTCTTTCCTGGGTTTGCTGCTTACGTCTGACTTAAAGTTCCCATCTTGGGAGTCTGAAATGAAAAACAGAACATTTTCCAGTCGCCATAAAAAAAAAAATCGTGATAAACTGCAGGTGCACATCTGAAAAAAAAAATCAAGCAGGAAAAAAAAATTCAGGTAACTAAAACAATTAAGGTTCCCCATCACTTTTTGTATCATTCTGGAATAGTTTATTCACACTTCAAGGGAACGGGGCTGCCTAGTGTGGTATATGTGGAACTGGCAGCTGTACTTCTCCAGGCTTTTTTTGTTTCCCGGCTAAGAGTCACTTCATTTAAATTGAATCTGATACTTTTATTATTCTAAGATTATAAAAAAAGGGGGCTTCATATTATAAAGCGTATTTCAGCTAAAACATTAAAAAAAATCAAAGGTTATGATTTGCATAGAAATGCTGGAGCCAAGGTATAAGTATGTTTTTCCAAAAAATACTCTGCTTTCTCTCACATGGCAGATCTGACGTTACATACACAACTTTAAATCTTTGACTGCAACAAGTCCAAACACTGACAGTAACAGCAGTTATAACCAGCACAAATGAGCTCCAGTGGAGAAGAGAGATCCGTTCTGCATTCATGTGTTTGCAAAAACAGTGATCCTGCTGGTTAAGGATATTTAACTAAAAAGAATGGCAAAGAATTGTATCGACATGCAAACTGAGACAAGCTTCTCTGTTAAGCTGAAATTAAATATATATATATATTTACTGCATCTTTCAATGCATTTTTGTACTCTGTATGCCAGGATTAATTTTAGCTTCACACCTAAAGGGATGTGAGCTTTTATCTTAAATAAATAGGAGCGGAGGAGAAGCTCTTGTATGCAAACATCATCCATCTGCTGTGAAACAATGTAGGAAAAGTCAGTGTCCAGCATTCTGCAAAATCCCACATCAACCGCTAGCACAAACACCACATCTCTGTTCAAATTGTGTGAGTCCGAAAATGCGAATGAATAACCACCTTCAAGTTGATTTGCACATTTCAGTATCCCTCATGGACTTCTAACTATCTCAACAAAGCAGTGTTTTTTTTTTCTATTTTTTCCATTTTTTGGGATCTTCATTCCCCTCTTAGAAAAGGTTTTACCAGTCATTGAAATGTACATCGCACAGTTACTTCTTTCCTTATTGCATATTAATTATTAGCAAACGTTTTTATCTATCTTTCTTCTTGGAAAATAAATCAGCATGTACTATTATTTTCTACCCCACTGCGCTTCATATTACTTTGTGGCTTGGAGTTTTTCTCTATACACTTCAAACACACACTGCACATCTCGCTTCAAGGCATCACAGTTTGCAAGCTAATTTATCTGCGGTTCATTTGTGAAGTGTGTGTTAATCCTATTGGCATTAACGTGCTAAATTACCAATGCAATTCACCCTAACGCATAAAAATACAACAGCTGACACTCTAATGCCACGTCAATGTACTGTACAAGAAACAAGCAGCCCGTTCATGCAAATATTAAAGTCTGGCTGACTTTTTTTTCTTGCTGTCCCGTGATATTGTTTTTAGAACTAACTCCCCGAGTTCTGTTTTATTTATCCAAACTCTCGGGAGGGTTGAAATTATTGTACTACATGTTCTGACCTTATCATTCAATATTATTGACAGAAATAACGCATTTTGGCAGGCTAGACAACGGCAAAATGCAATGCGTGCTGCTGATTAAAAAACACCCTCAAATGTTTTGGCTCAGAAACAATATTATGTCCTCAAAGAAAAAAAAAATAAGATTAGATATGAAAGCTTTAATTAAGCACAGATAACTGTATTATGGTATTAATTCCTACAATATTTCCAAATCATTGACGAAATGGCCACATGCCATACAAATAAACATCACAGTAGGTGCAAAAATGATAAAAAGGCGAAGCCACACATTTTAAACTATATTTACTATTTTCCAAGCTGTCTAAAAAACTGCAGGAAATGCAAAGAAATATTGAAATTTTATTGTCCCAAATTCAATGGTGAAACCCGTGCAGTCCGGGGATGTGTATCACTGGTGTTGACTGACAGTCTGATGTGTGAAGGGGTGTTGAAAATGGTGAAAAGCCCACCATTCAAACTTTTTTCCTACTTCAATCTGTTATGCAGTTGTATTGCAAAAAGATCATGCCCTGTGCCACAGATCAGAACTATGCCGTCAGGCAACTGGTTTACAAGAATCCTCACTCTTCAATTCAGTTGCTCTTCAAAATTTCGTGACTGAAATGGTGTCAGAGATCTATGGTCAATTTTATTAAGCAGAAGTGCAGGAAAGCATGGATGTTCTTTAATAGCAAAATTGATGGACATGTCTCCCCAGTCTTTTGGACAAGGAACAACAACAGTTTGTTTTTGTTTTTGCTTTTATGACTTGGGTTTAGATCTGTAGTAGAGACATGGTACTAATGTTCAATTTCCCTTTTCAATAATTGAGCATTCTTGCTCCAGGAGTACAAACTCTTCCCACACACCTGATTCTCATTTGCATCACAATCATGCTACTTCAATTGTGAAACTAACTTGCACGCTGTTCACATCTATTTTGACTTGTAAATAAACTCTGTGATCCCCTTTACTTTATTGAGACAGTTAATTTGTTAAAGAGTGTTTTTTCAATGACAGTAGCTGTATAAGGTTCTCATTCAATAGGTATACTGTATACACAGTACAGTAGCTTGATATAAAGTCTCAGAGTCAAGAGTTTTAGCTCCATTGGAGCTACAATACGTTTGTTGTGCTTATTTCACTAATAAATGTTCAAATGTGAAATTCTTACACAGCTCAAAATCTCTGTTAACTTCTGTAATGAATGTTTGCATGGTTTTACATTATGTTTCATTGTTATTTGTGTGTTCTCTATATGTTTTCAGTTGATCAGTTGATTCAGTCTCTCCAAAGCACAATTATGACATTTATTTAAATTCATGATAAGCAGTACTTTAAAGTAAAATTTTTCTTCTTTTATTTTGACCTAAACTTCTGTTATGATTCATGTTTCACTGAAGACAAATTACTTTTCAGGGTAGCTACCTGCAGCACTTCATTTATCAGGAGTTATAACATAACAGAAGTTAATATTTAATATAACATCATTATTAAATTTGTTTTTGTACCAATGAAGGAAAAAAAATAGGTAAAGGTTATTTTCTGTGTTACTGACGGCATGAAGGGTTTAAAGTAAATTGTTCAGTAAGAAAGTGTACATTATTTATGAACACAAGAAAGACTACAAACAAAAGAAGTACATTTTCCAAATCAAGCCCATTCAGTAACTAGTAGCTAATTGATCTCAGGATCTCATTCAGTTGATTTCTTGACATAAACCAGGGTTTTGGCTTTAACAACATGGCTGGACAGCTTGTACCACACTCCTACAACCCTTTTTGTAAAGAAGTACCTCCTATTCTCAGATATTGTTGCACATTGTTTCCATATCAGTGTGCTGATATGCATAAATAATACTGATCCTCTATTCAGTACAGACAAACTGTACATTAAAACATATTCAGTTCATGGTATATGAGGTACAATGAATACATTTTCTACATTCTTCATTAAAACCTGTTAATTATATTTCATCATGGCAGATACCCAATCAAGAACAAAGCCCAAGTCTATACTGAATCCCATGTAATCGTGCTATTCAAGATATAAAGCATAAAGGCTACAGCTGTGCATTCATTCATTTACTCCAGGTCTTCAACGGTGACAATGACAAAACAAACATCTGCCAGTGACAGAACAACACTGTCTTAATCAGAACAGTGCCCGATTACGTTCACACTGAGAATGGATACAGCCTGAGTAGGCTGGAAGAGATGGAGCCCATCAGCAAAGCAACATACTGTACAGTACAAACAAGAGGAGACCATTCTGCCTGTTTAGCTCGTTTGGTTTTGAGTAGCTAATTGATCCACGTATCTCATCCAGACATTGTATCCAAGCTATCAGCCAGAATAACAGCTTGGCTTCAACAGCATGAGTTGCAGCTTGTTTCACTCTCCCGCCACCCTTTGTGTAAAGAAGTGTGCCATGTCCTGCTGGGAGGATCGCATGCAGTTGTTTCTTGAAAGAATCCAAGGTATCTTATTTCTGGATTGCTCGTCCCAGACTCCCCGCAACCTTTGTGCAAAAAAAAAAGTGCCTCCTGCTCTTATTTAGAAATGCACTTCCTCATACAGCAGTTGTGTTTCCCTGTTGTTGCCGAAGAAGTCCATGAGACTCTCAGGGTCTTTGAGGATTCTGAACACTTGTATGAGGTGCCTTCATACTCTTCTCTGTTCATGATTAAAAAGGTTCAGTTCCTTCAGCTTGTCAGTGTCGGGCCGTCTTAGTTATCCTAACCGAATACCCATTATTAGCTATGACAGATAATATACAGTAGTCAGCAGTGCTCTGAACACGCAGAATGTATTTTGAATTTTAACCTGATTAACGTAAGGTTAAGATATACAGCGAAACTTGTTAATATTTCTGTCCCATTAACCTTGGGGCTGTAATAAATATTACTAATTCTGAACATGCAAAACTACGCCGTCTTAAATATAAGACTGTATGTAATACTATACGTTGATCCGTATACTGTGTATGCCGTATGTACTGTACAGTACACTCTGCCTCTTCATTTTGGGACTACAGAACTGTAGTACAATAAACCCTAATTAAACATTATGATAAAACGATCTGTTTCATATCAGATTATCCACTGTAGCAAGAGGACCCACCAGTTTCCCAGAAGTTCAAGGAAAAGCCGTGAACGCGTTTATACTGTATGATGGCATGCTTTTACCTGGGCGTTCAGAGCTCAAGACAGCGCCCAGCGGCTGTTGCGTATATACTGAGACTAGCTACCGTACCAAGCCATGCTGTCGAAGCCAAAACCCCGCTGGGTGACATGGATACGGCTGAATATTACTTGAGCAGCCAGAGAAATCAAATAAATGCTGACGTGTTTACGTGTGGTATCTTCGAAGGTTCCTTAATTTGCAGATTCGTCAATTCACTTCTTAAAGGAGTCAAGTGCTTGCTGTAAATTCTGATTTTTTTTTTTTGTAGTCTGTGATGAGCGATGCCAATAATAAAAAAAATATATCCTAATCGCTCACAATTCCAGGTCGTTCAGCTGGGTCATAAACTTTCTCCGTGTAGTCATTTCGTTTCTTACGTACAGTAAGTTGTTGAATTCTTCTTGGAAGTGCTTGAGAAGAGTATTAAAAGAAAAACGGAATATGAAGCAATCAATGTAATTAAAGCTCATTTAGCCTCTGGGCCGAATCTCTGCAATACCTTTGTTCTATATTTTACAACCTTATACTACAGTATTAAAGCTTTAAAACTGGATGGATTAGTCAAATGAGATTTTTTGTACACCGAAAATGTTTGATCTGCAACTGTTTTACAGCCGAATCACCCCGTCTGTAAACATCTATACATACTGTACTGTACATATCGGAATACAATGAAATAATGTTTCGAGTATAAAAAAAGAAAAATATCAGGAATAAGAAGCAAACAAAACATTTAGCGGCTGCGAACTGGTTTCATCAGCACAATGTAGCCTAATCCTGAGTTTTTTTTAATGCTTTTTTCCCCATTGGTATAGTACATATTATTTTCTGTTTTGTTTTAACACGGGTGGGCTAAAATTATTTTTTTCTGCGTTGGCATTTCTTATTTTTCATATTTATATCTTCTGTAACATAAAATGATCTTCAGCTATGAAAACGTTTCTTTAGTGGGTGTGTTTTACAAAAGCGCAGCCATAGTAAATCCTTGCTCAATAATTCCGCGTTCTAAGGGATCCTGCATCAACAAAACGCATACATTGGAATAAGAGTTACGGGCATGCTAGCTTTCCACTCAATCCCTGGACAATTATATTTGACAGTTAATTTGCTCCTATTTCACGCAAATGTATATATGTATATATACATATGTATATATTATATAATGTATATATTTCACGCAAATACAGTATACTTCAGGGTTTTAATACAATAGGGTTGTTGCTGTAACGTTAACAACGGTTCATGCATTTCAAAGGTATTTCACACTGTGAACTGGAGACACTTCTTTAGGATTGTGGGAGTCTGGAAGATGCCTGTGCCTAGTCATGTTGTTAAAACCCTGGTTTCATTCAAGAAATGGCTGGATGAGATCTTCCGATCCATCAGCTATTGAAACTCCAAATGAGCTAAATGGTTTAAACACATAAATTAGAACAAGAAGCTCCTTTTGTTTTTTATCCAATCTTATCATCTTAACTGAGAATGTGTTGTTTTTCTCCAACAGTGTTTTGCAAAACACCCTTGATTACCCACAAACTAGGATGTGGAAACTCTTCCTTAGCCTTCAGTACAGCTGCACTTTTCCCTGGCAGACAGTTACCGAATTTAAGAGACGGGCTTTCAGAAGATTTGGAGTACAAATTGCAATCTGCCTTTTTTTCCCAAACAAAAGAATAATATTACAGTGCAATGAAACAGCAAGTTGAATTATTTGGCGTCATGACCTCATTCACAGAATCTACAGCTGTGTGGACTCTCCTATAACAATTCAAAATATACCATAAACGTGCAGAGAACAGTCTGAGAATAAAGCATATACTGTATGATTATCAAGCATTCCAAACAATATAAATATTAGACATGCAACAGAATTACTCACTATGGAAATCGTGAATAATCTTAAAATCTGTATACCACAGCAAACAGAAAATACACTATAGACCTACAGTACAGCAGAGCAATTCATTTTCCATGGATCTGAATGTACTAGAAGACAACTAGACTGACTTGAAGAGAAGACTGTTTTTCATCCCACACATGGTATAAAGATAAACAGGCAGCAATCCCAACTTACATTTATAGGATACTTTTAAGCTAAATAGCAAAACTCAACATTTTATCGTGGAGACAGCAGGAGGTACAGTAGTCTCTGCTTTACCTTCCTCAGATATTTCAATTTAAAAAATGGAAGTATAGGTTTACTGTATAGGCATACAGTATGAAACATAAAACTCCTAGATTGTTCCTTATGAGGTTTCAGACCAGGCTACATTCCAGCTGGGAAATGGGCACCTTGCTGAATACTGTCAAAGCTGAGGCTGACTGACCACGACATGTCTGCAGAAACAAGAGCAGTTTCATGAGGTGTAGCAGCGTTTATCCTCCCTTCCTGTCGTCAGCAGGACACATGCTCTACACGGTCCATGAAGTCAAAGGGAACCCTTTGTAAAACAGCTTGATGCACCACATTTAAATTATTTTCCCTGCTGTTTTGGATTTGCTAGATGTTTTCATTGAAACCTTCATAGAAATGCCAGTTGACAGACAGCAGAAATACAGTCAGCTTTTGCCGTCTTCTTAAACCATATGGAACCACGAGGGCACACTGAACCCGAGCTGAGCTGAGAGAATCCAAAGAAAAAAACGCACACGTCCTCTGAAATCGGCTGCCGGGCCTAGATGCCTTCGGCTCGCTCTGCTGCCCGGAAAGAAAATTCATGGAACTTGTGCCTCAGCCCAAGCGTGAATACAGCCCTACTTCATACCACCAGATTCCCAGCTGTTGTCCCAGCTGACTGTAGGTCATGCACTGGAGACCCCATTCACAGTCAGTAACGCATTTCCAGGTAATATTTCAAAATAATACTTCAATGTAATAATTGAATTAACATTTCAATTGTTGATAAAACACCCCTTTAGTACCTCCTAGTTAAACTGACATCTCATAAATGTACAGATTTGTTTCTAATATTTTCTATTATTATTTATGTGAAAAAAGCAGCTATTCATTGCAGAAAAAAAAATATCTAAAGGAAGACTGATGACTTAAAGGTATATTGTTATCAGAACATAAAGGGGAAAGTCTCCATGACAATTAGAAAAAACTGTTGTATTCATGTTCATAGGTTTCTCTATTAGAGACACATATTGTAAGAAAAGGTTTTTTACGTACAGAAGGATCATTGAAAACTGTTCAACACTATTTATTCTGTAGGTTGGGACAAATGGTCACAACAAGATCTGTGGATAAATGTATAATAGTTGTCTTCAGGTTACTTTGGAGGTAGAGATAAAGGATTTCATAAAATCAAATAAAAACCGCAGAAATATTTCATTTATTTTATTACATGACTGAGTATGAGTCTTAACATTCAAACTCATAACTCATCTTCACACAAACGGTTTGGTATGATCAACTGTCGCTTATCTGAATTTTACATTAAGAGTCAAGGATTACTTTATGAGGTGTAAAGAGCAGACAGGCTATAAAATTCTTACATCCTCCGTTGTACAGATAAAGTCTTTCTTCTTAATTTCCTAATAATTCCCCGTGTTTAAAAGTGATTTATAAATGCAGTGGTGCTGTGCAAGGGAAGTAAAATAATAGGCTGCTGTAGTGAAACAGTGCCTGAAGCCATTTCTGGTAAAGTAAAAAAAAAAGTTTTCTCAGAAAAATGTTTGTAGCCTGTAACAGCATAGGTACTGTACAATCCTGGCATAAGAGACCAATGACTGTTTAAATCGCAAAGGCTTGCTACTTAACACTATTCAGGGTCTGAGATTAAAACAGACTACATTTGTGGGAAAACTTTTTTGAAGTGGGAAAAAAGTAATAAAACATAACATGTTCATTTTTATTGTTGGAGATCTAAAGCAGAACTAAAGGTGTGCTTTTTGGAATTGTTATCTTTAAAATACAGCTGGAAATCATAACACATCCGTGACAAATGAGTGAATTGTAACAGATTTAAACCTTGTCGCAATTCAATGAAACGTGATGAATGTGAAGATAAAAACTGTGAAATTGGTACAAAACCACAAGTAGAAGCTATGATGCAAGACTGTAAGCATCTGAGGAAGATGAAGTGAGTGTACCGTACTCCGGCGTTATTTTAGTGGCACTTGAAGAATTAAGTGATTCTATTTAAAAAAAAAAAGACAATCTACAACATGAATAAGAGAATCACTTTGAATTTTCTATGAATGCACAGAAGGAGGGATTTACAATTGATGCCATGATAACACAACTATGTGTACTGTCTTTTAAAACTGGTGTTAGGACTTTTAAAATTTGTGCAGTTTTCTACTGTAAGTGTTTACTTTTCTGTAACCATGATTGTGAAGTTAAAGATGGAGGAATGAGTCTGGAGCTTCAGAATTTCAAGCAGGGCTCTCTCAGCAGTTGCAGCCTTTCGGTGAAAATGGCCTCATGCCTCTACAGACAAGATCCAATCCTGACCTCAGCGCTTTTACATTCGCTGAACTTCATAATTTATGTTCCAAATGTTTCGTGAAATATTGCGCCCAGTTTTCTTCAAAGAAGAGACGAAAACCTTCTGAATGCCCACTTTCTCCCTAGTGGTAGATAAAGGCTGTTGGTAATTCCAGGATAAAGTCCAGTGGGTTATTTCTGAGCATGGTGAACACCATTTTAGTCTTTCTTTTCCTTTTTGCTTTTGTGAAGGTGAAAAAAACGAATGTTGATCTTAGATGTTAATGACGGATAATGGAAGTGCATGGATAGCAGACACTGATCGTGAGGTTTATAACACGCAACACAGAAAAATACATTGCTTTGAAGAACTTTCTTCTTATTTTAACAAGTGGCTTACAGATTTTTTCTTGTATATACTTTTGAGCACGAATGTTATTTGAATACGAAAATGAAAAAAAGGTTGTGAGACCCTCTTTAAAAGTTTATATTTCAGATGCCGTGGTTTTCATTAAGCACTAGAGCCCCCCTAACCTTAACTATTTAACTACTCTTAATTAACCATTATCTAAATAAGGAGAAAAAATAAATAAGACCGAATGAAAAAATACATTATATTTAAAGCCAAAACATGTCTTAAATTGTTGATTGATGATGGAAATTAATTCAGACCAGGAAAGATTATAATTAATTCTAATAAAAATTAATACTGTTTATTTTCCATATTAAGTGCAATTTTAGGGGGAATTGTTTCAGAAGAATGCTATTGGACCAAAGAGGGTCAGACACCAATCACTAGCATTTAACACGGGGCTGAGTGTTTAGTTGAGTTTCCTTAGGTCTTTGCATTTGACCTTTGTGAACTTATTTTTTGAGTAACGTATATTTTAAGTGGCAAAGAAACAAATAGTAAACAAGCCTTGTTTGTTTTAATGATGATTGATAATCATCATTGTCGTTCAATTCTTTAATAATTCAGTGCATTTTCTCAGATTCTAAAGTTCACATTTAATTTCATTTAAAATAATAACAAAACATTTCAACAGCTGCACAATAAGTCTATTTTCATTTATCTAAATAGTTACAATATTGTACACTAAAATGTCTGCAAGAGATTTGATAAAGTGAAGCTGTTAAAATAGAAAAAGTTATCCACGGACGAGAATAATTGAAATAATTAGAAGAAAAAAGGCATTACTTTCTCTGAAGATGAGTGGATATTTGTTAGGATGAGATATCCAATATTTACAATAACTAAGTCTGAGGTAAGAACTAAATACTGGCTGAATTAATAAAGAATTAATGTCAGCAGTCCACTTTCTTTTTATTATTTTCAAGCCTTGAAATGCACCTCTTTTGTGGCCACACTTGTGCATGTAATAAGAAAGTCATAGTTGTTACAAATGCTTTCATGAAACAAAAACATTCAGTGCATCAATTAAGAGTCTGCAATAAAATGACATTCAGTAAAAAGTAATTTGTCCAAAATGAAATCCTAGTTTAAACCAAGAGTTATTACAGTATGTCGTGACTCTATTATGGCTAGAGGGTTGCAATAGCATTGATTAAAGTTTGATCTTCCATTTAAATGTATACATTTATTTTCATAGAAGTATGAAATATTTGAGATAAGCTCTTCCGTGTTTGAAAATTTCACAATTACAGTCCTATGTACAGGTATTAATCTTTTGTTTCCTATTTTACACCTAGTAAAGTTCATTATCAGATGCTAATGCCGGAGATGACAAATTTGAACAGTTTTCCTACATTTTAACTATCACTAAGTGACATTATTTATAACATTGAAAGGAAGTGCTGACTTTGAAGTCAGACTATCTTGTCACTGTAGCGGACATGGAACGTGCTGAATTTGATGCCTGGGGTTTTTACAAAGATTTTTTTTTTAATCCCAACTGTTTTCTTAATCTATTGAGACAAAAATGAGCAGTACAATTCAGAATATAATTTGTGATTCTTTCATTAAATGCGCTATGTTAAAATATTTAGGACAACATTGCTTTAAAATGTTTGTGTATTATACAGTTCACAATAAATCCTATTTAACAAGGTAACACTATTTGTTATTCTGCTCTAGTAGTAAAACTGGAGAGTGTAAAAATCTCCTCTTTATTTCAGTATCCCAGACAAGTTAAATGTACATAACTGAATAATTGTAAGTTTACAATTTTACAATTTTTCTTCAGTAGAGAAGTACATACTGTATGGAATGGATGCTTTTGGGGGGCATTTTGTTCAGGTTAACTAATGACAGACAAAAGTGTAAATTTTACAGGTCTGATGGAAATAGTAAACATTATTGGAGCTTCTGTTTCTGTTAAAATAGTTTTCCGAGATGCACTGAAAACTTTTATAACCCTTATGTTTGGGCTGCAGTGCCATAGATTTTTTCCAATTCAATCCAGGAATATTTCTATGATATAAAGCATATAATTGAGTACATATTATCCTTTCTATCAGTGAGATTTTATCAGCCTTTTTTTATTATGTGTATCAGATTTTAATCTATTTGATTTAAATTAAACGTTCAACTGCAAAATGCAAGGAAAACATGTATCAAGCACTTTGCCCATCATTTCATGATCGTATTTCAAATTAAAAATAATTGAATTACCTGTAAAAACTTGGGAACACACCCTTGCGTAGTTAACCTGATTAGAAATCTACAGTATTTATAAAATATAACTGTGGACTTTAATAATCAGCATTATCATGTGAAAAATCCTAAATGTTTTGGTAATGTGAATTTTATCTTATTTAAAATACTAAATACCAAAATTCTTTCGAATATTTGTGAATAATTCTATAGTTATCTCTGTAAACATAAATAATTATCCGATTGCCTCAGATGCTTAGTCTCTTTCAAGTTTCAGTCTTTTCAGCCTGACGCGGTATGAGCCATTACACACAGATGTCGGAAAAAAATTTAAAGGAGGCCCAAGATGTTCAGGTGTTAAATTTTACATTTTCGGAGAAGGTTTTACAACTCCTCATCATTTTCCGTGTTAACGTGCCTCAAAATGAATCTGAAATCAAATATTTTACGTGAAAGTGTCAACAAAGTGGTTCACTTGCAAACTAACTAAATGCTGAAAAAAAGTACAGTACCTGCTCCTTGAAACAAGCCAATGAAAGGATCTTTTACGTACTCTTACCAACAGCTAAAAGTTCAGTTCAAAAGAACAGAATCAAGGTGCCTGCCAACATTTCTAAGACATGCAGGCATGATAGTATTCCAAATCTTGTATCATACCTGCCTGCTGAAATCTATTCTTTAAATTAAACTAACATATTACAAACTGTACATATTTTATACTACTCCTTACAGATCTTCTTAGGACAGTGTGTGAGCAGCCATTACAGGTCCTTACACCTCTCACTACACTACACTTTTTATTCTTTCAAATTGAGCCCCGCAAGGCTCCATGTTCTGTCAAAACTCAGTTAACAATCTCGTCATTGAGAGATGGACATATTGTATTATTCCCCCACAGGGAAACAACATTTTTGTATAATGTTTTCAATAGCCCTGGGAATCCATAAATGAGAATATTTTCCACAAAACGACTGCGCATTTGCAATACGAGTGGCGGAGCTCAGCCTTCAGTATGCAGCTGAAATAGACAGGCTCGAAACTTTGCCTGAGATTCTGAATGCCAGCAGTGAGCTTTCCCCGCAGCAGATACTCTTTAACTCTCTGGCTCCCGCAGGGCGAGCCCCGAAGCGCGCGCGTGCGTTCCCACATAGGGAACGAGCAGGTCGGGGGGTGAGGAGAGGCGAGGACGGCGGCCCCCCCAGTCTTACCTGAGCCATGGCTTTTCCTTTTACTGCTCCTTTTCTCTGCCTCTGCGGGAGACAGCGCCTGCCTGCCGAAGTCCCCAGGTGCGCAGGATGCCCCCGTGGGGGTGGTGCTGCCCAGGCTGGGTGTGCTCGCGCACAGGTTCGGGGGGCTGGGCCCCAGATCTGTGGCGGCGGAGTCCGGGGGCTGCAGGCAGAGGCTGTGCCGGGTGGCAGCGGGAGGAGAGGGCATCTGTGGAATGTGCCAGCTGGAGGGGTGATGATGCTGCTGCTGCTGCTGCTGGTGGTGGTGGTGGTGGTGCTGCTGGTGGTGGTGGTGCCCTCTGTGATGCTGGCTGGCGAACAGGCCCTCATCGTTGGAATATCCAGCTATGATGCAGGAGGGCGAGGAGGTGGACAGGTCAGGGTAAGAAACGTGGTCCGTTCTTCCGTGGAGGGCCAGGGAGGACTGCGAGAAGGCAGGGTGCAAGCCCTGCGCGGGGGCATGAGGGCTGCGCAGGCAGCCGAACAGCGTGTGATCCATGTCATGCAAACGTGAGGTTCCAGAGAGGAAAAGAACGAGAAACCGGGAAAAAAAAGCAACACAAAGATCCCAATAACGCCACCCCTTTTTAGTTTTCACCTCATATACTCAACTAACTTTTTTTTCTCCCCCTGAAAAAGACAGAGGCAAACTTTTTTTTCTGCAAAAAAGGGAGCTCCTCAGATAATCCAGATCATTCACGACAGTTGCCAGGCTGCTTTGGATAAACACAGAGCCCAAGATAAGCCGCTGAAGAGATTCTCAGATGACAGAAAGGGAGGCTGAAGCCAGTGGAAGGTGGTTCCAAGGAAGGGCTTTAAGGGGGGAGAAAGTGGAGGGGATGTTATAAATAGTGTGTAATGTGAGCTGGAGGCTGGGTCAGAGACTCAGTACTGACCACATGCATATGATCTGCCTCCAAAAAGCAACTTACAATAAATCTGCAATATTAAAATGGTTATGCCTTAGAAAAGCATGCAATTTATTTTGGACACAGGCTACTTGACCCCGGTAGCACTTTTTTTTTCTTTTAACCATTGCGTCAGAGTGTGAGATGAAAATGCAGCGCAAGAGTTCATTAATGTGCTAATACTTTTGTGGTTTTAAGTAAAAAGTGTTTTTTTTTACAACAACTGCTATTAGACTTTTGCAGTGTTCTAAGTATTTCCAATGCAGTTTGTGACATCTTTCCTACTGCACTTAAACCTGTTATTACAGGCATTAGATCTGATTCTTACTCGTTAGTATAGTGTGTTAATTTTGTTATTATTCAGTGTGATGATGATGTGAGTTAGTATTTCTTCTTCTCGCATCTTTTTTAAAACATTATTATAAATTCTAAATGAAATACAACACAAATTGGATTTTCTACATGAAAAATGAATATTATAAAGTGAATATATTTAGAACACATTACAACATCTTACAGTATATTGAATTGTTTATTCAGTTTACAGAGTAGATTACTGTCTTAATATGAAAGTAGTGACATTTCAATCTGCATTTGAGAGAAAATAATGGACATTTATGATACAGTACCTGCACCAGTTCAAGAAGATTGGGGTTATTCCCCCAAAAGCACCCTACAGTAGTTATTTAGTTTGCTTGATGCTTTTTTTTTTTCTTATGGCTATTTGCACCCACTGGATACAGCTGGTTATTTTACAGAAACAGTTCCCGTGAAGTACCTTGCTCACAGTTACAAGAGCTCTGTGACGTGAATCCAGATGTGAATCCCGACTGCTTCTCGGGTCAAGCTGTCAACGAGTCAGGGAGATTACATCCTCCAAAGATGTGTGCAGTGATAATTTAACATGTCTTAAAAAGTGACAAAAGTTAAGTTGCTGTTAAGAGATATGTGTACCATATCTTGAAATCAAGTTAAATAGATATATATATATTTTTTTAATTACGTTGTTATCATCTATTGAAAGGTTATCTGTATTTTTAAATTAAAATTTTAAATTTAAAGCTGTAAAACACTGGCTATTTCCTTTACAATAAATTTAAAATTGGACACCACACAAGCTACTGTTAAAATGGTTGATATTCATTTTAAAAAGTCTTTTAGAAAATGGGGTGGTGGTGTAATACATTATGTTAAATTGGGCTTCTTTCTTCTCCTACACATCTGCATATGTTCCTCAAATGGATGAGTACTGTATATACAGTACGTGGCCACTGCACTCCCATTAAAGTTCTATAGGCAAATCGTTTGGTTGTACCACATTTATGAAGCTTCCTTGAGAAAGGAAATTAAATACTTTTGGGGGGGAAATTACTTTTGCAGACCTTGAAGAATTGACTTTCTCATTATTGCTCCACCAGTTGTCTGAAACTGTGCAGAAACACCACATTCAAGACACGCTGGTGAGTTAAAAACTGTGTGTTTACGTTACAAATTAGGGCAATTAGTCCCGACGTAAAGTTATATGTTTATTTAGTCATTCGTCCCATATTAATGCACATGTGGTTTTATTCTTTCAGCATCCAGCTCACCAGGGTTCTTTGGCATATCAGAAATGTTCTTGCATTAAACTTTCTCTTGCTGGCTCGTGGTTACCCCTGAAGCTTTAGTGATTTCTCTTGTAAGTGTTATATGTGAAGAAGAAAGCACTGGTTATGGGTTTGTGAGTATTAACATTTTTTTAGCAACCCGTTCTTGCAGGATTTTCATTGTGATGTTTTTGAGTATGTTTCTTCAGTTACAGTATAGTAGGTTAGATAACTCCCGCATCACACACTGACAGGCTCCGAGTGTTAGAGGTTGTTCAGATTGCACCATCCCTGAAAACCTGCTTCTGTCCGTCAGCTGTGCCTGCTGGGTGTGCAGTTTGATAAGGGAGGATGTGGCGAGAGTGATAACAATTTGAAGAACATGAGTTACAGTCTGTATGATACGTTCTTTGTAAACAAAACATCCTGTATTTAAAGCTGATCGTTTTAATTGCATTAGCTGATGCACCAGCTGTGCATTTCATTTTTTAAAAGCTCAACTGCCCCCCAAAAAAGCCCATCTTATATAAAGGTACTGTTTGCTCAATTGTAACTAAGTGTATTTTTTATTTACTGTAAATTTTCTTCTACAAATTTCAGATTGTCAATGAATGCCAATCCAGCATATTTGGACTACTGTATATTCAGCAGGCGTTTAAATTCAAGCAGAAAATAATAAGTATTAAGAACCAGTTCACACTTCAAACTTTACTTTTAAACTTGTAAAAGTATAAGACATTTTATGCATAATTATAGTTTATACATTTTATGAATGATTATATTACTGTGTAGAACACAATACAAATAGGCAGTTCAAAAACACTTTCTGTTGAACATTTCTATTGCAAAAAAACAAGAACCGAAATAAACCACACCAATTCCAAATGTATTTTTGTGCTTCCTCTTGAAGTGGTGCTATTTCAATTCATTTGAAGTGCTGCTTTACAGAGACACTTCTGAGATTCAAGCAGAAAGGGCTCTATGCGGCTTTCTGTATATAACATAATGGGTGGCTTTTTTAACAATTCAGTTATACGAGTTCATGAAAAGCTTCCGTCTCCTATAAAATACACTTTGAAATGAAATTGTTTTCTGAAATAACTTGTGACTTGATGGGTGAGAAAGCTTTAATGAGTTATGTGCATTTCTGATGTACGACAGGAGTCAGCAACAGCACAATGACAAATGAAGGAATACAACTGGCTTTATATATTTTATGATTCAGATAATTCAGCAAACAATTTTAACCTTTTTACCTAGGATACATATTAATTCCTAGCACAATGATACTGTAGGTACATGACAGGTATTGTTTTCTTATTTGTTTTCATGGTCCCAGATTATGTGCATAGGTAAAAGAGGACAGTTTTTTACAAAGGACTTCCACAGAAAATATCTTGTTTTTTTTTAAATAATACCTATTTGAGATTTGTGACTGCATACTTGCATAATTGAATGAGGAAATACAGTGGTTACTCTTATTTTAATAGCTTAGAACTATCTTATTTTTCTTTAATGACAAAATGAGCCCTATTGTAGATGGGCTTTTACAGTTGTTTCTGTTTGCCCTTCTTTTAGTGTCTAATGTGCTTTTAATACTTGCTTGTGAAGTTCTCAGGGCATTTTAATTACCATTTGTAAACATTAGATGAAAAGCAGTGTAAAATAAACTAAATTCAGAAAGTTTCCATTCTCCTTATGCCATCAAAGCACCGGTCTCTTTTAAGTATTTTTTCAGGATATCACTCTGAGGAGACAGATAAAATAAGTCCTTTGGCAAAAATAAATTATTTAAATACTTCACTAGTGATTCAAATAAAAATCACAATTCTAAAGTAAACGTCCTTTAAAAAAGGTACGCACATACTGAAAGCAATAATAAAATTACCAAACAAAAGAGGAGGAATCTCTTATATGCTATTAATAATATTAATATTAATAATGCTATTAATAATATCTCTTTATATGCTATTACCTTTTTAAATATTATATTACTTATTTTTATTAACGATCAAAAAACGGCAATAAAAAAATCAGAAAATAACAAATGTCTTATCCCCCATTCCTAAATGTCATTATAATATACAGTACAGTATGTTATATAGACAATATGGTATTCTTTTCTAATATATGTAAGGGTTTAAAATTGTTGCTGTTTTAACATTGAATGGACTCTTAAGAATGAGACTCTTTTTAAAGCAAATACAATATTCTTTCACGAGTTTATATCCCAAATGTATTTAGAACCATCAGCATAAAAATAAGCCATTAATAATTTTAAACTATAGTATTATATGTCAAATTTAAACTTGTTTTTTTTTTAGTTAAACTTTCAGAAATTGAGGTAAAATTGTTTTGTTTACTACAGCAATATTTTTTGTATGGTTTAATGTCTGAATTATCTAAGAGCATTTTTGTATTTGGAACAGAAATCCACAAACAGAACTGAATATGTGTACAGTATTTCCTATGTCATAGTTAAAACATTTAATATGTCATTTATACTGTTCAATATCCAGAAATATGAGATACAGTGTTAACAAAATATAAAATTGCATGTGGACTCAACAGTTTGAAAAAAAAAACACAAACCTTAAAATACCATATAGAAACAGAAAACAAGTTACCAGCAGCTTTTCTGTCCACTTGAACATGAGATTCATCAGCTTCAGTTTGTTTTTATTCTTACCTACAGTACAGCAGGAGTAGGTCTATCAGGATATGAAGATCTTGAGAGATAATAGTAGAAGTTTAATATCACTTTAAGACAGCAGCTGTCTGGGAAAGTCATGTATCAGGACGAGTCCTCAGAGCCCCTGGTTTCAAAGGAGCTAAACGCAAAGACGCAAGAATTTGCAATGAAGACCGGAGATTATGCATTATTTTGCTATGCAGTTATTATCGAATTTAACAAAAAGTTGCAGTTCAATGTAGACCTTATTGCATGTGAGTTTATTTTGCTTGTTTGTTTGTTGGGCATTTCTGATCAAGAAAATATAGAGACCTCTGAGTAATCAATGTTCCTCCAGCACAGCTTCCTCTGGTAATGTGGCTGAAGCAAAAAGGTTTGAAACGAAAAGGTTGCTGGAATAAAAAAAAAAAAAACATATTATATTAGTAATGCCACCACGTATAATAACAATAACAAAAGCACCCCCCTTGTTTTTCCACACATGCAAGCAAAACATTTTGGTAATTCCTTCAAATACAGTAACCACCTACTGTACACTTCCACACTGAACAGCTTCCATGAAAAATCATAAAAAATGACTGCAAAACACAGTGTTTTTCCTGTTTTAACTAAAATCTTTTCTCATTTGAATGTCTGTACATAATTTGCTCGCATTCATTTTCATGACATGACAAAGGCTGTATGTAGTGTACAGTGTATGTTGTCTGACACGAAACAAAGCAATAGCACTTGTCTTTACCCTTCCCTCTTAAATATTATTTTTGTACCTTCAGGAGTAAGAGTTTTGTAACATTTTTCCTATTCATTACAGTGTCACATTAACAGAACTCCAGGTGGAGCCAGTCAGTACTCTTAAATTCGCCAAACCATGAACCTCGTATTCGAATCACTTGGGTGCTTAAATCCTGATTGTTTCCTATGCAGAATCAGTGTCTATGTCAATGTTCTGAAACGTGAGTCACTTGAAACTATTGTAACTAGGCACAATGTCCCATTATTGAAAAAGTGATGTTCTTTTCTCTGTGATAGTAATTTTATTAGGTCCTCATTATTTTTATTCTTTAGCATACAGCAATAGTCTAATACAAATGAAAACAATGGATGTATTGATAGAGTCCTTGATTCCTTTGCAAATCAATTACCTAACATGCCCCGATGAATACACTTGATGGGTTTTCAATCCAAATTAATTTTAAAACTTTACAATGCTCAGTAGATCACGCACGACTGTGAGTGAGAGAGTGAGGGAGTTGTTTTTGGTGGGGTCTAAAAATGCATGTAGCTTCCTGGGGCTGATTTCATTTCAAGAGAATACAAAGTATGACAAAAGAACCTTGAATATGTCCCTCCAGATGTGATGATTTCTATATTTCTAATTCTTAAACATTGTTCTCATGGGTGCATTTAAACGAGCAAATGACACAGGATCTCAGCTAATTCAGGAAATATAGTGATATACATAGTCGTATTCAAAATTTGATAGTGCAGTGTGCAGCAATTGTTAGCTACAGTAAACCTGAGCAACTGGAGAGAACATGCAAACTCCAACTAAAAAGTGCCTCAGTTTGGAATAAAGCCAAGGACCCCAAAGGCAACAGCCTTTTGACATCCCTCATTGGCAACTTATTGCTTCAGAAAGTTCATGTTGTATCCTGGGTATTGAAATTCCGTACATTCTGCAGGGTTTTCTTTAAAATGCATTTGTATGCTCTGCAATAAGAATTCTCAAATTTAAATAATAAAGGCACCTACTGTATAAAACAAACTAAAACAACTCTGGACTTTAAATTTCTAACAGGCCAAACACAGTGACTAGAATTTATACCAAATTTAAAATAGACTCTTGCCTTTCTCAATGATAAACAACTTTTATGTCTTGACCAGTGGAAAAATCTGTGGTGGGACGAGAGAGATGAAGGTATCGCACCGAGAGACAAGCGTATTGCTAGACCTACCCGCGTCTTGTAGCTCTGCCAGGCTGG
This sequence comes from Lepisosteus oculatus, assembly GCF_040954835.1. Lineage (NCBI taxonomy): Eukaryota > Metazoa > Chordata > Actinopteri > Semionotiformes > Lepisosteidae > Lepisosteus > Lepisosteus oculatus. The sequence continues at coordinate 2,548,092 of NC_090705.1, read as the reverse complement.
ATAGGAAACAGTCGCACACTAATTGATAACGCACTGCCCCACAGCCACCGGTGTTAAGGGTTACTGGTGCACAGCAGGAACAGCATAGCAGAGTTCAGCAAGAGCTCCACACTGCCACTTGGGCTCTCTGGGGACCCAGAGGCTACACTCAGGAGGTGTAACCCCAGTGTGCAACACCAGCTTGTAGTTCTGCAGCACACCCTTCACTGTGGGTGGCGAAGTTTACACCATGATCCCATCAGTAGCTCTTCTGAATATCTTAATGTTTATGCTGGATTGCTACATTTATATTTACAACAATGCTGTGAAAACCGTCCCTCAGAAATGTCACAATATGGGATCATGAACATGAATAAAAACAGCATAACATGTGAATGCCATGGCTGTTGATGAGTTATTTTGCCTTTGCAGTGTCACATTATTTATAATAAATGCCATTCCATTTCAGACAAAAACACATCACTAGATCTTGCAGGTAGATCCATGCTCTTTTTTAATTTACAGTATTAAGCCAGTTTGGTAGATCTATGTTTTTCTTAATTTCCCTCCTTATGTTATTGATGAATTGAGTTTTATTTTTACAGCAGCTGCAGTTCAAAATTAACTACAGTTAAGCATGTTAACTCCTGCCTATTAAACAATGATAACAAGCATTTTTAATTAACATTGTTCGTATTCATGCAGTACTCTTAAATCTTGTAAAATAAATATAAATATACTACTTTAACAAAACCTACAGTACCACTGAAAAACCCAGTGCTTATAATGACATTTTATCTTTAGTGCTTACATTGTTGCTCTTACATTATTTATTAAATATGAAAGTGCTGAATGTCAAACATTCCTGGCACTATCGTATTGTGTTTTTCTAAACAAGACATAGAGGGCATTTCATGTATAAAGATCTGTTTCAAAGCTTTATATTTTTAAATGTATTTATTTATTCTCAACTTAAGTGACATGACAGAGTGTGACAGGATATATCTACAAAACCTGTACTGATGATAATTTTCGATGTATCTCTCACATGAAGAAGGGTCATGGCTGGACACATATTGTAATTGGCAATAAAACTGTTCAGATTCAGATTGATACCTGAGTTATCCCTCAGCACTGCACACATGTGGGGAGTTCTGAATAATTTAAATTATTTAAAGCATTACAGTTTGAACTATGTCTGATATCACTAAGGCATAAATGTATTGTTTTCTGATTCCTTATGCGATCTTGTATTGAATTTGCTAAAAGCCAATTGCATCACCCAGTATTTCCCTCTTGCCAGTGAAACATAACTTTTTAATATGGCTAATAACTCAGAAAAGTGAGGTCAACATTTTATTTAACAGCTTCCTTGTCTCTTTAGTTTCTAGAGAAGCTGGCTCAGTTCCTCGGGGTTACTTCCTCTGAATGGTCCCTTGAATGCAAAGAGTCTGTTTTTCTGGATCTAACTATCCCAGTCCATAAAATGGACACCCAGCCATATGTGTTGTACTTGTATACTGTGATGTACTTATTTTAAAAACAAATCTTTGCCATACAGTATAAAGACAAACACATCAGTCTGCAACAGTGTTCATACAGTACCAATAAAAATAAATGGCAGGGAGATTGCTGCCATTGGAGAAATACTAATCATAAGAAGCAGTCAATTTTTAAAGCCAGTCTTAGGAATTCTGCGATTCTGACATCAAGGGTTTGAACGGGCACCCTATGTGACCAGGATTCCCCCAAAGGGTAGGACACAGTAGTCTGACCCCTGCATGGTGGGCTCAGGTCTAGTGGGCCAGGTGTCTGGGTGCCAGCTGGCCCCGGCAGGCTTGAAGCGACATGCAAGAGAGATGTTCCACCCATCCCAACCTCCTGTAGAGCAGGGCGGAGCCTGCAACACATCGGGTGAACCAGACGAGCGGCCAAGCATGTCAGAAGCACTCTTTCTCTCCGGAGTGGTACTTTTTTAAAACTGTCCTGTTTCGTGGGACAGGACCTGATGGTAGACCTCGGTGGTTCTTTTCTCGTTTCACACGTTGTGTAGACGGGTCGTTGGTGACGTCATGGAAGCAAGGGAAGGTGGGAAAGAGATTATGTTTAGAGCTCTGTGATGCATTTGACTTTTCTCTCAAAAGTTGCACTGCCAAAACGTCATACGCTATGAATAACTCTATTGCAAGGTGTAGGCAGCAGTGATAGCGTACTGGTATTATTTGACCTTTGAAGAGTCTTTACCTTGAATGGTTCTGGCTTCAGAACTCAAGCAGTTTCTCACCTCCAAAAGTGTGTGGGAGTCACTCCTGCAGAGCTGAGTGGCAAGACAATTAGACAAGGAGTTACCCAGAGCTGGCCTGGGGGACCTACAGTAGCAGGAGATGGAGATGGATAATTCAGAGGTCAAGTAAAACTCTTAATTTTTAGTATTTATAGTTGACACCGCTACACAATTTACTGATTTTGCAAAACTGAATGTGCCGAAAGTGTAAACAAACTTGTTTTGGGGTAGGAAGTGCAGTTTTCAGATTGTCTAGTACTTCATCCTTCAGTTTTGGTGATGTTACATTCTTTTGCCTTTTTTATAGTGTGGCCCAAATCTTTTTGTAATTACCACAAGTTCTTTTTTTTTAATTAAGGTCACCTGTTTTACATTCAGTTTGTTGAGTTCCTGATTTTTTTTTACCTTTTTATTTCACAGGGAATATTGTAATTATCATACCACCCCAGATTCAAATTTAATTTGCATCTCTTTCTTGAAGCTGCTTAATTTACACTGCCAATACTAACGACATAATGACATAATTTATTCTGCTGACTTTTTTTTCCCAAACTGAAAAAAAAATATTGTTCTCGACAAACATTATTATACAGTCATGTGTTGCAATCATCATCTTTAACCCTTTTTTATTGCCTCTCCTAAGTCTTACTGCCGGTTCCGTCTTTGGCGGAGCAACTTTTTCTGTTGATCCAGAAAACAAACAATTTCATTTTCCTATGATCCACCCTGTGCGTCTGATTATCTGTCTTGGGAGCCAGTTTAAATTTTCCCTTTCCTTGCTGAGTTTCCAAACCATTGACATTTTTGGATTCTTCGCTGTTTCAGGATTGTCATAAAATGCAGTTACCTCGCATCTGCTGTTTTTATGCCCCATCTAGTTATTCATAGCGTGCACAATCACTTGCTATGCAAGCGTGGAGAGGCGGTACACGGACTAAATCGTGTCGTCTTAATTGATCATCTCCGTGGTTTGTGGAAAAAGAATCGGAATTCTTAGTCCTGTTTTGAAAGATTTGATTTTAACAATGTGGCGGTGAAGAAACATCTTTTGAGTAATTTTTAAAAGAAAGAAAATTAAGTGATAATAAAATACGTAGAGCTCCTGCCCTGATTATGCCTGTTAAAAAAGACTTGCATGCGTTCTTAAAGAGAACTGAGATTTTGTGGGGAGTCGGCTTCTTTCTAAATTTGCGAGGACTAGTTTACGGTTCTTGATTAGGTGCAGATTTGCCTACAGATAGGAACCTTTCATTACTTTGGTGATAAGCGGTTTAAATTGCGCAAAAAATTTCATTTTTGCGCGAGTTAATCAAGTCTGCATTTTTTTTTGCATTTACAATTATGCGGGGCTCTGTGCAGTGCACCATGAGCAAATATTTCATTAAGGGGTCATTGAAGTCGCACCCCGGGCGGTTTAATATTACAGGATTTTCCTGCTTGAATCTTTAATGCGGGATCATACTTTTCATCTTTAACGTCGATGTAACAGTTCTCATCCAGGGAACTTCATTTCTTCATTTCTTTAGAGCGCACTTGTTAAGAAATAAAAAACAAATAAGGTTGTTCATAATGTATTGAAAAGCTAGTGGTTAAAAACGAACGGACGATCACAAAGCAGAATGTTTATTGCAATCGGTGTCAGTCACATTTAACTGTTGCCTGATAGACCTTATTGACCTCTGCATATTTTTCACTCACTGAGGTCATTGACTTGACTCAGGGGGGCAATTTTCCTTTCATTCACAACACACATTGGGAAGCAGAGTTCTCAAGCATTTCCACCCCGAATGTAGAACAATCATATCCCTTCACAATCAAACAAGATTGAGCTCGTAATTCCAGGTCTCCAGATGATTGCACGATGACGCAAATTTTTAACAATTGAAGGATATTAGGCCAAACTTTTTTCTAGATGAGGAAGCCCAGGAGGCTTGACAGAAGTGAACTTGTTACGATATTGTATAAATAGATACAATATCATGGGCCATTTCTGAAATATTTGCGTGCTTCATATTTAAATGTATTTTTTAAAGACTTTTCCAATTAAAGATGCAGTATTTTGCTACCACAGCTAAAACCTTTACATTGAAATGATGTGGCCTCTCAGTAATATTGCTAAATCACACGTCAGCTCTTTGCTATTATGTGACATTTTATGCAGAACGCAAAATATGCTCAGCTTACAGCACACAGTATGAAGAAACATAAGTTTATTTTACATGCAAGGTGGTTACTGCATTCCAGTAGAAGTATTCTACACACATAAAAAAAGATCCAAACAAGAGGAAACCTTTCAGCCCATCTAGAAATATATCATTTATTTTTTATTCAGCCAGGTAAGAGAACAACAGAAACAACCATTTACAAGGACAACCTGGAGACTTCCTCGTACAGCAGAATGCAGACTGAAGAATTTGAGTGACGTACAGTACTTTGCTCAAGGGTACAACAGCAGGAATTCGGACCCTCCATTCGAACCCCCTGCTCTGCTCCGCTCACGACAGCTCGAAGCTCACATGCAGGGTACAGTACCTCACGTGACCGCATCAAGAATATATTCGTTTTCATTAGCCTTTACAAGAAGATGCATCCAAAAGTGGCTAATTTAGAAGGAAAAAATGCATAAAAACACATGGCAAAATCCAATTCTATAATTATATTTTGAATCTTGTTAATTATGCTTTTAGATTTTGAATTGTGCTAAATGTTTTATTCAAATATATTGCAACTACTTATATCTTTTAGCCAATGACACATTTTGAAATGTTAGTCAACATAGCATGAATGCAGTGTAAAGTGAGGAGAGCACTGCTTCTGGCCAGCCACTTCTGTCACATCTGCAGCAGCAAAGATCAGTCATCACACAGTACCTCTCACTGTGGATCCACAGTGGATCTCACTGATTCATCAAAAAAGATAATGACATCCCATTCTCTTGTCATGCAATACATTTAGTCTTTCACAAGATACATGCATCTCTTACATTTATAGATCAGATTAATACTAGAACCTCCTAAACAAAGTCAAGACTATTGTGGCACATTCCTTATAACAATTTTACATAAAGGTAATACTGTAGACACCCATGAACCCCATCAATAATTTAGGGGCTCTTGCAGAAGCAGTCTTGACATCTTGAAATAATTAGATTAATTATATCACAGAAAGCCAAACTTTCCCCTTAAGCCTTTTTATGAATTCTTTAGATACATACTTTTTTTTTTTCATTTTCTTTTTCCAGTTGGGAATCCTCAGTCTGAGATTTTCCACTTTGAACAAATGTTATTCCACTTAGTGAAAGCTGTTTAAATTTGTATGCGGTTATGTGTAATTCATCCAATAATATACTGGATGTGAGCATAACGTCTTAAAAGGCATTTATGGAAGGAGACCTGGACTGAACCATTACACAGTATCTGGACAGTAATGTGAGCTCACAAATCTAGTTGTTTTCCATCATTTCAGTTAGGATTCATTAAAGAGTACTAATATTGTTGTAATAGTTGTATGTAATGTACTAAAAAGTGTACTAATACCTTATGTAAGAGTTACATGATTTTACCTCAGTCTGGTCTCACTCCATATTTCAAGCACAGTATATCAACATACTGTACTGCATTTTAGCAAAGGACAAAGTAAAGATAACACCAATACAGACATATATTCTTCCTTGGATACTTTGCAAAGGAAACAATATCTCAGAGGATGTTTGTTAATCGGAACGTATCCTCAGTGTTCAGCAGAAAGAAGAGTTAAATGATGCTGGTGAAGCTCCTAAATGCCACACAGCTCTTTCAACGAGCCCTCAGACTTCAAGAAGACCATACTACAGCACATTGAAAACAACCGGACATCCTGTGTAGCTTTCTGTGCTGTGTGTGTGCTTTCTTTTCTCTTTAGCAGTTATAATTGTTTAATATACAGTCACTATTATCTTCGTTCATTTGTTGTGTTTCCACTGATGTTTTGTGACAGCTACAATTATTACATTATTGTCTTTTGCACAAGTATCTTGGGCTTCCCCTCTCCCTCCTTCCCCTGAACAGACTCTGCCAGAACTCCCATAACTTCCTGCTTCCAAATCTAATGAAATCAATCATCACCGAAATGAATTATACAGTAGTTACGGTTCCTTTTGAGTAAGACACGAATGAAGCCTTCTGGGACTTTAAATTGATCTTTAAAGAATCATTTGGTCTATTCTTTTTTTTTTTAATTGACCTACTGTATGTGGTGCCTCTTGCCAGGCCAGAGGCCTCTCATTGAAAGAGACCCAAGGCGGGGATGTCTAGATCTGAACTAGCAGAACCTCAATCTATCAGGTTTATGCGCTGTCCTTAATTTACCCATTTCTTAAGATTGTGAATAGATTCATTAAATTCACACAATTAAATTCCCGTGTCTCGAAATGCCCCGAGGTGACCCGTTCTGACCTATTTGTACATGCAAATTGATCATTTACAGTACTTCCATACTGTATTTATGAAGGTTTTAAACTTGTGATTTACAGATCTATTAATAAGCAGTGCACTGGGAACTGTCTGCGACCAGGATTGGACAAATACGTCTGGTTCCCCTGCTAAAATTAATAGTCTCCCAACAATCTTTTCTTTTTTGTTGAAAATACTCTTCCATGAACTGTGGCTCTTCCCTTAATTGTATAATTAGCTGGAGCGTCTCTAGAGCTGCCCCATAGTCTGACAGACTGTCAGAGAGCAGCCAGATGCCTCCTGCTCAGTGCACCGCCAGGAAAGGAGCTTCTAGCTACACAAGACAAACCAGAGCCTTTTCTCTCCATTTGAATTAAAGAATCTCAGTGATGCCTTTATCCCAGCCAAGTGCAACAGCGTACAGATTTGTGGCCTTTTTTACATTAAAAAAACCCCCGTTGTGATTCATTGGTTCAGGAGTTTACCTTCCCACACCCTTAAAGGGCTTGTGTTCCAGCCAGTCACACTCAATAATCAAATCTTGCACTACATGTGATTCTGCAGCGTATAGGGTCCACGATGGGTCCGGCCTTAACTTCAATGTGCAGATCTAATGCCCTTCACATGAAGAAAGTCATGTTTTGAGGGCTGCAGTTCGAACCTGAAGAGTAACCCCTTTAAAAACAGGGCCTCGCCACCTCGCTTCCTGATTGTAACACGGCTATTCGTTTTTTCTGTAAGGGAACAACAAACCACACTTTCCATACAGCTCCGCAGGAGTGAGCTGGGGCCAGGCAAGTGTGCAAGCGATGCTGGGAGTTTATTTCAGCTCTGTGGGATACTGGGGAGGAGGGCTTGGAAGGGAAGGATAGCTTCGGCTCCAGGATTCTCTGCAGTCCCTGGAGTTTCATTAAGGAAGGGGGGAGGACTTCCTGTTGAGGCCACCATCTGCACAGCTCTCCCGAAGCAGCAGGAGCGTGAACCTGCCGCAGCATCGCAGACAACCAGGGTCAGTACTGTCTGGACTACCAGAGCAAAACAGACTGAAGGGAGAAAGAAAAAAGCCCGTAAGTGTTATGGTTACAGTAGAACATTAATCACACAATAGGAAACAATAGGGATGTTGTCAGAGATGGAGGGAATACGGTCTCTTGCACATTTCAGGAAGCCCAGCCTACAACGTGCCTAGATTGGGTAACACCGTAACACTATCCCTCTACCTCATTGCCCAAAAGTAACCATTTTTCTTTTGCACTATCCCGTCCCAAAACCAACATGAACAATCACGGAAAAAGCAACCAAGACACCAAAACAAATTCCATAGAAATTAGGCTGAATACGGGACAGTATGGTCCTTGTCCTCATCGGATTTCACATACAGTATGCATTTTTGTGTGCCGGCTTTTATTAATTCAACAGGGGTATACAAAAGAATACACAGATATATTGATTTATCTTATTTTAGTAGCATGCTGTACAAAACACTGAGCAATTGTCTCTCTGATATTTTTTGAATAGGACATTTTAGATGACTTATCCTTAGAAATTAAATTTCTGCAGGGAAATATTAAAACTCTTTTATTTTCTCGGGTCCACGCTTGCTTAAAAAAAGAAATCATTTTTATTATTCATTAATCACTATTCATGTTAAAATCTAATGTTAATTTAACAGACAAAAAATGAAAGATTCATGTAAACTACATCCTTCGCTGCCCTAATATAATTTTCTTGTAGTAAAACCATAGTGCTTTCAAGTCGATGGTGTAGTACACAAGAAAGAAGAGCACAAGCACAGTTCTGCTCTGAACAGAATTCAAAACCTGTCTCTAAAACATGGCATAGTTCGTGTAGTGTTGTGTGGTATCTCATACAGGATGTTCACTGTTGTATACAGTACTGTACATAAGATTTTCCAGTGTTGGTGCTTTTTTGTGTACTGTGTACTATGAAATAGTGGCTATGAAATGTATGTTTAAATTATGTACAGAATGTGAAAATTATTTTTCCAGGTAATTCTGTGGAGGAAATTGAATTTTATCCTGCACACTTTTGCTTAGAGTCTGAAATTCTGACATTTAGCCAAGAGTACCTTTAGTACTCTACGCATCAATTAACTTACTGTTTCCACTCTGTCATTCGTCTATAAAGGAAAAGATTTTAAAGATATTTAAGACATTTTCCTTGAAAGAACCCGTACTTGGAGAGAGGTTTGCACATGGGCCCTTAAGTGATGTCACTAAAAATTTCAGTATGTGCAGTATGAAATATTTATGAAGGGAAAGCAAATAAGAAAAGAGACTGGTTCTTAATCGAAAGCAAAAGTGCATTTCTTCCCTCTGCTTACAACCACACTCACTGTTGCTTTTTACATATAAGATTTGTTTACACGTAAAGGATTAGAAGTCAGTGACACTGAAAAGCCATAAAACTGTTTATAAGGAAAAGGGCATTTTCATAGCTCATTGTTCTCACACCCCTTTAAACAAATAAACATTGTTCTGCTTACCAATCGTTCAAGAGCTGACGGTGCAGTTTCCAGCAGATACTGTATATAAACCCAAGCAGTGCTAATGACAGCTGTTATTGTTGCATCTCACACCATTACCATTTCTGAAAGCCCCGCAATCAGCATTTGAAACTGTTTGTTTCTTAAACAATTATGCCAGTCTCTCCAGTCAATAATCAGTCTTGATTGTTTCATGTAGTTTGCATTTGGTATTCTAAACTTCCTCCTCCTCTTCCGAAAAGTGCAATTGTTTGTATACTTTCCTCACAACCATATGTAATTTTAGGATGCACTGGTCAGGTTAAGCTTAACCATTTTTAGGATTCGTTTTACCTCAAAATAAAAGACACTTTTATATCATGAATTCTACTGATATATTCATATTTAAGTCCGAATTAATTTCAATCATGTAGTTTTTAGGGGCAGCAGAGCACTTACTGCTGCTTCATAGCTCCTGGGTCCTGGGTTTGATTGGAGATGGATGCACCTTCTGAGCCAAGCTTGCTGGATCTCCTCATGTTCCAAAAACGTTCTCCAGCTGCTGTGATTTTCTCCAGTCTCCTGTAGACATGCTGGACAGGTTAATTGATGCCTTGAAACTGTCCGTGTGTGTGTGTGTGCGTGCGTGCGTGCGTGTGTGCGTGCGTGCGTGCGTGTGTGCGTGCGTGCGTGCGTGCGTGTGTGTGCCCTGCAATGCACTGGTGTCCCCTCAGCTGTGTCGTGCCAGCCTGGGCCCTGTGTTTGCAGAGCATGGCTCTGGGGGAATAAACTGCTTTCTGACAATGGAGGTTTTTAGAAATTATCTATAGTTATTGTGTCATGATTATTTCAAATAAGGCATGAGTACAAACCCCTGACTTCTCGGATGTAGTTTTAGGGTTTTGTTTCACTTTGCGCAGACACACAGATCTTCAATATTTATAAATGAACAAATCCTTTCAAATACTTCGACAAATACTGTTGTCGAACAGAAAAAAAAAACACAGAAAAGATAATGGTAATTGACTGAATTTGATAATTTTATACCAAAATGCAACAAATGGAGATCATTGCTTAAGCATATGATTCTGATTTAATTGGAATCACTAAAATGGCTAATAGAGAGCAAAGGTTATGAAACCAACATTACTGGAGACCGGAAAGATGGAAGAGGAGGGGGGTGTATCTCTATACATTATAAAGAGCAGTCAAGCAAAGGAAGGAACTTTGTCAACATAGACGAATTAAGAGGCAATAAAAATATTTAAAATGTATTCAGTAGGACTATGAAGTGTAATCATCATAAAACCAGGAACATATGTGGAACAAAAGAATTGGTAATCATGGGAAAATGTAATTTTCCTCAAGTAGACTGGGACAAAACCAAATAAAAAACAATGTCAGCTGCAGAAACTGCCTGGTAGACATGCGTATAGACTTCATTGTTGGAGTACGACAGAGGATGTCTGTATTGAGCATGGGTTTTCAAAAGATCAAGAAAGGGTAAGGAAAATGGAGGGGAGAGAACGGTTATGGAACTGTGATCATAGTGTCGTTTGTCTTTGAAGTATTTTTTGGAATTACACAGAGTACAATGCAGTGACACAGGTTTATAATTTCAGGAAAGAATATTATGAAGGACTGAGACAGAGAGTTCATATATTGTGTCGCTGGAACCATAGAATAGACTTACCTCATGAGGAGTTAAATAAATAGTTAAGAAGTAATGACTTGATCATCTTGGAACAACATTTAGGAATAAGGAGAAAGAAAGCATTGTATGATTGATTTTACAAAATGGGCCCTTATTAAAAAAGGAACAGGGCACAGTTAAAGAAAAATAAATTTCAAGTATAGGAATCACAAACTTAATTTTACTTTGATGTTATCCAGCTATATCCATAGTACTTTAAATGCGTTGTAATTCATATTTCATTATAAAAGGTGTTACATTTGCATTCATATGTATCAAAGGGGTGACAATACCAAAACAAGCAATGACACAATTATTTCTTCTTTTACAGGTATAAAATTGTAACATTTGTTTTTTAACAATAATTAAAACTTAACTACAGGATCATCTGTATTGCAAAAGAATGCAAAATGCAGAGATTAATAAAGTGACTACCTTGTCAGAGTTCTTTGAACAAGCTCCAAAGTATTGGATACAAACAGAAATTCTGATATTTAGATTTTCAAAAGACCTGATAAATGTCCTTATAAAAGATTAATTCTCAAATTGCGGAATTTCTGCATTTAAATGAATGCATAAGTTTGGACTGAGAACCAGATAACGGATAAGAAACAGAAGATATGGGAAGAGGCTGAATACTCAAATTGGAGTGATGTAATTAGTGGTGTACCACAAGGTTCTGCATTAGGACAACTGCTCTTCCTAATTTATATCCATAATAGAGTAAATAATGTAGTTCAGGTGGGTAGCTGCATCAGCATGCGTAGGCTGCAAAGGAACAAGTAATGGGTTTATTCCGTTCTGAGCGTTCACACCCGAAGAAGGCTCCACGGCCGAAACGTTGTGTTTTCTTTCGTCTTTTTTTCCAGCATGATATAAACCTATTACTTGTTCCTGAGTAATTAATGTAGTCAGGCCCACAGATTATACTGATTTTGGGGGTTCATCAAACACTACAAATCAAGACTGGGAAAACACATTCAACAAGTGCAGACTATCACAAGCAGACAGCGGAAACGTCATCTATAAATATACGACGGATAAGGCCAGCACAGCATCACCATGGTTAGCATTGCTGCCTAGGGGCGCCGGGGCCCCCCCATGTTCAATTCTGGCCCTGGGGTGCTCTCTGAGTGGAGTTGGCTTGTTCTCCCCGTGTTCGCTTGAGTTTCCTCCAGGGGCTCTGGCTTCCTCCCGTAGTCTTGAGACACACTTGTAGTTTGGCCCTGGAATGAGTATGTGTCCAGCGATGGGCTGGCAAAGGACACGCAGCCAGGGTGAATCCTGCCTTGCTCCCAGTGCCGGCCAGCACAGGCACTGGTTCCCCCGCAACCCTGTACTGGATAAAAAGGTTAGAAAGTGGAGAGGTACTGGAGATAAGATGGGGAACAATAGGGGTGGGGAAGCTTCTTATGAAAGAGGACTTAACATCACACTGTCCGGTATTTTAATGTTTTCCATCTCAGGGATCCTGCAGTACTTGCTGTGCCGTACGTACATAACATGGCGCATAAATGCGACTAATTAATAAGTTAAATAATTGCTCAACCATGCTGGTGTAGCTGATAACATGTACCACGGTTTCTTTCAGGAAATGGTCAAGTGAGAAAACAAGATCCCCATCAATTGTTCAGGGCTGAAAAAAATCCTGTTGTGCTTATCGTAAGAGCAGGGGGTTTCTGTCCCCGGTGTCATGGCCAAACCCAGTTCAGGTTGGAGAAATCCATGCGGCCTGAATTCCACATGCTTGATTTGGTTAACTGCTAGTTTCCCAGCCCACTCCTTGCTGGAGCTGTTCCCATGATCCTGCTATTGTCCAGCCTCCTGGCTCAGAAATGGCTGTTGTGTTCCATCCCGAGGGCAGCTGCAATTCCATGCGAGATTGTTATTTCAGCTGGAATATTATTCTGAGATCCATACTTTCGATGAAGAGAAACAGTGGATTTTTGTTGCGAGAGATTGAAAAGCATGGTTCTTAATAATTATGATAGGAATTAAGTGAGCTCCTATACTGTACATGGGCATTTTTGGACACTGTGTTGCATATTCTGCTGCACCTGTTTAAATACACTCTAATAGGTTTATTCCATGCTGAAAAGAGAAGAGAGAAAACACAAGGTTTCTGAAGAAGGCTTCTCAGCCGAAACATTGTGTTTTCTCATTTATTTATCCATTTATTCTTCACAAAGTACTGTATTTCTGTTATTCTTCTTGTAAAAAAGCTCTTTAGTATCCCTCCCTCCCTTAAAATCAGCTTTGGTAAAAGATACAAACGTTGGAGCAGAACTTGTGCAGTCTTACCATACTTGCGGTGAGTCTTGTAAATAACGCTGCAAACTCGCGATCAAACACAGCACAATGCACGATTTTCTTTGTAAATGGGCTGTATCATACAATATTGCCATGTTTACGTTAAACTAGATAGGGCCTGATTAGTTGAAAATGTGCTAATTACGAAACCAAAATTATAACATTTACACTGATTATATTTTGCTCGTGACTTGTTTATGTGTCAGGAACAGTGCGTGGGTTTAATCTGAGTTAATCAGCTTTTTCAGAGTTGAAAAGAATGCACGGATGGAGTTCAGAAGTAAATATGTTATAAATCTACATCATTTTTAACTATCATGTTTTTGTAAACAGTTTAAAAAATAAAATTTGTGGCACCTTTGACTTAAAACAGGGCACGAATTGTTTGCTCAGTGCTCTCCACAAGAAAGGAGATCAGGGAAAAAAGGCTCTGGGTTTTACGGTCTTTGGTATTTTATACCATCTGGCATGTTTTAATCAAATAAATTTCAATCACTTAAACATGTTCAAGTTGAAGAATGGTTATGCCATTAAAATTTCTGATTTCTGTAGCATCCACATACACAAGTTTGCTGTATTTTATTACGTGTTCACAGGACAGCCCTCGCCAGGAAAGAAAAGTGTTTGGAAGAGAGAGCAATGAGCTATTTGCATAATATTCCCCTCTATTATATGTATTTTCCTGTCTATAAAAAACCTGTTTGCTCTTTATCCAAGTGTATGAATGTTTTGAGTTTTGGGCAGATATACAGTGTATCACTTTGTATTTAGAGATATAAAATGAATAAATGAATAAATGTGCATTGGGAAGACTAATCTAGACTAATCTGAACATAAAATATGAAACAATACTACATTCTGCTCCTTATTATTCATATATACATAGACACTTCCTTTAGATTGCGTGATTTAAAAGTATATCATCTGTGCTTCATATCATTTTTCTTATGATTCCATTCATGTAAACAATACTTTTAGACGTTTGGAGTATAATAATATGTGTAAATTATTTTTTAAAATGTTGTGGTCATTTTATGTTACAGTGATTTCATCATGAGATCCAGTATTATGTCATATTTTTTTCTTTATCGTACACTATGTATTGCATTTTGCATGGTTAATATTTTACATTTCCTTTAATTCACCCTTGATAAAGGCATCAGCTTTATATTGTACATTAACAAGAATATATTAATTTCACATGGATAATTTTAAATCCACAATTTATTTTCATTAACACACATTTATAAAAGAGAAGAAAAGTTATCAGATGTGCCTTTTTGTCTATCATCAATTTATATTTCACCTTTTTTAATGACATCATTAAACACAGAGTCATAAATCGGTTTCTTGGAATGCTTCAGGAAAAATCTAAAAATATTATCCTATACATAATTATATATGTGAAAGAAAAAAGTTTGAAATTTACATTTAGAGTGGCCTTAGGTCTCACCATCTTCATAATCTTTCAACTGATCTATTGATTTATTTGTTTAGGCTGGAAAAGGAGTAAAATTCTCTAGTTCATTTCAATTGTATTTCAGTTTTATTTTGTCTTCTGGGTGGTACATTGCCAGTAGGATGAAAGTAAAAGTAGGATATGTAATAAAAAAATCCAGAGCAAAAGCCAAAAGAAATACCAAAAGAAAAAATAAAAGGTTGAGACGCATAAAAAATATGGGATAGGAGGTAGACTGCAAACGATTTCCCTGTCTTGTACAATCTTTTATTATCCTAGACGTCAGATTTTTTCCCTATTTTAATGAAACACATGCGATGCCTAACTCAGTGGGAGAAATGGGGTGTGTCAGTCTCCTTCAAGCTCAGGGAGACAATCCAACACACTTGTGAAGGACACAGAGGTTTCAGTGACCTTTGTGCCAGACAGTACGCGAAAAGCAGTTGCTAGTACTTGACATAACCTTGCACTTAGGAGCGGATTAAATTTGCAAGACCTGCTATATCTTTGTCTGGTAGATTGCATCTCCTTCAGCATCATTATTTTATTTGCTCAACTGTCTTTCCCTTTGAGATACCACGCTAACACATTGATCGCCAACGTTTCAGTGTCTGACTTTTTATTAGATGATGATTTCCCTTTAATGTGCTGCCAGATGCAACAGGAATAATCACGAGGAATCTGCATTCGATTTGAAAGACAGGTTCTTCAAACCAAAATGAGAGACATACATAAAGTAAACACTGTGCGTCTTGAGATTCTTAAGTAATGAACTCATCAGTAAACCCCCAATATGCTCACAACTCTGCATAATGCTCATACTTGGAATAAAAGCACACTGTCCATAATCCATGGAAATAGCAGTCATGCCTTTATAGTTATTTATTTAATAAATACAGTCTCCCTATCCAGTCTGCTCGCTCATTGAAAATACTGACACTGTCAACCGGGGCTTCATTTACTGGCAATACTAAACTTTCAGCATGGTCAGTGAGTTCTTCAGCAGAATCAGATCAATACATGGGGATAGTAGATCCCATTTGTGATTTGTTTGGCCAGTGTTTTGATTTATCCAATTGTTTTAAATTTGTCTCCTATTTCAGCCAAGGCGTTTTTTTTACTGCAAGCACCCGTCTTCACAGCTTTGTCACTAAATTCACGTACTGTATGTGTTTTCAGCCAGCTATTCAAAATTGGTTCCACCTACTGTATATTATATAGTTTGCATAGATGCTGTTTTGTAAAATCTTTTAACACACTCTTGCAGACTCATAAAATGTGAAAACAATATATTCGAACCTAATTCTGATAAACACTCCTGATAAATATCTGATAAATACTCCATTCATGATTTACAGGTTTCATTTCCTGGGTTCCACACTTTGTCCTCTAGAAACATGGACCTGGAACACAAATCGAAACAACCTGACATGGCATTAAAAACCCAGAACAGGAGGAACAGCTTCATACACAGGATTGTGAGAGTGTGGAACAAGCTTCCCAGCCATATTGTTGAAGCCGATGAACCCTGGAATCTTCCAACAAAGAGCTGGCCGAGACCCTTGGATCAATTAACTACTAACAAAGTGTTGCATGTTTGCAACCCCATTGTGTTCTTATGCAGATGTTATTTAAATATTTAAATAAACGTGTATACAGTCAAAGCTTCAAAACAGTTGTCTGTAGCTGCTAACTTTGACTTTATATAAATAAAGCAGAATGAGAATGTAGCTGTCCTTTCCAGCATGTAAAGAGAGGGTGAGAGTGAATTACTATTCATTCCCATAATTCATAGGCACTGCTTGCTCTTAAAACACATCATAAACTGGAAAGGTGTTCAGAGACAGATGCCCACTCATTATACATATTAATATCATGTCCTACACTGGTATTGAGATTGACATGGTAGACATTGGTTTCCCTTCCCAGACTGCAGAATGTACTTCAGATGTCTGGGAATTTCAAAAACAATGCAAACAATCCTGTTCCCTTCACTTCCAAATGGCTTTGCCAAACATATGTGATTTTGCAGTAGCAAAGCTCGTTGTATAGGACGAAAGAATTTGTTCATTATGTTGTGCCACCCAGAACATGCAATAAAGACTATAACCAAATTAATGTTCTCATGAAAATGTGGTGTACAAATATTCTTTGGAAGCCTTGGTTATTGAACAAAGAAATACAGTGGCTGTGAAAAAGCTTTAAGTCATGTCATTAAAAGCTGGTTTCAGTTTTGGTAGCTAATGGTAGAGATAACACCTGACTATAGGAATGAAGTACTCCAAAAACATAACCTTTTCTTCTGGAAACACAATTACATTCCTATCAGCAGAAAAGATCTGTTATTTTGGTACCAGTACAATGCAGTGCATTATAGACGTAAAGTGTATCACACATCAAATTGACTCTCACTATTATTATTTTACAATAACTGGTCTTGTTGACATCTTGATAACTATCAAGTGAGTCTTTTCAATTCACCCATGATTTCCACGTGGTGTTTGTCGAATTCTGAATTAAAACTCATACAGCAAGTACCAGGACACTATGACACATCAGACAGCCTTAACAGAAATTAGTTCTTAACATTACACTTAGTCAGCATGAACATATTTACAGCATTGCTTTCATTAGATTTACTCATGCAACTACAGTTATGAGTTTGCAGTAGATGCTGTTTTGTTAAATCTTTTAACACACTCTTGCAGACCCTTAAAATGTGAAAACAATATATTCAAACCTAATTAAAACACCATCATCAAATGGTACTGTAAAACAAAAATTTTAATAACTTTGACATCTGAAAGGGAAACTAATCTTACCAATAAAAAATGTTTTAACCAGCACAATAAATGTGAGATTTTCTTACGCGGATTGCCAGTTTAATTTCTGTGTCTGAGAGCAGAGACATAAATCATAAGGCGTCCTCTTCTGCTGATCCCTTCTGGTCTTTGGCTGGTGGATGTGGCACTCATCGTTAGAAAGAGTCCTGTTTTTTTTTCTCCGGAAGAATTACATGGTCAGGCATTACCACATAATATTTTGTGGTACATAGTTTGGGGAAAACTCTATTACACTGGCCGAGCTGTCTAACTTTCAAGGGCCTCTTTCTTACATCTTTAATTAAATTAAGCGCAAGTCCCTCTATTCTCAGACTTAAGTTTGGCATCTCTACCTTAGCAATACTGTAATATCTGGTCTGAAAGTAGGAAATGACATAAACTTTGGTTAGAAAGTATTCTGTTACACCCAACAGTATGCTGACAAAATCATTTATATAATATAGACATTAACTAACTTACGACCAAGGATTTATTGCAGTTATATAAATACTGCTCACAAGACCCAAAACTATGCCGGCTGTGGCCTGCGAGACACGAGGACAACAGCTGAAAGACACATCTATGCAGGGTCAAGTCAAGAGCAACCAATTAGAACTGTAGGCGATCAATAAATTTCACCGAAGCGCAGCGCTACATTCAGAGTTGGTTAATTGTAAGAAAACTGCTTAGAGGTCCCACATGCTATGCTTTGGTCTCTCAGTATGGAATTACTCCCAACATCTTACATGTTTCACCCACATTTATCCATTACTGTTTCACAATTAACGCCCTGTGTGCTGCAGGTACACCCAATGTAAGAATAAATAGAAACCATAACCAGGTCTTCCTTGTGGCTCCTTTCTATCTTGCTAGTAGTCAGAAACCTTGCTTTTCCAGAGAATAGGAACAGTGCGCTATCAAAGAACAATTTTTGATAAGGTCAGGACATGTCTTCGATGTTTCATCTACTTTAACAACTTCAGTCAGTGGTCAAATGAAAGAAACGCGGGACTCAGAAGAACATTTGTCAGTAATAAAATAATGGGGAACCAAGGTTTGTGAATCTTCTGTAAGATCTTTAATCAATAAGCAAATAGGGATGTCCCTTCTATTGCCTTTGCTAATAGCACTAAACTAAGACACATATTGACGTCTAAAATATTACAGACATCTGTTTGTATTTGTGGGAATTAGCCAAGATCTTAAAATAAGACCCCCCCCCCCCCCCGCCCGCCTCCCCCAATATCATTGCTCTCTTATTTCCATCTCGCTGAGGAACATGTGAAGATTTCCAGCCTGTCGGTTCGCTCTGCCTGTTTCTCTAGGCAAGGATTTGGCCATTTCTTGCGGTCGTTCTTTAATCAGTCCTCAACAGAACAGCACTGCCATCAAATGGAGTATAAAAAAAATTGGAGACATAAAGGAGAATTTTGGGTGTCTTAATGATCATTAATCATTAGCATGTGTTATTTTCTTTTTTTTTTTCAGTTTTTTGACAACTGTGCTGTCATGAGAATTAATGATTCACACCCCACACATCCTCCCCACTTGCTTGTCACAGAGCCCATTTCTAGTTAAACCAGCCTCAGTCAGTATTCAAGCGCTCATCACGAAATCCCAACGCTTTAGACATGACTCTTACACCCAAGGATTCTTTTAAAATTGCACACATCACAGGTTTGATGAATAAATGCAAGACACAGCATGTGCATGATGTTATGAGTTTGCAGTTATCATTTGCAGTCCAATCAAATGCAGTTATTAATCAATATAGGCTGATATTGTTATCAATTCCTCTTAAATGAGCAATACGTAAAGAAAAATCAGATTATAATAAAAATAGGCCAATTTGTGAAATGCACTGTGCAGTGCAGTGTCAAAAAGTCTTATTAAAAGTAGGTAGAAATGAACTCCTACACTAACCAGCAGATTACTGCACTTCTGAGTTAATCATTTTAAGTTGTGATTGATTTTGCTGTTTCTCACATACAAAACACACAAATAGTATTATGGCAAGCAAATATTAAAAATATATATTTAATTGTGCTTTTAAATTGCTGTCACGTAGAAGTACCATCAGCAATATCCTTCAAACTGCAGTTAATGGTTCTTTTTTGAAAATATGTTTTTCTCATTCGTGACCTGCAGGGTTAAATCCGTTTTGGTGTGACTCCGAATAATTAGTCCTTGGCGAAAGCGCAGTGGTTTCGGAAGGAGAATGTGGGTGCTGTAATTCAAGGCCAGGGCGTTTTTTTCCATTGTAGTGGCTCCATCTCTGTTGTGTGTGCACATGTGCTCCAGTACAGATGTAGCAGCAAATGAATGTCAGACCCTCTGGTATGAGTTCAAATTTCCTGGAGGTGTTGGAATGTCTGTAAAACAAAAAAAAAAAAGCCAGTTGTATTTTTTTTGCATTGAGTTTTTGTTTTTTAATTCTCTGTTAATGTGCATTTTCTTGTCCAAAACAGAAGCCCATGTAGGTACAACAGTAGAGACATGAACAGACAGAGATATTTCTAGACAATACCACTCCAGCTTACCCAAGACGCTTTAAAGTCTTTGTACTTCTTATGGGGAGGAAGTTGAAAATATGAGCAATCCAGGGCTAAAATTCATTCCTATAAGTCAAAATAATGGTGGACCACAAGCAACTGCAAACCCCACCAAAAGAATCACTTTTCTTAACCCAATGTCGATTGTAAAACTTTTGTTTAACAGAATTGTTTTCAAAGACAATACAATATTTGTTATTCACCCTTTGAAGGCATTCATAACGACAGTCGTCATAATTCCAGGACAGAAGTAAAGAAGAATGAATTTTCACATGGCAAACTCATTAGCATCACAGCAGACATCAATAGTGACATTGACGTCTGGCAGCACTCGTGCCTCTGGTGACTATTACAAGCAGAAGGTAGAATTACAGAAACTGACGCACCTACAGAGAGATCTTAAAAACGCTCCTAGTACTGAAATTAAACTTTGAAGTTTTTATTACAGGCACATACAGTACATACAGTAAGTGAAAAGAAATAGGAAACTACAGATGATATGTCCAGAGACAAGAAGTGACACAGGGCTAATTGAATTGAATGTGATTGCTTTCACTTTGTATATCTGCATGTATAATTTGTAATTGTCCAAAATAGATATCCCCACTCACCCACTTTATCTTATTGTAACAGCAGGAGTGCTGAAGTAGACAAAAAAATTGCTGGACTAAATTTCAGCAGAGACTCCTATGAATGTTGCTGTTTCTTTGAATGATGATATTTCTGCAGATGTAGCTATTTCTGTGGGTGATACTGTTTCTATGAATGATGATGTGTCTGTGGATGATACTGTTTTTTGGATGTTGCTGTTTCTGCGGACAGTGATGTTTCTGTAAATGATCCTATTTCTTCGTACGATGATGTTTCTGATGATGATGGTTTTCCTGTGCTCATTCAGCTTCTGTGAATGTTTCTCCGGTACCACATCTGTCCAATGTGGACAAGACAGAAACTCGTCTTACTCACTTGGCATTTTTCTATGTTGAAATAGTTTGATCTAACTTGGAATTGTGTTGTCCTCAAAATAAATAAAATTAAAAATAATATAATATGGGGACAAAAAAAATTGTCACAAATTTAAACTATGGCACTATCTCAAGTATAATTTTATATATTTGAATATCTGTACAGAAAACATACAGTACTGATTCTGTTGTTTAAGTCTTTATGTGTTGTGTAAAATTACCAGTGCAATTGGATAGTTTCAGGAAATCTTGAACTAATTTGCTTAAATTAACTAATTTTGTGGATATGTCTATGGATATCTTCATTAGTGAGGATTTGTTGTCAAAGGATTTTGATTTGTTTTTCCCACTTAATGCAAAATGTATTGGGTTTTCCAGTACCTCAGAATTCAATATTCTTTTCTGAGAGTTATTTGAATAACATAACATATTTTAGTCTTCAAACTACTAGATCAATTCTTGCCCTGTTCAAGGTGTCCCACAGGAGCCTATTGTATTTCCAGTATTATGGTATATTTTATAATGTTATTGACTTTATTTTGTCAGAAATACCATAAAAGTACTTTTAATAAGACCTTTCCTGAAATTCCTAACTGACTTGTAAGCAGTTGGCTCCTATTTGCATTATACTGCCACCCAAGTGACTTCTTATATTGGCAGCAGTGTGACAATGTAGTTCGGCTTTAGACACGAGTTCATATCCCAGGTGCAATGCTACTGTTCTATTACTGAGCAAGATTAGAACTGCTCCACTTAGATTACCTCAATAAATTCTCTGCAACACACTGTACAGTACATGTGTTTCCATGTAATTACTATAAATGAGAATTGGTTTTCAACTGACTTACATATGGAAATGAAATAAAGGCTAGCAATTAAGATCTATAATCCAGAGTTAAATTAAATTTGAAGTATTATAGATATTATTTTTTCTCCAAATGTCACAAATAAATCTTAAAAGAAAGCTACTAAATTAGCTACTCATTGGCACACATTGGCTTGTCTTCCGAGCTCAGCTGGTTAACTCTGAAGAAATTAAACTCTGTTTTTAGGCTGCTTACAATAATTTAAAACCTTTCCCTCTTTGAAACTTGTGTTTTTGAATTCTACTTCATACACCTACAGTATGTCTGTATATTAAAGTGTCTTGGGAAAGGATGTTCTGTTAAATTAAGGTGAAAAAGGAGGTTTTTTTTTCTACAGACCTGAATTCTGCATTTCCTTCTTCAATTTGTATGAGGATATTTTCTATTTTTATCAATATTAACACTTTACAACTTCCATTAATCTGAAGTTTCCTTTATGGTGCTTTTAAAAACTTTCCATTATGTTTGCGGCTGTCTAAAGTAGTCCTGAACTTGACCCACTCACCAATTACACACTGTAATCTTAGAACTTTCTGTCTTGTTGTCTACAAAAGTCCTTGTCTTCAACCAGGAAGTGTGTCATAGTCTGAGTCTGTATTTTCATTCTGGTCATTTTTTACATTTTCTACGCCAGTTTAACCTGTGGGATGAAATGGTAGTACAGTTGTTAGCATTGAGTCCTTGCATTGCTAGGAGTCCTGGGTTCGGTTCCTGGCGTGCTACAGTATCTGTATAGAGTTGATATGTTCTCTCTGTGTATGCACAGGTTTCCTCCAGGTGCTCAGGCTTCCTCACACAGTCCAAACACATGCTGGTAAGTTGATTGGGCACTGGGAAAATTCCCCTTGGTCTGCATGTGTGCACGTTCGTGTCTGTGCCCTGCAATGGACTGGTGTCCCATACAGAAAGCACCCTGCAGTGTGCCCGGTGCTTGCTGGGATGGGCTCCAGCTCCACTGCAGCCCTGTAGTGAATAAAGCAGTGAGGAGACGGGTGAATGGATGGTTTCAGAACTGTGTGCAGTTTGTTTTAATAAACACGATCGGCGGTGTACAGGCTCACCTAAGTAGTTAAATAAAACAAAACACTCCATTTAGAAAACCTTCTGACTACCTGACTTTTTCTTTCTTTTTTTTTTGTGCGTGTGAGCGTTAGGGGTTTTCCAATGTAACAAAAGTCGAAGAACATTTTTTCTCTGCTCCCTAAATAGAATTGGTTCTCTTGCAGCCTTCCTGTTTAGTGCTACCACCTTAGAAGGACCAGCTCCGCCTTTCCCTTTAGAGATTTTTTAAAACACAAATAAGCATTCTCTAACGACACTTAAAGTCACTGTGTGATATAATTACAAGCAAATTAGATAATATAATTGGACCTCCTACCAACAGTGCAGGGCCCACCGCAAACCCTGGCTGCACGCAGGAGATGCTGAAAAGCTGGAGACGCTATCACGACAGCTAGCTGTGCCCACCACCCGCTGGGAGCCTGTCAAGTCGACACCCTGCTGCTTCGCTCCTAAAAAAAAAAAACTGACTACAAAAAAATCACCTCACAAGTGGAACTGTGACAGCTCAGCCCTGAAAATGTGGAGTGGATTAATGTGGCATGCAAAGCAAATCACTCTGAAAGCTCGGCTGGGAAAGTGCATTTTAAACACACTCTGTTTTAAGAAATGCAGCGAAGGAGTCTCGGAAATACGCAGCCTGCATGTGTTGCTGGTAAACCCAGAGGGTGTTTGGGAATGGTAATGATCCATGGGGTGTAAACGCTTTCAAGAGCTGTCTTCCACACAGATATTTCATAGGCCTGTTTTCTGCAGGCAAACTATTTTGATCTTATAGCTGTTTTCGTGCTTATATATTACTCAGAAGATACCTACTGTATACAGTGGCAGTCAAAATTAACTACTACTTTTATATAATTAATAAACTAGAACAAAGAAAGGTAAAATGAGTACAAATGTTGATTTATTTCTCAAAAGAAAGTACTGTACATCAGTAAGTTTTCCTGATGGCTTACTGTATAAAATCAACCTTCCCCAACACACACCTTCATCAATAAAAGCTGTACTGTACATATCCTGGGCATCCTGTCTGGCAATATTAACAGTGTATCAACCCTCCTTCCATTTTGTTCAGTTCTGTTCATGCTTTATTATCCTCTGAGGGAAATTTGTTTAACGGCAGAGCCCAACACAACAATACAACAAGCACAGACAAACATCATCAACAAAGATTAAAGTACAACGGTGTTTCAGCAGATGAGAGTGTTATTTTGCAGAGGAGATTAAATACTTCCTAAGTCTATTACTGTTACACCTGAGGACACAGAGGTGTGCCCCAGATGGGGGGAGTGGAGGGGGTTGAGCTACAGTACACTCTCCATAATACATCCATTCAGCTAAAGGGGCTGTTTATACTGGTAGATGATACCTTTTTAAGTTTCCTGCCCTGCTCGTATTCTAGGTTTACAATGGGCTTAATGTCAGCTTAAGGTTTTATAAACCACTGCTTTGTCGTCTCTGCATTTTATGTGTTTTAGCTGTATCCCAGCTCCATGTTTAAGGTCATTATCATGTTGAACAACAAATACTTCACCTACAAGTAGCCTTCCTGAGACTTCTTCCTTAAGTCTGTTGAGGGCGAAGTAATGTGTTTTTGTTTTCTGTCAGCATTTTTCCCGATGAACAGATTTAATGGTTGCTTTTTCCTTGAAGTAGTTGATATAGTGCTACAAAATCTACCTATTGCCTTGATCAGTTGACAGAATTTAGATTTAGAAATCATTTTAACTTTAATTTGAATCCATGCTCACCATCCTCAGAATACATCTACTGTCTTTCTTTTAAGATATACTTACCAATTGTTATATATGGAAAATAAAATGTCTGCAATATTCCAAATTAAATGTCTCAGTGAATTATAGAACTTAATTACTGCACAACCTGTCTTGACTGGCTTTGTGTTCTTATGGTAGTTGCATACCTTAGAAATTAGAATCTTATGTAGATTTTAATTGATCCAAGAGTGATATCAGTTACTTCCACTTTCCTGTTTGTGTCCAATCATTTTTCAATTAGATGCACCTCAGAACAAATAATGAACATTTAATAAACTAGATCTCTAGATCTCTAATAAACTAGAAGGTATGCTTGCTGCAAGGGAAGAAGCAGAGGTTTATGTCACAGCTAAAATAAAAAGAAATACCGTAAATGAAAGAAAAACATCTGCGAAGGAGAGCCTTCCTTAGGTGTGTGGGGGAAAGAGCAGAGATGCTGTATGAAGGAATGAGACATGGTGGAAAAAATATTCAACCCCAGAGGATGTCCCACATCCAGATCTGCATTCCACCTTCCACTCCAACACCCCTTCAATTCCCAGGGTCAATGAACAAAACATCTCCATTTCACAGGGTGACCGTTCAGCTGAAACCTCTATCAGACCTGCCTGTCATTTTCACACTGCTGACCACCTGATCTCTACATCATCTCACACTGCTGACCACCTCATCTCCACATCATCATCTCACACTGCTGACCACCTGATCTCTACATCATCTCACACTGCTGACCACCTCATCTCCACATCATCATCTCACACCGCTGACCACCTGATCTCTACATCATCTCACACTGCTGACCACCTGATCTCTACATCATCTCACACTGCTGACCACCTCATCTCCACATCATCATCTCACACTGCTGACCACCTGATCTCTACATCATCTCACACTGCTGACCACCTGATCTCTACATCATCTCACACTGCTGACCACCTGATCTCTACATCATCATCTCACACTGCTGACCACCTGATCTCTACATCATCTCACACTGCTGACCACCTCATCTCCACATCATCATCTCACACTGCTGACCACCTGATCTCTACATCATCTCACACTGCTGAGCACCTCATCTCCACATCATCATCTCACACTGCTGACCACCTGATCTCTACATCATCTCACACCGCTGACCACCTGATCTCTACATCATTTCACACTGCTGACCACCTACCTGATCTCCACATCATCATCTCAGACTGCTGACCACCTGATCTCTACATCGTCATCTCACACTGCTGACCACCTGATCTCTACATCATCTAAGACTTCTGACCACCTGAATCTCCACATTATCTCACATCACTGACCACCTGATCTCTACATTATCTCGCACCGCTGACCACCTGATCTCTACATCATCTCAGACTGCTGACCACCTGATCTTTACACCATCATCTCACTTCGCTGACCACGTGATCTCCATATCATCTCACACCGCTGACCACCTCATCTCCACATCATCTCACATCACTGACCACCTGATCTCCACATCATCATCTCACACTGCTGACCACCTGATCTCTACATCATCTCACACTGCTGACCACCTACCTGATCTCCACATCATCATCTCAGACTGCTGACCACCTGATCTCTACATCATCTCACACCGCTGACCACCTGATCTCTACATCATCTCACATCACTGACCACCTGATCTCCACATCATCATCTCACACTGCTGACCACCTGATCTCTACATCATCTCACACTGCTGACCACCTACCTGATCTCCACATCATCATCTCAGACTGCTGACCACCTGATCTCGACATCATCATCTCACACTGCTGACCACCTGATCTCTACATCATCTAAGACTTCTGACCACCTGAATCTCCACATTATCTCACATCACTGACCACCTGATCTCTACATTATCTCGCACCGCTGGCCACCTGATCTCTACATCATCTCAGACTGCTGACCACCTGATCTTTACATCATCATCTCACTTCGCTGACCACGTGATCTCCATATCATCTCACACCGCTGACCACCTGATCTCTACAGTCTTCCTGCCCAAAGCTCCCTTAACAACCCACAGCCACCACACCATCTTAAATATAATTTAATAGCTCCTCTGAATACCATGTAATGGTGTAAAACTGGTTCCAAAAATATGTTATTTCCCCCTTTTGTTAACACACAGAATGTGGACATGTTACCATAGCTCGTTTTTCTCATTACACTCTTATCCTCAACAAAAGAGTTAAATAAATGTTGTGTATATTGATACATCCTCAATATAGACTTTGATTTTATACAATCTGCTGTGAGACTACATTTATGCAATAATTTTGGCTAAAATGTGTATAAAACAAATGCTAAACAAATAACCAGAATGTGGCACCCAGACTTAAGAAATATTCTGTTTACATGTGTTGTAATTGAACTGAGATCATTACTGGTGATTGCAGCTGGGATTTTACAAAGATTACCAGGGAAATACAAATGTATTCCCCACACATGGAATTTGTTAACCACAGCAGCAATTTATCATTTTTAATTAATTGTACTCATAGTAGGAATTCAGAAGTGCAATGTCTGATGCACTGGAAAAGAACCTACTGTTAGAGGGCTTCAAATGAATGTGGACTATTCATGCTATCTAACCCATTTGATTGTTTGGACTTAATTGATCGGGGCATCTCGTCCAGCCATTTTCTGAAAGACGTGATGCAGATTGGTCCATACTCCCACAACCATTTGTGTAAAGAAGTGTCCCACGGTTCATGTTCCACTGTTCCACTAGAAATTTATCTTGAGACCAATATTGTACAAAATGTTCTAAATTTAGTCTTAGTATCCCCGATTGTACAATTTGAACATAAAATACTATGAGTTAAATTGGTACTTTTAACCATGTATCTGTGGCAGGCCAACTTTTAGCAATTACTCTGAAAACACAGCGATATTGTTCCCCCCCAAACTGGCAGATTTTAATTTTTCACTTTTTTAAAAAACTGCAGGCAAACGATTGGCAGGCAGGCACTCTGGAGATCTGGCGGGGAGAGACCTGAGTCCTCTCAATGCCAAATCTGAGAAGCGCTGAGGAAGGAACGCAGGTCATAAGGGCCAAGGGGCTCAACTTTCTGACCCTCTGACTGGACTGGACGCAGGGCCCTGACCCATTGGGAATACTGTGAAAGATGTGGTGCTCACACTCACCACCAGGTGGAGCAACCTGAAAGGACACCTGGGGTGAAAAGAATGGACATCACAATGACTGGTGCCAGTCTGATGAAAGTTGGCATACATTCCTGCTCCATGGCCTGGTGTGTCCAGCCTGATCTTCAGCAGAGGATGTGACTTTGTGAGCAAGAGAACCTTCAACTCCACACGAACATCACAAGAAGCCAGTGCACCTTCCACAGGTCAGGAGTCGTGGGCAGAGCACTTTCGTGGGTTCACGAGCCCCACTATGTGCTACAGCAGACACACTGTGGCGACTTAAAGGCATGTATCAAGGCTACAGGATCGCAGGACTTTAATCAAACAGTGTTATACAGATGGAGAAAAAGATTCCCAGTGGATGCTTCTAACATGACAACACAGGTCAAAAGCAACGCAAAAGTTTCTGGCTTCCACAAGAGGAATCATTTCATAACCATCAACAACACTGAAGTTAGATCCACAACTTCACGAAGCTGATGTTGGGAGCCTGTGAGTACAGCCTCAGTCTTCTCTCAGTTTAGTTTGTCATTTTTCCAAAATGTTGTCCAATATGATAAAACATTAATGCATTTATAATTGAGTAAAATTATATATTATTCAAATGTATAATATTAATATTGTACACATAACTATGTGCACATATATATTGTATGTTTATATATACACTGTATAGAAATTTCAATTTTCTTTCTGTCAATTAATTAACAATGTGTGTTACAAAAATTGCAAAGACATTTTGCAGCTTTTTTCAGTAAAGTCAGTAATATTTAGCATTATCATTCCATTCTGCTACTTAGTTTATAGTCCACTACAGAAACAAAATATTCACTGCACCAGAAAACTATTTCCAGTTGGCTAAACAAAAATCAAACTGTGCCAAATATTCACTCTTTACAACTGGGAATCTGCTCGGTTGTGATCTTCACTCACAATTCTTTGGAAAAAGAATCTTTGAAAAAAGCTGAAGGAATAAAAAAAAAAGAGAAGACAGGAAATGCCATTGCTTGTAACCTACACCAAGACAAACACAATATCTTTTTCAACAAATCTGTTGGTGAGTGAACATTTTATAATACTTATTTTGTATTCATTAGATCAAAATATTGTCGCAAGTCTCCAATACGAAGTTGGTCAAGCTGAAACAAGTGGACAATAACAACTGGACAACACAGAAAAACAATTAGCACATTTGTATGTTCCACTAAAAAGACTAGACTAATTTAAAAAAAAAAACTGTCCATGAGGAAAAAATAGACCAACGCTTTGTTTAGATTAAAAACCTAAAAAATCGTCCACCTTTTAAACTTCATTACAGACAAATATTTTCAAATACAGTATATTAAAATAAAATGATTTTTTATGTTTATAGCAGGTTTTTAACTATTTTTTCACACAAGTTTCATACAAAATATACTATTTTTTTCATTTTTCGTACATCATACTTCTTAGAACAGAACTGAGAATATTATGGAATTTTTAACAGAAATTTGGGACAAAGGTCAGATCCTAATCTCTCCCACTTCTGCTCTCATATATATATATCTTGCTTTCTGAGCTTGCCTTTGCACACCCTTGCCTTCACCCACACTCCCCCCATCACTCCATGCACACTCTTGCAGCGGCACCCTGGCTCATTCCTCATGAAAGGTTGGGTCTGATCTGAGTTAAGTTCAATAGAATTTTAGTTCACCAATTAAATTCAGAATAATTTATTAATTCCATGAAGGGCAATTTAAGATAGATATAGACCAGTAGTAAAATAAATCAATAATAAATAATAAATCTACCAGTAATAACATTTAAAAAAATCTTTAGTACTGACTGTGAGAAATTAAGTTTCCAGTAAGGTGATGGACACTACCGTACATATTTCCCACAGTCACACATGAAAACAGACAAGTCTGGAATCATTCGATATGCTGCAAAAGCAAAAGCATAAAAGTATTTTTGCAAGCATGTAATTATTTTCTGTTTGTTCTCCAAATTCCTTCTAAAGGTTTCGATTTTAGGTTATGAGCATGTTTCTGTTTTCATAATTGAACCACTTATACCCAAATCAAAATATATATAATTGATGTAAGCTGTCTGTTCAACACGCTATACAGTACGCTATAGCAGAGGAAAAAAATCCCCAAACAATCTTTAAAGTATTTTCTTTAGGGGCTTATTCACAAGGAAATACAAACAACAATATCCATAATTGATAGCAGAAGGATTTATGAGTTAGGGGTGTATAGAGATACAGCACGTGTTCACTTCTTCTTTACTCAGAGTAAGAATTAAAGAGTCACAATGAGGAAAGGCACAGTGGTGCCGTGGTTAGCATTGCTAATATATGGGTTGTAATACAAAAAAACTAAAACACCAAGATCAAGACTAACCTGCGTCCCGCAGATATAACCTCATACAAATGTGCTTTAGGTGCCTGATACTGTATGTTTCTAACCAGTAGTGCAGGATTACCTTGCCTCTGCGGGTATATGAAATCTCAAGAAGATGTGATTCAACTAAGACAAACCAACTTCACCATATGCAGTAATGGCCACTAACTAAGCATATGAAACGTACCATATAATTAGATTTTCAGAAGGAGTTGAATAAAATTCCTAATGGAAGACTAATTCTCAGGGAGTTAGGGCACAGCTAGTACCTCTGCCCTAGTCTGATGAAACCCGGCACGCATCACCTGTTCTTCAACAGAGGATGTGACTTTGTGAGCAGGAGAGCCTTCAACTCCACACGAACATCACAAGAAGCCAGTGCACCTTCCACAGATCAGGAGCCGTGTGCTCATGCAGAGCACTTTCAGTTGGTTCACGACCCCCGAGTATGTGATGCAGCAGACACACTGTGGTCAAATAAAGGCATCTATCAAGGCTACGGGATCACAGGGCCTCAAATGGACAGTGTTATGTTAGGTGACACTTCTAACATGAGCTTCCAATGGCTCGGGAGCTTCCAGGTTGTTGAGAACACAGGTGATAGAGATTCAAGGAAACATGCACCTGGGCTAACACCTGGATAATGGACAGCAAGCACAGATGAATGCTTGAATTGGGTCTGGTGTAATTAGCAGAGTACCACAGGGATCTGTATTAGGGACATGTATTGATTATATCTTATTGATTTATATCAGTGATCGACATGCTGGTATAGTGACTAAACTAGTTAAGTGTGATGTCAAATACAAAATTGGAAACAATGAGTTTGAGGAAGTAACTTATAAGAACAATTAGGTGGTTATGTTAATACTGTATATCATGTACATATTCTAGACCGGGAAGCACATACAATGGTAGAATTTATAGTTAAAAGTCTAGAACTTACATTAAGGGAGGTTATGTTATAATTGTACAATACACTGCAATCGCCAGTATAACAGATCATGTCTGGAACACTGTGCTCTCTATTACCTGTTACATGTCACAGTTTTAGGCATCACGTTGGATGAAGATATTGCTGCTGTGGAATTAGTCCAGATGGATTCTTGGGCTTAAGGGAGTGCCCTACACTAACAGGCTGAAGCAAACAAGGTTTTTTAGTTTTCAACAGAAGACAGGGGTACCTGATTCAAGTATTCAAATCTGATTCAAATCCCCAAAGTCAACCCACTGAACTTCTTCAGAATCAATAGTGGCACATGAATTAGGTACAAGTAGAAACTAATGGAAAGTTTCAATCTTCAACTTAAAAGAAACTTAAACTGAGAGCAGGTTGTGCTTCTTCACACAAAAAATGTATTAAAATGAATTGAGTGTTGGAGCACTCTTCTCAGGTGTATACCAAAATGGCACTACTATCGCCTTTCAAGAAATGACTGGATGAGACCAGTGGATCAATAAGACTCTAGCAACCAAATGAGGTCAAACAGCCTCCTCTCATTCATAGGACTTCTTGAGTTCATTGTTCATTCATACTGTACACAGAGACTCACCTTAGTCAATGTGTAGTGTATGGGCCCTGAAGCAGGATATACTGTACATTTTAAAATACTTTGTTGAGATAGCAATCTGAATTGTATCCACTGTGTTCCTTCTTGCGTCTCTTTGTAACTATTTTTTTTTGCACAACTCAATAAGGAAATGCACTAATTGCACACTTGAGGATTTCTGAATAGATGCTGATTCTAGAAGAAAATGTTAGTTGACTGTAATACTGCAAGACAATAACATTGTTAAAATACTGAACATGTTCAAGTGCTCCTTTTAAAAAATGTTTCTAAATACCTGTGAAGATTTCACCCTCCAAATAAGGCTGAAGTACCTTTTTCATGCCCCATATAAATTATAGAAATAATTGACACAAACATAACCATTACACTTTTTTGGCCTCATCTCCAAACTACGTGGATAGTAACAGACATTCAGCATTCCAAGGGTTCACAGCAGTCCTGAGAGACACAACAACAAGGAAATCATCTGTCACTATGTTTTCAGGAAAGCACATATTTAATAACCATTCATTTGACCTAGACAGACTGACACAGTAAATTATTGTACCATTTGATCTGTTTCAGACCAAAATCCAGGAATAAAGTTATAAGGGTGGGTTAAGGTGGTTAAAGAATTTAGGACCCAAAACTCACATCACGTTTATAGCTGAACCTGAACTACAGAAACACACAGAAAGCGAAGAAGTCTCCACAGTGCATGATCTAGATATACTGTAACACTTGCCGCAAAGCAAAAAGCATTACAGATGAATAATAAAGAACAATATCCCCCTCTGCCTATCACATGCAGTTTTTGTTATTTCAGTTTACATCCCAGGCATCCATATGAAAGTTTCTTAAGATTTTTCTGCCAACTTAACTTTACTTCAAAGTCACAGCAGGTCTTATGCGTGTTGATGCATTAACACGGACGGGTCGTACTGTATCTCCTGACTGGACAGGGCACTCTGTTGCGCGTATGATAAACCCCACTGCCGCTGCATAATATTATCCAGGATCAGAATGACATCATGGGCTGTGCTCACCAGAAGTGACCACACATCACCCCTTAAATTAGTCTCTTCCTGGCTTCAGATAACTCTATTGTGTTTGGCACATTCCAACTGTATATTTGGTATGAGAAGCTCTATTTGTTTTTTTTGTAACCAGGAAGACAAAACCAGGGTTTCATGCTAGCTATTCTTGTTTTTTTTTTCATCTTGCTGCTGCTTTGTGTTCTTTTTATAACCCTTCGTGGCAGGCGGGCATCGCCCGTGAGGGAAACTGTGGTGGCTGAGGCGACTTGGAGCTGATTATTCAATGTGCTGGAAATTCCTGAGGCTCCCACATGAGCTACGGCCATAATCGATTACAAATATGTGGTCAAATGAGGAAAATAATTTTTTAGTGTCTAGAATTTGTAGACCGAAATTCTTGCTTTTCATTCGAACTGTATTTTCATCACCACTGGAAATGTCATAAAAACACCAGCGGTTCTGATGGGTGGTTGCCTGGGCCTCAGACACTGGTTTCTTCAGGAGTGCCGTTTCAGACATAACAATTTATAACGATAACGACTTCTGTCAGTCAGGATCTGGTACCAGAGAAATGTGTGGCCACTTGGACGTGTTTGACTGAGACAAAGGCTTATTCTACTTCCAGGAAAACGGGGTTGCGTTAGTAGTGTTGGTAGGGCTTCACCTCATGTGACAATTTGAACATTTCTAAAATGCAGGCTAAGGTTTGGTAAAATGAAAGGCAGCAAAGAAATCGCCCCTCACAAAACTCACGAAAAACAGAGAGTTTTCTGACTAACAGATGTACTATAAATACTACAATCTGGATTTTTTGTAAAAGTCACTGATGTGAAAGAGAGCCACTCATCTTTCTATTTAAGGACAAGTAAAGCTTTATTCCCTGCTGAAAGGAAGAGAAAAGAGCCGTTTTTGACCGTGGAGCTTTTTTGCTCCACACACCTGAAGGAGCTCCACGCCTGAAGTGTTTCTTTTCTTTTAGCAAGGAAGAAACCTTCACCCACTCTTTTTTTCTGAAATAAGAACGATACTACTGCTGCTCACCTTGTATTCTGTCTGCTTTACTTCTGACCTACTGTACTACCGCTCTGCTTCACACTGTCCATCGACTCTGTCCCTGGGGGCACTGAGATCAAGATGTTGTCTTCTGTCCCCTCCCTGTTGCCTGAGCTCCTCCTGTCTTTCTCTCCTTCTCCTAGTCCACTCTGCTCATCCACTGCTTGACACCAAAACTCAACCTTCATCAGTTGTTGTGCCTCTTGTGAGCACTCTTTCTCCCTGTTCTTCACTCCTGTGAGCACTCTCTCTATTCTTCACTCCTGTGAGTGGACCTGTCTCCCTGCTCTGTCTCTGATAACTGTGTGACGGCCTCTTATAACATTTCAACTCTCGATTATGTCTCCCCTAACAATCAGGATTGACCATCAGCACTGCTCTGCCTAACAATACAGAAGCAACGTGCTACCATGTGGTTTTAGATGTAATTTTTTGGGTTTAATCACAACTTTTGTACCCTGTATTGTAATATATTGTATGGTATGTCCATAGACTGTGTGTAAAGCCAGAACCATCATACCATATCGACTACCCGCATAACCTAACATTCTGAAACTTCATTATACAAATTGTGGCTGTATATTGTAAACGACCTTGGATGAAAGTGTCTTCTGAATTCCTGATTACACATTAGTACACACATATGTAAATAACCTTGGTAAACCTTGATGAAAGAGTATTTACTTCCTCTCTTGTTTTCTCGTGATGAATGTCCTTGGCGAAAAATACAGGAAATCCCAGGCTCTGTGCAAATATAACAGTGCAGTCTACTTTGTTTCCACAAGATGTCAGCACAGTCCATGAAATAAAACATAATACGGCTAACAAAGAATTATAATGTAGTATAACTGATAGTATTTTTTTTTATCTGTCATACATTCTTCACTGATTGAAAGTACCTACAGCATTAGAAGAATTGACAGACATTCTGTAGCTGTCCACACAGTTATTTGATAAAGTATGAAGCAAATCACATCATTACAAAACAGGTTTTATATACAGTAGCCTTTTTAAAAAGTATAAGAATGCATCCTTTTTTTTCATCCTTACTGAAGAGAAAAAAAAACTACAGTTTACCTACCTTTAGAAGACCTGAGGTAGAAGAACTGTTTGGCAACATTATCACCCTGTCGTCCGACCTGGTCGATGTCAGAAGCTCAGCAAGGCTGGGCCTGTTCAGTGCTGGGATGGCAGACCACCGAGGAAAACCAGTGCTGCTATAAGAGGTGTTGGTGGACCAGTAGGTGGTGCTCTTCTGTTTGCCCACTGAACTGTAGGCATTGCTGTGCCTTAGATGAGAAATGAAAATAAAGCTCCCCTTTATGTCAGCTGGTGTAGTGTAGCGATTTCTCAGTCCTCCAGCTGGTCTGTGGTGTGGTGGGGTTGCTGGCAGACAATGGCTGTCCTGTGTCAAACAGGTGGGAGCTGGACTTTGGTGGTGGGAGAAGGAGGTTCCCTCTCGCATGTGTGGAAACCTTTGAGATCATCTAGTGATAGAATCTACATAAACACAAGGAAACCTTCTTTTTCTCAAGAAGTGTTTTCAGTTAGATTATTTGCAATTATTTTCTGCCCTTTAAAAAAAACAGTTTAAATGATGCACTTTTCCCATCAGGCAATTTATTACTTAATGATATCAAACTAAAGAGCCTTCATTTCTAGGACGACTGTTTAAGTATGGCTTTATTTTATGTGGAGTGTAATTTTTTGTAGTTTTGTATGGTGACGCCAAAGACAAATTTCCACCCTTTTGGAAGGACAATAAAATTACAACTCATAACCAACATTTTGGGGGGAGGGGGCGCACCATCCACTAGGGGGCGGACTAGTATCGTTGTGAGACGGCTATTTCGTCCACCTTCAACAGCACTGTGATGACTCACATTAACGTGAAGAAAAAAGTTAAGACCTTGGATAAACACTAATGCATTTAAATTCCATTAAATGAGTCTGCAAAGCCAGGAATTAAAAACAGGAAGGACTGCTTCCTCCCTGTAAAGCTGGTACAACATAAGCTTTATTGAAATCCTCAAGTGAAGTGTCAAGTCTTTGATCTAATGACAAAGATTGCTTCCTAGCAGTGTGTTTAAGCAACAAAAAATATTTTTATTATGTCTTGACTATGCCCAAATAAATAACTTGAAACTTTTCTATGTCTGCGGAAGTTTTGAACTAACTTAAACTTAACGATCATTCCTGCATTCCAGTGAAAAAACGTGTCTTTCCTTAAAATAGGAAGAGAGGAATTATCCTTCACTGATAACATGTGGTCATGAATGCTGCTGGTCAGAGCTGACAATTCTTGTCAACACCTTTCAGTTACTCTATCAAATGCTCCACTGGTCTATTCATTCATTGTGCTTTAACTAAAGCTGGGCAGCATCCATTCTACTTAATCACTGGTATGTTTTCAGTTTTGTTGAATGTTACACATATTGGTTCCTAACAGAATTCATAACAAACCCTGGACTTCAATGTTGAAAGCACCAGCAGATCCAGTTCTATGTAAAAATAGGTTCGTCAGCAAGCGAACAGTCAAGGTGCAAGACAAGGTTAATTGCACACTGAAAAGAAAAAAGAAAAAATGCAAAAAAAACTAAGCTGTGCAGCCTCTTCAGGCATGCATTTTTAAAGAGAGTATATGCCATATAAAGAGAACACAAATGGGTAAAAATGTATTTAAGGAAGGGAAACTACATCCCCTTAAATTAAAAAAAGATCAAATTAATGAATTGGTCCGAAGGATTTATAACAGATAATGGTGTGGACTACTTGATTCTTTTCCATCACTTGATAATTCTCTTGTGGAGTAAATGTGGACCTGGTACCTTTTGGTTTAATAACCTCTCATTTTCCTGGGTAAGCCTACTTTTACTTTAACACCAGGGGAAAGGGAGGAAATGAGAAGAAGATTTCCATCGCCCTGTGTATGGTCCACTGGGATTCTCCTGAAGTTTACCTTTTCAAGTCCCCCAAACCACTGTTTACTAGAACGGAGAACTGTTGTGAGATAAACAATTTCTGTTTCATTTGCTTTGATGTAAATGGGGAATAAAGCTCTGCTAATAGACTGTGCTTGTTTTTCTAAAAACCTGTCTGGTTTTCAAACATTAGTGGTGGGTGCATGCAGCCTATGTACTGTATTTGTTATTTAATTACAGACTCTTTTAGGGACACACATGAATCTGATATCTTAAAACCTACGTTCAAAGTTCATACATTTTAATTTTCACTCTGGCAAAGAGTGAAAATAAGTGAGAGTGGAATCGTTTGGGTCACCAGAGTAACAATAAATAATTTCACATTGGGTAAGAAATGAAAACTGCGACTTTGTACACTTTGATGTGCGAGACATTTATGTCAATGATCTACAGTAAGTAGCATAGTATTAGCCTACATATACTGTAGTCTTGACGAAAACAACTGGGTTACCAGCAGCATCAGTCTGATAAAATTACTGCACCACAAGCATATGAGCTTAACTGCAACAAGCTCTGGCCCACATGTCTTTTATTGTGGCTTTAGGGGAGACACCTGAACACTTTAATTAACCTTCTCACGTGAAATCAGAATTTACATTAGGAAGCAGATGTTAATTTTACCAACATTTCCGTCATTTCCACACGAAAATACTAATTTCCCATGAAAACACCACGGTCATTTTCATGGGCATTCGAAACGCACATGCTCATGCACTGCCACTAAAAATAAACACTGGCGCAAACTGATCCAGTATGTCGTTTTCTACATTCAGAAATGTTTCTAGGGACATTAGCATTACAAGTCATCTTTTACCTTTTTGTAGTGATAAATTAACCTTCTGAATTTTGGAACCAGAACGTGGATGTGTACAGATCTGTGTACAGACATGACCTTTTATTACCTATGGATGCCTACAGTATAGATACCAGCACTGACCCGAATGTATGGTTTGCTTATAAATGCATTATACATCACATTCCTTTGTTTCCTAGTTCACCAGTGACAAGAGAGAAATTGGTTGTGTCTGTATATACAGTATCTGTACTGCTTTTAGAATTTTAATTGGCAAACATTTAACAAAAAGGAGATTTATTTTTGTTTCAGCATAACAGCACCTATTAATCATAATTTTGCCTCTATCAGATTACCATTTATTTCATCTGATTGAGTGACTTTGAAATATTCTTCATGTTCAGGAAACTACTAAAGAGAAATCACAATATTTTAAGGAACACTTAATTTGTGAGTTTACATTTTTCTCCCAATCAAAACTTGTACCTCCCTATCTTGCATCTACTGTAGGCTTCACTTAAACAGCTATGATGTTCTGCCAAATGTTATTGGACCAAACCAATGTGACTACATGATCATATCTGGACAGACACAGTATATTTATGAGAAGTTCATTTGTTATACTTGTTGATGAAAACAGACATACAGTATAATTTTAAAAGGTTTGTGTATTAGGAAAACTAAGTAGTAGATGGTGTGCTAATAATGAATAACTGAGATAATTATGATAAATTATGAAAGCTTGAACCTGAAAAGAACATTAATAATTAATCAGAACCAAACGTTGATAGAAATATATTGAAGAAACCAGTCTTGCTCAACACTGTTCTACAGTACATGTTTCTCTGGATGAACTGTTCACTTGGAGGTGACCTGTTCTCCCTGTGTTCCTTGCTCCGGGCGCTCCTGGTAGGTTAATTGGCTTCTGGGAAAATTGGCCCTTGGTATGAGTGTGTGTGTGTGGCTGTCTGTGTGTGCCCTGCAATAGACTGACGTCCCATCCAGTGGGTATCCTGCCTTGGGCTCTTTGCTTGCCAGGATAGGGTCCCACACGATCCTTTATTGGATAAAGTGGTTAAGAAATGGATGGAGGTCTGATTATATTGACTGGGAATATTGTGCTGTAAGATAAGATCACTTTATTAGCCATATACAATTTCTTGCATTAGGAATTTGTCTTTTGCATACCCCAGCTTGCGCTCCATGAGACACACAGACAGGGAGAGAAGCTGGGGGTCAGAGCGCAGGGTCAGCCATTTATACAGCGCCCCTGGAGCAGCTGGGGTGAAGGGCCTTGCTCAGGGGCCCAACGGAGTAGGATTCCTCTGCCGGCTGCGGGATACGAACCGGCAACCTTCCAGCCAAAGTGCCACTGCTCCGCCCCCACATGTACGAGGTGCCATGGCTTAAAGAAGGTACTGACTACAGATGCGAGGCCCATGTTCATAAGAGTAGGGTTATCACTCCCAGTGTGTGTCTATCTTCCACTGCGTTTGCGCATGTTGGAACAGATCTTTGACATACTTGGCTATGTATTTTACATGTTGACATACTGCACAGTGCCTTGCAAAAGCATCCCCCCCCCTTTAATAATGTCACCTATTCTTGAATTGCTGATAATCTAACATATAATACATTTTTAAAGTTAATATTTTTTTCTTTCTAGTTTGAGGACATTTATCTCCTTTCACCTGTATAAGTGCTCAGTTCAAGCATTTATGTTTTGATTAAACATTTTCACTTTAAAAAATGTGCATGCATCATTTGGAATTTTTTTTAAAAATGACATCACTGGAACAGGGTGAATACTTTTGCAGGGCCATGTATGTAAAGATGTGACAGGAGTCTACTGACATAACCATTAGTATGTCATACTAATTCAAAATCGAACCAGTTAAGGTTATCTGGTTTAATTTGTGTGAGTACCATAAGTACCAACCCCTTCCCTTTTGTCTGGTTTCATGTGATGTAACAGGTAAAAACTAATGTCTGTAGTTAAAAAGTGATTTGACAGATCTGTAAGCCATTGTGCCACAGGTGATCCAAAACTTTGCACAACATAGGACATTGGAGAAATGAAGACACATCGAACACTGTCTTGCTCGTACCACTTCTTCACGTGTTGAGATTTATTCACTTGTCATGCGGTTTTCCTTATATATAAGTTCCCTATAGAGCCTGCTTTCTCTATACAGTACCCACTTCTAAAGATTCCCACCCATTCCTGTTCTCACACATTCCCCTGGGGAAAGGAGTTCTGTTCTCAGACCCTCACGGAGGAGTACAAAATTAAGGAAAAACACTGAGCGTCAAGATTTTTCCAAAGCTACAGACATCTGAGCACGAACGTAAAAGAGTGTCTCACACATTTATACAACAAACAGCTGTCCAGTCAAGGCTGCTTTTCTGTCCTTGATGAGGGTGCCAGCAACACAAGAAAAACTTTCCAGAGCTTCATTCCATTTTTGTTTGTCCTAGAAAACAAAGGAAACAAACGCCAAATCATTATTTGGATTATAATGTTAAAGGAAAGCCCTTTCTGTTATCATCTGCAACACGCTGATTCCTCTTTCTTTACTTTCAAAAGACATGCTGTAAGCACACTTCTTTGATGAAAACCTTCATGAGAACGAATGTAAGGGTTGTAAAATAATTTGATTGACTGCCTGAAAGTAAGGGGTATTTACTGTACAGTGTGTTTGTATTTACTGTCCCTAGAATAAGAAACGTTGCAAACCCCGGCAAGGTTTGTGATGGGAATGAACGTCACTGAACAGAAATCAAGACATTGAAAATGAGTGGGAACTTCGAAAAGGCCGATTCAGAATTTAGCTAAGACACTGGGCTAATGCCCCTACATTTACAGTGCTGTGGGATCATTACTGATCAAATAGTAAAACCTTGTTTAACATTCCATCTGAAGTACGGGATCCTTATAGGACAGAGGAAAGAGCACCACCTAATGATACATATACGCCACTTTCAGCAGCAACTGGACTTTTCTTAGTGGTCTCCCACACCAGTACTGACCAGGCTGAACCTTGCTTATCTCCCAAGATATGATAAGATCAAGATACAAACTGGCACAACTGTTATGGAAGCTATAATCTTGGATCAAGTTTGTGTATTAATACAGCACCATAATTAAATAACTGACTGTATCCTGTTGACTTTAAAACTTGAAAATGAGAAAGGATCCTTCAAAAGTTGATTCTATTGTTTTATCTATATAATTCAGTTTTCCTATATAACAGCAATATGACAAAGAAAGGTGTATTTAGAATTATATATCTGGGATTATCATGAATCCAATTAAATTTCATAGCAAACCTAATCAACAGCAGAAAAAAATCATTTCTGAACATTTGAAAAGAAGGAAATTACAACAGTTTGCTTTGAAGTGCCTCTGTCGAGTTAATGCTTTTTTTGTGGCCCCTTAACATGAGAAGAATAAAATGCTTTATAGTTTACAACTCACAATACTCTGAAGACCGACATTAGCCACACATTTATAGTCATTTTTATTTTTTAATGAAGTGCAGAGTTTTGCTTTCCCAAGGAGTACTTTAAAATATGAAAACTCCCTCTGTGGTTGTTATTTTTTTATGGTTAATTGTTGTGTTACTTTTCTCCATTTCCAAAGCTATGGGCGGATGGTGTTGATGACTCACGTTTCTCTGCTGTAGGTTCAGAGGCTCTTCTCCACTTGTTTTCATCTCAATTTACACACTAGTGCCTTCCACAATCTATTTTTACAGGACGTTTTCATCTGGAGAACATGCCCAGTAAACACTGTGAACACTTGGGCATCCTACCCTGACTCCTTCCTGCTAGACTATGTTCTATAACCTCAGGATGTTTTCTTTGTTGAGGGTCCACTATCACTCAAAAACATTTACATCACTTCACTGGACTGACTTTCTGCTCTTCCAAGTTTTCATCTAACAATAAAACTGTTGTTTCCACACGTTCTGATCTCTGAAAGGACCACACAAATAACCAGAAACATCTTGTGAATAGACTCCAGGAAGCTTTTGATGCTGTCTTAATGAGTTGATTAACTACATTCAGCCTTATTAATCTTATCCACAAAGAGTACTCATGTGGTTCTGTCACACAATCCAACCAGTTTAAACTGATAGAGTTGTATTCTCTGCCCTTCACCTTAACAGATTCAGAAAAAACAAAACCATCTGCCGAGAAAACACAATATACATCTTTCAACTCGCACGGAAAATAACTTCTCAAAATACATCATATTATTTTGAACAATCGGCCTGTGTACAGAACATGGGAAATTCAAGATAATTAAACATGCAACAGTTTTATCCCAAAAACACAAGCAATCCAGACTCAGAATCAAATTCACCAAGTACACTTAATGTACAACTTATCCTGGTGTGGCAAAAACATGCCACACGTATCATAAACAAACAAGACAATAGATGTCTTCAA
Source organism: Lepisosteus oculatus (assembly GCF_040954835.1). Classification (NCBI taxonomy): domain Eukaryota; kingdom Metazoa; phylum Chordata; class Actinopteri; order Semionotiformes; family Lepisosteidae; genus Lepisosteus; species Lepisosteus oculatus. Next base: position 2,505,974 of record NC_090705.1, on the reverse strand, counting down.
GACAGCGCACATACTGTGTAACTAGGAATTCTGGTTTAGCAAAAAGGCAGCCCTGGGAAAGAAACTGATTCTCAAATTCTGGGTGGTTCTGGTTTTAATAGACTGTTAGCACCTTTCTGATGGTTTATGAAACAGGTGGTAAAAGATGATAAAAGCAATGTTCAACTGTAAAAATATACAGTAAAGGAGTTCTGAAATCGCTAAATTGCTAAAATCAATTCTTTCACACGTGCCTGAGGATTCTAGATGTTGTAAAATGTAGTGAAAGCCCATGTTAACAGTACCTGTTCGTCCTGTATGCAAATTGTAGAGAACCGAGATGTGTATTTTTGAGATAAAGAAGTAGCCTATGTTTGAAAGTCTTCATTATGACAGAAGTAAAAGCTGGTCTATAGTCATTAAGACAAGCTATTTTGTCCTTCTTTGGTACAGGAACAATAATATTTTAAAAAGCTCCATTTTAACAGAACATTTTTAAGATGCCTGTCAGATTCTGTCCTGTGCACAGACTTTTATTTAAAAATTGCTTTTGGAATTGCGATTTAATTCTTGACAGCTGCTCCCTCTCAGGAGAGAACAAGAGATCTGAGCTTGCTTCTCCCACACACTGCAGAGCTGCTTGCCATTTGATCATGATGCAACTCCACAGTGCTCTGACAGATGTATTGTAGCAGTGCATCTCTCACTGATGTCACTCCAAGCCCGCAGGCACCCAAATGTCAGAGCAATCACTGTTTTATCCTCTCTAACAAACTGGTTATGAGAACACTGCTCTTAACCTCTTTCTCTACATGGGGTCTCTGATATATGTATGGGTTAAGGACCAGAAAGTTAGGATTTATAGCGACATAATGTTTATGTATTGTATATACATAAGATGATGTATATGTTTCCCCATATGAGCAAAATACAAACTGTATGGAGGGCTCAGGACCATAAGATGGTTAACTTTGGCCCATAAGCCTTAAAGCAGGAGGCTTTAACCATAAGAATTAATGGAATAGAGTCAGGTGAGGAACCACAAGTAAGACTGTGTGTTTCATTTGTAGCTAACCAGTGCATTACAGAACGACCCATTATAAATGCAGGTTACTTTCCTAAACATACAAGTTATGCAACATATAGGGAAATTACTTAGAAAGGGAAATTAATATCCACAAGGAAGAAGTAAATAACTTGAGATACATTACCAACATACAGTTCAGACATGAGTACAGTATATACAGTATATACATTTAATGAACCTTTAACCAAAACAAAACATTTAAAAAAGATAGTGTCAACATACTCCTTTTAAATTATGTTCTTGTCGAAACCAAGTCATTCAGTGTTTGAGGGTAGATTTTTTCCCCACACACTGATCATGCATTTAAAGTTAGCAAACTGTTAGCATTGGATCAGCAACACAGTGTGTGGTAGTAAGAACTCAACTTTGATGCTGGGGCATAATGGTTTATAATCTAAGTCATGTGTGACGGCACTGTCCACATGAAAGATTTTTAATGTTAGAATACTTTTTTTTCATTTCCAGAACAAAATAATCCACACATAGGCACTGGCTTTTGGTGCTTTTGAAAAATGACAAAAAATGCAGGGAATTTTTAGTTGAATTCCTTGATTCATCAACACCATAACTGTAAAACAAAGCATAGCATGGCTACTTACAGTATGACAAGGACCACCTTTACACACTGAATTCCAGGATAGGCTCGGTGAATCCAAGAAAAGCACATCCTAGTCCACCTTGATGAAATGTCTTTAAAGTACACTGGTCAAAATAGAGAGAATCCTGGAATGCACTATAACCATACCAATCCAAACAAATCTGTAACTGTGGCATACAAAGCCACCTGTGCTGCCATTTACGAAACAGCTTGCTAAGCAATTACTTGGAGCTACATGCCCTCCTGCATCCCACATCTTGATGCTGTGAGTGCGGCACTACTGAAGGAGTATGGTAGGAGTGTGATCCATTTGGTGACCTTGATATAGAAGAAGCCATCAATTGTGAAATGAGACAACATTGCAAACAACATGTAGAAGACAACGTCTTCCATCAATGGTCACAGAACTGGAAAAAAATTGAATTGACCTGAAATGTGGCAAAGCTGCAGGGTAGGATTACACTGCCCCTGAATTGCTGAAATTTCTTGGCCTCTGTGTTTATGACCTGCTCTACAATAGAATCATCAACAAAATTTCTCCCAAAGAAATAAATTGCAAAATTCATTACTATATCACAATCTGGAAAACACTTCACACTGACAACTACCGACTAATCTCCCTACTGTCAGTGTGTTATAAAATCTTTAACAGCAGAAGCAGATAAAATCCTTAGTCTCCACCAAACTGGTTTCTCTCCACTGACAATGAAAAATATTTTTTCAGAAAAACCTAAAGACGGGCACAGTGCTACTGGACCTTAGGGCCCGTGACACAGCATGGCACACTGGCATGCCACAGGAACATATATAGATATTTAAACACTTCTTCATGGCAGACGACTAAAGAGACCACCTTTAGAAGGGAAGAAGTGCATGGAGGAAAAGGGATCATAGATCCAGCAGGGTTCAGTGCTTGCCCCAACTCTGTTGAACATACTGTAACGCAACGGGGGCTCAGGCGGGCGCCCTTGCCGCATTAGGTCGGCCCCTGCACCGTCCGGGGCTCGAACCCGGGACTTCCGCGTCTCTCTGCAGCGACCTAGCCCCGTGAGCCAAAGAGAGATCTCTCTACAGCCCAGTAGCTGTGGTCCTGCTATCACAGGGAAGGGCGGTGACGTCACCCGCTCTGGTACGCCGGCTCTTACACAGCGCCTGTCGGCCGTAAGCGTTACACTCTCCCCCGCTTAAATCGCCGTCCCCGGCGAAGGGCTATCCCGCCCCGCTTCTGACACCAATGTAACGCAACGGGGGCTCAGGCGGGCGCCCTTGCCGCATTAGGTCGGCCCCTGCACCGTCCGGGGCTCGAACCCGGGACTTCCGCGTCTCTCTGCAGCGACCTAGCCCCGTGAGCCAAAGAGAGATCTCTCTACTGCCCAGTAGCTGTGGTCCTGCTATCACAGGGAAGGGCGGTGACGTCACCCGCTCTGGTACGCCGGCTCTTACACACGCTGCTTGTCGGCCGTAAGCGTTACACTCTCCCCCGCTTAAATCGCCGTCCCCGGCGAAGGGCTATCCCGCCCCGCTTCTGACACCAATGTAACGCAACGGGGGCTCAGGCGGGCGCCCTTGCCGCATTAGGTCGGCCCCTGCACCCTCCGGGGCTCGAACCCGGGACTTCCGCGTCTCTCTGCAGCGACCTAGCCCCGTGAGCCAAAGAGAGATCTCTCCACAGCCCAGTAGCTGTGGTCCTGCTATCACAGGGAAGGGCGGTGACGTCACCCGCTCTGGTACGCCGGCTCTTACACACTGCTTGTCGGCCGTAAGCGTTACAATACATTCAAATTATTTACCAAAAACCATACCTGGTAACTTTATCTACAGTATGCCAATGCCACTTCTTTTGCTAACAAAGCTCCTTCTTTTGGTACTTTGGAGAAATCCTGGAATGAAAATCTAACAATGTAGGCAGATTACCATAGCACATGGAGGCTCAAACTAAGCCCAGCCAAAACACTATCCACCCCCCATAAAATCTGGAAGTGACTCTAGACAGGAATATCACAGTGAAAGCAGGAGTAAAGTTCAAATCTACAAACCTCCTACTAGATAAGCTCACTGGGTCAACATGGGTTTCTCCTGCCATCAAATTCTGTAGCAGAGTACTATGTGGGTCAAGATCATTACCCAGATAGATACCCTGTTGAATGTTACCATAAATATTATAACAGGAATTCATCATTCAACACCACTTTCCATTCTTCCCGTTTGGCAAATCACCCCTACACACGTCTGCTGAACTAGCAGAAATTTAAAACCTAAAACCGAAACCTAAAACCTCAACCAGAAACCTAAAAGCTGGTTGAAACATTTATGTTGCACCACACATACCACTATCCTGTATGCAGTAAACACCCTACAAAGGTCCAGGACAGGCCAAGGTCCCTGTGTTGCTCTGGTGTAAGTGTAAACCCCTCAAGCCTAAGGGTACTTTGATTGGGGCAGCACACCTGAACGTATCCTAAGGCAAGCTCAGGGAGGACATAACCCACCCAGTGAGAAGAAGTGTAGGAGCTTGCTTGATCTTGGTTTTCGGCACGAGTTCACTGGGTAGAGACACAAAGTGGCACATCTTCAGGAAATTTGATCTGCGCCACAAATTCAGAGGTCTGATGACTTTGAATCGGCGCACGAAGTGGCTTAAAAGGATCTGCATTTGCTGCATGAAATTTCTGAAATTCCACCATTGACCTCACGCTGTGGATATTCGGTAAGACTTCAATGACATTTTTGAGCACTGCATACTACTGCAAACATAAAGAAACATTAAAAACAGATAACAATAACATTCCTTTCTTTAAGAGCTGTGCCACCACACAGTGTCAAACCAGATTTGTGTTCGATGCTGGAATTTACAAGTATTAGAACTATCTAATTAGAATTAAAATAACTGCAAAAATACAAAAAAGTAGGTCCAGTGTTCTATAACCACTAACTAATAAAAAATAGTTTCCACAGTCCTATGATAAGCATTTTCCACTGCTAATACTAACATTTTAGTGAAAAAGCTGCAGAGACCATCACCACCCATTTATTGATTAAAGTAATACTAAATTATAATTGAAATAAAATATGATTGCTTTGAACACAATCCAGAATGAGTAATTTAGGCATTTTTCTTCTCTTCAAAATGTTTTTTTTTATTTATATTTGGCCCCGGTTTTTCATACATCAAAGAAAAAAAGGTTTCCTGTTTTCTTTACAACTCGTTTTAGACACTGTTCTTTTTTGTTAATTACTAGTGCGCAGCGATGGGTGGTAGGCCAATACATCTGTGAACAGTCAAGAAACTATGGCAGCATTTTCACCCTTCCATGCTAATGCAGATTTATCAGAAAATATAACTCCAAGCATTCAGAGGATGTCACACAGGACTTGGTGAATTATTTTTCTATGTGTATGTGTGACTATTGAGGTGTCTTAAGAATCTAGGTACAATGGTTCACACCTGGCTAGTGTCAACATTTCTCTGGAGCTTCAATGCAAGAAGGGAACAAAGGTGTTTACTTAGTTGTGCTGGGTGTGAGACACATTGATCAAAAGAATCGTCTGGTTTACCTTGGTTAACTAAGCTCTGGGTAAACGATTAAAGGTCAGCAATAGTCAAGGAAGAGAGGGTAAAAATAGCAGAAAGCACACAGAGAAGGAGGAGGACAGAGAGAAAGGAAAAAGAAAGACGCAAAGAGAGAAGAAGAGAAGGAGCAGAGATGGACAGGACACAGGAAGAGAGAGAAACAAGGAGAAAGAAGAAAGCATGCCAGGTGAGATGTTCTTGTCCAGATCATCAATAAAGACCAGATTCTAGTTAAGGTTTTGAACCTTGTTAAGAGAGCTGGTCATTTTGTTGTTTTTAGGAAACTTTGACTTCCTGTATAGAGAATCCCTAGATTAAAATGGATCTCTCTTGGTTATTGAATGCATTTTTAGAATGGAGAATAGTTAGTTGGTACTGCAGAAAAAAGAGAGTTCTTGAGGAGGCATGTCTTCAGTACTCTGTGGCAAAGAAAACTGTTCGCCATTGTTGCAGTCATTAAATGACACAGGCCACACAGGAGCCCAGGGGTTCAGTCAGCACTGCTTACACTATGAAGGCTGCTTTTGCTGCTGTTGACCACTATATCTCGTGTCTGCAGGAACACTTCAGTCTCTTCAGACACATTAAGGAAGCAGGGTGAAGGTACAGAAAACTGAGATCCGCTCGTAGGTGTCGCCGTTCCTTTGGAGGGAGTTGGACGTAGCTGTAGAGCCCGTGTCTGTTTGGCGGCTTGTGTCATTACAAGACCTGAGCCCCTGTGACACCCTGACTGCACCACAGAACAGGGTGAGCTGGAAGACACTTCAAGAGCAGGGCAGCAGCTCTGAAATCTGTCCTGCCTTTTTAATGACTGTTGTCAACAGTGGCAAACATTATTCACAGACTGAGCCCTAAAGCCTAGATGTTTGACTGGAGTTCCTGAAAAAACAGCAGACAACTGGGGCTCAAGTTAACCAGAATATCTACAGTTTGCCCTATAACAGCAGTTCCTTGGATATCCTGTCTACCTGCAAGTTCGAAGATATTCTTTCTGCCTCCAATTAGTGTGCTAACTGTCCCATAAGGCACTGTGGAGGTCAAATGATCAATAATTCTGTCTACCGCAGTGGTCTCAAACGCAATTCCTGGAGAGCCTGGAGTTTTCTAGTTTTTGTTTCACTCTAGGTCTCTGTTTCACATTTAATCTAATTATTTTATTAGCTGCATATAACTTATAATTAGATCCTGAGGTGGTTTACATGTGATTGTAACTTTAATGCAATTAATGCAATAAATTTCTTGTGTAATGTCAACTGTAAAAGATCTTAGGAAAAATCCTACACTGTAGCTGTCTAATTTAGAAATTAATGAGGTTAATAGTTTAATCGACTACTCAGGTTGAAAGTCAGAAGACACAAGGCTCTCCAGGAACTGAATTTGTTGCAACTCTACCTACAGTATAAGTAAATGGGAGACGGCAGTAAGCCAGTCTTATTAAACAATTAATCTGTCAGAATAGGGAGGGTATGAAACAAAAGATTTATCAAATTCAAAATTCATCATCCATTATTTCTTTCATAGTATTATACTGTATATAAACAGAAGCAATGGAATAGACCAACAAAAATGTCAGTAACTACAACATAAAGAGTATTAATTCTTAAAACTTAACCTGGAATACAATTCATATAAAAGTAATTGTGTTCTTTAAGGCTGAAAAACCCACAAAATATGTATCACAACACCCAGGCTGGAGGTTCTAAGCAAAATATCCTTCTTCTATTAATTTGCAAGTCCTGAAGAAAGCACTGCAATCATCTGAATAACGTCAACCGGGCTACTATTCAACAGGTCACTGCACTGAGGACTGCTGTCTAAGAAGAAAATGCAAATATATATTTTGACTTTCATGTCTTAAATTTCTTTGGTTAATGATTAGTATTGATTGAGGGATCTCCACTGCTCGGCCCACAGGGCACAGAATACAAACAGTGCAGCGCCCTTGTGAAAAGTCACAACACAAAACCTCTCCTTGCCTGAAGATTAGACTTGATTCCTTCACTGTGCTACACCTGCAATAACACTCTGCAATCAAACCGTCTTCCTTTTAGACTGAACTGCAGACCTCGCTGAGCTCCCTGAAAGGAGACGTAGACACAATGCAGTGGAAGTGGGTAGGCTGTAAAAAACTGACTGCACTGCTCCAGGCTAAACCAACACAAACAAGGCGAGGCCACTTAAAAAAATAATGAGAAGGAAGATATAAAAACAAGGGCTTGGCTAAACGTGGTGTACCTATTAAGCTTCAAGTGTTTATTCTATCAATTATGTAATCAAATATTGCATCTAATGTTACTATGTTTTACTCTTTTTTGTTTTCTCACGAGCCGCATCAATAGAATCTTTGTTATGCACTATCACAATGGAAATTTACAGGCTGTACTAGCAAGATAAGGTTCAGTATTCCAGCGAAACATTATTAACTTATTTTAAGCCAAGAGAAAAAGTAAAATCCCAAATACTCAATTACTGAAAATGTTGGCATTTCACTGACTAACCTGAATATTCAATGAAGCCTCAACTGGACTGAAGCATGCAGCAGTCAAGTGTTAATGAGTATTCATATCCCGTAAATTCATAGGAAATTGGTTTCTCTGAAAAAAAAGCTGTAACTCTGAAAGGTGTTTTTTTTAAAATACATTTACACTCCTATTCACTGGTCAAAGTTACCCGTGTCATTCTGATGATCCTACTTGGCTTAAATGTATGTAAAATAAGAATGAATTGGCCTTGAGATCTTGTGAAATGGACATATTCCTCCATCATTCTGCTATGTATCAGATAAGGATGTGCAGGCTGATTATTTTTACTCACCCTCATGGCTCAGGTGGTTTTCGAATCGCTAGACAGAGGGGTAAAATGCTTACTGTGGCTTCCCAGCTTGGGCTCATCCCATCATAAACCATTCCAAACTGAAAGGAGGCCCCAGGAGTTTGACAAGCCTGGGACTTTGCAGGCCAACCTACAGTCGCTTGTTTGGCCGACACCGGACTTCAAATGCAGGCTGCATCCGAGACCAGTATCACTGGAACATCACCACGATCCGATATAGAGCCGGAGGGAGTATCTGACACCACTGATAGTCTTCACTACTTAGATTTCTCACTGAGAACCAAAAATCTCTTTATTAGGTATTTGGTACTAAAGGAGCTCAGCTTAAAGATAGGGAAAGGAGATGTATTCTTATTAGTTCAAACAGGGAGCTGTGTCAGCATGCGTAGGCTGCAAAAGAATAAGCAAAGGTTTATTCCAAGCTGAAAAGAGAAGAAAAGAAGCACAATGGTTCGACTGTTTAGAATGTGGCCAAGGCTATAGAGCATATTTTAATCACTAAAAATATCTTTGTTTTCCACATGAAGATTTGTATTTATGCATTACAGTTTGTCAATGTGAGTAACTTAGTTTAGAAGGCAGAATTTTAAGTGTAAAGCTCTGTAAATGTCAGCTTGTTTAGTATTCTAATTTTGTATTCAATCCTTTTCTCTCTCTGTCTTGTAAACTACTATTTATCAACCGCCAAATTGTTCACAGAATATTAGTTAGTGAACCTGTTCTATATTTCCTGACTGGTATGGGCATTTAATTAACTCCTAGAAACTGCTCGTACCCAGGATAGTGCCATGATTGACTATTTGTCTATTATTTAATCTTTGTTCCCATATATACTCATATATCAAACTAAACTTTTTTTCTACACAGTCAATTATTTAGTCATTTTTGATCGACAATAACAACAAAATGTTGGCAATTCTTGTTTGTCAGGAAAATGTCACTATTCATAAGATTTCACATAATGCTAAAACATGGTTTTCAGATTATTTTAGATGTTACAGTATTTTTCCTCCTTTTTAAAATGCAAATTATACAACATAAACAAACAGGAATCTGCTCTAGGATCTGCTGCAGGCAAAGTTTCTCCTTCAAAAGACTTCAAAACAAGTGCAACTATAAACTGGATTTTTGCCTAAATAAATAAAAAAAAGATAAGATGTGTTTATACTTGCTATGCATTCTTGTTGGTGAGACTGCATACAGTACACGTGTTCTACCTTATGGTAATGGTAATATATCCTCAATCTTCACTGGTTTCTTAGCCGCTGATGAGAAGCAGCCCCACAAAAATTATTCTGCAATCATGCTTGACAGACAGTATGGATAGGATTGACTGGGCTATTGGGTATGCTGTGTGTACTAGATGTACCATTTTGCATTCAATCCAAAAAGGTCCAATTTGTCTAGTCTGACCACAAAACAAGTATCGCCACGTTTGCAGTATCACTGAAATGCTTTGTTGCAAACTCCATTCGGGAACCGAGACGCTTTTTTTTCAGGGTAATGGTTTCCTTCCTGCCACTCTGCTGCACCAGTACACAATCAGGACTTTTCCATTCTTGCTTTTGCGTAATGACTGTGTATGGGTTAATATCTTTTATGTAATGTTATATACTGTATTTGTAATATAATGTTTATTTGTACTGTTGTATGTTGTTGTAAGTCTCTGTGAGTGTAAAACAGCAGCTCCTGAGAAATCACACAATAAAGTATTATTGTATTGTGTATTATGTATTTAATGTTTTACTTTTATTTTCTGCATTTAATGTGTGAGGCATGAAATGTATATAACAAACAACATTTTAATTACTTACTCAAAGTGTCACAACTACAGTACAAGCTTTAAAACGACAACATGTGAAAACTATACAACAATGTCTGTATACCTTTGTAAGGCCTAATAAATTATATTTATATGGCAACAGTTTACCCAGATTGAATGTTAGTAACGATTGAACACAAGCACTATGCACAATGTGATTTGTATATTAGCATAATTTATGACAAAGTAATTTGATTTGAGCTTTATGAGAAATGTAAAACCTCAAAGCATGTTTTATGATACATACTGTACATTACATGCATTTCCTAATTTTCAACTTTTTAACTGAGTTTTAGTTTCTGAAACATGCATCCTGAAACAGGAAGAATTTTTCTCTGTTTTCCACAGTACAGCTGACTAGTCCACTCGTGATGCTTCAGTCTGAGTACACAAAATGGAACAACAGGAAGTACATGACTACTTATTCTTGGTAAATATGAATTTACCATTTTATATACAGTAAGTGGGATTATGCTGATGTCCGTTTTGTTTAATCCAATTACTTTCACTCAAAAGTATTTCAGAATTGTACATATTGTAGCAAACAAGGAATACAAAAATACCATAGTGCATGGATTTATATCCAACATTTCTTATTTCACTAACAGATTAGTGTAGTATTCTGCAACATAGCTTTGTCCTGGAGGAAAACATTAATGACTAATATACATGTTTAGTGCACTCAAAATTTCTATTACAGTCCATCATTCTACCTCAAGTGTTGCATATTCAAAACTGTGTGAAACCAGACTGAGGTGAAATGCACATGCTTATCTCAGATAATCTGGCCATTTAAGGTAGTTAGGAGATGTCTGACACATCAGCATCTACCTATTCAATTAAAAACTGAAAGACTCTTCATACAGAAACAGACTGGAATTCTGGCATCCAGAATCAACTGAATTTGGCACAGCCTGATTTGAATAAAACATGTTGAGTGTGTCTCACATTTAAAGTATGTAATTTCACCGATTTCCACAACTAACTTCAACATAAGTTATGTTACTACTTGATATACTTCAGACTTTCAAAAACACACATTTACAATTGGCTTTGACACTTCTACTGCATTTACCAAACCATCCACTTTTTCTTCCAAAGTACAAAGTTACAGTAAATTTGCTTATAATCTAAACAGAAGTTAACTATTCATTCATACTTCATCATGTTCACCTCAGAATATTTTGTGCTGCCTTAAGTTCTGAAGCAGAGCTCTTTCTTATCAGTTACTCATTCACAATGATCTATAATTTGTCTCTTCAATAATCCTGCATTTCATAAAGACCAACAATGACTGAATAAAATATTTTCCTCATAAAAAAATTGGATGTTTATATTCCTACTTTCAATGAGTTAAGCCATTCCACGTACAGAATATTTTATTACAGTCTTTAAACATCTGGTATTAATTACCCTGTTGTCACTATAATGATTTGGAGACAGAAGGTTGCCATGACAATGAAAACAGCATTGAAAAGTAAAGTCTCCGTTGTAAATTAAATTTCAGAAAAGTACATAATTACACTATGCTCACACAGAAAGAATCATTTGCTAATGTCAATATTGTTGTTGTTGATTCATTTCTGTTTTTATGCGTGTAATAAATCTATGAGATTGCATTTAATTAAAATTAGTAAAGGTTATGCAATAAAGCAACTCATTGTCAAATTCCACAAGAGTCTGAGTTTCACCCAAAACAACACAACGATGCCAAAAGGGTAGAACAATGATCACAGTTATACCATTATTCAAATTGAAATAACTTCTGTAAGACGTGTAGCTCTTTCTCTATGTGTGTATTTCTGTGAATTCTTGTCCTTTTAAAACTAAATCATTCTGGTTTTTTTTCTTATTGTTTCATTGACTATTTGATTCCAGAATAATTGGAATGTTGGACTCGACAAAACAGTTTGGATTTTTCCTACAGCAGTAATAAACACACATTCTTCTAAATTTCTGAATGTAAGATACAGGAGTGGATGTTTGGCAGTTTCTTGCTATTTTACCAGATTGTCATTACTTTCAGATGCATTTTATCTTTTTACAAAACACATTACACCTAAGAACATGCCTTCATAGTTTTTCTTCATAAGTAACATTTGCAGGTGCAAACAGATTGCATGGCTACCAATTCTAAGTAGAAATAAAAATGCAGAATGACACAGCTGACTTAATATGACAAAGACTTTTACATACAAATTATATAAATGCTTCTTAATGTTTCCTTTACACAGATCATTTTATGTAATATGAAATACATTTACTGTACTGTGATGTACTAAAAGTCACCAAAAGAGTGAGCTTGTTTTAAGTAAGCAACTAAACTCCTTTTGACAGTAGAGGGCAGTGCAACCATTAAACAAGTCAAACGTCAAGACACCTGATGCTCTGAACCAGGGACAGCAGAGCTCATCAGAGACTGCAATGGATGATCCTAAAGAGATAACATTCAAAGCAAACTTTTTTTTTGTAAAAACAAATGGAGCACCACTTAAATTTTGATCGTTAAACCACTTATTGTGGATCTGTCAACCTGCAAATCTGATCCATATGCTATAATTTGAAACAGCATTTAGAAAAATAACTACCTTTTTTGATTTGCCTTTATGTTTAAATGAGAGGCACTTATAGGGTACATTTGCTTTAAAAATGGTCTTGTATTTTCCCTAAAATAATGAATGGTTGGTAATTCTATAAGAAAGGGCTCTGAACTTTAACATTCAAGACAGAAATAATTTATGGAGAGGTAACATAAAAGACCACAATCTTCACCAAGACAAGCAGGTAATGCGTGGATTTGCAAAAGTATTCAGACCCTTCCTATGATATCCCAAATACACAAACTGAAGTACTCTATGGGAAAGGTAAATTGCAGTAAATGACAGCAAAAACAAACATGTGAATTGTATAAATACTCAGATATGTGAACTCTGTACTAGCTGGGAGCTCCTTTGGCACCAGTTAGAGCTGGAGGTCTTTTTGAATAAGTCTACCAAATTGCACATCAGCTTGAAGCAATTTTAACCCATTCTTCTTGACGGTTTTTCTCAAGCTCTCTCAAGTTGCTCTGATCGACTTATGGACAAATGTACAACTTTGACTGGGCCACTCCAGGACAATCATTTTCTTATTCTTAAACCACTCTAGTGCATCTTTGGCCTCATGTTTTGGATTACTGTCCTTCTGAAAAGTTCTCACCTTTCCCCCAACTTCAGGACTAAAACAGCTTTTCCTCCAATATCTCCATCTAAGTCCTAATCAATCCACAGAAGGTTCCCAGTCCCTGGTAATGAGAAGCAGAACTATAACAATGCTTCCACCAAGCTTGACAATAGGGATGGTGTTGACTGAGTAATGAACTATGTTGGTTACATGTTTGCTACATGTTTGTAGTATCACTTAAGAGTTTTGTTGCAAACCCCATGTGGACTGTGGAATTTGAGATTTTTTTTTTATTTCAGTTCCCTTCGGTATAAGCCCTCTTTGTGGGGTGACCAGGATAATATTGGATTCACAATGCATTTCTCCCCAGTTTCCTACTTACCCAGCAGCTCAGTCTGGAGGGACAGCCTGATTCAGGCACTGCGTAGGAACATTCAACTTCTTAATGATCATTTTTTCCCATGCTCCCATGATATTTGGCGTGTTTAAAATATTTTTATGCAGTACCCTTCCCTTGCCCTGTACCTTTCATAACAGTGTGGGGGTGTTTTTTGCACTGTCTTTTCACGGGCTGGAGGGTTGATTCCTCGCGAGGACGTAGAGAGCCATGCGTGTAGTCACTCAAATTAGGGTCCTTCACTCCCAGGAGCTACGGCAAGCGGTGAGCCTCAAGAAAAATTAAATTATTTTTTATATTTAATTATTATTATAAGGTTTTCAGAGATGTTAGAATTGCACGGTAGCTCTGTAGCTGACGGCGTTATTCAAGGACGAACCCAGAGGAATCGCGTGAGAATCTAATATAGTGTTTCTAATTAGAAACCCAGGTGGTGCGGATGATAAGACATTCTCACGTGATAGTTCAGGAGAGAGAACGATTCAGAGGGCTGCTTTGGTGGTGTTAGGGGCCCTCTAGTGGTGAACAGAGGCAGATTCCTTCAGTGTGTCACACATCCCTCCACCTACCGTGGAGTGGTCAACCTTAACCTTGTGGGTTGTGTCTTCTGGACAGGACCGGCATTCCCCTGAGGGGTTCCAGCTTGATGCTTCGCCACGAACTGGTGAGGCCGAAGGGCAAGGAACCACTGAGTCACTCTGGCATTTTTTTCTTTATTGGCCTTCATCCAGGTGAGTTGCGCATGGTCAAGTCACTAGGGTGAATTCCCCGCCCAGCAGATAATACCATCGCGATTTCGACTGCCCACTTCACAGACAGACACTCTTTTTCAACCACGGCGTATTTCTGTTCTCTCTGAAGCGGTTTGCCTGCTCGGGAACATGACGGGATGTTCCACGCCATTAAATTCCCGAGACAGGACAGGCACCTAGCCCCTTTTCCGATGCGGCGTTCTGCAGAAGGAACCGCTTTCCAAAATCTGGCACCTTGAGCACAGGCTCCTGACAGAGGGCGTCTTCCAGGTCTGTCATAGGAGCCGAGGCATGAGTCAGGTCCGTGAGGGGGCAGCCCGATCAGCAAGTTGGGGAATAAAGCACCGGTAATTATTAAGTAGCCCGAAAAAGATCTCCCCTGCGTCTTGGCTCTGGGGACCGGCCAGTCTCCGATGGCCTTGACCTTGTGAAGTTGAGGTCGTATTTGTCGTGAGGTCAAATCCGTCGTATTTGACCGTATTTGGTCGTATGAGGTCGTATTTGTCATGAGGTCGTGAGGTCACCCACTGCATCACCCAGGCATTGCGCTGACGAGGTAGAGAGTCAGTGTGTTGTCACTCAGATGAGGGCTCTTCACTCCCGAGAGCTAGGACGAGCGGTGAGGCTCAAGAAAAATTATAGGAATTTCTCTTAAAGTTTTTTAGAGATGTAAGAATTGCTCTGTTGGTGTACAGTGGTGTGGTACTAGGACGAACCCAGAGGAATCGCGTGAGAACGTGGTGTTAGGGGCTCTCTAGCTTTATCCCAGAGTTCTTCAATGTTGCACCTATAGTCGAAATTCACTACCTGATTGAGAGACCTTGCACCGACAGACACATTTATTCAGAAATCACATGAACAATTATTACTGAACACAGAAAGAAGCATCTCAAATAAATGTGCGCCTTATCAAAGGGATTCAGTGCACATAAATTAAAAGTTGCCTCTGCAAACATATTGCTTTTTAAAAAGTTAAGAAGGTATTGCATACATACACCTATGCTTCAATATATTGTATTAATAATTTTAGTATTTCGTATACTTCTTTTTGCTTAAATTTTAAAAAAATGTACACAAAGAATCTCAAGGACATCCTGACATACTGTCCACATCCACTGGCCACAAGTTATGCACCTCTACTACAGTTATTCTGCCACAGATACATATACAGTATATACCAGCTGAAAAGTCAATATGCAGCAAAGTTTTTTTTTTAAAGGAAATTTCAATAGGAACTGGTGCCTGGTTGTCTGTATTCCTGATTACCTTGTCATTTCCATTCAGCCTCACTTCATGTGGAAACGACAGACTTGGTTGGATAAGCCTTACAGTCTTTATCCTTCTGCTTTTGTATATCCACAAGTTACTTCATATTTTCTGGCAAGAGTAACCACTGTTCTATTGAAAAGCTGCTGTTGTAAAGTTCCATTGACATAAGTGCATTCTTTAAAGATTAATCAGTCAAGGTGCAATGGAAAAGCACTTTTTACAGCAACTAAACAAATTTCCGCTTTTTGTCCTAACAAATAAGGAATCTACATGAATCCCGTTGTCTGATTAAACAGGACAGCTACCTAAGGTATGCAGGCATGTGTGATTTTAGGAATATTTTTTTTTACTTTGTAGAGCACACTGCAAACAAACTTATACATCAGGTATTTCAGCAAAGAAAATAAAGGAAACCAGAGTTTCCGTCTGCTCTTTTCACAGAGAACTCCCTGCTTTTGTAAGGAGCTTTTTACATTCTGTTAATTGAATTATTACTTTAAAAGAAGTTTCTAACATTTAGCAGAATGCTTTACTTTGCCCTTCAAAGTAAATAATTTATTTTGTGGAGTCAAAGAATGTGTTACAGAACTGCAGCTTTTATCTTAGATACTATTTCTTTTAAATCCATACAATGTTAACGATATAAATTCGCATATCAGCAAGGTATACTTCATTTGAGGTTGAAAACAGCCTTTTCAAACTTAAAAGGCACTACTGCAGTTTTCAAATCAGTGTCATCCATCTCCTCTCCTTAAAAGCAACTAAAAGCTTATATTAATAATAAATATACAGTAGTTTAACTTATAACATCAACTTTAGTGTACTACAAAATGGTCTATTTTCTATTCTATTCCTAGTCTGAAATAAAAGAAAAAATACATGTATAAATCCAAAAAGGTAACTTATTTGAGACATCAAATTGGAAAAAAATAATACATCAATTAAGGCTTAAGTTTCTTAAAGGAATTTTCTTGGCAAACATCATAAAATGTTTTTAATTAAAGCAGTAGTAGCAGACCAGGTCCAATACAATGTTGGAGGTGGACCCAAATTTGTTAAATGTCCTCTTTGGCTGGTCTGGTTTTTGTCCTCATCTGATAGCGTCCATGACTGATTGTACTATACTTGTATTTTCTAGGTGCAAAAGAAAATCAATACAGAAGCAATAAATATACATAAACAGACCTATCATTATTTGTGGACTATAATTATTCTGTCACTTCGGTTATGCAGTGGGGCTCCTTCAGTCTTTGTGCCTCAGCAGGAGATCGGCCTTGTGTCACAGAGGAATTTATTGCTGTCTGAGTTGGTGCCCTGCAGCTCACAGAGCACCCTCAATTGTTGTTGTGGTACCCACTCAGTTACTGCCCTAGGATACAGTTCCTATAGTGTAAGTAAATTTGCAAACCTGTCAGAAATGGTAGACACTATGCACTAACCCTGGTCAACAAAGAAAAAATGCATTTGTTTTGCCTATTTATTAGTGCAAACAAATTAGAAACAAGTCAACACTGTGAAGCTCTCTCTTGGACTGTACAAGTCAAAGTCCAGACCTCAACCCTATTGAAATTAAATGGCAGGACCTGAATTAATGTGTTGATTTAGAAAACCACCAAGTATCAACTACTTGAAGGGGGTTCTGTAAGTAAGAATGGACCCAAAATACATTAAAACCAAATGCAAGAGACTGATACACTGTTGCACTAGAAGTGAATAAGTCACTGCTGTTCAAGAAGGTGCTACCACTTACTGAAACAAAGGATTCACGAATGTATTCACGTGTTGAAACTGTTGAAACATTTTAATTAAATAATTAAATAATCAAATATATTGTATGTCTTTACTAAGACTTTCATCTATTTGCATTTATGTATAGTAACAAGTTTTCCAGATGATAAAAAATTTAGATGATTTGCGAACACTGCAGAAAGAGTAGAATTAAATTCAAGAGGATTTAAATAAAATATAAGACTGGGCAAAAATATGACAGATCCAGTGTATTACAGTACATGATGCAGATACCAAAACTTGAATGAACCAATAAATAAGATGAAACAGATTAAATGGGGATGCGTACTGTACTTAATTTAATAGAATTTAAATCAGATGTCAAGTTAAAATTGTAAAAGGCACTATAAAGACATCATTTAGAATAATATATATTTAAGAACAAACAGATACATTAACAGGCTTAAGGGAATGTTTGACTCTGACAGACTAAAAGAACTTAACTTTTTAATCTCGAACAGAGAAGACTACACATATTTAACTTCTTCAAGGGAATTAAAGTCAGTCGGGTACAGACTGCTGTGAAAGCAAATACCCTGTCTTCTTTCCAGATGAGATCCTTGGATCAATTATTTACTTATTTTCAAACCAGGGAGAAGGGCAGAATGCTCATTTCTTGTTTGTGACCTGCTTCATTTTCATATGTGCCCACCATGAGCAAACGTACTGCAGCTGAATTGTCACACTCAGATTTCTTTTTTTTCCTTAATGCACTCATATTGCTTTTATCCAGAGTGCTTTATGGTTTACAATGTAATTTTATTATTTATAATAGAACATTATGAAGTGACAGAGGACTCTACGCCACTTTGCATTTTTGTACAAAGAATGTAAAATGTCAATATAATTTCTAAGTCATATAAGTTATTGATTAGACATGAAAAAACATACCTTAAGCAAAGAGAATTATCAGAATAGCTGGCAGTTCTGTGTATACAGTGAAAATAAAGGCACAAGACTTGTACTTCACCCACAAAATGCTCTGGAACTAGGATCTTTTGAAAGCTGCTGAGGTTTTTTCAGAAGGTGTTAAATTAAGTGCTCTCAGCAGCTTCTGTGGGTGGTCAAATCAAAGTCAACCACAAGAGCACAGACTGTACAAAAACAAATAATTGCATATATTAATGCCGCAAAACAGTCTTAAGAATACTTTTTTTATGAAAAATATTGATGAACTCTTAAGCCACGGTTAGCTATTCATTTTGTTTAATGATGCAGCCAATGTTAACAACGGTTCCTTTTGGAATGTTGCTTTGGAATTAAGATATAATTACTTAAGACTGAAAAATATAATGTTGTTATGCTTTTAAAGTCTTCCATTTTTTAATCCAAGTAATCAAAACTGAACAAACAGTACTCCTTGCCTAATTTTATGCCAGTTCAACACAATCCATTGGACAACCTGGACAACTCCAAACTGCAGAGATCAAAACTGATTTCTCCCAAGTGTCACCACAGCACAATCTATCTAAATCCTAACTACAGTACAGCACCTCGGTGTACAGAATGAATTGGACTGGCACACATGCAATAACATCTAAACACGAGACTATAAGTAAAGTCTTTATGATAAGAAATTAATGGCTAAATCCTAATTCAGGTTAGAAACTAATTTTTAATTAAATCCAAAGACTTTAGGAGAAGGGGATGTTAATTGATGAAGCAATAGGTAATGTACTAATTATGCACCACATGGCCATTGATACTGTATGTTGTGGTCCAGAGAGAATAGTGTTTGTGCTGTATGCGGCTCGACCAAAGATGGAATTCAAAAGCAATTTCTCTTCACAATTTCTCCCATAGCTTAAGCTGCAAAGTTCACACCAAAAGCATTGACAACCACTAAGCCAAAAGCCCAGGAGTTTTTAATACATTGGGAGCCTTTGGGAGTGAAACCAAATGTCACATGCTATGCAGGACAGGCAATGGTTTCTGTGAAAATAGAGATGTTAAGACAATTCTGCGTGAGCCTACAAGTGTTTAAAGCTTAAGGTCTGCATTCCCATTTTAATGTAAAAGTCTGTCCATCAGTGTGTACAGTATTTGTCCCCATTAACTAAATCTAGACACGGGAGAAGAGGCTTCTTTAAAACAAACAACTGACAATCTGCAACATCATACTATTGCAGCACACTGAAGACGTGCATCTAGCATTATTCAACTGTTTCTCAATTGAATGTGGATTTCTGATAACGGTATTCAGGCCTTTTAAAGCACGACTGCTGAAGCACTGGCTTTTAAAGTGTCTTATGTTTTGTTTTCGATGAGCTGGATTCAGCAAATCTTTGCTTTTAGGCCCCGGCACGTGTGCTTTAGAGTGTTTTCAGGACAGGCAAACTTTCAAATCGGAATCTAGCACTTTCGTTACAGATGGCATCTTATGAACGGAGGACGGAATGGATCCATAGTGCTTTGCAGAAACGTTCATCTCAGGTTTAGCATTCCTCTTGCTTCTTCACTGGTGAGGAGGAAACAGTCGTCAAGAAATCATCAGGGCTGTGAGAGTGAGGATCAAAGCCCCTATGCACCTCTGTGACAACCCTATTGACTTAGTGACAAACTGCACTGTGAAAAGTGAGGGGGTTAAATGATACTTCCTATAATGTTGAATCCTGTGTGAAAAACACCCATTAGGGATAAAAATACTGCGAGGCGTGTGGACGTTCCCACTGCATTTCTTTCTTAATGTAACACACATTTTAAATACGATGTAGATCATGCATTGATATTTCAATAGAAAAGTAAGGTTGCTGATACTTTTACATTGTAAAAGATTGACTGATCCGTTTCAATTATGCCTCAATTTATAGCTCTACTTAGGGGAACAAGAATGGGACAAGATAAATATGGAAAATACAAAACTGACAGCCATAGGTTAGAGAAATTCTGTTTGAAGTACAAACAAGATTCATACTAAGAGTAAGTAAATCAAGGATTATACAGCTGTGGTCCAAAAAGTAAAATAATTCAGTGAATTCAGGAAAATGTTAAGAGAAAGGTGATGCATGTAAGTAACAAAATTTAAAAAATTGTGAAAAGGTAAATTGAAAATTATACTTATGAAAAAAAACCTAGGTATTCATTTTTTATACCGCTGTGATACAATATGTTCATTTAAGCATTTCATCCTCTAGACACATTGTAAAAGTGTAAAAAAAATAAATTTAAATCAAAATTAAATTCTATACTTTTAATATAAAAACTCCACTCCGAGTTACTTCAAAATGACAGAAGTTTTAGAATGGGGGAAAAGCACTTATTCACAGGGTTAAAAGTTAAACTATGGCACTGAGTGGGAAAAGCACAATGTCTTCAGCTTTTATTGGAAAAACATAAATTAAGCTATTTAAATACTAATTCAATATTTTTTTCCCAGTTGTGACTTGCCCCTGTCCTTTTCTCTACCAAGTCTACAAATCCTTACGAGCGAGTACTGCAAGGAACATTTCATAGCGTTCCAGGGTCACACCAATCTCAGATCCTAAGTCAGCGATTAAGCTAGAAAACCTGTCTGTTTATCCAGCTCGGGCGGATTTCCTGTATTCATGCTCTTTAAAAAGGCTTTTGGAGAAAGAAATGTGCCACACTCCAGGGGCATCCTATCAAATTCGATGTTAAATGTAAAGCAAAAATGTAACGTTACACAGAGAAAAATCGGGAGGTTTATAAAGCTTTTTGCTATATGACTGACCCTGCATGTAGTCACTGAAGAGCAAAAGCAAATTATTGCTTTAAAATGACATCGCCAGTTTGCACCACAATGAGGGAGACTTCACTTTCCTAGACAGCATAATAAAATGCATGTGGAAGTCTGTGTTACATGTGCCTTTCACGTAAAAAAGCACGAAAAAATGTAATTATCTAAAATTAAAAGTATTTTGAATAATGAATAATCCAGAAAGCAATTCTAGACATCACTGCTTCCTTCAACTTTAGATTATTAATACTCACAACTTTTAGTGTAAGACCAGAAGGCATTTGGGCTATCAATATAACAGCAGAACCACATTCTCAGTAAACATTTTCCTTGTCTGTTGTATGTTATTTTGTGATACATACTTATAAACCACAAGCTTACACCACAGAAAGGGTTTTCAGACTAAAGGTTTATGTTTTTTATGAGAAGCAGGGCATGATCCTACATCATATTCCTCGGGGAGCCGGGGTATGATTTTTCTTTCCTCCTTCAAGGAATAGTTTGTTATTGTAGATGAACTGTTTATGAATCGTATATGTTTAAAAACTTACAGAATCTGTAGTAACACTTTGCTTCATCTTGGACAAACTCGGAAACATTAACCACTAACTAGAAAACCTTCTAAACTCAAAGCTCACCTCAAATATTTAAAATATTTAACTTTGTTAAATTAGAAAAAAATACATAACCTCAATTAGTTTTCCAAAGTCTTTTTAAAACAGTTTGGATGGGGGATAAGGGTTTGATTACAGAACTCCTTTTAATATATTTAGTCTAAGTGGCAGGGGTTTGCAGATTTTAAAGAACAATACTGTTAACCTTTTGAAATGAAAATACCACTTTAAATTAAAGTCAAAGCATGCAATATCAACAAAGTTTGAAATTCTCACTAATGTGGTAAACGTCTGCCCCCCCAAAACTCTTCTAAAGCTCCCACAGTTACTTTGTACAGACTCAGTGAAATTCCAGCTGGAGTTTTGCACCTCAACAAATACCACAGAAAAATAATAAAAATACCACAAGCTTATCAAATTATTACAGTACATACAGTTTACCACACAAAAATAATTATGACTGAATACATGTAAAATAGGGTGGAAATTTCAGAAATACACACAAGTAATTTTGCACATTGGTAGATTCTGCACACATCACTCATTAACTGAATTTAAAACTGAAAGCACAGCTCAAAGTGACTTGAAGATGTGTCTGAGGTACTTTCTCGTGAGCAGACAACCTGCCACAGAGAGCAATTTCACAGACCCTCTTATTGGTCATTCACGGTCACCAAAATCCATGCTCTCCAGTGTTATTTCTCCATATTTTTTTGGGCAGACTAACTGAAATATCTTGGCTACACCACATACTGTACGGTGTGTATCTCTGCAACAGTTATAGAGATAAAAATGTTGGAACTGGATTCTCTTTGAAATCCCATTTAGAGCCTGTCAGATTCTATAAGAGCCCGTCTCCAGGGGAGAACAGCCACATTTTTCTCTTTGCGGCCATGTGTTCCTTTTCTCCCTTTTAAATGAGTTACATCTGTGGCATAATCATAAAACGACTCATTTATTCTTCATTTTTGTGCAGGATTTTCAGCTGCAATGGCATGATGTCTCCAAGCAAACCAAAACTACAGGATGAGTTTATGTACAAAATTCTTATATTGTGGCAATTGCAAACTGCAGGTAATTATGCAAGAAAAAATACATTTTTTAATTGGTTACTCACTGCAAGGTCCCCTAGCTATTTATAGAAACTAAATAAAATAAGCCAAAACCTACTTACTTTAAAATTAAACCTTGTGGAAAATAAAAACTTTAGAAAGAAATGATCTCATAGGGCTGACTCCAAATCCACGATTCCTCTAAAACCTACACATTCTAACAATGAAAATATATCAATATTAACATAAAAATACATTGAAACGTTGAACATGATGATATAAAATCATTCTGAACTTTAGGAAACAGCGATCCTCAAGGGAGTGTTTGAAACAGGCTTTCAGTGATGTTTTTGTACTTACAAAAGACTGCAAAGCACTGCCTCCAGAAGAGCTACAAGAGGAGACAAGACTGTAGAAAGAGGAGCTGTTGCCTCACTGTTTTGCTTTGATTTCACAAAAGGACATTCCTAAAGGCTATTAATTCAACTAAGTGTTTTAAAAAACTCAGTGGCTTGTGGATAGAAGGAGAATACATACCTTTGTGTAATTAAGCAGGAGACCATAAACTAAAATATTCCACTGTTTTGCTTCCTTTGCAAAGCCCCTGATGGTGACGAGCTCATCCATTCTCTTGCTGAAAGATGTACATTCTGACAAGTTCAAATGCACCTAAGAAAACATGAAAGACACCAATTAGACATAGAGCGAGAATGAAAGGGATCTGGATCTGCAAAATTTAAGGCCAATTAAACCGCATTGTTCGAATCTTCCAGTGAGTGTTAAAAAAGAAAAAGCCCTGTTTTTATTACATGCGCGTCAGGTCAGTGGATGTCCAATTTGCTCCGGTTATGTTTCTGTTTTCAAAGAAAAGAAATGTATGATAAGATCATTGCGTCTTTGTTATAACCTCCCTCGTTCACAAGTAACTTACCATCCACACATTTTTTCCACACCAGTTATTTGCTTAGGCAAATGATCCCCCATGCAGTTCATACAGAGCAGCTCCTCTGGGCCAGAGGGGCTATCTCTTCCTGTCAGGATGGGATCCCCCATGTACAGGCAGAATTAGTCTCCAGGTCTTGTATTTGCTTTTCCTAATGTCAGGGTTGACAGATATTATCTATGAACAACTGAATGCACAGACACGTACCTGTGATCTCTGTTACAGAGCGGCAGCGGTGTCTGACAACGCCTTGACACCAGTCAGGAAAGACTTCCTTTACAGGTGAGCTCTTTGCAACGGATTTGAACGCATCTCATTCAGCTGGCGGAGGTGAGGTGTCATGTCTTTCAAGATCTTTATTAAGGTTAAGTGGCATGAAAATTCAGCAACACATAAAAAGGACTGACACTTTGCTATTTTCCTCAAAGAAAAATGGAAAACGAGCAAAACGTCAAACCAAAAACCCAGTTTTTACAGTCTTGCTTTAAGTTGAAATGACACGGGTGCGCATTTTAACAATGTGCAGATGCACTACTGGGAATATTAAACTAGTAACCCTCCTCACATGATGACGTGAAAGGCTGGATTATAAATGTAAGGCATTAATCGGACATTTATAACTGATTTCAAACTTGCCTACAAGTTACACTTATCTAATCTTATATCTTATTCTGGACACTTTTCCTGTCCTTTCAGTCTTGATGTAAAGCTGCATTTTCCAGCTGATGATAAAGAAAAACCTGCTGTAAGTCGCAGGTTCACCCCAGTAAAAAAAACACAGCGCATCCCATGTGAGAGGGGACTCTCTTCCCGAATTGTGCCACCCAGCAGGGTAAACATGTGGCAGCGGCCCTCTGCCAGCTGCCCCATTCTGGCAGGTCAGGCGGCGGAGCATGAAAGTGCTCAGCCAGTTGTGTCAAGGGTGATCTTGAGGTGGGCCAGACTGAACAAGCCCCTCCTGGACCCTAGGTGTTAACACCCCAGCTCTCACACACAGTGCCCTTTCACGGCCAGGTAGGCAGGCAGGACTTCGGGTTTAATGTCTCATCTAAAGCATGACCCCTCCAATGACAGTGTTCTGGGTCACCACGCTGGGGATGTGTTTTGGAAACTCTTGACCAAAGGGTCCACCTTCTGGTCCCCTAACATCCCCCGCAGCACCAACCTGGTTCTCCTTGATGGGCTCAAATCCCAGCCCTGACCTCTTCACTTTCTGAGACCTGACTGTAAGGTGGCAACGTAAAAAAGTCCAATAAAGTAAGGTAACGTAAGATAACTCGGAAAGGTCCACACTAAAATCCTCGCTCCACAGCCTCACTGCCAGTGCTCCTTTCCTTACGGAGCAGGGAGTGGAATCACAGGGACTCAGCCCACAGAACCGTTCCATTACTTCAGCTCGGTGGCTGCAAACTGCAAAGGTTTTCCAAATAAGAGATGACATTTATCCAAAACACATGAGTTACAGGCATTTTGTAAAAATGTTGTAAAAACTGGCAGTGCAACTGCTGATACTATAAAAATGTGAAGTGCTTTCAGGTTACAGAGGCCTAAATGTGTGGTCATTTTTGTTCTTCTATTACAGTACTCCTAGTTTGTCTAAAGTCAGGGAAGTGAATCCCAATATCCCTGCACTGCTACCTGGATTAGCAGTGGCAAATACAATGTTAGCCACAGACATGCACAGTGGGCAGTGTTATACAAAAATGATCATGCCCTTTGATTTTAAATATCTTAATATTTCAACCATACTTCATGGAACAGACCATCAGCATCCAAAACGCCTGACAAACGCTTGAGTTGCCTTGGTTAGGCAACTTGGTTGCCTTACAACAATACCTGTTGTAAGGCAACCAAGTAGAAAAAAACGGTTTGTCAAACGGTTTGTCAAGTGAACATAGATTTATTCTTGTAGTGCATCTCAGTCACAAGAATTAGCATTCCAAAAACATGAGGACAGGGCTTTGATCTATAACTTGTGAAGTTAAACACTGGATACTCTACAATTCTGTTGTTTTTCACTACAAATATAGTAGTTGTTCTTACAATCACAGAACTAGTGCTGGATGCCTTTATTCCTTCTATTCTAAATGTTGGTAAAGTGCTTCATGCTTAGCAAGTCACAGCACGCCGCTGGGGTATTCGAATTTCATGCCCTGCTCTTTTTAAAATAACCGTGTAATCTGGATGTTCCTTAAAATTCTTAAGATATTAAGAGTTTTGGCTTTTGGGGGGTTTTCTGAGCAAATCTAGAATGGTTGTGGTCAGAGATTTTTTTAATAAAATGCTACATTTTCTTTTGATTATTACCTGTCCTTTGGTTGTAATACAGCTCTTCTATTACTTTCAGGCAACAAACATACCTTTATTCAAGGAACTTATAAAGGCAAACCCATTTCAGGAGCCATTAACACTATAACCAGGATGTTTTGGTCTGTATTTAGACATTTATTAAAATGTAAGCACAATCTGTAACCATAAGTGAACATAAGTGCATAAGCATGAACAGTTTATTATGCAGGATATTTTGACAGACAACAATGCAGCTATACATTGAGGGAGATACTGTAGAAACGCACTAACACCAAAATGCTGATAGGGTTTTGTCATCTTCCTTAGATCTGTAGAGAATAAGGAACAAATGCACACACAAAAACAAAAGTGATCTACTCTAAAATGTTGCTTTTTCTTTTAGTGATGTGCATATTTAAGTCTCTATGTGAATGTTTTCACTGTTTCACTCCGATACCTATCTGCATTAAAAACAGAAGCTCTGATTGTTCACAAAATTAAAATTCTTTTTTATCCATGCTGTAAACTTCAAGGAAAAACAGATGCACACACTCACACACAATAGCACAAGTCTTCATATCAGCATGGGTTTCCATAAAATTAACCGTAAAATAAGGAAATGCCAGATGTTATATATTTATGAAGTACATTGCACTGAAATTCAAACAAAGTGCAGAGTGGAGAAAATGCAAGTCGGCAAGTCTGTTGTCCAATTTGTTGCGTAGCAGAAGTTGTTGTGCAGCTTGATATATGAATATACCCCTAAACCTTCACACCTCACAACATTTAAGAAATCTGTACAGTTTGTGTAAGCTTGTGCTCAAATCACACACACAAAATGTCTAAAACTTCATTCAGAGTTTTAGAGTTTAGAGTTTTCAACCACTGCTGTATTCTTGAGCAAAGGTAGTTTATCCAGATTGCCCCAAGTGTCATTCCCACCAAAGTGATGTGAGTCTCTTTAGATAGCATCATACATAGAAAATGTATATATGAGGTGCACAAGTAAAACCGATAAATTCATATGATAGATATGTGATAATTGTGGATCTGTTCTGGCCATGGTCATTCATGGGCTGAGACGGCGCAGCACCCCACACAGAGGCGAAATTTGCTACAGCAAAACACAGGGTCTTCTCTGACAGGGGAGTTCTACACTGTCGACGTTTCAAGGGGGTGACGTCAGTCAGTGTCACTCAGATGTACACAAGCATATAGACTAAAAAAGTCACCTAAAACTTTCACTTTTTATTTTCTGAACATGGCCTCAGATCCTCCCTTAACTTCCAGAATCGAGAATCGAGAAAGACACCATCTTCCTCAAGCACCTTCATGTTTTCAGGGATCAGGTTTTTTTTTAAAACCTTTCCATTCCGAAACGTGGCTCAGGGATAAGGACCTGAAAGCATTAGAAGTTTCAAAGGCTATAAAATTGGAGACGAGCAGCTAAATAGTGAACCAAAAACATTCCAATATTCAAAGGGCTCTGTGAAATCAATTGGCTTTAAAGTTGGCTTGAAGGTAAAGAATCCTGGTGCCTCCTCTGTGTAGTGCTTTTCTGGGAACCTTGTGATGTGTAAGGTATTCCTGGTTTACTTCAGGATTCAATGAAGAATTTCCACAACACAGATCTTCTTTCTCCCTAATAACTGGTAACGCTTAAAGGTTAAAAGAGTAATTATCTGAAAAGATTTGTAAACAGAACACTAACACTAACAACGAAAAACGTTTTAAGATGTAGAGGTCTTTCTGTGTTATACTTGGGAAAACTCCTGATTGCTGTTCAGTGTTCAGGCAGTTAAGCAGTTAAATGCTGTTTTAATGTGTTTTTCTAAAAAAAAGGCCAATGTACCACTGCATATGAAAACCTGTTATTCTTCAGCAAGCAACTGAGGTTTTGAACATCGTTTCAGCTCCGTCTCACACTGCTCCATGGTCGATCCCACTGCAGCACCCAGTATGTGAAGGAGCCTATTTGAAATAACCCCACTCTGACTGCAGCAACAAGCTGCACAGGATTACTCACCACAATCAACACTACAGGGCCGAGAACCGGAAGATCTGTCTTCCTAACCGTTTCTACTGTGTGCTTAATCTCAGGAAAACACGCAGTGCTGACCTGTAAGGAAGAGACACAAACTTTTAATTGGTGATTTTGAACACTCAGAGTTCATTTAAAAAGCACTACATACGTCCATTCACCCCTAAACCATCAACTCAGAACGAGGCACAAAGAGCATCAGATGTTGTTTTAAAAAATGAGGTAAAATGAACTTTAACTAGATTAATTCAGAAATAAATTATCTTGAGAACTTACTGTGATGTGTATCAAATTGTAGCTCTCTGAAACATTCTTAGCAAAGGATCCATCATCTCCACATGAAGTAGATATGATATCCACCTTCTTCAAGATAAAAAAAAAATCACATTCTTAAGCCTTTATTTTTTTTACTAGAAAGTAGATATGCACTCAAAGTTTAGAGTGTCTAGATCAGATCATTCAAGCACTTTGTACAAAAATGCAAATCTTAACCTTTTTCAAGAATGCACATGCAGATCCCTTCTCTAAACAAGTGTCATTATTAATGGACAAAGGGGAACTCCCACTGCTGTACAATCCTGGCTTCTCACTCCTGCAGAACGGATCAAATCCACAGCGATTCCCAGAGGATCTGAATGTCAGCGCAGCTGTCAAAAAGAAGCATAACTACGTCCTTTGGGCTACAGTTCAAAGGCTATTGCAGGCCACTGTCAACCCAACAGCTCAGGTAACAAAACAAGAAAGCAGACAGGTGCAACTAAAAGGTGTTTTTTTTTTGCTTCTGTGGTCTAAAATTCTGGCTAGCAAAATGTTAAATGATAACTCTAATGCAACTTTATTTGCTCTATCACTTATATCTCCTGAACTGTAACATCTACAGTATGCTGTGGACATGACGCTAGCTCACATGAGGGCTGAGACGAGAGCAACCCCAGATGTTGCATCCTCAGCTGCTGCAGGATGCAAGAAAGAGCATAAGAAAGGCCACAGATGAGATGAGACTTTTCTGTTTATTTTGGCACAGACTCCATGTCACTTTTACAACACAAGACAGGAAACAAGAGGTGTCCTTCTAGCTTGCCGTATGCTGTAGATACCCAAGGATCTCATCCAGCTGTTTCTTGAAAGATACTGGGGTATCTGCTTCAACCCCATGGCTTGGCAGCTTTTTCCACACCCCCAGAACTTCTTACACAAAGCAGTGCCTCCCATTCTCGGTTTTAAACACACTGCTACATCGTTCCCATTTGCGTCTTCTGGCTCTTGATTTGCTGTTGACAGCTTTCCGACAAGTGAAAGTCCAGCGTCTTCAGACAATTGTCAGGCACCAGTTTATTCACACAGATGTCCGCAAACAGACCTTTTCTTCAGTAACCATTCCTCTGCTCTGTACACATGCACAAAACATGTGAAATGTTTTCAGAGTGACCACATTTGTATACTGTAAATGTTGATGGATAAATTCATATTGGACAGGGAAAAACGTCATGCAGATAAAATTATTTTATTCTGTTCAGTAGAAACTTTTATAGCACAATGAGCTGAAGCCATCTTAATTATGCTTTTCTCTCCTATGCTTTAACATTCTACGGAAATGTTCTGCAGCAACTGATCTTTAGTGTTGTGTTGGAAACAAAGCAACAATGTCAAAACAAAGCTTATGGCATCAGAGAGTCTGGCGCACTCACAAGGGGGATTGAAAAGATGAAATTTTCATAGAAAACACATGGAAAGTTTTAATTAGTTTAGAAAGATAACAGTATATGTTTCAGCAAAAAAAATAATCAATTTAAGCAAAAAATCCAGATACATGATCTTCTGAAATGATTTAAAGCAGGTGGAACTGGAGACTGAACAAAAACTCCATTGATGTTTATGTAAGAGCACAGAGGAAGCAAGAATCCTGCCAGAAGAGGGAATGCTCAGCTCATCTGATCCCACACTCTGTAACTTCCTTTCCGCTCAAAACTGTGACATCAATTTGCCTAGACTGAAGCACTGACCTCCGTCAAAGGGCTTCTCTCCTATAAAACTCCGCACCAGGCAGGTATCAAAATCATTCAAATATGAGCTTTTTATAAAGATCTTTGCTCACCCTGCCTGACTGATTACATGGCCTCTCACTCCAGAGTTCCCTTTAAGCTGAAAGGACATGAGCAAAACCCCTGAAGTTTTCTAAACCAGGACCCTAACACAGAAGTCAGCTCTAGCTCGTACTTTTATCTATAATATGAAGACATGCTGTGCTAGTTAACCATCTTCACTGGTGCTCATTAAACCTACAAGCACATAGTGAAATTAACTTCAGAAAGAAATGAACAAATGAAAAAACCTTTACAAGTTGTTATCTAGACAGAGGCTAATGTGGATTCTCCTGTTCTATAAACATATTTAGAATTATATGAAATATAATTCCAATTAAAAATAAAACCAATAATACTTTATGGAAAGGAAATACTTGGAAAGAAAATAAAAAATGCAATGTATTTTATTAAAAATGTCCTTCAAGAAGGAAGAGGGTGCAGTTTAAGAAATAAACTAACCATCATGTTGAAAATACTGCCCTGTGGGAGAGAGAGAAAGGATTCGCTGTACAAGACCGAAATTGGTCAAGATGTAGGAAGAAAAATCAGAAGTGAAATTCTTCTAATTCCAAGCCGGAAAAACACTTAAGTCATCCTACTTAATCACTGCTGGATTTCAGGCCAATTTACTTTAAACTACGGAAAATTCTTACAAATGAACCACTCTTGATTTCTGGATAAGACTTACAGTCAGATGGCAATTCATGTTAAATTATTATAATCTATAATTCAATATTTTTCTGAAATTACTGAGTTTTCATAATAAAGCAAGTAAAAATAAAGGCAGCTCTGACTTACACATTTAAAAAAGCAATGCACAAGCAATGCTTACCAAACGAAAATCTAATGTTCTCTCAAAGTTAGCTGTAAAACACTACTTGTAAGTCCAGTAAGAAAACAAAATGTATTTTAAAAATACAGAAATGAAGCATTAAAATATTACCAAGTATTCCTAAATGCACATACAAAGAAAATCTACAAGTATTCTGGGCCATCTCTGTGCGGGATAATTTTCTGTAGTTTCCTCCTATCCAAAAATGTTCTAGCTCAGCTTCGTGAAAACGTCAAAATTAAAAGATCAGGGGCACAACCTGAAAACCTGTGGAATTCTTTCCACTGATTACTCAGACCAGCTAATTGTCCGTGTCAGTTGACAACACACTGATTGCTCACTGCATGGTACCTGCAAGTGATACGTGTAAACAGTAGCGTGCCACTCGGAGAACCTCACATCTTGCACAGAATGCTTCAGGAAACAAGCAAGTCCAAATTTGGAGGGACCGATCCACTGAGTGAACAAATTACTTTCTGAGGCTTAAAACACTTAAGAAAGCTCAAAACAGTCACCCAGAGAAATGCACCGTCAACTCTGAAAAGGCGAGACCAAGAGAGAGGAGGGACCTATACAGGTAGTGGCTGTACTGTAGGTGGTGCACTTGTGATTCACTGACCACTTTCCCAACAACACTGCAGTCTGCTGCTGCTGAGGAAAAGTGTATAAAGAGTTGCAAAATATTACTGCAGCAGTACTAGTGCACCAATATAAACTTGTAAGCTGACGCAGTTCCACTCTAAAATGGGACACTAAATGCTGACACGCAAGACAACTGATTTTGCAGCTGTGTGGCTCTACTAGTAAAGGTGCTTGCAAAGAGCGTAGGTTAAGGTCTACAATCATGGGTCTGACCCTGTGTCATACGACTAGCCGATTTTCCCTAAAAGTGACTGGGAAAAGTGCTGGCATCTTCCAGACGGAAGGGTGGGATTACACGGCCAGATGTGTCTCTGCTCCCAGCACCACAGTGACACTGTGGCCTCCTGGACACCCCCAGGCAAGGGGGGACACGCCTCTCCTCCAGTCGGCGAGTGACCCTCCAGTAGGAGGCGCTGCTGCCGGTGATGTGTTAAAAGACAATTTTCTCAAAGGTGGGAGGATGGGAGGCGTCTGCCCAGACTTTCTCATTCTCCCCTGTGTGCGGTGAGGGGGTTCATGGCTGTGAGCCGAGGCGTGAAAAACACACAACTGGCAGTTCCAAATTGGGTGGGTATAACTAGAATAATTGGCGATTCTAAAAAAAAAATGATATGTAATAATAATATCCTTTGCATAAATGAGGGTACGAGGCATGCGTGTACAAGATGTGCAATTCAGAAGGAAACAAGTGTGAATTAGAGCAGCTTATTTAGAAAGAGGACATTAATGTCTCCTGAGCAGCCCACACAAAACGGACACACTGATCACAATATGTGGAATGGTAAACATTTGTGGCTATGACCTAATAGGAAAATCTTTTTTTTTTTTTAAGAGATAACCATCATTGAATGTATATACCATACCATTCCTCCTGCAACCAAAATCTTCTCAAGGCAGTGACCCAGATGGATTGCCTCTTCATGGACACCTGTGATAACACAAGCTTTCTGGGAAAGATTTTCTGAAAGAGAAAATTAAAACCTTCAACTGTATCTTTCTGGCTGTGGCTTTCTTTTTTAAAGTACTTTACATATCTGAGAAATTAAATTAACAAGCACATTATGCATTTGTGAAAAGTTGAAAAGTGCAAGGAAGAAAAAACAGTGCAATAATGTATTGGTATCTTTAATACTGAAACAATTTAATGTTCATTTAAAAGTAATAGTTGTGTATTTGATACTTTTCCAAGTTATTTTTAAACTCTATATGGCTAGTTTTACAGATAATGGAACACAGCAGAGCAAACACAAACACAAGGGCCAAAATAGTGATCTGCATTCACTTATTTTGTAACAACAGGAGTGAAACTAATTCCTCCAAAACCTTCCATCTTCATAATATTTTCGTTTCTTTTCAAGGTAAATCGACAAATCAAGCTACAATCATTCAGCTACAATGTTGTTTTTTTTATCAACAACATTAAATGTTAAAGTCTCATCCTACTGCATGCTTAAAATCAGAGGATTTTTGTTGACACAACAAACATCAAAATGTTACTCTGATGTTAACCTTTTACATATGCTTTAGTAGTGTTTTTGGGCTGCAAAGTAACCTTTCATAAAAACATTTATGAAAAATTCCACAGAAGATTATATTTAATAAAAAATAAGCCTTGCGTTTATGAAAGTAAAAGGGAAATGTTTAAAGAGTGGAATTCAATGCACTGAAGAACACAGTATATAAAACAATGCCACAACAATTAATCGTACAGACTCTAACAATACACACATTATATATGGTCTAATATTATAGAATAATATGTACTGTATGTACTTTAAAAATAAATATCACTTCCAGTTGCATGGGAATTGCTACAGTGACTGACTTGGCAGTCATATGGCAGAGTTCATCACACATCATCACGTCATCAATGCCACCAGGTTTCATCAGTTTCATACCAAACCCTCAGAGGCCGCAGGAGTACTTTCTAAACCAGATCACTACCCTCTTGGAGAAACACACCCCACAGTGCCAGCTGCTCTCCTATAAAAACTGCTATAAACCTACAACCTGGCATTATAGCTGCACCGTTCACTTGCACAGTCAATGCAAGCAGGCAGAGACAGGCTTGGAAGCCTTCAAAACTGATTGTGGTCTTCCCTTGAAAGTTGTTTTATTGATAAACAGTTAAAAAACATACTGTACAGTGCTCAAAAGCTCTGAAATAAGTACCCAATGCTTTAGAGAGGGCAAGCTGGAAATCTCAGTCTCAATTCCTTAACTGAGCGCGAAACAGCACTCACAGATTAAAGGCTATTTATGCCAATGAAACTGGTACATCAGAGCAAACAGGGGAGTAAGTTGATGTTAATGTAACCAGCTGACAAAGTAGAGGCACAGGGGTCAGGAGCTGTGTCCTTTTGGGGGCGGGCAGTAAGTTCCCTGCGACAAGCTGCAGTACTAGCTGTCCTGCGCCATCCTGTGAAAATGGCTGGAAACCCACCCATTGTGCTGTCACAACTTTTAGAAAATAAACCTTTAAATAAGGTTCATATTCCCTGTGAACTGATTCTCGGCTCACACCAGTCATAAGTGTAATTCTCATAGGCAATGCAGTATCTGTGAGCTATACTAGCCAGTTAGTGCACTTGGTTCTCTATGATGTACAGTATGTTAACCTGAACTCCTGGTCAGGCAGTGGCTACTGGGAAGCGTTAGGACAGGGTTCCATTAATAATGACAACAAAATCAAATGGTTCATTTTCTTACCAGTGAAATGCTGGTGTTATGACTTAAAATGCTGAATAAATAAATGACTATAGTACAACAGTTTATAGTTTTAGTTTTTATTCTTGACTAGTTTCCTGATTACTCCACAATCAATGTTACAGAAACATAGCCAACTAACAATTCATTCTCGGAATATGATTGTATCAAATGAAAGTATAATTTAACTTTTAATAAGGAGCATGTTGTTTTGTACTAAAACAATGTGGCTCACCTCCCACTGTGGCTCCGCCTGCCTGCTGTAATTTTATAAGAATGTGCAACAGAAAACATTTAATTAACTGGGAACAAAATATTTTTTTTAAAAAAATTATTACATTTACAATAATATTTTCTCATAAAACCAAAATTAATATTAACCTTTGCCTTATTTAATTGAAAAAATGAAGAGCTATGGATACAAGAGTAAAATCATTAAAGCGACTGTTTATTTCTAAATGGCACACTAACGAGCTCCAGAAATGACAAGCTTAGCTCTTAAGCTACAATTTAACTTTGTGGGGGGGGGGGGTCCCCAAAGATGAGACAAAGTACTGTCTGTCAGAAATAAAAGATTTACTTATTTTTTGTTTTGTAAATGCATATGAGAAAATGGATCTGTGTCACAAAACTGTCCAGAAGTTAAAAACTTAAATGTTTAAAAAGTGAGTTCTAGAATAAAAAAAGTCACACCACAGCCCAAACCTCTGAATACCTGTAAGTGTTTAACAATAGGAAATTCACCATTTTCTCAGAGACAGGATATCTGATGTTGCGCTTTGATAGAAGTGTGGCACCTCTCTCAGATCCAGGGTTCCGAGTTTGATTCCTAGGTTAGCGTGGGTATTTGGCAGGTGCTCCTGTTTCCTCCCACCTCCCACCTCCCAGAGATATCCAGGCTAGTGTTGATTCGCTGCTCTAAACTGCCCCTTGCCTGGGGGGTTTCAAGAGGATTGAACACATGGGCAGTTTGCACTGGCTATGGGACTACAGTGAAACCAAACCAGGAGACACTAATGACCTAAATTAACCTCCTGACACCTGTGACCTTTCTGATGTTTAGAGCAGAACTATTTTTAAAAGGCCGCTGTGTGCTGCAAGGCTATTTATGATAAAATAATTTAGCAATTACGTTATACTATAATTGAAGCAGTAATAGTTTTTCCTCTTGTTGGGAACTTGGTTCAAGTTCTTAAAAAACTTCAGTCGTTTTGGCTGTTTAGGCTATTGAAGAAATAAAAAGGCAGTCAAAGGCATCATTTCAAAATGCATTACTTGATTGAGACAACTCCCCAGGGTATTTCAATTGAGACCAAAGACTAAAGCACAGATGAGACAAAAGTGAAATATGGCCATAAACCAAGCACTGCGCATCGAACCTCACTGTCACGCAGAGGGTAGAGGGGTGATGATCTGAGCCTACTCGGCAGCCACAGGACCTGGATACCTCACAATCACTGAGCTCACCATGAATTTCTCTCTATACCAGCGCATTCTAGAGGACAAAGTGCATCACACAACAGGACAGCAATCTAAAACACACCAGTAAATCTACAACTGAATGGCTGAAAAAGAAAAGAATCAGGATTTTGGAATGAACAGGTCAAAGTCCAGACCCAACCCCATTGTGATGCTCTGGCACAACCTAAAGTCAGCTGTGGATCAATTCATGCCCTCAAACATTACCGAGCTGGAGCAGTATTGTGAGGTGGAGTGGGCCAGAATTTCTCCCAGGCAATGTGAGAGATTCTTACAGGATACGTTTACTTCAAGTTACTGCTGGTAACACACACTGCTGAATCACTTACTTTTTCACACAAAAACTGCGTGCTACTGAATGTTGGCTGATTAGTTTGTTTAATTAAGAATAAATTGTGTGTTATCTGTCATATGATGTTAAATGTATGTATTTTTAGGACTTGATGAGGACTAGATGAAGGTCAGACATGTCTTAATATGCAAAATGATAAAAAATCGTAAAGGGGTGTACTTTCTTTATCACGTCACTATACGTGCAAATGCCTTCTATATATGTGCCCTCCAATTCAATAAAAAAGAATAAATTGCACTTGCCATTTATTGTACTTCTATAATGATTTCATGTCATGATTTATGAGCTAATTTGTGGAACACTAGCTTTTAAAGAGCTTCCAAGACTAATTTTAATAAACAGGTTGTTCGGCTTTTATACTTTAGCAGGATAATAACCTGAAAAATGAATCTGTGCACAATTTGAGGGCTGTCTGCCTCACTAACAAAGAGCTGTTATTCTGTTGTTGTGAGCCCACCCAGGCCTGCAGAACGTGCCCAGGCGGACACACTCTGTAAACATGTTCACACGCTGCCAAGACTAACAACGCTTTAACTTGGTTTACACAGAGAGAACACACAGGCCAGTTCTGAGGCATGCCATGCCTTCTGATGCTACAGTGCACCCAGCTGTTGAAATGTTAACCCAGTTTATTGAAATAATTAAGCCTGATCCTTCCCTGCATTTATATATTTGCTTCACACAAAATACCATCATAAATCATCAGCCTTTAAAACTAACAAAGCGACAGACTCGTCTGGAACACAATCACTTGCAAATTATTTGAATCATAAATTACAAAATTTCATATATACTTCCCAACACACGCACAAACCTTCTTCCCTTTCCAAAGAGTAAAAAGGTCAATCTCTCTGCTGTGACTAATGCATATGATTCGTAATACACTAAATTATTTATTATATATTAATTATTTAATTGACAGTTTCCTCTGAATAAAGGATAAAATCCCTAACCTCTGATCAGACTGGCAAAGAAAATGGCATATATCAAAATCACCTTATACAAAACAGTTAACATTCAAATACGTTTTTTTACAGTATTTCTTACATTATTTTGGTCAGAGTAAAAGGAACAGGCTTAAATGTATTTCGAAACTTAATTTAGTCCTTTTAAGGTTAGTGATGTTAAATTAAAAATATGCTTTAAGTATATTTCTTCTTGTAAACATCAATGCCTGTGTTACTGCCTTTTTAACTTATCAATTCACTTAGTTGCAGATATTACTGATTACTTGATATTAAACACAAGACTAATCCCCAAACACTATACACAGTAATTCTGCAACACTGATTAAAGGGATATTGGTGATTGCATTCCTAATTACATCCAGAATGGTGATAGTGAAATCTGCCCTTTTAGGGATTCCAGTGAGCTGAAATGTGCAGACAGTATATCAAGCCCAAAGACGAAAGATTGTAAATGTTCAGCATATAATTTAATTCAATTGGAAACAAACAGAAGTAACACTGAAATATTAATCTGCAGTTTCCTTTTAGTGCAAAAAATATAAAGCAAGTCCTGTAGCCGAGTCATGTCAATAAATTCTCGATTTATTAATGGGTGATCATGTGAAGAGAGCTGATCATTCATATAGGTGTTGGTACTGACAGAACCCATCTATCTGCTGTATTACCCCCACATAAGCCTGGACCCAAATGCAACACCAAGGGCCAATGTGGACGTTTAATACTTGTAACAGAAAAACGTTGAATCTCAGCTCACTCAGTACTCTTAGATTTATTTACCAACCACATTTTTTCCCTTTTGTATTCAAATGTAGAATCCGGATACATTTTGCTTTACACAGCAACAGTAGGGAACAGATGACGGACACAATATTTCAAGTGTTTCCCTTCAGAATCGTTGGCCGAAACTATACAAACAGTCACACAGTCACAACAATAGCTGTATATAATTTATTTTTTCATGTATCCGTCTATTCACCAGCATTCACCAGATCTTCTGCCACCTGCAACACTGAGAAAACATACCAGCACACAGTAACACGCCAAACAATGACATATTGCAAATGGAATGAGCCGAGGCTGATACACAACAGCAAATCAAAAACAAACACATACCCTTAATTATTGATTCAGCTGCAAATAGATCCCGTTTGTAGGTTACCTAAAAAAACAGAAAAACCCAGTTAGAATATATGATAGAATATTACTATATATATAGAATAAGGCAAAGAGGTCAAAATCCAATTAAAGATGCCTTTGAACATTTCATTACAGATCAAAATACTGTTAGAATATAATTGTAGTGAAATACACTGATATTTTAAGCTGTGTTTTTTTTTAAAGCATTACATATTTTTTTGCCATCACAAACCCAGATATAACCCAACAAACAGAAAAGTTGGTCATTAAACACACAGCAATGCAATCAGCATTTTAAGATACTTAACGCTTGGTTTTGCTGACCTACCTTCCTGACAATCTAAAAATTTCAACCTCAACATATAACAAGCATCATGCATTCTATCTGCCATGGCTTGACTGAGTCTTGAGGTGTTCCGTCCAGAGAAGGATGTGCCAAGTAATGACTGCTAATGAGGAGTCTGCTCACTCTATGAAGGACTCTGCTTCTCTCCAGTCCAACTCTGTGTTGTACCACAAATTCCAAACACTTCACCCAAACCATTGCTAAATGAAAAATGTATTAACTGCCTTTTTCCCACATGCATAGGATCTGAGACTATATTTGTACCTTTCCAACAATTATAGTTTACAATTACATTGAGAAAAATGCTATGCTGCAAAGCCTAGCCACAATTACTGCTTTACGACCTTAAAAAGACTTTAATTATAATTTATACCTGCTAACGACAATATACCACTTCCGACAAAGCAGTACCCAGTAATGCAGTACTTGTATGAACACCAATAGACCTAAAGTTCTTGTTTTGCCTTCTATTTTTACCTCAATAGAGATCTAATCCTTTTATAAAAGATGCAGTTTAAGGTTGCCATGGCAAATAATCGATTTTGAGTTGTACAGCTCCCAAGGCCATAAACATTCTTTAAAACTGGTAAAAACATGAATCTGACTCTGGATCTGAATCTGCTTTTTTTTTTTTTCCTCAAGCAACGTCTGTGGAATAAGGGAAGAGGATAATAGCTGGAAACCAAGCGCGTGTTTGATGATAAATGGAAATTAGTTATAGAAATTGCTCATAAGGGGAGGGGATCTGACATGATTTTATGACTTATGATCTGACTTAGTGCCAGGTAGGTTCTATAGCACAGAGATGAGGTCTCAATAGCTGTGTCGGCAACTGCCCTAGAGGGGCATGAAAGAGGCCGAAAACTACTAGGACTGGCCCAGAGCCATCATCTGCGGCTGCCTGGTCTAACTGCGAGACTGGCTTAGGAGCAAGGACCTGCACTGGGGGAGGGTCTCCTCGCACCAGGCGAAATTTACCTCCAGACAGGACAGACAGGAGGTAATGAGCTAAATGCACATCTCTGGGAAGCCAGACCTGCATCAGCAACCTTCCTGGGTCACGGTGAAGGTACTGTAGAGCAGTGTATCAGGCTGACCGGGTAATCAAGCAGTTTGAGATTTCCTCACCAGATCGAAAGTGAATACGCTTTGGCAACAATAAAACGCAGAGGAAAATACTTGAAATCAGGTTAAAATGTAAATAATACCAAGATTCTGGAGGATGAGATACTCCATAAGCGAAGACTAAAGATGCTTTAGCTATCAGAGATCAGGAGATGTAAGCACTACTAAGTGCTATAAATGTGGCGGAACCATACATTCATCTAATGTCCCCCAAACCTAGCTAAACCCAACAATGAAAACTATGATCTGTAAAGAAAAATTAAACACAAATGAAACAATAACAATAGAAAAACAGATGATTTTTCACAGAAATTTTGTCCATCCATCCGTTCATTTCATCCTAACCACTTCCTCTAGTTCACGGGGAAGCAGGAGTCTATCCAGGCTATAGCAACAGGCGCAGGGCAGGGCTCACCCTGGACAGCACGCCAGCACACTGCAGGGCAGGCACACAGACACAGGCACCCACACACCCACAGCAGGGCCAGTTTTCCCCAGAACCCAATGAACTCCCCAGTATGTCCTTGGACCGTAGGAGGAAACCGGAGCTAAACTCTACACGGATAGTATCCCAGGTCCAGAATAGAACCCAGGGCTGCAGTGCTGTGAGGCAACAGTGCTAACCACTGCACAATTTGTTGTCCCTGATTTTGTACATTATTTAACTTTCTATTTTATATTTATTACTTTTTTGTATCTTGCTAAATGTTTGGAAGCAGACCTATGAAAACAGCATGACAGGGTCACAGAATGCTATGGGAATATTATTAAATAAAGCAAAGTGTTTATTTTGTATAGAATGTGTATCAAAAATTCAAAACTGCAGCATTTCTTCTGCACACATGCCGTACATCTTACCTTCCACAGACTGGATGGTCCTTCGATGAGCTTAGCGTTAATGCCAGAATACTGCAGTACAAGATGTAAGCATTCTGTCCCATACTCAAAGTCATAGTCACTGCACTGTGAACACAAACATTGTTTCATTATATACAAGACAGGCAAGGACTTTGTCAGTGTCATGCAAACATACTTTTCTACTTTCTTACACAAATGCATAAGTAATGTTGGTCTGCGCTGATCTGTTCAGCCAAGCTGCCTTTAGGTAACAGTGTTTGCCCCTGTCATGATAAGCATGTTTTTAAAAAGACAACAGCTTACCCTTTGTGGAAACAGGAGAACTGGTCATTGCACTTTCAAAACCAAGAAAAGATCACTCTAAAGTAATTGCAAAGCTAATAAAACACATCATGATTAACTATCTTAATTACCTTTGAGAACAGTACTATATATTATGCCTTCTTTCTAATTTGAAGATTTTTGTGGTGTACAGTTATCTATAAAAAACACCCAAGGTGTTACTGTTTAATATCGCCACCACACTTTTTTTAAATAAGAGGCTTAAAAATGTGTTGCACATTTTGGTCCAGATTTTGTAGTCAATATTTCAAACCATATTCTAAGGAAAATGTGTGTTATATATACTGTGCAATGTATATATGAATAGGGTTACTGTACTGTATGACAGCAGTACACTATTCCGTATTCATATATACCGTATTTGTCTCTCAGGTCTTTTCAGATGCTTCTTGAAGCTGTGAGTCAAGTTCTAAAGCATAACATTTCACTCTTCTAATAACACTTTAAAACCTTTTTCTGATGAAAGTGCACCATTTTCAAAACCAGCAACTGGAACTACAACACCGACCATCATTACTCCATACATCACCTCGCTCCTTGTTGAGTTAATTTCACAACACAAACAGAAAACCCAGTATTTCCTCATGTTTTGCAGCTGTACCGATTAAAGCATGATCATGACAGCTGGTCCACAAACACCTACTGTATCTGTTCTGACTACAATTATAGAAGATAAAAGATAAAAGATTCCAAACCCCAGCTTCTAAAATAGAAAGGGATGAAACGGAATGTACTGTACCTGGTTTTATTATATAGAAGCAAACCAGTGTAATGCATTGATACTTGAAAACTCTTCAAGCAATTTAGTCCCTAGTATTTTGTTTTCTACAAAAGCTTACACTAATCCCAAGATAATGTGTCTCTTCATTGTCTCTTTCCTGCTAGTGCTTACATAAGTGTCAAGTATGTCAAAGTTTTATACACTACACTGGCTGTTTTTATACACCCTACCAAGAATTTAACCAAAATGGCCCTGAGCATGGAGTTGATGGATACCTTAGACTTTTACACCATTTAACGGGTATTAAATGTCAGATTGTTTTTTAGATTTGAAGATAAAAACGTAATTTCGGTTTGATCTGAAAATGCACGGTGAGTGT
The DNA here is from genome assembly GCF_040954835.1 of Lepisosteus oculatus. NCBI lineage: Eukaryota > Metazoa > Chordata > Actinopteri > Semionotiformes > Lepisosteidae > Lepisosteus > Lepisosteus oculatus. The sequence continues at coordinate 2,464,110 of NC_090705.1, read as the reverse complement.
TATTATTAAGAAAACAATGTTGCCATTACAGCAATGTATTCATTCGCCTGAAGAAAGGTGTGCGGTATTGTCATGCAAACGTCTCTCTCTCTGTGTGAAATATCTCTGCAACTGTGCATCCAAAGAACTTCAGAATCAGAAACGCAGAAACGTTCCAACATGATCTGTACGCAGACTTAACAAGTAATTAATATTGGTCAGCAAACCCATCTCAAAGTCGAGAGCAACACTTCTATTGGATTAAAAGAGATTCACAAGGCTGTTAGTTTACAATGTCATAATGCCGCATCATGTCAGCGTAAGTTCTGTTGCCTCATTCCCAATCGCAAAACATGCCATTGCACATACGTGAAGATGTTGTCTCTTTCGTGATGTAAAGTTTTACAAGTTACCATGCACATTCTACTTTTACTGTGATTTGAAAAGCATTCGGCAACGCTGATTCTTTCTAAAAACGAAATATAAAAGTAGAGATCCAGCTCCCCTTAAATATCAGGCAAAAAGCTATTACCTGACTGCTGAAATACCTCCACAGCCAAAGAAAACTACATCTGAGTCCCTGTAGTGTCTCAACTGTGACCCATCTCAGAGGCAGCAGCAACCACCTGGCCTGTCAAGGACTATGCTCATCAGCTAAGACTATGCATCAGCAGATGAGGAGATAGTTGCTGCTGAATGGAGGAAATGCTCAACACTAGCTGGAGCATAATTCATATATTTATTCTACAAGTGTGTTCTAAGTGACCCCAGTTCAGTTCTGATGAACAACATTCATGAGTACAACTTGGCAAGTATGCACCATCATCTACTACAATTCTGTGAACAAATCAATTGGTACTTCTATCACACTTAAAGATCATTTCAAATTAGACAATTCTACAAAAATAAACTATAAATAACAAAAATGTTAAATTACAACACTTCTAAAATGACAAAATGCTAAATGGTGCGACAGAAAAAAGGAAACACAAGTCACTGTTTGAAAACAGTAATAAGCAAATTAAGTTTAAATTCTGACACTTTGGAGGCTGAAACATAGGTGCTTGCCACAAACTTAAAACTGTTTTTTCTTAATAAATTCTCACTTGTAATGTAACTCATTCTGCCAAAAGGTCTTTCTTCTGTGATTAGCATTTCAGCATTACACACCCGAAGAGCCAGGCTACACTCACACATTTCACATGATCTACATGGGTATATCAGAACCAAAAGAGCTACAGTACCCAGGCCATTGTACTGACAGAGCCATTACTGATCATACAATAAACAACAGAGCTGCCCCAGAAAGGCAAAACATAAGAGTATCTTGTCCACACTGACCTAGGTGTTACCAGGAGGAGAGAGAAACACAGAACACAAACAAGCTCCAAAGTCAGATTTATTTTATTTTTTTTTACAGAAAGTGACAATGAAGTGTTTTTTTAAAATTGCAAATTAACAGGCTAATTTTTTTTCCCCCAGTGTGCGAACTGAAAGTACAAGCAAAGCTAGTAGTCTCTAGTGCCTGTGCTGTTCTGTTTACAGTTTTTCTAAATGTTGTACAACATTCAGATGGGCTGAATGTGTTTTCTGTTTATTATCGATGGGTACTAAAACATTTCCATGATTTGGAAATTAAGGAAAAGGTAAACATCCTATCTTGCATCTAACAAGATCTTGCATAAGAACACAAATGCTGCAAACAGGTTATTCTACTCATCTTTGTTTTTTTAGTTTTTAGAAGCTTATTAAACCAAGACACTAATGTAGCAGTCTCCCTGAAAGACATCAAGATGCGAGCTGTGACGAGATAGCCAAGCAGTTGCTTCAGGCTTCCCAACACTCTTTGTATAAGAAAGGGTCCTACAGTACAGTTCTGGTATTTTCTTCATTTTGATATATGAGCTGTACTTTCTTCACATTAAAAAATAAATACTGGATTCAGAGTAACTTCAAAGGACTAAACCAAACAGTTCAAACCCTGTTCATGGGCTAAGCTCATAAACACAGTCCTCTTCCTGACCCCTTTTTCAGACTTGATGATGTTTTGTAGAGTGATTACCAGAGTTATGCCCTAATACACTGAGAACACAGGCCTAAATGAAAGTTTCTAAGACAGCTAATCTTTTCAAAACTATACAAGTCTCCGCTCTGCAGCTCAAGTATGTAATATTCCGCCAAAAATGAGCGATTTTTATTCTATAAAAACAGCAGAGCATGTAGCTACCTTGTACACCTTCATAATTAATTCATACAGCTCTTGGCACATGTTGAGAAGAAAAGAACAATGGAAGGTAGGAGAACTGGCATAATGTCTTCAAAAATTATATATTTCAGTTTTATTTTGGTTCATCCAAGCATAACCAAGGCTGACAGCCTTATGGTTGTTTGTATTTGTGGTCTACAAAACAGCACAGAATATGTTAAACTATTTGCATAAAACAAAGGCATGGGCAGTGATGGCCCATAGTGCTTCATTAATCAATTACCTAATAGCAGGACGATCAGGCAACCAATAGCCTTAAACAGACCCCCTGTTCAGAATTTGCACAGGGGTTTTCTGTGCTATGAGGCAGTTTTAACACATAATATTTAATATAGTAGACCTGTGACATTTCTAGCCTTAACATTTCTAGAACTTCTCTATTACTTTCAGTTTCTGACTATACTATCCTGTCAGTAGCTTGGTTAGATCCCAGTGACTTCAGCAGAGGGATGAATTCTATTATTGAGCATCTGGCATGACTCACCTAGCTGAGGGAGGCCCTGACCCCAAACCCGCCCTCAGTACTGTGAGGATGAAGCTACTGTATAGGGAGGTTTGCTGCAGGGGTACACGCAGAGGGGGTGTGGAATGCAAGAGTAATATACAAAGGGAAGACATGGGTACGAGACTTACATACAGTACGCAGGTGAGCGGAACTGTGCGAGATTAGGATCCAACCCTCCTCCTGATCCTCTGTTATAAACTGCAGACTCCGCTTCACTACTAGTAGGTTTTAATTGTGAAATATAAAGACTAATGCTACAGTTCTCAAATAATTAATAGCAACAAAGTTAGGAAATATTCCTCAATAATATAATGGATATTTGAAGAAAAATATTTCTTGGAAGTTAAAAATGTAGTCGTTGGTTTTCAGATAGCATGCAAGCTACAGAAAACATCTTTGTTGTGCTTGTAAAGTAACTTTTTGCAGTTTAAACACATAAAGCAGCAAAACAGGTTGTTGCATCTTGGTTTATTATCATTATTTTAATGAAAATCAACTTGCTTTTCACATCCCAACAAATGTGTCCTTTTGAGCTACCCTCAGATTAACCTGCTGTGTAATAACAAATAAGTTAACAGTGTCTATCAAAGCCTGTTGGATTAAAAGTAAGGACTGCATGCACAGTGGTTGGCATTGCTGCCACCCAGCACTATGGACCGGGGCTGCTATCTGCAGAGAGTTTGTAGGTGTGGGTTTCCTCTGGGTGCTCCCATTTCCACAGTGCAAAAATAGACTGGTATTTTAATTCAATTCAATTCAACTGATTTTTATATGGCGCCTTTCACAACAAGGTTGCCCCTAAGGCGCTTAACAATGCACGTGACCGTACCGTACATGTTGTGAATACAAAACAGAAAAGACCAGAAGACAACGGAGGAGAGGAACCAGAAACTCCTGAGTAAGGAGAAAAAAAAAACCTCTAGGGGTCAAAGGTCAACTGGCTGCCCGACCCCTTTGGGACATGCTCACATCATACAGAAATAAATGAATGAGGGTATTAATCCATCCATCATGTCTTCTGTATGCCAGTACTCCATGCAGATCTCTGTATCTCTGTAGGATAGCTATATCCAATTTAACGGGCTTCTGGGAAAACTGCCCCTGATGCGTGCCTGGGTTAGTGCCTGTCTGTCCTGCGATGGACTGGCGTCCCGTCTAGGGTGTACCCCGCCTTCGGCTCCCCCCACAGCCCTGAACTGGAAAATGCGGTTAGAAAATGGATGGATGATTAAAAGTACTGTATGTTAATGCAAACTAAAAGCAAGTCAAACAGATTACTTCTTTCATGCCGTTCTGATTATGTTCAAGTTCTGATTGTAGCCTGCATTTTGTTTGAATTTTGTACAAGTACTGCAGCAACCCTTCGTTTGAAGAACTCTGGTGGTTAACCAAGATTTCCTCCCTGTTAAGGCTTCAGGGTTTAAGGACTCGCGTCAATCCTAACATCACACAAAACCTTTTCTTTTCCCTTTCATTTCAAAACTATAATTAAGTTAATTTCTTGACTGTTTCTTCGCTTGTCTTCGACAGTGCAGAAGTAAAACTGTAAAACTTATAACATTCCCAGTAAGTTATAAATGACACAGAGCAGGGAACTGGTGTCTTCCCATCTCGGCACGTTTGATCTTATTTATATCATGTCATTAGTGCTTCCCGCTGAATACCTAGGCTCCACATGGCAATAATTTTGAGCTTTCATCTACCGGGACTCACTTCAGCAGTCAATTAATAGCTGGGAGCTACAGTTTAGCTTGCTTTTCAAGCTGGTGTATGATATGCTTAGCTACACAAATTCCCTTATTGCGTGGCAACACAGGTCGAAGTGAATCTTTCTGTCATTTTGTTTATATACAATACCCCCAGTTTTCACCCAAAGCATTTGTCATTGTTAACAATACTCAACTCAATACAAAAAATTCTGACATTTAATCCAAGCATCTAAGTTGTCTGCTTTACTCTATTTCAAGGACCTGACACACTAGAACTGTATTTCATCTTAATTTCACTCACTTTTACACAAACCTACATGTACAATTCTGCAACATTACCGTATTGCATTGACTTAAAATTAGGAGATTAATTCTACTAATGGAACAAGTAATAGGTTTATTCCATGCTGAAAAAAAGAAGAAAGAGAACACAACGTTTTGGCCGTGGAGCCTTGGAGCCGTGGAGCCTTCTTCAGGTGTGAAGAAGAAGCCTACGCATGCTGAAGCAGCTACCCACCTAATTCTACTAACATTTGATAAAATTCCAACCTAGCACTGGAAGCGTAGCTTTCAGTTTTAAAATCTAAATGAAGGATTTACACAGCTTCTTGCATGTGGGAGTAACAATTATCTGTATCTGTAATCAATGTAATAAAACACTGTCAATATGACCTACCTGCTGATAAGCCTGATATATGGTATCAAATAAGAAGCCCTGTGGCATCTCACTGGCTCTGTATCTGGCCCGGTCCAGAGAATGGTCCAGATAGCTTTCTGGGGTTGTAGCGATCACAGTGGAAACGAGGGGTCTTATAGCTCCTGCGGCCTGGGAAGACACATGCGCACAATAGGGAATCGGAGGTTTACATTTAAGTCGCACACTTTCAGACAATCAGAGAGTCTTCTAAAATTAAGCGAACCCATGAGCATGCATTTACAGTACTTTGCATTTCCAAACACTTAGTAACATTAAAGACAATTTGTCTCTCGACACAATGCACAAATGCATCTTTTATAGAGTTCAGAGTTCAAACTGACATTCCTGCATTTTCTCCAGTTGCCTCTATCTGTTTTCTATTCCAGATACATTTTGTTTCATATACATTTTCTCTTTACTGATCACATATACTTTTTCTCCTGATATGTAATATACTGGAACTGAATACACATTTACTTCAAATCAAGGAAGACTAAACTGATGTTTTGATGTTTAGTATATTCTTACACTGCTAATTAATAATAATTAAATGTACTCCCAGTATGCAACTGAATGATTTAGAATTCCAAATTCCAGTATAATATGTATGATGTATAAATCACTGATTAACGAGAGGTTTCGTAGCTAGAAAGAATTCCAGGTCAGGTTAGTTTACTGATTGAAGCAAGGTTCGCTGAAATAAAACTGAAAGTAAGATAAGCTCTCCACAGAAAATCAGATACACTAAGTGTTCTCTGGATGTCAGGGATACTAAGGACACACTAATGGAAGCCATTTCAAAGGTATTCATTTATGATGAGTCATTTCCAGAATTCGCCAGAAGGAAGAACATACAGTACTGTACAAACGTCCTGAATGACTTTTCCAGTTTGAAAGCACCCTCTGCTCCTTGCTTGAACCCAGCTAACCACCCCCTTACAAATTACTTCCTTTTCCAAGATAATGACTTCAAACCACTAATGGTTGTTTGAATTCTGATAAGTCTTACTAAGTCTGCCCACTGTCCCAAAGGGGAACTACAGCAATTGCTACAACACCCACAGTGCAATCAGTACTATATTAACTAATTCATTAACAAAGAAACACACATAAGGTCATGCCATTAATTGTTTTATTCACAAACACAGTTACCATTCTACAGAAAGGACAGTACAAGTCAGCCACATTAGCGAAGAGTGGTGCATTTGGATGCAGGCAAAATTAAATGGCCAAACAGTTATGCATTGCAGCAAGATTGCATGATAGCTGATGATATGGAAGTAAGCAAACATTGCTCTGCAACTGCAACACCACACAGAGTACAAAACAAAAAATGGATCCTAACACATGGAACAGTTTTCATGTTTTAATGAAAACTGATTAGCATTCTTTGTCCTTATTAATATACAAATATAAAACAGAACTGATGAAATATGAGAACCAAATCTGACCTTTCAAACTTTCATAAAAAACACCTTGAATTATGCCACTGCCTAAATTCTTGTTGTTTTTGTTTTTCGTAAAGTTACAAAAAAAATACCATTACCAAGTGTTTCCAGAAATTAAAGAAAAGGTTAGTAGTCATACTAGAACTGTCTCTTTCAGTTCCTGCTTTCGCTCTGAGTCTGGCAACAGATTACAATAATGATGATTAATTTTTCCTCATTCAAGTCCATCAGAATTGTTACCACATGTAAATGCTTGGAAAATGTGTTTACACAAGTCAAAAGACTGTAGTGGCAGGCATTCACAGCGAGAATTTTAAGGACAGGCTTGAAAGCTCTACCTGTCATCTAGTGAATATCCTACAGGTAGAAACGTGCTCATCTATTCAGAATTCTGCACCAATATCTAATTAAGTTATTAATGTAAGGCATTGAATCCCTCAGCCACATAATTACTTTTTCTGTCTCTGAATTGTCTATTCTCAATGTCCACAGTACCTATCTAAACTTAGCGGAGCAGCAGCTTCAAAGAGAGTCTGATTGCAGATAATTATGAGATTAAAATACTTCAGATTTTTTAAGTGAAGTCATGACTGTTTTGGAAAGCAAATGGGGATGAGATTGTAATGCCCTTGCTTCCATTTTGAATAAAACAGAAAAGCCCTACACAGTAAAGTGCTTATAGACTTAGAAGAATTACTTCCTTTCGGATTAAAAGGAAAATTAAATACCATGGAAAACAGAAGAGTCTGTCCTTCTCCTATTCAGCTTTGCTGTCTGTATTTAGTTTGTATGCTATGGATGAGTACATTCTACATAATGGACCGTGCTCTTTCACCGGTTCTAGAGTTCTCTTTTCAGGAAACACAGAAACGTCATCTTCACTCAAACATTGCTTTGTACAAAGAATCACATAACTTCAGCTGAACTGAAAGTGGTTTCCTGCGAATCATTTTAAAATTTAGGAATTTTATCCATTTAAAATTTTAAGTGAATACATGCGTTTGTCTCTTACACAACTAATTTGTCACAGCTTTTGATTACTTTTCTAAAAGCAACTTCCCTCAGCACTATTACCCATCTTTATACTCAGGCGAGTCTAATCAAAGTCCGTGTCCTCTCTCCCAAATTCCCGTTTAATTCCCATCCACAAATTCCATGTCCAAACTACATTTAAACCACACAATCCTCTTTGCGTGGGATCTATATTTCTTGGAGAAAGCAATGAAGAGTATGGAACCTACCCCATTCTGTTTGGCAGCAGTTGCGATCTTCAGAAGAAACTCTTCTTCCACAAAAGGCCTAACTGCATCGTGAATGATGACAACCTCTGGTCTGGGCAGCTGTGAATCGCATCCATTTTCCACAAACACCTGAAGCCCGTTGAAAATGGATCTGTGTCTAGTTGGTCCACCAGCAACCAACTTTGTTTTCTTGTGACAGTGTTTGTGAATAATGCTCTTCAGCAAATCCAGGTGTTCTGCCGCCACCACAACAATTATATTTTCAATCCAAGGAACTCTGTGTGTGTGGGGGAGAGGGAAGGTGCCAAAAGAAGAAAATAAGCATTTTTTGCTTACTTAACTCAACAATGAATCACATGTTATATCAGGCAACCTGAATTTGTTTTTGTCCTTGTAAAAACAGAAAATGAAAACTCTTGCAATGAAATATAAATGATTGAAATTAGTCTACTGTACACTGACCTTAGTTTACATCCCAGAAAGTTTTAAATCATTTTTTTACATTATGAAATAAAATAAATTAACCTTGTAGAAAAAAAACCAAGGCATTTGTAAATTACCTAGGGTAGGAAGAATATCATTCTGACAACACAAAACTTAATCAATTTTTTGTTAACGTGTTATTGTCTTTACGATAAATACTTTAAACTCTTGTGGATCTGTGGCAGTGCAGTAAATTAATCAAGTATTGTCAATTCAACAAGGACATATATGTGCACTACAGAGATCGACCAGGTTATTTTCATCCTTATTCCGTTTTACTGCTGACTATAACCTTCAAGATAATGGGGGTTGTGCTCCATTACACTGTTTACTGTTAAAACGCAGAAACCCTATTTCTACCTTCATACAGTATAATAAAGGAGCAAACGGGAGAAATGAATGTGCTGCAGACGTTTGAGAACAGTCACAATAAATTAAATCAATTAACATTATTCGTGCAAACTTGCCGCCCCGTAAAATTAACTTGCAGTGAAACCCAGGAAGTTAAACTACTTTGTTTCAAACGAAAATAAATAAATGCATTCACGGTGTTTGCAAAGATTACAAGGTAAGCAAAAAAGAAACGTCAGGCAAAATGATCTGATCAAAATAAATGATTTCAGTACACGTAGTTTTACCTCTCGAAAGCTTGAATTGTGTAGCTTATTAGCGGTCTGTCTAGAAATGTGCAAAACTGTTTTGGGATTGGCAGTCCCATCCTTTCGCCGGAGCCGCCTGCAGGCAGAACCACAGAAACCGGGAAATCAATCCTCTCCCTTCCCAGGCAGCTGGCACTGGATTCGGCTTCGCATGGAGGAAAACCCGGGGACTCAGCAGGCCTGTTGGCTCGTTTTGAGCTGGTTTCCATGGTAAAAATATAAATAAATGGGTAACTCTAAAGGTTATTCTAGTATACGCAGAACAAAATCATTTTTTTCTGAGAATGAATACTGATATATTGCAATTCAGACGAGTTTTTTAGCACAGCTTTTAACGGCTATTCCCGTTTATGACGGACTGCGGGGAAAAGCTGATAACGCACTGGAGCGCAGGTTTACAGTAAGCCGCTGAGGTTTGAGGAGCGTTTAATGTTTTATTTAATTTGTCTTTGATTTATAAAGATACAGCAGTGTTTTTTTCTAGGAATATACGGTTGGTCTTTAAACAATAAAAATCTCAAGACTTTAATTTTCAATACGATGTCACTGTAGTACGTTTCATTTTATATTTATATCAAAGTCGATACATGGGCAAATGGAAAACATTTAAAAACATATTTTCGCAAAATTCACAAACTATTATTTATCCACATAGCCCTTACATTTTTATTTAAATATTTACTACTGGAAAAGAGGCAGCGTTGCATCATTAAATGCAAGAACAAATCTGAAACGAGTTTTATGTTTTGTTAACCCCCAAGTTATTCGGTTCATTGCACGAATAAGCAAGTACCTTCATTGCCTTGCAAAACTATTAATCGTTTCTGATGTCCCTTTTTAGTTGTATTGCAAATAATATGCTGTATACTATTTGTAAGTGAATCAAAACTTGAAACGCTCCAAATAGACATTTTTCACAATGGATGCACTTGGGCGCTAAGTCTACTTAAAAACTGTACATAAAAAAATCAAAACTAAGGTGTTGATTGCAAAAGTACTTACTGTACCCTATTTGCTATGGCAAACCTAATTACTTTCACCTGTCACATAATAAGATCAGTGATCTCTGCCTTATGGTTCACATGATTTCACAATCGAAGTTCACATGATTTAAGGATAAATACACCTGTCTCTGTTAGATTCCTCAGTCAACTGGTGAATTTCAAGCTTAAAATATTCAACAATCAAGACAGAAGACCTTTCCAACCAACTCATAGATAAAGTTGTAGAAAAGCAGATATAAGCAGGAGGGTATGAAAATAATTTTTAAGGTGTATAAAAATTTCAAAGACACCAAATATCTCTTTGAGAATAGTGAAATCAGTCATTAAGAAGTGGAAGATGTACTGTATCATATCCATTAGATACTGTCTGGATCAGGCTGTCCCACCAAACTGAGCAGCTGGGTAAGGAGGAAACTGGTGAGGGAGGCCACTGTGAGCTCTTTAAATGAGCACGTTTAATGCCCAAGGTGGACGAAAATGTACAGGAGTGAACAATATCCTTGCCGTACCACACAGCTGGCTTGTACTGTACTTTATCTACTGTACAGAAGGAAAAAAACGTCTTGAATCCCTCATGGAGTTTGGAGAAAAGTATGTAAACATGTGACATTGGTGTTGGTGGTCAGAAGAGACAAAACTGATCAAAGAACAAAGTGTTAAACCTGATGGAAACCCAGCACAGAGCATCACTCTATCGACACCATCCCTAATGTCAGGGTTGGTGGAGTCAAGTCCTTACATTATTGTTCATTAAATCTATCTTTTACAAACTCACAACCCATAGACCAGAGGGGTCTCTATTCCTGGTCCTGGAGAGCCCCAGTCCAGCTATTTTTACAGCTTAATTTACATTACCTGTACAATTAGGATTGTTTGTTTAAGCAATTAATCAATTAAGCAAATAATGTTTCAATTTAGGAAGCACTGGTTTGGACGATACTGTGGATGGACGATACTGTGTTTTTTTTCTAAATGATCTCTAAATTGATCAATTAAACAGGTGGCGTTTTCAGTTAAGTACAATTAAATAGTTCCAGATTATTGATTTGAAAGCTGCTTATAGATCCTGCTGAACTGTGGCTTTCCAGGGTCAAGGATAGAGTCCCCAGATGTAGACAGTAATCTGAAAACCTGTAGAGTTGAGCATATAGACAGTTTGTAATGTTGTTATATCAATAGACTACTAGACCAAAATCAGCTTTATTTCTTTCAATTTCCCTTGTAGCTTCTAGACTGTTTGCTAGTCTGTTGAGGTGATGTTATATGAAGAGCACTGTTGCTAATCTGGCATACTCTGCCAGCTTCGCTAGTTTGCTAGATACAGCAGTCTCTAGATCAATGGTCCCTTTACAACAATTTATCACCTCTTAAGTCCAGTTACAAACACCAGTCTTGAAATGTCTATGGTCCAGTGCCAGTGTTTTTTTTTTAATCAACAGTGATGTGAAAAAGAAAGTACACTCTCTTAAAATTCTATGGTTTTACATATTAAGACAGATCTGGCCTTCACCTAGTCCTCGCCATGTTTCTTACCCCATGTGACAACACTAACAAATTGTAATTTGTCATTATTAAACACAAAACTCAGCCAACATTCAGAAGCCTTGTGTGAAAAGGTAAGTGCATTGTTACTGCTTCCATATCAGTTAAGAAGTTTATTAGTATCAGGTGCTTCTAAACATGAGCACATGAGTAGTTGATCATCAGGAAGTGCTTCCACCTGTATATAAAATCAGAAACACTAGCAGCTTGTTCTGGAGCATTCAGGTTTGTGGTAACACATCACGCTTAGGTAAAAAAAATATCTGTGATGGTCTCAGAGAGAATTATTGCAGTCTGGGAAGAGCTATAAAGCCAATAGAGAAAGTTCAAGATAGTTGCCAGTCTACCCAGGACTGGGCATCCCAGAAAATACACTCCACGTCCAGACTTGTAGACATTGCAATGAACCCTAAAACTACATCTTGGGATCTACAGGCGTCTGTCAATACAATAAACATTAGAATTCATTATTCTGACATTAGGTAAAGACTGAACAAGAAGAGCTTTTGGGGAACAGTAGCTAGGAGAAAACCCCTTCTCTCTGACAAGAAATTGTCACATGGTTTAGGTTTTAAAACAGCATCTGAATGAACCACAAAACGTTTCAATCAATGTCCTTTATACAGATGAGATCAAAGTGGAATTCCTTGGCCATAACGCAAAACAACATGTTTGGCAAAAACGAAACACTACAACTACCAGACCTTAAGCCCACTGATATGCTTGTTTTGAGACCTAAAGAAAGTTGCCTTCAAACATCACTGATCTGAAGCAGTTTTGGAAGGAGGGGTGGGACAGAATTTCTCTCAGTTGATGTGAGAGACTGATAAACTCTTGCAGGAAACATTCACTTCACATTATTGCTGCTAAGGGGGTTTACTGACCACACTTAATTTTTCACACAAGGCTTTTGAATGCTGGCTGAGTTTTGTGTTTACTAAATAATGACAAAGACAAACTTGTCACGAGATGAGATTTATCTTATAATAATTCCTTACACTTACATACTGTAGCACTTTTCTGGACACTCCACTCAAAGCACTTTACAGGTAATGGGGACTCCCCTCCTCCACCACCAGTGTGCAGCTCCACTTGGATGATATGATGGCAGCTATAGTGTGCTAGCATGCTCACCTCACACCAGCTCTCAGTGGGGAGGAGAACAGATTGATGAAGCCAGTTCAGAGATTTGTATGCCACCTTTGATCAACTTCAAAGTTGAAGGCTCTGGAATCAGTCCCAGTTTCAGGTCAGGAGTCTTGGTGTGATTGTTGATCAGAGCTTTGCATTTGAACTTTTATGTTAATAATGGTGTTAAGGCATCTTTTCACCTTCATGACATTGCTCACCTCTTTCCCTTTCTGATGCAAAAAACAAAAGCATGCTCCCTTCTCTTCTCCATTGTAATGCAGTTATTGCTGGTGTATTCAAACCTTCTTAACGTGTTGCAGCGTGTTCAGTACTCGGCTTCTCAGGTCTTAGCTAAAGTAATAATGCATGAGCCTATATCACCAGTTTTAACTTCTTTACATTGTGTGTTTGAGAATAAAAATCAAAATACTGCTACTGACCTTAAGGTTTGGCTGCTGGCCGCAACAGTGAGCTGTCACTTCCTGCACAGTGCACATCCACATGTTTTTGGTACTGTCCAGACTGTGGCCTCCTGTCATTCCCAGCTCTGTGCTCTGAACACTGTGGTTCTCTGAGTCTGTTCTTTTGCTCCAGGTCCCTGGAATGATCTCCCAGCTCATATACAATCTGCAGTCCTCACTTTTAAAAACCCGTCTTAAAACTCTAGCTTCTCTTTTGTGATTCTTGCATCTGATTCTGTTTAATAGTGTCTTAATTTTTCTGTACCTCTCTCTTTTGTTCAATTGTAAAGCACTTTGAGATTATGTTTCATGAAAGGAGCAATATCAAGTAGATTCTTATTATTAAAGATACATGTGGAATTCCACTAATTGCATGTTTTCTAATAATCTTTCAGAAGGAACTTTTATTTAAAGCATTCAGAAAATCTAAAAATACCATAACGTTCTTTGTTTGTCCATTAGTGCTGCTCCTTGTTCAAAGCACTCCTTAACAGGTTGGTTGATCAAGACCTACCTTTTCTAAATCCATGTTAAATATCGCCTTGAATGCTGTTGCTAGATCCTCTACTTCCACATTTCTCAATCCTTGGTCTGTGGACTGGCATACATCCATTGAGTAATGTTTACCATTCACTCCCATTACCTTAAGTAACATAAGATAAAATCACTGTATTGGCCATATACAATTTCTTGCATTAGGAATTTGTCTTTTCACATACCCCAGCTTGCTCCCCATGAGACACACAGGCAGAGAGAGAAGCTTGGGGTCAGAGCACAGGGTCAGCCATTTATACAGCACCCCTGGAGCAGCTGGGGTTCAGGGCTTTGCTCAGGGGCCCAACAGAGTAGGATTCCTCTACCAGCTGCAGGATTTGAACTGGCAACCTTCCAGCCACAGGCGCAGATCCTGAGCCACAGAGCCACCGCACCAATCCCCCATTCCCAATTAAACTGTATTCTTGCTGTGGTCTTTTAATGTACTCCAAGTGGTCCTCAGAGGAGGAGGTCATAAGGAGCCAGTCTCTGGTACAAAAAGGTTGAGAATCACTGCTCTTATAATATTTTTCCACCTTCTGTGGATGACTTCACATTATGAATTTGGAATAGGAAGGGTATTTAGAAAACGGATGGATGATTTTTTTTTTCCTCCCAAATCATATCATACCAGAATTCAGAGTGCACCGTCAGGCCTGCGTAATTTGCAGAGTTGCTGCCATGGGAAACTGCATTGCATGAGAAGATGAAATCATCCTGAATATTTTAAAATGAAATGTGAAATTAGTGACTCCTTGGAGAATTGTTATACAGTAATTATGCATCCACATAATTATGCACAAAGTATGATTTAATATACTGTATACTGCATGGTACATAGAATTGCGTTGTTTTGCATACAATTTACATAACAAAGAAGGACAAATTATGCTTCTCTAATCCCCAGCATGTCAATCAGTCAGTTTTGTTGATGAATGCAATTTTCCTTATGCAGGAGCAATTACTTGCGATTCAGGCTGCAGCAGAGAGTATCCAGAGAGGGATACAGAGTAGCCCGATAATTGACAATGTACAGTATGTTTTTCACGGTATTTATGTTTTATTTTCAACTGGGACACATTGCCTTGACTTTTAGTGTAGAAAAACAAGATTGGTAGTTAAGGTGTCTAAATCATCATATGGTCACATGTGGGTAATTAATGATAAACCATTTTAAGATAAAGTATTCTATTTGCATATTGAAGATATAAGATATTTATTTACAAAAAAAATCACAACTATTTTAAAATATTTTTGCAATGTTTTAATTTTTTTAAACTAACTCATGTTAATAAAACATGTGCGAGATGTATTCAATGTGTAACTGAAAATCCAATGTGAAAAAATCTGCAAGAATTATCAAGGTCAATTTAGAGAAAAAAGCCATATTCTGCTGACCAAGAGTAACTCATCTCATTACTCACCTCCATATCTGTCTACACTCTTACCAACAGCCTACACATGGCGAACAGCTGGCTACTGTATAAGTGAAGAATGTGAATACTGTGCTAAAGATCAGCAGTAGTTTGCGGATGGTCAAGACAGGTCGAGGTCCACCAACATTTCAATGTCTCCTATGACCATAAAGTAGCAAGTGCGTCACAATGGCTGTAACATGCTCTGTCATGGTTGAACACAGACTCAATTTTGCTCGTCCTGCAGGCACAGAGCACTGTATTAGCTGAGGTGTTGATTCTGTGGACAAGAAATCGAAGCAGCTGTTAAAAAACACGGTATGTAGACTCTTCAGAAAAAAAAGGTTCCAGATGGAGTCTCTGCTTTTCAGTCAAAGTGCATGAACTATTCTCAATGCAGGTAATGTTTACTCAGTCATGAAGGCCTTGCTGGTCAAAGCCAAATGAAATTCCTTTCACAAGGGTTTTCACAATGAACTCCAAAGCAAAGTTCAGCCAGGTCAGCCGGAACACCTCTTCAAATCTACGTACACCTCTTCCTCAGATGGTGATGACAGATAGGAGCACAGTAAACTGTGGCTGCGATGCTGCCATATTGGAACCAAAATAGTCCTTAAATTGGAAAACGCTGTGACAAATGCTTCAATGCTAAACTTTGAGGGTGGCTCTCAGTGTAATTCCCACCTCCTGTCACAATATGCAGACTTTTTCTGGGATTAAGTAATCGTGGAAAAATTGGGCTTGTGGAAAAGATGGCTCCTTCAGAGAGCTGGCATTCCTCTCAGAGTGGCAACTGTTTGCGTTAATTTTTCTTTAACAGTGGAACGTGAACCAGAGGAGTTAGGTAGATATTGAAGAAAGCGGAAAGTGCATTTAAAGGGAAACTGCAAGGCTATTTTCATATTTTTGGGTTAAAAAAGAATCAGAAATGATAAGTGCATTTCAAACCACAATAACAGTAAAATGTGCAGAGTAACTTATAAAACCTCTAATTTGCATCACAGAATGAACAGAATTTCCAGGTATGCGCAGCACCATGTTCTACAATTGAGAACGAGGCAACAAAACTTCAGGTGATGTGATGCAGCCTTATTACATTGTAAAGAAGCAGGCTTGTAAATCCATCTTTTTTCATCCAATAGGCTTATTGCTCTCGATTTGGAGACAGTTTTACCAATAAACGCAACTTACTTGTTAACTCTGCCTGCTCTTTTACGTTGGAACATTTCTGCAGTGAAAGCCTGCACAACCTGTACATATTCGCTTGTACATCACATCACATTAGTCAGTACAGTGACTACTGAGCAGGAAGGGCTGCATCACGTCACAATTCATGGGAACTCAAATGCGAGTTTTGTGACAACATGGCGATTTACAGTACTTTCACAAAGTTCACGATTTTGTGCTTAACTCAGAATTTGTAAAATGTGTCTATATTGTCAATGAATTTAGTTTGTTCCCAAGATTTAATGATTAGTCTGAGAAACTGGGAATACAGTTCCCCTTCAAAAGTAGGGGTTTCTTTCCTCAAAGGGCGGTGGGAGTCTGGAACAGATTACCCATCCATGCAGCTGAAGACATCATGCATTCCTGGTGTCTTTTGTGAAAATGGGGAATGGGATCCTTGGATCAATTAGCTACTAAAACCAAACAAGTCAGATGGGCAGACTGTCCAGCTCTTGTTCTCAGACTTTATTATGCTCTATATTACTGCCTATTCCTACTTCATTTATTTACATTTCAGTGTCATTTGCAGTATTTAACAATGATAATGGTGATTTAAAGTAGTAGCTGATTTAAAGTCAGTGTAACAAGCCACCTTATGTTCAGGTACAGCTGCTAAGGTCTCCGTTTGTGCAAAGCTTTTGACCATCTTGGCCCGAATATGGTAGTGTGGCAGACTCAATTCACCTTGCCTCTGTCCTGACATCAAATCCCAATGTGCATATGGTGTCTTAGGAATTACATCAAAAGTATCTTCTCAATATCCACAACAATTATGTTTTGAAGGTGAGTCTGCTATAGTATCAATCATATTTGTAATAGTCGGGTAGAATGTTAAATTGGGTGAAAAGATCATTTGTGCTCAAACCCTCTGTACCCTATACATTTCTGCAAAAGTGTTAATAGGTTTTGGTTTTTAAGATGCTCTCAGCTTTGTGTTTTTCACTTACAGTACATCAAAGGGTCATTCAAACAAGCCTTTAGTTTTTTTTTCTCCTTCGGGTGCTTTTAAAGGCTATTCACACTTCAACGCAACTGTCGTAATCTAAGTAAAGGTGATACTGTACAAAGGGAAAATGTCACTAGTGCTGAAAGTTGCCAAAAAGAGCATTATAGCCTGGAAAAGGTTGGGTTAAAGTGTGGATCAGATTTATAGCCTAGAGTGTATGATACGAAGCGTTAAGAACTAGTTTTCTTTTCTTTTGGTGGCTTGTGCAAGCGGTGGAGACCTTTGACCTCCACAATGTTTTGATAGATTACTATCACCTGAGGAAAGTATTGACACCTTTAATCTGAAGCTGTGTTATTCACATTGGTTATACATGTTTCTCTGTGACATCTTTTCTGATTTTTCATCCTAGTGATTAAAAATAAAGATTCTGGGCCAATGAACTGATCTGACACAAGCCTTGTCAGAATTTACTGGGTATGCCCATTATATAGGATATCTCTATATAAAGAAAAACACTGTGGTCAACTCCTCCATATAGACAATATATGATATCCCTTGTGTGCAGTGGATTATGTTCAGAGGATGCTCTTTGGGAGTGCCCAGGTATGTGCAAAGTTACGGCTTCATTTTCTTTGTCTGAGGATGTTCCTTACTCTCGGCTAATGCTCTCACTGAACTCCAGTGGGGCCTCTTGCAGTGGTAGAAGGGGAACTGGTGTTCTGCTCTGACTGTGGCTAACAGGTTTTTGGTGCTGTGTTGGGAATCTCTGTATCTTGTTCACTGGTGTCACATGGAAGTTTCAAGGAAGCCATTAAAAAAGTTAAAAAAACTTTTGCAGTTAAAAAAAACAGTGACAGAACTAAAATGTTTTATGATGAAAAACCTGATAACACAGATCCTTCTCTTAAAAAGGATGTCTATCCTTACTGTTTTCTGTACCAGAACTCTTGTCTACCAGGTTAAGATTTCCTGATATTACAGTATGTGCCACATATCTAAAGGGACAGCAGGCCTATGATATACAGTAGCTGAAATGACAACTGTTTTGTTAATCAAGAAGAGGAAAGAAACAAAAGCTAAGCAAATTGAGCACCCTAACCCTAATAATAACTTTAAAAAATTAAAATGTGTTTCATACAAAATGTTAATTTATAGAAATCAATGTAATTCTGCACTAGTGAAAGTAGAAAATGCTTTACAGCCTCTGTTCAGCTGAGATCAGTATGGAAAAGAGTATAAAATCATTGCAAACATCTATTCAAGAGGATCTCAACTGAAACTTTTACGTTGCTGGAAGTAGTCAGGTTAATGTTTTACAGTGATTAATGTACAAAATATACCCACTTTTCGCTTGTGTAGTCTTAATTCTTAATCATGTTAAATGTTTAAATGTGAATACATGAAAATAAAGATTTTCAGTTGAGGATATAGACCCACGATACAGACTACAGACCCAATCATTTCTGTACTGGACTACAGACAGCCTCAGAGAGAGGGGTTGGGTTTCTGATGCTCTGTTTAATACAGGCCACCCAGGAAGTGTTAGAACTGAGTTCATGTAACAGGTGCAGCTCCGCTGTATCCGTGCCTGGAGTGGAGTGTGCACACCGTCCCTCTGTAGACAGCAGACAACTCCACCATCGCACAGACTGAGCCCCCTGTCTCTGCTGCTGCTGAGCTCTGCTCTGTTTTGGCATTTTGGATACACCATGTCACATAACTGCTGATTTCATTCAGACCTTGCACAAAGAATTATCTTTACAAAGTTAAATAATCTTTAAGCCTTTTTGTTTTCAACCCTATTTTCTTCGTTACATTATTTATAGAATCTCTTCTTACACGCAAATATTAATCTTCAATGTGTAAAACACAGCTTTTTTGCTGAGCACAGAAATTAAACAAATCTGTGGCTTTATTTAGATAATCGCTATAATAAAAATTGATAGGAGATCATAACTATGACCACTGCACAGGAAAAATGTGATAGCTCAAGGCAGTTATACTGATGGAATGTCTGCACCTCTCCTAACTCACAACGAAGAAGTACATTAAACATTAGACATTAAACAAACCCCAGGGTACAGTTTATATCAACGAAGCTGAAACCAGACTGCTACTCCCACAGAAGACAAACTGCAATGCTTTTGTGACACCAGTTCCTTTCCTTTTTGTCAATGTACTTCTGTGCTCAATGGCAAGGCAAGCTCCTACAGAAACAACCTCCTTTGGGACATTGTTTCTTTCTGAAAATCCTCATGTAAATACAGGACATGAAATGCAGTTAGAAAGACCAAGGGTATATATCTGTGGCCTTAATTTACAAATTTTTATCGCTTTCTTTCCTTTAGAAAACTCAGTTTAATTTTCAGTGAGAAAAGGCAAATATTGCTGGGATTGGCACCGACCGAGAACTTAAAGGAAGATAAACAGCAAGACCAATGCATTGCTAAAGAGCAGGAGTTTCATAGAGATTGTGCTTTAAGAATGTTCTTGTCAGAACACTCCGGACTGTAGGGTCAGTGGCTTCAGACCCTGTCTGACATGCTGCTGTTGTGTTCTTGAGAAAAGCACTTCAGTCACATGGCTAGTTAAAGAATCTCTGCCTAAATTGGGTCTCAAAGTCCTCACTGTAAAGGACAACTTGTTTGTCAATTGACTTGCGTGGTGCAATAAAGGGACAAAATCTGTTTGAATATTAAAAAGAGCATGTTCCTAAATTCTCACAGTTCTTTTAATTTTGTTTTTGCCTTTAGCCTTTTCAGTTGTGAAGCTCAGTTTTTTCATGATTTCCTCTGTGAGGAAACAGCACATCGTGTTTGACAGGAAGTGATGGGAGATGGCTCAGAGCTTTGGTTAGACAATATTTTCTTTAGAAAATAACAGATATGAGGGACTGGTAATGATCGTTTTATTCTTTTTAAATATTGTAGCACTGGTTTGACTAAAAATTCTGTTTAAATTTAGTTATGTCAAGAAATGCTTGATCATCACTAAATTACAAAACTCAGTTGATCATATGGTTGCTCAACACATTTTAGCTCTTACTGTCAATTGTCAATAAGACATTTATGTGCTAGAGTGGAGTATCTTACAGTAGTACTGAAGAGGTAAACCCCAGACACACACGTATTTGTACCAATGTGTTACTAATGTGTCACCACTATGTCATACTCTGGCCATGAATGACTTTTGTAAATCTTACAGTGAAAATGTGTGGTATCACAGAGTGTGAAATGTTTGTAGTGTCCAGTAACTCTTGCAAAACAAGTCTTCTTTAATAGCTATTTTTAAAGCCTCTTGTTTCAGCCTTGAGATGCTCATTGACCTTAACAGATTCACGGTAACTTGGAGATGCACCTTTCTATAATGAACGGTGGCTATAACATAGATATCTTTAGAAAGTGATCTTAGATAATTACTCCTATAGACACAGCAAGAGAATGGGCATTCCTCCTGTCAATAAATTGCTTCTAGCAATTTAAGTAATTACATCATAGCTTTTATTTGCCAATGTAATAGAATACAGAAAAAAGTAATGGGCTAACACAGATCTTGCATCCAGATCTACAGTATCTTTGAGTGGATTGTTGCTCTTCAGTTGAACATGATTACCTGAGAACCTTCAAGAAACATCTAGGTATTTGAATGTATAATCTACTGACAACTACATGAGCAAGATGAATAAAGTAGCCTCCTCTCATCCTATCTTTCTTACGTTCTTGGGTTCTGTTCTCATTGTGATTTGCTACTATTAAATCGTTTTTGTGTGCTTCAGGTAAGCTTGAGATGAGGAGGGAGTTATTTTAAGCAACGCAAAATGTGTTTAAACTCAAAAGCTTATTCTCAAATAGCATTACTTATTGATGCAGGTCTCTTGACATTGTACCCCCTCCAACATACAGCAGTAAAAAGAAAAACAACGAAAAAACACTTTTACTGTACATCACAGAATGTTTAATTTTTTAAAAAATATCACCAGCACTGTTGACTTTGACCTTTGTGCTAAGGGTTACACACAATTTATCTATTATCAAAAGGAAAATTACCAAAGAAATCCAGTGATGCCATCACAATAAAAATATATATTACACTATTTACATAACTACTGTAAATTAAACTTAATTTCAGGAAAGGGAAATATTTTTAAACATATCAACCCATTAAATAATTTTATGAAGCAGAAATGTAATTTCCCTTGTACTGTTTACCTTTTTAATGCATTTTTCTGAAATGACAAATGAGGGACTTTCATTGCCTAATTAAAGGTGTTTTTTTTCCATTGTTCTAAGCACTAGGTGAATCAGTCATCAGAACATGAAAATTCAGACACTGTTCAAAGATAAAGATGTCTGCTATAAGCATAAGACTGAAATGAAAAACTGAGGTTTTATTGCTCTGTTATTTATAGCTAGGATGACGAGAACATTATATGATAACCCCCAAGCAATGTGGTATACACATCAGAAGTTTGAATGCTTTGTGAGTTAAGTCATTCTGAAGTGGTGATGAAAATCACGGAAATTAAATTAGAAAAAAATATGTTGTTGGGTCCAGACATTTCATTATATTGCGGACGTCTGGCGAAGCCTTATGTTTGCGTGCAAAGAGTTCTTCAATTATATGAACATCTCAAAAACAGTCTTCAGCTTGGAGAATGTTGTGCTGTGCATCCCATGAAGATGCCCCTCCTGCAACCTCATGAGCTGACACAACTGGGGGGGGGGGGGAAACCTGCAAAATTTTTAAACGAGTGACTCTTGCCAACCCCAGCGTACACACTGTTGTTCAGCTGTCCAAACTAGAGGGTCGCGCAGAGGCCGATGGTACTGTCCGTCCCCATCACGGCCACGGCGGGTCCCGGGTTAGTTTTTGGCCTCCAGTTCGTGCCAGTTGACGCTCTGCGCGCTGGCCTTGCCCTGTCGCTTCTTGCCCCGGTGCTGGTGCGGGGGGTTCGGCCGGGACGCCTCCCCGAACTTGTGGCTGGACTCGTTGTGCTGCCGCGCGTAGCGCTTGCAGCGGCAGGAGGTGACCACCGTGATTTTGTACGTTCTTGTGCTGCCGTCGCGGCACTGCAGCTGGATGCGCTGCGTCCGGGTCTTGTCGTTCACGCAGCGCCACTCCTGCGCGTTGCGCCGGCTCCAGTACTTGCGGCCGGAGCCGCCGCCGCCGCCTATCCAGTTGGGCAGCATCTCGGCCGGCAGGCACTCGCCGGCGCACACAAGTTCCTTCACGGGGTTTATACTGGTGCACTGGCCGTCCGAGATGTATTTTGTGGATCGGAGTTCTCTGCACCCAACCTGACTTTGATCTGTGGGGAGCCAGACAAGAGAGGAAAAAGAAATTAGTCTTATCCGGAGAATAATCACTAAATCCCTCCCCCCCCCCCCCTCCATCTACAGTGCTTTAACATAAACATTCATTCACAACACGAACTGTAATTCAATTTATCGTTCAGTTAATGTTTTTTTTTTTTGCACAGCGTTTTTAGACAGCAGACTCCTGCAGCAGAGTCCCCATGTTTTTGCAGTGTATTTTTGTCACCAGCGGTGCTAAATACGGGTATAACCCTCTTGGTTCTAGCCGAGAAAACTGATGATCACTCAGGCTTTTCTTTCCTCAGGTGGACCCCCAGACAAGTTGAAAACATCAACAAAAAGTTTTGCTTCAGGGGGAATCTCTTCGCGCTGTAATCCAACCCTCCACTGCTTCACAATGCAGGAGATACACCTCTGAGATCATAAAAGTCCCGTTTCAGTGACAGTTCTTGATTAATGAAAGCACGGCGTTTCTCCTCAAGGTAATCTGCATTCAAAATAAACAGCACTATAATCTGAGATTTCCTGTCCAAGTAAGTGTTCTTTTATTCAATAGGACAGACACACCCACTGCAGCCGAATTCACTTTTACCTTTTCCTCATGCCTGGTTGTCTGCCAAATGGATATGTAACATGAATGGCTTTGCTAAAGTTTACTTCATCTGTTTTCTAATGATATCTGATATTATTAACCCCTCATGGGGTCCCATTATACTTTAGGTAATTGGAATGTCAAAAAACTACCTACACAATACAATGTGCAAACTGTACAGTACAGGACAAGCATTCAAAACAGAATGCAGATTGCGGACATTACCAATACAAGTCTTTGCATTTCAGTCCTCCTGACATACAGTATGCCTGGATAGGACACATCAGTTTCCCCAAGTTTAATTTTAATCAGTGGAGAGGTACAGGTACTTGACTTCGAGATGAGTGTCTATAAATTATGGACCTCGTTCATTTTAAAAGTAAGATACAATATATTTAAAATTATTTATGCCCTATAGCAAAGTACAAGTAAGTCAAGTTCCGAACGCACCGAATAAGAGATAACATGTTTATGATCAAATATAAGATATCGCTGTTCTGATGAGTTTCTCCCTGTTCCCCAGAGCACACCTAAGTTTAAATGGAAAAAAAAGATGAAACCGTTTCCAACAACATCTCTAGCTCCCTGTTTCCAACTGGGAAGGCGGTTGTGGTTCGGATAATTGTAACAGTAACCTGCGAGGACCGTAAATACCCAAATCTGGTTGAAATAATCGTCATCGCCCTTACCGTTTCGATCGGACCCAGTATGTCCCAAGTTTCTGCCTCCATTTCTTGCCTGATTTAACGACACGTTGACGGGCTGATCTTGGACAGGGTGAACCACGTGGGTGTACAGAATCTCTGTAGCATCATTCTTGAAAGTCAGATACCCTTTTACTAGGATGCCTGCTAAAAACAGCAGGCGGTACGCAACCGTATTCAGGAGCATGACTGTTTTGCTGCATAAAAAAAAAAACTTCAGACAGAAAAATCCCGTGAGTGGGTTTTTTTTTTAAATAAACGACGACCGGCTTCGAAGCTTGCAGAGCGGTACTGCAATACCTTTTCACAGGAGGTTTATATACCCGCCTCTCGCTGTGGCCTGGCAGCTGTTCAGGTGTAGTGTGGACGGCCTCAGTTATGAACATGGGCGTGGACGCTCGCTAAAATCACACCCCTCCCAGGGAAGGAGCGTCTTCTGGTTTTTAAACAGCGGTTCTTTCGCTGTTGTAGGTAATGAGATTCAACATTGTGTTAGACTCGTTGGTGCGGATTGGAAAGCTGTAGTGCGTGTAAGGCACCAAATAGAACAGAAAGAGCAGTTTTGCCCTCATTCGCTGTAATGTTTTACAGCAAAGTTTATTCGTTCGAGGGAACATGGTCCCTTCATGTCGTTACAGACTAACGCTCGCAAGTTGATCGTGTGACATGTTGACCCGCTGGTCATCATCTCTGAGAAACCTGAGCCAACCAAATTTATTAAATTCACACGAAAGAAATATAGAAAATACAGTAAATTACAGTATTTTTAAATGAACAGAATATGTCCTATTAGTTCATTAGTTCATTTCTAATCCACATTTATATTTGTTTTCCCCCAGGACATTTTGAATATCAATTTATAGCATGCAACCTGCGCCGTCACTCTGTCCTAGACATGCTATGCAATCTATATAAGCATCACGTATTAAATCATTTTCAGTATATAAGTGAACAATTCAGTACGGAATAAATAATGTAGATAATATCACGACCTTTATTTCCCCCTTTTTGTAGTATTTAGAGTGACTATTCTGCCACACAGTGGACGAAGTTTATATGTTTTTTAAATGCCCGATTCTTAAAGTCTAACCTTTCAGACTAACCTTGCCCAAAGTCTAACCTTACCTTGTAAGGTAAGAAGCTAGAAAGAGGCACAAAATCAGAACGCAAAGAAAGAACACATATTTACCTGCTTTCTGTTCACAAAGAGTTTTAATTGACGTGTTCTCTATTTAGATAGCCGTGCATTTACTTATTAAATAAACTTATTATAAATTAAACGTTCACTGATGTGGTCATATACAACTATTCTGTGATTTAGAAGAAACCTTAAACTCCCGAGCTCTCGCAGTTCACTTATGGGTTCGGGATGTTAACTGCACGTTTTAGACGAACAAAACCCAGGCACCTGTATCTCAAATACTCTCAAGATGAAGTGGTGCTTTGCCACATCCTTTAATCCAGGTAAGAAAAGGAAATTTTAGAAGCCACTCATGACGGATGAACCAGAGGGTTTCTCATGTTCAGATTGTCAGGACTCCTGCATGGAGAGAAGGGACGGTGATGTCAGACGATCTTTACATTGAAGATGAAAAATGATGTGCCTGTACGCACCTCATCTGCGCTTGTGACTGTCTCCTTGAGCAATAACGCAGTTCTTTGTACTTCTTTTGTTATGATGGCTAGTATGGAGACTCAGTTTAAAGCAGAGAGAGAGCTGTCCCTAATTCAGACACTCCGGGACACTTGGATATAATTCAGTTTAATTCTGATGAATATCCTTTTCGGATTGCAGTTGTAACTCTCTTCATTACCTCTCTATACCTGGAATAGCTCTGAACAGACAGCTGAATAACTGACCTAGAATCTGTCTCAAAATCTTTGCTCAGTCCATCACATATTTTGTATTATTTTAATTTGCCCAGCAACTATACACTTATGTTTTCTTTTCTCTTTCAAAACAAAAGGTTGATACCTAGCGTGACTTTGTTAAGGGTTTTGTATTACACAAAATATAGTCATGTCTTCCTGCAATTAGCACCCTAAATATAGAGTAAAAAAAGTCATTTTCAAATCCACTGGGAAAAAGAACACAGGCTCTTATTGATTCGGAAGCTCAAACTGACAAGGCCTTCAGGCAACATAATAAAGAGTTTTGTGTCGGCTTAATACTCTCTTGTTGTATATTGACTTGTGACAAGATAATTATTTCACATGGATGAGTGCAGAATACATTATTGTGCTTCAGAAATTCAGTGTTAATGGTAGTAAAGTCATTCTCAGGTGAAGGTCAAAACTTGTACATGGGCTTACTGAACCTTACCTTACTCGGCAGAAAGGAAATCTTTACAGTGGGAAGTTAGGATGCGAACAGTAAAATGATTTGTGTGCTTTGCAGATCAACAAACCATGGCAACCTCAGTAAAATATTCACAAAAATCAACCGTGAAAAGCTAAACCAATATCTGTACCCAGCAGCTGTTTGGCAAAAGAACAGTAGCTTTCACCTGATACATAATAATTCCCCCAGGAGGGATTTCTAGCCTTCTGTGCCAATAGTCATCTGTCTAGAGGTGGCGGTTATTTCATTGAAAAAATGGTCCCACAGCTCCCAGCTGTGCAAATCAGAGAGTCAGGGCAGCAAACACCAAACATGAATGTTGTTGAACACGCTGTGTTCAGGGAATTTGTGACAGAACAAGGGTCACACAGTTGGCACAGTACCTACCAGTGAAGATCAGTGCTTCACAGCTCTGGGGCCCTGGGGCCAGTTCTGGACCTCAGGTACAGTACCTGTATGTTATGTTCTCTCTGTGTTCATGTGGGCTTGCTCCGGGTGCTCCAGTTTCCTCCCAAAGACATACCGGGAGGTTCATTGGCTTCTGGAAAAACTGGCCCTGGTGTGAGTGTGTGCGTGTCTGTGTCTGTGTGTGCTCGGCGGTGTACTGGTGTCCGGCCCAGGGTGTACCCCACCTGTTGCTTGCCAGGATAGGCTCTGGCTCCCTCGTGCCCCTGAGACAGAAAAAGTGAATGGAAAATGGATGGATTGACCAGACGTGATGAAACAAAATCCCACACACAGTTCCCCAGATTCATAAACAGGGTGCTGTGCTGGCAATAGGCTGCGATCCTTCAGACTGGACATGTTGATCTCGTACAGCTGATGTGCACACAATATACTGTATGCATAGCATAGCTGACCAGTTTTGATTTTGATCCCAGCACAAGTATTATTTCAATAATAAAAGGCATTTGACATATCTAGTTAGTGTGGACTAGTATACAGTATATCATCTTGCACAATCCATACAGTACATCTATTATAATATAATGGAATTCAAATGTGTGTGAGTGTTATCAGAAATGTTTCTCTCCTTACTCATGTGAAAGTGAATCCGCATGAAAGCTTTGTACTGCTCTATAATAGTATCTCTTACTTTTTGTGACATTTCACACCATCACTGTCTAACCTAATCTTTTATTATCCGAGAAGCCAAGTAAGCCCCTTCCACACTTCCGAAAGAGAAACTTAAATTTCAGTGAAAAGAACCTCCCCCCCCATCCCCAGAGATGGGTCTTAAATATGGATGGAAAGCCTCTTTCATTGAAAGCAACAAGGAATTTCAGGGTGGCAGGGTCTAAAATAACAATATCAGCGCAGTATATATGATATGCTGCAGCATTAATTTGTACGTCTCAAGAACCGGATATCTGAGATTGCTCTTTTTGTAGACTCGCTGACCACAAAGGCTGTGACATATAGGTCTAGAGAGAGGAAGATAATAGGTCGCAAAATAAAGCAAGCATGAGTTATGAATATATTGACAAGATACAAGATAAGAGCGTGTCCATTACCAGGAAAGACCCTGCGGTGCGATAGTGGGTGTGGCGAGGGCGTCTGACACGGACAATAGAGTGCACCGCATTCCGAACAAAAGAAAAGTCCCGGGCTTTTAGAATTGTGCCTCATCCCTGCGGGCTGTACTGTAAGCAGAGTCCAGACAATGTGCTTTTCCTTTGCTTCGGAAGGGAAACAGAAAGCATGCGACGACACCGCTGCCATCCCTCTTCCTGAGACGGCCCCCTTTCCAATGAGACAAAGCTTTCGCGATCGCAGATTTCTCATTTGAAAGAAGACTTGAGGAGCGTATGGGCATATAGGAATGCAAAGGAACAAGTAACGATTTACTCCACGCTGAAAAGAGAAGGAAAGGAACACGACGTTTCGGGTATTGGGCCTTAACACCTGAAGAAGGCTCCACAGACGAAACGTTGTGTTTCTTCTCTTCTCTTTTCAGCGTTGAGTACACCGTTTCTTGTTCCTTTGCAGCCTATGCATGCTGACGCAGCCGCCTACTTGAACTCATATAAAAATGTAATCTGGCCCAGAGGTGGAAGACGATTCTGCCGCATTTTGACTTCCATGCTAATTTGGTCAGTGTGTGCTTTGTTTGTCCAGCATTACCGCTAAGAAGAGACACACTTATTCCTAAAACCTAAAGTTTTAAATGGTGTTTGGAGAGGGGGAGTCTCTGCTGGTGAACATGTCGTACCATTATAATAATATTATCCTTCCACATGGAAAGTTATACTGGAATGTGATATATTTGGTGTTTCTTAATTACAGTACTTACGAAGATGGTTTTTCCTGACTGTATAAGCTGTGTGTGCGCTAAAAACAGTATTTTTAAAAATAGATGTTCGATTCATCAATGATAATTTGTGTATGAAAGTGATGTGCTGTATATCTTAGAACTATAAGATCAATACTTTAACATAGGCTTCACTACCCTGAGTTTTCATTACTATATGGATTACATGGACAATTATCATTTTGTTGCACATAAGACATATTTATGTCTTAATAACATATATGTTGCCAGTAAAATAAGTTCAAAGATTCTGACCTAAAACAATCAATCTTGTTTTAAATACAGGCTTTTAGTGAAATGTGCCCTTCTCTGTATTTTTTTACAAAATAAAATAAGAACATGACTGACAAAGGCCATGTCTCCTTAATTTACTTTGATTTTGGTAGCTTTCCAGTCTTTGGGTGGAGAGAGACTTGTAATAACGGGTGAGCTTTCCAACTGCTAACTCCAACAACTGTCTAAATCATAACCTGTCAGGAAACATAATCTGAGAAGGGTTTAACTAAAATGATTTGAGTTAATCTGGATAAGTGGTAACACTACCATACCCTTTGTATATACATTTCAGACTAGTATGGCTTGTGTTGTTTCTGCTATTGCCTGTTTTAACTGCTTCTTTCAATGCACTTGTATGATTAAGTTGTTACAGCACGTACTGTAAACAACAAATATTATATCGGAAAGCAAACATCGAATAAAAGTGTTCCAAGAGTGTATCTTTCATAAAGGGTGAGGATAGTTTTTGAAGGTACCAATTCCATTTTGCGGCTTGACAAAAATATTATTTTCAGATCTATTATTTAAAGAAACAGTGAGTCGAAGTCGTTATAAGAGTACAATTCAAAGTGTTTTGAAACACACACTGTACTGTACAGTAGTGTATCTGTGCATTGTGCTGTCGTAAATGTATACAACAGTCACCTATCAAGGTTTAGACCATTATTCAATTACATTACAGGACAAATATGTCTTTTATTAAATAAAACACAAATCTGCCTCCAAAACAGCGTGGTAAAGGATACGTCTGCTCATGAAGAGAGCCTAACGACAGACCAAGCTGCATCTGGGCTTCAGAGAAAGTCTGCCATCTAGTGATAACTGTCACACATCAGCTACTGTATTTGAATACTACAGTTTTTTATTTGAGTCAATATCAAATTTCGATCGGACGAAACACAAAATTTAATGGATCACAATTCAAGCACTGTGACAGACCTCTCTGTCGCCTTAACGAAATGCACGAAGCGAATCTGAAAGATCATTTCCGTATCCTGGGGTCCAAGCGCTGCCCTGTAAAGCGGTTTTCTTGTTGTTTTAAATCATCTACGGCCGTGATACTTTCGACAAAGCTGTCTGAGATGTACTCAAATTATTTCCCTTAAAATGACCGCTCCTATTTGTTCGCATTGGAACAACACTAACATTCATTATCATTATTATTATTATAACATAACACCACGTTACAATGAAGTTGTATATTCCCCGCAATTTGCTATTCTTACTCGAACGTTTGATGTCGTTAAAATGTTGACAGAAATCCTGTACGTGTTCACATTGTTTTCCTATTCTAAATACCAGTATTAAGCTAGTGAGGTGATTTTTTGTAAAGGTGATGAACGTACGCGGAAATGCCAAGCCACCTGCCACCTGATATTTTGTTGTTATTGAAGCATAGGTGAGAGCTGGCGTCTCCTGGCAACAGTAAACGTGCACAGGTGGCAGAAGCTCGGGCGATGGAGCAGGTACGGTCTGATAGTTATCGCTCTTTCACCTGTCGGAAGAAATATCTTATACTGTATGCGCTCCATGTGCGTGCATTTTACCTGTCATATACAGCACGGTATAACTTAGTTCATAAACCTTTCAGCTGAGTTGTCATTTTCTCTCTAGGTGATAAGAGATATACTGCAAAAGCATGGGATTAAGAAATCTGTCGATGTCAGTGAGCTTTATCTTGCGAGGAAGTAAGTAAAGGACACCTCTGTAATACCTGAACTGATATTGTACGCTTAGCGTCATACAGTGTATGGAAACGGGCGAGATCAGTACAGTAATTCTGTTTGCTGATTATTCAACATGGTGGTTTGGACAACCAGTTCGCCACCGATTTTTTAAAATACAGTTGTGCTGAGTATTACACACGGATAGTACAAACATGAACAGCAGAAACGTAAGAGGGGAACGATGTGTCAGGAGCTGTCCGTGAAAACTATCCTTATTTCGTCGTTTGCATCTTCTGGGCAATGTTGGGAAAGCCAACGTGAACGTTAAAGGTGTAGAATTCAAATGAAGTGACGCTAAATGTAATCCTTAGGGGATTAATAAAGTATGTATCTAAAAACTGTACTGAGGTACTCAAACCTCACATAACAGAATATTGCGCACAAGGTTGGTCACCGCTTGTTAAAAACGAATGATAATGCCGTGCTGAAAACAGTACATAGAAGAGCAAAGATGTGCATTCCCCTGTAAATAAAGTAACGTAATACGCCGACAGGCTAAAAATAAGAGCCTACCGTTTGAACAGAGAAAGTAATGAGGGGACCGGATTCAAGTATTCAAATTCCTGAAGACCGCCGAAGTCAACCTAGTTACAGTTTTAGGACTGTTAAACAGCTGTTCAACAGCATCATTATCATCTTCATTATTATTATTATTATTATTATTATTATTAAAAATGACTGGAAAGATTACAATGTGATTTTCCTTTGTTTTTTACTCTTTGTCTTTTCAACTACTAACAGTACCGTACGTACATTCTCACATTATGTTCTCAGAGCTCTTGCCAGTGTCTGCGACCTCTCTGGATTCCCCATGCTAAACTATCTGTGGCTCAACAATAATAAGGTAATCCAGACAGATTCCCACAATACGGGCACTAAACGTATTGAAGTTAATAATCACGTAATGATTGATTGAATAACTCACGCCAAATACTTTGTACAGTACATATTTCATCTCTCTATAACATCCATAAGGATCTAACCACACTACTGAATATGCCATTTTACAGATTAGGGAAATTCCCTGCTTGACTTATAACTACCGACTGACAGAACTGTACCTCCACAATAATGAAATTACCAATATAACAGGTAATTTAATTGTATTTATGACTTCTGTATTAATACACTTCTGAAGCTTCAATACTATTCTGAATATTCATGTTTTTGTGTGTAAGAGGCCACAGGGACTCATAATAATTCACCTTCCTTATGATCTATAGACCAACTATAAAAAAGATGACAGGAATTTAGTCTAGATGTGTAAAAGTCTATTTTTATTAAAATCTGCTCAATGGAACATTAATATGGTATGAGTCATTTGTTAGCTGTATTTAACTAAATTCTGTATCCTTGGCTAAAACATTCACTCATTTCTTCACTCTCAGTGACTCCTCTATACATTTATTTTCAGTACTCTAAGATAATAGGATGTGGCATCCTACTATATGTGGCAATACAGTTTATAGCGTATGAGCTACTCTCCCATATGTGGCTATTCAGTACATAGTGCATGGGCTTGTCATATATTGTATTGACAGAGGTACAGTATACTGGCACACAAACAGTGCTTATGCTTTTGATAAGCTAGTGTATAACCTGTCTAAATCTTCCTTTTTTGTGTCCGAACCGAGGGTGCCTGAACCACCTGACTTCTCTGCAGGTTCTCCTGCTTCACAAGAACCAGCTGCGGAAGCTGGGAGAGGCTGTGTCTGAGCTCAGGGGGATGCAGTTCCTGATGACACTCAGTAAGTGCCCCGAGGCCTGTTATCACACACGGCCAAAATGACCTGTGACCTCAACCCTGCCCCGTCCTGCTGACGCAACCCGCCCGCCGAGCACTCTTCACAAGTGACACAGTTTTGGTAACCTTTGGTAAGATGCAGATATCACCAAATAGTACCTTTACATGGAGATACTAAAAATAAACTCCTTAACATTTCTGTTTTCCAAAGATTTATGTATCTATAATTTACATGAATAATTTATATTCACTTAGGAAGGTCTACATACATACTGTACCAACAATCGACTAATTTTAATAAAGAAAAATTCAACCAAACTCAAAATAATTCAAAACAAGTTGTATTTTTTAAAATGTTTTACCTATTTAACAGTGCATTTATCAAAACTGAACCTGTTTTGCCCAACATTTTTGTAAACTAATTTAATGCCTTGACTTTCTCAATTTTCAGCTTTTTTCCTTAACCCATTTGCCCAAGATCCAGGCTATCGGCTCCATGTTATTTATTACCTACCATCAGTTACAGTGCTTGACAGGCGAGGTAAGTTTTACAAAGCCTTATAAATCTCAGGAATACAGTTTGACAAAATGTAGTCCGTGACCTTTGTATAGTTTTAGCGAGGCTTATGAGAACAGATATTCACCAACACCAACAACAACAAAAAAATAAACCTGTGTTTTCATTAAAATACGGTAATAATCCTTCCTGTACAACATCCCACCACCATGAGTGATTCCTTTATTATTTATGAAAGCGCACAGAGGGCATGTGCAAGGGTGCAGAGAGGAGCACTGGCTCACTGTACGTTGCCTAGCAGTGGTCGAGACAGCCTGTGCTGAAGGAGCTCATTTACAGAGGCTGGGACTCTGACCATAGTTCCTGTGCATGACTCTCAAAGCCTTCCCTCAGGCCCTGTGCTGGAACAGGAGCACTCTCTGCAATATTCCTCTTTACGTGTTGTTGATGGGAAAAAAAAGAGACCAATCTTTCACTGGGGGTCAGAAAACAGTGAAGAGGACAAGGCATTTTCAGGAAGAAAGAAAAGAGGAGTAAGAGTGTCTAAGAGACCCTGGACAGAGAAAAGCAGAGAGAGAGCTTCTAGAGAATATTAATCATAATTAATTTTATAGTAATTGCTTACACTTATATAGCGCTTTTCTGGACAGTCCACTCAAAGCGCTTTACAGGTAATGGGGATCCCCTCCACCACCACCAATGTGCAGCCCCACCTAAATGATGCGACGGCAGCCATAGTGCGCCAGAACGCTCCCCACACATCAGCTATCAGTGGGGAGGAGAGCAGAGTAATGAAGCCAATTCATAGAGGGGGATTATTAGGAGGCCATGATTGGTAAAGGCCAATGGGAAATTTTGGCTAGGATGCCGGGCTTACACCCCTAGTACTTTCGAGAAACACCCTGGGATTCTCATCCGAAGGACGGCGCCTGTTTACAGTATAGTGTCCCCGTCACTATCCTGGGGCATTAGGACCCACATGGACCGGAGGGTGGGCACCCCCTGCTGGTCCCACTAACACCTCTTCCAGCCGCAACCTTCTAGAGAAGACATGCCAAACCTATTCAGCTCTCCAGAAATTATTTATACACATGGAGGCTGCTTGGAGGACAAGAAGCAGTTTTAGTAAAAGCCCTTGGATGAGAGAAGCTCGAGTGGCTGCACATACTCCCTGAGGTACTGAGGTAGAAGAAGAGTCTGCGTCCTGCCTGCAGCCGAGAAGAAGACAGGCCAGGCTGCAGGAAGTGACATCACTCTAATCCCGGAACCGCCTTCAGCAGCTAGTATACACAGCTCTGCCTCTGCTTCCAGAAGCAAGCAATGTCCCACTGGGGCTGGTGACTTTTTTAAATGAAAGGGACTTATTTTCATCAAAGAAAGAACTTAGCATCTCATTCAAAAGACACCTGCCTATAAAAGCTCAAATTAAGTTTGTTTATACAACAGTATTAGCAGTTGCTATAGCATCTTAGTTTCATTAGGGCACTTTGGCCAAAACATGCAGCGCAAAATGTGAACAGGATTGCCTCTGATAAATCCCTTGCACTACCGTTACAGCGTTTTCAAGCAGTTTGTTCTTCACAGCAATAAAGCAAGAGGAAAGGATTGCTGCATCTCATCTGTTTGATCCTGAGCGAAACCGTGTCCTTCAGTCACTGGCTTTTGGAAGACGAGTAGAAAAACCCATGATCATAAAAAAAACAACAGCGACAAAGGACAAAGGAGTTCCTGTAGACTACCAGGGCGCTGATGGTATGTGAACCACTTATATATCTTATCCTGAGGCTAGAATCTTGTCAGGAGATTCTACACCATCAATCTATATGAAAAATAAATTTAGATCTTAGACTTACTTCATCACTGGAAAAATAATGTCACGAGGCTTTAAATCGTGATCATGATACAGATTGTCTGTCAGGAAGAATGGATGTTTTACTAGAATTTCTGTCTTCTTTATTGTTAATTAATACATTTTAGCATCCAATACAACTTAGGGCAGAGCACAGCACAATTGTACACCAATGCTTTGGAATAGGTAGGTCACAGTCACAACAGATAAGATTTAATTATTCTTTTAAACTTTGAAATATGTTTTAAAGACTAGTGTCCAGCACCATGGAAGACCGTAATCTTTATCAACACTGTTTAACACTTTTTTGTTGTTTGCAAGTGGAGCTACAAGAAACGTCCAAGAAAATGCCTAGAGGCTAAGTTTAAACTGTGGGATTAAAGAACCAATTCCTAAAAAAGTTACATAAAAATAACAAAAAGGATTGGGATGTCAAAAGGTCTGTAATTTACACAATATAATCTAAAACCTGTAATATACTTTCAGGTAAGTATGGGTTGAGAAGACAGCAACACAGGTAAGAACTAGTTTCACCAAGTTAGATTTCAAAATGTAATGTGGACAAAAACCAAATTTATATCCAGAACTAAAGAATCCAAGATTCTATAGTACCATTAAATATCACTTACTACCTGAAATAAAACATTGCTCTGATATCTGGCTTAAAAGGTGTTTTTCAATTTGTGAGGTATTGGCATTATATTGCCTTATGTCACAGTGTTCGATTTAATTTGTTTCAGTAGTTTCTATGGTTATATCTTACAGTATGTTTAATCATTTCTATAGAGAAATCTTTTGTAGAGGATGCTACAGAAAGTTATAAAAGTAAAAACTAACATCATACAGAAAATCCAGAAAATCACAGCTCTGTTTCTTTTTTAACCAAACCAGCTGTTAAGAATTCCAGAATTTAACTTTAAAAGAAAAATAACCCATACTTTTGCAGTCGCATTGGTGTTCATATTTAATTAGATGGTGCTGTCCTAACTACAGTCAGTCAGTTCCCATCCTGTGCCTATATTCACAGGTTTCCCAGCAAGGACCATCCAGATCCTTCAGTAATCAAAACCCTGCAAAGATCAGTGATGCAGTTCTCTTCCATGGACTGGAATAACATACCTACTTCACAACAAAACCCCCTGGAGGACCAGCCTTCCGAATCCCCTCAGATTATCACTGTGAAATTCAGATGACTGTCAGGATACAGTTTCTTGTAGGGAAATAAACGCACAGGTATACATCTTTGGAAAATAAAGTGATGCATATACAGTGACTCGCAAAACCCCAAAAGTTAAGAGTGCCAGTGGTTAAAAAATATGAGGTCAAACTTGAATTTCTTTCATTGGCGATGGTCGGTACCCCCAAAGCCTCAGTAATTTTTGCAGTCCTATTCTGCTGCCACCAACCTGTCATTTCCACACTACTGGCCACTAAATGCAATTTCTTTAAAACCAGATCTGACCATGCCATTTTTGTGCACAAAATTTCATGTCTTGTAAAGAAATAAATATTATGCCTCATCATATTTTTAGAGCAATATTATCTACCTGTACAGAGTTAAACGGAGTTCTGAAACTTGTGACAAAGGTTGCCACATCAATAACATTTACTTTATACTGTATACAGTACTTTGAAACATCAATCACCGTTTATTGACATAAATGTAAAATTAACTACTTTGATGAGCTACTTAAATATTCATCCAGGATTGAGATTACTGTGGTTTTAATTTGTATACCAATATTACATTACTTTAAGGTCACTTGTGAACACAGCCTGTCTTTTGGGTACTCGTAACATGACTAAACAGAATGCAGTACTTTAAAGGCGTTAACGACTGATGAGCTGAACAGTCACTAATAAGTGACTTGAAAGTCACGGTCAGTACGCATTCTGAAAATGTTCTGGGTGGAAAAAAAACAACATCTGAGCACAAAGCAAAAACAACAGCAAGAATGTACAGATAACCGTTTCAGCTCATAAACCCCGCAGATGTGTTGGTTATCATTTGGTTATGATGTAGTACAGCACGTGTATATGCTTAGAGTCAAATGTTTGAACTCTAAAGGGCAAAAGCATAATCCTGATCCTCCAGTTATTATAATGAAGTGTACAACTTCATGTTTCATAGCAACCCAAGCTACAACAGCTAAAACGAAACGGAGACCTTCTCATGGTTGCCTCGTGCCTGTTCAGCTTGCATTTTCCTCTCAAGAAATGCCCACCTATCTTTTACTTTCAACAAAAGGACAATACCAATGAGTAATTTGTGCCCCACATTTCCGAAGATGACACACTGTGCTCTCCTTCAGGAGTGAAAACATTAACACGAGCACGAATCCCTTCAGAGAAAAAAAATCTTGCATTGTGGTTTAAACGAAATAAATAGTTGAATTAACATATTAAAAAAACAGCCTTGGCGATTTCAACACAAGAAACAACTGGACTTTAGTAGCATCAACCAATTGGGGTTTCCTTCTGTAAAATGGCATACACTATTATTTGGCAGAAATGCCTCAACAAAATAGTTCCCATAATTAGTACTATTTCTTTAAATAGCATAATTGTAACTAGACTGTTTCCACAAACAGACAGTAAGACTTGACCATGGTGGGCAGACGTCGCTCTTCATGTTCTTCAATTCTAATTCCGGTGGGGAGTCTGTTTTCCTCTGCTTGCCCGGCAGCAAGGCAGTGGGACAACGTGTCCACGAAGTGCGACTCCTGCTTTTCCAAAACTCGAATTCTCTGCTGCCCCACTTTCCAGTGACAGGCGTTCAAGACGTCACTCCTCGGAGCTCCGAGCTGTGCCAGGAGCAGCTGTATTTGACCGACCAGACGAGTCTTCACTTTCAGACTCCTTTTCTTTGGCTTGGTCCACAGCTCGATCTTGCCCAGTGTTAGAGGCGTCTTCTACCACTTCAGCGCTTTCAGCTGTGAGTGAAAAGAGTAGTGAAAATCCTAGTGAGATGTTCTCAACGCCCTGGTGAAGAGGACAAACGGGTGGGCGAGCACCAATAAAAAGGTCATGAATATGCAAAAAGAAACAGATTAAAACTGATTACGTACCATTGACTTGTTTTTCCTTTTCTAATTTTTCTTTCTGTTTGGCAGATTCTGCTTCTTGCTTTTCTCTTTGTTCTTTCAGCCTCTTGCACACCTTTTTGTGTGTGAACCAGTGTAATTTTTGACATGACTGGTTACAGTATATAGCCTACAAAGAAAAAACAATGTATTTATACTCATTGGCATATTAATGCATATTATTTCCAGGTCTGTCTGTACGATGTTTAAGGGTTAAAGGAAAACCCTTACTGGTTTGGAATTTGTGTTCCAGAGGGAAAAATGTCACCTACTGGTCCACACACACCACCTGATCTCATCAGAAATCAGAGCCCAGGAGCTCAGCAAGGCTGGGCCTGGTCAATAGCTGGGATACGATGCGTCTATGGAAAACCAGGCTACCACTGTAAGGGTGGATGATGAATCAATATTTGTCACCCTTCCGTCTAGAACAGAATTTTCCAACAAGGGATAATACTGTAGGACATACTGTCTATCAGATGAGACAAACAAACCAGGATTGTGACAACTGTGCTGTGGCACTCCCTGTAAGGTGGGGTATTATGTTCTGGCTGAATTAGTCTCTGACTTTCACAGCCTGAACTGAAGAAAGTTTTCACTTCAGCTCAGGCAGAGAAATGTATCTGGTGCATAGTTGGTGGCTGAACTCCAGTGCTGGATGAAGTGGTTGACCATCTATATGCAAAGCACTGTGAGATCCTCTGGGATGGAAAGAATTAAATGCAAATGGGTTCTGCTTCCCATCCAAGTTTTAATCAGGTTCGGCATCAGTGCAAGATGTTCCGAGATCAAACGCCAAGGTGGTATGATTGATTTAGTGACACTGACCCGCACAAATACTGGTCCTGCCCCTTTCCCAAGTGCCTTATCTCATTTATCCTGCGGAAGGAAATGCCACGTACCATTTTGCAAACAGCGCACCTTTTATCTGCACCCTTTTCACCACAGGTGGTGCAGAACTCCGCATCCATGAAGCCCACCTGGCCAGTGATGGCTTGAGTCAGCACAGAGAAAGCTGTTGGATCATTTCCCTGGAGAGACCGGAGATACAGCACCAAACAGCACCCATTCACAACAGACCTTTTTTTGAGAGACAGTTTCATTTTCAGGAAGAAGACATTAAAAACTAAAAGATAAGGCAAATGGTACACATCGAGAAGGATCCTAGAGGTCTATCTAAACCCTCAGCCAGCATATTCTAATTCTTATAATGTTAAACAGTTCACTTCGAGCACAAACAGAAAACAAAGCCTTTAAAGACCAGTACAGTCCTGATTTGAGGAGAACAAAAGAGTAAATTTAAATATTACACTACAGTGTGTAATTGTTCATGCCCACAAACTCATTGGCTTCCAATGTAATGATTACCATGAAAACCTCCAATATTGTTAAAAAGCAAACTTACAATACATGTTGCTTCTCATCTTGAGAAGTAAGGAGCATTTAAAATGAATGATAAACAACCTGTGCTATGCTTCAGTTATAACAATGCTGAGTAAAATACATTAATTTACAGTCAATAAAAGTAGTATGTGCAATGCCAAAAAGAGCTGTATTAGGACAGTAGGGCAAATGAACAAGTAAAAGTTTATTCTAAGGTGAAAAGAGCATGGAATAAACCTTTACTTGTTCATTTGCATCCCACGCATGCTGCCTACTTGAACTTAGTAAAGCAAGATAGTACTTACAATCTCTACAGGAGCAATGCTCCTTACTAGCTGCTGCAGGAGAGTGGCATCGCAATAAGGAAACTTCCTGATGCACTTCCTGATAAACGTCTCCTGGTACACTGGAAAACCATCGCTGTCTCTCCCTTTCAGCAGGCTGTTTTAGGAGATTGCAGAAACAGTTACTGTACACAGTCTTAACCACAGAATATGCAAGAGTAACACTCAAAACCTCAGGAGATATTTTGACTACAAATCCACAGGGATATTTAAAGACAGCAGGACAAAATCAAACCAATGTTGAGCAAGGCAGGCAAGAAAAATGAATGTCAATTAGTTTAGTATAAAATCAAATAATTCATTCTAATATTAAAAACACAAGCAAAATGTAGGTTATGAATAGGTATTCCCTTGGCATTTACTTATTGAAGTGCAGACCTCATGATAGCATAATGTTCAGTTCTTCAAGTTTATTTGGCTTTATTGGTCTGCCACTTTTTGGGATTTCAGGTATGCAAAGCAGCGATAACTAAAGGATAAACCCTTTTTTTTTCACCTTTTCATACTAAAAGCACTTTGGTTTGTAATCTTTACAAAACGGCCTGTTAGCATTAACACTGTTGGAAAATAAATTATAATTTTGTCATCGGGTTTAATTATCTGGTTCTGGATTATTATTATTATTATTATTATTAATACAATTGTATGTATTACCACTGTTACCACAAGTTTTAATAAGAAATAGATTTAAATAAGCATCTAAAATGATAAACTTTTCATTAGACAAATGATAGTTTACTGGAGTAATTTCAATGCATCTAAAAAATAAGCAGCAGACTTAGCAAGACATTTCAGCCCTTTCTTTTGGTG
Organism: Lepisosteus oculatus; assembly: GCF_040954835.1. NCBI lineage: Eukaryota > Metazoa > Chordata > Actinopteri > Semionotiformes > Lepisosteidae > Lepisosteus > Lepisosteus oculatus. The sequence continues at coordinate 2,423,864 of NC_090705.1, read as the reverse complement.
GCCTGTAGGTTTTACAACTGGATGGCTTAAGGAATGCAAAAATAGTAGCTACACTATTTTTATACAAACCTCTTGACAAGTCCATCCAGTTTGTCCTCTTGTTCCTTAAGGAACGCGGCACACTTCTGAAGAATGCAGCTGATGTAGTGCATCTTCATAGCCAGCACTTCATTCATATCTCTCTGCTTCACACACTTCTCGCAGATAAGGTCCAGGACTCTGCGACATTTCCCCAGGGCTTCCACATCGGCCAGCAGGGGGCGCTCCTGCACCATCATCACCACCTGTGCGAAACAAAAACAACCCGGAGATCTCAGAAAATGACATCACTTTCAATAACAGCTTATGCAGTTCAGGGTCACGGTGGGCCAGAGGCTATCCCAGGAAGCACTGCGTGCTGGTCAGGATACACCCTGGACAGAACGCCAGTCCACCACAGGCTACAGACACAAACACAGACCCACACCAGGGCTGGTTTTACAGGAGCAAATTAACCTATCGGCATGTCTTTGGACCGTGGGAGGGAACCAGAGCATCCACATGCCAACACGAAGAGAACATGCAAACTCCACACAGACAGCACCCCTAGTCTGGAATTGAACCGGGGGCCCCAGCGCTGCCAGGCAGCAACGCTGACCCCTGCGCCACCGTGCCGCCCACAATCTGACAACGTGCCTCCAAAATATGATCTTTAAAGATACCCTCATCCCCATCTAAAGATGAACATTTTGGACTTGCAAAACCGGCATAAAACATTTGCCAGCAAAACGTTTTGCGGGATAAACAGCTTAATGAGTGCCATTCCCTTCCTTGATTTATTGTTCTGTTCATCGTGCTGAAGGAAATAATCAGCTACGGAGAAAATTAATTTGATCTTATGCATGCAAACGCCTGTTTGAGCTAACTTAAAGACAACGTTATACATGCTGTCTAGAATGCTTCAGCCTCTATACTGATAGGTATTCAGAACTGCAGTCCTGTCTGTGCTAAGAACAGCTGCTCGCAGTGCACTGCAATGATAGCAGCTGACAAAGTGACGCTGTCCACACATGAACCAAGTTATTCAGGCAACTAAAATTAGATCTATGAGCTTTGTTTCTGGATTATGTGGATTTGTTTGTCTTGTCCAAAGGATATACTTCCACACTCCGACAGTATTCCAGGAATGTCTTTCTGGCACTGGCACACTGTCAATGTCACCAAGAGGTTGTGATAATTATGGAGTTAACGTGTGTGGTTGGCACCCCGTAAAAGCAAAGAAAAAAAACGCACACGAAAGGAGGTACAAAATTACTTACAAAAAGAGCTGAAGAAAACGATTAACAAACGGCTGTCATAAAAAAACTATACATATTAAAATTGCTGGTCAATGACCTGTTTTTTTTTTTTACCTTGTGAGGTAGTTTAATTTAATGACCAGTCCCAATTTACCTCAGGAGACAGTGGTGTAAAGATTAAGTCTTTACTGGTCAGACACAGAGATAGATGAACCTCCCCTGGGCTCACTGGAAGGGCAGCCTCACAGCCTGTCTGTGCCACTCAGCAAAACAACCACCTTGTATTACACAGCAAGCCATGAATCAAGTTAATAAATCTAAAATTTACATCCACCTAAAAACATGGCAAAATAAAAGTTAGAATTGAGCTGCTGTATATCTGATATCACTATACTTTGGACACATGGATATGTAAGCCTTATTAGAGCAGTACTAAACCTCTTTTCCAGGAAGAAGCGAATTAATGGAGGAAGGGGAGTGGAGACTGACCATGACCTCTTCCATAAAATGGATAGTGAAATGGGATTTAGTCCTGCAATTAATTAATATTATATAGCATTAATTATATTAACTAAAAAACTGCAACTGATTGAGAAGGAGAAAAACTAATCTACCATGAATGTAAGGATTAAACAGCAACACCTTCAAAACCCCATTCATGTAGTTTCAAGATGTGGAAAAAAAAAACACAGAAGGACACACACTATCTTTAAACACAGACACCTTCACACCTTACACCAATTACATTCAAAGACAATCCTTTTCCGATGCCAGGTCCAATTTTTATTACCTGTGCGAAGAATGTCTCTTAGCACTCCGCACTACAGAGTTCATATAAATGTGACTTCCACAAAGGAAAGGTAGGTAATTTCTGGAGGAGATGATGTAAAATAAACACAAAAACAATCTCAGTGCCACAGTGTCATTGACGACAATACGGATTTATTTTCTTACATAGTAAAACATCACTGTTATCACTGTCTATATTTCTCTTGGAAGATGAACTAGGAAGCTATATGTAGGTCAGGAAACTCCAATAGAAGTATAACAGCAGGAGTCATGGCTCGCTGACTGGAATCCAGCGGGATCAGTAAATTCCAAGGCCCACACAATGGCGGGAGAGATACTCTTCCTGGGCTGGATGAGCTCCCCCTTTGTCCCAACAGCCTCTGCGTCCACTTACGCCAACTCTTGCTTCAGCTTTAGGAGAAAATCTTCCTCAGCATTTGCCTTTTACTTTTTATTTTTTTTAAGGTCTCAGTCACTTGCTTAATAAATCCCAAAACTATTTATTCAAGTAGCAGTAAAGTATAAATAAACATGAACACAGTCGCACCAGGAGAGAGCTTTCTGTAAACTGGCGCCATCTTGCCGGCGCCAGAAGACATCACCATGTTTACTTCACACAACCAGCTAGAATAATAAACATTAGAATAATAAAACGTTGTCTGTATTAGTAATAATAAACAGTAGTTTATGTCCTTTCCAAGATTAATCAAGCTCAAATGGTACAGAAACACATGGTAAGAATGACTCACCTCTCCATAGGGGTGTGATTGCCTACTGCTGGCCAAACTCTGAAGGTGGCCTGAAGTTAATTATTTTAAACTTCCGAAAACTGCAGATCATTAACGTCTCCACAGTATCGTGACAAACACTGGGGAGACGTACCTTCTGTTTCGTAAGAGCTGGGGACCCTCACTATTTCACTGAACTAACAGAAGTAGAGCAGGGATACCAGATATTCCTAATATCGTCTAACTGTGTCACCCAACACAGGGTCGCGGGGCAGCCGGAGCCTGTACTGACTGGCAACGGGGGCAAAGCAGGGTGCACCCTGGACAGGACACCAGTCCATCACAGGGCACAAGGCAGGGTACACCCTGGACAGGACGCCAGTCCATCACAGGGCACAAGGCAGGGTACACCCTGGACAGGACGCCAGTCCATCGCAGGGCACAAGGCAGGGTACACCCTGGACAGGACGCCAGTCCATCACAGGGCACAAGGCAGGGTACACCCTGGACAGGACACCAGTCCATCGCAGAGCAGCCACACTCGCACCCATGCTAATTTTACGGAAGCCAATTAACCTCCCGTTATATCTTTGGACTGTGCGAGGAAACGAGAGCACCTGGAGGAATCCCATACAAATACGGGGAGAACCTACAAGCTCCACACAGACAGCATCCCCAGGAATCGAACCCAGGGCCCCAGCACCGCGGGGTAGCAACGCAGACCACTGGGTCACCACACTGCCCTCTCCAGACTGTCAGCCCCCTACACGCTCTGCTTTTCAGTTTACACTTATTTCAACATACACATTGATCACTGTGAAGATAAACTGCTACGCGTGTCAGCGCAGAGTTACCTACTGCAAACCACAGTCATCCTGTTCGTGCACGTTTTGGCAATGATTCCTGTGACATTCCAGGTTTTCTACACCTTCTTAGACTTTTCCATGTCAGGAAACAAAGGTTTCACTTTCCCAGGTGCCGAAGCATGTGGAGATGTTTTTGTCGGCTACTCTCAATTAAATAAAAAACCCCGGGGGTGTTTAGAATTGGGAGAAGAACAATTCAATGACAAGTGCTGCCAGGATCAGGAAGAAAGTCAAAGCAGTTGCTGGAACTGATTTCTCACCCGCCACGAATCATTCCGACTAAAAAGAATGACCATATTGCATACAAACTGCTGTAAGACATCTTATAAGGTAACGCTAAAGAAATACCGTGCGTCCTGGGAGCATCTGTAGAATGAGGAAGAATGGAAACTCCAAAACCCGTCCATTTGCAGAACCGTGCGTCTCACCCTACCAGTTCCAGAGGTCTCTAACATCTTCAGACATCATGCTAGTCTCACGCCAGCGGGCCCTACCTTCACCGGATTGAGGTTGGTGGTCATTATGATCTTGTGCAGGGGGCTGGCCAGCCCAGGGGGGAGCTTCGGGTCCTTCTCCAGGCCCTGTGGTTTGGTGTAATACTCCAGCCTTTCTCGTGGGAAGAAGTTGTTGATAACGGTCACACAGTCATGCTGGCCTACAGCAAATATAGTTAAAATGTCAGGGGAAGCAAAACATCCTTCCTCACCGTTTTAACATCTAATAACAGAAGATTAAGAAGTGACATGATTACGAAGTTTATACACACACAATACACTATAGCTGTGTGACTAACAACTGATGACACTGCGGAATTCTTCATAGCACGTGAAAACGTTTCACTTAAAATAACATGCGAATGACTGCTCCTTCTGGATTTTCTGCTTTCTAAATCAACACATCAATAATAATTATACACATTTGTCTAATTTGTAAAACAGCCATGGTCATCTAAAATAAGCTGAATAGAAAGACCCTATGAAGACAAATTCATTTCTGTTTTCAATCTCCAACTTCTGTAGTTGGGAACTAATATTCTAAGGCAATTTTCCCCTGTGCTCAACATGGTTTCTTACGGTCCCTTGATCTACAGTAGGACAGTTTCTACAGTAGAAAACAAGCGATCAAAAAACCACACAAATTATTCATATTCTGCGTCAGTGTTTACAAAGGTTCTTAATTCAAGTCCAGAAAAATGAGTTAGACGCCCAAGAAGATGCCCAGCTTACCAACGAAAGCTGCCATCTGGGCAGCTGTCCGTCCTACAGAGTTCACCACATCTGTCTCGGCTCCGGCCTCCAGCATCATCCAGGTAATGTCCGTCTTGCCTGGGATTTCAACGAGGGCAAACACAGTTTAACCACGCCGACACATAACAAATCTGCTCACAGTCAAATGTTTGTAGTCCATTGAATACCAATGGACATGGCCTGTTAATGACACAGATGGAATGCCTCTACACTGTGGTCACAATGTTTGTGTGATACAGGAATGAATACTCCAACACCTGCAGCACAGTGCCAAGAAACAGCTTGTTAGACCCCTGTGCTGGTCTGTTTTCTTCTATATTTTAAAACTAAAAAGTAATTAGATCTTCATCAAATTCCTAAGAGAAGCTGAAGACAGCCTGCTTAAATGTATAACACAAAGTCATGAGATAAATCTGGCTTATTTTATTGACAAAAGGGTCCAAGAATAAGAATAAATATCTATGTGCGACTAAGTCTGTGAACACTTTAATTCAATAACTGGCAGCCCCTGGTTAAGCAGCAATGAATTTGTAGAAGTTTTCTGCTCCTGTTTATCAGTTGTTCCCCATAGAGCTGCTTCAAGGTGGTAACATTTGAAGGTTCTTCTGCATAAACAGTTAGCTTCACATCCTGACATAACATCTCCTTGGAGTTTGAGTCTGGCCAACACAATACATGCCTGTCTCTTTTTCTAAGGTTCTTTGAAATTGCTTCTGACTGTAGCACATTGTGGTTCCACTAAACTATAGGGTGAAGACCAGACTCACAAAGTTTTTGACCATAACAGTACAGGGCTGCCAAAACACAGTTAACCTGTTACTTCATTATTTAACCCCTTGATTCTAATTACCTCATTAATCATGCTAAGTAAGCTAGGGCTTCATTAAGTAACACAGACATGGTAAGAAACTAATTCCCATAATTATACTGGGGGTTCACAGGCCTTTTCTCTGTGACTTCAAAGGCAAGTCTCAAACTGCCACTAGACCAGCTACAAAGTCTGCAGATGCTTAGGTGTATAGGAGAAAGGTTGTCTGTTTATGCATGTGTGCAAGGTATATAAATGTACATTTATTATACGGATTGTGCACAGAAACTTTATACCACACCGCTCTCTCTCTCTACCCTCACGTCAGTACACTGTTGCACGAATAACTACAAGCATTTTCAGGAGTGCTGCCCTGAGACACAGAAGAATATGACAGATAGCTTTTCACCTGAAAGTCCAGCGAACATCAGGGCGGTGTATCCATGCTCATGCTCATTGCAGTTCACGTCTGCGCCGTGCTGCAGAAGCAGTCTGCACATGTCTGCCTTGCCCTTGTACGCCGCGTGCATCAGCGGGGTCATCCCATACTGAGGGGGGCAACACACAGAACACTGCTGTCCACACGCCTCATCACAGGTCAGTTCCTTTTCACACTCTGCAGAACGTTATCGGGTCCCTGCCAGAACAAGCTTTTTTGGAAGCCCACCTGATTCCTCCGACAATGACGGACACTTACATTACAGGTGTCTGCTGCAGTATCATTTGACGGGAACGTGCACGCAGTTCAGCTGTTATCGGCACACTTTTCCAAGGTGAACCTTTCTAAACGGAACCCATCTTATTTTAAATACAAAACCAGAGCTGTTACACCTGGAAAACTCAAGACAGTTTTCATTTTGCCCTTATATATTTCAGTATTTCTGAGCATGTTGTAAGGATACTACTGCTATAATTTTACCAGATGTTTCCCACATACACATTTCATAACTAAAAAACATTGCCAAATGCATGGGGACTGTATTTAATTTTACAACTGAGGGCTTTACAATTGAGGGATAAACGAGGGGTAAAACGAGAAGCTAGAATCGTAAAAGTGGCTCCTGTTTTCTTAAACTCATCACAAACTCTTAGCTTGAGTTTGGGGTTTGCACTGGCCAGGACAAAGGCAGACCAGAATTTGCTTTATGCTACACGTCATTTTATTTTAGACATTTAAAGTTTTTATGACTTTAAAATGCAGAGTAGAAAATACTGTGAATTTAATTTACTGCACTGTAGGTTTGGTATACAGTCCTTCTTGAAGAAATAAACCAGGCCAAGCAGAGAGAACAAGTAACCATTTGCAAACGCAAGGCTCATCTGATCTTGACAGACGCAGGACAATTGCCAACTGCTGTTCCCAACAGAACTCTCTTCCCTCACAAGGGCACCTGGGGAGACCTGTACATCTAGTGACATCAAGTCTTCACTACCCTTCTCCTCAGTACAATACCCTGCCTCTCAAAGTCCCTGCCATATGGCAACAGAACAAGGCAAACACATCCTCTTTTACAGCGTACATGCCCGCTAAACATTCACGCTTTTAACCAGTACAGCATCGGGCCACAAAACTGAGAATCAGCAGGTAGTAAAATCGATCACTCAATCACAGCAACATGACTCTTCGCAACTGCATTTAATAATAATGATAATTGCTTAAATTTATATAGCGCTTTTCTGGACAGTCCACTCAAAGCGCTTTACAGGTAATGGGGATCCCCTCCACCACCAACAGTGTGCAGCCCCACCTGGATGATGCGACGGCAGCCATAGTGCGCCAGAACGCTCCCCACACACCAGCTCTCAGTGGGGAGTAGAGCAGAGTAATGAAGCCAATTCATAGAGGGGGATTATTAGGAGGCCATGATTGGTAAGGGCCAATGGGAAATTTGGCAAGGATGCCGGGGTTACACCCCTACTCTTTTCGAGAAACACCCTGGGATTTTTAATGACCACAGAGAGTCAGGACCTCGCTTTTACGTCTCATCCGAAGGACGGCGCCGTCACTATACTGGGGAATTAGGACCCACACAGACCGCAGGGTGAGCACTCCCTGCTGGCCCCACTGAGAAATCTTCCAGCAGCAGCCTCAGTTTTTCCCAGGAGGTCTCTCATCCAGGTACTGACCAGGCTCACACCTGCTGAGCTCCAGTGGGCTGCCAGCTGTGAGTTGCAGAGTGATATGGCTGCTGGCTAATTGTCCACTCTTCTAATCTGTTACAGGTGCAATTTTTCATTTGTTGTAATTGTGTTAAAATTGTGAACTTCCAATGTAGCAAGGACATTTCTCCTACCTCATCCAAACAGTTCACACGGACGTCTTTACATCCCAGCAGCCTTGAAACCTCCTGGACATTTCCTAATAAAAAAAAAGGGAGAACAGGAGTATGAATCCTTCTACGAGGGGACACGGTCTACATCAGCCACATGCAGAGTACTGGTTCTCAGCTGTGGATCCGGGACCCCGGCTATCCTCAGAAACTATACAGGACATCAAGTACAACCCCAGCAGTGTTTAAATCTTCATGCACGAAGGGGACCAGCTCACACGACGAGATCAGGCACTGATCCTCAGTGCTCCTATAAACATGATATAGCGAACAGCACCTTAACTTATAGTGGTTATATACTTGGACTGGGCTGTGGTTAGCATTGCGGCCTCGCAGTGCTGGGGCTCTGGGTTCTGTAACAGGAGTGCCATCTGTGGGGAGTCTGCATGTTCTCCCTGGGTGTGCGTGGGCTTGTCCCAGGTGCCCCAGGCTCCTCCCACAGTCCCAAGGCATGCTGGCAGGTTAACTGGCTTCTGGGAAAATTGGCCCTGGTGCGAGTGTGTGGGTTTGTGTGCCCTGCGATTGGCTGGCGTCCTGTCTAAGTATTGTCTAAGTCCTGTTCTAGTTTTTATCCACAACTACACAACTAATACACATGTTTTAGTTCTGACTTTGCATTGTAACGATTGGTGCTTTTTTTCCCACCATGACTATGCACTGGGCTGATAAGACCCAGGTACCCTCTGGTTCACACTGTCGAGTCTTGGCCTGAGCCAGGGGGCAGTTCATCCCCTACAGACTGTGCGGGACATGTGCCTGGCTGACTAATTTCACGTGCAGGACGGGAAAGCGAGCTGCCCCCCGGACCCGAACCACTTATTAAGGAACTAGACGTTTTCCGGACGCTACCGGGTATGAAACATGGCGAAACCGGCGAGTTTCAGCGTTGAAATCCCATTCGCTACCGTCTCCCAATACCGCATTGTTTTCCCCCTCAATCTTGCAGCCACGTTTACCCGGTGTGGTGATGTACTTTTTTAAGCCCCGAGCCTCTTTCCAGCAAGCACAGAGCCGATATTTCAAATCGGCGACCTCCGTGCAAGTCAGTGTCGATGCGCAGCTCCACGCATGTGCGCCGCTAGATCTCGCGGGAGCGCCCACGGAAGCAGGCAGGCTCATGCAGGTGATGAGCAACAGCCCTGTGCACGGTTTTTTTTTTTTCCTGGGGTAGACCTACAGGTATATTAATAAAAAAAAAAAGCAGGTACTAAAAAAAGCACTTTCTAAACACCAAACCCGCTACCCATGACCACAAGACGGGTGTTGGTGTTAGCGCATCCGCAGGGCGACTGACCCGGGATGACAACGTGGGAAACGTGCGAAACGGCGATGGGTCAGCCCGTGTTCGTGGCCGGTGCAGAAACACGGCTGCCTCCTGGGCGAACCTGTGGCCAACACCCAGCTCCACGCCCGGGTCAGTGGCCGAGCGACGCTCTGCCAGGCCTGCCTGCGCACAAATAAGTTACTTTACAAAAACCACACGAACAACTGAACCCCGACTGCTGTCACTTTGCTGTGTCTGGGGAACTTAGACACGCCCGATTAAAAGCGTTAGCAATTATCCGTCACGTAGCCCTTTTTTGATGTCAAATCTGAGGGCACTAGCAGTAGTGTGCAATGAATTTAGGTATTTTACCTGCGGCAATAACCTGTAACAGTTCCTTCTCGCCGGCCGAAAGATCTCCCTTCTTCTTCGGAGAGGCCATTGTGGGGACGTCTGCCTTCCTTCCTTCCTTCCTTCCGCGGGCCGGGATCCGGTCTAATTTAAGCCGCTAGCGTGTATCAGACCTTTGCAAAAGAGCCAGATGAAAACAAAACAACAACACCACCATCGCTCGGACGACTGGCGACGACTAACAGCGCATCTGCCGCCCCCCTCTTGACTCCCGAAACACGCAGCGCAGTGCGCCGTCTCCCAGGCCGGCGTGCACCACACGGAGCCGAGGGACGGGGGGGGCCCGGGGAGGACAGCGTCCCCGAAACGGGGCCGGGCGTGGCCGGGGTGAGGCACACTTGAGGGCGGCGGGCATCAGACGCCTCCCCGCAGACGAAACGGCGACCCAAACCCCCGCAAACGGCGACACGGCGTGTGGAATAAAGTCCTGCTCGACACGCTCCCCCCCCGCCTCCTCTCCGCCGTTCTCCGCGGGTGAGGATTAAGGCCGCAGTATATGCGCGGATGCGGTGATGCCCAGGGCCATGTGAGACTGCCCGTCCTCCGCCGCCGCTGCTGCTGCTGCAGAGCTGCTCCCCTGCAACCCGAGTACCAAGGACACCACACTGAGAGGTAAGACTGGCCCTGCAATACCCCACTCCCACCCCCCCCACCCCCTGGGGGGGGCGCTGGCTCTGGGCTCGACCAGCGGGGACCCTGACTGACTGGGAAAACCATCTGGGGGGCAAACAGTGAGAAAGACGACGTGCACTTTATCGACCGGATTGTCGGTGGGGGTAATTCCGGATTACCTGTGCACTGTGTGTGTGTGGGGGGTGTATATACACACTTGTGGTCAGTTTTGTGGAGTGAGACGCTGCGTACGACGCGAATCGAGGGAACTTCCTCGGAAAATCGCGTTGCAATAACACTCATGATGATTACGCTCTGTTTGACTGGTTTGACAGGTGACTGTATGTAGCAACGCGATGTTTATGGACGCCTGAGTGCTGGAAACGTACCGTTTGATGAGGTCCATGTGGTTCAGAATGAGAGCAAATTTCTTTTTAAATCACACCGTGGGTCTGACGCTTCACACCCGCTGTGTCTTCTGAACATGTTATATTAACAGTTATATATATTTATGAACAGTTAAATATTCTGAACAGTATATATATATAAAAACAACATTCTGGATGAGGATGAATTCATCTTCAGGCAGGGTAAGCAGTACTTTTCACACGCGAGAAGCTGCTCCAAGATAAATGCAGGGGAGTGGAAATATTAAAGTTATGCCGTTGGGTGCGTAATACCCCAGCAGTCTGAAAGCGCGTAGTCCCAAATAATCGTTTTGATTTAATCTCAATTTTTAAATTTCTCAGAAACACCTCAGTGGTGGACAAGCTTGAAGGTTATTTCAATTTCATTTTCAGGGCGAACTTTTCACGGAGTTTGTTCTGGGGTTGCAAATAAGAGGCAAATAACTGAGCGCACTTGCGCAAGTGTTTTGAGTCTGCGGTCGACTCGGGTGTCTTATCCAATTCAGTGCTGTCTGGAAATGCGCTTTTAGAAGCGGATACAGGTTGCCAGCTGGATACTGTATAGGTTCAAACCGTCCTTCACCCGGGGAAGCGAAACGCTTACAAGTGGGATTCCCTCAGAAGGGCAGGAAAATCTGTTTTCAGTCCTCTAAAAATTTCAAGTCCTGCTTTGTTCTCCTTTTTGAATACGCGGGTTACTTACAGTAAATAACGCAGAAGACGTCTTTGGTTTTCCGCTGCGTTGCAAATTGAACATTTTAGCCCTGCAGAACAATTCGCCGTGCTTGTATTCGCTGCTGAGTGTTCAAAGCATTTATCTCGGTTTTAAAGGAAAAGGAAGAGTTTTGAGCGACATTTCTCATTCTTACAGTGCTTCTACAAAATTGACTCTTGTGTATGAAATGCATTTTCCCGAAATTGTACCGCGGGTATGCATAGCTGACGGACCTGCGCTAAGATCCACGCACAACGTGAATAAAACAACAGCAACCTCAAAACCCACAGGACATGAATGAAATGTTACGTCACCAGCATTATTTTAATATTCATGTGCATATATGTCAATAGCGTAGTAAAAATACTGCTGGACTACTTTGCAAATTCGACGACGATACGCAAATATTGGTCTGAATATACATCCAATGATTCTTCTCCCCATGAATAAATTTAAAAGTATTGATACTGTATATCAAATTGCATATTTCTTGTATGAAAATAAGTACTAAGAACCGGAATCTAAATTCCTACTACCGGCAGTAAACGGAGTCTGACTTTCTGAAACCTGCTGTAATATGAACGCTTTCTCCTGTCTGACATTTTTAATCGTTGTCCGTCCGTCTCTTTTCAGCAGAGCCACGTTAAAGGTGTGAAAGTACGAATTGACATGATAGCACTTAGCGTGCTTCTAGCTTCTTAGCAAAAAAAAAATCCCATCATTTTGACAATACAATGCAAATGTGCATGTCATGCGAGACACTACTGTAAATTGCATGTCCAAACGTTTCTACAGAAACTCGCGGTGTTTGGAGAACTCTTGAGCAAGAACAGCGAACCGGAGCTGTTCAGGGTGCTGAACGCTACTATCGATATGTATCCTCTGAGCCCAAAAGGTATTTCACAGGCTACCCCCAATTCAAGGCATTAACGCTGTGATTCCTTCAGTGGTACCGTCCGGGTGTCATCACGATCTGTGCAGTTGGGTCACTTTTGATTGGCCTGACAGTAGGTTTACTTATTCAGATATGTAGCTTGTCATGATATTCACAATAATTATAGTATTGGACATACATCCAACATGTTTCCAATGCCATAAGGTTCTGAACACTATGAATTTTGCTGTTGTGTCTGGCATTGATATAAAATTTAACTGCATGTTAAATGTGTCTGCTGTGTTTCACAGCACAAACAGGTCTTCCATGAAATTTACTCAAAACTCCCAAGCTGGCTCCAGAGTTGCATTCTGCAGTCTGCGTTTCACACAGCTTGAGTTGGCATTAACAGTGGTACACAGTCAGCTGTGACTTGTACCTCTGCAGACCTGCCAATCAGAAGGCTGGGAGGCCAGGATCTGACTTCGTGCCTTGGAGCTGGTAAAGAAAACCTAAAGATACTTTCGGCACCTTTAGGAGTCTCATTAGAGCAGAAGTTGGCAGCCCTGTTTCTGGGGGGTCCACTGTATTTGATCCAGTTGAGCTCTGAATCTCCAGTGTTAACTGATGACATTAACTGGTCTGCTTATTTATTAAGACTTTTGGTTAACTTGTTTCTGCGCTTAGTCTCGAGTTTCAGAAATACCTCCACCTCCAAGGTAACACTCTCCAACTGGTCTTAAAAGATGATCAGTTTATATAAAGCCGACAGAACTGGGGAAACACAGCTGAATGGGGACAGAAAACCCAAGAAGTATTTACAACTCAAACCTGATTCAGCTAGCCTGTGATTAACAACCTGTGTGCAGCTCGAAACAAAAGATCCCGTTTCCCTCATTTGCAATCGCCTTCTTGCAGTAACCTTATCGTTAAGTAGTTTCTGTTCAGTTTTGTGTTCAGGCTGAGCATGTAGGTCAACAAACATTACAGTTTCACCTTACAAAGCGTTAGTTTTAGTTTTGCGATTCATAGAAAAGTTGCCTGGATTCCGGCAGAACAAAGCACTGGCCAATGTGCTATACATCTCAAGCACAAGTTCAGACAGAATCTGGAGCCCCGAGTGAAACATCTGTTCGGCCTTTTTGTCTGATGAGCGATAGCTTGGCAGAATGGCACCGCTGATGTGTTTCCCACCCTGAGCTCTGCAGCTGGGTGCTGTGTGAACTTTCAGAGCTGGCACGTGACGTGGGACTGGATTGGAAAGGCAGGAATCCGAGTAGAAGTGTAAATGAATTCAAATGAGAAATTCATTAATTCGTGAACTTCTCAAATTGATTGAAGAAAGATAACCGACCCTAGGGCTGTCACTATTCGTTATTTTTTTAAATCCTAATACGCTTAAAAAAAATATTGTGGAATTTGAAATTGAATTCTGTTAAGTGTTCATTTACCTAAGCGGAGTGAGATGAACAGTGTTTCACACTGCACGGTTGGTGAAAGGTATTGGCACATGTTGCTGTGTTTATCTGGAAAACAGTTGTAAGAGGCAGCAGATCTGCGTCCTGTTTCAGATTACCCTACTGTCACGTGTCTGCTGCAGCTTTTTACTGTGTGAAACTGACTCGAGCATTGTTATTTCAAGGAATATAATCCCTACCGAATAACCAACTTCAGTTCCGAGCAGTGTATAATCTATAATTTTGCCAATTTTAATAATAACTAGCAAGCCAGCAAAAGCTACTGTCTTGTAATAATAACCAGGGGTTTATTTACTATGGGGTTTGAGAATACCTTGCAAAATAGGATCAAAGAGATCTGTGTGAGTTGGTTTTTTTTTTAACTGGGTGCTGAGAATACATTTGATCTTTTTCACTATCGTAGTACATTGTGTTTGTAAAACAACTATAATTAGCAGGGAATTGCTGATAAATAGTGGTGTTACTATATTTTGCCTGAGCGCCTGAGAGCTGTTAAAAGGATAGATTGCATGACAGCCCCTTGTTAAAGAGAGAATCTGACAGAGTTTCCAGTAGATGGTAATGTGGTTGGCAGGGAGACCTCACTTTAACATGACCTTGGTCATACTTCTAACCATTAACACGATTTATGTGCAGCACAGAAATCACTTCATTCAGTAAAAAGCAAAATGTAGTATTTTGCCTACAGTATTGTCTTGACAGTGAACAATCAGTGATAAAGGCTTCACATTTGGGTCCTAGACTTTGCCTTTGCCATTTTGGTAAAGAGCCAACAGCTATGTGTGGGCTGCTTAGTTTGATTCCTGGTAGTAAACATTCGTAGTTGGTTAAAAGAGTAAAAAATGATTTTAAAATGACTAATTTGTCAAATTTTAAAATGAAACCCTGTAAAGGTGTATGCTCTGGACCATATTCAATATGTTATTCACCTCAGAAGTTAATTGGCTGTAGTAAAGGCTGGAGAATGGATAACTGGGGTACTGTATGTAGACACACCTGTTATTAACTCTATGATGCCACTTATCAAGGCCTTAACAGCAATGTAGATTGATAAAGCAAGTAAATTATGACAAGTGGCACAGCACAGGCCAAAACAAAGTTTAATGGCTTTATTGTGTACTAAGATATTTCCAATGTATGTCTAGCATTGTTTTCCTTTCATTATAACTGGGGTTTTGTCATCCTGTGCAGAATGTTCCTTAAAAAGGTGTCTTGTATTTGTCAGTCTTTACTCTAATTATGCATGCTGTAAGTCATTTATGCTTTATGGATTAGTGACAAAAAAAAGAATGCTGACCGATCTGAAGGGTTGCCTTTTTATTTTTTGCTATGTTTGTACAAGTTGTCAGATAAAATTTGAAACCTGGCTGCGGGTAGTGGGTCATGGGCTCTCTATCGCAGTGTTAGGCAGTGTATAGACTGGCTGTCAGGACATGATGAAACCCAGTCCTAGCTGGAATACTGTGGTAGAAGCATTTCAGTTTGTTTCCTTTTACAGTCAAGGAACTGTGTCCCTCTGTAGCTTTAAGAGAAGTGCTTTTCTCTTAAGTGGTGTTACAAACTCATAAAAACTACATAAGGGATCTGTAAAACCGCACAACTTAAGAAGGCCTTGTTTTCAAAGTATTTACTGTAGAATGGTTACAGCAAAGCAGTGCAGTAAACACTGTAAAATCAGTACAAAATTTGGGGGAAAAAAGCCAGTGATAAACTTCAATATTAAACATGCAGGGTGTTTTGATGTCATTGTTATCACTGTGCAGAATGCTGATATGTACAGTACCTGTTTTGCTTTGTCTCGGGTGCTGTTTGAGGACCTCTGTTAAAGGCACATAAAAGTGGATAGTGGAAACAGCACTTCCAGTCCAAAGTTCATGATCTATTTAGCAGGGGTAATACCTCAGAATCACCTGCTCTTGTATGTTAGAGTCAGTTTTTATTCATTTAAAATTGTTAAAAAACAGAATGAAGCAGACCAAAACAACCTGACAATTTAATGTTGTTGAACCGCAAAATCTCCGTATCATCATTGCCTGGAACCAGTGATGCCAGGAGAGCAGGTGTGGAGATTCCCAAAGCAGAGCCATCATCATCGTCTTGTTAGCTGCAGCCAGACCAGCCAATTAGATCTGTTTCTGCATCAGGGAGAGGCCGAGACTGGAGTTTTCATTCAGCAGGAGCATGAGCTGAGGGCAAGGAGCATTAGAGTAGTGCACAAAGAGGAGGAAACCTTTTTCTTAAGTAATCCTATAGCTGGACACTCCCAAATGTGTACAGATTTGGACAGGAAGGGTACAGAAGGGACCAGGGGGAAGGATGGGGTCTGTGAGGGGTTTGGATCACTGTCTGAAGAAGTACTTTGTTCATTCTCACTGCAGACTGGAGAATTTGATATGAACATCCTTCCCTTTTCATATTAATTTAGAAATGTGACAATGTGGTCTATCCCACTACACCATGGAGGGGAAAAGGAATCGTAGAACTAAAAACTCCCAGCAGGGCAGCGCATTCGTTTATATTACCGAGACGCAAACCTGAACAGAATGGGAGAAGTGAGTCTATCTGCTCAGGTCAGGGTCTACCCATTTAAATATTTTGCTAAATTTGTTTATTCTGATGGTTATTAAGGAAGAGGTAATTTCACTTCAGAGTGTCTGGAGTGTTTGTCTAGCACCACAGTTGGAAGTGGGCTGGTTTTCTTCAAAGCAGAATTTAAAGGTAGTTCTGAAGACCTGGACCAACTAATTCTACACCCTGATAGCACTCCAGAACCTTCATAAATAGCTAGCAGGTGAGGCAACTGCCTTTATCAACTGCATAGAGTGAAAAACAAGACTGAGTATTGTTAACAGAAATGGGAGAGGAAAAAATAGATTGACAGAACTATTGAGCAAGAGGTACCAAGGACAAGGCAAACAACAGAGGTTTAAGTGGACATCCTTGAATAGAGACCCTAGATCCTGCAAAATGGAAAATAATGTGCCCATATAAGGATGCCCTTGGATAAAGCCTGTCTGATCATGAGCTTATCTAGTCATGTACTGTAAACCTCCAGCTGGCATGAAAGCACCTTAGCGTGCAGCTTGGTATCCGAGCCAATGAGTGACATGGGTCGATAGCGTGCTCAAAGAGCGTGACCTTGTCTGATTTTCAACAATAAGGATGAAACGCTCCGAAAGGCAGCTTTGTGAATGGCAGCATGTGTAAGGCTGAAGCAGAACTGGAGCCACAGTCGGGTAAGATTCAGGAGGGGGTGCCGTCAGTGCCAGGTGACTGGTCCTTTGTCGGGTTCTGATTAGCGCAGTCAGAGACGTGGGCGTCTCCAATACTGCCCTGCTAAATCTGCAGGAGAGAAACATGGTAAATAAAGAGATTGGAAGAACCTCATAAAGCTGCAGACACAGCTGTTGGTCCTTGAGTGAGAAACTTGACCCCAGTTGCTCCAGTCCACCTAGGTGTGTTGGTAGGAGATTAGCACTTTGGGAGGCAAATCCCTGCTATGGGCTGATGTCCCTTCCAGAATGGGAGTCACCTGCTCCCCACGTAACACTACAGAACCAGGCTGGGATCCTGACCTTTGTGTTCAGGTACTTTGCCTTTGCTTAGCAGTCATTTATTGGATATCGTAAAACAGACACAAACATGTTAGGCCTGTGTGAGATTGTAATAAACCAGTGGGTTTTTAAATTGCTATAACTCAAAATTAAAATGCTAGACCACAGAATGTTCATTGTTTTTAGACATTTTGTTTTTCCATGTGGCAATGCCAATTCTTCTGAGCATTTAAGAAGATTTAACAGTACAGACCCAGCTATCTGAAACATTCAGAACTTCTATTTAAAAAAATAAATTGCGTCTATTTTAAGATTTTTATATTATAACCTTTAATTTTCCTTCCTTTTACCATTTTTTTTAGTAGCAGTCAAATGGGGGAAAAAAACATAGAAGCATAAAATTAATCTTGCTCAAACAAAGTGCCTCCTACAAAATCATGAATCATCATACCAGGGTGAGCATAGTAATATCCTGCTAGTAAGAACTCAAAGGGCATCCATTTACTGCAAACAGCAGTTTGAATATTAAATCATTTCTTTTCTTTTTTAGAGTGGATTTTTGTGTGTGTTATCTTGACACTCACAGTATATAGCAGAACCACACTTTATTTGTGAAAATATGCAATTTTCATGCCTTTTTCCAATTAGCATTATGTTTGTTAGACCAAAAAGGTCTTTTAAGGCATTCAGCTATTTGGTATCTTGCTAAATTAAAATGTTGTTTTCATTATGTATTGTATGAATGCACAATCTAATAACCTTTATCTGCATTCCCAGCAAAACCTTTTGGAATCACCCCTGAACAAGGATAAAATAATCTGCTAACTCCTGTTTGTCTCAGGAAAGAAAATATTTTTTTCACTGGATTTCCACCTACACAATGACTATGCAACCACTGATGTCATTGTGGATTTAATGGTGTATCATCTTGGCAGCAGGGTGTACACAGTATATCCACATATAGCCATGATGCAATAAAAAGCATTTGCTTTAAGGTCTTATGGTCCTGCAATCAAGATGATTGTCATTTAATACCGAGCTTTCATATGTTTCCACTGAGCTTCTGGGCTCCGTGGTAACGACTACACCTGGGAATACTCTAATCAGATGCAAAAAGAGCTTGTACTGTCCAGGGAGCAGTAAGACACGAAAAGGAAATTCCTTTGTATAAAAGGCCAGCCTTGTACTGAAGGCACACAAACTATCAGCAGCTACATCTATCCTCTGTGTTCTTTTCTGATTGAATACCATGCCTGTTGCTTGTTCTTCTCTTATTTGTTGGTTCCCCTTCGATCATTTTCCAGGACTGTTCCTCCTGAACAGACGTGGAAGGGTCATTATCGTGACACCACGCCTTTCTGTCTCAGGAAAACAGTGCAGATACCTCTGCTGCACCTCCCAGCGTTGTGTCCTGTCGTGCTTTTGGGGTCTCCTTTCTGACGCCACCTTTGCATGGTTAGTTAGTGTGCGTTGTAAGTAGGTCTCAAAAAAAGGTAAAAAGAAAAGAAAATAGTTGTTAACACGCAAGTACAATCTCAAGAGAAAAGGAGAGGGTTCTGTCCTGTCCTTTAAGTTAGTTCTTGGCATCATCACATCCTCTTGAGTTTTCATAGCCTGTGTTACTTGTATGCCCCATCTTAGAGGGATTCACATTAACGTGAGGATCTTAAGAGATGTACAGTAGCTGGAAGAGTCTTAGCCAAGCAGAAACCTGTTCTGTTCTGGTAGTGTCAGACCGAACCCTTGGGACATGACGTCTGAAAATAGACAAGGCGGGTGAGTTGTCTTATTTAAAGATGGTGGTATGTTAAAGGTAGTGCAGTAAAGCCCAGGGTCCCAGGTTTGATTCTGGCTTTGTAGACTTGTCTGTGCGGAGCGTGCATATTCTCCTTGTGTTTGTGTGAATGTTTGCCAAGTGTTCTGCTTTCCTCCCACCTCCCAAAGCAGTGTTTCCCCCATCACTTACTGGGCCATGAGCAGAGTGGATATACCTGTACAGTAGCACCTTTCACAGGCCATGGGGTCAGACAAATACAGAAGATTAAAGGAATTCTGATATTAGTAAACTTTGTTGTTTTTTTTCCTTTTGTACTTAGAGCCACAGATCAGTATATAGGCCTTCATACAAAGAAAAATGACTGGTTGCTAATTCAAGTTTAGGAAACTTGAGGCTTGTTTTCCTGATGACTCAAGCTTGCGTTGGCACTATTTATTTCTCTTTCTAGTTATGGGAGCTATTTTGCTATTATCTTCGGGGAATAACTTGGGAAGGAAATAATACTGTGATTCACTGTTCCATTGTCTATCCGCTGTTCCATTGTTGCGGCACCTTGAGTTTAGAGAACAAGTCCACACACCTGAAGTGGACTGAGGCGTATCAACAAAAATGGTAAGCACTTATTGATTTGACTGAGGACCAGAACTGTAGTGAGGGGACATTCTGAATAACCGGGCTGGACCAGGCTGATGTGCACATCAGAGTCCTATAAGTGACCACTCCAGATAAGCCAAAGGCGCCAACTGAGGTGCAACTCAGAGCAAGAGGAAATACCACACCTTTATAATGACCTGAGCGGACCACTGAAGACCCAATTACAACACCGCACAGTGAAATAGACTTGTATAATAATGAACTGTCCCATTGAAGTCATTGGTTTTGTGTTTGTAAAAGACTGGTTGCAACATCCAGAAGAAAATACTAGTGCCATTCTCTGGCCAAGCGCATGAAGGGTAGGTGACCAGCAATACCTGTGACATAATTCGAATAAAACGAAGAGTGAAAAAGAAGAGTGAAATGTGGGAAGTGGAAGCAGTGGAGAGGTGCACTTACAGCTGAGAACAGGTGGGTCTTCTTCATAACGAGGGGTTATGGGAGTATGGAGAACTCATGTCGTCATACCTATAACCTGTTTTTTTAAGAATCCATGGGATGAGATTCAATTGGATCAAACATCTAAATAATCAGATCAGTTATCTACGAAAAACAAATGGACTAGGTGGGCCAGATTGCTTGCTCTTCTTGTCCCACTTCTTATGTTCCAAGGAGAGCTGAAAGAAAAAAAGGATAAGACGTTGCATTTGCAAAACAGGCTGTGATCGTTCTCCATTTTTTTCCATGGTTTGAAGGATTTCTAATCAGCTTGACTGAGCACTCCAATCCTTACTCCGCACAGGGAGAGCGAGGACCTGCATCTACCTGTGTTTTTTTAACTGGAGAGGGTGTGAGAGCAGGTCACAGGTCACAGGTCACAGGTCACAGGTCACAGGTCACAGGTCAGGGAGAGCACATAGTCCTGGCTGTGCAATATTTAATGTCCGTTTTTAAAGATGCCTTTTGAAAAGAGCCACCTGGCTCCATGGAGCCTTAAAGGCGACTCAGCACTTGTTGTAGGAGCCCTACTGCACAGCAAGATCACAAGCACCAGTCCAGCTAAACGGGCTGCTGTTGCGCAGTAAGCCAAGGTGCCCTCGCTCACTCCTGCGGGACTTGGCCAATGAAACAGTCCTGCCAGGGGAATGTTGCTCCCAGCGGGTTATTGATACGTCCGACGTTCACTCTGTCATCATCTAGACTTTAGGGACCAGCGTTCGCTCTGAACAAGCACCTTCGCTGTGAAACCACCTGGGGGCTCTAGCTCGGCTTCGACTGCACCTCACGTCTTGGCGGTTTTTCCACATCTGGCCCCTGGTGTGGTTTGTGAAAGTTAAAAGCAGAAGAGGAAGATCGCGGATAGATCTCAGTGCAGTAGGCCAGTCTGCAGTGTTCTAAAGATACAGTACATGCAACGCAATTCTAACATTTGGAACAAAATCCAACTTAGAACATTATAACTGGGTAATATCAGATTAGTCGCTTTATTTGTTTAGTTTAAGGTGTGTAAATTTAGTCTGACTGTTTCGTACTTGTGCCAGTATTGCAAGCAGGCCAGAATAACATAGAATTCAGGAATATGTGCCAGATTTTGCCTGTGCAAAATCTTACACAGGCATATTTACATGCAATCAATCCTGGGTTTCACAATCTAAGAACGTCTGACTGTACCATCCTTATAATTTGTTTATTGAGCCATTTGTGCTTTCTGGCTGTTTAAGTGTTGCTGTGTTGCTGGAATACTGTTAATGTTTCAGCACTGCTTGTATAGCGGGATCTAATATTCCTTATCTTCCCCACAAACGTTTTGTTTGTTTTGGGGGGTGGGTGGGGGAATAATGTATGAGATGGACAAAATGGGTTCTGGTACCTTTCCCGAGGTCTTTAATGTATAACACTATGAAATTCTTAATGGTGACTTACAGTATAGTAGTGACATTTTCCAGTTTCCTTTGCTGGTCGTTACTGCTATTGTGCCCCTGTCAAGAAGTGTAGGAGCACTAATGGCAAACCTGACGGTGCCAGGAGTACTCGGAAGAATGACAAGAAACGAGTGTGTTTAAAAGTGTAGACCTCTGTGAGCTTGTGCTTTAACCCAGGACTTCATGAACACAATTGGGCGACCAAGGCCTGTGGCACTGTGTGGCTTACATGCCAAGTCGCGTAGCTGTTATTAAAAATGGAGACTTAACTCCTCCTAGTTCATGCTGTAATATAATACATGTATAAAGCCTGACCCAATCCCTTAAGTTAGCAAGGCTTGGATGAGCCTTCTATATATAGACATAGCCAGTGGCTGGGAACAGTGCATGCTGAAAAAGATATTTACCTCTCTCACGGTATCAAGCAGGAACTCGTAGCGGGTGAGTGCCTCTGTGGTCAGTTAAGAGTCATAAAGGGAATGTTGTGATTTATAGCAGAGCTCCGTATCAAACTGACGTGGAGCTTGAGGAAAGCCTTAGAATCTGTATTAATATTCGGAAGAAACATTGACCACTTCACTAAAATACAACTGGAAATTATCGTACTGAGATTAGGTAATGTACTTGGTTAATTAATATACTGGGATCACACACCTTCACAAAGAAACATTTGAAATGGGGAAAAATACTATACATAAACATGTTGTGGGTCAGGGTAACTATAATTGAAAACCACTGTAGAAAAGACGTCAAGTATAACTATCCATATAGCTGGTTAACAGATCTGACAAGTCTGTAGCTGCTCTAGGAGATTTTCATGTGTTTGCATGGATACTTGATCCCATTATTAAACGGAATGCTAAGAACAACAATGCTAACAGGTTTTGTTTAAAATGCATATTTTCTGATTGGCTCAAAAATATGTTTCTAGTAAAACAGTCAGCCAAGGCTTTAACTGTTACAGCGGCGGTCCCTGTCGTGTTAAATCGATTGTGCTCTCGGGCAGTTGCACTGGTTTTATTGTTCAGCTGGGTCCGGCTCACATGTTCACCATGTGTCTACTGTAGGTGTTTCTGTGCTGAGCTTT
This sequence comes from Lepisosteus oculatus, assembly GCF_040954835.1. Classification (NCBI taxonomy): domain Eukaryota; kingdom Metazoa; phylum Chordata; class Actinopteri; order Semionotiformes; family Lepisosteidae; genus Lepisosteus; species Lepisosteus oculatus. The sequence continues at coordinate 2,401,124 of NC_090705.1, read as the reverse complement.
TCGGTGCCTTCTGTGTTTTGCAGGAAGTTTATGAATAAGCAGCAGAAGCCAGTGCTAACAGGCCAGAGGTTCAAAACCAGGAAAAGGGGTAAGTTAGAATCTGGGACATCATAGGAGAAGACAACTGCCGGCACTCTTTGTTAGACTGCCTCACTAGTTTTTGCTTTTTTTGTCTTCACTTTAAGTAATTCTTTTTTTATCTGTCAAGAGTTACCATGATATTTAAAAAGCTTCTTGATATTTAGATAGTAAAACAAAGAGCAAATTTGTTGGAAAACCATTTTCATACATCATAGTTTAACTCAATTTTTCTTCATTTACAATTACTGTATATGCTGGTTAAACAGAAAGTACAGCTAACTGTGTGTGTGTGTTTTTACACTGCAAGGGCGTTGCTGTTTAGCAGGTCACATTTATAAAACGTGTTCTCCGTGACTTAAATACTAGGAATAATGTCAGACAGGTACGGTAGGTTCAAGCAGTGATTGGCACACATCACTAAATTTCTCATGTCTCAAGGGAGGATGAGCGTTAATAATAAGGCCAGTGCTATTTTTTGATTGTAATCAACCAATTTTTAGCCTTATCTTTGTTGTATTGAATATTTATATGTCTGGACTCACACCATTAAAGCATACTGACTTATTATGATTATGTCCTGTGCCCTTCACTGGTAGTCAGTGCTAATTTCATTGTAATAAGTGGATATTGTTTGAAATGATCAGACATTTCCACCGTTTTAGTTTAGTTAGATTAAACTGAGAGTTTCTGCTTTATAGCTACCGAGGAAACTGGATACCACAAACCCTAGCATACCCAACCTATTTCCAAATAAAAATAAATGCATACTCAATAGTCAATAACAGGAGATGCATCTTAAAATGTCAGGGTGCTGAACTTGTGGTTTTGTTTTTTCCAGATGAAAAAGAGAAGTTTGAGCCTACCGTGTTTAGAGATACAATCATTCAGGGGCTCAATGAAGCTGGGAGTGACCTGGATGCTGTAGCCAAGTTTCTGGACGTTGCAGGGTCAAGACTAGATTATCGTCGCTATGCAGACACCCTCTTCGATATCCTCATTGCTGGGAGCATGCTTGGTAAGTGTGGTGAAAAGCAGATACTGTACAAGTTTGGATCGGTCTATTCACTAGGTATGATGAAGTAAGTAGCTCTTCTAGTTGGACTACTTCACAAGAGTTCATCTTGGTACACCTGGTAATCAACCTTACACATGGCAGATATGCTGTATCTATTACGCAGTCTGGCACAAAGAGTGATCTACAAGGAGTGACAGGGCTGTTAAGTACAAGTTTAGGAATTTGAATTGCTTTTGATGGCTTGCTTCAGGGAAATGAAAATGAGAAGTGCCGTCGGAATTTTGTGTTGAATTTCACGTGCCCAGTTTATTTTGAATAAATGCAACTATTTGCTTGGTGTTTGCAATTTAAAACGATCAATCATACCATTGTTTTTATTGTTTAGAAAAACAAGAAGCATATTTCTGAGCGCTGAGAAATTCAGATAGCAGATTCTGTTGGATTTCCTCATCCACATTGTGTGGTTCTGAGTAGGATACATACTCCCATTACTAATCCCTTATGCTAAGGTTAGGGGTTTCACATAGATTAAGTGGCAAAACGTTTAGAGGCGACTTCAGTTTGAGAGATAACAATGTCCCAGTAACTTATGTACTGTAAGTGTATTGCAAAATATGTATTTTTTACTTGAGCCATCATTTAAAATTAAAAACATTTGTGGGCCTCTCACTTTACTCGGTGAAGGAAGGGATACTTAAGACCAAGAAAGGAGAATAAACAGGTATGTATTTCATCACTTCTGTAATAGCGTGCCTGTCTGAAAGTCTGCATTAAATTCAAAGTATTGTATTATCTCTCATTGTATATTGTTTTTCTGCACTGCACTACCACAGCATATTTGAGCAGTGGGATTTGATAGGAATGAAAATAACTTTAATGGAGTGTTTTAGGACATGGAGTCTTTTCTCATGTAACTTAACTAAGTAACTCAGTTTGTTGTGAAACACGTTATTAAAATTATGCCTTCAAGATAGGTTTCCACCCTACAGTAAGTGTTTTCATTAAACTTTAAGTCAGACTTCCTTAAATCTCTTGACTAACCACAGAGTAACTTACCAGAAGGGAGCAGATCTCCCTTCTGTGAATGAGTTAATTCTCTTGGGGCATCGTCTCCTGGGCAGTCTCTGTAAATTCCATTAATGCTAAATGACTTAGTGTAAACCTATATAAAGAATTTGAACTGAATTGATCTTGCCTTTTAGACGAAAATGCTATCCAGAGTGGCTCTTGTACACAGTATATCACCTAGACATACATGTACACACCCCATCAAAATGTTTACTGCAGAAGATGTCCGCTGGAATTCTGCATAGTGTGACTGTAATATGTGCTGACTGCTTGTCAAATACTAACGGTACAGCAGATCTTTTTGTAATAACAATCCTTATAAAAGTACGGTGAAGCAGTCCATAGCCCTCTGCTGTGTTAAACTGTCTCCGTGCACGGTACTATGAAGTCCCTAACCTTGCTATACTGCTGCATCAAAACCTCTGTCCATTCCATCTCTGCTGTGGCTCTGAAGAGGAAGCTAGCCCAGGTTATTATGCCCACGCAAAAAGTATCCTGTGAGGCCAGGCAGATCAGTGCCTTTTTAATCCATTACTATAGCACAGAAACAATGGCATGAAAAGAGTTAACAGTATGATATTAAATCCTGTTTTTTCCCCCAACAAAATATATATTTTGGAGAAATGCAAAGAGCGACTTTGTTTGCTCTGTCCATTGTCTACTCTGAGGCCTTGGGTTCAATTCCTACTGTCTGTGTGGAGTTTGCATGTTCTCCCCGTGTTCATGTGGACTTCCTCTTGTTGCTCCAGTGTTCTCCCACAGTCCGAACACATACTGGTGGGTTAATGGGCCTCTGGGGAAACTGGCCCTGGTGCGTGCGTGTTTGTGTTTGTGTCTGTGTCTGCACTGCGATGGACTGGCGTCCCATCCAGGATGTATCCTGCCTTGTGGCTGTTGCCTGCTGGGCTAGGCTCTGGCTCTCCCGTGGCCCTGGATTGGATAAAGCGGTTCGAAATGGCCGGATGGTTTAGTGTGGCAGGCCAGCTGCAGTGAGGGTGGTATTTTCAGCTGACCTGTCACTAGAGACTGTTAGGAACTCTATTATCAGTGTAGTCACACAGAAAGTGCATTATTATTCTTGTTTATTCATTGCTGGAGGGCTAAGAGGGACTTGCAGTGGTAGTTGATTATTGAGCTTGTATTTTAGCACAGGTCTTGGTTTTCACGGATGCTCTTGCTGAATAAAGACTCCTTTTGCACTCGATCCTGCTGTCCACCGCGAGATTCGTGTTCTCGGGCCTCACAAGCCACCTGTTTGCAGGGAGGTGATCTTCCTGCACATCTTCTCCTCTCTTTCGCTGGGACTTCGGCAAGACCCATTGCCTCGTTGAAAACCCCGGCTGGAAAGTCGACATTTTCCCAGCAGCTCCGTTTCCTGTTCCCTGTCAGCGTGTGGATGAGTGGGTAATTAGGCGAGTTGTGCGAGTTATAAATAGATTGTATACGGAGCTTATACAATCTGTTAGTAAAGGGATGCACCAAATGAAGTGCAAATTTCATTCCATGAGCCCTGTTTCCCTGCGGGGCCGTGTAGTACTTCTGTCGTCAGTGTACTGCACCCTGCTTCACAGCAGCTCCAGCTCCATTTACTGTGGCATTCCCACACACACGGCATTATACGTTTGGCAGGCTTAGCAGTTTACAAGCGCGTGGAGTCCCTGGGATGTTTTTCTCTTTCTGTTCTGATGCTTATTAACCACTTTGATCGGGACCTTTTGTGCATCGATCCTCGCAGAGGCCGGAGTTCCTAACCGATTGACTGTCCTCCTGACGGTTATTGAAATGTAAATAAAAAAAACAGCTTTGACCTTTTATTTGTTGTTTTGTTTTTTCGGTTCATGGTGTTCATTGAACTTGTGTCAGTTTGAATCATTCAGTTCTGGCCCAGCGAGAAGCAGCAGATGAGCATGGCTCTGAGTCTCTTTTCGCTGATTGGGTTCTTGACTAAGAGCAGGTCTGCAAACCACATTGTTGTTTGACATAAGACAGTAAGACCCGTCACACGGTCTTACTGTCTTATGTCAAACAACAATGTGGTTTGCAGACCTGCTCTTGCAGACACCGGGGGTGTTTGTCATTTTGTTTGGGTGCATAATTTGAATGCTTGTAAAACAGGGGAGTCGCCATTGCACTGGGGGGGGGCAGTGTGTGGCCCCTGCGTTCAAACCCAGCTTCTTCCTCCCCACAGCTCCCGGAGGGACGCGTATGGACGACGGGGACAGGAGCAAGGTGACCGAGCACTGCGTGTTCGCTGCTGCCGAGAGTCACGCCGCGGTGCGCGGCTACGCTCAGGTGAGGCCAGGGAGCGGCAGCACTTCAGAAAGCCCTCAGAGCTGCTAATGCCCCCCAATCCCCCTCAATAATGACCTTGTAACAGGAGCTCCATCATTTCCACATAATCCCTGAAGGATTACAGCCCAAGGATAGCGCTGGCCGCGGCTCACGGGCTCCTGGAACGTGACGGGCAGAAAGACCCGGAGCTTTCCTCACGGCCTGCTGTCTTGTTGTTGCAGCCCTCCAGACTCCGATGGAATGCGTTTCTGATCATCGTGCGGTATTCAAATAAATCCACCCTGAATAATTTAGGACCTTTGTTTTTAAGAAATGAATATGCACGGATTAATTGGGTAAAATTAATGAACACTTAATTTACCCCGTTGCTTTAGTTGACCATTTTCCTTGAGTTCAGGTCGCAGTTTTGAATTTCCGTTCTGTACACCGTTTCCAGTAAACGCAGAACGGAGATCTCTGTTGGAACCTGGTGTGAAGTGTTTCTGAGCCAGAGTGCAAAAGTAATCACCATAGTCCGACACTCCAATAATGAGCATCCCTAGTGAGCAAAGACTCACTTTCGCGGGGGAGGCCAGCAAGGCCGGATACACCCTGGGAGGGACACTAGTCCATCACAGACACACAGACACGCACGCACTCACACCAGGGCCAGTTTTCCCTGAAATAAATTGGATCCTTACTCTTTTATTTATTAAATTGCAGAATATTGATGTACTCTGTTTGACTGCAAGTGTCGAATCATGTCTTTGAAAGATGTGTAAAATGTATACATGCTGAAATAATGTTAATGACATCCTTCTTATGTCGGCTTGTCAATAGCCATTAATGCTGATGGGTTTTTTTTCTCCAGGTCTTCAATAAGCTAATCAGGAGATACAAATACCTAGAAAAAGCATTTGAAGAAGAAATCAAAAAGGTACTGATGCTGGTGACACCCAACACATACTGACTGACACATTTTCAAAGATTCGAGGTTACATTTTATTTTCATCAGTGAATGTGGAAGCAGTTCCAGTAAATCCCACATTAATTACCTCTATTATGACGCAGAATCAATACATTGTTGCCAGGGTCCTTAACTCTTGTGATCTCTTTTCTATCGTGCGTGTTTAGTGTGAGCTGACTGACATTAATACGCACGCACACTAGTCCTAGCGTTGCTCATGAAAGCCATGTACTTAATTATTACTTTACGCATTCTGAAAGCCAAAGAGATGTGATGATCGTTAATTATGTATTTTAATGAACAGATATTATAAAACATCATTAGTCTGTGAGTTTCTGAAAAGTATGTGGCGCTCTTTATGCGCGTATATTGCAGAGGTATTCTGAAGTACAAATGTACAATCCAGTAATGAAAGGTTAGGCTTTTTAATAAATGATTAAAGGAGAGGATTGATTCTGCTTGTCTGTTGCTTGTCCATGAGGAGAAAATCATGGATCTGAGGAGCACAGCAACATAATACTTTAGCTACAAATTTAAGGTCTTGTTTGTTTTGGAAAAGCTGAACTTAAAAAAATCACCCTTTCTGGTCTTGCTAGAGGATGGAAGACTAAGTGGGAGAGTTTTAAAATCCACCCAGAACTTTACCAGGTCAATGAAGGCAATCCTTATGGGGGTGAATATAGAGTGCCCGCGAGAAGTCCGAGTGAGGACTAAAATGCTCCTCTTGGAACGGCACTGACTCGGGTCAGAATTCCTCTTCTTTTCCCGACCAGCTGCTCCTGTTCCTGAAAGCCTTCAGTGAGTCCGAACAAACGAGACTGGCAGCGCTTACAGGGATCCTCCTGGCACACGGAACCCTCCCTGCCACCATTCTGACCAGCCTCTTCAGTGACAACCTTGTCAAAGAAGGTAGGAATCATCTGCTGCCGTCTGTAGTCTGAGGTGACTCCTGTCTTCACTTCTCCTGAGTCCTTGACCCCTGTTTTCTGTTGACCAGCGAGCTTGTAGGTGTGACACTGTGCTGACTGTGAGCCTTTATTGTATTTAAGGGGTCATTTTAAGGAGTTTCAACAAGTGCACAAAAAGACTTACAGTATTGAAGGCACCACTGAAGAATACTCCATGGTGAAAACATTGTGTTGTTCTTTCTTTTTGCTTTTCAGCAGAGAAATGACCCATACTTGTTTCTTTATAAAAGCAAAAATAATGAGTTTTAGCTTTGCAGGGTGCAAAACAACAGCTTCATCCATGGTTGACCTTGAGAGTTCAAATGTGTTTGTGTCTGAACGTTAAGGTGAAAATTGATTTTTAATTAATTAAAAGAAAGTAATTAATGTTAATTTAAGTGACAAGTTTCAGGATTATTTTGTTTATTACTCTTATTAGTCTTATTTTTATTTATTTAATGGTTTCGTTCCACTGTGTAGATGCAGGAAGTCTATGGTCAGCAAAAAGCCTCCAGAAGATGCAGTGTTTAGACCTTATTATGGGCAAGTGTGTTGAAGTTTCAGGGCCCATGTGTGGATCTGGAATGAGCAGAACACCTTACAATTGTTCTGGCTGTCTTTCAAGAGCCAAACTTTTGGTTGAAGAAGGGATTCACATCAGAAATGTTTTTTTTTTCCCTGTGTCTTAAGGTGTGTTCGTTATTGCAATGCACCATGAGCAAAAAGTAGCACCTTAAATCCTTTCTCCCAAATTCCGATTTGCAGGAATCTCCGCTTCCTTCGCTGTGAAGTTATTTAAAGCCTGGATGGCTGAGAAGGATGCCAATGCAGTTACCTCAGCTTTAAGAAAAGCCAACTTGGATAAAAAGCTACTGGTATGAGCTGTGTTATATTATTTGTCCGATTACTAACAGCAGTGGTTCTAGGTACAGTGCCTTGTGTAGTTAAGTTTCTTCTTCCAGGGTGATGGTTCTGTATTGTAATGTTACACTCTAAATATGAATTTTATTTTGCATTTAAATACTACTGATGGATGAACTGCTCCATGTGACGTCTTAGTGCTCCACTGTGGGAACTTTGCATTTTAATTGCCGTTCAAACACAGTATATTTGTGAATGTAAAAAATACAGGTCAGTGTCTGTGACGAAACTACTACTAATCATTTTCAAATAAAATAAGTAGTAATTTGCTGGTATGCATCATTCTTTTATTTTGCACATTATACATTCAGATTAATTTCTTTAACAAGTGTTGCATGTTATAATTCGGGTCAGTGCAGATACCCTCAGGTGCAGAACTGAGTGAAAGAACACTGTCCTGACTCCGGCCCAGTGAGAACAAATTCCTCTACCTTCCGTCATGCACTTTCGTTTTTCTAAACAAACTTCGTGCAGAGCCTACGTTTTGTTGTGAATCTGCGTTTTTTTTTTTCATTTTAAACTGTCCCAAAACACCAGATATCAAATAATCCTTTATTTAGACAGATAGGCCTGTTAATCATAAGAGGAGGTCGGCCTTCTCTTCAGGCTTGTGTGGTTCCTGGTAACTAAGTAATCTGAGGATCCTACCCAGCCATTGTGCCAAGGTGTCAGCTTCAATGTAATGGTCTGGTGGCTTGTTCCAGACTCCCCGCTGTAATACTGAAGATGCTTTGGGCTGGACAGGGTAACCACCAAGTCACTGAATACATCATTTCTTGTAGCCCTTCACATAACATCCAATATGGTGATTTGTCAACTATCGAGACCCCTGAAGTGGCTCTACAGGTTTGCTCACTGCAGTGTAGATGCTTGCGATTCTTGCAGGGGATTGTGCACGCCAGCTGAAACTTCAAGCGCTTAGCAAACTCATGTATTGGGAGAAACGGTATCAAGCAGCATCACATAATGTCATTGCTCCCCCTAGTGGTGCAATCTCATCATACTGGGAGCACCTATATTGTACATGAATGTATGTGTTCGTATTTGGGAGGCATACTTAAAGGCGTAAGAAAGTTTTTTAGGTGGGCACACCCCTTAGTTCAAACTGTCATTTGAACATGAGCTTTTTTTTCAAACTATATCTCATAAACATACAGTATAACTTTTTGTTAAGTGTTAAGTGAAATGTTAAGTGAAATTTTATTGTTACAGTATACATTGAATATATGGGGTTTAAGAAAAAAAAAAGAAAATACAGCAGGATAAACAATAATTAAATTTACATAATACCCCCAGATATCAAATATGTAAAAGATATACCTGAGCAGTTGGAAGAATTGTGAGGCACCTGAGTTCTTTCTTTTCTGGCAAAGCTCTGGTGGAACAGTAATAGCTGTAGTTGTATTTGGGATTGACAAATGTTTATTAGAAATGAAAATAACACAAACTAAACAACACGCAACACAACATACGACAGATTATTTAAAAACCACTGCATCTCAGAGGCTCAGGTTCTGTCTTCCCTGAAAACACAGACTTCTGTAATCAGAAATCCTATATAATGCCTAACTGGACTACAAGAGAAATACCTTGTGTCCTAATTACTCCAGAATATGACCCAGAACTAAATCTCTCTTTATATATATCCTGATGCCCAAAACTGATCTCCTGATTCTTAGAAATTTCCCATTGGCCTTTACCAATCATAGAGTCCTAATAACCCCCCTGTTGTCCTCTCCACTGGGAGCTGATGTGTGGTGAGTGTACTGGTGCAATCTGACTGCCGTCGCATCATCCAGGTGGTGCTACACACTGCTGGTGTAAAGTGCTTTGCCTGGAGTGCCCAGAAAAGTGCTATATAAGTGTAAGAAATTATTATTATTATCATATTAAGATAGCGTCACCACTAGGAGAGAACGTCTTTGGGCTGAGGGTTGCACAGGTATGGAAATCAGAGTTTTAAAAGTAAAGGGCAACAAGCTCTCTTAAACAAGGTTCAAATCACTTAGCTAGAGTCTGGTCTTCAAGATTGAGCAGACCAAGGTCCTCTCACCCTTGGACAGTTCTTGCACAGGTCTCTCTCTTTCTCTTACTCTTTCATTTGTCATTTTCTCCTTCTTTGTCTCTCTCTCTCTGCTTCTATTTTATGTTGTGTTTCTGTTCTGACGATGACTGTAATGACTTAACAAGGAGTTTACTAGAGTAGACCAGTAGGACCCCTTGGATCATCTGTGCTTTACTGGCCTAGCTGCTGGATGAACAACCTCATTGTTTTCTGAATTCTGAGAACTGCAAATGATAATACCTCTCCTGCCCTAACTATATCATTAGTTCTCAAAGTGTGCCAGATGTTCAGTAAGGCTTCTGCCTTTCTTACTCATTTCAGATGATGAAATGAAAATTAGATGATTATGCTGGTATGCTCTCTTCTTTGGTTTGCCCCGTTCATATTGTATTTTATTTTATCAAGGCGATTGGTCATTCTTTATCTCCTCTTTAGGAGCTGTTCCCAGCCAACAAGCAGAATGTTGAGCACTTTACAAAATACTTCAATGATGAAGGTTTAAAAGAGCTCTCTGATTTCCTGCGTGTCCAGCAGTCTCTGGGGACCAGAAAGGAGCTGCAGAAGGACTTACAGGAGCGTCTCTCTCAGGAATGTCCCATCAGGGAGGTGAGACACATGGACAAACTCGGCAGCCTTCATAACTAAAACTAGTAGAGGGGAGATTCTCCTGGGAAGTAGTGTTTAGCAGAAAAAACCGAGATCGTTTCACAGAAAACTACATAAGCTACCAAGTAATGACTTTTCCAGCTATCCTCCATTCAATAAACAAAAAAATCTGTAAGATTTATTATCTTGTGGCAAAAGGTTTTATTGACCCCTTAAAACATTAGTTCTCACTAGTTATTTGTTAATGAAGAATATGTTTGGATGTACAAACATTCGCTACCTGCATGGCACTGTGATATATTGCTAATCTCATCAGTTCGTTTTTTTGGCAGCCACAAATGCAAAAACCTCAATGCAGTGGTGATTTTTTACCAGCATGACATTCATAAACTGTTTTTGCAGATGGTTCTGTACCTTAAAGAGGAGATGAAGAAGAACGAGCTGCAGGAGCAGGCTGTCATAGGTCTCCTGTGGACCTGTGTAATGAATGCCGTGGAGTGGAATAAGAAAGAGGAGCTGGTTACAGAACAGGCACTGAAACACTTGAAGGTAAATGTAAAAAGAAGACATTTCTCGAGAAGTGGTATCTCATAGGGGAATTCTGTGATTTCTTAGAATGCACTCAGCATAATCCCTTGTCTATATAGACTGCATTCCACTGTGCTATAACTTGGGTGGCATATGCATTGTAATGAATGATGTCTCTATACTTACATTATTTATTTCAACCTTACTTTGTTGGTGCTGATAACTCCAGTTCAGGTTAGGTACTGGTATTATTATTTTTGCATAATGAATGTGGTCCTAGAAGCCCTTTATATGAATGTAAAGACTGAATAAAAGAATTCATTGATTAACCAACTAATCATGAATTGGCTTTCCTGGTACACCTGTTGCAGTCATTTTGTTTTGCTGACTTTTGAAACTTAATGGTTAGATGTGGCTAGCACAGGAAACTTTCAGGTTAACAATCGGACAGTCCAGGAATGCTTTTTTTTTAAAATAATCATATACTTTGAACAAAGCAGGAATGTGTTTTTTTATTTTGTTTTTAAAGTCATAGTTTTATTGGTTTTGAGTTAAACAGTGAAGCTAAATACAGTAACAGATGCAGCCATTCATTTTGGAGGACATGTTGGAAAAGCTCTAGTAACTCAACTTGGTTAAAAACATGGTTTTGTTTTCCCAGCACTATGCTCCATTGCTTGCTGTCTTCAGTACCCAAGGCCAGTCAGAGCTCATTCTGCTCCAGAAGATTCAGGAGTACTGCTATGATAACATACAGTTTATGAAGTCCTTCCATAAGATTGTGGTCCTTTTTTACAAAGGTGAGGGTTCTCCTGGTTCCTTTAAAACTGATATGAGTGACTCTGTGTCTAAGAACTAGAAGAACATCTTGGCACAAAAAGGGCTATGGGAGCACAGGGCCATGTTGTTGAAATGGATCTCCTTTGGCCATTCAAGGAATGGGCAGATGTGGGGTTGTATGTAGAAAGGTCACTCCTTCCCAACGAACATCATCTTTGTCTGCTTTTCAGGTGCACCTGAAAGTGTTAAACACTAATGCACATGTTCTCCATGCTCATTGCTCATTGATACTATAAAAGTCTTAAATATTCCTCAGTTGGTAGGCTGCCCTTTTCATAAGAGAACCCGTTTAGTATCTTTACATTGTAAATAACAACTTTGTACAGTTTTGCATACTGAGGATGCACACACAGTTTGGCTTGGAGATTTAAATGTCCAAGAAAATGGAGATAATCAGTTGAGATCCATCTAGAGAAAAGTAGTGTGATTTGTAATTCTACACAGGAATCCAGTTCTGCATTCAATATATGCCAATAGGATAAGAACATGGGTACAAAGGAGAGTAGGCCATTCTGCTCATCTGACTCACTTAGAAGTTAGTAACCAGTGGAGCCGAGGTTCTCATCTAGCTGTTCCTTCAGGGACGCCAGTGTATCGGTTTCAGTGACATGGCTGTGGAGCTTGTTCCACACTCCCAGTTGGAATACCGAAGATGCTTCTTGTAGCACAGGGGCCCTGCCAAGCCACTGAAGGCATCATCGACCGTACGTCTTCACACACCATCACATTTGGAGATTTTCAGTGCAGGTTTACTCACTGCAGTGTCGAGACGTCTGAAAAGCCGCTGCCTGCGGGGATGGATTCCTGCAGGATGACTGCAAGCTTCAAGTGCTTAGAAAGCTCGTGTGGAGGGGAAGGAAGTCAGAATTCAGTTCTTTGGGCTGAACGCCTTTCGGGTGAATGAAAAAACCCGAATCGGGTCCTCTCAAGAGTTTTCACTTTACAAAACTGAAAGGGTTCAGTGGGTTTAAAAACACTTTATACTTCGAGATTCCACCCTGTGGAATCGCCCAATAAACTGGATTGTAAAATAATCACATTGGCAGAGTGTTCAGATGAAGTGCTTAAAATGTCGATGCCCCCTGTGTTGACCATGTTCTGTCCAACGGAGGCTGTGAGAATTTAAAATTTTATCCGCTGCCCCGTTAAATACCATAAGATAAAATTCGTCCCGCTTGGGGGGGAAAGCTAATACATGCTCTTTATCACAGCCGATGTCCTGAGTGAGGAAGCCATTCTGAAGTGGTACAAAGACGCTCATGCTTCCAAAGGCAAAAGTGTCTTTCTGGAGCAAATGAAGAAATTTGTGGAATGGCTCCAAAATGCTGAAGAAGGTAATGTATTTCATTTAGTTTCGTAGACTGCGAGGTAACAGCAAAAAGATAACCACAGACAGGAGGTCACCATGTCAACGAGAGAGTTTGAAATGACGCCAGCGGGCCATCATCACTGATACCTAGGCACTATTCAACCATTTAAGCCAGCAGCCATATCACCCTGCAGATCACCACTGCCAGCCCACTGAAGCTCAGCAGGTGTGAGCCTGGTCAGTACCTGGAGGGGAGACCTCCTGGGAAAGCTAAGGTTGCTGCTGGAAGAGGTGTTAGTGGGGCCAGCAGGGGGCGCTCACCCTGTGGTCTGTGTGGGTCCTAATGCCCCAGTATGGTGATGGGGACACTATACTGTAAAAAGACACCGTCCTTTGGATCGGATGAGACGTAAAACCAACTCTTTGTGGTCATTAAAAATCCCAGGGTGTGTCTCGGCAAGAGTAGGGGTGTTACCGCGGCGTACTGGCCACATTTCCCATTGGCCCTTACCAATCAAGGCCTCCTAATAATCCAATCTCTGAACTGGCTTCATCACTCTGCTCTCCTCACTGAGAGCTGATGTGTGAGGAGCGGACTGGTGCACTTTGGCTGCCGTCACATCCTCCAGGTGGGGCTGCACCCTGGTGGTGGAGGAGGGGAGTACCTCCTCCACCTTTACCCGTGAAGAGAAAAGCGCTATATAAGTGTAAGGAATTGTTATTAAGAAACATCTCCAATGCAGCAATGCATCACTGAGCATAGCCTCCTGGAGCAGCAGCAGCTGGTCGTTTTGTGCTTGATTCCAGCAGGTTACCTGCACGCTTCACAGTATTGCAGGCTTCCATCGTCGCATCACACCATGAACTCAGCGCTTTTCCTTGTGCGCGGTAAAATGGCAGACTGTTCAGACTGCAGAGACAGGCAGTCCTCTCTGCGGTGTGGTGGCACTGTAGGCAGCTGCTTGGTGGTAGATGCACCACAGACTGCACCTCTTTACTGCATGTTTGGGAATGTCAAAACATTTCTGTCACTTCCTTGTTATTTTTTTTTAGTTTTGGATCATGCCGGGCTTCCGGGAAGTGTAAATGGTCCATTTTATTTATAGTATTGACAGAGCAGCTCCAGAAGATGGGGGGGTTTGGTGCTGCTGTGGACAGTGAACTCAGAGTTATTTTTCTTCCCTCGTGGCCGCTGACAGTCCTGTTTTCAGGACAGGCCCGTACATGACTCAGCAGAGTGTTTTATACTTGGTTGCAAGATTGCAGAATTCTAGAACAAGATCTACACATGTTCTCAAACTGGATGGTCACGTGAAAAAACACTCCCTAAGACAACTCACACACAAGAAAAAGGTTTTAAAAAGATTTTTCCAAAATACAAAATGTTCCCAAAATTCTTTCTCATTGCCAAGTATTATGGTTTTTTTTCAGTGCCTTCTCAGTTTGAAAATGGACTCAGTAGTGTATGAATATGGGTTTTAAATGGTATGATAAGTGTTTTGCATTTTCAGTGTTTATTTTTCATCCCTTCAAACTTGTTTGTATCTCAGCCAGACCCTGCAAGTGCAATCTCGGCAGCCCCTCCTGCAGAGTGTACAGGTGACCCTGATCACCAGTCCAAGAGCCCACTTGACTCACATCTCAGTCAGTCCTGTAGTTAAATAGTCTTACATTTGTCGTGGCATATTTCGTGTTGCCAGCTGATGAATGAAATATCCCAAAAAGCAATGGATCAGACATGTATATAATAGTAATGGTAACATGTATATAAAGAGTCATTGCAACTATCCTTATAAATAGGTATGGTAGATAATGATACAGATTCCTGTATTCAGAGGGCAATATGTCCTCTATGGGAATATGTCCTGCTAAACAGGAATATCGTAGTATCTGTGTTTTGCTAAATTGGAATACAGAGAGACAATAACTTTTCATTGTATTATAAAAAGAGGTAGGATACTGTGAAGTAAATGCTGAAAAATAGTAATTTTATACTGGATTATGTGAATACCCTTCATTCCTTTTACTGTACATAAGTAAGCATTTGGAGATGTAGCATTTTGTATTATGTTGAAACTGAAGTATTCATATTTAACAAAATTTATTGCACTTTAGATTCCTTATTGTACTAATTGATAAAGGAGGGTGATTATTTTTGTCTTCAGAGTATGTTCTGCTATATTATGGGAATTTTGAAGTTGCTTGCTTTGCAGCTGTCTGTCTCACAGTGATTCCTGTAACATTTATTTCTGTTTAAAATTCCTTTTCAGAATCCGAATCTGAAGGTGAGGACTAGCCCAGAAATCGAGAAGATTTAATGCTGAGCAGAATGCTTTCAAAGGCCAGTCGCTGCAGAAATGGCTTCATTGTATTTGTTGAAGAGTGTGTAGGCTAGTCTTTTCCTTTGAATTGCAGATATTACTGTGTACTTAAAGCCCAGTGCACCAGAGAACTTCTGTGGGCTTGTATGACTTGGGCAGTGTGTTCTACATTAGAAGCAAAGAAGACAGTAATCGACGAGACATTCAAGAATCCTGAAATGGTGTAATTACGGACTCCTTTTACTTACACTCTTCAGGCACTGTAAGAACACCACAGTGTCTGTTTTAGTTTTTTTTTTTCCTTATTCAGATAAGTAATTATTCAGATTACTTGTGTATGTTGACAATGGGTATTTTTGAATAAATGGGTTTTGTTTGTTAACCCTCCTTGTTTTAAAACACTGTCCTGTTCCAGTGGTTATTTGTTGTTTTCTTATTTAACTGCGAAGAGGCGATAACAGTTCACTGCAGTTTCCTGGGTTTTCTTTGGTGATCCAGGAATACGTCTTGCTAAACAGGACATATTCCTACAAATGTAAAATGTTCCCCGGCCCCTTAATATTATTCATATTCAGAGATTAGAGGACTTCAATTCCTAAGGTATATTTTAAACACAATTTAACACATTCTGTTCCCAAGTCTTCATTTAATCCCCTCGTCATTTGTATTCTTGATTTCCACATCACCATCGTCTTGAAGGTTAGGTTTCTGGGATATGATGTGGTTCAATCGCTGATCAGATCTTTCCATTACTATCCCTTCATCTACACGGCCATCACCAATTTTCTCAACGCTTTATCCAGTGCAGGACAGACGGTGCCTATCCCATCAAGGAATGGGTTCAAGGCAGGATAAACCCTGCACTGGATTCCAGTTCCTCTCAGGGCAGATGCACACCAGACACACACACTCATTTATGGCCCGGGCTAATTTTCCAAGAAGCCAATTAACCCTCCAGCGTGTCTGTGGACTGTGGGAGGAAACCTTACGGTATGTTCGCAAGGATTTCTATTTTTTTTTTCGGTTCGTACTGGCTAGATGTGAGGACTGAGCTGGATATTGTTGACTCCTGGGCGTTTTCTCTCATCTCAGCCATCGAACTCTTTCAAAGCTGATTCTGATTTTTAAGAGCTGTATTTTGTTGTTAAGCAGCAGCCTGTACTGGACAAGGAAGGATCCGTGTTTGATGCTGGTGTGTGGTTAGGAGCCGTCATCAGACACGACCCCACGCAGTTTTAATCACGCGTGTGGTCTATCCTGCAGGTAACCTCCACATCTGCTGGAGGAAACACACACACACACACACACACACACACACACACACACACACACACACACACACACACACACACACACCTTGCTTCTTCTCCGTAGAAATAGCTGCCGCATGAAGACATCAATATCTCTGCATCTGTGCTCACATATAATCGTATGATGTAGGCATGATCATCCTCCAACCCAATTATTCTAAACGCAGTACCTAATAGCGCTCTGTGCTTAGTCCTCGGTGCAGGAAAGCCTCACTGTGTCGACTCAATCAAAATATCGATAAAACGAACTAAATTATTTTTAGCCTTCAAAGCACAAAACACTGGACATAGTTAAACCCCAGTTTTTCGACATTGTCAATGTTATTACCTCACGAATGAAACGGTAATATTTTAAATGTGATGTTTGTAAAAAGCACTTTATAAAAAGCACTTGTAACATTACATTACATTACAGTATAAGGCACTTCGTGAGAGCGAATAAGCACTAGTACTCTCGTCCACTAGGGGTCACTGTAGGATCGTGTATTTCCATATCAGCAACCAGGTTTTTCTGGAACAAGGTCTGAAAGGATTAAAGATGAAGACGTCAGACGTACGGCGACCTTACTATATAATAGTTTACCAGATATTTCTAATATATTTCTAAAAATCGGTAATCGTACAGTACCTTAAAAAGTGCCTTTGACACAAATAATCTATTGATGCTTGTTTAAGCACTGGAGAGACTAAAACTTAAATCGAGTGATAAAATTCGGATGTAATCAAGTGTAAGAGGTTTAATAAATCAGCCATTTCTTATCATCATGTAGACATTGAACGTTTTCTGTCAGAGACAATTTATCCTTTACTGAATTTTTGATTAATATTAAAAAAAATAATGATTGTATGATGACAATGCTAAGCAAAAAATTAAAAAGGTACTATATACAATGTCTATAGAAAGTCTACACACCCTTTGCACAGTAACACATTTTGTGGTCTAAAAGCCTGAAGTCACGACGTTAAATTCTTAAAAATAAATAAAATTATGCTCAAACATTCTGAAGAGTAATACACATGAAAACCCAGAGAAGATGGGTTGGATGAGTATACACACCCCTGAGTTAGTACTCGGTGGAAACACCCCTTGCTTGAATTGCGGCCATAATTCTGTTTGGAGAGGCCTGCACCACGTACAGTAGCACACCTAGGTCTGGTGCTTGGCCATTGCTCCTTACAGAACTGCTCAAGCTCAGTCACATTGGGAGGGCAGTGCTCCTGGACTGCAAACCTTCGTGACTCCATAGATATTCAACAGGATTGAGGTCAGGGCTCTAACTGGGACACTTTCTACGGGCCCTGTGTGTTACGGGCATCAACAATTTGCTCAGATCTTACCCTATTGTTTGACTGTTGGGTTTGGGTGAGAATAACATTTGCAAAGCTCAAATGTTACCCAAACTCCTCCCCAACCCAAGCTCCTCATTTTCAATCTTAAATTCAAATTTCCCAAGACTTCACAGTATTTTAACCTGCAGTAGCAATGGAAGATGAAACTAACAATGTCCGCAAGATTCTAGCTGCCTGGAATCTGTCTGTTGGATAATTGTGCTTTCAGAAGCACAACCGGATTAGAACCAATCTTTTCTGATGAACTTTATTAAGAACCTTCTTAAAATCTAAGGATACCATATTTTATGCTGCAGTCTGCAACCACAGTAATATTATTTTTCAAAGAACTCTAAGAAATCAGTTAAGTAAAACCTAGTATACCTGTTTCTTATTGGAAGAGTTTTCTTAATGGCCTATGAATAATATCTCTCATTTCATAATGTACAATTGGTAGAATGCCACTAGAGCATGGAGATCGTTTGTCTTAAGTGCTTTTAGTACTTACAAATGTTTCGTTTATGTGTCTAATTTGCAAATGTTATTTAATATGTAGCTTTGTCTTTGCCCAGAGGCATGCTACGATTTCCTTTCTTGAAGAACACCTGAATTAAATTTCTATTTATTACACAGCCATTTCCCTGTCATCTAGAAATTTCACTTTTTATCTGAGGCACTTGCCTTCATCCTTTACTGACGTTTTGTTGGTTTAATATT
This sequence comes from Lepisosteus oculatus, assembly GCF_040954835.1. Classification (NCBI taxonomy): domain Eukaryota; kingdom Metazoa; phylum Chordata; class Actinopteri; order Semionotiformes; family Lepisosteidae; genus Lepisosteus; species Lepisosteus oculatus. Next base: position 2,382,829 of record NC_090705.1, on the reverse strand, counting down.
TAAATAAAAACTTTGATTATATGATTTACAGTAACTTCCATTGCAATACATTTTTCTGTTTCTGTTATGATTGTTCTAAAATGTACTTTATTCTTATATTTTTAAAGTGGTTTTAAAACTATTTAGTCCTCTGTTTTAATTTGACTACTGTTACGATGAATCTGCTCTGTGTTAAGCGCAGAAGATTTTCAAACTTGTTGCTTCTTATTCTTTACTGATTTCTTATCTGTCCATCTGGTCTCTCCTTCCTTCATAGTCTATTTCTAGAAATTATGCTCTTTTGTCTCGGACACTGTTCACTCTTGAAATGGACCTCAAAACCGTGTTATGAGAAAAGTTCCCTAGTAGTTCTTTCACGTCTGTTTTTCCCCATTTATCTAACAAATGAAATAATAAGAGTATTGTGTGGGTACATAGTATAATGGAATGTAAATTTCCTATAGATGAGTTTAATGGTTTAACAGTAAATGCAGCAAGCTATGTTACCAGCTATTGTGCCTTCTAAACAAATGTCCAAATTAATGTGCCAAAATGGTGAGTTGGAACACTGTACTGTAGGAGTTACAAGGTCCTTCAGATGAGATGTTATACCAAAGTCTTCACTAATTGGTCGCTGAAGATGCCATGTGACTGTTCGTAGAACCAAGGGTGTTAACTCCAGTGTCTGTCAAGATCAGTTCTTTCCGGGCCCTATGCGGACGACACGATCCGGAACTGTGAGGATACAACAGGGAAAATAGTCATGTAGGAGAAGGGTCTGGAGACGGGGGGAGTGTCCGAGGAGTGCAGGTGTCCAGTGGGAGCGAATCCAAGGCGAACAATCCAAAGGGGGAATCCGATACGGGAGGCAGAGTCCGAGACCAGGGAATCCATCCAAAGGAACTAAAAACACGAACCGGGTCGGAACCGGCGGGGCAGGGAATCAGGAACAGGAAACTAAAAGCATGACGGAGCCAGACGCGGCAGGACCGCGGGCTCTCACGAAACGGGATTCAATGAGAAGCGCCGGGCAAACGCCTGCGTCTGGCTTTAAAGGTGGAACTAAAGAGGGGCTGGGCAAAGGAACAGGTGTAAGCAATGGGGGGAAACGAGGAAGGGCTGGAGCGCCCTTAAGAGGGAGAGTCGCGATCGTGACAGTGTCCTGGTTAATTTCCAAGCTGGCCTGCACAAATTTCCACTGGTGAAATAATTTCTCACTTCCCTTTTCTCCAAGAGATCTGCTGTGGTCTCAGTCGGCTGGTGCGTCTGCCGTGTGTCACGCAGGGTGGGGGCTGCACTGTGGTGGGGAGGACATGGGAAGCTCACATGAGCTTTTGACATGTATGGTAGAGGTACATAGAGCTGAAGATGAAAGATGATGATGTTTCAAAGTATACACCCATGTGCGAACAGTATATACATGTACACAACAGTATTTGGGCAGTTAATCAGCACAAAGAAAGTACATTTTATCATTCTTAATTATTCTCTTGAAAAACGTGAAATAGAGATTAAACTTTATAATAAATGTACTATAAATATAGACTGAACTTGATAATAAGCCAAAAAATTATCATGTAACATATATACTTAAGCACTGGTGTTTGTATTGTATAAGGAACAATGAACACAAAATTGTGTACTATTGTATATTATCCAGTTCTAGAAGGCATCTTGGGCAGAATTCTATATTCAAGCAGGATAACAATCCTAAGCCTCCATTTAATGTACAAGAAAAAATCATAAAAGTTCAAAATTTCCAATAATTTCATTACCTCTGTTTGAAATCCACCAATATACTGTGGGTTAATTAGAGCCTGCAGCTGCTTAGATGAAACCACAGAAAAACCCAAAGCTGGAAGTGTTGAAGAAAGGTGAAAAATATCACACTGTTATATGTCAAGAACTGGTCTCAAAATAGGAAAAATAACTATGAATTCTAAAAGAAACAAAAGGTACTGTATAAACATAAAATAATACAGTAAGGATACCCAAATAGCTTTTTGATGCAACTTGATTCAAAGTAAAATGTATGGTGTTTTCTATTAGAAAACGTAACTTCAATATTATAACTATAAATACTGCTATAGGGATTCATAAAACTTGATTTTTGCCTTTTTTTCTCAGTTTCTAACTGGGCACATCCTTCTGTAATTGTACAGTACATGTACAGTATTTGTTAAGTAGGCTTCAAGAGCAGGCAGAACGTTTAAAGAAAGCGCTCTGTATTCAGTCCCTGCCTCAGCTGACACTTCAAGGTCAGAAGACTCTTTCAAAGTCATTGCCAAGGCACCAGGGTGGCCTTATGAACAAAAGCAAGCGAAATCTTGCAAAATACCAGCCGAGGAGACAGTCAATGTCTCAAATGTCAATGAACACAGCAACAATTGTTTCCCCAAACAAATTATACACACTAATTGCTGTCAACCAAATAATGCCCATGTCTGCCTGTTCCTCGATGGAAACCCCCAGGGCAGGGCATTACCGAGCAAGATCCAGAAGGCTCATTCTTCAGATAAGTACCATGAATAAGGAACCATGCACACAATGGCAAAATATCTGAGCACAATGTTTTGCTGCTGCCCTTTGCCTTATGCAAGGTAGCAATGCACACACACTGCACGATTACTGTATTCTCCTGCCAAAAGAATTTCCATTAGGGAGTAGCCAGAAACGGGGTTACTGGCATGCTTGTACTAGAATTGGTCAAGGGAAGCAGACATATTCAGTGGTGTCTGGCTAGTCTATGGCACAATAAGGATGGTTGGGCTCACTTTCTGTATTTGTACTGTGTCACGACGAACTGGGTGAGTGGACCCTTCTCCCAGCCACTCCCTGTTCTTTTGAATTGCTCAACGAGGCTTAAAGGACAGAGCTATCCCAGAGAGGCAAGGAAAAACACTTACATGTACAGTGCCTTAGCACATGTATTGTAAAGACGGTACCACAGACAGAAAGGCCACACTGCAATGACTTCTCTATTTCTCTTGCAGGAGACAAAAATGAAGTCACAGAAGGAGAAGTGAAGGAGGTTGCATGGTTCCTTCTGCATGCACATGTGGACAGAGAAATGTTAAGACCACATTCTGAAAATGCATGGATGCATGTAAGACAGGCAGAAAATAAAAACAAGTCAGACTATAATTTAGTTTTACAATACAGTATTCAAATCTGAGCTCTGGTATGTTTTACCTTTGTTCAGACCCTCCAGCTTTATTTATGTCATATTATTCGTGTATTTGTCGGATTACTTACATTTGTATCCGTTTGTATGGCCTGATGTTTCACTGGGGCAGTCTGTTGTGAAGTGCCTCGCGTGTGAGTGCACCAGCCCCAGGGCACCTGCACTGGCCTAGTGTTGAGAGGCAGATGTCACTGCTGTCTGGAGCACAGGTGAAGCTGTTCAGTGCTTGCATGGGACTGCACGAGCAGGGGGAAACACAGGTGACATCTGGTAGCACACAACAGTGGAGCTGCGAAGAAGAGACAGAGAGTGAACTAGAGCCTAACCAGCAGTGCTGTTGGAAAGGGAGGGTGTAACGATCGTCACCCCTCCTCTTAAGGGCGCTCCGACCCTTTTGTATTTTAATTGATTATGTGTGCCTGCCCTCTGTTTGTCCCTCATTATTTAAGCCTGGCGCTCTCTCTATTCCTGGCTCAGCACTGGGAGATGGACGCCCGGAAGCTCGCCTACCAGCAGGTCCAGGAGAGACCCGACGGCACAGGCTTCATCACAGCGTCCTGACCATCTGAGTCCGGGGCTCGGAGCGCTTGGCCTCATCATCCTGGTTTTATTTCCTGTTCCTGTACTGGATTTTAACCTTGTTTGTCTCGGATGGATCTCCCGGTTCCTGGGCCCTGGACTGCGCCCCGGATTCCCAATTGTACTGTTTGGACTCGTTTGCCTTCACCACGCTCACTGAGCACCGGATCACCGTCGTCACTCCCCCCTGTCTGTTCTCCTGTCCAGAACCTCACTGTGTTTTCCCTATCGTCCTCCATTTACTTCCGGATTATACCGTCTGCATAGGGTCCTGAACTACGCTTTGCGGGAGCCTGGACCGGCTCCCATTACAGAGGGGTTCATTTACTAAACTGGCTCCCACCCCATAATCCAGGAGTCTGCAACTCAGTTCCTGCGGAGCCTAGAGTCTTCTGGTTCTGTTCCATTTTGACAGTTCCATTAAACTACTCTAATTAGTTTAATTTAAAATATTCTTAAGGCCTTCTACAGCTGATAACTCAAAACCTTCACTTCACTTCATTACAAGGTACAGTTACCTATACAACACCGTGGAGCCTGGCATGAATATTATAATTATGCAGTTAATGAAATATTTAGACCAGCTATGTAACTGAGAGGTCAGGTGGAAAAAAAGACAAAGGGCATTCCAGCGACTGAGTCTGAGATTCCTGCCGTACACTGAAACATGCTCAGAGCCCTTAAAATTACTCAGCTCCACCAGCCACCCCGACTCCCTGTCGAGCTCTGACGTTGCCCTCAGTGGGGGAGCTGTTATCTTCTCTGCTCAGCTGACTCCAGGCACAGATTCAGATCTGCGGCCTCACTGCGGAGGCTCATGGGAGTAGGAAAGCGTGTGAGGGGGGTGGGAGGGAGTGGCAGCAGGAGAATCAGTACAGCAAATCAACAGGGGTGAAACACGGAAAGATCACGTGAAAATCCACGTGCAACAATGATCTTCATTCTATAAAAGTGCATTATACGGGTGCATCCAAGGGCTTTAAATAAAAAATAGAGAGGAAACAATAGTAAAATAATTAGTAAAACCTTGATTACACAAATGTCTTTGCAGGCATAAAACATCCAATGAATCAGCTTTGTTAATACTATTCGGAGGTGCAGTAAAAGTCTGAGGTGAAGTGACGCAGAAGGTCCAGTCACTCCAGTCCAGTCTGAGGTGCAGAGACACAGAAGGTCCAGTCACTCCAGTCCAGTCCAGTCCAGGAGCAGAGACGAGAAGGTCCAGTCACTCCAGTCCAGTCCAGGAGCAGAGACGAGAAGGTCCAGTCACTCCAGTCCAGTCCAGAAGCAGAGACACAGAAGGTCCAGTCATTCGTGGCTTGCAGGCTTGTTCTGAAGACATACCAATGACCTCCATTGGAGGATCGAAGATTTCTGATGGTGATGCTGTATGACTGGACAAAGCATCCGTGATGTAGGGACGAGACAAGCAATTCAACGTCTTAAAAGTCGTCAGTAGAATGAATCAATTCGAGATGGAATTGAAAGTCATGGGGCACATTTAGGAACAGTAGTGATTTGAACATCAGGCTGGGACTTTATTAAGAATCTAACTGCCGAGTTTTGAACTTAATGCATTTACTTGTAGTGAGAAACCACAGCCAGCAGGTCTTTTGTAATGATTCTGAAGTAGACAGAATTGTGAACTGGTCTCTTTGCCTCAAGTATTGATAGAGCAGGATGTAGCTGGGCAGTATTCCTCAGATGTAAAGTTTGTTTGCTCATTCACCAATGTGGTTAATAATTGATTGTTTTTCCTCTGTTTTAAATAGGGTGATGAATGTTACATGAACTAATGCTGAAACACGAGCTGGCTGTTCAAACTCCTTCTCCTGCTGAAGCCTTACGGCATTGTTGAAAAATAACTGATACCAGTAAGGACTTACTGTAGCGTGTTACTTCAAATGTTAAAAAGATGAAAGGTTTTGTGGTTTCAGTAGGTCAGCGCAGTCCTGTAAGAATTTTAGAGGTTTTTAAAAGGGGGAAAAACCATGATGACTGGCATTACAAAAAATGAACACTGATGTTTTTAAATCACTGACCTATTTAATGACTTCGGGCAAAGTGGCAGTCAGATGAAGTCATCCAAAAGCATCCATGGACCCTCCTGAACCCTCAATGAGCTGTAAACCTAAGGACATTGAAGGTTCATGATAGTATTTAGGATTTTAGGGCCCATAATATGATATCTACAGTAGATCACTGCCGCTTATACTCCCAAAATGTATTACATTAAAAAAAAGAATGCAACAGCATTTGCTTTAAACTCAGAAATGAAACAAGAAGGGATGAAGTCTGATTTAATCTGATCTAGATTTTTTATCTTTCCAACTCGTGAGGTCCTCGCACACCATCTGGGCATGCCGCAGAAGAGAGCACAGCCGCCTGACCCAGAGGGGCTGCCTATAAATAAGCCTGGAAAGAAATCAGGTCGACCCGCAGCGGTGCTGTAAGTCGATACGGCGTACGCGTCTACAGGATCCCGATGTCTTTGCCATGAAGAAGTGAAGAGCGCTTGGATTTTGAGCCCTGCCGGCCTGGAGGATGCCTCTTGTGAGACCTGCAGACCTGCAGACGAGCCTCACCTGTCACAGAGTGTCGTCACCCAAGGCCGACCGGTGTGTCCCCCCCCCTTTCCGCCCCCGTCGGCTGCGCGCACGCAACACTGTATCTCCGCATAGATTTGCATATGACAGGAGAGTGAGCGGCCGGCACCAATCAGCGCTCCGGGCCCCCCTGTAACTAGTCATATGCTCAGCCCGTGTTATCGCTGCTAGGCGTGCTCGACGGGTTGCGATATCAATACTGTAGATCCGAAAATCGTCAGAGGGCTGTCGTTCTGTGGATTTTCTTTATATATTTATTCATTTAAGCTGTTGGGTTTTTGTCCCCCCTTCTCCTTCCCGTTCAGCCTCTTCTTTCTGCAGAGTATCTGGGGATTTGCGCACTGGGCACAATGGTGTGCGGCGGGTTCACCTGTTCGAAAAACTCCCTCTGCGCCCTCAATATTCTCTATGTTGTAAGTATGCTGCTGGGCACGGAGCTGCCATATGGTGTTATATGCCGGAGCCGGGCTGGCTGGGGCTGATTTCGATATTATACCCCTGCTGGGTCTCTGCGAGGTGTCGATGGTATTGTACAGTGTATGTCACAAAAAACACGACACAGCTGTCGGTATAAACGGGACGGGGTTGGTGTTAATTATTCGGTGAAACAGAAAGAATAATTATTCTCTCAGACACACACAAAAAAAAACCTATAAATATGATCTATACTGTAGGTTTCTATACAAATTTTATTTTCGTAAGGGGTTCCAGCAACCTATTTTCAGCAAGGCTGGCGTCTGAGCATGTTAAATGGTTTCAGTACTCATAAGGCAGTAGTCAGAATATTGTATATTATATACAATATACTGTACCTGAAGAAGGCTCCACGGCCGAAACGTTGTGTTTTCTTCTCTTTTCAGCATGGAATAAACCTATTTCGTGTTCCTTTGCATACTGTATATTGGTCTCGTTTTTGAAGAGCAAATGACTTTTGAAATGTTGATATTTAATTTTTAATATCCGGTATCCGGTATTGACATACTTTTTGTAATATATATATATATTTTTCTAACCTACAAATTGGCAGTCAGCAACGATATGTTATTTTCATATTCATTCTGTGAGACTTATTTTAATCAAAGTGACCTGACAGGTCGCAGCACCTTCCGCGCAGGTGACATTCCGACTTTTATCGCAGTATGATATCATTTATTGTATCGCACATCGCACACCTGTGCAAAGTACTGTTCCATCACGGAGTGCAGCATTGCTGTACTGTCACTAATTAACAGGCGAGGGTACTGTAATGTGATTAGTCTCGGTGTGAAAGTAGTTTTTGAACCAATGTCCGAAATCACTAAACATTGAACACTTTATTCGCCTGGGGTGCTGTAATCTGTTATTTAAAGTGAAGCGAATTCTTACAAATCCTTAAATACTCCAGATTTTCCAAATAATGTTTTCTGACAAATGCTACAAACTCATGAAAAAAACAAAGTTGTACGGTATGTGAATGTAAAGGTTCAACGTGTGAAAATGAAATATGTGGACCGCTCTTCTAATTGGAAAAGACGTCAAATAGGACGCGCAGGCTTCTAGATCCTGTGCAGGGGGGATCCTTATTTTAGTTGTGTGTTTGTCCGGGTGAGGATATATAATTTAGCATCTACATTCGGTTTGTGACATTGTGATCGTGATGCGGTGATGTTTTGTATGTGAGTATGGATCTAGACGCACAGCTAAAGCAATTAAATCACACAACGATGTGGTTTTAGAAACTGGTCCACAGCTCCCGTCATCCAAAAACTTTCCACCCTCTGAAGAGTGTGAAATCAGCAGGGTCACACATCAGATCTGCTCTGACAGTATTTCTTGTGGACCTACACTTTATTTTATGCCTAATAGTAGCTTTAACTATAATGATTCTAGGGTTTACTTTATTGTGATGTTTAATTTAAGGTTCCCTCTACAGAGAGATTTCTTAAAGAGGGGTATGAAAACCAGAATAGGTTTAAATCCTCTGGTTCACTGTGATTCCTCTTTTCTTGGTTCTAGGAAGTTAAACTTTCAGTTGAACTCATGACTTGTGGGTGTTGTCAGTGTGATCTGTTGTCTTGACACTGGGGCTTATGAGCTGAATTCTCAAAGACTGTGCTTAGGGCAGTTGTGTCCGTTCAGATATTCCTGACTGATAGGAAGATATGAAGACTCAAGTCCTGGCTGCTGCCTTGTAGTGCTCGCCTGCAACAGAACAGTGTACCTTGACAATTTCTCACTTTATCCCTTGTATTAGGGAAGCAGATTACATGTGTAATTGTCCAAACAAATTAAGAAATAAGTCAAACAAAGTGCACAAGTAAATGTGATGCCTGAAAGCACATCTGAGCAGGATCTCTGATTTTAAGTGGCTGAACTAGGGCACATATCTGTTAGAGTTTGGTAATGGTATCCAAAGTAATGGCTGCAGATTCATATAAATTGCAACTTCCAGTCATATCGAAGGAATAATTAATGAATACCTGGGTATTTCCTCTTGGATCCAACAAGGTTCTGGTAACGAGTGTTGCTGGTCTCATTTCAGTGCTGAGAGAAGTGCATCTTATTTTAAAATCTGACTGTTTACCCATGAATCATAGATTTGATTTGGGTTTTTTTTCCCCGGTGTTTCACATAGTTTAATTAGCTCCATGCAGGACCGGTAGAGGGAGACGCTCCCGTGTCTCGTGATGTCACACACAAGTGAATGCCTGCAGTTACTTTGCATGGCCTTTTATATCTTTCTCATTTCACCTCTAGCGGCCATGATCACACTGATCTCTCCGTCTGCGTTCTCCTATTGCAGTTGAAAAACCCTTCTTAAAACTCCAACATCAGAAAGATTATCGTGAAACATGGCTCACACCTTCCCCCGTCTCTCGATGTCAGACTCGCTTCCTAATCCTCTCTATTCATTTGCAGGTTTCGACTTCACACATCTCTTCACCTCTCTCCACTTTGCACCACCTGAGTAGTTACTCTGCCTCCTCCCTACTCCTGCCTCCCCCACACCCACGGCTTCTGTTCTCCTGTGCTGCAGTATATAATCTGTGCTGACTTCCCTGTCTTTCTCACACCCGAAAAACGCTGTGTTTCCTTTCTTCTCTTTTCAGCAATGGAAGAAACCTTTACTTGTTCCTTTGCAGCCTGCGCATGCTGACGCAGCTCCCCACCTGAACTACTTTTATATCTTAGTTCATTCTGTCAGGCTCCTGGGGCCATATCTCTTAGATAACAGAAACACCTTTAAAATAAGTAAATGAGAAATCTTACTGTACGCTGACCTTATACGTTATTCCTGTGCATTTGCAATATTTTCCCCCATCAACTTTAAAATGCTTAGTCTCTCCGCATGTTCTGGTGGTGTAGCTGTCAGATTGGTAACTGCCAGAATTGTCAGCTCTTCTTTTGCGGGTGTTGAGCTGCGTCAGTATTTACGGTACTGAAAACCTTGTTTGAAATCCTTTTCTTCTGCTTCAGTGTGTCAAGCCACAGTTCTCGAGTGAGATCTTAAAAATATATTACGTGGAAATCGGCAGTAACGGAACGTTTTTAGGCCGCGTGTTTCACACAGTGAAGGCAGTGTGCTCATGTGCTGTACTCTCTGTCCTCCTTTCCTTGCAGATGGTGAGCTTGCTGATGATTGGGGTCGCAGCCTGGGGGAAATGGTTCGGCCTGGTTTCCAGTTTCCAGGTGGTCGGAGGGGTGATAGGAGTCGGGATCTTCCTCTTTTTCGTGGCTCTGGTGGGGTTGATCGGTGCCATGAAGCATCATCAGGTCCTGCTGTTTTTCGTATCCTTTAATGTGAAGAGAGCACAGCTGGAATAATAGGAGTGGCAGTATCTCAGGTTCGGTTAAACAGAGGTAGTGCTTCAGGAAAGCCTGTGAAATTACTGTACCGTAGGCGGAAGAGTGGAATATGTCGTTTAGGACCACTTTATGATAGTCTTCATGTCATCTTCATGCAGGGGAATACAAGGTGGTGAGCATGTAGGAGGAGGAGGGCCAGTTCACTCAGCTATCTGCTGGGTGACACTGCACAGAAGATCAGGGAAGAAGTGAGAGGCCGCTTCACGAGTTGAATTAGTGAGAAATGTGGGGAGTCCAGATTGTACGTTTGGAGTTTAGCCAGGACAACGGGGTTAGCACCTCTATGTCTCACCTGAAAGATTGCGCAACAAATTGTGGGGGTTAGAAAGGTATGTGTTTGGAAACCAAGGGAACTATCTGAATAAATCCAAAGTTTCTGATGCAGATTGACCACACATTTCCACTAAGGGGCTGTCTAAAGAGCAGGATAAGAGTAGCAGAAAACAGTGTTCTATGTTCTCCTGGGGGAATTCCTATTCTTGAGTCCCAAAAAATGAAGCAACAGAACTGTCACGGACGTCCAAAGGGACTAACCGTGGGGAGCAGGAGAGCGGAAAAAGACCCATATGCGTAGCGGCGGAACAGGAAAAAGGCCCGGGCTCGTTCATGCAAAGAGTTCAGGAATGCCGTATAGAAACCTATGCCCTCAGGTAGCGGACGTGGGGCGACCTGGTGCTAGACGGGTCTCAGGACATCCGAAAGTCAATGCTGAGCGAGGGCAGAGTGCAAGACCCGGAAATATATAGCCCAAGGGAAAGAGAGGGACCGGAAGGACAGCAGGCAGGAAACTATGGACAGGACAGAGAAGGAGCAAGAACACAATGAATGATTTCAGTAACACTTAAACATGGGGAGGGGGGACAGTCCAGGTGTTGAAGTTAAGAGATCACTTTATTAGCCATTTACACTTTCTTGCAGTAGGGATTTGTCTTTTCACACAGATGGGGATAGAGAAGCTTGGGGTCAGAGCACAGGGTCAGCCAGTAATACGCCACTTCTGGAGCACTTGGGGTTCAGGGCCTTGCTCAGGGGCCCAATGAAGTAGGATTCCTCCACCGGCCGCAGGATACGAACTGGCAACCTTCCAGCCACAGGCGCAGATCCTGAGCCACAGAGCCACCACTCCGCCCACATAAGTTACTGATTAGGAGTCAGTGTATCAGGTAAAAAATATATATTTTTTTAAATTCTAATATGCAGGATGCAGGAGGTGGAAGTGATCATTAACTGCAACAGAGTTTTTGGTGCCAAGATAACGCTCTTGCCTTCGCTGTCGGAGAACCCAGTACACACTACCCTGTGAGTGCTTCATTATGGAAATTTAACTAAAATATTTTTATGCTTCCTGGATTAAAAAAGTAGAACCACTTCCTGCTGCACTTTGTATCGGTCCTAATCCATCTATTGTGATAAAGTTGCTTGATCCCGTTCAGGCTTACTTCAACCTGGAGCCTATTCTGGAATCACAGGGTGTGAGGCGGGACCTCCCCCCGATTGAGATGCTGACTGTGTCGTTCGCTGATTGTGACAGGATGTCTGCTTATGGTTGTCTCAGCACTACCTTGGGTAGGGTTTGGATAAGGCAAGCTCTCTTGACTCCTGCCACAGCAGCTAGCCCTGCAACTTCCTGGGTTGCCTGCAGGCATGCCCTGAGAGATGTGCCTGTTCTCCAGTCAGCATTAGGCCTCCTGTACAGTATCGCTGTGGAGCAGACAGGACACCGTGCGGTGATGGGCGGACAGTTCAAATGGTTGGCAGTCTGGGACTGTAGGTGCCACAATATGCAGTTGCCATCCAATGGCAATGGCGTGACATCGCTGTGCTAGGAGATGGCAGACTTTTCCACGTGTGCACTCGGCGTGGCTTGAATGGTTTACTGTAAAAGATTAATGTCAAAACGAAGTTGTAAGACATAAGTTATAAGAGAAGTTCAGGAGGAGCCAGTTTGCACCAGACCTGGGTTTCTTCATTCACGCCCACTCTGTCCCTTGCACTTGTTTCTAGGCAGCCGCAGAGAAGGTTCCCCCCATATACTGCCCCCCTTTTCGGCTGGTGTCCAACTGGTCAGTACTGGCCTTCGATTCTTCCTCCTCCCGTGCCTCTCACCACATACATAGCTAATATCACTTCCTTTGAAGAGCATTAAGCTTGAAATTAGTTCCTATTTAGATAAATTCAGCAAGCGGCAAATCTCTTATGCATTACTTTTAGGCTCCTTTTAGGCTCTGTCCGGTGGGGGGGGGGGGGGGGATATTGGACCAGGACCCACAGAGGATTATTTTCATCCACTAGGACTTTTTGTTTTGTTTTTCTCTGCTTTCCCCACATGATCTCCTACTTTTGCTGAACCCACTCTACTTGCATTCAGAGTACCGTCGCATTTCAGAGTCCCCAGGAAACCGCGTCTCCCAGTAGTTGGTTCCCCACGCTAGCCGGTCCTGCTACTGCTGTAAGCTGCTAGCACTGACCCGTGTCCTGGGACCTGCAAACTTGCATCACACACATTTTACCATCTGTTACATGCATGTATTTTGGCCAAACATCTAATTTTCAGTCAAACGGATTGGCTCTTAGTTCAGCATTTGAGCTCTGCATTAGCGTATTTATTTATTGGGATGTAGCTGAGCTACTGAAGTTATTGTTAGTTGAAAGTGTGAAGATTAAGTCCCGACTGAATGTGATAATATTGCCATAATTATTTTATACGTTGATAATCATGTAAAACTAGACAGTGGACAGTGGAGGGTCAGGAAGAGCTGTTTTGTCACATGGTTTTGTGCAACTGAATGAAAAATCATTCCAGAAAACATCTCTTCCATTTTAATTTGCATGCATATTTTCATTTCAGAATTGCTCTGCTTCTTATAAAAAGCCTTCCGGATGGAAGTATGTTTTTTTTTTATCGTGTGAGTAAGTCTCCTGAATAGTAGGGAATAGTTCATCTTAAGTACACAGTGGGTGTGGCTGCACTCCCCTGACACAGAAGACAGATACTGTATAAGCTTTACTATAAAGGTGTAGCAGATCAAACATTTGATAATTGAAAAGCTAATAGAACTAAATACCTTATTCCTGTAGACTCCTTACATGGAGAAATATTAACATCGGTATAATCCATTCCTTTATTTATTACTCAGCAAAGAGTCAGCCTGTCCTTTCTCTGTTTATATATTTTATATATTTTATTATTTTATATGCTGTAAATAATTAGTTCATTTTCTGAGCCTGGAACAAGTGCAGTAGTGAAACAGTTCTATAAATAGAAACAGTGCCTCCCTGATGTGCAGATTCAGGCTAAAGGCAGAGTTGAGAATACTCGAGCAAACTGCTTTTAAAAGCACAGGTGCAGTGAGCAGGCATGTAAAATGTCTGACAGTCTAACGAACAATAAAACAAGGCCACTTTGTTACCCAAACAATAGCTTGAAATGTGGAATCATTAGCTGTGTGAAATACTGTATGTCCTTCTGTTCTAGCATTGCTGCATTGTGTGACTTCTTTTTGAGGCAATGTAAAAATATTAGATAAGGTCTTAAAGGATAACAGAGTATTGAATATGAAAACTAGAGTTTGGGGCTGTTACTAATGTTGCTAAGAGCAGTGATGTCACTAGTGGGATTATGCATCCATTCCAGGTGTTGCTACCAGCCTGTCTCTTAACCTTTAAGCTATGTGCTGCCACCTCAGTGCTACAGAGATGATGTCATCAACCGGCTACTGTGGCTCCTCTGTTTCTCTAAAGAGCTGTATCTTGTTAATTGTTATCTTGCATTGGCCGCTCTGTATTGAGCACCTAGGTTTTCTTCTTTGAGGTTGGGAACTCTATGTCATGGCTAAATTATTTCCTTGATTGTCTGAACAGTATATGATTATTCTCTTCATGGTGTTTGTTGTTCAGTTTTCGGTTTCCTGTGCTTGCCTTGCACTAAATAAGGAACAGCAGGTATGTAAACTTTGATTATTTGAATAGTCCAAACAGAGAATAACCACTTGATCGTCTTTTTTCCCTAATCCTTTTAATGTTTTATGCTTCACTTATGAGTCTCAATATACAATATTCCTGAGTGATTATCCTTAACATGAAATACCAAAGGGTGAAAGCAGTATTTATGGGTCTTTTAATTAAGTATGTGTAACATATATACTATACTCTGCTAAATATAAGGTGGCACTGGTCAACAAATAATGACTAAAACTGTATTTTTATGGAAATTAAAGTCTCTTAAAGATTTTTTTGCATATATCTATAAATACATCTACTTTTTTGCATACATCTTTATAAAACTTTATCAAGTTTGCAGAATAAAACTGTACTCATACAAATGGTTATTCTGAACAGGTGATGTGCAGTTGTAGAAAGTCCTTAGCAAAAATTGATCCATGATGAGTATTATAATGGAACTAGTAGACCACATTGATATCACTGATGTCATGTGTTAAATGCAATTTTGTCAGTTTCACAGTCTGTCTTCCTCATAGGATCACCTCTTAGAAGCAGGCTGGAACAATTCTCAAACCACACAGGGGGATATTGAGAAAAGTCTGAACTGCTGTGGGTTTTCAACCGTTGACTACAGTCAGCCTTGTGATGCTGTAAGTGCGATCTTAATTTCACTTCTTGTAAAAAATGCTAACGGGACTCAGGCCAACAACACATACAGTACAGTACAACAGATGAGTCTGATCTCATTCCGCTTAATGCAGTAATGTACAGTAACTACACCTCTGTTATTAAGCACTTTCATTCCCATCTATTTTTAAATGGCGTGCCATCCCTACAGCTGGAGCACCTCTTGCTTAGACAAGGTAAAGAAGGAGCATCACCAGGTATGTCCATCCCTGGCAGCACTGACCTGTTATGACCCCCCAGTGTCCTAACTATTGTTAGATGCTGTGATGTGCCGACCAGTGGTCTGGTTAGCTCTTGTTCGGACTCTGCCTGGGCTTGGGGTTGCCTTCAAAGGACAGAAACCTGACAATGACCGGTCCAGTAAGCTGCCATGGCCCTGTCTATAGGTTTCCCCCTGAACCGGTGCAGCAGATTCTCTCCTCTCCACCTGATCTGCTGTGCAGTGAGTATGCAGAAGTATTTGCATACTGAGAGCAGTATACAGTAAGACATCCACAGAGTTCTGTGTTATTATCTCATCTTTCTTTTTCAATTCCAGACTTGTTATCATAACAATTCCTGCGTATCCTGTGCGTCTAAAATCCAGGAGCATGCAGGGGAGGTGTTGAGGTTTGTTGGAGGTATCGGGCTGTTCTTCAGTTTCACGGAGGTGGGTGCCTTTAATACAGTGCCATTCAATGAAGTGCATAGTTTAAGTTTAACAAGTTTAGTAACTGTTTTCAAAGTCAATTCCCCTGGACGTACTGGCTAAATTAATAACGTTGTCTTCTGAACAAGCAGGTAAGGAGTTAACCCTAGAAACATCAAATAAAGTTCTTAAAACTGCGGTCTTCATAATCACAAGTAGATTTCTAAATTCTTTGATCTGTAATTAAATGCATGAAGTCATTTTTGCTCCATAAATATCTGTTTTGTGTTTATTTCAGATTTTGGGAGTGTGGCTAACATATAGGTACAGGAATCAGAAAGACCCACGAGCAAATCCCAGTGCTTTTCTGTGATAAGAAAGCAATAAAATACCTTGTTAAAAAAATGCACTATATTAATTGAAGACATGTTAACATTTTTCCTGTCTTGGAATGATCTTTGTAAATGGAAGAGGCTATTCTTTCCACTGGATGTGTTATCTGTAACATCGTCATTGGAAATGACAGAGATGTGTATTAATAATATAAGAACACTCCAATATGTCTGTGAACACACTGCTGTCTAGGATTTTAGTACCTTGCTGTGTTCTCTGGAAATGTTTTCCTGGTTCACTTCTTTGATCATTTTAAACCAAGTATTGCTGAAGAAAACAGGGGGAAGTGTAGAATAGTGTTTCAAAATTATTTCTGAAGAATTGTATTTTCAATTGGTCATCTTGATCTACAGATTTATTACATATGTTTAATTTTATTAGAAACTGGTGTTGTGATTTTTGTTCGTAGACTTCTTGTATAATATGGAACTTGTTGGCAAATATGTTGGGAATTTACACATTTCAGGTAATCATTTTCATCTTGATATTTAGCTACTGTAGTGCAGAATGTGACACTAATGGAGGCAGACTACATGATTTGCATGCTAGATTCAAAGACTTGTCAGTGCAGAGAATATTTATTACTAATTACGTGCAATAACTGATGGGAAACTGCTGTTCCAAGTTTGTGAAGTGAAGCTCTAAACTGAAAAAAAACTTTGAAGTATTACAAAGACAACATGTTTCTAGCTGATGCTGAACTTATTCAATGTCTGCTATTTATAAATTGTTTTCTCACATATATATATTTAAATGACAAAATATGAAGTAAATGCCATTCTTAATTTATACCATGAATACAGATGTATTTTAGTGTCTTTAATGCTTACTCTGTTTCTCATTAGTTTGGGCCACAGTCAGTACTGTGAAAATAAATGTGACAGAGTTAAAAAGTTTTATCATATTTACTTTCTGCATAGTAACTCCCCTTTCAGCTTTTCTAAAAAAAAAAACAAAACAATGTCAGATTTATTAAATTAAGATACATCTCTTTGTTTAATCTTTAATTGTAAGGTAGCACCCTTTGTAGACTTGACACAATTTTTACTACTGAGTTTTGATCTATGACTACTGCATATGACATTTTGCCTGTGACCGAATGTGTGCTTGACCTGTTCTTGCATGAACTGCTGACGTGTGTGCTGTTAGATTAGAAGGCTCTGTGAATTCAGCCTGTGTAACTGAGCATTTGTACCAATAAAAAAATAATTTGATATATTGATTCTGTTGTGTTTCATAAAACATCCCTTTGAAGACCGGAATTAAGTTTCTTACATGCTGTTACATGCACAAGCATAACGAAATTCTTATACCAAATGCTGTAGTTTAGACTGTGCCTCACACCTTACTTTATAGGTAGTGATCTTCTTTTTCTGTATCTTTAAGCTTTCTTGATGGCTGATTGTCTCCTTGTGTAACTTGAACTAACAATGAATACAAGCTGAGCTGTTTTCCACTGACCCTCTCAGCAGTGGAGAGCTGTGCCTGAAAACTCCCTCCAGCAGAGTTCCTAGGTAACGCAGTTCACCAGTTCCAGAGCATTCCAGTCCCGCAGTTAAATGACACACTTGTGACGTGTGTGTGTGTGGTTGCACAGTTACTTTCACCTGCTGTTGAATGAGATGTCCTGACTATTTTTGATGTACACAGTATGTGGTTTATAATAATTGTAACTACAATATATAAAATAATTGTGATGATAAAGACACACTGTAATGAGCAAGCCAGGATTACACTTTGCTAAATAGGGAATGTCTTTTAAAAGAGGTACGTGGCTGTCCAATAAGCAGCAAAAACGTGCAACATTGTCTATAGTTTTCAGTTCTTCTGGACAATTAGTAGAAGCCTTACCCTTGAGTTAATGAGTTTTGCCAGGTAATAACTTTCAGACTAGCACAGGCAGCCTTTGCTGACCTGAATCAATGCACAATTACACCCTTGTCCTGAGCGGAGGGGTATTATGTGTCTGTGGAACAGAAGGGGTTTTGTAGGGGTGTCTGTAGGGTTCTGTGCAGTTCTTCCAGGTCTCCTATTTTTACAATCTTATGCGCAGTGGAGAGACGGGGAAGGAATATCCAGGAATGGGGGAAGTTAAGGTTCTGTGACAAAGCTGGACAGACTCTAAGCAACAGCAAGCATTGTCTACAAAATGAGTTATATAAAATTAATCTCGGCAAGGCTTTGTATATCTGTATAATTGAAAGAAAAGTGTATTCTTGCACACGTCAATAAAGCAGCATTAAGATACCAAATTGTTACCTTATCACAGACTAGAATCCTGCTCCAATCATGGCTTGATTGCATAAGAATACACCTTTTTGTAAGTACACCTTTTCTGGATGTTATTTGTACAGTTTAATTGTTTGGCAACATTACAGTGCTCAGTACAGCAGTATTTCACTTTCTGTGAGTGCTGTCTGATGGGATCTCCCAAAATATCTCTTTCAGAAACATGAAACCCCCTGTGACATGATTAGATTTAAAATGTAAACTAGCAGATTTCATACTGTATGTAATACTAAGAGAGGGATTTTTTTGTGTCTTTTATTTGAAGAACATAGAACAGTTCCATTCATAACTCGTTTCCATGTGACAAAAGGAACACAAATGGTATTTCATTTCTCAGCTCTGGACTGGGTCCTCATTCCTGTCCTCGAGACCTGCCTGTGGTATGTGACACAGTACAGTGGCTCCTCGGGGACCTTATAATTCACTCTTCAGAAGCTTCATGGGTTTCTCCATCTTGGCCAGAAATGCTTTTAATAAATGCATTGAACAAAGTAACAGTCCTGGAGCACAGGCGTATGCATTGATTAACTAATTCCTTTTTTGATTCCTTTCAAATAGAGCTTTGAAAATAAGTTCTGCCTTCGCCCACTTCGTAAGATGTTTGTTGTAGTTTATACAGCTAATGAATGTATCTGTACCCATATGAATCCATTTTATATTATACAGTATATAGTATTATATATAAAGAAAGAGTTTTTTGTCATGAAAATAAAAACTTTTTACATTTACGTTCTTTGGATGAAAATGGTGCCTGACATTCAATAACATTTCCCTTCACTTTAAGGAGATTAATAAAATCAACGACAACCAGGTGTTATTGAAAACAGCTACATTTATTATACAAGCATGTGGCAATATTCAGCATTCCAAACACAGACATACAAATAATAACAGAATCTTTGAAAGCAAAGCCTCCCACCCCTGAAAGTGAACACACACAGTACTCAGTGCTTAGTATTACACCAGTAAACATTCCAGGCGCTCCGACTACTTGACACTGACACTACAGCACAAGGATTATCTTCAGACCCTCGGAGGCTCGACAGCTCTCTCCAGCTCCTACAACTCCGTCTTCAGCAGCTTCTTGGCTTTCTGCATGTTGCTGATCACTAATTTAAAGACATAAACATTTAAAGTACTGGTCAAAAACTATTTTGAACTGCATTCAGTTTACGAAATGATCCCACTTCATTGCTGACAAAAATAATATTATAAAAAAGTATTTTACAATAGTTCTGGTGGAGGGCTCTCAGGATTCCAAACTTCATTTCGTTTATAACATTTTTAGGTCTTGTATTTTGCGATAGAAAGCCAGTGTTTCTGTTAAAATTATACAGGTACTTACACAGGTTGATGTCTGATGGCTCATAAGCATAGAGGCGATTGGCGTATCTCCCTGTAATGTCAGCTCTCACAGTCAGGGAAGGATCTGTGTGGGGAAGAAAGCACTATCAGACACTTCTAACACTTATCAGCATCTTTATTAGTAGTAGCAGAAATAGTAAATAACAATTTAATCATTTTTTCCAGTACTATTAAACTTAGATAATATTAAAGCGCTATACAATTTGGTTATGGTAACTGTGGTCAGTGGCTTATTTATTAAATCTTTAGATTGTTCCTTAATAATTCATTTAAGACCTGAATAGACTAACTCTATTCTCTTGAATAGAGTTATTCTCTTCAGTCCTGAACTGAATTCATCGACTGACTGCATTTATAGATTTCTTTTCGTCACAAAAGATCTGTCAGAATTATCTGTAGTATCATTATGGACTGTTGCTTAGATATCCATTCATCCAGCCACATGCTGGTCACAACAGGAAACAGCAGATAACCTCTCTCATGAACACGGGGCTTTTTTACACTGTGCTTGTAGTTCACTCACCTACAAAGATAATTCTGGGCACATACTGGCCATCAGGAGACAGGTGCTTATCTGTAGTTTCATACTGTAAAAAACACAAAAACATCAAGATACATAAATTGTTTGTTATGGAATCAGTGGGTGTTGTAGACTTTTGTCTCGGAGACATTAAGGATCTAAATTTAGCATTAAATAAAGTTCTCAGGTGTAAGAGAATAAGAAAGATTCACCTGCTTTGCTCAAACATAAAAAAAATATCACAAGGATTCCGCATCTCAGATAAGAGAAATAAAAATAGTTACTATTTTTATTTAAAATTTTTCTTTGTGAATCTTTATATTTTAATCAAGTCCTGTATTGATTAAACAGTCATCCACCTTACAAGCTCCTTATCTTACCCAACTCTGTTAAGGTTATGAAGGTAGTGGTGCACAATGTATAAAATAATACCTTATAATCTAATTAAATGACTAGTTCTTGTAGTCTTCTTCCTTATTTCTCCCAGGTTTTTTAGCTTACCACCAAGTTCAGCAGAATGAAGTCTTCATTAGCCATTTTTTGGACTTCTTTGTTGTTAGCAAACACCTTCTTCAGAGCTGTGTTGTAAAGGATAAAAATGAACTTGAGAGGACTTGTAGATGTTTCTAAAGGAAAGCTGATAGTGTGTGCTTTTCAAACTGTTAACATCAGGTTAAACGCCCAATACAAACATATTTTTATTGCGTGCTAGGAAGCAGTGTGAGACTGGCAGCGTACATGAATTAATGAATGAATCTATGAAAGACCATGATGTAGACAAAAATGTAAATGAAGAGGCTATATTAAGAATAAAATCAAGGGAACCTTTCTGAATTTTTAAGCAAACAAAGGACGCTACACAGTTGTGCGTTTGTGATAAGAATGAGGATTGTGTAGAGGCTAAACATTTGTCTATGGGTATCTATCACCGGATGCATTCAGGAATGGCACAAAATTACACAGGCAGAGAGGTACAGCGTGGAACTGCCTGGGCACCTTAAGATAAGATGAATTGAGCTTAGTCAGTGTGCATGTTTTGGGTGTGTAGTTAAATTATATACGAGAGTAGATTGTACAGCAATAAAGCAATAAAAAAAGATAGTGCAGCAATAAATCTCAGAATTCATGCTGAAGCAAAGACAGTGATGTAGCATATTGTAAATGGAAGCTAAGGGCAGCACAAAGCATGCATTATGAGGTTTCAGTCTCACCCTGGCTGTGTGGGCAATCTTCCAGGTGATGGATGATCATGAGTGGCTTGTTGCTGTGAAACAGTGGAGAAAGTTTGATATTTAATACAAAATATTACTGTATATCTCCAAGGTTTTATTAAACACTTCTTAAAAAAAAATCTTGCCTTGATTTGGCTCTGAACAAAGCCTCTTCATATGTCTGGGTCCAGGTGAGTTCATCACCCCAACCTGCAAATCAAGGAGTCTGAATGAAAATGGATGACGGCACACATAGAACTGTAATGCTTTTCTAAACCATGAAAAACAGAAAAGATGAAGACTTCTATTATCACACGGAGGAAAGCTGTGCGCAGCTCAGCAGCAATACATGCATAGATCTTGTTTTCATAAAACAGCACAGAACAGATGTCCATTGTGAGCGGGAGAAAATGTAACATTAGAACATTCGCTTTGCCTGCATTGTAATTAATCACACAGCCGAACTGCGAACGAACAGCTTAGCAAGTGAATGCCGGTAACAGGGGTCAGTGTCAAAGGAATGGAATTATTTTCTCATCTCAAAACTCAGTTACCAGCTCAGGAATTTTGATTAAAGCTAACAGAAGCCAGTCTTTATAAAACTGTGTTTTTAAACAGTGCAAGACTATTTTAGGAAGTGTGTTTGCCGTAGAAGCCATCTGCTTCAAGTGTTTACCAAGTGTTTGGCGCAATTACAGTACATGTACAGACAGAATAGAAAATGTTAGAGATGCTTACCTCTGGACAGGGTCTGTGGAAATTTCTTTTCTTTTTGAGGAGTCGCCGTTTGTTTTTCGGGCTTTCCAAAGCTGGAAGAAACAGCCACCACCACCAAAAACAGGGAACACAGTCCTTTAGCCATGGTTGAAGTCCACTGAAAGACAAAGGTACAAAAATAGATGAGCAATTAGGATATGAAGAGCAAGAATGCAAAAACTGCAAAACATCTGTACAAAAGAAAGAATAACATTCAGGAGCATTCTGTGCATGCGGTTCAATGAAGTAACACAAATATTGTTACTATTTACAAATTGCACCAACAAGGTGGAAATGCATTGGATGTGAAAAACAAAATATTTCTGTACTGTAGATGTACGCTATGCAATCTACAGTATGTACTCAGATTGCATACAGAGCCAAAAAAAGTATCATAAGTGGACTCTGGGTTTTCATTCTAGAAGCAATGAAGTAATATGAGACACAGTTAAGGAATGAATGAAATAACACCAATCCTATGTCAGTTGCTAAACACAAACAGAATAGTTTAACCAATAATCTCTCTTTTTAAACATTTTACAAACTACAGAACCCTGGATGCAAGACTGATCTGCCAATGTAATGAAGCAAAAAAATATTGGAAAAAAGAATCAGTAAATTGCACTAGTTATAAAAACATTTCAACTTATCCTTTGTGGAACCCAGCTCCTTTACCACACCCAAGCGAGACTTCAGAGAGATCAGGAGTACTCTTACCTCTTTTCCTGGCAGGCTTTTGGTCTTGCTCTGTGTGGAGGGTGACTTCAGGTCCTGATAGATCTCCCACAGCAGCGGCTCAGTGATTTATACACCTGTTCGGCTCTAAAGCCCTGCCCCTTACCTGTGCAAGAATGCAGGAAGCAAACAGGACGAGTAAACTACTCAATTGTTAATACTCATTATTCTTTTCAGTGTAGTTTGCGATTTGTATGTGCATATTTTAAGCCCAGGAACATTTGAGTTTCTTTTGAGTTAAATATTGTAAGAAACTTTTTTTTTTAGGTCTTGGCACTTTTCCAAGTACAGGTAAGCTTTAATCAAGGATCCTGATTCGTCAATAGGCTGATTAGTCTTTTTGCTATTGGTTGAAGGATGGAAAAAAGATGGAAGAGTCTTAGGATTTCCTTGAAATGTGCTTTTCTCTATATTCTGAATCTTACATAACAAACAATGGAAGACCCTAATACAATTAGAATTATTTTCTGTAACATTTGTATAGCAAATGCTTTTACTACACTGTATTCAGTATAATGTCCTGATGTAATCTGAGAACATAACATTATCCTTAAATACAATTTTAGTTTATCTTTGAGTAATATACTGTACAGATGAAACATACACAGTGCCTTTAAAAAGGATTTATTTTTCATTTAGTTTTGCTTTCCATTCAAGCAATTTGTATTTGTTATCATAAGATTAATGAATGACGAGTGCAATATAATAATGTTGTATTTTTGCATAATTTAATGCATGCACTTGATCACATTAGTATAAAAACATGCTTGGTCTTCAACACAATGATTGCAAAGGACCTCTTTGCGATAAAAGTAAAAGCCAGTATTCTTTTGAGGTAACTACTGCACGAAGCCTGTGACCCACTGAGGCTGAGATTGAATCTGGATGAGGTCTAGATTCCGTCCAGAATCATTTTAGATGCTTTGCCAAGCCTCTGCTGCAGTCACTTTAAGTGAGACCTTGCTGTTCTTGTGCTGTCCTGACTTCAGGTTTTTCTTCAGCCTATAAAATGACGCTCATTTGGATTTAAATCTGGAGTGAGACTTGACCATTCAAAGATTTTTCACTTTTTTCTCCAAGTGAAATCCTTGCTTGCAATGGCCATGGGCTTTCGATCACGTTGTGCTTCATGGTGAAGGGTTAACCAATAAGTATTTTCTTCTATATCCATCCATTTCCAACCTTGTTATCCATCGCAGGGACTTGGGGGAGTCGGATTCTATCAGGTCAAGCGACAGGCACAAGGCAGGGCACACGCTGGACAGGCCTGCTGTCCACCATGGGGAAGCTTGTCTTCTGCACCACCAGACAAAATGTTTCTGTAAACTTCAGAGTTCTGTCTGCTGTGGCCATTATTCACATCGCCAGTGAAGATCAGCAAACTGCCAGAGGCAGCTCAAAAGAGAATAAAGAAATTGCGATCTAATCTTTACTTAGGTGACTAGTTGCAATTAATTCAGAATTCTTTAGTGACTGCAAATTACATGAAAACTGTTTTATGTTTTTTAATGTATTACACAATATGAAACTTGTTAAATTGCAATGCAATTGGCAAGCAAAAACACTTTTTTTTGCAAAACAACTGTCAGACAAACCACTTTGCAGTAAAAGGCCAAGCAACTGCTTTTTATTACAGTGCCCATGACAGCTAGAAATTTCCTTTCCAAACTGGCTGTTAATTGAGCAAACAGTCACTCTCCAATTTCCATACAGTTCCTGTTTCCGGTTTACGAGGTCTGTTTGCTTAGCACACTGAAAGGTTAACACCCTTCTTGTAGGCAGCTTGCTTTTCAGGTTGTAAATTTGAACTTTTTGAATTAAAATGCAGATTAATGCAACCCGATTCCCAAACCAGATGCCAAAAACAACTACACCTCTACCTTATCTGCCACTTATCCACATGGATAGCAGAGTAAAAACTATGGATTCCAGAAACTGATTCTTGATTCATGAGAATTTCTCATCCATATTCGCTAAACTAATGACACTTTATGGTTTACGAATTGCAATAACCTGTCTAGCAGAAGGTTTAAAATAACCTTCAATTATATTTCAGCTGAAGAAAGCTGTATATCAAACTTTCAATTCAGAATTTAAGTTTTCCTCTTAACATATTTTTGAATATGTATAGGCTTGATAGCACTCCATTTTATACAATCAGTTGATGTCTTTCTTTATGGTACAGTACATCTAATGGTGTTTCTTTTTTAAATTCCAGTTTATCTAGACAGACGTAGACAGTGGAAATAATATTGTAATTCAGTCCACACAAAGACGCTATCAGAAAATGAGCCTCAGAGAGAAGGATAAAGTGACCAGCCAGGAATACCTTTATTCTTTGTGCCTTAGTCAAGGCTGGATTGGCTTCATAGTTCATGTGCTTCAGTTTTAAATGCGCAAGATGAAATGTTTCTTATCATACTACAGCGTCTCTCTTGCCTTTTGCAATGTTTGAGGTGAGCATTAAAATTAACAGTTATAAATGCCTTGTAAAGTACATCACTAATGCTACCACTGTCTGAACTTTAAGGAGATGTGGACATATTTTTCACACAGCATGATATCCATGGCTACATGGTACAGCATCTCCAAGTCAAGAAAACCTGGAGATAATGTCCAAAACTGTACACCTCAGCTGCAGTTTTATTCCTCACCAGGGCTAACAATAATAATGTATAATAAATACATGGAATTTACAATTAACTATTCGTGCATGTGTCTATATATGAACAAGTAATAGGTCTGTGTGTGTCCTGTGATGGACAGGTGTGCTCACCCGTGACCCTGTGCAGGATAAAACGGCTGAAAAATTGGTTGATGGATGTTTGCACTAAACTAAAACTCTTATTTTCTGGAAAATAAAACTGGATCATTATAAAAATAGTTCATATACAAGTTTTAAATAATGCTGCTAGCAGACTTCCTGAAAGATAAAGATGTGTGTCCTGGCTGCCTGCTCCGCTCTGAAATGGATGTTTAGTCTGCCTGCTGTGCTGAATCATCACGACTCTTTTAACGGACAATAACCGGATGAACAGACAGCGTCGGCTGTGCCCAGGGGGCTAGGAAGTGTGAAGGGAGCAGCAGTGGACTCCTGAAGAAGAAACGTGACTGGACAGTTCATGTCCGAGCGTGGTCCACAAAACCAGCACTGTCAGACCATCTTCTGTCATTTATTAGACTTATTATACAGCGTGAGCCGATGCTTTTATCTAACATGGCTTAATTAGCACCCATTAAGACAGCGGAGGGAGATACATGACCTCCCTCAAACGTGCAGGAGTGATTCGGACCATAAGGCTCCAGCTGTGAGTTCAGGATCCCAGCCACCAGTCACACTGCTGCCCTGGTGCAGACAACTTAATTCTCCAAGGTATTACTGAAGACTTGTTGTCTCTAATTATAAACGAGCTGCACTTCTTTAACCCTTCTGGTTCTGTCTGGATTGGACTCGGGCCAAACTGTTCTGCTCCACTGTAAGACCCTCAGTATCCATCTGTGATGCAGCCCTCATTGACCACCCTGCTCACAGTTGAGGTCTCGGGGCCCAACTATGAAAGCACATGGCTCGGCTCAGCTGATACCTGGACTGGCCATGCCTGGACCACAGGGCTCAGCCTGAGCTCCTGGTAACTGTTCTTCCTGGCTAAGTCACTCTCCAACCTCTTTAACCGTCGCTTAATGGCAGGTGAGCCTGACCGTCGTGGATCAGGACAGATGGAGGACTTCCTGACGGAACCAGCAGCCGTGAGACTGCATGACTTGAGGGGTGGAAGCTGGGGAAAACACCAGGACTCCAGTCCTCGACCCGGGAGTTTGCCTCTCGTCTCCAGGGCTGATTGAGCTTGGTGGCGGGTTCGTCCCCAACCCCCTGGGAGTCAGGAAGCAGCAGACTGCTTTTGTGTGTAATGGTTGTATCTTTGAGCTAACGAGGGCTGTGTGGTTTACAGTGGGACTCACAACATTCAATAGTCACACCTTCGTATTGCAGATTTGTTAGATGCATAGCTGTGAAAGATATTGCTGCACTTAAACATTTTCTTGCTAAATGTTTCCTGGATTTGTCAGGAACACGTTCCGGGGGTTTAGAAATATCAGGATCACTATTACTGCTGCTTTTGAGAAGAAATACATTGGGGGGTCTACTGTATGTCATTTCAACATGTCTGTCAATGAAGGACGGTTCAGAGGGCTGTCGTCAGGCAGCAGGAATGCTGAGGTGTCCTTAAGAGAGTGCTGCGTGCTTCCTTACAGAAGGCTGAGTTGTCATAGATCCTAGTAAATATTTGTGGGTGAGGGTGCAGGGAAAGTCATTTCTTGTTCGAAGATTGCAGGGACCATCTGGGTCAGATGCCCCTCCTTGAGAATACGGATGTGAGGAGGAGGATCCTGCTTGCAGGATTTCCTGGCTCCTGAGCTGCAGTGAGTGGTCAATGACGTCTAGGCGCTGCTGTTTGCAGAGCTGCATGGCCCGCTACAGGGTTTTTCAAGGCTGCTTATGCTAATGAAAAGTCAATATCGGGAGCACAGTTAACATTTGCACGAGGGAGGAGGGCTCATTGCTTGAGGGTGTTCAATTACTTTTAAAAAAGAGATCGTAATTCTGTCTTTGAGAACTTCTACCTCAAATCCAAATCTCAGCTCCTCCACAGATTTACTGAACCCATTGAGACCCGCAGTTTTTTAAACCCATTAAGCAAATAAGATTTATATGTTTGTTTTAAGAAGCAGCAACTGCTAATGCTCAGTCTATGAAAGTAACAATACTGTGCATAGTAATCTTTCAGAATGCTCCTAAAGCCCTTGATAATTAAACTTAAACTAACTTTAACTAGCTGTTAATTAAATTCCCTACTCGATTTTGTTAAGATTTATTGGTGGTATAAAAGGTTAAAGAAAAATGTCAGGAAAAAAGACGACTATAACAAAGTTTAGATTTGTAATAACGCATCAAAACATTACATGAAATGAAAAAAATGAAAAAGATAAACTAATTTACTTCAACAAATGCTTGGACACATGTACTGTGTGCTGTGTACTGTGGTATTTTGTGTGCCCATCTTCTCACTCCTTAATGGCATATAGTATTCCTCATATACGTGTAAAATCAGATTCTAGTGAATCTGTTATTTAACAGTTTGTGAGTTCTGGCAAATCACATCCAATTTTCTCTTTGCAACAGCAGTCTTCAAGTCAATCTGCAACATCTGCATGGGAGTCAAATCAGCAAAGTCTCTTTCTTTCAAAGCCTTCCTGTTTTCGTGAGGAAATTCCTTTGTACATTTTGAAGAATTCTAAGAAGAATTCTTAGGTTCCTTCCTGCAAGGACAAACTTTGAGCAAATTTCTAATCTGATTGACTGTCTTATTCTAGTCAGTGCATGAGAGTCCATGATAACCCTAGCTTTTCAACACTCATTGATCTTTCAGCCGTAAAAAGGACGAAGGAAAAAACAAGCTGTGTCATGATTAACACTCGGCATGCGGGTTACTTCTTTAAAACCTTCTTCAATGAGCACTTGGTTGCCCTCTTTGTGGAAAAGGCACTGTTTTGTTTTTGTCTGACTTCAAACTCCAGTTGAAGAAATCTAGTTCCTTCCAGTATTCAATGGAATAATTTCAATTGCACTTCTGGTCTGTCGCTTTAAATAAAGTGTTGCAAATGGATACTCATCTTGATAAGGTGTTGTCGAACTGTTTGTCATTGGACTTTTTCAGCTCCTCTTGTATCTTCAAGAATTTTGCCAGGTGACTCAATTCTTTTTCACATTTTGCAGACATCTTGCACTGTCGTCCACGGCTGGTGTTGACTACTGCAGCAATGCCTCTCCTCCTGTGTTTGTCAATAATACATCACGTGGTGCTTTTCAATAAACTGAGCGGCTCTGCAGTTCAAGGTCCTCCTTCTTCATTCAGTTGTACTGTATCACTTCTACTTGTCACTTGGACCTTTTACCATTCATGCAGCCCTTTTTATTATACATTTCCATGTTTTTCAGCACTTGGTCACAGGTGTTATATTCTCTGCAATACTAATGTTTCTCACACAGAATAACAGAATAGTTAGCACTGATTAAATATAATTTAAAATATACTGATTTTCCCAATGTTTTTGTTAAACTATGGAATTGCTTTATGCATATTATTTTTATCATGCTGCCAAGTCCCTAATTTATATTTTTGATGTAAAGCAATGTGAAACAACAGACATCAATAAAGTATGTTTTTGGTTGCTTTATGCAAAAGCAAACAGTATTTTTGTTTGTGACAGTTTACCTAGAAAAACAAGCCTTGAAAAACAAGAAACAATGCTGACATCCTTCATTTGACAAAGTGCCTGCAATGCCATAGAAATATTTAAAGTTATTTATTAGTACTCAAGTTACCCAAGACGAAAGGATGAAGATTTTTTTCGATGTGCACAAGTGTTACGCGGTCTTCGAGAGCCAGTTAGTGCAGTACATGCAAAGCAAGACTTGAACGTCTTTCCTGCAAAACAGGTCTATCTTTTGGAAAGCTGATGTTTGTCTTCAAACTACAGATTTAATTTAGAAACATTCCCTCCTTTAATGTCTGTTTGCCCTGGTTAATTAACAATTTTTTTTCTCACGTTTGTCATATTTACACCATGCATTTGCTTTGCTTCATCTGTAAATTCCCTTGGTTCCTGACATGATGTACCAGAGTCTTCCCTGCCCTCGCCATGCTCCAGCGATGAGCTCACCCTGTTGCACCGCAGTGCCTTCCTGTACGGTGGGGTCACATTACAGAAAAACAGCAGAGCAGACTGATCTGAATAGCTGTGGCGCTGTTGAATGTACTGAGTCCCTCCCTACAAGACTTAGCAATGTGAAAAGGCAACAGGAGGTGAAATACGACATAAATACTATAAAACAGCATCAGAACAGAAGAGTGCACATACACTGTCTGATACAGTCGACAACAGACAGAGGTGGCAGCCCTGTTCTGACACAGAGGCTGGAACAAGGAGACACTTGACTTTTTCTCCACTTAAAAAAGCAATCTAAATGCTCTCAAAACGTTTTCCGGCTGATTCGTATTGGAGAAAGCAACAGGTGTTACTACCTGTGGATCCGCTAGCTTTCCTCTGGAGTTACTCTGGGAAAATATCCCCACACTTTTCTCAGGAGTTTCTCAACTTCTTCAGATCTCTGGGAGACAGATTTGGTCACTCTTACACACACACACTCGTCCACGCGCGTGCATTCTTATCTGCACTGGGACTTCCTGCTGATTTCTCATTCTCTCTTTCCTTGGAGATTTTACACTCCATAAAAATGATTCTCCATACAAGCTCACAGCAGACTCATAAATGAAAAAAAATCCCACTATTATTCTGTATTAAAAAGAAGATGGCATTTGATTTACCCAAAAGAATCATTTACTGTGATATTTTGGGGAGTGTCCTGAACACCGATTCTTTGTCAGGATTTAGGAACAGAAACAGGAAAAGAAATTGAATGAGACAATCCTACCCTACAGAACTCCGTCTCAATGCAAAAAAGCATTTCTTTTCATCACTTTGAACTTGAATATTCCATAATCAATGACATTTTACTAAATAACACAAAGATTAAAATATAATAACTCTTTATTACATCGAAATATGCTACTGGTCTATTTCAGGATGTGCAATGTAATTAAGAGATTTTGTGATAGTACAGGAGCAGCTCCACCTTCAGACAAGATACTGTATGTGCATAACATAAAGACATGCTAAATAATACAATATTTAGTACGCTAAAAAATTGAATTAAAAGATTCAGAATGAACTTCAAGATTCCTTAAATGTTTAAAAAACATGAATAGATAAATATTTACATTTTAACGTTTGTTGGTTTCATTAATTGAAAGAGTTGTAATTAACAGTAGCAACTGACATGAAGAAGAATTTCTTTTTTGGTTTGGTACCAAAGTACATAGTAGGCCTGCTTTATTTCATTCTTTTCAGTAGACTATACTAGTAATTAAGACCAGTATACATGCATTAAATATGATCGCTTTAAATATGTATATTGTATAGTATCTGAATACCTTTATTGCCATCTGCTGTTCAATGTTGTGTATTACTTCAGCTCATGTACTGTAAGTACTGTACATACTGTAGCACAGTTACTGTATATTCAGAGGTTGGGTTTTTTTAAATATTATTTGAAACGTAAAAATCAAAATTGTGAAAAGGGCAGAAGCACTTTTAAAATGGTGCTAAGCCTTATGAAACTCTGTGCTGAGTGCCATGAATATATCTTCACATATTTCTAAGCTGAATGGATAAAAAAGTTAAAGATAAAGTACACTCTTAGGACCGAATTTTTTTTGATATTCCTCCATATAAATATATCTTTTAAATGTTGATGCCTGATGTGTAAATGCGGTTTGTGTCCTAATGTATTTCTTTGCAGAGAGTATTAGCTCTATGGACGCGGACTTGTTTGAATCATATGGTACAAAAGTCTTTGTAATGAGGAAGAAAAGCAACAAAGACCTAAATGTGTTGAAAAAGCGCATTGAGTGTTGCAGTTATAGTAAACTTGGCTTAACCCGCTTGTCCGAGGGCTGGGACCCAAGGCCGCTCACAGGAGGTGAGCTGGAGGTGGGACGGAGGAGATGAATGTCCAGTACAAAGGCTCCTCTCGTCCCTCCTGAACTGTCACTGTAAAATTCCCTGTTTCATTCTCAGCACAGGGGCCGCATCTGCAGGCAGGTAGTTGTCTCTGCTCTGGACTGTTGTCTTTTTGTTGCAAATTACACAATTAAGCGATTGTTTCAGCTGACTTTAAAGGAGCTGTTTTATTATAGAAGGAAACATAAAGCAGTCACAACCCCTGAAAAAGTCTCAACAGCAGATTGTTTCTTCTTTCTACTTTTTAGCGTGGATTTAACCTTTACTTGTTTCTCTGCAGCCGTTAGATCTGCTTATTTTTCATGTTATACAAAATCTTTTTATGTGTTTGGTTTTAAAGCATGTCTAATTTATTCTCCAGAAGAAAATACCCGAAACAGGTAAATATAGAGACTAAATGCAGTTTGAATTGGTATTTCTCTTCTTTTTTCGTTATTTTGTGTTCATATTTGGAGGACATGGAAATAGGAGCTTGTATTTTACAACGCTCCAAGCTCATTTAAGTGTACATACCATATTAAGAAACTTCTCAGCGTTGTAGTTTTACTTAAACTTGTCAAAACAGGTCAGTTCACCCAATAATTTTGTTTTCCCCAAACAAATGCTGTATGATTTTCTGCATTTCATTTGTACACTTCAGCCAGGCTTTTCCTACAGTTACAGTCCTTCGGGAAGTGAATTTTGATCTCGTATCTCCACTGTGACTTGTCACTGCAAGCCTCAAAGCCTAGAATAAATCACAGCCCCGTGTGACTAACATTTTGATTTCAGCTTTTGAAGTAAGCACGTCAGAATCATGACTTCATCCGGAAAAAATAAATACCGATCTATCCGCACTTACATATCGTCCAATTTATGATTACAATACACACAGACACTGATTAGATTGAGACGTTCTCTTGAGAAACAAAAATAATGTAACACACTTCAAGGTATGGTTTGACTGGCTTTTAGATTCAGTACATTTGTGTGTAAATTATACAAGGACAGGGAGCAATCTGAAACCACTATGATAGATTTTTTTTTACTGATGCTTAGAAAGGATTAGGCTTGATGGTCTTATTAACACATCGTGAACCTCTAATAGGTTTCCAATAGTCTGCTGGCGCCACCTTCTGGTTAGACAGATTTGGCGCAGTCAATAATTTGCAGGAAGATGTGCCAGTGTTTGTAAAATCGAGATGTGTTTTATTACTGCTATCAAAGTGTGAATCAGAAGTGTCAGGATATAATGGGATAAAATCATAAAATGTTAAGAAAACAAGGCAGAATGTGACAAAACGTCGTTGTTTATTGCTGTGTGTCCCTCACGGCTTGAACATGACTGCTTTGGATACGAACAGAACAGCTTAACCAACACAGATGAACACATCCTTGTTACAGTATGTCCAGTGTGAGTTGGTTGGATCCTCCAGACTGCCCCCTGCTGGCCAAGGCAGGAACAGCTACTAGAGAGGTCAGTCATGACAATCAGCTGACACCACCTTTCTGCGCAAATATAATCCTAAATGTTATTTCCATATATACAGTACAGTACATCAGGACTGACTAGTGGCCTCTTTAAAGCATGAGCGTTTGAAGGGCTTAAGGACGTGGTTAAATTATTATTAAATCAGTTCAATTCTGATTAGGTCATTACATTTGACTTTGAATGACAACCTGCAGACACACCAGCCCTTAAATTACTTCAAAATTATCTTGCATCCATATACTGTTGCTGAATATAATATATGTATTAGATGTATATCTAATATATGTTCTAATCAGATTGTGTGGCCCAGAAAATCTTCTAATTTACAAAGTGTTGAACAAGGACAATAGAATGATGTACTACAATAACCAATGAGATAATGTTACAATTCTCGTTGTAATTATGAGCATTGCTAAGACAAAAAAAAATTGCTTGTTAGTGTCTGAAGTTTATACAGCTCATATAATTGCTGTTCTCATTTGTAAGATTTATTTATACATTATCATTATTGAACAATTATACAGACAGGGACAGAATGTGTTTGATGTCAGAAGCAAGTTGAAAATTACTGTATGAATATGAATATGAAATTTGATATTTGTCACAGATAAAAAACAGAAGAAATTGGAATATTATCCATATAATTATTGTAGAAAAGTTAGAAATTGTATCTTATGAGTTTAACCACATTAACACAATGTGTTGCTGTCTCCATCTGCCATAGGTGATATTGATTATGGAAGATTTTCTGTATTGTTTTTCTTTTCAACCAGCTTCCTTGAGACTGGAATGGGGAACAGCATTAAAAACAACACCTGTAGAAGCCTTCATTGTTGAAATTGGCTAACCACCAAAGTAAGTTAAAAAAAGAGTTTATACAGGTGCATGCTATGTTCAGATCTAGTAATGTGTATACAGCAAGAAGCAACTTGATGCTGATTTAGTCTTTGAACACAATGGTTTTTAATTGGTTAGCTTAAAGGTCATTCCAGTGTGTATTTGTGAACTGGAGCTCGCTGATGCTTGGTCAATAGTTCTGGAGTCTGGGGATAAACTACACAACAGCCGGTTTTGAGCCCAGCTACAAAGGGATTCCAAAACTGCACCAAAGCAGACTTCCTACACACTGTGCTCATTAGCCTGCTGGATGGAACGCAGGCATGGCAGTTCTGATCCAGAAGAGAAGATCCACCGACCCGAAAGAAGACGTCGCCCTGGTGATGTCGCCTTCCACGTGCTCTGCGATATGGGTGCTGTGCATTCGCAAGGCTGCGGAAAACAGCGTGAACCCTGTGGGCGATCAGTAGAAACTTGGTGCTACATACTGTATGTTTAGCAATGTATTCTTTCTTAGACCTTGGTGACACTGGAAATTGTGTGCTATTTTGCTATTTTGCTATTAATTACTTTTAAATATACAGGTATACAGTATATATACACAGACATATAAAAAAACAATTCTTCCCTGTTGTTCATTAAAGTATTACCAACGCCTTTGGCATGTACAGTCTGTTTTGAGACACTGGCGTGTTGAGAAATAAATAAATCCTATACAGGGAGATTTAATTCAGCCTTTAAAGCTCTTGTTTATTTTGGAATCCAGCATTTTTCAGACACAGTAAATGTCACCTTTCTGGCAGTGATACTACTGAATCATGGCCAGCATGTATTACAAGGAAGTGGAGTTCTGACAGACTGTTGCCTTTTTTATTATTCTGTCACGTCAACCGTGATTTCTAAGTATCAGTGCTAAAACTAAACGAGTGTTGGCTTAAAATATTTTGACAATTAAAATAAAAACATACCATTGTTCCATGCTATATTTACCAAGTCTGTCAATGTAGCCTGCGATGCCTGGAGATCTGGGAGAAATGTCCTCAAATGATTCTAGCCCGTCCTCTGGACAGAAAGTTCACAATACTTTCTCAGGGCAGGCCAGGAACAGAACAATTGGAGTTTTCATCTTTGACCTTTCAGTAGTGAAGGTTAGACTATGTACATGTTTCCCCACTGTTGCTTCAGACTACACTTTAAACCACATTCGTTCCAACTGGGCGTTCTCAGCATGCAGCCCGTTCAGATACTGTAGATCCTTGTCTGGGCATTCCTGAAGCGGCACCTTAATTATTTATACCAACTGGTTGACTGAGAAGGCAGTTGAGAATCCAGCTGTAGACCACAGCAATGCTTTGAAACACCATGACATTACTAAGAAGCAGCAAGGACTTTTAAAACCGTTTTTCTTTGTCTTTCCAGCTGTTAGTTATCCAAGATGATTCCAGGAAATGTAACGTTTTGGCTTTGTTTCTTAAGATTTAAGCTAAAGCACTTTTTTTTGCAAAACACAAGGCCTCATTTGTTTTGATGGAGTACAGAAATGTGCACCATCTGGCACAGACAGTAGTTTTCAGTTTCTTGCCTTTACCTCAGGAGACCTTTGCTAAATAAAATCCAGCTAAGAGGAAAACGATAAATATGTTGTGCCTGTAGTAGATGCCTGAGGCACCGCATTGAGGCAGGCCCTATCCAAACTTCTATATTCCCAGGCCACATAAACTATTGGTAACCAAAAAAATCTGGCAGCTGCTTTGACTTTTTGAAAGCAAGGGGAAGATTGCTGTGACTTTTCACTGAAGAGGGCGCCAGAGTTTTTTTTTGCATTCTTTGTATAGTATGTAGTGTTTCCAAAATGTGGTTATGTATGCAATGCACTGTACTTACAGGCTATATATAGACAGGCTGATTATACATACTGTATATACCATCATTCTCAACAGCCTTGATCTGTTCACTGCTGTGTGAAAAAAGTTAGTGAATGGGAAAGGAAGTTGGGACAGTACAGGAAGGGCAAAGAGACGAAAACACTAAGGACTCGAAGCAGGGAGAATAAGTAATGAATGTTAGACAGAGGAAACACTTAACTGGATCCCAAGAGAGGACATTAAACCAACAGAGAGATTTCGTGGGAGGCAGGATGATGAAGTTGCAGAGTTGTTGGGAGCCACTGTTTACAGGGATTTCGGACTCTAAAGCCTAAATTACCCTCAACTAAGTTCACACCACTTAATAATTGTTTAATTTTTCTCTGTCTCCTCTCATGGGCAGAATTCGGCCCTAGAACCCTTTCCTTGGAAATCGTCTCCCAGATGTCCATCTTTTTAGATCCCCTTCTCATTCCCTATACCCATTCTCATATCCCTTTTCCTCATAAACCCGCACCCCGCCTCTTTCCCGAAATACGCCTGAAGAAGACGCCACAGCTGGAACATTGTACTTTTTCTTCTGTCTGCTCTTTTCTCAGTGTGGAATTAATCCGTTTGCACAGTAAGGGAGACACCAGTGACAATGACATTTACTTAGCCTTGGAAAGAAATGGCAAGTTATCGATCCTGCTGCAAAACCGGTGCATTGCAGATAATAAATAAATAGCGGAATAAATTATATTTGCATCATTGCATCAAAAAATCACTTTCTGTTGAATAATATAATAATATTCAACTTTCTCATTGTAGCTGAGGTATGTGGAATGCTCTGCGCCATCATTGCTTGACGTGCTTCTCTGAACTTGGAACTCATGTGACTTCATCTGTACTGTGCCGCACATTCCTGGCTTCACCAGAGGCACGGAGCTGTGGCAGGGCCACAGCCTCACAGGTGTGAACCAGGACGCTTGTATCTTCTCTCCTGGCGCTCTGGTTTCCATACAAAGGCACGGTGCCTGGTTAAATAACACAAACTAACACAAAGTAAATGTGATCAGCAAGATACAATGGGACCTCAGCATGTTATGAAAATCCGCCTATCAGCACAATGTAAACCAACTTAAAAGTTAATTTCGTGTTGTTGCTGTTGTTTTTAAAAGGCTGGACGAGATCAATTTGAATCTACAAAACCAAATGAACAAGATGTGCTGAATAGCCTCCTTTTGCTTGAGAACCTTTTTTGTTCTTCTTCTTATTATTTTTATCGTGCTCTGAATTCTCAGTGTGAAGGCTGTGTGTGAGTACTGTAGGATACTCATTCAGGATTCAGCACAGCAGGTGCATCTTTCAGGCCAGGCTCCAGGTGCCTGTGACTCTGGGAACAAGCGACCTTTTGGAATGGATTTCTTGCTTTGCATTTTCTGAATGCTGGAAATTCACAAGAATCAGGGCCTACATGTGTGATCTTACAGGCTGCTAAAACAAAGGGAATTTCTGTTGAAAGTGACTTCTAGTGCTGAAAAAGTGAATAGGTTGTACAATATATTTTGATCCTCCGCATTTTTCGTGGTTGAAAGCCAAAAATAAACAAGACCTAACTAACACTGCTGGTTGTCTCCTTCTCTCTACTGCTACAGGAAAGGAGTAAGTTCTGCTCAGTAGGAGTTGACCATTTCAACA
The DNA here is from genome assembly GCF_040954835.1 of Lepisosteus oculatus. NCBI lineage: Eukaryota > Metazoa > Chordata > Actinopteri > Semionotiformes > Lepisosteidae > Lepisosteus > Lepisosteus oculatus. Next base: position 2,345,613 of record NC_090705.1, on the reverse strand, counting down.
CTCAAAACTTCTTCTTTAGAAGGGCCTATACTTAACTGGTTCTGTTATTTACCCCTCTGCTTCCACTGTATCCAGTACCCCCATCTACTGTCTCCTCTCACTGTGTATTCTCATCGTGCAGATCTTGTGTATTTTTTTTGTTGTTGTTGTCGTTCTGTGAAGCGCTGTTAGAAGCCACCTTTAAAGGCACTATATAACACAAAGTGTATTATTATTAACACTGGCTTCCATAGAAAGAACAATAACTTCAGATTCCAAAAATAAAACACTGCAAATAAAGAATACAGTCACCTGACTTTTGGAGACATACTTAACTTAGAGTGTAAGCAGCATAAACAGTTACAATCTCTGGTGCTTTCCTTTTGTGTGTAAACATGTCATTTCCAAGCCATTCCAATATATATCCACAATACAATATATTCAGTATTACCAGTAGTGTTTCACAATATGCAAAAGCAAAGTTTTTTCACATATCATTTTAATTTACAGACATACTGTAGGTTCATTTCATCCACTGTGCCCAAACTGGTATTTTTGTTTGAAACAGAGCCCAGACTAAGCTTATCAGCTGTTCTGTTGCCATGAGACTCAATGTGACTGACGCCACGTGTGTATTTTAGAAACTAGTGAGCTTTGTATCTGTTATAGCTCACAAAACACAACACAGACATTTTCAGACGGCTCATATTTGGAACAGACTAGCAGGACAATTTAATAAAAACATTATGTTGACAAAATTGATAAAATCTTCCAATTGTCAAAAAAAACGACTTCAAAAGATTTATGACATTGATTTAACAGCCTACAAACCACTAAATACACCCAACAAGCTGAAAGGTCATTGCTGGTTAAAAACACTTGTTGCATAGTCTTTAAATCTAAAATATCACCCATGAGTCTGGGAAAAACTCTGGGGGTGGTACAGTGCATTTTGATGTGTTTGACAGCGCTTCTATGATGAGGTAAGAAAACATTTATAATAAAGAAAATAATGTGCAATTGGAACACGTTTTGTTATCAGCCACAAGTCAAAAACTATATAAAATGAAAGAGAACAGTAGACATAAGACAGACTCTGATACTTCTAGGCTAAACAGGGGATTGTCAGATCACTGAACTGGCCTTGTCGGTGGTGAGCCAGCTAGTTTTGGCAGGCTGAAACTGAAAACAAAGCTGTTAATTGCTTCCATTTGTCAGACCTGAGCCATCCCTTGAACTGCAGCATTTGCTCTTAAGCGTCTCTTAACCTCTCCTGCTTTTTGGAGTAATTATCAGCAGAGAGGTATGGTAGGTGGGCCCTGCACTCACACTGCACACCAATGGCACCGCTGTTAAGCTGCAATTGCAGTAAAAGGTGAGAGCAGTGCTCACCCATCAAGTGAGCTGTGTGCTCTTTGTCAGGGACAGCCGAGGATGCCACACTGGCGAAAGAGTGCAGGGGGAACTGTGATGTAATGAGCTCCGTCCTTCCTGTCTGGTGGCCACGGCGGCACAGGTGTTGCCTCATGAAGTTGACACTAATCCTCTCTCGACCCGATTCTCTGCAGGATTCTTGGGTAGCCCCAGCAGACAGAAAATCCATCCTTATGATGTCTAGTCAGTCACGTAACCTCCTCTGCTTTTCAGGCTTGCTCGATCAGTTCTGGAGCTGTTCAGGCTGCATGAGCCGAGGCTCAATACAACTTAAAAGCAATTTCACTGGCCAACAAGTGAAGTTTAAGAAACAAGCCGAGGATTAAAGCCACAGCTGGAAGAGACAGCAAAGAAGTCAGCCGTTCAAAAAGACCAATGAGTCCACACTTCTTTCAGCCCTTCAGCTATGAGGCTGAAAAACCTGTTTGTTTTTGGATGATGGCTGGTTTGTTTGTTTTTCCAATATTGTGCTTCACCAGAAAAAACAACAACAAAAGGCCGTAAAACCCTGAAACCGTCAAAGGGATACATAAAAGATATTCCTCTTTGCGCGCGGACACATTTGTCTATATGAAATTTGAACTTTTTGGGGAGGATATGACGCAGCTATCGAATCTGCAGGAAGTTGGAGGCTTTGGAAATGTGCAGCTTTTGTGCAGCTGTTGGACTTCTTTAAGGTGATTAATCTATTAATCTGATCATTATTAAAGGTGTCAGTCATCCAGGTGCTGCTGTTTCTGTATTGCTTCCTACAGTTAAGCTTTGCATATACAGTCACTGAATTTTTTATCCTGCCATTTGAATTGCTTTTTTGGAATGCATGTTTGATGAGTTATTAATCCTCTTAATCAAAGGCTTTCCCCACAGGCGACTTTGTCTGTTCAGTGTCACACACATTATCTTATTATTCCTTATTAACTACCGTTTTGACTGCATCCGCATATGACTGTGTATCACTTGTGTAACATACAGTCCATACAGTAATCCTGAACTGGATAATTATTGCTAGGATATAGGTAATAGAAAGCAGAAGAGATGTGTGAGGTATTTTTTCATAAACGTATTGAGCTGCAGACTGAAATATTACAATCCTTCATCTGAAATGAATTCATTCACTACAACATCAGTCATCACTACCCAGAACGAATGAGGGCTCAATACAACTTAAAAGCAATTTCACTGGCCAACAAGTGAAGTTTAAGAAACAAGGTCAGCTGCATCTATTCTGTCGGTGAGCAACCTTGTTTCACAGGCTGCCGATAACTAAGGTCCTCTACAGCATGAAAGGGTCACAACCCCACATGAACCAACGACACGTCTCCTCCTTCACATGACCTGGGGAGATGGCAGATGAAGACGGCTTGATGTCGAGATCTGATAAGCAGCACGTTGTTGCAGAAGGGGGTTGGTGGGTGCCTGTCAGCCCCCTGGCGAAAGAGTGCAGGGGGAACTGTGATGTAATGAGCTCAGTCCTTCCTGTCTGGTGGCCACGGCGGCACAGGTGTTGCCTCATGAAGTTGACACTAATCCTCTCTCGACCCGATTCTCTGCAGGATTCTTGGGTAGCCCCAGCAGACAGAAAATCCATCCTTATGATGTCTAGTCAATCACGTAACCTCCTCTGCTTTTCAGGCTTGCTCGATCAGTTCTGGAGCTGTTCAGGCTGCATGAATGACACTGTAATCCTGACATCAGCTTTGCTGTATGGGGTGAAAGATGAAACTTAAATGCAGTGCACTGTTTTTTGTACTTGACGTTCACTCAGAGGCACCACAAACCCAACAACTGCTGTTTGTTCCAATTTCTGGTGTTTTCATCGGCTCTCAGTGTATTCAAATGGAATATTTAGAAAAAAAGTATTTTGGTAAATATGTTCACTTCAGACTCATCTTCATCTATCTTTCTTTACATTACAACCTACAGTAGGTCACCTCCACTGAAATATTTACTGACTGTGAATACTCTTGAAAATGAATTAGCCTATCAACAGAGTAAGATTCAGCAATAGAGTAACTACTGTATATGCTATCACAATAGAAAATAATTTGAAATGTTTTGATTTCTGAAGTATCCCCTATATGTTGAATACCTGAAAGTATAATGTAAAAGTCCAAATTTAATGACATGATTTATTTGGCAGCAGTTGCCCTGTATACAATGTTTTACAAAAATCTCTAGTTCTTCACTTCTTGTATACAAAGAAATATTACTTCACACTTGTTACAGAGGCACCTCTGTTTGTGTTTGTTTTTGTGAAAACAGCAAAAAAAAGTATTTTAATACGTGTATAATTCTTATTCTTGCATTGTCTAAATTTGGATGTTTTATACAGCAGTCATTCAGCCAGTCATTTTACTGAAAAACCTTAAACCAAGCCTTACAACATCATACACGTGATTATTCAATCAAATGGCATGTGTTAAAATGAACAAAACATTCATTAGTACTTGATACTTCCTCAATGAGCTGCATGTAGCTCCTTACTATACTAGACAAGGAATCAAGCAGCGTGTTAACTGCAGTCTAGCCCAGCTGTGTGTCTCTCTTTCCCTCAGGATGGTGACATTATTTGTATGATGTGAGTGTGTGTGTGTGTGGGTTAGACACAGGTGCAGATTACACAGTTCCCATATTTATGGTCTGGGGTGCGAGTTTGGAATTTGATACACCAGTAGAAAAATTGGGTTCCCTTTTTCACATCCAAGCTGTTCTTGTTCCAGCGGTGTGGAGGGTTATAAGAATGTTGCCAAGCGATTTGGCCTGTGCAGCTCGTTAGTAGTAATTAGTGGCTACTGAGGATCTCGTTCAGCATCGCACGGCTAGGGAGTTTGATCCCACGACCAGGGCCCATGTAGTTTCTTTGATCTAAAACTCTTTGAGATTTTTTTTTATTAAGCAAGCAAAGTGTATGAATGAAACGAACCCTTAGAGACCAGTAGTTCACCTTTCCTATAGCCGAGAAAGACCTTCGCTGCCTGGACACCCAAGCAATATCTGTGGTAACTTTAAATAAGCACAAGAAAATAAACTTCAACACTCTGTACTTAATGAACCTAATGAAACAGTTAGCAACAGCTGGCATCTTTAGGCTTCATGCGATGTTTCCATTTTAGATCCTACAATTAAAAACAACAAACCAGTACTTGTTGTCCTAACCATGCTAAGAAAAAAACAGACACAATGCTACTTTCTTTAATATCTTAAGATCTTTAATAGACTATATTACACTAGATAAGATTACAGCTTCATAAAAATGAAACAAGCTTTGGAACTGTTATTATGTCTCTTCATCTGCACATAGATTAAGGTCACATATGTGCATACTCACTTCATTAGGAAGAGCCAGACAATTGGCAGATCCAGCTCCGAGGTCAAACAACATTAAACAGCTACAGTATAACACTATCCACATCCACAACAGGAATCCAAAGCCTGAATATGAAAACTATAAACCACACTTGAGAACCCCTTGACAGCTCAAGAGTTCTCTTCCCCATCCTCTTCTACCGTGAAGGTTCTGACGAAAATAATTAATAATGTGTAAAACTCCGGACAAGGCTGTAACCACAAAAGCCAGAAGTGCAAGATATTCTTCTACTCCTGGGGGAGAGAATGAATAACTATTTACTTTTCCAGTTTAACCTTCCATGTTTCTGTAACGAACAGTTCTTTCCGGACCCTATGCGGACGACACAATCCGAAGAAGTGGGGGAACACTGGGGAAACGTCATGCAGGAATACGGGGCTGAAGACAAGGGGGCGTGTCCAAGGTGCATGGTGCACGGGGGAGGTGTGGCCGAGGCAAACAATCCAAAAGAGTAATCCATAGAGGGAATCCAAACAAATGGGTAAGTCCAAAACCAGGAGATCCATCAACACAAGGAATTAAAACCAGAGGCTGGGTCGGAACCGTCGGACAGGGAACAGGAACGGGAACCGAGATTAAAGCCTTAACGGAACCAGGCGCTTCCAGGTCCCGGACTCGCACGATACGGAAATCAGATGCAGAGCCCGGATGAGCGTCAGCGCCTGGCTTTTAAGGTGGGCTGGGAATAGGAAACAGGTGCACAGAATAGAGGCTCAAGTGAAAGGGCTGGAGCACCCTTAAGAAGGGGGGGGGGACTATAATCGTGACAGTTTCTTTGGTAAGGATTCCAAGCCGGTGGAAAACCAGATGGTTACCCTGCTCCATGATCTCCATGTCCGCAACGTGCTTGATGGTGAGTCGGGGGCTGTGCCGATAGAGTCAGACAGACTTTCTCCACCTTGCCTTCTGTCCTCTCAGAAGCTCCACGGTGCTTTTCCCGTCTGCTGCTTCAGAGGTGCTGCAGTGTCTCGGAAGCTTCATTTCACCCAAGCCTGTAACTGCCTAATCGAGTGGATTAGTGGACTAATTAGATGTCTTGCCCTAGATTTTCAGTTGCTGGAGAATTAGACTTATAAGACCTGTGAACTTTCTGCCCTCCAGGACAGAAGCTGCGCACCTCTGTGCCTCTGTAATACAGAATGAAGAGTACTGTCGCAAAATATGGTCAAAACTATTGACACGTCTTAAAAGCACACACATCGGAAAAAGAAAGGTCGCGTGTCTTTGTATACAGTATGTATTCCAAGCCACTTGTTTGCATTTGTGTACTGTACTTCACTCTTGTGTTTCTTCCATTGGCCCTTCAGGCTAGACAGCATGTTTAAGTCTGAGTGTTTGAAGAAGAGGCATTTTGAGTTCTATCTGTTTAGGATTAAAAGGAGCATCAAAAGACAGCTTGCAACAGTTAACCTCTTATTTTGTGATTAAGTTGTATGCACTAAAAGAAAGCTTAAGCTCTTCCTTCAGGCATGAGATTTACTGTCACCCAGTTTTATTTCCTCTGCAGGGCTGAGAACCGTCCACTTACTGAGTGGAAACTCGACGTAAGCACCACTTTCGCAAGGGCACACACGGACTCAGACACAGCCTGCCACCTTTGAGAACACACAAATGCTTAGGCTTCTCGAACTTTGTGAAAAATGGCCTCGATATTACAACTCTGTCTAGCTTGTGGTGACACCTCGCAGGATCTTGTGTAGACAGCTGAGAATCATTTCCTGCTTTGCATGTAATCCATACGGCCTCTCCCGCTCGGCTGAAGCGCTGCGGCTGTGTGAGACGGCCATTTAGACAGCACTGGGGGACTGCTGGCCCGATTCCTTGCTGGCCCCCTCCCCATCCCTCAGCCCCCATCGCGCTTAACCACATGACAGCCCAGCCTGAAGAGCTGCCAATCAGGATGCCAGGTCTTCAAAGACACCCATCAGATGGGCACACAAGGGCCTCTTTGTGCAGCAGCTGGAGCAAGAAGCCAGTGGCTCTCATGCAGACAGGGAACGTGAGCCTGTCTTTCCCATAAGACCTCAAATAACTGGGCTAACTTGTGCTTATTAACTGTGAAAGAATGCACTGCTCTTAATGAAACAGACACAGGGTTTTTCTGCCTTTTTTTGGCTCAGCAAATTATAGCTGCATTCTGTACGTGCGTACATTGTGGCCATTATCATAGCCATCTTTATGAACGCATTTTGCTACTGTATGTACTGTAGCCTATAGTGATGCAAGTATTTCTGTCAGTGTAGTAAAGTTCTGGGCTCTGTACTATTTGCAGATGCCAGCCTTTTATTTTCCCAGACCTGGATGTGTGAGCTCTGCTTACTGGAATGGAAACATACACTGGTGCAATGCACTATCGTAAATACAAGTTATAGTACATATAACACCTTGGAACTTTTTAAAATTGAGGCATGTGGCATATTTAAAAGATTTGTGGTCTGTCATTTTTGTTCTCCTTTGAAAATCAGGAACACACCAAAAGGATTTAGATGTACTGCAATATTACATCAGTCTGGCCTATTACATCAGATAATACACAGTATATACCATGTTCTCATTTGCGCAGAGTACAGTGTCTGAGGAAAACACCTCATCAGTGGTGATGCTATTTATAGTTGGAGTTGTAGTAATTTACCTGTGGAACCATTATTAAATAGTACAATTCCCTAATTTATAAAAATGTAATTTAATGGCTATTCATCATTTTAATCTAAAGTCTGTGAGAAGCTTATAAAAGTAAAAAATCAAAGGTATTTTGCAACAGTAATGATACTATATATTTATGACTCACCAGAATTCCATTGTTCATAGCTTTTTGTTCTGAGTAAGACAGCTTATGTAAGGTGACACTTGTTTATTTAAAGGAAGAAGCTGCGGGGTATTAGTTGAGTTTAAACCTGTTGGAGCCCGGATTGCAGTCTCATGGAATGATACGCTCAGTTTGCTTTTCTCTCTTGACTAATGAATGTCGAGTTCTATTTTTTTTCAGGAATTCCGTATGCAAACCTAAAGCAGAGTCAGAAAATAACATGACCAAAATCATACCTGCTCCTATGTATCCATGTTTCATAAATAAGCTATTGATATCCAGCCTTTAAGATGATTTAGATGGTCTGATAGATTCATCTTTAGGCTCCTAAACTGGTTTACTGTCTGCAACGCTACAGTAATACTGTCAATGGGCCAAACTGCAGAACAGAGGGTGTACAGAATACCTCAATGACCAAAGCAGTTAACGGGAAACTCTTTGCTTGCTAAAACTATTACTGGAGACAAAAGTGTTTGACTTTGTTGCACAAAATGTCTTATTTAGCAAACGAGGCAAGTATCTTAGGCAGCAAAATTAGACATAAATAAGATCATGTCACAGTCTCTCAATAACTGTTGTATGAACTGTACAGTATTATTATTAGGAACAAGTAATAGGTTTATTCCATGCTGAAAAGAAGAAGAAAGAAAACACAATGTTTCAACTGTGGAGCCTTCTTCAGGTGTGAGAAAGACAGGGCAGTAAGCAAAGGTAACGTAGTATGGAATAAAGCTATTACTTGTTCCTCTGCAGCCTACGCATGCTGACACAGCTCCCCACCTGAATTATTATTATTATCTCACCCCCCCACCGCCACACAAGAATCAGAGTTAAAGATAATAATGGTAATTCCTTATATTCTGTTAGTGTTCAGCGTCTGTTCTGTTTCTTATCAATTACAACTCAACAACATTTAAACTTTCTGCTTTCTATTATCTTTGATGCATAATTACCCCCCTTGACAATGAATGTCATAGCTGGCCTAAAGGTTTAACTCCTAAATCATAAAGATATACAATGAAAATGCCTTTGCCCCCCTTTTTAATTTGACAACACAAGAAGCCGTATGCAAACGTTCTAAAGATATTGATTTTTTTTAAAGAAGGTCCTTATTTGCACCAAGAAAAATCGAGAAGGATTTCTTCTGATTTGGAACTGTGCTGCTTTCCCTCAAATGAATTAGTACAGAGGACGTTGGAGCACATGTGGTCAGACACAGAGAAGGGATCAATACATATTAATCCATCCTTCATAAGCCAATTACTGGTTACGAGGGTCACAACGAGTCAGAGACTGACACACAGGACGACCACTCAGGATCAGAGAGACAGAGGACGATCTTGAAGAGATATGTGCAAGCCAGTGGAGGAGGTGAAAGAAACTCAGCACGGATCTATGAGTCCAAATTCCACAGAGACAGGCAGATTGTTTATCTCAAGCAAGTTATGTTTGCACACAGTTATGCAACAGAGTGTTTTTGTACTGATATAATACAAAAATACTTTATTGAAATGTCTGAGAAATTTGTTTTAGGCACGGACAGAGACTTACGAAAAACATACAAACATTATATAAAAAATAAATCTAGCATTACAGAAGATACATTCGCCCACACACATTCATTACACAGCAGTCCTACAGGAATCCACACAGAGCAATTCAGTGCTGTACTGTACGTTGCTGAGGAGTATAACAGCAGAGTCCCACCTGGGATTCCAGTCAAGAACTTTAACCACCGGTCCTCACCGCCACACTACAAACAGAGGAGTAACCAGCCAGATATCTATTGAAACCTAGTGCTTAATTACAATTAAAACTTTATTAAAACTTAAAAGTTATACTTAATTAAAATATTACACTACGCCATGCATTATACTGACTTTTGCCTCACTAATGCGCTGTGATGTCTCTTTTTGTTTATGCAGGGATAGCTGTGGTCGGGGTAAATACAGATGTTTCCATTCAGTTCCCTTGAAGTCCTTCTCTTGGCTGACATGTTCAAGTAATCAGGGGACTGGCTTGAAGGAGACATCTGGAAACATCTGGAATCTCCCAGCTCGTGCCGGGACAGTGCCACTCTCGCTGTGAGCAGCTGAATTGTACCATCACTGGGGCATGCCACACCTGCAAAGAGGAACTTCAAGGATTTCAAGAATAAGCAACAGCGGACATAATTTAAATCAGACAAGAGAACTGAAAAATGACTAATAGTTTAGATCAAATATTTTAGAAAACCTTTTTTAAAAAGTCTTTCTTGCTTCTGAGATATAAAAAGATTTATGGTTTATTTAAATACTATATACAGTATAAATAATCACATGAAGGAAATTCACATTTTGAGACTGAAGCAGTCTTTTTCACGTTTTCCTCAATTTTAGTTCAGTATTATATTTTGCCACCTGTAAGGTTTATTTCCACTGATTAACTTCCTTTAACTAATTCAATTTAATTTAATCCAGTTTACTCTTAGCCCAATGTCTCACTGGACTTGGCTTTAAAGGATGACATTATTTAAAATGGACAGAAATATAAAATTGGCAAACATCTTGCTTGTGGTTTTATATACTGCACTACTGGAGAATCTCACTTATTTTTAATAGTGGTTTTAATACCTAGTGGTTAATAATAATAGGAGTAGTTTCAGCTAAGATCTACTGTAACTAATGCAAACTGTTGTAAATAGATGGGCAAAATTAATGAAGTTAGGGATAAAATAATTTTTTGTAACTGTTCAATATTTCTAGCTATGAATGGTTTCCATTACCAAAATGTGAGGTTCTACCACAGGTATGTTGTCTCTAAAATCTGTTGAATTACTTTATCAATGAGCTTGTTTTACCTGGATATACTGTAAATGTTTCATAAAGGATGTTTGAAAAATGTAACTTCTCGATACACGCAGTGCTGGGGGGACATGGGTTTTGTCCTGCTCAGATCTGCTGTCTGAAGCAAGGCGTCGTGTGGCTTGAAAGACAGAATATCTACAGTATGAGTGCCTGCACAGGGAGGCACTCACCACAGCTGCACACAAAAACTCCACATCTGCCATATTTCGAGCTCATTGTTCTCCTAATTAAAACCTACATTTATCATCTAATTCATCATTCAGAAAAGACCAAATACATCCAAAAGCTATAAGTGGCAAGTAAGTGTCCTAAGCTGTATTTGTTTATAAAACTTTAGGAAAAGTTCTATCCAATTAATGTCCATCAAACACACACACAATTTTGGTCTATAGTCTGTTTATATCTGAATTACTCACAGGCTGTGCTGCCTAAGTGAGTCAGTAAATATAAATGATAAAAGAACAGGGACACAGGGATTTTTTTCTCTGGTCCAACATTTGCTCAACATTTTCTGACGTTATATGAACTCCAATTCATTTTCAAAACAATGGTTTTTCAATATGCCAAATAATTGTCTCAAGAAAAACAGGAAGAAATTGTTCTCTTAAGCATTTGAGATTCTGAGATTCAGCCTAGTAGCTGTAATAACAGACAAGAAACTCTTTAGTTTTTTAGTATCTGATGTACAAATGTTAAACTGGATAACATAGTAGCATTTCATGAATATACAGTATGTATTGAATATACATTGTCTACACAAATTGCGTGTAACATTTGGTAATATTAATATTTAATATTATGAAGATATTTTGTATCTAAACAGATTTTCCCTAAGTTTCCATAATGTAATATGATGTAACTTAACATTATGTAAAACATTGCTATGCTAAATATTTTTTTTAAGACCCTCAAATGGTATTAAAGGAAACACAAATATACAGTATGAAGTTTTGGCTTTTAAAAAAAAAACTTAAGAAATGCTTTAGCAGAATAGCATGACATCACACATCTCATATTTCAATATTAAACAGGTCTTGCGGTACAGCAAGTTTTAGTTCGTCACTAAGAAGCCTACAGGACAGCTTCATTTTATATCTCTCTCACAAGAAGGCTTGCCTAACATAGTGGCTTTGAACAAGAATCAGCACATAGGAACGATAGCAAAATAGCCCCCAGTGACAGCAGGCTTGCTTTTGAAATAAAGGATAACTCTGTTTTACACTTGTAACAGTGCCATTTCTGGGCTTATAATAAGATTGAAAATCGTCCAATTTATTCCCTGCGCATAAAACATGGACTTTTAACAACAGCCAACCAGAAGACTTAAAAGCCTCAAAGGAACACACACAGACAATGTTTATAATGGCTTCTCGGCACAATTGTGTTGTCCATGTGGAGGCATTCATCTCTTGATTGTCGGCTACTATTTGAGCGCTAAGGTAGCAAGGTACTTTAAAGTATATGGATTATACATATGGTATTCTATAGTGTCAGAAAAACAAAATCAGCTGACATCCTTTTGATATTGTAGTGATTTCTTCAAATGTTCCTTCTAGTTTCGTGTTGATATTCAAAGTGGAAACAGGGCATTTAGAAATCAATGCAAAATGATGCAATCAAAATGCAAAAAAAAAAACAAATACAACCCTAAGAAAAAGGTAGATTATTGTTTTTACATTTTATAAAGTATCTCATCGAAACTTTAAGATCTTCATTGAGTAAGAAGGCTTTCTCATTTTTTCTTAAGGTTGTGGTTTTATGCAGTTAAACTGTTTTCAGGGTGATCAACAGGTTCATAATGGTGAGTTTTGTAAGAAATATTTGTTTCACCACTTGCAAATAAGATTTTAATTTTTCCAACACACTACTGAATTTTTGAACATGTTAAAGTTTTAATATAATTTTCAAACTGATTTCTCCATTGCCAAGTGCTGAACAAATCAGAAACAGAGTGAAAGTAACATTAACAATAGGAATATAGGTAGTGATTTGTTCAGGTTGTGATTAATCTGGATGGCTGTTATACAGTACATTTCAGTTCCAAGTGTGGAATTCTTTCCATGCGGTGCAAGTATCCCTGGACACAATGTGTCTTTTTGTATTCAAGGTGGAAAACCTTACCTTTCAGGGTGCAGTGCTAGCCAAGGTCTGCTACAGTCTAGACAGCCAATAAATGTAGTCTACTATTCCATATCAGATTAGATGTTTTCAATCAGCCTAAGCCAGAATATTTTAGAGCAAACCTAATGCACTTATTTAAAAGCATTTTAAGCCTTTTTAAAACGGAGTGCCTTTAAAAAAGTACAGCACAGCAGAAATGTTTATTCATTGGTACTGGACACTGAGTTCAAACCAAAACATTGTAGCTTTCCCGTGCTCCCATTTACAGAGGTTTAAGGTTTGGTCTTAACTTTTCATCTACTGCTCCATCGTTTTGAATTTCCTGCCTAAAGAAAGCCATACACTATCAGGACAAACCGTTCCTGCATTTTAATAAATTTTCTAGAAACCTACTGTAAATCAAGTGTGTTTGGATTCACATAGACGTCAGCTAAGAGCCCAAAGAAAGTGCTTCCCTAGGCCTGAGTACGTGAATTTGTTGTTAGTCAGAAAGACCCTCTTTCAAAACCTTATGCTTAAATCCACAGCCTGCTGGGGGTTGGGGTTTTTATTTTTTTACAAGGATGTGTGATTTACTTCAGGTCACTCTGAGTAATGTGGTTTCCCGGTGATGCCTCTCAGGGAACATAATAGAGGAGTAGGTGTTTCCATAGAGCTCTCCCAAATCTGGCTGTTATTATCCAAGCTGAACGCACTCTAAGATTGGAGAAGGCTTTAAAACACTTCGTGGGATTGCTGTGAGTCTGTAGTTTATTAAACTTTGAGAATGTGAATGGAACTTTCTATTAAGTAGTTCTTTTTGAACAGAATAATCATTCTGTGAAATTTTTAAAAGGGCATTTTATTTTTTTTAAATAAATGTATTTGATTAAAACTTGCACTGCTTTCCAAAATATATAAACCACAAAAGTAAAACTCTAACCCATCAGAATCTCTTAGTTGCATAAAAATACTGTGATTACAAATTCTTTTTGAAATCATTATTCAAAGATAATCACGGGGGTGGGGAGCAATTTAAATATACAATTGCACGTGCATAGATATATTCCAGAACAGTAATCCTATGATCCGTAGTAATATTATCCATTAATATTGTACAGTACATTCATTATGTCAGGCGTGTTTGTAGAGGAACCCTGCAAAGCCTTTGTCTTTTGGGCTGCTCAGGGAAAGTGAAATTGAGAACAATCACAGTCTTCAGTCTGACAGGCTTGAATCCACAGCAAGCGGTGACTTGTTCCCATGATGTGTCTGAGAGGTATCGGTTCTGCTATATAAGGAAAGGGGTTTGCATCGCAGAGAAAGGGAATGTTTAATAAAGACCCATAAAAATGTCTGCTACAGTCTTGCCTTTTTACCACTGACTTACGAAACTGTATGGTTTTACAAAGATTGAAACAGCTCTGTTACGCTCTGTTTGAAAGCAATGGTTTTGCTATTGTACTTCTTTAGTGTTTGTGTGTTTGTACTGTATATACATATGAAAACAATAATGCAAAAGAACTGCTTTGGAAAAATGACTGTTGTGGATTATTGTTTGCTTATCTGCTGATCATCATGAAGCTTAGGCAACTTATTTGCTTTTTTGCTTTATAGAAAAGATAAAAATGCAGAATTGATTTAGGTGTGCAAAAGTAAAACAGAGGACAGAAATGATGCCTGGTAGAGTTGGAAAACAAGAGGATCCTCATACTTTCCAAATAGAAAGTTTAAAACCTAAAGTGTTCCATGACACCAAAAAAACCTTTTTAAATCCTTTTGGAGGTTTGTGACAGATGTTTGGTGGAGCCGTACAGTAGAGCCTTACTACAGATAGAAGAGTCGATATTCTTGTTTCTCTGGGGTCTAAAATATTCTTGTGTCTGTAATCTTACTAATATAACATTTTCTTTAAGACTATTTTTGTGCCCTTTTATAAATGTGAATGGGGTTTGTATTGATTGCATAACTAATTATTAGCTTTGGTTTTTATTTAAGAAATGTAGCACTTTTCTTTCAAATTCTTTTACTGAAGTTTTACAAGGCAAACAATATTTCAAGATAAACAACAAAGTTTCCAAGTTGTAAATCCCCTAGAAATTTTGCATTTTAACAAAATTTTTCTTTTAACTTTTCCTTTGATTGAAGAACCTTCTTTCCCTTTCATGTTAGGACAAATAATATTCACACTGGCTGTTGCTCTTGGAAGTACAGAAGCTTCAATATTGAAGTGAAAAACAGTTGTATTTTCTGAGAAAATAATCTAACAAAATTATACTTGTTTTCATCACACACAAAATATTCAATATCGCTTGGTTAACCAGCTGCCTAACTGTGATTTAATTAACTACTTTTTTAAATGAATGTTTTATGTTTTCTGAATGAATGCATTGTTGGTGTAAAACCTCCTTTAAAGCAAATCTCTTTCAGCTTAAATCCTTTATACTTCAGCCAGGAAACCTCAGTTGAGCAGCTCACGATCAGCTCAAGGATAATATAGTAATGTTCTCTAAGTCTGAATTGAGAAGACCACCCTTTTAAAATCAGTTGGCATTTCATCTTATTCAATCCAGACGCCTTTTAAGTAAAAGCTGGCAACAGTTTAATAAACTATGCCAGTGTTTTAGAAGTATCTGTTTCTAAAAATGTTTCTTATTAAAATCACAACCCAGTAGTATTAAATTTAGTTTTGAATTATGCAGTGGACGTTTATAAGGAGACTGACTTTAACTAAACTAGGCCTTATTAATTTTGCTCAGACCAGGAAGAAAAAAGTTTTCGGAACATTATTTTGCCAAAACGCTGAAATAAGGATTAGTTTTAAAATAATAATTCAAATTAGGTAGTTCTTTATTTTTAAACATTTATAACCCCAAATCAGATAACAGCGGTGATGAATGTTCCAAGATCGCCACTGTTTCACGTGATGATGTAACCGAAGGTTTTGTTTGCCTCTTGTCCTTGAAGAACTTGAATTGCCATGTTTCTGTCGCTTCTGACAAGAGCACGTCCAGAAGAACTGCATACCAGTGCCGCTGTTTAGAAACCGGGGTCTTCCAAATGGCTCAGCAACATGATGAACACAAGCCGGGGAGTTACTGCATACTGCAGACCGTACCCCACAGTGATACTGCAGTGGTCAGCTGTCTGTCTGTCCTTCCCAGGCTCTGTGCCTGGGAACGCTGAGCTACGCTTGAGGAGAGGGGCCTGGGAGTTGGCCCCTTCGACACCAGGGGGTGCCAAGGCAGTTGGTCCTTTTCTCTAACAGTCTGCCACAATAATCTGCTGAAATGAAGAAAGCTGCCACGTTATAAGTCAACATCACCCATTCTCCACTGATGTCAGCCATTCCGTTGGCACGCGAGCGGGGCATCCTGTTTTTGGTAACAGCGACTTTTGTTTTTCAGTGCAAAGGCCTGTACAGCCATGAAACGTCGATACATTAAATCATAGAATCTCTCATTCGTACCCGGAAGACTCTAGAGCAGTTTGCCGTTGTGCTTCCGGTCTGGGCCTTGCTCAGCCTCTGACTCCAGAGCGCATGTAGTCTGCTGTCTCCTAGCAGTGAGGGGGAGCAGAAACCGTCGCTTTCCCAGTCACGGGGCATTTTCACAGCGCCTTGCAAAACCAAAACTCACTTTCTGTGTCGACATGCAGTAGAACAGGGATGGGCATTCCTGCTCTTGGAGAGCCGGTGTAGATTTTCATTCCAACTCTGCCCTCAACGACTTACCTGTAAATCAGCGCATGTCTGGCTTGCAATTTATCAGCTTCTCCCAGCTGGTGCTTTGAAGAGACTTAGAAAACCCGCAGAAGCACAGATCCCCCAGGACCAGGACCAGGACTGCCCATCCCTGACCCAGACCATGTTTGGCGTCACCCAGACATTTTATTATTAATCCCACCCACTGACAGCAAGAATCAAAGGCGGACTGGAAAGTGGAGAAAGGCAGGCAGTGTGCCATATCTTGTACTTTTGCGAGAGACCTTGATTGAATGAGTCATTCAAGGTTCCTAGTAGAACAGTACATTTGAAAACTATTTTTATTTAATACATTTCCATAATTGTGCATGGCAGTTAGAAATTCTATCTGCACATAATGAAAAGCATGTGAAATCATCGCATGAAATGTATTCCAAAACTCTATAAAGCTGAAATGAAACATGCTCAAACTAAAGGCTTGACATTCTGGAAATAGGTATGAGATATAGTTATGATGAATTATGATTGTTCAGAAACTCTTTCATCTTCTCAAAAGCTATCAAAATGACTGTTTCTTTGATTTTTCTTCCAAAGAGGCAGCAAACAGAAACCTGCAGGCTTCATTTTAAAGAAGGATACACAGCATAGTACATGTATGTTGCTTGTGGGACTTACTGTACTGTATATAACATGTCTGGAGTGATTGAAGACCCCTGCACTTCTTTTTCCTTTTATTTTTAACTGCCTTTCAAGAACTTACAGAAAAACAAAAACCTCAAATCAAACATTTGTATATGAACAAGGAGCATGAAACAAAGCTTTCTGGCACAGTGTACCTCCCAAGACATGATGAAATTTAAAACTTGGCAATGAGCAATCTATAGCCTTTTCATCAAGGTTCAGTCTAATCTAAGGATCTAATGATCTGAGGCCATAGCTGTTAACCTTTCCCTTGCCTGAGTATGTTCTACAATGGAGTGCTTCTATTCCATGTTACCTTCTATTAATGCGACTTGTATCCTCTGCCTTTGTAAGCGTATCAACAGGATATGTACAGTACATACTTAACAAGATTGCAGTAACGAATGACTATCCTGTATAGAAGGTTGTACAATATGCTCATGCTTCTTTTACTGTTCTGCTGTAAACATGTTTTTCATGATTCACTCAGTCAAATAAATGGTAAGGCATACTGCACCTTTGTATAAGCAGATCATGCTTTACAGGCTAAATATTTTAATAGACCTTTTGAAGAAATATAACTGCAAGACAGGGAGAATAAATGAGGAGCACATAATGAGATGTGTTCAATCTGTTTTATATGTATAGTTATTTATATTTATATGAATGAAAACTGTGCAAAATCCAAAACAAGTTATTTTAATGAGCAATGAAAATGAAGTGCTCTTTATGGCTCTCAACTTCACTCATGCAGTTACACAGAGAGACAGACAGATCTCCCAGAAGCCTTATTACATTTATTCTGTTTGCCATTTTTTATTTTATCCACATGATTTCTCTGGCTATGTTTTGGCAGAGAAGGCAAATTCTTTCTTTCCTTGCTTTGACTTCTTTTCTTCAGAGGTGAAAAGCGTCTTGATCAGGTCATCATTGTAAATGAGAATTTGTTTTTCAGCAGGCAAAATCCTGACCAGGTCTAGTGCAAACGATCACACCTATCCTGGAGTCCTTGCACTGGCTTCCGGTCAGATTCTGTGTAGACGTTAAAATCCTCATGCTCACCTATAAGGCTCTGCATGGCTTGGCACCTCGGTACCTCTCTGAACTATTATCGCCCTACTCCCCACCTCGCAACCTTCGCTCTTCTAATTCTGGTCTCCTAACTGTCCCCCAAGCCCGTCTACACTCTAGGGGTGACAGGGCCTTCTCCTGTTATGCCCCCAAGCTCTGGAACTCTCTGCCCAAGGATATCAGAGAGTCACCTTCTCTAAACTCCTTCAAATCCAGACTCAAAACCCTCTTCTTCAGAAAACCCTTTACTGAACTGGTTCCGTTCTTCACCCCTCTGCTCTTCTTAGTACCACCTTCCACAGTCTCCTCTATATATTGTAATTGTGTTTTATCTTGTGTATTCTTTTTATTTATTGTTGTCATTCTGTAAAGCGCTTTGAGAAGCCACCTTTAAAGGTGCTATATAAAATAAAGTTTATTATTATTATTATTTGTTTCTAATTAATTTGTCAGGTAAATAAATCTTTATGGCAACAGTTTTTCTTTCTTTGTATTTTTAAATTAATGCAAGTTTTTCCTTAGTAATCCCATATTGCATGATGGATTCCAAACACTGCAAACATTATAGATTGGCCAAACTACTGAAATGTGATTTGGATAAAGTAAGGGGAACACATCTGAAGCTTTTCTGAGCAAAACAGATATGCTCATACAGTACTTCATCAAGAGCTGAAGCCATGAAAGCCAAAAATGCTGATTGAAAAACACTGCAACAAGCCTCAGAAAAATGTAGGACAATATCCACTACAGAGTTTCCTTGGTGTACTTGAAAGCGTTCCAGCATCAGGAGGAGGAAGGCAAGAAAAATTAAAGCAAGGTGACAACAATGCTCAGATCAACCAGTCCTTGTTTTACTTTCGCTTTTTTCTCTTTACTCAGCTTGTTCAACATTTCAGAGGTCTGAGAAATGCCAAGGATAGTTTTCGCTGACAAACATCACAAGCAGCCGAAAGGGATAATTAACTTTTTTGCCCTATTTCTTTTTCATATCTGACAAAGGGGGTCTTCTGTTCAGATTAGATTATTATCAGTTCCACTGTTTTTTTCTAAAATAATTTTGAGTAAGGATTATTAACAATCATAGTATGAGTCAAAACGTTAAACTCACAGATGAGACATGAGGCATTAATAATTCATTTCCTCCTATTCATTGGTAAGGAATTTTTTGTAGGTGGGTTTCACTTGTGGGTTTAGTGGTAAATGGCATTTGGCTGTATGCGGTAAAAAAACAGCTGATAATAATAATCAACACAAAGAAAACAGCAAATGGTAAAAATGTAATCATTAATTCACAGTTACTTACGATAACTTTTGTAAAGATGATGAGCCCATGCTGAATGTTTGTTTTTCTGAAATACTGTATGAAACTATTCTCGGTGATGCCGGATAGTATGAAAAATAACCTAAAAAAAAGCGTGAACCTCGAAAAAGCTCTTTATTAAAAACGCAAGCTCTCTAAAAGGAGACGGCGAGTCGCGGGCTCTCATTCCCCTGCCCTTTCTGCAGGCTGGCCCGTTAGAGATTGGCAGAGAGGAGAGAAAAGGCGCTGCAGGAAGTTGTCTACAAGAGAAAACTGGAAATCTGACAAAACTGAAAGCTGTTAAAACACTAGGAGCATTTCTTGAGTTGCTTTATAAAACACATTGTTTTAATGTTGCTTTAAAAGTAATCTGCCTGATGTCATAATATACAGAAGTCCTGTTAGAAATGCTTAGCTTGACATTTCAAGCTGCTTCTGAGAGCTCAGAATTGGCTTCTATTGCTGTTACATTTTTATATCACTTTAATTCATTCAGCTAATCCAGGCAGAAACTCAGTGTGTGCCGTCTAGCAGAATTTATTTTGGCTGTCTGTCACAGGAAATGAAATTGCATTTTGGGGCTTCATGTTATCATTAACATTTAAAGAAAAAGGCTGATTTTTTATTGATGTTGAGTGAAAAGAATGATTTTAAAGGAACAGGGCGAGTTGTGTATGTCTTTCAGTTTTTTTCATCCAAAAAGTCCAACTCAGGAAATTTCCAGATGGGAGATCTGTGAAAATATCACTGCATGAGAATGGGCACATGTTGTATAACATCAACAACAGCAAAAAATATCATTTTTAATTAGGATCCGAATGGGTCATTGAGCAAGAATAGAAACTCCTAGTGTGAGATGCGATTAATACAGTATATCAAAAAGTGTCAACCTAGTTAGGTCATCTGAAGAAGGAAAATTGGGCATTCCATCAAGAGCATCTTGTGGAATGTAGGAGGAATGATCTCATGTTGGTGTTTTCCTTTTGTTATCAGCTTCGGTTACTTCTAATCATTAATATGTATTGAAACAACCACACAACCAAATATTTTTTACAGTAATGTTAAGGAGTGGATGAACAGAGGTAGGGAAGTATTTCGGCACTGTACGGGGACAACAGAAATGTTTGTGTGGTGTGGTTCTGCCATTCTTACAAGAGAACCGAGCTGGCTCTTTTGAAACAGTGATGTGACCATTGGATTTATTTAGTTGGCACTAAGTCCATAGTGCAAAAGTTACACTTTCCTTTGTGATTGCCTCATTAGCATTAGTATCCATTGTGTTTTGCTTAAATTACTTGAAAAGTAAAAGAAGAAGCACAAATTTTGTCAATACCGTAGGTTGAAAGGAACTGTGGCAAAGTACTGTAGAATCCCTTAAATTCAATATTAAATAGACGTTTCATAGTACCAAGAAATACTGCTCTGTGTACTGTACAATGTTTCATTCTTTCTGATACCAGCTCTGAAATGTACAGCACTCAGCACACAGCTGCCTTTTCTGGACAGGTTCCGAAAGACAACAACCATTTTTGTGATAAATTCCAAATCTGATTGGAGCGCAAATTGAAGGTCTATAAATAATATATGAGCACTGCCTTTCTGTATTCTTTTCATTTACTTTAAGCACAGAGAATGGTCCGGCTCTGAAAAATAAATGATTCTGGCCTGAAAGGTACTGTATAGTAGGCTTCCATTTTTACGAATCTTGCTCTGCTCAGTCTTGAGCTTTTTTGCACTGCCACAGGTCGAGCCAAGAAAGGGGTTGTTTGTCTTTGCCTGAAGGATCTTCGGTTTATCTTTCATTGCCAGAGCGTGTGAACTTGCTTTTTGTTTTAGTGGAAGCTCTTAAGAAATGAACACATGTTGTTTGGCAACTCTTAGAGCTAACGTGTAAGTGCCAGTAAGTGCCTCCATGAGCCAGCCACTCAGAAGAATAGGCCTGTGTTGCAGCAGTGATCATTATCTTGGTTTCCAGTAGAGGCCTGTCTGTAACAGCAGCCTACAGTATGCTGTGCTTTGATTTGATTAAAATAAATCTGGGAGAATAAAGGCAACACCAAAGTAAGCCTACATTACAATACTTTGATTCATCTTTCCTCTGTTGAGTCTGGGGGCGTGAAAGAGATTTATGACACTTGCAAGTATGACAAATGATAACAGATTTTTCTTTTCATTTTATGAGTCTACTTCCCATTCCTGAGAAATACACTCCGTCCCCCCAGAAAGATGCCCCCGACACTCAGAGGGTCTGGAGGGGATACATGCATTGTGGAGAAATATGGTGCTTTCAGATGAGAGGCATCTAGGACTCAATGCAAAATGTGAAGAAAAAAAACATCTCAAAAATGGAAATTTCAGTACACATACAGTGATAATGCAATAATAGAGTGTATTGTAAAGTATGCAATCCCTTGCAAAGCTTTCACATTATGTTGCTATAAAGCCGACTGTAAGCCGACTTTGAAATAGCAGTTAATACTTGTTTTGCACACAAGCTACTCCATACTGTATGATAAGAGCAAAAATCAAAAAGAAGTATAGATATAATTGTTACGAAGGAAAAATGTAAAAGTCCTGATTGCATACTGTATGTATTCAAATGCTTTGCTGTGTTAGATTTAAATTAATTTAGGTGCACAAAATTATATTAAGGAGCACCACAATTAGTTGAGTGGCTTCTGTGCCCGGTAATAGTGGATCTCATTTTTGATTTCTGAATGAACATACTTCTCTTTCTGATCTCCCTTGATCAGCTAGTGAATTTCACGGAGAGATTCAGCCATGAAGACCAAGGAGCTTTTCACACAACTCAAAGATAACATTGTATAAAGGCAACGAGCAGAAGATGGGGACAAAAACAACGCCAGGTTTTCTCTGAGCCTTCTGGTCTGGTTTTGGACTTGAATAACAGAAGGGTGAACTCTGTTCTTCTCCAGAACATGAAGATAGATGTCTGAGACAGTATTCAGAAAGACACTTAAAAGTCCAGATGTGTCCTGTATAAAGAGTTAAACAATCAGAATTTTAAACAATATCAGTTACTGTAACTTAACTAATTTTACAACACATTACAACCTCTACCATAGCCTTTTAATATTTAATAAAGAAGGCCTCATCTAATCCAGTGTGACCCACTTTATGGAACACAGTCACTGCCTTTGATGATTGTCTTTTAGCTGAGCCCAGGTCTTACACTGATTCTCTGGGAAAGGGTACATTTCACTTGGTAGAAACAGAGACTGTTAGGGGCTTTGAGAAACAGAGCCGGGATTAAAGAACAGAGAAGTTCACACAAAAGACAGCACTGTGTCTTTTCTATAAAGAGCGGACAAAAACAAAGGTAGCATTTTTATAGCTTCATTTTATAATGTTTTTAGATGGATACAAAATTTAGTTCACAAAATGTAGTTACTTCGGTTAAATTTAGTTAAAGCAGTTACATCACAGCCTTTAAAAGAGTTGTTTTCTCTACAAAGCTAGGAATGCTTATGTAATGTTTTTTGACATATTATTCATACAATAAGACAATGTTTGACATCCGGCATTTAGCTTTACAATCATATTCTTGTGTACAATATGCCCTGCTTATAGAGAAAATACCTACCGCTAAACAACACTTGTCAACCTGTCAACTTCGCTATCCAATCCACTTTCTCTGTCTTTCTATGCTGAAAAGATTGAGGAGCACAGGTTTAACAAAAATAATCTGAAGTGTGTATTTTAGTAATAGATGTTTTTCCTCTCTTGGAAATGAAGGCTAAATGTGTCCTGCAAAGTCAGAATTGCTCATTGAGTGTTAAACGAGCAGCTTCTCTTATAAGAGTTTGTGTGCCTTTCCAATTATAATGTCAAAAGCAATATTCATCCACATGTGCAATGCAGATAACAAGGTCTGACCCATAGATTCTCCAGTGACTGTAATAAACATACAATGAGGAGGCCTGTTCCACTGCACTTCAAGTAACCCCTGCAGTCTGCAGCTCTAGCTGGGATCACAGTGACTCAGTTACTCTGAATCCTTTTAGCACTCTACCTGGATAGCTAACATCGATAATACCTGGAAAATCCTACAGCCCCCATGTTATTGCAACAGCAAAATCGCCTTTAATGGGACAGTATGTCACGTTAGATCAGCTCTTATGAGGCTAATAAATTAAAAGACTCCTAGTGGAAGTGGCTGAATTAGGGCTGACTGAATGACTAGACGCCTCTCGTGTCTCACAGCCCTGTTGCAGAATACAACAGCTGAGGAGGAAGACCTGTCAGGGAGCGGTCTGAAACACACGCGTATGTGACAGACATGCACGTCACCCAGTGAAGCATGTTGCCTGCTGATAATGATAATGCACACCTGCATGTAGCGGCTATCATCAGGCATTATCTCAAACGTACACCACTAAAGAGAATGAATTAGCCATTCCACCCTTAGTCATGTCTGTACATCACTGATCATGCGTGTAAAAACAGAGGAAGTCAGGCTTTAAAAAAATGCCCCTGCCTTTGTGCTACTTTTGTAATGGCTTTAAATGTGTTTCGTTCTAAGAATCATAATGCACAATTTCCCACAGGCTAAAACTAAATTGAAGCAATTACTGTATATATCCAATACGTGTAGCAGCTAAGAAATTTTCATTTCTTGTCATAATGGATAGTGGGTTATTTAAATGAAACTCCTCAGGCGTTCCTAGAAAAATAACTCTTAATTTGGAATTATGGTTGAAAATATGCTGTTTTGACCATTGTTAAGCTGCCTGTCATGTCTAATGTGCGTTATTGACCAGCTGTGGGCTAAGAGCAGCTACTTGCCATCAGCGCGCTCTTGAAGAGCCCCTGAAGAGAGATGCCGTGCCACATCTGGGGTAGCAACAGAGAAATGACTGACCTAACAGATGATGAATCAGGACCATCGCCATGGCGTTCTCTGAATCAGATCATCTCCATCTAGAGTATCAAAACAAATTCAGATATTAAGATTAGGTTATTTAAATGCATCAAATAGCATAACATGTCCTTCAGTGTTTTTATTTCTTCTCTAATACAGTGATCAGATGGTGCTTTCATGCGTAACCCTACTTATGTTATTTATATTAAATAAGCCTATATTAGTGGGGCCTTGAGAGAAGATCTTACCTGGGAGATGACAAAATCTTCAGAATCCTTATTATTATTCTGTCATGCTTGCCCCAGTTAAAAATTCAGGTAAAGGCTTAATGAAGACCTTAGTCTACCTTATGCTGCTAACAAGATGTATTGAAAAATGATATTTTTCATCTTCATTATTTTCTGAAGAGTAGACTATTGTTTAGACTGCAAATTATACAAATATCCGCTAAACCAACAAACATGGAGTAATATCTAACTATGCATTTTAATTATTTTTTTATTATATCGTCTGATTCGACACGTAATGTACTGATATCCTGAACACATTTCAGGCTTTCCTCTTGAAATGTCATCATTTTGTGACCCGGTGGGGAGGGTGCATTTGCGAAAGAAAGTCACCGTTGTGAGGGAAATAACGGAACAAGCAACAGTATATAATAACGTCTCTGATAAATATCACTGTGGCCGAGTCAGCACTTCACAAGCGGGCAGTGGGTTTTGATTGATTGATCTAAACAAGATTCTGCCTTTGCCAACTTGATGCCAACACTTTAAACCAGGTAAATAAAAAAACATGAAAGAAAGAGTCTGTTTTGTTGTCAGTGACCCCCTTAAATTTAAGATGCCTGGGCACATGTGCTTTTTCCATAAAGCGCAAAAGCAAATGACCGAGCCCGTGGATGAGCACATTCTCCAGTCCCAGCCGGAGTGAGGTGTGGAGGTGGCACGGCTCACTGGCACGCAGCCTGTTACGGACGTGCTGGACAGGGTCGCCTTCTCCCGCGTCAGGAGAGCTGGCCTGGCGTGGCAGGGGCAGCGGGGTGGCAGCTGTCTCGGGGGGGCCAGGGTGCGGTGCTCAGCTGACCCCGATCACATCCCTGCAGGGCAGAGCAGGCCTGCTCCCTCCACAGACGCGCAGGACGTCTGTCTCGGGGGAAGGAGCTCCAGGGAGCGGAAGTAGGTGCAGCAGTGGCCGTGTTTACGCCAGGAGGAGCTGGCGCTGAGGCAGGGAAACAGAGGTGGTCAGGCCCAGCCGGAGTCCGGGTTGACTTACCTGGGGGTAGCTCTGGATATGTGAAGCTTTACGAGCTGTTGGGATTCTCTGATTTATAGACAGCCTGGTGAGTCAGCAGGGGGGCCTCATTCAGGCCACATTTTAAAACAGATGAAGTAAAATATTGCAGTGCTATTTGTGATGCAAAATGTGTTTCCAATAAACACAAAGAGCTCTGTCATCTTGAGAACTAGGGAGTTCTAAATCTGAGGCATGGAAGCATTTAAACAGTCACACAACTTGTAAAAAAAAAGGCACTGTATTTCAAAATGCTGTTATGAAAAAACAAAATCGGTGTAGATTTGTGCTCTGTTGAATTTCCTGTATGCTGTTGTGAAAGTTTAAAGGTGCAAATATTCTAATAAACATTTTTTATATATATTTTATAGAGCTTTTAGAAACAAGTTGGAATTTATAATGGAAAGGACAGAAGTTTTTGGAAAGAGCAACACTGGAAACTGTTATATTTATTTGTAATCGTGTGGGTTCTTGTTACATATTTCCTGGTTTTCGCGTGCTCCTTTAATGACAATAATTGTGTCCAACCAAAGAATACAACTCACTTAATAATGTATTTTTGACATTTTTTGCAACAATTTTCATTTTAATGCTTCCCAAGAATACAGATTTTATCTAGAAAACAAGCACTCCTGCAGCAGAAAGGAAATGAAAAGTTCTCTCAGAACTTCTGGTGGTTTTACTCTGGATTTTATACACTTTCATAGGTGAAAAGCAAAAGATAGAACGGTATAGAGACACCTAGCAATTTAATCTATAGTGATTTACTTTGCTTTAACTGCTTTTTTGTGTGAATTTAAATTAAGTTTGTGTGAATTCAGTTGGTGTTTAACATGAGAAAAAGCATTATTAGAGTCTATATAAACTATTCAGATATATGTAATTATATGACCTTATATTGACCTTATATATTAAACCTTAACTGGCAGGCATCACAATTAATTACATATATAGATACATGAAAGTAATAAAATGAAAAAGGAAAATAAATGCATTTGAAATCATAATTAACGTAGGTCTACATTTCTATTAAATATCCTTATTGCAATTAAAAAATGTATGTTTCCATATAGCTGTGCTTCCTTCAACATAATTCAATACCAGTTATAGATCCTTTTCTATTGTAAGTAGAATGGCCCGGGGCACATTTTGAGAGCAGCCAGATGTTTTAAGGCATGCATGTTTTTTTTTCCTTTGTGCAATGACAGACATGCTTTACGAGCACACAGTTTGAAAGGCGGGGGATTGCCATTGAAGATCAGGAAATTTAATTTGTTTTCTCCAAGGCAGTGCCCGTGGGCAAAGCCTGTAAATTCACTACATAAACTTGAGGCTTTCTTTTATTATTTACCGAGACTGTCAGTCCTAATCTGCACTTCCTCGGCGTTGGAAATTTAAGCTAACACAGGTCTTCCCAGAAAGAACTCCTGCCAGAAATGCTCCGTCCATCCATTACGAGAAAGACACTCATGTCTGGTGAGGGTTGCAGGAAGCTGGAACGAGACCCAAGGTAAAAGACAGGGCAGCACCCTGGACAGGAAACTAGTCCATTGTAGGCCACTCAGACAGACAAAGACACAGTGTCACGATTATAGTCCCCCCTCCTTAAGGGTGCTCCAGCCCTTTCACTAAAGACTTCATTCTGTGCACCTGATCCCTTTTACCTAGCCCACCTTAAAAGCCAGGCGCTGACGCTCATCCGGGCTCTGCACCTGATTTCCATATCGTGCGAGTCCGGGACCAGGAAGCGCCTGGTCCCGTTAAGGTTTTAACCTCGGTTCCCGTTCCTGTTCCCCGTCCGCCGGTTCCGACCCGGCCTTCGTGGTTTTTAATTCCTTCCTCTGATGGATCTCCTGGTTTTGGACTTACCCTTGCGTTTTGGATTTTCCCTAAGGATTACTCTCGGATTGTTCGCCTCGGCCACACCTCCCCCGTGCACCAGCGCACCTTGGACACGCCCCCCTGTCTTCAGCCCCGTATCCCTGCATGACGTTTCCTCAGTGTTTCCCCACTCCGTCTGACTGTGTCGTCCGCATAGGGTCCGGAAAGAACTGTTCGTTACACACAGGACATTTAACAGACCGCGATCAAATTATCCCACATGCCTCTGGATAGTGAAAAGAAGCCCAAGCACCAGGAGACCATAGAGACTCCACACAGATGGTGGTTCAGTCTGGAAGCTACAATGCTGCCACAGTGCTCACCAGATATGCTGAAAAAACATTTTCTGTCTTTGCCACCACATGCACTGTAGGTGACACCAGACTGCAGGTCTTCTTTTAATAGCTTTAATTCCAAGAAGTATTCAATGGTCATGAAGTTAATCAGAGCAGCCTGAGGTAAATCAGCTTAAGAAAAGAGCATAAACACCCTTTGCATATTCAGGGGCTTTTTGCTGTTCAGTGTGTCTTCCTGCTTCAATAGTGGCAGCTGACTTCTTGTCCTGTAGTCTATAGTCTAGTGCGTGTGGAGTCACTCAGTCCTTCCTGCCCTTGGCTGTGAACCCTCAAATGTCATCTTACAAATAACCACTATTTACAGAAAACACATTAAATACATTGAAGCTTTTCTGTTAGCACTAACTCTTCTTTTAGACAAAAATAGCTATTTGGATGCAGTGATAAATGCTTTTAAGCGCTTTGGTTAACAAATGTAGATCTTGCAAAATATGGTTTTCCCTTTTGCAAGTTTTACATTCCTGCTTATTAATTCATAATTATTTATCACACTGTGTCCAACTAACAAACCCTTTGTACTTAGTGAGCAGTTTGTGTGCTAGCTTTCTGTGATTCCCTTGAGAGAATTCTGACTCAATTTTTACGTTGTTTTTATGAAGAAAGATTTCACAACATGTTTTCCTAGTTATTCAGTTAGACAAATCCAACACGAATGAACGTTACATCACTGGGCTTGTTTCATTCTGGTAAAAAATTCAATGGACTGCTGTGGAGAAAACAAATGACTGTCAAGACATTGCAGCTCAGTCTCCTTATCTAGGCTTTTTCTGAGACATCCTAAAAACTCAGGTAGGTAGCAGCATCAGCATGCAAAGGAACGAGTAAAGGTTTATTCCATGCTGAAAAGAGAAGAAAGAAAACACAACGTTTCGGCTGTGGAGCCTTCTTCGGGTGTGAAGATATCTCCTGAAAGTGTCTTCTAATGTGAGTTGTACCCACATGATGTTATGCTTTAGAATAGAGGTTCCCAACCCTGGTCATGGAGGAATACTACGTCTGCTGGTTTTTATCCACCTCTAAATCCCCACTGCTAGATAATGACTTAATTGATTTTCTTGCTTGTTTAGACTCTTATTTCACTTGTTAAATAGTAAACAGTCAGTCGTGATCCTGCAGTACTTAACCTACCATTTCAAACACTTTCAGAACTGTACACAGCCTCTCCTCAACTCGCTTTCTGTTAGTACAGGGTTGATACCAATTACAGATCCTGTTTGACCTTTTAAGAGTTGAAAGCAAATATACAAATCTGCTACAAACGGAAAACTGAAATCAATTAGCCTGTGATTAAAAACTTGGCTGGAGCTCAAGCCAGTAGAGACCAGGGCAGGGAACTGCTGCATTAGAAGACACCATGCATCTAAAGATAGCACAGTTATCACCAATTACATTCGGTTTTGTTTCATCATACACTTTAACTGAGCTGCTCTTGAGCTAACTAGGCAATTTAATACAGATGACATTGTTTATTCTATTCCACCAATTCTGAAATTGAATCACTACTCATTGCAAGCCCACTTTTTATCCACTCTATTTTTCCCTTTCAATTGAAATATTGCTATTTTTTGTACAGGCACACACCAATGAACTGCAGGAGCAATCAGACTTTTCTTTGTTCAAATAGTTATCCAAGGATAAAAAATATTTCCAGGTTTGTTTGTGATGGACCCATGTAATTTGTATCTAGAAAAAAAAATCTAGGTTCTTTAGCCTGTTATTTTACTGCATTTTAGATGTATGAAAATGCATGACGTATTATATTTATTAGTCAGAGTGTAGATGCTTGAGTTTTTTTTATTTTTGTGGAAAACTACTGGAACTCTTAATGTCAGCAGGTAATTGATTCCAGACAGAAGCATATGGGAAAATGGCAGGAGGTCTGTGCTGTAAGATTCTGTGTACTTTGTGACTTACTGCAAGGAAAAGCGCTGTTTACGAATGTGTCTCTTGCACTGAAATAGTTTGTGGGTATAGCTTGACCTTAATGGCAATTTAGCTTGGAAAATAAGATCTGAAGAGAGGCGCATTTATTTATTGTGACATATTCTGAACAGCACAGCACATTCCATTTTGACAGATCAGGGACAGAAGATTGCACAAAAAAGCTATGTAAGTGTCAGTGACTATAAGTTTGCACTGAATGGCCAGTGGCTCCTCTAAGGTGGTGCATTTGTCTTCCCTTGTGTTGAGCTTCCCATTGATCTAAGGTCCTCCGCCCAGGCACTCAGTTCAGAGGTGACCTGTGGGACTGAGAGGCAGGTCTGACTGGGCCGCAGCTCTGGACCAGGGTTCGAATACACAGAGCAATGTTACACCTGCTCCTCGATGAGCCCTGAGCAGTTCGCTCTGCACACACCCAGGACATCAAGGGACACGTCCACCCCCATGAAGCTGGTGGTGGTGGTGGTGGGGGGAGGCACAGTGCAGTGTTGGACCGAGGAGAGGGCTCAGACACCTGGCACCCCAATTTTGTCTCCCCCACCCCACCCCACCCTACCTGAAGCCACAACCCAAGACCCCAGAGTTTCATCCCTTCCTTTAGTGTAGTGGACAGAGCCACACCAGGTCACTGACTGGCTCTGGTTTCAGAGAATAATGCAGCTGGACTTTTCCTCTGGTCCGCTGGTCCGCTGGCTTTGGTAACGGGGGTCTGTATGGTTCTTGTACTGTTCTGTGAGAAAGTGCCTTTGGTGGTTCTGCGTGTTGGGTGGGCAGTTATAGAAACGGGTCCTGTGTGATGGGTAGAGTGATGAACTCTAATAAAAAGTGTAATTATGCAGGATGACTGTCTCGTCTGCTCTGTGAGTGCACTGGTGGTCCAGGGAGATATAAAGAGCCTGTTATGTGGGGAAAAGGGTCCTAGTATGCTGAAAATGTCTAGGTGGAGAAGTCGGCTACAAAACTTATTTTTAAAGCAGTTCCTGCATTTAGGGGTCAACATCTGTGACATAACCAAGATGCAAAATAGCCTAGCCAAACAATTAATGTGTATTTTAGAAAGCTTCATATATTTTATTGAATAATGGTAACAAGCTCAATACCATATCTACTTCCTATGGTAAAGATTTTCACATTTAAAATTGACATTAAAATATACTGTAGGTAAAATACTGTGCTTACCAACACACAGTTTTGAACTGCTAATACGTTTATCTCGTTAGAATAATATCTTTTTAGGAGTACTGAAAAAATGTTCATCTTATTTTAATAAATGTATCTTTGTTTTGGGAGAAATCTATGGCAGAGAGAACATGCAAGAAAATATCTAAGCAAACAGATTCCACATGTCCGTGCTGAATCGATTTCCTCTGTGGTATATAAACCTTACTTCATTGTGGTTTGGATCGCAACGGCTGACAAGATTTTAACTATGTTTTGTTTTTTTAAATATATGTAAAATATGTGGGACCAGTGCAAGCATGAACAAATTAAAGCACAAGAAGATAAAGTATACACAGAATTTTTATTTCTGATTTTATTGCGTGACAGTAATATAACCAGTTTGATCAATTCAAACTTGTCACCTGTGAGCAAATGTTGATCCAAATCAGTATTCCTCAGTCTTTTCTGCCCCAAGATACACTCATTCCTCATTAACATAAAGACTCTGCAACTCATTGCCCCTCTCAACACACTTAACACACACCTCACTGGCTGAACACATTGTTATTATTAATATTAAAAGCAGAACATATTTCCTCAAACTGTATAGTAGTCTTATCCAGGCAGGAATCGATGGCGATATATCTCAGGCACTCTGCCGGTGCAGCTAGACCAAGTTCTAGCTCAGACCCTCTCAGACATTTTTCGGTTTTGGGTTTGTGATGTCTGGCGAACTTGGAAAACCAAAGTCGCAGTACCGTACAGTGTACAGTGTTGGAACTTGGCCTCCGTCTCGCGCGTTTGTTCCTCACATGCAACACGACACTGGTTACTCCACAAAACCGGTATAGATCGTATAAAAAACGTTTCTTATTTTCCCAAATTCCATGGAACCCTTGTTAATATCCGAAGGTGCGTCGGTTGAGAAATTCCAAATTTAAGCCCGATACACGGGGGAAATCTTTTCCCTTACTATGCATCTAGCCAGTGTCTTTAACTGTGCCCCAGATAGTGACCTATGGCTTCTGATTTTGGGTAATAGCTTTTCCGTAATCTGGCAGACTGGGGTTTTGTGAACACTCACTGCTACTGTGGTGGGAGTGAGATATTCTTCGTTTTTGGTATAATATTGCACCAGAATAACTGGAATTTAAATAGAACTGATGAGGTTCTGCCATTATTGAGCCTGATCTGGTCGGATGTCAGAAGCTCAGCAAGGCTCTGGGCCTGGTCAGTACTGGGGTGGGCGACCTCCAAAACCTGGATGTTTCTGATCGTAATAATCCCGACCAGCAGGTGCCCTCTTTCCTCTGGACCAGAACCCCCCCACATGGTGCCTGAATATGCTTTAGGAGGTGCCTCCCCTTGGATGAGGCATTAAACTGAGGTCCTAACAACCTGGTTGTTACAGAACAGTGTCCTCACTGAGCACTGAGACCCTAGCCTGGCAAAAGCCCTCTCTCAGGGAAACTGGTGATGGGAATTCCTCACTCTTTCATCTGAACCACTGTGCAGCTGGGATGTTGACTCCTTTCAATCATTTCGAAAGTCTCAAATATAAACTTAGGGCAGCATGGTGGGGCCACACAATGCAGGGGCCCTGGGTTCAATTCCAGACCTGGGGTGCTCCAGTTTGTCCAGAGACATAATAAACTTTATTTTATATATAGTTTCTTTAAAAAAGTAGTTTTTCAGTGCACTTAACAGTAGGGAAAAAAAAGATAATATACTGTACTGTAGATACTAGTAGGTAATTTGGCTTCTGGGCAGATTGGCCCTACAGTAGGTGTGAGTGTGTGCATGCCTGTACTTGCTGTATGTGTGTGCCCTGAAAAGAGCTGGCGTCCCATCCAGGGTGTATCCTGCCTTGTGCCCATTGCTTGCTGGGATAGGCTCCGCCTCCGCCTTGAGCCTGAATTGGATGGAGCAGTTTGAAAATACACAGATCGTTCCTATACTGTTGAAAATGAAGCTGGCTTTGACGTCCTGAGAACAACCATGAATGAAGAGACACATGAAGAGTCAGAGTTTGTTTTTGTCTTGGTTTAATATAAGAACGAATGTCTGGGTTTCTTTATGTTTTATTGTTACAAAGTACAAAGTCATCATGGGCCTTTCATGTCTGCTTCAGATATTTTTTTGTGCGGTTACCTTTAATGTAATGAGGTAGAGAGCGGATCCTTAAAAATATGTAAGGAGTCAGCAGTTGTAAAAACATTTAACATCATAAGAATAGAGACAAAAAACATCACTAACACCCTGCAAAGTTTGTCTGTTTGTGGTTTAATTTCTGGAAGAGGTACAAAAGAGATTTTAATTTATTTTGTCCCTTATGAAGCATAGATTGTGTATTTTCAAGGTCACTGAGTTTATACCCATGTGAAGTAGTATATATTCTCATTTTCCTCTAAGGGGGTTTAGCCTCATGCCAGATTCTAGATTACCATTGCATAAATACTTGACCAAGTACATTTTAATCAGTCCATCTGTTACAGTCATTGACCAAACCTTGTTATCACAGTCAGTCTGACATAGCAATAGAGGCAGATTTGAAAAGATAATAACCCATATTGTTTTCCTGTTCTAGGTGATGAGTACTTACTTCTTTAGCTAGCGTAGAATAATATATCCATCCTGCTTTTTGGGGGTAAGCTACCCTCACACCTCAGAACAAAAAAGCACTGTTTCTGGATAATAAAGCACAAACCTGCTGCTATGGAGTTTTCTCCCCAGTTCTTGCAATTAAACCCTGCATAGCAATTATTTTCTACCAAGAAGCAAATGTAATCAATATGAACATTTCAACTAGTGACACCCTCTGCTTTGCAGCTGTAACATCCAGCCAAACATCCACCCATCCAGTTTCTAATTGCTTTATCCAATGAAGAGTCTTAAGGAAGCCAGAAACTATGTTGGCAAGCAACTGGAGGAAAGTGAGATACACCCTAGATGGAACGCCAATCCATCACAGGGCAGACACAGACACAAATATGCGCACACTGTCACCAGGGCCAGCTTTCTCAGAAGCTGATGAATAACAGTGGGTCATTGTCATACTGCATGACGAAACGCCACTCAGTAAGCAAGGAAGCGTTTGCTTCTACATACATGAAATGTTTCAGGAATCTTTAGGTTTCATGCTGCTACAGCCATCATTACAGACCAGTGAGCCTGTTCCTCAGGCAGGCCATGACATGACCTCCCCCAGGCTTCACAGGTGAGGTGGTGTCCTTTGGAGAATCTGCAGCTGCTTTCTTTCTTTACACTTGACCCTTTTCCATCTCTCTGGTATTGGTTTACTTTGGTCTCAAATGTCCATACAATTTTGTTCCACATCCTCTCTAAGTGTATCTTTGTGCAGCTGACCAAATTCTGAAGCAAGGTTTCATGACATGGGCAATGATGCCATTGATGATGGCAATATATTTGCCTCTTTCTGAAAAGGGGTGATTTTAGTTTGTCTTTATTTTTTGGATGGTGAATTTCTTAGTAATCATTTCGGTCCATTGTATTTTTTAAATCTCCATCACAATTGTTAACATCACTTTGCTTTCACTTTCACTGAAGACATTCTTTGCTGCATATACCAATTCTTACTCTCCCAATCCTAGGCCCTGTTAGAATGTGATATATTGATCAGAATTGGTGGAAAGTTGGTGATGATCAAGACAAGAAAAATTGTACTCGGCAAAATTGGATTGGTTGATTGACTTAATCTTTTTTCTTTACCTGTCATAATGCCCCTAGGAAAATAAAAATGACATGTGTTTATATAAGGAGTGCACTATCATTAAGTCATTAAGTACACTTTGGCAGTAACTTTAAAGTTTAATCTTCCATAAATCCCACATCAACAGCTGCTAGCAGAGCTGCTCTTTGAAACTGAACTTTTATAGAATTTATAGCTCAATGATATTGAACCTCACTTAATGAATAGTTGGGCAATTCATCTTTTTTCTGTTACATCTGGCAGATAAACATTAATTTTCTTTTTGAGAGAATTTCAAATTGGTTAATTATATGTAAGAGTATACAATTATAATATATGAGGATATACTCTCTAATGGTCAGGTTATTGTGTTATCTGCCAAATAAATATATTATTGCTGTATTTGCACAAAAAAACAGTATTTTTATACAGAATAAAAACATAACAGCTGAAGAGCTCAGGGTTTATTAAATATGTATTTTTTCTGAGCAACTGAAAACAAGGAAAATATCCATGTCTTCATTTTTTGTTGAGCTTGGTCCCATTAAATTACATTCACAATTTAATTTTTGAAAGTGCAATGCTGCATGAGAGAATGAGGAACTGTGTGCAGACTAGATGTTAATTTCATACAGAGAAGTAAAAGGAAAATAGAGTCTTATTTAGGTGTGTGAAGGAGGAAAGGAGCAGAAATATAAAGCAGAGGGACAGAGAAGGAAGACAAAAGAAGGATATACTGTATGGGAATGGAGAGAGGGAGGTGGAATTGGGGTTAAGAGATGAACATCTGGACGACAGATCACAGGAGACGTCTGAAAGCCAGCCACCTCTAAATTGACAGATTGGGACGAGATGAGTTCGTTATTAAGCACTGCAAGGGAATGTGTGAAGTACTTTTAAGGATCCTTCAGGATTCTGATGTAAGTAGAAGTCTTTGAATTCCTGCAAAAGGACAAAGAGAAGGTGTGAATGTAATCGTGGCTGGAAGAAATAAAGTGGGGGTCTATGTTCTTGGAGAGATCTTTGATCTTTAAGTGTTTCTCTCTGTCTTTCTATTTCTTCCTTTTAGGTAAAATTCCAGGAAACTGGACTGATCTGGTAGCACAAGATGTTCACTACAATTACTGAATTAGTTAAAAAGGTTGTAATCATACACTACAACTTAGACACCCTGTAATCCTGTCAAATAAAGATAGAGGAATTGTGCTCTTGCCTCTGTATCACATCTTCTACACTATGAATTAAATCTTGGGCTACTATCTAAATATTATACTGTGGTGAATTCATTTAATCACTGATTACAAACTGTGGCTAAAGTGTACTGTATGTGCTTTGCAATGTAACACTCAATCTAAATACAAGGCACAACATAAAGCATCATATCTTTGTGAATAAGGAAGTCAGTCAGAACTGTCCTTCATTGTACCCCAGCACCAGTGAGATTAACACCTATTCCAGACTTTTCCAGTCATTTCTTCAGGTTATTTTCATCTGAACATGAAACCAACTTTCATTCAGTTTTAACTGTTAGACTAAACATCAGATTTATGCACCTTTGTGCTTCAAATCTGTTTATACTGTACCTTTAAGTATAATAAAATGTTGTACTTCAGTCATGTTCTGAATCTGAGAAACCTTAGGATGGAAGCATATTACAAGTATGTTTTTATCTTGTTGGTCTAGTTTTACAGGTTTCCATAGGAGCTAAGCAGTGCGGGTGCGGATGTATTTAATAAATTTTACTGCACTGTTTCCGGGAATCTATTTTTGCCTCTTTTAATGCTAAACCATTTTTGCACACACTGCACTGTGATTACATAAAGATCCCTTTACTTCTGTGGCCCGAATGCAAAAAACGCTAAATGAAAAAGAGACTGTTATGGTGACATTATTCTTAGAAATGTTGGAATGTTCTGTCCAAGAGAAAACACACGTTATTTGGCAGAGTGGACTCATTGTTCATTGGACGTGATGAGCAGAAGTCTGTGGCCTTCTTTGTGCTTGTATTTGTATCTTACCTCACTGCCACAACATTGCATGCGGATGGGAGAAAGGGCAGGTGAAAAACTGTTGCTCTACCCATTTGAAATTAATTCAAAGGCCAAGTAAACAAGAACATCGCACTATAGACAGTCACAGCACCTTCGCTCACAGCTCTTGGTAGGATCATTCTTTCTCATCCTGAGTTCCCCCTCCACGGCTCTGAAGCAGCGGCATTTCCACCTGTGCTTAGTGAACAGAAAAATAACAGGTATTGCTCAGCTCGAAAGAGATCAGTTGTAAACTTACAGGAGAGTTGTGGTTCTCTTTATACAAGGGATTTGTTTTTTTTTAATTTATTTTATTTATTTTTTTATACAAGGGATTGGTATGTCCTCTATTTTCTCTAGGTTCCCTCCAGGCAGCTATCAAGTCCTTTATCTCTGGGGTGGACTATCTGGTTTAACAGTTCTCATAAATGTGCATCATTTTTAGAAAGCCTGTGGCATATTTTTGTTGTATGAAAGCTGTTTTACCTCGGTTTTCAGTCATATTTCTGTTAATTTGCAATAAGGTTGGGCTGTCTTTGAGAGAGTGAGTTAAGGTAGCTTTCCAATGTAGAAAACCAGGACTCGAGGACTTGTAGTCTTTGCAAAAAATTGTAAACAGAAGTTTATGCATTAGGTTGTGATTAAGTGCTGAAAATAAATATCTGACTTTTAAGTTTGTGTCTCATCCTTGCCTCACCATGTCACAGTGCCAGAGAAAGAAAGAAAACATATGATGCTCTTGGTCAGTTTGCATTACAGACTATAACAGGTGTGTTTCCTGATATCTGATATTTTTTTTTTCTTTTACCTTAATGCACCCCCTCGTGTTTTGTAGCAATATAGACAAGAATGTTTCTGAAAATCCTGTACTCATTAAAGGTTTGCTCCCCAAAATAATTTGTAAGTAATTGTTCCATGTGATTGCAAGGTGTTTAGATTTAGTTATATTATTATATTATTTAGTTAAATATTATTTATCTCTATTGTTACTGACAATTTGTTAAAACACTCCCTGTCAATGACAAATTACTCACTTGATATATCTTTTATAGCACCTCTTGCAGAGAATGTCCGAACCATTTACAACGGCCAATCATTTACAACGGACCTAACTCCTGTGTCAGGGAATATGCCAGAGCAGTGAAAATCAAAGATAAGATCAGGTCACTTTATTGACCCTTTACAATTTCTTGCATTAGGAATTAATCTTTACACATACCCCAGCTTGCTCTCCATGAGACACACAGACAGGGAGACTGAATGAGAAGCTTGGGGTCAGAGCACAGGGTCAGCCGTTGTACAGCACCCCTGGAGCAGCTGGGGTTAAGGGTTCTTGCTCAGGGGCCCACCAGAGTAGGATTCCTCTACCAGCTGCAGGATTTGAACCAGCAACCTTCCAGCCACAGGCACAGATCCTGAGCCACAGGGCCACCGCTCCACCCCACTGTCCCCTTGTCAGATTGCTCCAAGCTGACAGTTACCAATTTCAGCAGCCATTATTTCACTGAACTTTCTGGCTTGGTCTTTTTACAAACATTTACAGATTCCCCTCCCAGAAAACACCAGCCACAGCTCTTCAGAAGTCCTTCTTCAATATATCCATCTCCTTGGACCACAGTTCTCTTTCCCATTCCCTCTCTCTTCTTCTTACTGTCTTTCCTTTCTTCTCCTTACCATTTCCATTGCTTCACATCTCTGCTCTCTCCCCTGCTCTTCTAGACATGTGGAGAGGCTCCACAAATGAAACAACAAACTTTTTTTCTTCTTTCCTTTTACTTTTCCATGTGGCATCACCCTGTACTTGTTCCTCTGCAACTTGTACACTGACTCAACTCCCCATTCCAGCCCAAGAAAGCATCCTTTTCAGTGTAGAGTATTAATAATTACTCAACCTGATCAGAGACATTTATGGTTGTGAGTGATGCATTGTGCAACGTACAGTAAACTGAGATCACCACGCATTCAGAAGTCATGAGAACTGAAGCTGATGGATTTAGGGCATATTTTCTTCATAGCATAGTGGAAAATGAGTAAGGGTAGAACATGTCTATTTGAATTTACCTTCTCATATATTTATTTCCATTTTAATATGTTTCAGAAAATGCAATCTGAACTGTTACCATGTATAAAACTTTGCATTGGATAGCAATAGCCTTGTTATGAATTGCTGGAGACAGCTGAGTGCTGGCATTAGTACTGCGGATGCATTGCTTAACAGGCCATGTCATAGGGGTGTTTACGGTAATTGCCTAAGTGGCAATTACACTGCAGATATAAAACTAAGGTGTTTATAAACCTTTTTCTAAGTCTTTTAATGAAGCTGAGAAAGGATTAGCGGAAAACATTAATTACTGTAAAAAAACATTCTCTCAGTCTAGTGCAACTTGGTCCACAATACACGCACTGACTCTAGTTAAAAGTGAAGGCAGGACACACATAGGGCTTGTACAGTTTTTAGAAACTGTGATCGTGATATAACAGCCGTTCAAGTGCAAACTCTAGTTCAGGCCTACGTTCTGAACTGCAGAGGAAATGCTCTTTAAAAATGCAGCACTGAAGGGCTAAATCACACCAAACGCCAAAAGTTGTTGATGAAACAATTATAATATAAACACATTTGCAACTTGTGATTGTTAACAGAAAATCTGCATGAACTGTAACTATTTCTAGAAAGGAACATAAAGCATGTGTGCTTGAGTTTCGTCATGGCCAGGGTGGGAAAAGAATTGCTCAATCCCAACCGTGCTGCATGTTGACTAGAATGTCTCTCTCTCACCAAGTGGAACACACCTTTGAGAAGAGCTGTTGTTCTTTTCATCAAAAGGCAAATCCAACACTGACTGCAAACCGGCTGTATCATCAAGTGACAGGTCCTCAACACGTGTGTTCTAGCCCTGAGCACGCTTGAGTCCCTGTGGCCTCTCACACAGTTTCAGTTTTGCGGAGAGGTGATTTATGTGTGTGTTGTGCACCACGAGAAGCCACAATCTCACAGGCCATGAGCTGTAAAATAGAGAGGAAAGTGAGAAAAACAAATTCTGATCATTTTTGGCAGGCAATAAAAAAACATTGGCAATAAAAAAACACCTCTTTGTTTTTTTTGAGCCTTTACCAGGTCTGTTGAAGTACCTCTTGTTTCAAAAACTTGCTTATAGGCTTATAGAAAAGAAACACACACACACAGGGCTTATGAACCTGACTCCAGGTCTGAGCCTGCAAACACCCCACCTTCTCTGGCCTGTGGAACTGTCTGCGTTAGGGAATTAAGAGTGTGGAAACAACTGTATCTTAATGCTTCCTCCGTTTCTGCATGTAGTCCTGATATCTGTCTTACATCTGACGATTGCTTACTTCATTTATGTGTCCCTGCTGCAACTGTGTCTTGATTTTCATGAAGCTGAATGAACTCCCTGACGTCCTATTACTGTCTTCCTGTTTGTTGTTACTGGGATGCTGAAGCCCAGAGCCTTCTCCCAATGCAGTTCTGGAGCTGAATCACTACTGTTACTGCTTAATGACAGGCTGCATTTGTCCAAAAACATTCCAGCGCAAAGTCTCATTTTCCAGACATCACAAAAATTAAATGTTTTGACGTATGCTTTGACTATTGTACTAGTCAGTGCTGGGATAGCCATGCTGCCCTCAATGTGTGAATCTCTGCTTGCATGCAATTGATGACAACAGCAGGAGATCCCAAATGCCACTGCATTTGGCTCCCAGAAACACTGGCTCTCCCCAAAAGCATAAACCTCTGTGCCCAGAGACACTGGACACAGCTACAGTACAAGCAGATAGAGGAGCTTGCTCGGAACATCCTGAGCTTTCACAGGTCAACAGCAACAATAAACAACTGTGATTTGCAACAAAATCCTCAGAAACCCAAACCAGGGCACTCATGTAGAAACTGTGATGAAGTGCATTTAAAATTGAGAACAGGGGGCACTTCTTCACTGAAAGGGCTGTAGAAGTATAGAAGGGTTGTGGGAGTGTGAGACATGGAGCTCCCCATCCATGTAGTTGAAGCTGATACTCTCAATATCGTAATCCTTCCTCTTAACGGCGCTCCAGCTCTTTCTTATTTTGCTAATTATATGCTCCTGCCCTCAATCCTGCCCCTCCTTATTTAAACTGGGCCCTCTCGCTATTCCTGGCTCTGCATCGGAAGACGGACGCCCTCCTACCACCAGGTCACCCTACGCCCACGGCTTGAGGGCACAGGCCTCCTATCAGCATCCTGATCCAGCTGAGTCCGGGGCTCAGAGCGCCTGGCCTCGTCACCCGTTTTTATTTCCCTGTCCCTGTACCGGATCCCATTCCAGTTTTTGACTCTTGTCTTGTTTTTGTCGCGGATGGATCACTTGGATTAGGACCTTGAACTTCTCCCCGGACTCCCTTGGACTTGTTTGCCACGGCTACGCCCCCCGAGCACCAGGTCACCATCGACACGCCCCCCTGTCTGTCAACCTGCCCTGATCCTCGTCGTCTGATCCCCGTTGTCCTAGTCCACTCACTTCCAGATTATACCGTCTGCATAGGGTCCAGGACTACACATTGTAACAGATATCCTGATTTTTTTAAATAATTAGCTGGATGAGATATTACAGTACTAACTACCAAATGGGTCAGATGAGCTGAGAGGCCTCGTAGTGTTTATAACCTTTCTCATGCTCCAGTGATGCTTCTTTCATCAATTTGCATTGTCCTGTCAGGGGAGCAGATTAAGTCTGGGCCTCACTCTACTGAGTAAACCTGCTTGAAATAGTTTTCTAGCCTGCTCCCTTTGTGATACATGT
Source organism: Lepisosteus oculatus (assembly GCF_040954835.1). NCBI lineage: Eukaryota > Metazoa > Chordata > Actinopteri > Semionotiformes > Lepisosteidae > Lepisosteus > Lepisosteus oculatus. Next base: position 2,304,280 of record NC_090705.1, on the reverse strand, counting down.
TGTGAGAAAATACCTGGGATACTAAAGAATCAGTATTTCCTAAAAACAATCATAAAATAGTACACGATTATAAAAAAAGCTCTGTGGTTTTTTGCTTGCATTACCATTATAAATAAAAAAATGCAATTCTGTCACAAAATATACAGGGAAACGCTGTTTTTGAAAGTGACATAAAGCATTGCTATGGGCATATACAGCATACATTTTCTGCCAAATAATAGTCTGAATTAAAACTCACAACCCTTTTCATAGTCTGACATCTTAATGCTTAGCTAACTCCCATTATCTTAAATGAAGCAGCATTTCTTCAGGGGTTAACATTCCACTATGTTCTTACTCACTGATCACAGATGCCATAAATATAGCAGAATGAAATACTGATGACAGATCATATTGTGAGAATTCAAATCTCCAGTCAGAGAAAATTTATTTTTCTTTCCTTTGTTGTAATTATACGCTATTGACTGCGACCTCCTGGCTAGAAACAATTGACTGTTTTTACTCTGATGCCGTGCCTGCAGCACAGTGAGGAAACCCCCTGTAGAAGAGATCCTGGGGAGAGTGTGCAGAGCTGTCAGTCTCAGAGCTCCTCGCTGTGACAGCACTTGCCACTCGATCATGATCAGAACTCCTAAAGACATTCAGAGGACTAGTTTGATCTTCTTTGGCAAGATGTCCTTGGCCACTGGCTTTCAAAAGACTTAATTAATCCTCACTAACGCCAGAAAACAAGCAACATACGTTTATCTTTGCAGCAGGTATGAATGCATTCAGAATCTGCATGTTTTAAAGCTACCATCAAGGCTGAAATAGATGCACACACACGGACATGCTTGCTTTCCCAACACTATTCATCTGATCATTAAAGCCTTTGCTGTTCTCTGCAAAGCTTAAACTCAACAGCAAAGGCGTTAGCCTTCTCTTTCACCACAAGGAAGTGCACGTGTTGCATTCCATTAAGATGTTTGGCATAAAAAAAAGGTTATACGTCATGTGTATTTGTGTACTTCATTCTGTGTAAATGATACCTTTTTATTAAGGACACTTTTTCTGTTGTGTTTGTTTTTCTGAGTACAACACGAGGATGGCTGAATGCTTTTTGAACCAGCTTAAATAAATCTGCCCCTCTGTTAATGTAAGACTATGCAAATTCCATTAAAATGCATGTAAATGAAGAATATAAAGAGACTGAGCTCTGTTCAAATTTGCTCCCTCTTTGCAGGACAGTGTTGATTTTGTGGCCTTATTGGTTTGCACCGTGCCCCTAATGCCCATAATACTCGTGACACCCTGGTTAGCAAAAGAGACAAAAAAGTGTGGGCAATGAATTCACAGTCTTTCTACTGTATGGTTCCATTTTTTTGCACTTCCTGGTAAATGTACACCCCTGGACCAGGGAAAAAAAAGCTTGATGAGCACCACCAGCTGACAAAGGGTTTTTGACAAAGTTCATCCATCCATCCATCATCTCAAAGCTGCTTATTCCCGATATGGGTTGTGGCAACCTTGAGATTATCCCAGAAACGGGATTAGATAAGAGGGACCGGAGCCTGGAAGGGACACTAGAGGAGCACATGGAATGAATGCATACGCATACAGGTACAGGATGCAGACACCTATTAATCCAGCCAGCAGTACTGTACTGTATAGTGAGGATAGATTTTATCATGTTCTGGCAACTGTGGTTAAACAGACAGAGAAATATTCAAATTCAGTATGAGTGCCAGCTGGCACACATTCTCTCGGCAATAATAATGACATTTATTAGAAGTGTCTCTAATGTGTCTACATTCAACACACACCCGAAGAAGGCTCCACATCTGAAACATTGCGTTTCTTTTCTTCTCTTTTCAGCAGGGAACAAACCTTTACTTGCTGCTTTATGTTCAACATGAACAGACAGAATGCCCAAGTGAATCTTATGCAAACTTTTAGAAAAATCACTCAATAACCGATTTTTCGATGTAACAGATGTAATTGAATGCATCTTTATTCAGGCAAGATACAACTTCTTCTTTTTGGTAAGAAATAAAAATAATAAAGCATTATAAGATTAAGACCTTGTGCGTTTGATTCTGTTGACGTTTCATTCCTTGCTTGGCCTACTGTATTGTCAAGAAGCCAAATAATGCTGCTGAACTGCAAGGCAACTGTAACGAACAGTTCTTTCCGGGCCCTATGCGGACGACACAATCCAGAATAGTGAAGACACAAGGGGAAAAATAGTCATGCAGGAAAAGGGTCTGGAGACGGGGGGCGTGTCCATGGAGTGCAGGTGTCCAGGGGAAGTGAGTCCAGGCGAACAATCCATGTAGGAAATCCAAAAGAGTAATCCGAGACAAAGGGTAGAGTCCAAGGCCATGGGGATCCATCCAGGGAGTTAAAACACGAACCGGGTCAGAACCGGCGAGGGGAACCAGGAACTAGGAACGGAAAGTTAAAAGCATAGCGGAGCCAGCCGCAGCAAGACCCCCCCGAGCTCTCATGATGTGGAAATCAATGAGGAACCAGGAGTGAGGTCCGCGTCTGGCTTTTAAGGGGGAACGGGAATAGGGATCAGGCGCAAACAATGTGAGGGAACGAGGAAGGGCTGGAGCTCCCTTAAGAGGAGGGGTTAGCGATCGTGACAGCAACTGATTATGCTTTCATGTGCTTACATCAGTATCAGGGGCACCATTTGCTGAGAAGAGTGTCACAATTGACTGCCGTGGAACAACCGGAGCCCTCCGATGTCAGATGGTGACGTACGGTAATGGTTAAATATGAGAGGATCTCCAAATTATGAAGTTTGCTCCCCCTCTAGCACATATTTTGTGTAGTGGAGATCCCCCCCTGCAGGGAAGACTTCTGCATGAACCAGGACAGGTGGGGCACTGCAGAGAAGAGAAATCTGGAGGTCTTTGACGTTCCTCAATAAGACATTCAGTTCGTGTTTATTTTAAAAGTATGAAACAAAGACCAAGCTATATTTTGTAGATAATGTGGGACAACATGTGCAGACAGGATGTTCACATAGGAAAATAAAAGAGTAGTATTTAAGTCGGGGGATGTTGTGTTAAAATTTACATCAGTATGGTGACTCCCAAAATTTGTATCGGAAAAAAAAACCCAAAGACAATTGCACAGCCCGGAATATTGTATACAGTTTTGGTCACCACTTTATGGTAAAGATATTTCTGCTGTGGAATCAGTTTGGAGAAGAGCAACCAGAAATACTGCAGAACTTAACTGTATATCCTACACTGAAACTGTAAAAGAACCCAACTATTTCAGCCTTGACCAGAGAAGATTGCAAGGGGACCTGATACAAGCATGCAAAATACTCTAAGCCAGGGTTCTTAACCTGGGGGTACCAGGGTGGTCATACTGTATAAAGACTTGAAAATGAATTGTCCTAACAAAAAACAGAAAATACTTTTGATGAGTGTGTACAAGTTTTTTTTTCTATTACAATGGCACCCTGCATGTCATGTAATGTCGTCGATTAATTTCTATTGGGTGAGCCACGCTTGCATTTGTATTTGTAGCACTTTTTTTCTTCTGAGCCAGGTAGTCGCGATTAGCCCGGCAATGGAGCGTTTTTTTTTAAATAGGTGGCACCGGAAGAGTGAGAGCTGAAGATAATGTGGAGAAACGCACAGCATTATAAAACACAGAAAACTCTGAACAGAAAAAAATAAGACGAAAAGTACCTAAAGCACGGAGAGGATGCACGACCGCTGTGTGTGGTTTGTGGCGAAGTGTTGGCCAAGGAAAGCCTCAAGCCCTCAAACTGCTACACCACTCGCAGACCAGACTCGCCCTTGCAGTCTAAACCTGTTGACTTTCTTTGAACGAAAGCTACAGGAGCTAAGAGGCCAGCAATTCACCCTCCAAAAAAGCCGCCACTCTGAACCAGAAGGCGCTTCAGGTGTCTTTCGTCACAGCCAGAATTGGATCGCCAAAACTGGGAAGCCACACACGTTAGGTGAGACTTTTTTCTTGCTGTGCGCTGAGGAAACGGTTTCAATCAGGTGTGGGAAAAGCGCTGCAGAGCAGCTGGCACTGATACCAGTGTCAAATGACACCGTGTCTCACCGCGTAGGGCGTATGGCAAGAGACGTGGAAGAGCAGGTGATCACTAGTGTGTATTTTTCTCTACAACTTGACGAGACCACTAATGTCTCAGGAGATGCACACATGCTTGTTTACGCCAGATTTGTTGAAGAGGGAGAAATTAATGAGATTTTTTTGTTGTTCTGTCGTCATCCTCCCGGGCGTGCGCCACTGGCGATCAGCTTTTCGTTTTGCTGGACACATGCGGTCTGTACAGTACGTGAGCATGAAACGGACTGGAACAGGCGTGTGGGAACCTGCTCAGACGGTAAACGAGCTCCAGTACAAACACAGTGGGCTGGTCACGAAAGTACAGGCCTTTGCAACGTTCGCCTTGTGGACGCATTTCATGATTCATAGGCAAGCCCTCGCACCTGAGAAAATGCCCCCCCCCCCCCCCGGCCACAAACTCAAACAAGTAATGGATGAAGCTTTTCGTACTGTAAACGCCATCAATGCCAGTGCAACAAGCGCACGGACTTTCTCTTGATTCTCTTTCAAGAGTTGCGAGCAGAACATCCTCAGCTGTTGTACCACAGCGAAGTCCGGCGGCTGTCCGGGTATCGCGCACTGAGCCGCCTTTACGAGCTCCGAGCTGAGGGGAGAGCATTTCTGTTGGAGAAAAACTCCCCGCTGGCTGCTTAATCTTCCGATGACAAATGGCTCGCCCCTGCTGGCCTATCTGGCTGACATTTTCAATCATGCGGGACAACAAGGGAAAGACGCATCCGTCTTCTCTCTCTCTGGCAAAAGTGAAGCTTGGATCAGAAAGCCATGCTTGTGTCAAACCAAACTCGGCTGCTTGTTTGAAGGACAGCACTGTTTTAAAGGCTGGCCTGTGTGCGCGTATTCGGGCTCATCTTGATCGAATGGCAACACAGTTTCGGGACTATTTTTCAGAAAACGGGGCAGTGTCTGCGACAGGCGAATGGATAAGGAATCCTTGCTCTGCAAAGCCAACAGGAATTGCTCTTGAAATAGAGGAGGCGTTGATTGATCTGACCACGGATATGGCCCTGAACCAACGGTTCATGGAGAGGCTTCTGGCTGACTTCTGGATTTCAGTACAAACTGAATTTCCAAGACTGAGTACTTTGGCACTGAAAAAAAAAAAGTGTCCTCTTCGCATCGACTTTTCTTTGCGAGTCTGGATTTTCTGCACTTAACTCAAAATCAGATACAGAGCCCGTCTCAGTGTAAAGATGATTTGCGATTCTTTCTGAGCTCTACTAGGCCGTGTCTGGAAGACCTCTGTGCCTCAATGCAGGCCCAACCATCCCATTAAGTGAGGAGGCTTACAATTTATACAACGTGATGATTTTTAAATCTCTCTGTGTGTGTGTGGGTGGGCGCGAAATATTTTTAACCCCCCAAAAGGGTCGCACTCTCAAAAAGGTTAAGACCCCTGCTCTAAGCCATTAACAACGTGAATCCTGTTTTCAGAATAATCAGTGAAACACAGACAGGAAGTGCACACTAAGGGGAAGTAAATGGAGAAGAGAGGGTCCTTTAGCCAGAAGCGTTTGTGAATCTGGAACATGCCGCCTAGCTATGTTGTGGAAAACAGTACTGTTGCTGCTTTCAAGAAGGCTGAATGGAATCTAGCCTTGGATCAATCAGCTACCAAAAAGTCAGATTGGGTCAAATGTCTTTAAACTTTCTTGCGTTCTTGTGCTCAGGTCAACAAAGACAATGCACACACTGTACTTTTACAAGCTTGTTTTACGGGTAAACTGATGAACGATCACCTCCAGACAAACAGCAGATTTTGTATAACCTCCGCATGCCTTTTCATATCTGAATTGTTGTGCTGACTACATGAAGTGAGAGTGCCTGCAGATTTAGCTTATGTTGTCATCTTAAAAGGAATATAAGTTGGTTCATTGTAGAAACGTTTTGTATTAAGAATACATTTGAAGCCATAATTTCATGGCCTGTAACGTATATATACAGTATATTGCTGAGCACACAGTCCTTTCTTACTGTTAAGGACAAAGGAAGCCTGCAGCCCAGTGTTGAGAAGCTAATGAGAATATGCCCGTTTTGTGGTGTGGTGTGGTGTTCAACATCAGCCAGCACACTGACAAGATTTAAATGCATTTGAAAAGGGGAAGAATAGGGTTCCAGTGCGAGAAAATGGCGAAGCTGAAACTGGACATTAACAAGGCTGCTGTATATAAATAATTTAGCACATTCTGCTAGAATGAGCATAAAGAAAATATCTTTAGTTTTTCTTTAAGCGCTTCTTCTGCTTGTACCATCAGTGTTATTTCACTGCTGAAAATCTTCAGTATTGTGACGCCCAAAATTTGGTTCGGGAAAAAAAAACAAGCCAAATACACATTTAAAGTCTGACCCAGAAAACTCTGTTTACTTTTAATACAATTGTGCTCTTAGTTTGGGTAAACATTAAACATCCATAACGAATTCCCTTCCCTCTGAAATATTTTTATCTCCATATAATCCAATAAAATAAATCATGCATAATATGCTGTGACATAGCTGCCTTTTTTTCTTTAAATTTAATTTTACATGATGAAACGTCATTATTATGACAGAAAGCATCACTAAGCGGTTGCCCTCGAGGGCTGTCTCGTTGTGTCACAGATTGCCTTCAAAGAAGCTATAACCTCAATATTTTTGTTTTGCTGGCTCATAAGTCATGTCAGGATCACTCAGATCATACCAAATATCTCAGTTCTCAGAAACAAAAAAAAACACATATTCTAAGATGCTGTAATGACATAAACATGAGCCTTACATTTCACATGGAAGCCCAGTGTGATGGCCTTCTCTTGCAGGTCTGTAAAAACCATTACATCAATTCTTGACATTGAAATGCATAATAAAATCCTTCCGCGTGCGGCATCTCTTTCTAACACAATTGCTCAGAGAGCTAATAAACCAGCAGTGGCAAGTCCTCTTTAATCACCGTGGACTGGAGGCCAAATCAACAGAGCTCTGAAAAGCGCGACAGGGCATGGTGCTTCCGTGACAGCTGTCCGAGCAGCGTGCACCTATTGTTCACAGACGCCAGCAGATCAGTGACTAACCTCGGGCACATACTGCACAGTGGAGTCTAGTCAGACATACAACAGGAGGTACTGCAGGTAGCCCAGGGAGCCTGCCAGCGTGTGCCTCCAATCCAGGGATTGTTGCAGATTTCGGATTGCAGGTCCGTCTCCCCTCTTGTGGAGAAGGATGACAGTACTTAAGTAAAACGTATTTTCCAAGATTTCAGAGAAAAGCTATAATTTTTTATCTCAATTTTAGTTTAGCAATTTATTTATTGAGAGCTGTTAAAAACCCTTGGGGGAATACATTTGTGCAATCTAGCAGTAATGACTAATGGAGAAAAGAAAGGTTTTTGGTGAACAGTGGGTATTTTTTGCCAAGATGGTATGGCATATTGACTTCTGCAGGTTTTTTAAGGATATTAAATAGATAGCAGGAAAAACTGTTAATTTTTTTTTCTGTTTATACTGTTTAAACTGTTTTTATGTTTATACTGTTTACAACATCTCCTTTGTGATGTTGTACACATGGGGTGAATTGTAGGCCTCAGGTTGGGTTCTGTGTTAATACAGTTCACTATCGCTGTTCCATTAACCTTGTTTACAAAGCTTATCATCTTATTGATAAAAATAAAAGCAGGCGTACTTCTCCACATCTGTCTCCTATTCCACATCTTCTCTTTAGATTTGCTGCAGTGGTCTGGCGTCCTGTCCAGAGTGTACCCTGTCTTGCGTCCCTTGCTTGCTGGGATAGACTCCAGCTCCTCCGTGACCCTGAAAATGGATGGATGGATCTCTCTTAAATTCCTCTAAATGCAGCAGGCATCTTCCCCAGCTCTTTCCCACTAATCTCATATCACATCCACTGAACTGCAAGCACAACTTATAAAAGGCTTCCTACTGAGTTTTACTTTACTTTATTACACTTTGTTGACCAGGGCTCTGCTTATTTTTGGTAGAACAGAAGACCTGCCTGTTTTTATTTTGTGAGTGAATTCTCATGAAGATGTTACCTGTCAGCTGTTGTGCGCTGCGGCATGTCAAACCAAGATTTTGGAAGCAGCAGTTCAAACAAATATCGATACCAGCAGAGTCAGATTTAACAGATTCCCACACATGGTGGAGAACCATGTGCACTGGAAGTAGAATGGAGCACCTGTATTTCACTGATCATTGCATTAACATTTCCTAAACAACAGCTACTGTACATCAATTATATATAATAAAGAATATAGCAATCAACCAACAATTGACATTATTAAAGTATAAACCTATACTGTTTGCAGAGCAGGTGTTACAAACAAGGTCCTGGAGTGTCAGGTTTTCTTTTCAAATGAGCTCTGGACAAGCTGAAGCCTTTCCTTCCTCTTAAGAAGATCAATACATCCTGCTGGACAGGAGCCATGAGGACCAGAGTTGGACACCTCTGTAATAGAGAGTGACACAGTTCAGACGTTGCACAGCGATCTTCTATGGTCTTAAAAACTTCGGGCTGTTAAAAAAAAACCTTGCAGAGAAACAGGAAACCAAAATATGTTGTGTTCATTTTCGTAAAATTGTATGTCAGTGATTTCCAAATAGTTGTTCTATTTATTAAACAGTTCCAGTCTCTAACGACCCTCTGGGTTAAAGAATGTCGCCAGATCACTATCACCAGTCAAGCACTGCAGTGCATCATCACAAGCCTCTGTTTTGTCAAGGCCGGAAACCTCTGGCAAACAAAAACCCATCATCATGGCCCGAGTTTGTAATTTGCCATCGGAGGGTGGATCAGTTTTATCGGTAATTCAGGCCTGTGTCGCAGTGCAGCAGGGATGACCGAAAGCTGTTCAGCCCATCTGGGCACTGATCACCCAGACTGACCCGGGGAAACCGCAGACACGCAAGCATTCTGAGAAAAGTGAGTCAGCGGTGGCCCAAAAAAAAAAATCAGATAATCTCTTCTCTCCCACGGCCCTGCGGTCATCTAATCACGCTCAGCCGGTGTTGTCGGTGGGGTTCCCTGATGATCTCGGAGAAGTAAGGACTGTGCAAGCCAGTGACCGCCTTTCGGCCATGCAGGTGCTGACAGACCCCACTGGAGGATGAGAGTGTCCGGTCTCACAGGCGCCTGCTCTCAGTGTGGAAATCTGGGACTCCAGGGCCAAGTGCACTCCGCCCAAAATAGGTGGTGACCAGCAGGGCCTGAAACCACTTGGCCATAAGACTCATCCTGTGTGGTAAGAGACCTATTTATTTATTTTTTTGTGATTACAGTTGAGGTTCAAAGCTTGGGCTGCAACTGCAGTTTTGTTTTGTTTACAACAAATTCACGGCACTCCTGCTTTTCAGTGATTTCATGCATCTGAGCAACACTGGTAAAGATAGACCTCGAAATATCCCACTATCGATTTTTTCAAAGTGTTTGGTTACATCTTGTTTGCCACCAGATCCATTAAAAATCAGAGACAGTGTGGCGAACTTAAGTTATTAGTCACCTACAGTATGCTCTGTTTTCATACTTATTTTTTCTATTATTTAACTTGACTGATTTCAGAATCTCAGTAACCTGTTTGCAATTCACAATCCTCCTCAGTCTGTTTTTATTATTATTGTATTATGTCTATTGTCTATTAAACATATATATTTGACGCAGCTACCCACCTGAACTATTATACATATATACTAGTAACTATACTATAACTAAAGAAGTAGTATAGTATTGCTTATTTATCGGATTTCTCTAATTAGTGAGTGTCCCTGACAATGGTTTGCCCTGCACATGAAAAATAAAGACTTTGAAATAAAATCCAGAAGTAGATGTCATATTCAGCACTGGAAAAACTGGTCTATGATCTGCAATGATAATACTAATACTGCTAATACGTTTTCATCACTATCTGTATGTGAGCCTATTTTAAAAAAAGACACACTACTCAGAAAATATCTTAATAACAATATATTATGTATTTCTAAACGTACCTCTTACAAAAGGTAGCACCGCTGATGACAGTTTAGGTTTTGATTATTCTTAGCAGTTTTTGCTGATATGCCTCTTCTTTTGCCCATGCAAGTGCTTAGTTTCAGAATGGAAATTCTGCTTAAAAATATTTACTTTTTGAAAAAATGTGCATGCATCATTTGTAATTGAACGAAATGGGCCATCACTGGAAGTAAGGAATACTTTTGCAAGGTGCTCTGAGGCATCTAGAGCCATATTTAGACAATGAGAACATCTCTGCTCAGATGCTCCTTTCCTGAGTCTAGATCTGAGAGAATGCTGTGTCTGTGATGGTGCCGCGGATCACACACAGAATCAACTTCTGCACTGTCAGGTCTCCTTCCACCTCCTGGTAACCAGCCTGAAGTGATACCATTTTACCATTTTAGTGATATCATTTTACAGTCGCTCACGTAACTAGAATTTAGGAAATGGAGTATTTACAGCAACAATGCAGTGTGTGCTATTTACAGCAAGTGTGTTCTTCTCAGTATCTGTACTTTCAATTACCATAAGAAGGGCCTGTTTAAATAAAACACCTCAGTTATGATGAACAAAAAAAAAATAAAAAAGGAAGAGAAGAGTATTTTAGAAACACATTTTAAGTGGGGCAGCACATTAAACTGGTGGTCAGCCCTGCTGCCTCACAGCTGTTGGGACTTGGGTTTGACTCTGGACTGGAGTGGTTTTTTATGTGGAGTTTGCATGTTCTCCCAGGTCCTCACTGACAGCGCCAGCCTGCCTCTCAGGTCCCAGAGACATGCTGTCTGGGTCTCCTGGTGTCTCTAATTTGGGTCTGTGTGCTCCAACGTGTGGTGCACTGTGATGGACTGGCTCAGGTTAGGATTGACCAATTCTAATGATAATGGATGGATGGTTTTCTTTTTTTAAATGATTCTAAACTGGCTTAAATATTTTGTAATTCTACTAAGGTCCACTTACTCAGTAGTAGAAAGGAGAAATAATGAGTCTGGTGATCAGTGTGAAAAGGGGAATCTTAAGTTTGATTAAACTTGACTGCTCTGACACTTACAAAATGCATGGACTATTATTATTTTTAATTTCAAGCTGCTGTTACCAAAGCTGAAATGATAAATGTCTTGATTTTTACATGTTGCACACAAATAACCTATGTAGTTCTGTATTCTCCTGTATGTTCCTGTAGAAATGTTCCTATAACTCTCTACAGAGAACTGAGACATCTATATAAAAAACTATAGGTCATCTTCATAAGGGATCAAGGGGTCATTCAGTATGGCTTATCCAAAACAAACAAGCTCATGCTTAGTTTGTACATAAATGAAAGCTCCTCAATATCCTAATGTTTTCATGTATAAATTCCCAGTCTTAAATGCAATTAATCCCTCAATTGTCAGATTAACAAATGTTGCCAAACAAACTAAAAGCTTGAATTAATCTGTGCTGGAGATCAGCCTCACAGACCTTGACTGTGATCTAATTCAGACAATCCTCACTCATCCCAGACTGGTACATGAGTTGCCAGTGTATTCACAAACACTTTGTTATCAATATAGGGTGGTGGGTCTGGGAAATACAAATCATAATATAGCTCACACTGACAGTCAATGTGTAAGAAGGGGTGTTTGGTGCGAGTGTTATCACCAGTTTTAATAAATATAATGATTAAAGTTAACAAAAGGTCCCCCACTACTGGTCTGGAATATTTCCATGCATGGCCACTTTTTTGTTACAGCAACTTTTAATATAAGAGTAATAAGCAAGAGACAAACATAAAGGACTAAGAAAGGTTTATTACAATGGATATGCAAAATAAAAAACACACATTATCTGAACAATGACCAAGTCTCCGAATCCAGGTCTTCCACAGTCTAAAGCTACCCTCACTAACTGTACCTTTACAGAGATACATCTTTCTGCAAACTGAGACACAGCTGCTCAGAGAGGTGATGCTTGTTCCTACACAACAAAGACCCTCCGCAGGGCAGTCTGGTGTCTAAAACTCATGCCGAACTGGGAGAACTATTTCTATAAATCTCTTAATGCATTCTGGGGATATAAGCCTGCCTGCTGGATATTACAGTACAGCTGGATCTGCAGGAGATTTGACCTGTAGGAAGATGGAGCCCAGCCAAAGCATGCTCACTGTACATCTTTACTGTATTTGCAAAGATGAGAGAGACTGGAAGGGAACCCTACTGAAGAAATAGATCTTGTGTTCCGGTGCATAGCTCCCAAGAGTCCCTACAAAAGCCATCCACACTGGTACATTTTGTGTCCTTAGGAAAGATTGAAATGCCCATTAATTAGTATTTAGGAGCCTAATACATGGTTGTCAAACACAGATTTTTAAACAGCAGGATTTAAACCACCCTGAAGGTCAATTGTAAAAACAATTTGCATGCTTTGATAATTTAAAACGATGAAAAAAAAGGTTCTTTGTTAAAACTGCAATGCCCCACTACAGTACAGAATGTCCAAAATTATTTTATGCTAAAGAAGTAGTTTACCTATAAATTCAACAACACAGCTCGGCCTTAAAGTTTCTCGGAAACGAAAATGACTAATCTTGAACCATTCGTTTCATCATCTCAAAATATCAGAAACTGTTACACTGGATGTAGTACTTTGCTGAATCTATGTAGCTTTTGTGAACAATTTAAAAAATAAAGACTTTTAAATAAAATCCAGCAGTAGATATCATATTCAGTACTTGAAAAAATGCTCTATGATTTGCAACGATACTAGCCTAATACTTTTTTCTTTACTATGTGAGCCTATTTAAAAAAAGACGCACTACTCAGAAAATATATTAATAACAATATATTATGTATTTCTAAACTTACCTCTTACAAAAGGTAGCGCCGCCGATGAATGAGATGAACAGTTTAGTTTTTGATTATTCATAGGAATGTTTGCATTACTCACAGGGGTGCTTATGCCATTAATTTAATGTAAGAACAGTACAACATAAAAAAGATTTTTACCTACACTGTACAGTCAACTGTTTCAAAAGCCATTGAAAGAGCTTTCTGGTGCAGTATTTTGTCCTTCTGAAATGGCAGAAGCTGTAAAACTGTGCCAGTTGCTAATTAAACTTTAAATTTGGGAAACTCAGATTGATTTCATGAAACGCAATATAGAGTCTGAACCCTTGTGGTAATCAGTCACCTGCTTTCACCAGTCATTCTGTGGGAGAGCCGGCGAGGACAGCGCTGGAATGTGCTGCATGCAGTATCGCAGTGCCTGTTGGTCTGTGGAGCAGAGTGAAGGCAGACACTGGGTTAGCCGTAGTATTTCTCTCACCCTGGGTGCACCAGCGGAGCTATGTGAAATAATCTGCACATCGTCTGGTGGAACTGTGTTCAATTTCTTGGATTCTGTTTAAAATCCGTCAACAGTTAGTGATGTCTTTTCAAGGTGGGGCACAGAAAATCATAGGTAGATTTACTGACTGTTCGCCAGATGCAGTCAGTTATCTCAGATATGAATGGAGATAAATTTCAGCTTCCTTACTCGTGATGGGACAGCAGCAGAGAAAAAGCACACTTTTGTTTGCTAGGCTTTCCGCCAGTCATATTAAATGCTCACGGTCAGCCATGATTCACTGGATTTCACAGTAATCATTGCAAATCTTTAATTTGACCAGTGACGTGACAGGGGTGACCTGCACAGTACTGTTCAGAGTGCTGTGTCACCTCTGGGCTAGTAGGCAGTTCCCTGATTTCCCTGAAATGTGTCTTATTATTTCAACATTCAAGTCTGGCTTCCTCATACAGATTTAGAAATGTTTACACTAGGGTATCAGCTAGGTATTATTAACTAGACAGTGCTTAAGCACCATATCGATTAAGATGTGGGATATCCAGTCTCCTATTTTTCATGATCATTAACTCCTCAGAGGCTGTTCTCCCTTCTCTTTTCAAGAGTGGTGTGATTATGGAATTCACATACTGACATGTTTTTTTTAAAGTGAGCATTGCCTTCATTTGTCCAAGCAATATGAGCGTTTGGGCACTTCTGTACCTACTGTACAGAAAAGATCTGCTGTTTTTGCAGAAAAGCTACAAAATGTGGTTTCAGTGCACAGGCAACATCCATGCGAGAGATTCCCAGATGAGAATATATGCTGTGTCAGGTCATTCCCTGCTTTCATTGAAAATGTTTAAGGCTCAGCGTTAGCCTGGTGTACTGCAGCAGTGATTTGTAAGTGTGTACTGCCAAATGATCTAAATTTTTTTCAGTTTTAATTTGGGATGAGCCACCACAAAATGTCCTTATAAATGCCAGTGGTGTGTTGGTACATCCTTTGAAGCGAACAGTATTAAACTAAAGAATAAATATGTACTTAAACCCAGGGTATTAAATGAATCTACCAAACCCAATTAATTGTAGATCATGGATGAAAACAGACAAAGAAATCAGATTACTATAATCTGGATGTCAAATTGGGATCCATCCACACGATAAACTCTTTTTAAACAATCTTACAGCACAAGTTAACATTTTTCATGAAATAAAGGTCGTCATGTTTGACAAAGCCAAACATGATATTTCCCAACTGCTTGCTTCATCGGGAGTCAACAGGAGAGCACCTCCACTCTATGCCAACTTGATTTCTGACCCTGGTTTGTGGATTTCTGGTCCATCACCGAAGTGCGTGGCCCGACTCCAGTTCTTTGGGCAGAGGTCACCAGGCAGGAAGAAATTATCGGAATGTACACAGGCCCCACGGCCATAAGGGAAATAGATGTGCTTGTGGTCCGATTCCTTGCATAACAGTGTAACAGAAAGATCCAAAATGTCCAAAATGACCTGGGTGCCCCAAAGCTCTCTCTCAATGGATGTGAAACTTTGCCCCATTTTTGCCGGATCCAGGCAGCGTCTGGGTGTCACGATGCTGTACAGTGCACTTGCTCACAGGGGTATATAAGAAGGGAGAACACTACAAAATCTTTTTGCACTCTTTTCCTGATCTTTGTGTAATTTTGTGCACCTGTATTCATTAAATTTTACCACAGAAAAGGGTTTGAATATTTATCCAATCTTAGCTTTTCTATTTTTCTTTTATATTAATGATCTTTGTGTTTTTTTTTCTTTGTATTTTTTTATGTGTGAGGCACATTGTGTATATACTATAACAAATATTTATCGCAATTCCAAAGTGTCGTTTCTGCACGATTTAAAGCAACAAAATATAGAAACTGCAAGGGTCTGAATACTTTTGCAGGGAAAATTGTAAATGTCGAAGACATGCACATAGGAAATGACATAACAAAACCGAAGTTTTATACAAATGTATTTGATTGAATTCCTTACATTTATGTGTCTAGGATCGTTCTGACTGTCAATGAGACATTCCATTTTTAACACCATAATTGTGGGTTTAAATGAGACCATGACGCAATATTTTGCAGCCAGAAAACAGACAAAATACAAATTCCCTGTTTTATTCTGAGCTTTCAGGCCTTGGAGTTAGACTCATGGGTATTTAACCAAGCTGCTGCTAGTCGGGCAATGCTAAATAACCATATTACACACAGAAATATATTTAGCTATTGTAAAAGTTTCAAATGTCCAAAGTTCAAAGCCAATTTTTTATAACCCTGGCTCGTCCAGAGACAAAGAAATTCATTATGGCAGTGTATGGCTCCAATTTCACATGAATCTTTATGAGCTTTAGGAACAGGGACGCATGAGTCATGGGAAAATTGCTCGTTATTTTCTTTAAACAAGACAAGTTGTTTGCAATTATTCCTGATAAAATGTTTCCTGCAACACTACAGAAACAAATTAACGACTGTTTTGTTCACTTACAGTGGTCTGCTTTGCCCCCAGCATTATTCCAAATTGTAGAATTCAATTAGGAATTTCAAAATGCAATCAGTTGTCTCGGTCAGATATTGGATTACACTTAAATGTGGTTCATAAAACATTGAAAAAAACTACCAGGAGGTTTCTTAATGATGTTGCATTGTACAAGCTAATGAATGTAAGTTCTAACAAATGCTGCACATTACCAGTGAACTGTATGGCATCTTCATAATGATAGCCCTCCTCATTCAGCATTTCAAGAAAATGGTTTGAAAGAAGAAGATGAAATGAGAGATCAGCTTGTTATTGCATGTTCATTTTCTTTTGCGTCTCTCGTTTCAAATATAAAATTAGGGCAGCACGATGTAGTCCGTAGCATCGCTGCCTCACAGCACTGGGGCCCTGCGGTCGATTCCTGAGCTGCCATCTGTGTGGAGTTTGCATGTTCTCTTCATGTTCATGTGGAACGTGTAGAAAACACAAACATTTACGGTTTTATGAACAGAATGCGTATTTTTTGGGAAAGCATTTAACAGTGGCAGTTTTTAAATAATAATAATAATAATAATAATAATAATAATAATAATTGCTTACATTTATATAGCGCTTTTCTGGACACTCCACTCAAAGCGCTTTACAGGTCATGGGGATCCCCTCCAGCACCCCCAGTGTGCAGCCCCACCTGGATGATGCTCCAGAACGCTCCCCCCACACTAGCTCTCAGTGGGGAGGAGAGCAGCGTGATGAAGCCCGTTCAGACGGGAACAGGAAGCCACGAGTTGCAGGGCAATATGGCTGCTATATTGTTTCTTATTTAAATTTGCTGAGAATGCAATAGATATGTTTGGCGGGCTAAGTTTAATTTAGTGGTTGACACAAAGGATATGAAACCAGGAGCTTCCTGGTTCAGCTCCAGAGCCACCCAGTGATATCTGAAAGCACGCACGTACTGTAGGTCCTGTGACTTGTTTTGTTATTGTGGCCATTTTGTTTCATTTTACGATTTTAGATGTCTTGACAGAAATTATTTTTTTTAATCTTAAATATTTTTCTCTTTGAAGAACATAACATAGAGTACAGTACAGCTCTTTCATAATGTACAATATTTTTTGCTTTCATGCTATGGTCTTTATCCAGTACAGTGTCACAGGGGAGCCCATCCCAGCAAGGGACAGGCACAAGGCAGGGTGCACCCTGGACAGCACGCCGGTCGGTCCATCACAGAGCAGACAGAGACACACACCCACGCGGGTCCATCACAGAGCAGACACAGAGACACACACCCACGCCGGTCCATCACAGTGCAGACACAGAGACACACACCCATGTGGGTCCATCACAGAGCAGACACAGAGACACACACCCACGCCGGTCCATCACAGAGCAGACACAGAGACACACACCCACGCCGGTCCATCACAGAGCAGACACAGGGACACACACCCACACAGCAGGGCCACTTTTCCCAGAAGCCAATTCAACTTTGGACTAGTAGCCAATTAGCCTTTGGACTGTGGGAGGACACCAGAGCACCTGGACATTAGATCATATGGACTCCACACAGGCAGCACCCCAGGCCCCAGCACTGTGGGGCAGCAGTGGTAACCACTGCATCATCACGTCGACCTTACAGGACTTCACGAATAAGTTAAATATGTTGAACTTTATAGATTGACGGCAACACACAGATGACCGGTTTGTGTCTCTGTGAAAGATATCGTTGTGCCGTGTTTTAATTGAGAGCTCTTGGGTATTTTGTCAGAAAAACACACTGGAGCTGATGAAATAACGCGGATCTGTTTAGAAACTGGATATGCTATTGACGCAGCAGCAATCTATCAGAGCCGTACAGCAAGAGACAGGGGCACCGTCTCTCAGTCTCTCAGCTATGTGGGGGCGTTCTGGCCCATTATTAAGTGTAAATTGAATATACATCTGTTACGATCCGATTTCACAGCCTGTCGGGGCCAATTTAAACGCAGGTAACATAAACTAAAGCACACATTTATCCAAATATAGCGCACATATCATCACCAGCTGAGGTAAATTGAGAAACTAAAGACTAAAGGGGAAAGCCTCGAATTTATAGGGCATATGCACCAAGTTATTATATTTCCCCAGCGTAAAAAAAATATTTAAATAAAGTAAATAAAATTAGAACACCTGACTTTCTCAATCCGCGATTCCTCTGGCACTTCAATGATCTAATTAGGTATGCAAAACAACTCCCTGTATTGCTGGAGCGATAAAAATAATATATCCACAGAAATAATCTAAGCAATCAGTTCCTTCACATTAGATTTGAATCTGGTTTAATCCTGCTAATCCTATATTGTTTCCTTTTAATACCGTACAGTACGAGAAAAATGACGTCAATTCGTAGACGTGCGGGTATTAAGCGTCAATGCACGCTTTTTAATACTTGGGGAAATTGCAGCACTGACAGATAGACAGACGATCAAACCACATTTACGAAAAAAAAAATACAGATGATTCTATTATGATCAGAATGAACCCACCACAGCGCCCACGCCACTCTTGTATGACCTTTTGTTGGTATCTACAGTTTTATTTCTGCTTCAATTGGGATTTGCAGTTCGTGATTTTTCTGTCACCGCAAAATTACAACCGTATCGCAGCATGCAGTTTTCCTCGAATTGGTAAACGCTGCCTGCTAATCTAAACCGCGCAGTTTACCGGCAGGCTGCGTTTCCCTGCCGCGACCTCACCAAGATGGCCGCCGCGCCGGGACACCCGCCTCCCACGCCCATGCCCCGCCCCCCGACGTCCAGGCGTGCGTCAGCGTCATCGGGGCCGGGACGCAATGCTTGGGCGTGTGTAACCTGGGTCCGTCCAGCTCGCAAAAAGCGACATTGATTCGCGCACAGGGGGGAAGGAGAGAGGGAGAGACCAGTCTGCTGGCAGGGAGGAGGGGACGCAGGAACCCGAAGCAGCAGCAGCGTGCGGATTCAGAGAGTCGGCCCGATCCTTCGGAGCAAGAACAGGAGAAGGGAGGAGAGGGGGAGGGGAGGAAAGCTCAGGTGGTGCCCCTGTCTCGAGACACCTGGCCGCGGGAGAGCGCCCGGCAGCCGTCACGTGCGGGAGAGGGGAGCGCGCGTGGAGAGGAGAGAGCGGCTCGAGCTGGGGGGCGCGAGGAGCCCGGGCGCGTCAGTTGCGCGGTTACAGCCCGTCTCGGTTGCGTCAGGCGCTCCGGCGAGCACCAAGTTCACGGTCTTACTGCGGTGACCTTTTTCTCTTTTCCTTTTTCCGTCGCTGGAGGAGGAGGACGACGACGACAGGAGGGAGGTTTGACAGGGTTTCCCGCGACGGGACATGGTTCTTAGCAGAAAATCGCCCCTCTTGATCGCCACCTCGATCCTGTCGAGGACACCCTGCTTATTTTTGTGAAAGGCGAAGTGCCGTCGTCGTCGTTGTTGGTTGTCATTGATTTTTTTATTTTTTTTTGGAGGGGAGGAGGGAGGGATTGTGGGATCTATAACCTTGATACCAACGCCACCAGCAGCAGCGGCAGCGGCGACAGCGATAAGGGCCGTGAAGCGAAAGGGAATTTCGTGTCCTGCCGAGAGACCAGGATGAGCAACAGTACGAGCAGCATTTACGCGAGTCGGAAGAGGAGAAAGCCCGTGCAGAAGAGGTAGGACCCTCCGCAAGCACGCCTATGCATCCGAAAGAAAGAAAGAAAGAACCCCCCCCCCCCCCAAAACGATCTTCCAAACACGTCGGACGGTCTTGCCGGCTTTTCTTTTCAAATAGGTGCGCGTCTCGCGTGTTTGATTCGTGTTGCGGCAGCCGGAGGTCTCCGTGGCGTTGCTCGCTCGGAGATTAGGAGGATTTTTTTCTTTTCGTTTTTTTTATCCGGGGGGGGT
This sequence comes from Lepisosteus oculatus, assembly GCF_040954835.1. Lineage (NCBI taxonomy): Eukaryota > Metazoa > Chordata > Actinopteri > Semionotiformes > Lepisosteidae > Lepisosteus > Lepisosteus oculatus. The sequence continues at coordinate 2,284,511 of NC_090705.1, read as the reverse complement.
GAAATACTTATGTGTTGTTGTTGTTGTCGTTGTAGCAAAGTAGAACCCCCCCCCCCCCCAGCAAACCCAAAGCCTCCTTAACGTTTCGCATTGGTCCGGGAGGCCGGAGACGCCGCCGCCGCAGCCCTGCGGCCGGAGTGGCCTTTACGCAGCCGGTGCGACAGGCCTGGAGACGCCGTGTGTCTGTTCGTGAGGGGTCGGGGCGCAACACCTGCAGGACCGCCGTGTCCTCCAGCCGGGCAGGGGAGGGGGGGGGGATGTGAAATGGGAGAGATGGTATTCGGACCCCTGGCGGCCGGTGACGCACCCAGCCCGTCTGTGCTAGCATCTGGAACCGTTCGCGGCTTTGCTCGCCCACTTCGCCCTGGCGGGGTCCGTGCGGAGGACAGGCGCCCTGAAGCCGTGCCCTGCCCGCCCGCCCTGGGACACGGCTCTGCCCCTGGCCGTGCACAAGCCCCATCCGTGCCCCGGGCTGGGCGGATGCACGGCCTCGGTCCGGTCGCTTTCCGCTAAGCCTGCTGGCTCGGCACTGATCCACGGAGACCCGCACAGGCCGGGCGACGGTCCCCGCCTCGGAGCGGCGACAGGACGGCGTGTCTGGTGTGCACGGCGAGACAGACCCCCTCCAGTTCCCGGTGCCACGCTTTCCGCGCTTTTGCCGTCTGCTTGCATGTACATGCTGTAGATATCCGACTTGCATCGGGCTTAGAGCTGTGCAGACAGTGGCGAGCAGAGACCTGGAAAGCTCATCAACGCCTCCTAATGACGCAGCTAAATGGTCGGATGAAGTCGCCCGGAGCTCGGCTTGCACTGGAAAGCCCAAATTGTATCCCGACTTTTGCAGGGCTTGAGTTCCCCCAAAAAGTAACCGAATGCTGGCCATCTCCAGAGCTATTAAAATATTCATGTGGAAAGATCAGGCCTGGGAGGAATATTTGGTGCACTTCACCTTTCTTCATAGCTGCAGGGCAGCCAGCACCAGCATTGTCTAGTGCCGGTGTGCGGCGGGGTGGGAACAGAGTTACCGACGCGTGTGGATTCACATGAGAAAGGGATACACATATGAATATGATGATGTGACACGTTCTGCGGCATCTGCTGTTCTGCACCCGAGGGGTTGCGGAGACGTGTTATCCGCGGCTTGAACGCATTTCCACAAGTCGGTTTAGCAAAACCTTAAATCGGTTCAGAAATGAGTCGAACGCAACTCATCCGTGCCCACGGTGCCCTTTTATTAGCATTAGCATTAGGGAAAGGGAAGGCATCGCAGATCCCTGCATATTATGATTGATGAGAAATACAGCGCTTTACTTGGGCTCTCTTAGAGAACAGTCAAACTCTTAACACGGGCGAGACATTAAAGCTTGAAACATACTTTTGGAGTTGTGCTCATCGCTCATTAGTGGGATTGAATGTTAAGTTACATTCAGCGTTCTTTGACGTACCTGAAACTCTAACCCATAGATTAAACCACAACCTCAACCCAAAGCCTCTCTTTCAAACACCAAAAGATTTTTTTAAGATTAGGTTTTTTTTTTTAAAAAAAACGGTACAAATGATTCAGATTCCTTTCATATGGCCAGTGAAATCTTGGCTCTATCCGGGCAGTGTAGCCTGTTTGGAATAGTTTGGCCCAAATGAAAACTTTAACACCCCCGTGAGTCACAGATTCTAAAATGAGACCTTTTCTGCTGGATGGGCCTCTTGCCGGTGCCTTGTGCAGTTTTTAAAAGGGTAGAGTCCCTATTGTTTAGACGGCATCAAAGCTATTTTGGTAGAAGAGGACAAGTCAAGCAATGCGCTGCTTTCCATAACTCCATTAAGCAGCAGGGTTTTAAGAATGAATCAAAGGGCTTGTTGATAAGTCAAAATAGTGCACAGAATGTGCCATTCTGTGCCTGAGAGTACGTGACCTGTTTGTTTACAGCACTTCCACATTAAGCACTTAGAGAGAGAGACCTCGGCATTAGATCAACGTACTGAACTGACATCTTAAGAATTTGCATCCGAGTCAGTCTTCATTTCCACAACAGTCAGACCAGATAGATTTTCAAGTGACGCATAGAGTATTATCCTGTCGTGTGCTCATTTTCTTAGTGGCATTTGCATGCTGCACTTTTGCTGTTACTTGTGTTTTTTAGTGTTGTGGACAGTTGCTTGAGGACTACCAGGGGAAGAAAAACCAGTCGTGTCAAAGCTCACAGAGAAAAATAATCATCTCCATTAATTGGATTTTGCCTGTGTAATCTGCCTTTATCATTCTATCACACAATGCAGGAAAAAGCATTTACTGTGCTACACTTCACAAGGCAAATGTAATCAATATGGCATTTTGGAAAAAAGATACATTGATAAATGTAGATTACCTTGCACTTTGCAGGAAACATAGACTTTGTTTATAATGATAATAGATCATTGTTTTTTTAATACATCTTTAAAAATGTAATTTAACTTGCTGCATTGCACTTTAGTGCATCATGAGCTGTTTGTTTATTTCTTCTACTTTCAGGGAAAAAAGAAACTGCTGATTTTAAAAAAAAATTGGGCCACAGCTTAAATGTTTACAAAGTTTTTAGGCTGCAGCCTGAATAAATATAACAATGGCTCAGATTTAGTTGTCCTTAATAATTTGTAGTAGTTTAATATCACTATGAGCTAGCTGATGTTAGTATCACACTGCTAATTTTATGGTATGTGAACTACCTGCTCCAATGGCATGTACCGTAGAAGTCCAGACTTTGGCATTTTGTACCCCCCTCTTCACTTTCTGAGCTAATAGGGAATTATCTTGCGTGTGTTTGGTGAGCCTTGGGGCGCTAATTTTTGCAAGTCATGTACAGTCAGTGATTCATGAGGTCGTCGCCTCTGATTGTCTCCAGCAGGACCTGACGCCCGTGCTGTCAGTGGGGACGCAGTGATTTGTGAGCTGCGTGTTATAGAGCGTTCCAAGATGGTGCAGCCAGCTGCCCGAGAGCCAAGCCTGGAGTCTGAAACGCCAGCACAAGGGAAATGGCCAGACTTGCTCTTCCCTTTGACTCGGTTATGGAATGGTCTAGGAGGGGGGGCGTGTTGCCTTCGCGACTCTGTCCTCGGGCCAGGTTTTCAAGGAGAAGGGCCCCAGCAGCCTGCAGAGGACAGGGCGAGGAACGCGTTAATGAGGGAGCTGGGGAGCCGATGACAAGAGCGGGCAGCTGTGCGCTCGCCCGGCCCGGTGCAGCACTCGTGTGCAGCAGGAAGATCATGGTGTTGGTTGTCTGTGCTTTGGCCCCTCCTCTCGGAGGTCACTGGCTGCCACTGGCTAAGCAACAGAGCAGTAAATAAACCTAGCATGCTTTAAACTTGAGATTTCATAGAAAACACAGACTGCGCACTTATTTTTATTCAATTCCAGATATCACAGTAAGAGTCTGGTGGAGGTGAAGCACTACAGGATGTAGTACTCAAATTTAAAGGTATCAGAGTGACCGAAAGGAACAAATCCGCTGCTTTTTAACATGCATTGTGTAGCTTTCTGAGTTTTGACGATCTGTTCTTGAAAATGTTGTTTTTTAAACTGCTGAGGGAGATATTGGTCTATTTACTGGCAGACAAAAATGACGTGAGGCATTACTGTAATGGGTCATGTGACAGGAATTACTGTAGCATAACATGCAGTGACATCATATACACTGAATTTAACCCCAAGTATACAGTGCGATATGGCCATGGAATGATGGAACTTCTTCCTTATAAATGGCGGATACAAGTTACGGTGTTTATTGGGCAGTGGATTTTAAGGGCCTGTGTAGAAAAAGAAAGCCACGCGTTTCCCTGAATTTTGAATGCTTCTACAATACTTTTTCTGACTTAATTTAGTGTAGTTTTATAATGAAGAGGACTGTCTTAAGGGAAGTGAGGAGACACATGAAAATGTCACACCCTGAAGCAGTCGTCGATAGCAGAGTATGCGAGAACATTTTAGATGCCAAAACAAGCATTCTTTCATCACGTTCTGCTTATATTCTGTTTTCCCATGCAGACTTTGCATGCCATTTCAGTTCTGTCTTAAAATAAAAGAAGAAAAAAAGATAATTAAATCTGTTATTAGAAATATTCGATTTTTGGCATAAATGTTCAATCAGCCAGTGTCTGATTTGGCTGTCAGCTGACTCTGTCCCAGGATGGATATGGCATTTGATCTCCCAATACCCTTTCAAGAAAAGAAAGTGGCTCCTTATGTCCTTCTTGTCCAGTATGGATGTGCAGAGTTTTTTTCAGATATTATTGTTTTCATGGGATGTAATCCTGATTTAAAAAAAATATATATTCCTATTTTTTAGCAAAGCACTAAGCCTGAAATTTAGTGAAAAGGAATCCAAATGCTTTTAAAATGTTTACTTTGTATGCTTTTAATTCCTGGAGAATTGAGCTTGCATGTTTTCTTTGTCCTGCAGAAATTAAAATATTGACCTCAGTCATACTGTTATTGAGCATTTTACGCTTCATAAATAAACAAATTTTTCACTAACTTGGAACATGAAAGCTGTGAAAAATAGATCCTGTATTGTGTTGCACTAAAGCTCTATTACTTCTTGTTCTAGAATATATAATGCATTTAGTGATCTCATCTTAAGTAAGTACAGTTAACAGAAAAGTAAACAGGTGAAATAAAATAAAATACAATCTTATCAGCTCTGAAATTAAGGTGGGATCTTGTGTAAACATGTTACAGTATCTATAAATAAAAAAAAAAACTTTACTTCACAGATGGTAAATAGACATGAATTATAAGGAAGAAATAGAATATTGTTGAAAAGTAGGGTTTACAGCACAGCACAGTGTCCGTGGTCCCCATCTGGGGACAGTGGATTGGAAATTCTGGCCCAGGGGGAGTATCGTCACCTGATGGCACTGCTGGACCAGCAGACGTCCCCCAGCCTGGCAGTGCTTGGCTTCTGTGACCTGAGACGCTGGGGCTGTGGAAATACTATGAATTTTGTCTCTTTACAGATCGATCAATATGTTGTCCCTGTTTCTTTTTCCATCCGTAGTACGAAGCCGGCCCCTCCCGAAGGAGCCAAGTCCAATCCCTCCAAAAGGCACCGTGACCGCCTGAATGCAGAGCTGGAGCGGTTAGCCAACCTGCTGCCCTTTCCCCAGGATGTTATCTCCAAACTGGACAAGCTCTCCGTGCTGAGGCTCAGTGTCAGCTACCTGAGGGCTAAGAGCTTCTTCAGTGGTAAGTCTGGGGCAGTCTCTTCAACTTTGAATGTGGTTGTCTCTGTGTATCCCTACCTGCGCCACAGCCTGTGCCTGTGAGTTTCCAGTGGCGGTCCTTCACGCAGTCGTGGGGAAACGGGCTGCGTCATCAGTCTTCTAAAGAGCCTGATTGCAGACCTCCATGAAGCCCATTTTTTCATCTTTGATTTTGATTTTACGTACATCTGCTTTTTGCCAATTTTATTCATCTTTACAGAAATGGCTTCCTAAAGTTATTAAAAGGTTACAGTGCATAAAAAGCCCTATAATGCAGCTCAGTAATTATTGCAATTATACATTATTGTGAATTTCTTACTACAAACAACTGTATATTGTGGTGCTTTTTTTTTTAATAGTGGTTGGTTAGACTCAAGTATTGTTTGTTTCGTCTTCATTCAAACAAATTAGAAATTAGAACTATAAAAGGGTTTTTCTGTTTATATCATCACAGTACATTATGAAGTTGCTGACTGGGACTCCTGTTTTACCTAATAGTCCAGACATAGCCTGGATATTTCAGGATATTTTAACTTTGTCCAACTACTTTATAAATGGCTAAATCTTAAGGCTGTTTTTTATATGATGGCCTGTTGTTGGGTTTTTAGTTCACACTGCAACCTGGGTACCAAAGAGACACTGAAACGAAATGCATCAGCAGAGTATTTATAGCCACCAGCCCAGTGCTTTAAAATGACGCATTAAGGAAGTTCAGTGGTACTTCAGTTACTTTCACTGCAGTTCATATGAATGCTCAGATTTTTTTCTCAGTTTCCAGAGGTCTGTATTAGGAACAGCAAGGGATACTTCATGAATGAAGATTGGAGTCCAAACTTTAAGTCTGTTTGATTATGTATTTACAGTTTTCAGTAATGTTTAAGACAAAGGGTTATCTGTACAAGACTGTTTAATAATTGTAGCACACAAAACATTATGTGTGCTTTTAGTCAGTGCTTAATGAACCTAAGTTTTAACTATTCTTTTTGACACTAGAAGTGCCTGTTCTGTGAATTCATGTGGGTTGTGCCTCAAGTTTGATTGACAGCTGAACTGACAGTCACTGGGAATCCAGAGCACTGGATTGCTGTGGTCTGACTATATAAAATTATGTCTCTGTAAGGGTTTTTGTTTCTTCTCATTTCCAAAACTGTTGGTGTTCAATGAATGGATAGCTTGGAAACCTCAGACTGCAAACATACATGGGTACAGATCTGCCTTTACTTTTGTGACAAAATTGGAGTAGTGCATCAACCTAGATGGCAGACTCACCCTTTCAATGTCATTTTCTTACAAACTGTAGTGCCAATTAACTTGAAAGCTTTGCATATTTCAACAACCAGTGCTTTGATGCATTTCCATGTAAAAAGGTACTACGTTAGTTTGTAGTAGTTACTAGTTAGTTAATACGTTAGAAATGTGGTTCATCAAGCATTGTACTCCTGCTCAAGAACTGGTTGGCCAAGCAAGTCCAAACCTTTAGGTGAAATTCTAGTACCAGCAGGATGAATCTGTGTGGAAATGGGACAATATGGCCACCTCACTGCCATTTCTGTTCCTTTGTTTTGAATGCACATACTATACTTATAGTTTCCCTTGTTTAAAAAAATGTTTCCAATTAAATCCAAACAGGGTAAGTATTATTGTTGTGTACGCACCATTAACATCTTATACATACACCCACATGCCTGATCTGGGAACTTCTGCCGAGATTCAGTTGCAACTTGAAAAAGTCTATACACAACCATCTGGGCTGGTTTTGCACCTTGAGATGTAATATTTATCAAGCATGCAGTGCTCACGGTGTGGCAAAATGCAGGCTCTTACTGCTTTTGGTCAGGAACTGTAGACTGTAACTCCAGACTTGAAGAAATACAGCAGGTTCTTGCCCATACTAGGTTGGCTGCCTGACCACTATTATTTTGTATTTTTAACCATCGTTCCATACTGTAAACTACTCCTGAGCTCAACCTGTTTGAGCAATTAAGTCCAGACTTACTCCCTGTATTATTCTAGTTTAATTACCTCACAGTACTTTCAGCCCGCTAAAGTGAGAAGGCAAATGGCTTGGAAGACTTCAAAACTACTTCCAGTTATTACTTAAGATAGGAGGGTGAAGGTTTCAAACAGCACTGCCCATTTTAGTCTTCCAGGAGTCTTTAGTCTTCCTCAATTTCACGGATTTTCTAGATATCTTAATGATCTAGACTTAGAAACAAAAGTATGTCTATAATCAATGTACAATGGCTCTGCTTGTATTGTCCAGAGGGGTTTCTACACAATCTCCATCTTAAAGAGACTGTTCATTTTCTTACTGTTACTTAGGAAGATGTTAGCACTGAGATGATTAAGAACAGAGTTTTAAAAAACGGTGCAGAGCAAAGCAGAATTTTTCAGGTTTGGGTTCTGTGGATGAATATTCCTGTTTCACTATGTTGAGAGGCTCAGTTAATCTGTGTGAAGCTCACAGTGATCAGTTTCCAGGGGCAAATGTGTGACTAATCTTTTAGCATTACTATCCAAAAAGTTGCTTTTAGTTTTAGAGCCCTTTTTATATATTGTAACACTGTAGTCTTCAAACAGTGCAGTAGCACAGTTTGTGATGAGCAGCGTTAATTCCATTGGAAGTGTTAAGGCCCTTATTTGATGGTCAGACTACAGCAGAGATTTTTATGTGCGTTCAAATGGTAAAAACAGAAGGCGCGTTCCTCGTCTAAGTATTATGATGAAATGTGCTGGAGGCCTGTTACTGTAGACTAGATGTAGTGAACTAAAGTAAGGGGAAACTCTTTGTGAATAACAGGATGCAAACAGGGGGTGTGTTCATTCCTCCGGAAGGTGAAGTATACATGTGTAATCATATGATCTTGTTTGAAAAGGAAGCCTGAGTTGCACTTGAACAATAGATATTTTTCAAAGAAAATAGATGCATTTTGTCCTTTTTAATAAAACCAACAAGAGTGAAATGTTATCCTTAAATAGGGAATACTATAGCAAAAGTATGACTTTCTGCTTCTATTCTTTTTTATCTCCGTTGAACGTTTTATTAAACATTAAAAAGAAGAAAGGATTAGTCCACTTTTACATATCAAGATATAATATTCTTGATTGTAAAAAGCTGGAGAGTTAGAAATCTTCATAATAAAAAAAATACCTTTTATAATGTTCTCCATGGCTGTGAATATCCAGAAGTGAATTAATGAACTGTTATGACTTAAAGCCTGACTCCATCAGTAACTGGTCATAAGCATAGATTATGCCAAAGTTATGCCAAAGGCCTGTGGCTTTGGAAGCAACACACCCTAAGCCACATCCTCTGGAAATATTGGCTGATGTAGCTTCCTCCTGCCCCCCCCCCCCAGTCATTATTATACACTATTGCTGCCAGGACTCAAAAGGATTTCTGTACGTGTTATTAGTAAAGCCTCTGATTATTGCAGACATACTTCATTACCTGCGTGGAAAAAAGGGGATGACACTCACAGACCTCTTATAATGTGGGGATACGTTCCAGAGAAGCTAAGAGCTCTTAGAAACAAAGAAGTCTTTGTGCCGGTGTTCCTGGAAGTGGTGTTTATTTACCTGTGGTCGATATACAAGGGCGTCCTGGGCTCATTGCTAACGGCTCTGACTTTCAGATGTGCTTAAACCCTGTGAAAATAAGACGGGAGCTTAGCATTGATGCAGTCAAAGTGAGCTCGACTACCTCACACTCCCTCCTCTCGTTCTCGTTCGATGAGCGCCTACTCTGTAAAATATGATGCGTTTTTCTCACAGATATTTCAACCATCTTACTCTTTTTGTTTGTCTGGAAAAGAGTGTAGTACCTGCCGACGCATTCTTCAATTTATGCCTGTATAAGATTTAATCCTTCATGGAATTTGTCTCTTTCCATGTGGAGTGGGTTCCTGTGCCCAGGAATCACGCGGGATTCTGTCACGGCAGCAGGTATACAACACAATTTGCACAGCAGCCGGGGACAATGATTTTCACCTTTTGAGCCTATTGCTCGAACAGAATTTAGAATTTTTTAAAGTCTTCAGTGATTATTCTTCAGAGTACTTGTGCTGGTGAACATCACGGTGCATGCTGATGACATTGGACTGAAAAATAATTGAAGATGTGAGAAAAGTTAGCATTTACATTTTGGGGGGGGCTTGGACTTTTTGCATGTTTTTTATTTCCATTTCCTTCCTGTCGTTGAGCAATTTGTATAAATATAGGCACATATAACTGGAAGCAAGTGAGAAAAGAGCTGTCAGCATGTTCCTCAGAGGCAGTTGCTCAAGCATGGTCGAGCTTGGGACAATGAATCCAGCATGATCCCATCTACAGTATGTTCAAATGAAGTCTCGGGACAAGAGCTTGTCGAGATAATGTCCTGGTTATTTCTAATAATGCCAGCAAAGTGTAGACATTAATAACAGTTTATGTTCAGTAGAAAAATTGCAGAAGATTAACATGTTTTGGGTGACCATCCCTGTTCTTAAACCCTTGACTGATTTGATCTTCCATCATGTAGTGCATTGCAGTAGGTTTGAATAAGTTCTTGCTTTCACAAATAGGCATAAACAGACAATGGTCTACACTGAAACTTAAGCCCCATACTTCCAGAATTGCAATGAATGTTGATTAATCCAGAAAGAAGTGCTGTTATTTTAAGTTTAACGTGGTCTTATTTTTAACCTTGGCCATGTGTCTGCTGTTTACAAAGAACATTTAATAGGATGCAATGAACAGTTAAACTCTATTAGCCACAATTTATGTGAAATATGGATAGTATAATGCTCACTTCTGTTCATTACTAGTTATTTTTTTCACTGTCCTCACAACAGAGACAAAATCGAGAGATAAGGTGCTAGAAAGTGGATATTTAGTCTATTTTAATTAAACTGATTCTGCAATTGGTTTCAGAACATGGTTAAGAATGTTTGAACTGAGCCATTTTGACTGTTTATATTGTCTCTAGGGATAACTAAAGACTTTTTCCGGATTAACTGAGCAAAGTCTAATCAGTTGATTTATTGAGATGTGACCTTGTACATTTTAAAGAAAGATAAGCATGAAAGTGTTTAGTCATTTCCTTAACAAATGTGCAATACATATATATAGTCTGCACAAATATCCTGAATTCCTAATTAAAAGTGCATGACAGTGGCCATTAAAAATAGCTGTATCTCTAGTAAAACAGAGATACAAACTCTTGCTGTGACACAGAAGATCTCTCCTGGAGGCTTTTTTAAAATTAGCTGATTTGCTTTAAGCGTTAATCCCCCCCTTTGCAAACATACTGTGTGGTATTCATAATGTGAATACAGCTCTGCAGATCATCTTGCATCTTGGTCCTTTCTATTTCTACCCTTTCATCATATAGAAATGTCTCGAAGGACTTCATTCATATTACTATAGGATCAAAAGTAACGACGAAGAAATTGGAATGCTAAGTGTTTTCTAAATCTTTTTTTCTCTCTCCAATTTTATCCAGTTTTGTTATTCACAAAGTTCTTATTCTGGTCTTAAAAATGTATGATGTTTTTCCGGATTTAATTTCCATGTTCCAGTCTACGTCATCAAATGTCTTAAAATTTGGTGGTTAGAGAGGCTTCGTGAAGCAAAAAGAGATGAGCTGTCTCATGTGCGGTCTACCATGGACTTGACTTCCTGGGGTGTTTGACTGGGGAGCAGGGCGGCCTGGCGGGGCAGGCACTAGCATTGCTGTCTCGCTGTACCGGAGCCCTGGCTTTGTGGCTGTGGAGTGCTACCTGCATGGCGTTTGTGTGTGTGTTTCTTCTGGGCGTTCCAGTTTCCTCGCGCGGATCAAAGACGTACTGAGAGGTTACTTGGCTTGGCGCGAATTGCCCAGGTGTGAGAGTGTGTTTGTCCGTGCCTGTGTGTTCCCTGCCACGGAATACCACCTTGTCCAGGATGTGTCTTTCACTGTGCCCTGTTGCTTTCCGGGACAGTCTCCGGTTTCCTGTCGACCCTGAACTGGATGGAATCATTAGGAAATGAATGGATGGATTGGTAGCACTCTGTCCCAGAGAGTGGTGTTAAGTCTTTCCCTGTCTCTCCTGCCCGTGATTTTATTAGTAATAGGTTAAAATCCATTTGTACAGGTGGGAACTCAGTGTGTTGTCTCAATTGTTGACATTGTCATTACTAATGGATAATTGCAGAAAGAGGTACATGATTTTCTTCGTGAGTGAACAGTGGTACATTTCATAATTAAAATGCTCCAGGATCCCCCTGCAAATGTAAACTCCCAAGCCGTCAGGCCAATTTTACATGCTTCATATCTCTGTATTTAATCTTTATCTGTTTTATTGGCACTTTCCCACCAAAGACTTGCCACATTCAAAAATAGTCAGATGCAGATCCCCTGTTGGAAAAAGCCTAGACGTCTGTGCAGCAACTTTAATGAGTATTTTGATTTTTTTTTGTTCTGGGATATTCATTATAGGTCCAAAACCATTTTCACTCATTGTTTTTGTTATAGTTGGTAGTGTTTTTCACTGAAGTATTCATCAACCATCCAATTTGATGGTACACGTTGGGCCTTTCCACTTAGTTCAGGAGTTATTGTGATTCTAACTGATTTACTGGTAGGGGTGTGCTAAAGAAAACCCTTGTGGCTAGTTGCGATTTGGATTTTTATAGCAGCTATCAATAGATTAGCATGACCTCCCACTTCATACCTTTGAGGCAACAACGAAGTTATTTGCCTGGTGATGAATGATAAATGAATTAGGATATGTGAGAAGGGGCCTGTGTGGAAAGACACCATCTAGGCTCAAATCAGGAACTGATGTTGTGGCTAATGGCTTCTGAAAGGGACTCGAAGAAACGGGTCTCATTAGATACACCAGTTTTTAGTGTGGTGTATCTAATACTCAGAAGAATGAGTGGAATTTAACAAGAGGAAAAAATACTAATTGGGATAGACCATTGTGGAATTTGCCACCCTCTGAGTAATTAAGTATTTTAGATAGTGACTCTCTTCATCAGGCAGCTGTGCACTTGTTTTCCAACGGAGTAGGAACAAGACATCAGACTGGCAGCTGCCATTTCAGGAATGCCATTTTTGAGGATTAGCTGGGAGGGTGAGAGAGGGGTTTGTAGCTAGGAGATCTTGTGCACTGGCTAGCTGTGGCACAGCTTGTTAAAAATACAGCAAATGCTGTATTAAGGGGAGGACACAGGTCTGGAAAGCTTGGTTGGGTGGTAGCCTGTTTGTCAGGCCCAGTGGTGCAGATGTACAGTTTTAAGGAACAGCAGTGACTTGCTGGAACAAGGCTGAATGGTTGGCTTTAGCAACCCAAGGAGGGAGATGCTTCCTGGTCGAGTAACAGCCTGTCGTCTTTTTACTGCTTGTTTTATGGAGATTAACGATGTCAGGAGTCTAGGCAGCTGCTCTTGTGGATCAAATCCTAATAAATACATAAAGATTTCAGTTTTGAAACTCCCAGGCCAGTGCACGTTTGGTAGTCATGATTATTACGTTCTGCACAGTAATATGAAAGAGGGTATGTGAAAGACAAATGAGCTGTTTGTAGTTGGGGGTTCTGATGGCTGTTGAGACTGAGAAGTGGTATGTATGTGGTATTTTGCACACATGTTCATTTTGTTTTGTATTTTGTGACAGATTTTGGCCATTTTAAATTAATAAACATGTTTTTGGTGGTGCTCCAGGGCTCTTAATTCGGCATGTAAACTTCAGATGGTTGTAAAAAAAAAAAACAATTCTTTGGTAGCTTATGCTTCTAAATGTGTAGGTCTCACCCACTTGTGGCGCAGAGGCCGTTATGAATAGGATGTTGTAGATGAGTTTGGCTTTGTGGCTGCCCTGCTATGGGTTAATGGTTTGAAGCCTGGCATACACTAATCTATGGAAAGTGGTGGGGGCATATGGGTGTAGATTTACAGACCCGATAGAGAAAACTAACTGACTTCCTTCCTCAAAAGAGATCATAGAAGTCGCACTCTGAAACACTTTCGTTTCATTTCTTCTTTTTTGCTTTTTTATTAATTTTGGTGACAAAAGGCATAGCTACTGATATGTTAAATTTAGAGAGGTTTAGGCTTATTTTGTAAGATCAAAAGTTTACACTTGGTCATTCTGACAGTCTCTGCACTGAATGTGTTAAATGTCTTATTCATAACATTAAAAAGAGGAAAGGCTTAAAATGTATGTAGAGTAAAATATATAGACTACATTCAGCTGAATGTAAAATATATAGGAGTTATTTGCATGTTCTAATTAATAATATGCAAACTGTTATGCATTTATAAGGCATCGTGTATTTAAGTTGCAAAATTCTCTTGTCAAGGTCAAAATGTTGACTTTGTGGGCAACTACATGAACTTTTGTATCTGTGCGAGACGAGGTGGTTTTCCTCCTCAGACGCTTAACTTCCTGTCGGTGAGATTAAGGTTATGTTTGGGAAAGTTTGTCACAATTTTAAATTTACATGTGGGGTTTCCACTCTGTAGCAGATTTCATTGTCACAGTGAATCATGACTAGACATCTACAATTCAGTATTTCCTGTTATTGTGATACTTTTCACAAGAAATGTTTAAATTTTTTCATGTTCTATGTGTGCGCTTGTTTTTGTAAAAGACCATCAGTCTGCTTTCTGCTGAAATCTGTGTGCAGTTGATTTGTGTTTGTGGTTGTTGCTGGTAGACATCGGAGAGAATGATCTTAATTTGGGTTGATACAATTCAATGCTACAGTAAGGCATGCATGAACGCCTTACAGAGGCAGTTCTAGCTGCCCCTTGCCTTTTATCAAAGTCAGTGTAAAACCAAAAGAGGAAGCAGAGTAGGCTGTCTAATTATTATTTTTAGTACCTTTAGTTTAATAGTTCAGCTCTGTGCTTCTGTTGACTTTTCAGTTCTCAGGTTTCTTTTCACGACTTGAAGATGTGCTGTTGCACGGGCTGTTCTGGTTATGACTACTGCAATGCAAATGACAAAACCAGAAAAAATTGCAGTGCGTTGGATGGGCTTCCTGATGATGATAATAATAATAATTGCTTACACTTATATAGTGCTTTTCTAGACAGTCCACTCAAAGCGCTTTACAGGTAATGGAGACTCCCCTCCACCACCACCAGTGTGCAGCCCCACCTGGATGATGTGATGGCGGCCATAGTGCGCCAGAACACTCACCACTCATCAGCTCTCAGTGGGGAGGAGAGCAGAGTAATGAAGCCAGTTCATAGATGGGGATTATTAGGAGGCCATGATTGGTAAGGGCCAATGGGAAATTTGGCCAGGACGCCGAGGACCCCTATTCCTTTCAAGAAACAACCTGGGATTTTTAATGACCACAGAGAGTCAGGACCTTGGCTTTACGGCTCATCCCAAGGACGGCGCCTATTTACAGTATAGAGTCCCGATCACTATACTGGGGCATTAGGGCCCACATGGTCCGCAGGGTGAGCGCCCCCTGCTGGCCCCACTAACACCTCTTCCAGCAGCATCCTTAGTTTTTTCCAGGAGGTCTCCTATCCAGGTACTGACCAGGCTCACACCTGCTGGGCTCCAGTGGGCTGCCAGTTGTGAGTTGCAGGGTGATATGGCTGCTGATGTCCTGACAATCAGGCGTTTTTATGCTCCGTTTGCTTGTAGAGATTTGAACAAAACAGACCCCATTGCTTTACTTTGTGTAAAAATAGTGAATTCATTTTCTTGATTAATCTTGATTAAAAGTGTGCAGGGAATCTTTTGAGTGCCTCTGTCTTTAACGCCTGTGTCTGCCTTTGGAATAACAGGATTTGAGCCAAAAAACACTGCAATCTTTAGCTTTCTTTTTTGTTTATGATCTGCCTATAGTTTCAAAAGTGCTATTAAAGGTTATTAAGGGTGAAGTAGGAAGACACAAAACTGTGGTATAATCTGAAGAGGTTAAGAAATGTTTGCCTCTAGTATTACTTCCAGCGGGCAATAACTTTGAACATCAGGAATGTTGTGTATGATAGTTTGCCATTTGGCCCATCTGACTTTTTTGGTTGTTAATACTTTAGTCATTTGAGGGTCTCATCCAGTTGTTCCTTAAATGAAAGCAGCCTATTGACTTTGCCAGCATGGCTGTGTTGCTATTTTCAGAAAAAGTTTTCCATTTAATTGACTTTCAAAGTGCTTTTGTGAATTAATACTTGAAGGGAACATTTGTAGTCTTCCCTGTTTAATATTTGATCCCTGGCTGATTGTAATACAGCAATATTTTCTTAAGGTGATGACTAAAATTTTACTTTTGCATTCTACAATTTAAATATAACATTCTATACTTCTTACTGAGCCTGCAGTTTGCTTTATTGTTTTCCCACATCGTCTAGAAGATGTATTTTTTCCTGACGTGTAATCTTCTTAAAAAGTATTTTAATCTTAGGTTACAATTGTGTGTTCAACATCTTCTGCCAGGTGTTTATCTGGTCTTGAATAATACCTATATTTTTAAATGTATTGCTTTTACAGTGTTGTCTGCCGTCTTATTGTTATACAAAATCAAGAACGTGGATATCAATCAGAAAGAGTAGTGGACCTTATACTAATCCTTGCAGTACTCCACTTATTACATCACCCCCAATTAACAATTGGCTCTTATCTTTTCCCACCGCTTCCCTTCCATTAACCAAGTTTTAATCCAAGTGCGTGTGCATTATCTTAACAACTGCTTGTAATTTTAGTGCTCTTCTTTTGTGAGGAACCTTATGAAAAATGTGAGTAGAGCTTACCATGTACTCTGCCCATGCCTGTCTTGGGCTCAAGTTTTTTAGACATTTTGCATGCACTTGTCTATCTGTCTACTTACACTTCTGCCATACTGATCTTGCCTCCTTGCCCCACGTTTGGATAATGCTATGTGTATTAAAGAACTAAACCAGGCACGTTCCATACAGAACAAATGAGCATGTGTCACCATTTAACCTTTTCGCAATGGCTTTGAGCTGTAAATATTGAGTCATGCGCCCACGAACGTTAATCTGCAACATTTTCATATTTGTACATAGCAGAGTTAATTTTAATCAAAACAGTTTGTATTTTTGTTTTGGTTTATTTCAACTGTCAGTAAGAAATAGTTGCCAAATGACTTGTCAAGATCCAACAATGGTTTCTCTGCGCTTATAAGAGGCAGGCCGAGGTACAGTCATGCAGAAGCAAAACATTGCAACAGCTTTGGAATTCGACTCAAACTTCTCTTTTCATTGTGACCAGGATATCATAAGAGTGGTCTACATGTCTGCCAAACGAAGAGACTTGGAACATGAAATCACTGTATGAGTTTAGAGCCCAATTGTGGTTTACAGCTACGGGTGGCTGGAATATGAGTCTTTTTCACTTTGGACTAAGCTGTTTTCAAGACTGAAGTGCCTAAGTGTTTTGAGGTACTGCTGTTGCTATCCAAGAATATCCCATTAGCTTCCACAGTCTGACAGTCTCTGGGATGTGGGAGGCACAATATTCCAGTAAGCTGGGAGACCTCCAGGAGATCTAAGAACTGGCTAGTCAGAGAAGTGGTAAGTGTTGCAGTGCCTCACGGCCACCTTAGGGAGTTTGTACTGTCACTCATTCAGAGGGGGAACACATTGCAGCTCGGACCATTGTCTCGTGTGGGAGAAAACGCAGCAGCGTTCCTACCCAGACAATCTGAAAGCGCAACATGTAGGCCTGTACTGGGCTTCAGCATTGGTAGAATGGAGTAAGTGAAGTGAAATTAAGTAGGTTTACCTGTGCAGTGCTGCTGTTTCTTAATTCAGTTATCTGAATGAACAGCTCATATGGAATAAGTATTTTCTTAGGAAAAATACAGTGTGATCCATATCTAACTACAGTCTTCATTTGGTCACGGGCTGGAATGAAGTACATTGTTGTGCAGAATTAGGCTTTATGCAGTTTAGTTGCCTTCTTGAAAAGTCATATTTACTTAAATTCAAAGAAATCACAGAAGGTAACGTTCTTCAGTTGAACAGACTGTATAAGAAGAGCTTAAGATTAACCAGAAAAATAGAATCTTTGTGAGGTGCGCGTGTATGTCCTGTTGCCATTTACTTCATGAACATCGTGCCTTAAATCTGAACCAGATCAAATCTGGTCTTACTCCAGGACATCCTACTGTTTTACTGGCTGAGCTCTTGTCTTTGTGTTGTATCTGTGAACCTGCTTGTTGTTCCTCTGCCCAGAGGTCCCATTTCAGCTTGCAGAGGGAGCCGACCAAATATTAGGTCGACTGCTCTACCCTCTATATGCAGTATAAGAATCTTCTAATATGAGCTTCTCACCCCCCCTGATCGTGGCAGCACTCCCCGCCCTTGCTGGGATTTGATCTTGGGTCGCCCGTGTTCTCCATGCGTGCCCAGCGCCATTCCTGTGACAGCGCATGAGACCGCAGTTTTACACCGTCCAGCTATCGGGGGGGTGACAACACTTCTGTAACTGTAACTGTTTGTGACCGCTTCTCCGCAAGTCTCTCCGATGATTCTCGAGTTTGCACATGATCCCATAAATCCCAGAGTTGAAGAGCTACCAGCAAGGCATAAGACACTTTCTCCCTCTTTACCCGTTAACTCATCTTATGAGATGTATCTCTTCCAGGAACTATTTAGTAAAATCCCTTTGATTACCTGTCCCCCAGATTAGTTCTGGTGCTTGTTTTGTAGCTCGACTACCGAAGCTTGAATGATACCTGTGTGCGTTTAATAGCTTTATTGTGTTTAGATTTAAGACCTCGAGCTGTAAATATTTGAATATTTGGAGGTCATAAAATACTATGCAAACCTCAGATCCCAAGCCACAGAGCTGTAGTACATTTGATCTGCTAAAAGCATTTACTTTCCTTTGAGACATTTGATGTTTTTCTGTTTCAGTTTAATTACAATGAATGGTTCAGTCAGCCCTGTGGCAGAGTTTGGAGAATGGAAATAAAATGCATTGTAATACGTTTTGACAGAAAGCTTGAGTCTGGGTACTTGAGTCTGGTGAAAGGATCTGGAACAGTCTGACCTTCGTTCTTAATCCAGGTTTTTGTTGACTTGGATCTCATGCAGAAAAGAAAAATCCAAAATGTTAATAAAAAATTCAGATATGATTCATTTTAACTGTCCACTCATTTAATCTCCAGGGTTTTACAGTAAAGCTAATATAGTGGGAAGCAACACATGGGGGAGAATTGTCATGTTTCTGCAGTAGTGCTTCATCTTCAAGGGCATTGACAAAATCGACACCTGAACCACAGGGCACCACTGGAAACTGAGTGGAAGTGCATTTTAAACTGGTACTGGTACTCAAAGGGTGATGGCAGTCTGGAACCAGCCACCCAGCCATGTTGTTGAAACCGATACACTGACTTCTTTGAAGAAACAGCTGGATAAAATCCTGGATAAATTATCTCCTACAACAAAACAGGCTAAATGGATTGAAAGACCTCTCCTTTTGAAATGTTTTTTTATGTTTCCCGGAGGCAAACATATTAGTTCAGCTGGGAAAAACAGCAGCCCTTCACAAACATACAAAGGGTGAGGAAGGACTCCTCTGCATTATAATTATCTTCACCTTATTAAAATTTCCATCATTTATTCTCTACGTGTGCAGTAGGTCTCTGATTTATCACCAGACTTACAGATTTTTCATTTCGGGAACCTGTTGGACAAGCTGAAATGTGGAGATCATTTGTGAAGTGTAGCTACCAAAGGCCCGTTTCTGGATTCTGGCAGTGTTCCTTAACTGTAGTTCCACAAGGTCACCTGGTTCTAATTCCACTTGATCTCTTAATTAGGCCATTGAATCAATTATTCACGTTATTGGACTAGTTCATCTAGTTTTTCCCCGACACATGCAGCGATTTAAAGAAGTGCTTTAATATCCCATGACCCTTAGGGGGCTGAGCTGAGTAACAGTGATCAATGTTGGATCCAGCCAACAGCAGCATAACCTGTCACAGGTGAAAGAAGGAGTGTTTTGGGGTTACTGCGTTCATGACAGTTATCAGTCATAAATCTGTAATCTAATCTAGAAGACTCTGCTTCAACGGGTTGATTTGCACATTTTTAATATTATTTCGAGGCGGCTACTAGCACCGCTGCATATACTCTTTATATGAATTTTAGAGGAGCACAACATTCTTTTCTTTGCTCTAATTTTCTCAATGAATTTTGAAAGCAATTTTAAATATGATTTTTTTTTATGTTTCAAGATTGAAGTCAGTTTCCACAGCTTGATATTCCCTCTGTTTCAAGTCTTTGTGGAGTAGCACGATTGGAAAGGAGCTCAGAGAAATGAGGCTCATGAAATACCCATCCAGAGTCCCAAAAGAACAAACTGTACCATAAAGGCTGCTAGTGGACATCTTTCCTGGACACCTGCTACATTAGAAAGAAGGACCAATTCCGTTGATTCGGTTACCATCTGGCATTATTAATGAAAACCAGGAATGATGCGTTTTAATGAGGTGCTTAGGTAATGTCAAAATCGGTTATCGGTTTTTAAATTTGAATACATTTCTTTCATCGGGAAAGGGTGATGAAAATGTTGCTAATACTAAAAACTACAGACACATGGCTAACATTTGGGAGGAATATTTTATTAATTGTGTAGGAAGGGGCGGAAGACTGTGTTCCGGTCATGTTGTGGTTCATGGGCATTTTCCTCTTACTTTGATTGAGTGCACATTGTTTGCTGTAATTTATTTAATACCTTTTTAAAATAAGTAAAAAAGAAGCACAACTTTTCAGTTGTATTTCTCTGTTGTATTGCTTTTATCTGTGAGGGTGATTCAAGAGTTGTGCTAATTAGAACAAGCTGTTCTAAAAGATGTGTTCTCACATTACAGTACCTCTTCCTCATCCGGTTATACTGCTTTTGATATATTGCACCCTTTTATTAAACTGCCTGACAAACATTTGAACAAGGAGGACAGATGCTTTGAAAAAAGAACTTTACAATAATAGATGTCGTAAGGAGAACTCGAGTAAAACATTTTTAAAAGATGAAGTCAGTGACAAAATAAGTGTAATAAAGTGCAAATGTACCATTATGCGTGGAATTCGAGATCAGTTAGGTTCTGATTTTTCATTTTTCAAATGTTCAAAATAGTGTAGAGAACAGGAATCTGTTCTCCTTCACAGGAATAGACTCAGCTGGGTGGTTTGAATGTGTAACACATCCTGTAACACTTAATGTATGGTGTGTCGTACACGTATTGAGTCAAGTGTTTATAGATTGAGCTGAGGATAGCATAGTACTTGCCTGCAATATGAATTTAACATTTTCATAAAACAAAATGCTGTACTGCATAATATATTTTTCTGCCAGTATGTTTGGTTTCCACAATAAATGGGCTGTGCTGTTTTTGTTTTGTAGTGTAGTTTTTTGTGCTCATTGAATAATTAAGACTACAGCAATTTTTTTTATTTGGATGCTTGTAGTTGTGTAAAGAATTTTTAATTTTTTCCTGCAGAAATGCTATCACCATAGTCTGTCTAATTTAAAACAGATTACTTATTGTTTGATGTTTCGGGATCATTTGGATGGTGAGGTTTTTGACACCTGCTGATGTTTTGAAAAGGATCTTAAACCTCTTAGTTTAACTGCCCATAGCCCGATTTTATCATGTAATTGTTTTGTAGTGCAGAGCTATAAAAAAGGTCAGGGAATTAAGGGACCCTTTTCTTTCGATCTTCACTGATGGGGGGTGAGATTTAAACGTCATTCCTAAAGAGCCGTTCTTTATCTTGATCTGTATAGTACTGTATATTAGTATACATTAGTTCTGCATGCAAAGATGCAGTATATGTGACACGTACTTGTATAAAGAGCTTTCAGGGTGTTTGTTTAGAAGTAACTGAATGTTTCTGTGGAAAAGAAAGTGGTGGTGGTGTTACATGCATTACTCGTCATTGTGGTGTGAAGTACAGTGGCGATCCCTGATAATTTGACTGCTTTAGAACCCGAGGAGGAGAGGAGTTTGTGTTAATATGGCTGATGAAAAGTAACTCTGATGGATAAGGAATGACAACGGAGTAGTATTGAGAAAGGAATATTGAGAAATATTCCCTGTCTTCCCAGTGAGACCTATGGGATAATGGATTTCAGACATTCGTAGATTCATCAAACGTCTGTACACTGGCATGGCTTGGGTGTGTGGCTGGGTTGGTTTAGGCAGAACGGGTAAAGACTGCTGGACGTCATTTGTGTGTACTCTTTTGCACCATATATTTCAGCACAATAAAAGGAGCATTAACGCATGCAAAAATGAACTCTGTGCAATAGTTTACTCTTAAATTTACATGATTAAAACTTCAAATAGATAACAGTTATCGCAATAAATTACCTATGTATATGAAAATGCTTAAAAAGCAAAATGCAGCTAAATTAACTGATATAAGTCCTAGACCCTTGAGTTTTTCTTTTCCCCAATATGATATCTTGGTTCAGTATGAATAATACCGACTTGAAGAATATTGTATCTTTTGATTTTTATTAAACTTTCCTCACTACTTACAAGATACGTGTAGGATGTCTCAGTTGTAAAGCAGAAGGGCATTTTTTAAACTGTCTTATGCAATACATTGGAACTATCCTTATCTCTACTGTTTGTGTTTAGTTGAAGTCTGAATATTATACAGCATGCTGGGTGCCAACATAAACTGCCTGCATTATTGATGCCCTTAATCCTGATCAATTATTAATGTGGCAGCATTAGGTTAGGGCCTGGATTAGGTATATTCTATTTCTGTTTATAACACTGTGAAATCGAAGCCAAGAATAGTTAGCTTTGTTACATTACTAATCTAATTTCTTTATTTAACTTAAAGTGTGGTTAAAAAATAAGTAATTTTTTGTGAATTTCAACTGGCATGTGCCTAAACATGTCCACAGTGATGTTAAGATGGTGTGGCTAGATGAACTGGAGTGTCCGCGTGACCTCCCCTCGAGATTGTTTGATCTCTGGCATTATTCTCCAAACTGTCCTACTGATTAAAACCCACGTCCAGTTCAAAATTAGGAGCGTTTTACCCACCAAACCGCTCCAGCATCTTGAATGAGAAAATGTAAAGTGAGCCCATTTGTCCTGGATCACAAGAAAGCAAAGAAATGGCTAATGTAAGAAATGTAATAAGCCATTGTGTCCTGTCGTGTTCCCTGGAGATTTATATCCTGAATATAGTTTCATGTCATATATATATTTTTTTTTCTTTCAAGATTTTTGTTGTTCCAGTGATTGCTTTAGCAAAGCAAAAAATTAAGGCAGTAAAGGCACATAAACAGAACAGTTTTAATGTCTATATTTTCACTCTTGGCCTTGTGCAGAAAATGCTGTTAGTAGACATTTACTTTCTTTGTTTATTTCTTTTAAGCATTTTACCTTTTGTGAATACGCCTTATTGTGGTCATGTCATAAAAATTGTCAGTCTATCGGTAAGCAAGAGCTTTTTTTGTTGATGTGATTTTTTTAAAAAGTAATGCAGGTTTTGCTTTAGTTATGTATTGGAAATTGCCAGAAGGAAAGAAAATTGAGATTTTTAAACCATATTTCTGACTAATGATACATCAGGATTACTAGTGCTTGTTATATACCATGCCCCCAAATGGTAGGGCTATTTAATATTATGTGATTGAGGCTTTTTATACTGAAATAAAATTTGCAGTGTGCAGCAAAGCCCAAAACTCTTGGCACCCTTCATTTGAAATGGAACAGGCTGTCCTGGAGTTTGTGGCACTCCAGCCCCGCCCAGGGGTACGGGGAACAAGGCAGGTTTTAGCTGAGAGGAGGTCATTCTGCCCAGCTAGCCCATCTAGTACTTAAAGCCTAGATGATCCAATTACATGGTTGGGCAGCTTGTTCCACACTCACAACCTTTGGGTCAACCTACAAGAGCTGTGATGTGACCCTCTGTGACACCCTTCTCTCATCGCAGATCCTTCTAGTTGACTATTCTTAATTGCTTATCAATGGTGTCTTTTCAGGGCTGATGAGAAACTCATTCTTACCCTTATGACTTTGCTTTTTCTCTCAAGCTTTTTTTTTTAATTTTCTTCCACCATCTATGAATCTGATAAGGTTGTATCCTGTCCCAAGGTCCAACTGGACAGTTAAAGTAGGAGCGGGTGGGCGCCAGTCCCTTGCGGTCAAAAACGTTTGATTTGGTCAAGTGAGGGGCGACCCGCCAGCTGTGGGGGAGGTATCTTTCCTTCAGTAAAGCTTGGGACCAGGCTCCTGCGACGCCTGTTTCTGCCAGTACTGCAGTTCATGGCGAGACGGCCTGGGTTTGCCTGGAGGAGAATTGTAAACAGATCAGTGCTGGTGAGGACTTCAGCCCGCGCTTGATGAAATACTGCATAGTGCTAGAAACTGCAGTTTAGTTTGTTATATTATTACAACGTTAAACATGCGTTCCATTTAATTTGAGGAGTTGCAGCTGTGCTTGCTTCCCCTGTGAGGCCTCCTCTGGGCACAACTTAAAAACCACATGAGATAATGCTGATTAAATCGGAGATGTTGATGGGCATCGAAAGAGCAAAAACTAAAAACATATACTGCTGGAGAGTGACCACAATATTGCTTTTCAGAGATTGTTTTCTGTATGTATTTCGGCACGTCTCACATGAAGAGGGTTGTTGTCATTTGTGCTGAATTGCATCGTAAGTAGTTTTTATTACCCTGTACAAATTGTCACCGATTCATTTCAGTACAGGACACCTAGAATTAAATAGGTGCACTTGATAGACTTATGGTTAGGACTCATGACTTGAATTAAAACTGGTCTTAAAAAGCAAGAGGTTTTATATACCCATGCAGAATTTTTTTGCAAGCGCAGTGGTGTGTGAACTAGAAGAAAACAATTAAGAGTTTGTGAATGTGAATAAATGAACCTCTAGTTTATTTTAAACAAGTTAAAAAGTAAATCAGGTGGGTAACAAGTGAAAAGGGACAGAGTTAGGGCAGACCTGTCCTATGTAACGGTCAGAACTTTTCACGTTCACCATACAGGTTATTGGAAGGATAATCCACCATGGTCAAAAGAGATCATGGAGAAATTCACAAAAAGTAGTTGATCCTCATCAGTCACTGGAGAGCGTTGCAAAACCATGTCTAAGCATCCGGGTTTCCATCCATCCAGTGTCACACCAGCAGTCTACACTCTAGACTGGTCTTCCATTCTCCCAAAGAGCGGCACTGAAAATCGCCCAGGAAGGGAAGAGAGAGCCCCAGAGTAACTGCTAAAGATCGGCAGGCCCCTCTCGATGCAGCTCCTCCTAGTGTTCATGCCTCAGCCATCATGGAATGGTTTTCATGGTAGGATAGCCAGGAAGAAATCATTGCTTTCTAAAAATAAGATTGCCACCCGCATCACGTTTGCCGAAGAGCGCTTGGACGATCCACAGTTCGCAGACTTAAATACACTTCCATAAAATTTGCAACTGTGTCCTCAGGTTCATTTCTCACTATTCATTGTAAGTCTGCTGGGTAAACTTTGTCAATGCCTTGGAGGAGTTAGAATTCTTGAATGTGGTCCCTTCATTTAGAAAAGGTTAATTTTATTCAGCCTGTCAAACTTGTGCGTTCGCTTAAGCCCTGGCATGTACAACAGCAATATCTTTTGTTTTGTTTTTTTGTGTGGTCACCAAAATTATACACCACATTCATCTTATTGACATAACATCCCTTGATTTAAATTCTACACTTCTAAGTGTGTATCCAAAACATTTTTTTGTGTTTTTATTCATTTAACCAAGAAAAGAATGAATTGGAAACACCTAATTATTTCTCTTAAGTCATGCTTTTGCAAGACTTGCATAGCTGGATAAACTAAGTAGTATGTTTCTAGTGATTGAATAGTGTTCAGAATCAAGAGAAGAATCATTATTGCAGATGTTAATGTTTGAATTGTCTATTGCTTAGACTAGTTTAGATGTCTGTGAAAGGAGGATGTGTACCTGGACCAGAGAAAACAAGGCGAAATTACGTGCAAGACTGAGATCAGGAAACACTTCAGTGAGTTCTGGGAGTGTGGAACAAACTTCCCAGCCATGTTGCTGAAGCTACAGTAGTGCCCTGTTTTCTTTCAAGAAACCCTCAGATCGAATAACTTCTCACTACCAAAGGGGCTTGATGGGCAGAATGGCCTGAACTTGATTGCAGGCCGTTTTCTCTTCTAGTGAAAGGGGCTCATGAGAGGAAGTCAGTGTGTAAGTGGGCAAGTTTCCTGATTTGTGTGTTGTTGTCAGCTAAAGGTAGGGATAGATGAGTGTAACAGCACGATTATAACACAAAGTTCTTAGTCAGTCTCATTTAAGGTATCTTTTTTTATTATTATTATTTAAAACGGTTAAAATGTCTCCAATAGGATGGAGGCACACAACACCAAATGAATTAGTATTAGTTACTGAAGTATTAAAGTCGGATTGAAAAGTTCATGCTTTAGATATAAGTACTCATTAGACTAAAGGTATATTTGTAGAGGGAAGTCTGTTGTGTGGCCTTCTGAAACTTGTTCGTTAGACGAAACAGGGCCTGGGAGTGTATCAGAGGGCTGCGCTTCAGAAGCGCGGTGCTATAAATCACCAGGCCAAGACAAGATCCTGGCCTGGTCTGCTGCTTTTCCGTCTCCAGTTGAATTACGCTCTGCGGGCCTGGAAGGCCAGGGCTTTACCAGAAATCACGCTGTACACTTGCTGGAGGTTTTTTTTTCTTTTTCCTTAATTTAAACTCGTAAATAATCAAGGGTACTCTTCAGAACAGAACGCTAGCAAAGCAGCAGACTAAAAGGGCAATGTATCTGCCGAATTTGATTTGCTAAAAAAAGTAGAGATTTGACATGTTTTCCATTTTTATCACATTTTATTTAAGGCTGAAATATTTGAGGGATGCGAAGTTAAAAATTTCAAAATACAGAAAGTCAATATTGAAGTTGGAAAAACAATACAGGCTGTCCTCCCAAAATGCAATTGAATTGTGTGTTATTAAATATTTCCTACATACTCTACACATTCAGTAG
This sequence comes from Lepisosteus oculatus, assembly GCF_040954835.1. Classification (NCBI taxonomy): domain Eukaryota; kingdom Metazoa; phylum Chordata; class Actinopteri; order Semionotiformes; family Lepisosteidae; genus Lepisosteus; species Lepisosteus oculatus. The sequence goes on along the minus strand of NC_090705.1, from coordinate 2,258,279 downwards.
TAGCCTCACGGTAGCTCGGCTGACTGTGCAGTAATGGAACAGCCATGTTGAATTAAAATCCAAGATGCACTGGAGTCAAATTAAGAGACGAGAGAGTGCATTTGACCACCTGGTCTTCAGCTGCATTACCTCCACTATTATTAATTCATTCTGATTACTTCCCCTGCTTGTTGATTATGTACATATCTATGTGCTTATTTAATGAAAGCTCTCTGTAATTGGTTGCTTTAAATCCCTTTATTCTTATCAGTTATGTACATTGTGAGTAAACCAATGGCTACACTTGGAATCCAGTTTTGTTTACATGGGACGGCTGGTTTTGTAGTGAAGACTGCTAATGGAGTAACAGTGTGTAGCAGCTCTTCCAAGGTTTGTTTCTAGCATTGCTGCAGTTTCCAGTCCTCAGTTATAACTCGTCCATGCATTAAAAACAAAGATGTACAAAAATATCGTTGTGAATATCATTTAAGGATTTTTTAGGAAAGGAAAAATGGAAGAAGTGTGTCTGTAACAAAAATTGTGCAGCGGTGCAAACGGTTTAAAAATAATGCGATGCAAAAATAGAATACTTCTTTCCCACTAGTTACCATTCGCAAATGATAGGGTCAAGCTTTAACTGAGCTGCAAGACTTCAGCCCTGCAGTGTTCTGAATCAGGATTGACACCAAAAGTCATGGTGGTGCTGCAGTAGAACGAGCAGGGGGAGGAGATGGAAACCAACGATGATAAAGAATGGAAAGTGCAGCCTTGGGACACCAGTGAAGTACCAACCGCTAGACTCTCCAGACAGAGCTGGCAGCGGGTGCATGGAACGGTTCTTCTTGTGTGCTGCCTCGGGATGATCTCGGGAGTGTCTGTGCAGTTCACTGAGCAGGATTCGCAGCAGTTGCAACTCTTGGATATCCACTCTCTTGTGAGGTCGTATCTGGATTCGTCATCTCCGAGGTCGTCGGCAGTCGCTCCGCTCTGCTCACATTGATGAGCCTTGCAAGGTGGGAATTGAAGTGGCTTTCTGTATTGTCCTAGGATTTGCTTCCTGTCAGGTTTCATGAAATGTAGCTTTGCAGAGAGTGAAATTTCTCCTTTGACTTTTGTTTTCACACCTCTGTACTCAATGACAGTTAACCTCTAAGGAGTTTGCAGTGCATACTGACTGAAGAGCATGTAATTGCATGTGCTGTGCATTAAGCTCAACTATTATCTCTGAAAATCCTCTGTCCCTGTTTACTTGGACAATCCAACCTGTTTGTCAACATGCCATGTGCACTTCAACACTGTTGTGTTAATAGCATATGTACCTGTGTTGCTTCTTTTTGCTGGAGGGTTTACAAAGGCAAACAGAAGGTGTGTCATCTTTGAAGTCTACTTATAGCTTATTTAGCTTATTTGCACCACACCATAATCATGAAACATGATGTTCAAATAAAGACTTGAAGTCTTTATGAACTAAAAAATACACAAACTGTAACATATATCGCTCTACATCATTGGCTGTATCACCCCTTATATTGAGCCGAGAGGATCCTTTTAACTTCAAGGACACCGTTACTGCCACCAGTTGAGGTACATTAGTGGTATCTTTTCTTTTTTGAGGGTTCCATTTCAGGGTCACCTGAGAAACTGGAACGCTTCTTGAAATTTGAGAACACTGATGGAAATTTCCTTTCCTGTCCATAACTCTGCTTGTGACAGAACATGTTGGATTCATTAATGTCCGTTCCTCATGGTGAAATCTGATTATTTACTATTGAAATGGGGATTTTCTTGGTAATCTTACAAGCACTTGAAAAAAAGCCAGCTCCCAAAGTTTTGCCTCTTTGTTGTTTTAAATTAATCATGTCCTCAATGTTTCTGAGTGCACTAGGCATGTTCTCCAGTACTCTCTTGAATCAACAGTGTAATTGTGTTGTCACATGCTGTCCATGCACAAATTAAGTTACTTGTCATGTGATGTATGGTCCGTCACTCTCTTAGAGTTATCAGTTTTGGCCAGTGTTTCATGAGTAAACTGTAAATAGCCTTTTATTTTTACATACAGCACCACAGGCCCTTGAGGGTATCTGGAGTTGTTGCATTACCCACTGTGAAAAGTGAGGTTTTAAATATCTCTAAAGCTGTAAATCCAAGTATGAGGGATTTTTTTTGTCTTTAAAATATTTTTGGTAGAAGTTGAGAGTGGTGGTAAATCATGGTTACTTTGTCAAGTGGATTTTTTCTTTTCCTCCTTAACAACCCTGTTCCAGCAGCACTTTGCAGAGGCACGGAATAGGCTAGCTGGTTCCTCTGCTTCAAGGGCTGGTGATTATATAGACTCCCAGGAGGGGAAGGGACTTGGTTGCGTGAGTAATCTAGAACAGACTTGTTGAACTCTTGACTCTACTAGAGGGGTTATGAAACAGTTTGATAGTTGTTGGCTCAAACTACAAACTTTGACCTGTTTGGCTGAATAGTGGGAGTCCTGCCAAGCGTTGATACAAACCAGCGCTGGGGAAATTCTTCAGGGCTGTGTTCCGGGGTTGCATGTGAACAGTGCTAAGATTCTGTTTAAGATATTATCTTAATGTTTTGCTTGCACAAACTGCTAAAGCAATAAGGAGTGATTAGCCAGGTTGGGAGGAAAAAAACACCTCGTCATTGCAAAGTTGGAGGTTTGGGCCAATCCGGTACCTTAACGACACTGCATATCTTTAACTGTCAATTTGGGTGGGGGGGAGGGCAGAGAGTGGGGTTTCCACTTTGAGGTTGTAATGTGTTCTAAGGGTAAACTGGAAGTGCTGTCTGGCCACAGTGTGTCCAGTCCACACAGTCTGCCCTGTGATTTTGTCAATAGGTTTATACTGTTGTGACGCTCTGTTTGATCAGGTAGCCTCATCCTGTCAGAGTCGAGGAAAGAGGTTGCCTTCTCGTTGGGCACTTGGCTTGACATTGTTGTTGATATCGTGTGATAGTTTTTTTTTTTAAACGGTAAGTACTTCAGATGAGTGCTCTGTATTAAATTCTCATTTGCCCGGAGCTGTGTTAATATCACAAACCAGTTGGCATCTGAATGGCATGGACTCTGTTCCCTGCTGCGATGGGATTTCTTTAAAAATCTACCACTCATCTCTTCACTTTGTCCACACCAAGTAGGTTTGTGCATGGGGTACTGCACATTGGCATTTTAATGTACCAACCACAGAATGTGGGAACCAAAGGAAACTATAGAAACTGAAAAAACTAAAATATTTTTTTAAAAATCCTTTTTGTGGTATACGTTTATGTAGTGTCTATTGCTTTTCAGAGCATACATAGAAGCTTCTTTGATATGGATCCAAACCTTCATAATAAGAAACATAGCTCATTTGGTTCAAATGTCATTGTTTAGAATTAGTTCAAAGCTCAGGAATGAATACTAGCTAATGTTGGACATATAACTGATAATGAAGCAAACAGCATTGGAGTCTTTTGTCCATTATGAAAAATAATTCTAAAACTCCCTAAAAGTGTTATTCCTGCACTGATGTATATTTTGGCAGTATGTGTATGAAGGTTTCAAGGAATAACACCATAGGCATCTTAATAATAATAATAATTATTATTATAATTGCTTACACTTATATAGCACTTTTCTGGACACTCCACTCAAAGCGCTTTACAGGTAATGGGAACTCCCCTCCACCACAACCAATGTGTAGCATCCACCTGGAGGAGAGCAGAGTAATGAAGCCAATTCATAGATGGGGATTATTAGGAGGCCATGATTGTTAAGGGCCAATTGGAAATTTGGCCAGGACACCCCTACTCTTTTCGAGAAACGCCCTGGGATTTTAATGACCACAGAGTCAGGACCTCGGTTTTACGTCTCATTCAAAGGACGGCGCCTATTTACGGTGTAGTGTCCCCATCACTATACTGGGGCATTATGAGCCCCCCTGCTGGCACCACTAACACCTCTTCCAGCAGCAACCTTAGATTTTCCCAGGAGGTCTCCCATCCAGGTACTGACCAGATTCACACCAGCTGAGCTTCAGTGGGTTGCCAGTTGTGAGTTGCAAGGTGATATGGCTGCTGCAGAAGGGTGATCTTCTACTGCCTTATGTTTAATAATTATAAAGCTGTTTATTTGATATTTAAAATTGTGTTGCACTGTCTAAATAATAGACATCTTTGTTATGTTGTGACCAAAACTGTACTCAATATTCAAAACGAGGTTGTACTAGTCCATTATACATTTAATATAAATCATTTTGAATTAGCTTTGCAGCTTCTGAAGTGTTTGCTTATATTCTCATTTTAGTATAATCTGTAAAATTCACTAGTTCACTAACTGCAGTTCATCACAGATAAAGATTAAGAAGAGCAGTGGTCTTAATACAGATACCTGTGGCACTCCACTAATTACATCAGGCCAGATCACCCCAATCTGAGCATTTTCCTCTCGCCTGTACTCTTGTATCCATTACAAGTGTAAAATAAGTGTGAGTAGCTTTATCAAAAGCCTTCTGCAAATCTAAATATTGTACAGTAGGGCCTCCACATCTACAAATTTAACATTCATAAATTTGTGTATTAATGATTTTTCCTGGTCCTCGTGGTCTTGTGTGGAAGAAGAGAAGCGCTGGGTGAAACTGAGCACAGCTTTGAAATGAGCCGCACGACAGACTAGGCTGGTGAGACGTATCTAGCTAGCAAGCCTGTCCCTGCCGCCTGCCCAAGTACCCACTGCCCAGCATCGGCATCTCAGCGTGGTCGCGTTTCTGTATCGTAATGAACGTTCCTGGTTCTGTCGGCGGCATGGGGAACGACAGGCTGGAGACGAATTTACAGGCCCACCGACAGTTTTGTTTCCCGTTTCATTACAGTAGAGTGAGCTAATCACGGAGGCAGAGACAGAGTGCAGGCTGGACACAGAGGAGGGATTCATGTTGTTTCATGAAGGTGATCACTAGAAGTTTGTGATTACTGTTGTTTGTGATACTGGTGTGATTTTAATTTAAAACTAGTGTATTAATACTTTAATTATCCTATAAAGGAGGGTTCCTTGTTTTTTAACTATTCATTCTGTATACTGTAGTACATTATCCAGTAGTCTAGTCTAGGGGTGGACTTGGTTGTATGCGAACTCGTCTAATTGCAAAGGTTCTCTGCACCAAAACCCTTGTAAGTGTTGAGTACTGTATACTCTGAGATACGGTCTATTACTGTTGTTCCTCAAAGAGCTCTTAAATTAATCAACACCTACATTATCTAATGCCATTTTGACTATCCCCTAGGGCTCTGTTTTGAAGTGGGTGATCCTCTGGTGTAATTATACGGAAATCTGGTTGGTCTGGATGTTACTGGTCCTTGAGGTATCCATGGCCTTTTAATCCTAGGGGATTACGGAGGGAGCTTAATGAACAAGGAAACCCTGAGGTACTGAAATCATGAGGCCTTTTCCAACTTATTTTTGGCCTTAGGTTTGGTAAAACCTCTGGCTTTTAGATTGCACAAACTGTACTGTTAGGTTGCTAAAAGGAGTGATGACATCAACTGGGTTGAAATTGTGTGGACATTCTGTATGGATCTTTAGCAGACGGATCCACTGAATAGTTTAGGTTCTGTAAAACATAATGCTACAAGTAGAATATAGTTCACTATACATACTGTTGGAAAAGTAACATCATAAAAATAAATTCAGAATTTCCCCTCAAGATTTAATGCCGTGACCTAGAGCTGTTAGTCTATAAATAACATGCAGTTTTTTCGTCATCCAGCACTTTGAAGGTGTGCATAATGCCCTTGTACATACGCTTATCAGACTTGTGACTTAAGCAGTGTTTATACAGGGAATTGAATTATACTTGGACTGGGCAGATATTTTCCTCCCTTGTTTACACCAGCATGGAGGCTGAGGGAGTGCTGTTGTTGAATTGTAAACTGCATGCACACTGGAGCTCAGTTTAGTCTTTTTCCCTGTGAATCCATAGAGCAAAGGCACTACAAGTAGAAGCTTGTCCTTTGAACCCGATAAGCAACCTATAGGTTATTTAACTTCTAGCCCTTCGGCAGCTCTTAACAGGGTCATTCTAGTTGGTGCCGACCTTTGAATCTCATCTCACACCCATATTAATCTCCCTGTACAAAACTGCTGTTCAGAGGGTGCAAATTCAGTGTTTCTGTGTTGGTGGTTTTTGTTTTCGTGGTACATTCTAATGGTTCAGAATGAAGAAAGTTCATTGTATGCAGTGATTTCCCAAATTGACGTTTTGCCAGAAATGTGGGTTTCAGGGAATGAGAACGATTGGGTTGTTCGCTGCCTGTTCCCTTCTGCCACATCGAATCGCTTGAAGACGCACTTCCCTGTTCTGTAATCCACATCTCTCTCTCTCTGCCTCCAAAGCTTATCTCTGAATTTTCCATCCTGATTATAGCTACTGTAAAGAAACAAGTTTCACTTGATATTTGTGAGAAATATTGCATGGTTTGGCAGCAAAGAGAAGTGACAAGCAAACTCACCGGTGAATACAGCATCTTACCAGAGGTTGTTTTTTCTTCTGTACAGCTCCATAGTCCCGGTCCGTCAATGATCCATTTTAAAAAAGGTTGATTTTTTTTAGTACGAAAGTATTAGCTGTTAGACACCGTAATTTAAGAAATTAAATACAATTTAGATATTTTTTTTTAACATGCAGATGTGCTGTTTTAGTATCTTGGACTCGGGGGAAAGACTGATCAGTTTTAAGTCAAGCCCAGGTGTTCCCATTATGCCACTATTGTATTTTCTCACAGTTGAAATGTGCTAATCTCTAAGAAAATATTAGATCTGCTTATTCAAGCCAGGATAGGCTCCAGCTTCCCCTGCGACCCTGAATTGGAAGAAGCCGTTTGAAAATGGAAGGATTGATGTTGACACAAATTGATAACTTTCTTTTAAATAAGACACGCATAAAGGGTGCATTATATTTTTTAAGCATAATACACATTTTTTGGTTTTGTGCCAAAAGTGAGCTTTTGTGGTCTTTTGCACAGACCCCCCAGATGTTTGTAACTCGTTTGTAAATTATTTGCTGTTGTTCTCAACCAAAACTGTATTACTGAAACTGAGTCGGTATACTGTTTTTGAAAGGGATCCGTGTTCTCCCTCCTGTATTTTTTTTTGGACTCTGAAATGAAACTTGAGGCTGTTTTTGCTCCACTGTGCAGCACTGCTGCTCAGTTCCCCCGTAGATCCTGTGTTGAATCAACAGTGGTGAAAAGTGGAACACAAACAGCGATCGGGAAGCTGTGCTGGCTGTTCTGCTTCCTCTGTGGCTGCAAGAGGAAATCGGTCCCTGATTGTACCTCAGCCACCTTGTTCACATTGTCTGGAGTGGGCCTCCCCAGGTTTCATGCAGGCCCTCAGCGGCAGGCTCATTCGGGGAAGTGATTCAGAGGGCATTGTGTTTGTTGAACTTGATCTGAGGAGAGCAGCGCAGGAGAGGTAATGAAGACGGGAACACAATGTGTAATCTAAGCCGGTTCTGTGAGAAGGGCAGCTCGCAGCTCAGTTCACTTACTAGACCGTAACGTTTCAGAACGGAATCTGCATGATAAAACCTCTTCTGTGCAATAAGCTGCCCTGCAGTTTAAAGTGTCTATTACTCTATTCTTCTTCAGTGTACCTTTCCAACTCAAAAGTGTGAAGATACATTACCCTAAGGGCAATAAAAGGTGTGAGTGGCTGATGATATTTAATTCACCTTGGATAAAATGAGAATAAAAGCATTAGTAATTACCCTTTTGTGCCTTGTCATTTCCTTTTCATTTTATTATATAAGTGAAATCATCCTTTTCCATACTAAAGTCATCGAGGCATGTTTTTATTTAGTTAACAACAGCCTTTTGTTTGTATGACATTCCTGTTTGACATGATTGATAGATATTAGCTGGAGTAAAGTTAGACATAGCACTGCCTTGCTGAGGTTTTGCAAAATGTATTTTTGCCCAGTAATAAACTGAAGTGCTCACAGGAGACAGACGACCTTTTGTCACATACTGTACAGTATATAATCTCTGCTTTTCCACTTTCTCATCAGGTGTACGGTTATTTTCATACAATGTTTAAAAGGTTCCCCAGTACTGACCAAGAACATATAACCCAACTCATTGGTCTCAGAAGTAAGATTGATTGTTTAAACTGAAGGGCTTTGTACGGGTCGCTACCACAAGCTTAGTGCGGCATAAGTTTGCCCTGTTAAACCTAGCTAACCGACTAGAGTGTTGCTTTGGCCAGCGCTGTCAGTTTAGATTGAAATTGCTCCGACAGTGTGCTGAATGCTCTCACTCCGGCTCTCAGTAGGCCAGGGTGTTTACTGTAAACTCAGTAATTACCTTTTTTATCGAGGGACGTATGCTTCAGCAGCCCTGCTTTTTTGTTTCCAAGTTAAGTCTATTTTTGTCAGTTGAACTCCTGCCATCTAAATGCACAAACAGACTGTTAAATATGTTAATTAATTAGTCCACAGTAGGCACACCCTGACATTTAACCTACGCTGAGGAAATAATTGATTTGTATCTGGTCTAAACTTCCATGTTTTACCCAGTTATGCAGGAACAGTAAAGCTCAAATTATTTTCCTGAAGCAAAAAAAAATGCTTTGATTTTGTTGAAAGTGATAATACTGCGAAAATATGTGGCGATAAAGATTCAAATTATCAACAAGCTGTGATAAATTGCTTCAAGCCCTGAAGGAATTTTATTCTCACTGCACGTTATATAAAGAGCTTTTTTGTTTTGGTACAAAATTGATTGAGCATCTTTGGTCCGTCATTATAATTAATATTTCATATACATTATTTTAACATATGTGCATTACCTGTGACTAATAATAATGTTTCCTTGTAGAGTTTCTTTAAGTTTTATAAATTATTGTACAATGCAAATATACCTTTGTACATACAAATGTACCTCTGTAAGTGTTAGATGTTTTAGTATTAACAAACTGCTACTAAAAATATTTGAGAAATTCCTTAAGGCACCGCCTTTTGTATTCCCGTTTGATATCATCATACAGTATACAGTATTAATGTTTCTGGCTAATTTCAGATGAACTGTTTTAAATATATACATATTTTTATGTATATATATTCTATTGCTGTTCTTTTCCCCTACAGTAGTTTGGCTATTTTCAGCCATTCATTTTTAAAAATGATTGGATCAAAATGCGTTTGTTCTCCTCAGAGGTCCTAACCGTTCCTGAGGCCCACATGTCCTGGTTCAGTGTGGTAATCGTGTGCTCTGAGCTCCAGACGACACTGCCATTTTCCCTCATTCCTGTCAGCGGTGGTGTTCTGTGTGGTGATTCTTGTCCTCGGTGTCTTGCAGCAGCTCTGAAGCCCAACGGCGGCAGGAAACCAGATGGCAATGGGCTCCATGACCTGAAGCACTCCACGGACGAGCTCCTGGAGGGGGAGCTGCTCCTGCAGGTGAGCTCTGCGCGGCGTGGATTCAGACGCCAACACGGGTGGGAGTGTGCAGTCCGTACAGAGGCAGGAGAAAGCCAAGATCGGTAGAAGAGCAGACTGATACTGCCAGTAATTCAGCGAGAGGTGGCGTTTAAGAATACGCCTTAAACCCCCAAAAATTCCTGCACTGTTTTTTTTGTTCTGCTGGATGTAAAGAAATTCCCTGGGTTTATCATTGGGGCTTCACCCTCCTGAATCCATCTGCAGTTCCTTCTTGAGAAGACCTCTGCAGTGCCAGCCTTCGAGCTTTCGAGCAACCTTCACTGCTGCAGAGCTGATCGCCCCATATTATAAATGATCAGCAAAACAAAAACGTGCATTAACATGTTTAAATGTTTGGATCTGTGAGTTGTTTAACAATCTTCAGTAAAGAATAAGCAAGTCAAAATGGTGCAGTGCTATAAACTCCACATACTCATGCTTCTTACAGTGGTCTGGCAAAAGCTGACATAAGGAATGCACTGCAGTTAAAAGGACCGATTGGGACATGGCTGAACAAGAATTTCCATTAGTATATCCAAGATTTTGTACTTCAGAGAAAACTAGGTTTGCAACGTACGTTGATTACACTACTGCTCGGTTTTCCTTGTGGGTTTACTGGTTGTCTACAGCAGGCAATAGCACCTCTACATTCCGAAAATTTTTAATTTAAATCATTAAGCATGGAAACATTTCTGAATTACAGCTTATATGGGGAAGCTTTTTTCACGTGTTCAAAGATTTTTTTTTTACCCTTCCCTTTCAAAGCAATTTCTTTAGGAAAGCAGCCTCAGAAACGTAGCTGAATGTTGAGTGTTCAACAGTGAAGTGAGAAGTTATGCATTGCACCTAGAACTGCTTGTAAATGTAGAGCATCTACTGACATTCAGGCAGGGAGCTTCAGTGGGATGTGTTTTTGTTAAGTAGATACAATATTTTTGAACCTGCAAGAGGTAACCTTCACCAATGCAAGAGCATCTTGTCTGGAAATAATTAAAAACCAATTTTCAGGTGATGGACAACCCGAAGCTCATCACGGTTTCAGGATCGTCATTGTTCTAGTGATTGTGGTGTGGCTACAGCTGCACGTAATGGAGTATACTGAACGCTCAGAGGCCTAAGGTTTCCGTTTGAGTTTACATTGCAAAATACAAGACAAATGAATCTCCTCGTGGATCTGAGTTTAGGTTTGCTGGAGTAGACCTTCATGACAGTGGCTCTTATAATGGCACAGCGCTGTATGGCTTCGAGCCTGTGCCATGAGCAAGGGCAAGTGAAACATGAGCATAGTGACAAAGTGATTATTATATCTAGTGCTTTTCATCCTTAAGGATCCAAATCTGTTCACATATAGGAGGGCACACACTTTACTCAGTAATGTGTGTGTGGGGGACAGTTCTTCGACTAAAACAAAGTAAGGAAATCGCTTAAACGCTCATTGTTTGAGAGCTTCATTGAGAAAATTCCTAGCAGCTGTCTCTTTAATAAATGTATGGTAATTGCTGTATGTTTTAGGAATGCCTACAGGCATGTGACTGCTTTCTGAAGTGCGTGGGGTTGCTTTCTGAAGTAATTTGCTGGTACAGAAAACGCCAGCACATGAGTTCGGGTTGTTGGAACAGCTTTACATTGTCACCTCTTTCTGCTTTAAAAGTGTAGTTAACTGTTGTGGCAGCATCAACAAATGTTTGGAAGTGTAAGAAGAAAAGAAAAATAGACATCTTTATATTACTCACCTTTTTAAAATACGAGTACCAACCCACATGTTTGCTGCAAAGTTGTATGGGAATATCTGGCTGCCTTAAACAGATCAGAGAAAGCCAGCCCCTGCAGTGGAGCTTTAATCTAGTAAAAGTGAAACCCAGCTCTTTCCTTTTGCCAAGTCTCAAATGTTGTATTTGCTATCACAACAAGCACTATGAGCTCTATTGATTTTCAGCGCAGATAAATGCTCTTTGCGTGACTTATCAAGACGGAGACGCTTTGTCTAGCAGCTTGTGATGAGGGAAATCTCTTCCAAAACATTGTTTGATTGTGACGATGAAGCAGTTGTAGCAGATTTTTAAAAATAATTACTGCTAATTGTTTGGCGACATATTATACATATTTCATAACTTGCCGGATATGGGTTTGGTACGTGCCTGAGAAAACCCCCCCTCTGTTTAAAAATAACTCCCCTGCACTCGTTGTGCTGGATGCTAGAAGGACACTTTTAAAACTAAACAACTCGGTTTAAATACTGGTAAACCTGGTCATGTGATGAGATTTATTGTGTCGAAGTAAAAGTAAAACAGTCAAATGTGGATGGTATTGCTTTTTAGAATTGTCATGTTTTAATTTTGTGATTTGCAATTTAATGAAATTCCATTTCTGTTATGACTTCATATCTATTTTGCTTTTGCTTCAAATTGACTTTTTTATTTACGATTGGATTCTGCAGTTCTTTATAATGTGTAATTCCGCAAAAGATATAGTGACAGTTTATTCCCTTTTAAGTATGTCATTGGTATTTTGTTTGCTACTTATTTCATTTACTAGTAATTATGATTTGGCATATAACTTTGATGTCAAGTATAGTTAATGTACATTTTTAAGTTACACAAAGTATTAAATCCATAATTAAATTTACTTAATGTCGGCAATAATAAGGGTTTTGAATGCTGCAGTTTGCTTAGTACAGAAAAGCTGCACTGATTTAAGTGATTTGTAAAATACAGGAAATGTATTTTACTATAGTAGTCACGTTTTTTCATTTAGAATCAATTCTGAAACTACAAATGTACTACTACTCCTACACACCCTCCCAAACTATAACACATTCGTCTTGGATACTAAAATAAAACATCTGGTGTTCACCATGGTACAGTGATATTTGATAGAAATAAATCGTTTCTTAGACATTTAAACTGAATAATGGTGATAATGGTACAATCATCATGGAAATTATCCATGTGGAAGAAAAACAAAATAAAAATAAGACCAACTCTTATTGGTCATAAATGGGGGGGGGGGTATTTTTTAGAATCTAATTATTTTTGTTGTGCTCTGATGGTTCTGAGCAAATTGTGTTTCCAGCAGGTGAACCCTGTGACTGCACACAGGGGAGAAAGAGGAAGTTCTGCCTGACTAGTCCCGCCCACCCACTTTCTAGCCAATCACTTTTTCACAATGTCACAGGCAGTCCCGCCCCATACGGGAAGTTCACTGACAGTGCCACTAGCCTATAAGCACCAGGGCAGCCGCTGAGTTGTTGAGACCCAGCAGGGTCCTGGCTGGCTCATTCCTCTCTGTACTTTACTAGCCAACAATGACCAGGATTTGCCTAGCTCTGGCACATGGTTATGTCGTTCATCCTGCGCTAAAATGAGTACCTTTACCTGGTGAGCCGCTCTGGAAGTTTTCTTTTAAATACCTCCAGAGAGCATCTTGGAGAACTGCTTCGCATAAAGGGCGGGAAACGGAAAGCTATTTCGGCTTGCTGGCACCGGTCTTGAAACTAAATCATAAATAAATAAAAATGTTAAGGGCTGTTGGAGTCGGTCTCAATGTTGGAGTAAAAGTACGTTATCAAACTTATATTCCAATTTTATGTTGACAGCTCTGCCGTCTAACAGAAGGCATATTATCGCTTCAAAAATCATTAATAAAATAAATATATTGTCATTTTTTAGTATATTACTGTACAGTACCCTTATAATTTTGAATACGTGAAATAAATGCTTGCTGGCAGGTTCTTATCGTGTTGTATAAGATCGATTCTGTACATTGATAAGATATCGATACTGTACATCGCGTCTGTCTGACGGTTGGGCTCATGTAGGCTGACGGTTTCCTTTTCTGTGGAAGTCTTTCACATCTGGTTGCATGAAGTACTTTCTGTCTGCACATAATTATACCTTTTTTGGGTGCTGAGACTAGAACTCTCTAGAAATTGCTTGTTTCAATGAAGATGTGTTATTGATTTCTGCTGAAATGTGATTCCCTTGTACTTCTATTGGAATGGATTCAGTCGTACGGACATGCGCTCATTGGCCAACACTGGAGTTTCTATCAGTCATTTAATTTAAAATGAAAGGTGTACGCCTGGTTGCCTTTCTTTATGATTGAGGATAATTGTAACTGTTTGGATCTCTTAGTGACCTACAGTATAATACATGGAGAGAAATGGATCGCTCATCTTTTATTGAGATAATTCACATTTAATCGTCTGTTTTGTAAACCAACCTGCAAGCATGAATTATTTAAAAAAAAAACATTTTTGTTTGGATGGTTTTACTAAAGAGAAGCTTGGTACTGCCACTATTTGATACTTGGTTGTTGGTTCTGATGAAAATTGAAATAATGACCACATCAGATTGTCATCAGATTCATAAGGCTGGTTATGGACAATAATAAAGTTTATTTAGGGCTTTAATGTGATTTGTTGTCTGTGTAAAACAAGCTGGTTTTGTTTCATGAAATGGTTGGAAAAGATTAAATCGGTTACATTCAAAATCGGAAGGATTTAGCATTTTTAATGTGGAGATTTTTCATTCTGTCCTGTGAACCTGCAGTCTGTTCACTCTCTTTGAGATGTTATCTGTTACAAGACATTAACTTTCCTGCTCTTATCACTTAGGATATTTCACTAAAAATTCCTTTCCACTGGCAAATTCCTGCTCGCATTCCATTCTAATTGTATCCACATTGCCTTTTGTGAAGAGCACCACTTACTGTACTAAGATCTCCTCTTTAATATTGAATCTGGCTTGAAATTAAGTAATTAGACTACAAAGGAATATAGAATATAGTGAAGGAAAAAATCATTGAGACATTCTGATTTTGTTTTAGAAATCTTTTTATCAATCTTTTTCCATACTTCCATTGATTTATTTTTCAGGTTCTGAATGGCTTTGTTTTGGTGGTTACTGCTGAGGGTGCTGTCTTCTATGCATCATCTACAATACAGGACTACCTTGGATTTAATCAGGTAAGCATTCCTTTCCTGCCACAGAGTAGTATTTCTTGATCTTGTTTCTCGACTCGCACTTTGTTCAAATAGGCGACAATTGCGTGAGAAATTCAAGTTCCGAGAACATGATTGCTGTGGTATTTCCTTAATGTTGGCGGACACTGAGATGCTATTTTATGCCAAGTAAAATATTTTTTTTGGTCTTTGGCCTTTAACTTTGCAAAGGAAGAATTTGAATGGTTTTGTAAAACAAAGCTGTAGCTAACGAAATATTTTTCATTTTTAAAACTTATACGTGTGTGTATGGTACAGTACAATAGATGCGTGTGTTCTCAGGATTTGAGGTCTGTTGCTCAGTTTTGTAAAAATCTTTTGTGTCAATGTACATTTGGACACCCTTGGTGCTTGGTTGAGTGCTCTCCATTTTATTTCTAATACTGATCATGTGTTGTCGGTATTTCATTAATTGCCTAAAAAAAAACCCTGAATTCAAGTTCCTGTCTTTCTAATTTAAATTAGTGTTGTAGTTGTGTAATAGATTTTTGACTTCAACAGAATATTCTCAGAATATCACGATGATGTGTTTAATGTCTTTTGTTAGTGTGCTTTATAATAACACAGTGGAATTTTAACTGACTCCTAATTAAGTTTTCCCTAAATATTGATCCTCAGTGTCTTCTGGCTGCACACCGAGTACAACAGTGACCTCTTGTAGAGCATTTTCCCAATAATGTTGTGTTTATAAAACACTTTTAAAACTGAGGGTCTTTATTTAGACATTTGTTTTTCACAACCAGTACAGTATACAGAAATGTCTATACTGGATAGCAAGAATGTGCTTGATTTCCTTTAATGCCATATAGCTTGACACTCTGTAGGCTTCATAGTACAACAGAGATAACAGATGCAGTCGTGTCTTTCCTGTTATTTGTAACAGCCAAGTTCTTGAAAAATAAGTCTATCCTTTTCCATTCAATTAAAAAATGACCTTTTCTGCGTTTGGAAGGCTTTGTTCCTCCATGTTCAGTTGAAATTATTTCTATGCAAAGTATAAAAAACCCAAAACAACTAAAGTAAACATTCACAGTAGCTCTAGATATAAATGGAAAAGAAAAGCAAGGCAAATTGAAACCTTTTCCCTGAGAGAGAGATACTAGAAAAGGCTTGGCAACAAAGTATATTATGACAAAGCTATGAAATGGAAAATTATACTGTAAACTCACGGATTAGCAACATATGTAAGGCTCACACAAGATCAACTACAAGACAGAATTAATCTGCTTATAAACTCTCCTATTTGCTTATCTGTAAATAAACATCGCAGCTACAGTAACAAGCTGAAGACATGAAATAGTGAAGGTTTTTGGCGGGAGAATTATCAGCAAGTAAACCCCGTGTTTTCAGCAGTTACTCTATGGGGACTACAGTGGATGCTTGCTTTAAATTTTTTTTGCAGCAAAGTATGCCGTGCACAGCAGAGATTTCAGCTTCATATGAAGATTACAAAGGTTGCCAAATGCCAAAAACCTTAAAGGTCATTTGTAATAAATAGATATTCTTTTATTTTTTAATTTATTTTAGAGCTCAGCTTTTACAAGGAAGGGAGAGACGTTACTGTGTTTCCCCTTGTGTTGTGTGAAGAGGTCGGAAACCAGCTGTCACCTGCTGAGGGAGGCGGAGCTTTGCCTGCTGAAGGGATATTTTATTTTCGCCTGGTTATTTCATTCTTTATGATCCCTGCAATGAACCTCCAACCTTTTAGGCTTTCTGCAGGTATATCTATTTAAATCCTTTTCCACAATGGATTATGCATAATGCATTTTTAGTGGGATAACATCTGAAATAAAATTAATGTAATTTCCCACTTTTCTCAGCTTGATGAAGTGTGCTGTTTCAGTATCATAGACTCAAATCTCTTGAGATTGTTTCCAGTATGTAAATTAATCTTCAAACTTACACTGGCATTTGCCTGGTTGTGCCCTGATTAATTTGATGTAACCAGTTGTATAGCACATATTGCATTCCTAAATTTAATTACTCATAAATGTCTGGAGGGCTCCTGAGTCATGGCATTTGTCGCAATTTCTTACGACTTGTAACGGGCTCACAAGGCCAGCATTTTCAGCTAGAGTATACTGTACATCGTGGATGTACAGAAAGCAAGAGACTTCCTGACCACAACTGGAAAGTTGGTAGCGGTTTTCAGGGCTGTTAAACTATGGAGTTTTGTGACCCTTTCTTTCTTTTCTAACCTCTTTAGTGCACACACTACACTACTTACTTGTTGCACACAATTCCCTGTCTTTGATGATAAAACATAGAACAAGAACACAGTTCCTTGAAGAACATGACATTTGATGGGGAGGTAGAGAGCCAGAGAAGGGCATTAACTGAACGCTGAGCCACGAGGTTTAGGCTTTCTGGCACTATCTGCGCCGTGACAGCCAGCAGGTGGTGGCTCTTCTAAAGCCGTATCGTGCTGTAGAACCGGGTGAGGTAGAAGCAACAGCAGCGCATCGGGAAGACGCCACCGTACGGGACTGGATCTGTCTAAAGCAGAAACCAGAATTGCAGCAAAAAGCAGATGTCCTGAAGTAATAAGCCATTTGGAACGGGCGCTGTTGGCCGATGAGTAGAGCTCAAGAATGCGGCAGTCTAAATGTACGCGGTGTGCTTTACTATGTAATGCAATTTCCTGATTGTCTTCAAGAATGATCACACATGTGCTTGCTTAAAAACTTAAAGTATAAAAAAACTGCGCACAGCTGACCACCCATATAATAGAGTCATGGACTTAGTCACATAAACACAATTAGCGTCTGCCTAGAAGCAACCTTTCCTAGTGCCCGTAGCCCGAAATGCCTGATGGAAAAGTTAATCTAAAAGAACAGACTTTCCGTTTCAATGACACATTATAGTTTTGATCCAAGTGTATCTTACAGATTTAAAGGTCAGTGAGGTATGAGTAATTTGTTTTTCACCATGATCTTCCAAGAGACTTAACCATTTATTTTCCAGCACTGCCCAATACTGGGTTTTATTGAAAACAATGAAAAATTGTTTTCACTAAATACTGTATATATAGGAATGCATTAGATGGAGCAATTGAAGATGGATATGCATGCACATCCATTTGTATGTATTACGTGGCAAAGCCATGCCTGACAAACAATTAATATTTTTTGCTTTTCTATCCAAGTAACATTTGTTCTGTTCTCTGGACAAGAGTCTAATAATTGAGTGAATTGTTGGTAAAAGGAAGAAGAAGAATGGGCTAGATGGGCCGATGGCCTCCTTTTGTTTGTAACCTTATTTATTTAGGAAGTATAGTCATCGGTGAATTCTTCCCCTCGTTTGGAAAAGAGAAATAACCATTGTGAAAGTAGTTGTAGTCGGCCTGGGAGAAGCACAAAACTGCCAGTAGTCTGTATATAAATATTTCTTACTGCATTTTTCAGCAGCAATGTTAGACACTTGATGCCTTATTCTGAGAGTTGTTGTTCTTAGTCTCGTGATGCCAACCTATATCTACCTATATTCACTACATGTATACACATCACCCTGGTTAGCATAAACCCCTAAATCTGGCCTTAAATACATATTTTCAAGCAAGAGTTAAAATCTTATCATGTGAAGGAATTTGCAATTGATAGGTTTCGGCAATTGAGATTAATGGACACAGTGAGAAATGACATATTCGGAGCTGCTCAGATTTATTAAAAAAAAATTTATACTTTGTAACAAAACAAACTGTAAATGAGCCAGTCTTGAATTCCTCACCCCTGAGAGAGCATGTTTAGGATGGAAGCAATTAGGCTAAATGGCCACTTTGGTCCTGAATGAATGTCTGATTCACAGTAAGTGCTGAATAAAGCAATGTGTCAGTTCACAGACTGAAGGGCTTTAGAGAAATGGGCAGCAAAGCTGTGTGCAAAATATATGTACACATTCATTTTGGTAAATGAGGGATAAATCATTATTTTAAAACCTGATTATCTATTACAAGATGACTAAAGTAAATCTGTATTGTCTAATCAAATTATACGCAGGGGAAATCCCTTCTTTCTCACTTCTTGTTCTCAAGATCTCAGCATTGAACAGCTTTAGAAAAAACATTACAGGAGGCGACGAGCAACAGCTTGTTTTTCTCAACGGGTGTACAAAATAAACTGAAAGATAACTTCAAGGGGGTAAAGTACTAAGAGTTACCTTCAACTGGGAAAACATTGGGCTGTGCTATACGTGATTCACCATTGAGCTTAAACTCCTGGGTGCTATTGCTATTGGAGTATTTACATTGCATGAAATCATCCTTCAGCCAGTTAAGCCACATTGTTTTCCCTGGCAGTTTAAATATTTATTGCAAAAGAGGTTAGCTTAAGAGACTGCCTGTACAACGAAACCTTTTGCTCAGTCTCATGAAACAAGGAAACTGTTGAAAGCAGCCTTTTTATTAACGCTTAGAAGACAAGAACAACTCATTTCAGATTTGTGGAAAGCCCCGTATGTCATTCTAAAAAATAATGTGCTGTTAAAACTTTCAGAAAGGGACCATTTTCATTTCACATTTAATCGTAAAATACTACAGATATACTTCATTGATTTTTCTGAGAACACATCATGTAAATTGACAGACTGTAAAATATTTTTTTGTAGAATGAAGCATAAGTGTAAGCAATTATTAAATCATTATTATACGATGGAGGTTCTTTTACCGTGCTGTGGCAGTGCTCGGTTCTCCGCATGCTAGACTATATAGACTTATTGCCAATTGTGTTTTTTTTAGCTTTTTTTAAATGACAAATGTATTTGCATTAACTTGTATTTATTTTAAAAACTGGCAATATGTTGAGAGAAGAGACTGTAAAATAATACTTGATTAATACCCCATAAAAAGTCTTCAGAGCTATGGTTTGGAACATGTTAGAGCAAAATACAGGCAAAAGTCTAGAGGGGATTAATAAATTGAAGTGGAAATTAATACAGTTTGTGTAGCATTTCATAAGAAGTGTTTACTTCAAATTTATAATAGATGAAAACTTGCCTTAAGCATGTTGACTGCTGTAACATAATACTGTGAGTTAAGTATAGGAGGACAAGGGATATTTCCCTTGGGGGTTAAGGAAAGACTATTGAAGACTGACAGTTTTTTTTTATAGTACAGTTTTGTATGGATTTGCCATTATTTTAAGGACATCAACATGAAAAAAAACATGATCGTGAATTAGTGCATGTATATTTATTGTATATACTGTATATAAAAACACGTAATTCAAAGAAATTTCTCTGCTCTACAGGTGCCTTCTGTTAGATATAGCCTCTAAGTAGCAGTCTTCAACATTTCAACATTGATATTTCTATTGCGTTAAGTAATGTGCAGTTTCAGGTTATCACACGACATAGAAGCATGCAGGCATTTATCTACCACAGAGGTTAAAAGCTGCCCTAAGAGGATACAGTGGTATACCCTCATGCAAAACCACTTTTTGATCGCTATTTTTGTACTTTTACAGTGAAGAGCTAATAAAAGAGCTTATAGGCTAAATAAATCTTTTTTTTCATTTGTGCTAAAACAGTGCAGACTAAAGGGCAATACTATTTAAGATTCTTGCTGTTAAATGTGCTATAGTATATAAATGATTATTTTATAGAATTGGTATACTCCAGTACAGCCTTAATTCTCTTCTTTTTGCCATGAACACAAATTTAAATTAAAACTAAACTTTGTCTAAACTAAACATACTTTCAAACAAGCCTTTTTGGTAGTTTGTACTAAACAGATTCAATTGATCTCATCCTGTCATTTCATTTCCTTACGGATGAGCACTAGACATTGTCCACCCATCCCTGGTGCTGGTGGTGGTACTGCCATTGTCTTGAGCAGTTGTCAGTGGCTTCCAGATATCATCTTTTGTTTCTCTTAAGTACAGTTTGAACAGGGCCTTCAACACTTCATCCTCTTGTGTGTTGATTTTAATACAGAAATACAGAATGGTCATTGTGCTGCCTGAAGCCTGTTGTTGACTTCTTCCTTAGTGAACACCTGAGTGAAGAACTTCAACTGCATCATCCATTTCCTTTTCATGGTCTAAACGTTTCCCCTTACAATCCTCGATGCATTTTATTTTATCCTTATGCAGTTATTTTGCAGTTATAGTTCTGAAATAACCCCTTTTAGGCTTTATTGCATTATTCCTTTTCATCTCTCTTTTTGAGATTTGTTTATAATATAATTTGTTGAATTATATGGGATACTCTTTTGGTTTTTGGTTTGTTCTCTCTTGGAATAAACTTTACACTGATTATGATTATAATGGTTCTTTCACTTCTGTTTGCCTCACTGCCTTCATATACAAACATTTCTTCTTAAAGGTACTCCAAGTAACTTGGTAGCAGTCTTCAGCCCTGTCTGCCTTTTCATTTTCTACTGTTGACATTTCTATGGGTTTTTCCCAGTCTGTGGAAAAAGCTGAAGTCTCCCATACACACTACAGTATATCTTCTCTTACGCAAGTTAAATTATAATTATTAGTTAAAATTAAAATATGCATTTAGTTGGTTTGTAGCATTATCCAAAAAGTATACCTTTAGAACGTTTTTTTCCGAGTTTGGACCGATTCTGAGACTTTTGATTTCTCTCTGTTAAGTTCCTGAGTTTGAATTCTCTTTTTAATATGTAACAGTACACCTCACCCTTTTTCCAGTATCTGTGCTTTTGAATGACACGCTCTAAACGTGACCAGTAAGCTTGTACGTATGCTTTTATCACCCAGAAAGATATGAAACCAGTTTGAAAGCTTTGGTCCTTGGAATTTTTAAGGCCGGTTTAAGTTTTTTTTTTTCCCAGTCTGACAGCAATTTGAGCACTTACAGACTCAAAGAAGAGTTTGTGTTTTCCAGCATATGTGTTTTGAATCAGTCGGCAACGAGTGGCTTCTTTCACTTATATTAGCTTGCACTTTATTTTAAAGCTATTTCTGCGTGTTTGTTTCTTTCAGTCAGATGTTATTCATCAGAGTGTTTACGACCTCATTCACACCGAAGACAGGGCAGAATTTCAGCGGCAGCTTCACTGGGCTCTGAATCCCCAGATGCCTCCAGATTCGAGACAAGGTGAGCCTTGTGCACTGTGTGTGATTGCTATCAGTGTCACTCCGCGTGTCCCTGACCTTAACTCCGGAGTACAACATTCCAGCACTGGTCATTTATCCAAACAACAATGTGCCCCCCCCATTGTAACAGTACAGCCAACAAATGTGACGGGGTGCGTTGTGTAATGCTGTAAAATATTTATAGGGCAGTATTTTTTAACTTAGCTTCTGGCTCATTAATGCAAAATACTGTGTGTGGGTTGAGGCATGTGTGTTTTCCTTAAAAAAAAAAGGAGAGAAAGTGTCAGAAATGCAGTTGCCTGTAATTATTACAACTAAGAGATAGTGTACGAACTGTTGCCATTGTTTTGTTAAATGTGACTGTCAAAGTCATACTTTAAAGCAAGCAGCAGTGTTCATCTTGGAATGTGTTTTCCTTTTACACAAGCACAACCTGATTTGATTTTCTTTATTTATGCTCTTAGATTGGTTTTATGCTGGATGAGCATTGATTTATTTGAATTTGTTTCTATCCACTGGACTTATTTGCCTTTAGTTCTCTTGTACAGCTCTTTTTCACTTTAGATTAATGACATTGTCATTTTAAAGGCCATTACAATGATTTTGTTGAAGAAACTAGTACTCCCATTGTTGGGCATTAAACATCCAAACACGTTGCATTGATGCCTTTGTTATTCAGTCTTTAAAAATAAACAGTAAAGTATCTCACTCTTAACACAAGTATTGTGCAAAGAGTGTGCCACTAAAAAAATCTATCTAGTGCATTGTACAGTTATAGAAATAGAAGTGTTAAAACAACTGTAAATGCTATCTCAGCTGTTGTCTGATCGTGTGTAAAGGCACTAGTTTATTATTAAACTCCTTTTTTAACAGTTTATTTTGTCTTTCACCAATTTGCAGCAAAGATGTCACATAGTCTCTTTCAGTCTTATGTGCATTGTATAATTACTTCATTACTTACAGTATCTATGTTCTTTTTCTAATTGGAACAGCATTGAATTGGTCCTACATATTTTCATTATACTTAATATTCAAAACAATTTCTTAACAAAAAATGTAAGAAAACAATGAAACATCGGGTACATAAACTGAAGCACATCTTAATACTTTTAGCTTTACCATGACTTGACAGAAAAATGCCAGTGGGATTAATTGTGAAACCATTGATGGCAATATTCATCTTCCTATCAACCACTACAAGCATCTCCTTTGTTCTATTAAGTGTGCAAGAATGTGCAATGACTGTACAGTGTTTATTCTGAAATCTTGAACATGAGCAGACTTGAGATGGCTCTCCTGAAGTAAAGCGATGCAAATGTTTATGTGCTTTATAAAATCTGAACATGGGTGAATCCAACCTGTGCATGTTCCAGAAATTAACATTATAAGTTGTCATTCCAAGATATTTAAATCACATCATTCGGTGACAACCTGTTCTGTGAGAGCTGGACGTGTAATACAGCAACAAGTAGATGAGAAAGAAGTGAGCACGGTATGCTCTTCTGGAGTCCTTAATCATCATCCTTTTGCAGACCTGCACTGTATTTTGTAAAAATCTGTTAGCTAGTTTTGCAGACAGAAATCAGAATTGTACAGTAAACCCTTGATGTCGCTTTAGCAAAATCCCCTGGAGGGGAATTTTGTCTGTAAAATCAGAAATACCAAACTTTCCCTGCAATAACAGAGAAATGCATATGTAATAAATCAAGGTAAAAATTAATACTGCATAGTTTTACAATGATCAGTTATACCCTATAGGAGTAAATTGGTTGCTTACAATGGGAGATGTATATTTTTCATATGCTTTAGCGAATTTTATACAGCATGTTTGACGCATGAAATAAAGAGCTTGTATATTTAGGTTAAAAAAAGAAAATGAAACAATTTTCATAAACTTTGTTTAGTGCAATTCTTAAAATAAAGTATATATTTCTCATATTAAAATGAATGGGCTCGAAAAACTACCCACATGAGTTATCAGACAATATCAGCAATAATGGACAGCTCTTTCCAGTCTGTTAAACTGAGGTTTTGCTTTATTTAAGTTGATATGCTTTTTTAAACTGCTTTTTAGAAAGTGGTTAAATACCAAAAATTTGAATAAAAAACTGCAAAACTATTTCTATTTACAGTATATAAATCACTGTCTTTGGTGACATGACGAACAGTCTATGTAAAACTCCCATTGTAATGCAAATAGCTATAAGCATTAAAGTAGAATCTTAAATTATGGTTAAATAACTTGAAGACTGTGAAATTATTTAAACACAATTACATACCAAACAGGCAGCAGTCTCTGGCTTTAATTATTGATAAAATATTTAAAATTGCAAAGGTTAAAAGGTTAAATAAAATAAATCGCATACCTGGTGTTTAGATTCCATTAATTAAGACTGCAAATATTCTTACAGTAGGTTTGCACATTTACTTGTACAAAAGAGCTCCATAAACTGCCAGACATGCTTCCCAGGGGTGTTAAGTGTTTGGCAGTATACCAAGCTCGCATATGACGTGGGTCGCAACAATAGTGGAAGATTCCCTTTTGTTTGATGAGCTTGAAAATTAAGCAGAATTTCAGATCTAGGTCCATCGTCGAGAGTTTCAGTGTAAAAAAATAATTACATGACCAAGACTGCGTCTGGTCCGTACCAAGATGGGAGGTTTCCAAGGAAAATCTGTTTCCATTAAGATTGTGATATTGGTGGACCAGCAGGGGGCACTATTCCCTCTGGTCCACAGTTTTCAGGTCGCTTAAAAGTATGGTTAGTGAGGACTCTGTATTGTAGGAGGTACCGTCTTTTGGACAAGGTCATTAATTAACATCCTAATCATTCTAGGGTGCTGTTCTGAGGTTTTAAGCTGTTAACCTGATACCTGGCTAAACTGCGCTCTAGGCTTGTTTAATCTAGGCATACTGGATTGAGGGATTTTCTCATAGTGGCTGCAGCACTCCGCCCAGGTGGAGCTGCACTTTGGCTGCTCCTTACCTCCGCCAGCTTTGCGGCCCCGGGATACGAACCGGCAACCTTCCAGCCACAGGCGCAGATCCTGAGCCACAGAGCCACCGCTCCGCCCTTATGGCATAGTTTGAATCGAGCTTTTCTGGGTTAATTGTGCACAGTGAAAGATCACTTGTCAAGCACATCAGGGCCTGTCTCACCCCAGGGCCAGGTTCCTGTGTTACATTCTCTTTTTAAGGGCCTTGGATACAACCACCCACTTCATCGTTTAACAGTATTTAATTTCAGACATTTCTGGATTGATTTTGAGACGAGATCTGTGCCAAGACGTCGGACCCTTCTGCAGCAGTTACTGCAGATACTGGCCTGAGCGAGGGCCTGGTAGGCGGGGCTGTTTGAGAGGCGGGGGCATGTGTGGAGTCCAGAGGGAGCTGGCTGGCCTGGAAAGAGTGCACATGGTGGACAGTAGGAGGAGTGTGAGCTGAATATATCGGAAGGAAAAATCCCTTGCGTTGAAGGCTTCCAAGGTCCCATGGGCTGTGCAAATTATCAGCCACCACCCTAGGGCATTTGAATTGTCACCTGTAGCAGTCTATCACTGCATTTCCCTGAGGTTACAGCGTAAAGGAAGTAAACCTCATATTAATCCTTGTTTTTAGACAATGGGCCAAGTGACACCAGGTCATATAAACCTAAATTCATGCTCCTCTCAGAATGACTCACAATTAGTGTTCCTGCTGTTCAGAGGCCCTGTTCCTTTACAGAGTCACTTGTTGTTTTTTTTTTACTCCAGCACCAGATCATCTTACATTGCCCATCTGAAGACATGCTACATGACTCACAGTTTACTGTCTGAACTTTATTTAGCAAACAGCTGTTATCAAGAGACATATCTGTGGTGTGTAATTTATCCCGAAGAAAGATGGTATTCCAAAGTCATTAAAACAAAAGTCTTTTCAGCCTATCACAGAAAAATAATTTGTAAACTTATGATCCCGAAGATGCTTTATGCCTATGCCATCAGACAATTGTTTCATTTTTTAAAATGCTTTTTAGCAGAAATTGCCCTCCGGGCACTTAAAGTGTTTAATTTCTAGAAGCGGTCATCTTTTTTTCCTAGTGTTCATTTGCATTGCTTTCAAATGCTTAAGATGGTGATGAAACATAATGATCCTACTGTGGTGGTGTCTTACAAGTCCTACCCATGACATTTAACAGTGTTAACAGTATCACTCTGATACAGCAAAGAAATGTGCATTGTTAGTTGTTATACTGTATGTAGGCTTACAAATTTAGTAGATTTGTTTCCAGGGTTTTGTTTATATATTAGTTATGGGGGGTGATTTGTGAGTACAATATAGTGTGTATTCTTTTCAGATCGGTGTTGTATGAGATTGATCTTTAGTATGAGAATGGTTTCATTTCTCTAATTTTAACAGTGTAGGCTTTTGCTATTTGGTGTTAAGCCATATGTTCTCTACATAACATAGCTGTTGATAGTCAAATAGGAATTAGAATATTTAGCATTCTAAAACTGTGAGCTTCCTCTTAAGCCCATTGAAATATGAGAAGTGCAGCTTAGACACTCCAGGGGTGTGAAATTCACGTTTAAAACATTGTTGACGTGGCACCTGATGTTAAGAATATAATTTAGGCTTCAAAAGCATGATGTTCACTAAATTGCATACTCTGTAGCCCTCTTGTAGTAAGGGGGATATATGCATCTGTGACTGATATATATATATATCAAGTACTTTTTAAAATGTCAAATCATTGTCATTTCCCCCCCCCCCTAAGACAGGAATTTCTGAACTCATTATGGTGACTTGCTACACTGCGTTGTGGGATGAGAAGTTTTTAAAAAAATCCTTTCTGCTCCTGGACCTTCTGGCAAGGTTAAAGTTCCCCCTTAATTGATCTGAAGTAATTTCTCGCTTCTCCTGATCTCCTGTGTAGTTGGCCTGCTGGTGCACAATGGCTGCCATGCAGAGGTGGGTGCTGCACTTCAGTGGTGGGTGAATTGGGTCCACAGCTATATGTAAATCACTTTGGAATCCTTTGGGTTGAAACCACTATATAAATGCAAAGCTTTTTAATGAACACCCAAGTCACCAGGTCTAAGCTGCTTGACTGTAATCACTGTAACGAGTTGCAGTTGTGACATTGTAAAACACTCTTGAGAAGGTTTTATCGGTTGTATTTTACTGTTCACACTTGTTAAAAGTTAATGTGTATTAAATGAACTGATAAAAGAATGTTTTCTTTCAGCTGCAGACAACGAACCAGCTCTCCCTCTTACCTACTACAGTCCAGAGCATCTGCCTCCAGAGAATTCTACGTTCTTAGAACGAAACTTTGTCTGCAGACTACGATGCCTTTTGGATAACTCCTCAGGATTTCTTGTGAGTAGAAAAAAAATACTGTGAAGATGGATTCTTAAAAAGAACCTGAATCGGCGTTAAGTAAATGTTCATGAAAGTTCAGTTATTTTAAGTCCACAGGGAACAAAGTTCCCTTTAGTTTGCTTTCTGTATCAGTTTCTTTGATTATTAAATGCAGCTGAGGGTTAAAAATTCAACACATTCCGGTTGAACCCAAGAGGATGGTGTGTTAAATGAGAGGTTTCTTCTCTGCTGCCGTTTTCTCAGGGTCAGCTAAGGGTCACCCTTCTGCATATCGGGAACAGGAAGTCATCTTGCCGATAGCTTTGCATGCAAGCTCTCAGCAAAATAAAAAAAAGACACCAAATTCACTTCTTCAGAGCCTAATGCACTTCACTGTAATCTCATAATTCTGGTGGATCTCAAAGTCTGCTTTTCTTGATCAGTGAAAGCAGAGTGTGATTTGAATTTCTCACACACAAGCTTGTTGAGGCTTGCCTACAGAAGCACTGCTTTGCTCCTATCTGTTTTTAGTCTTATGGCTACCAGTGGTAACAGGTAATAACATAATCATTAAACACTGCAGCTTATTGTTTGTGATGCCTGATTTCTCCTGCAGTTCTGCTCTCAGCCTTGTAAGGTGCTCTGTTAAGCTGTTTTCATAAAATGACAGGTCTCTGAATAACCTTGTAATTCCAAAAAGATACAATATTTGTTTGTTTAAATTGTTCTGGCATGTATGCTGCGGGTATATTACCTTAAGCAAATATTTATATATTTTTTTAATTCTTGCTCTTTCATTTGCTGTTATTTAGTTGATACTTTATAGAATAGAATTTACAAAATATCAAAATATCTAAAAATGTTCTAGCCAGTTTTCTCCGATTATGTGGACATTCCTAAAAATGGAATGTCAATCCATTCAATCAAGATGAATTAAGTTGCGTCAAATACATCATAGAAACCAAAGCAAACACAATTGGCACTACGTAAAATGAGTTTCCTATTGTTATTTTATACGTTTTTAAAATCATTTTATTAATACTTTTATCAATAGCAGTTTAACATTTGTAACCATTTATGCAGCTGGGTATTTAGGTTGAGTAATGCGATTGATGTTCCTTGCTGAAAAAAGTCCAACCTAGGAATTTTACCCACAACCTTACATTTACAAGACCTGAGCCCTAAACACCGCTCCACACCGCTGCCCTTAAATTGCACTTTTAATGTATCTTACCCTGTTGTGAATCCTTTTCACAACTAGTCTATTAAAAGCAGGAAACAATTTATAGTTGCAGATGCAGTTGCAAATTTATAATCTGCAGATGTCGCCTAGGTCTTGATTTAGTCTCCCAATAATAATTTTCAGATGGTGCAAAATATTGATGGATATAGATAGATAAGACTTTATTGATCCCGAAGGGAAATTGATGAAATGCTGATGTGTTGATGGCATTACTTTGTCAGTGTTTTATGTTTGAATTTGAAGGTGTAATGTTCATGTATTGGTTTCTTCTTTACAAGTCAGTTTAAAAGGTGGAAACAAAACATTCATTTTGCTATGTCTCGTGTACTGATTGATTTATTACCCTGCGTTCTTTAGGCAATGAACTTTCAGGGTCGCCTGAAGTTTCTACATGGACAGAACAGGAAGTCGAAGGACGGATCAGCCATCCCCCCTCAGCTGGCCCTGTTTGCCTTGGCTGCCCCTCTGCAGCCTCCTTCCATTCTCGAGATTCGCACCAAAAACTTCATCTTCAGAACCAAGCACAAGCTGGACTTCACCCCCACAGCTTGCGATGCCAAGTGAGTACAAATTCTGGGATCGAGCCCGATGATCCCAACTCATTTTTACATCTTCGCCATTTTGTTCCTCCACAGTAAAAACGAGCTTAAAATAAACCACTTGAGTTTCCCCCAACATTATACATGGTTATACACTGTGTGTGAGTAAGTTGATGTGATTTGTAATACATTCCTAGACAAACTGTTACGTTAGTAAGTTCTGGGAATAGTACAATGTAAACAGTCTTATTGCCCAAAACATAATAAAAATAAGGCAGCAGTACAGCTTGTAGAAAACTACCATATCCTAGTGGAGATAGAGCCCCAGCCTGCCAAACGAACTTCATTTGTTTTAAAACAAAATTACCAGCTTGTCATAGAAGGCTCATTCTCTTAATAAACACTAGAGCTGATCACTTTTAAAATAAAGTAAAACAAATCAAGCCATGTAAGTTCACAAATGTATTTTCATGTTCTTGGCAGCATTGTAATGTGGCAGTTTTCCCTGCTTGACTCACTGCTCCCAGGTCCTGGGTTCAGTTCCGGTCTTGCGTGACTCGGCACACTTTCCAGTGTCCTCCCACTGCTCAGAAACTCGCTGGTGGTTCTGAACAGCCCCTTGCTCAGTGGCCCAGTGATGCACTGCTGTCTCACACGGGAGGGAGCTTTCGTGTGACCCCAGTGCTACCCTTGGCCCTGAAACAAGGCTCCAGCCTGCCTTGGGCCTAGCCGGGATATGAGGGAATCTAGGTGCTGGATTTCTCTTTACTTAGGATTTGAAAAATGAAAATTCGTCAATAAAGGACAAGCCCCATGTCTGTCGTCATTTGTCTTCTGCAAATGGATTTCTAGGCCTGCTTCTCATGAATTTAATTGTAAGAATTCCTAAGTTGAATGTATGTGCAGCCAGATGTTTAGCAGAACTCTTGAGAGCGATTCGCACAACTGCGCAAGACTGGGAGGGGTGACAGATCCAGTACTCGTCTCGGCACATACGCCGTTGGTCAGCTCTGTTTCCCAACCAGTTCCAGTGAGGTCCTGGCCTGCCTCTGTCAGCTGCTGTGCTTGTGCGAGACTGATGTGGGTGCTCACGAGCCCTGGCTGCCATCAGGCCCATCTGACAGGTAGCCCTGTTAAAGAGCCGTCTTGACATTTGAATCTCCTGAAAGAAAGTAGACGGGCAGTTTGTTTGGAAAGATGCTGGAGACTTGGCAAGCAAGCAAGCATCTGTGACGCGTTTCCCCTCGATTTTTCTGTGTTTTGATGTTTCGGAGATTTACAAATGCTTACATTAAGAGGCCAACAGAAATGTCACATGATGGTAATTTGTTTGTGTTTATTCTTTTCCCCCCCCCCCCTTCCCACAGAGGGAAGATTGTGCTGGGCTACACAGAAGCAGAGTTGTGCTATCGTGGAACGGGGTATCAGTTCATTCATGCTGCCGACATGCTGTATTGTGCAGAAAACCATATCCGGAGTGAGTCTGATGTTCCATGTCCATCGTCTCTTCAAAATTATGATTAAAAAAAAGCCATTTAATACACCACAGATATTTATCGCATGAATTGGGTTCTAATAATTATTTGTCGCATTTTCTAATGTCACATAACAATTTATTAAGTTCCCTAATGTCTCAGACATGATTTATACACAGTATGTGATGAGCCTGTACAATTTAATAGATAGCAATGTAAATAGATTAACAATATAAAAATGGTTTTATAGGAGAAGAGCTCATTCACTCCATCTGTCCCAAAATGTAGTTATTAGTTAATTGATCAGGGATCTGATTCAACTGTTTTTTTAAACAAGCCAGGTATTAACTACACGGCTTGGTAACTTGTTCCATATTCCCACAACCCAGAGGTTCTTCTGTGATTAAAGATATTATGAGGGCGTGTTTGAATGTGGCAAGGTGGTCTTTCTCCCCATTTACTCTGTAGACAGC
Source organism: Lepisosteus oculatus (assembly GCF_040954835.1). Taxonomy (NCBI): domain Eukaryota; kingdom Metazoa; phylum Chordata; class Actinopteri; order Semionotiformes; family Lepisosteidae; genus Lepisosteus; species Lepisosteus oculatus. Next base: position 2,227,699 of record NC_090705.1, on the reverse strand, counting down.
TAATGATTTGAGAAGCATATTCAGCGGGTAATTACTATTTTCGAGTTATTTATCTTTTTTGAAATATGTTTCCTTTTTAATTAAGTGTTTCCAAAGTGTTAGTATTAGGTAACATGGTTGACCCGTCATAGTTATCAAAGCACCTGTTGAAAAGAACTGTGAACTCTGAGGTCTTGAAGAAAGCGTCTTTGAACAGTCGCAAGACTTCACTGTGAAGCCCTCTCCTACTCGCACGTCATGGTGCCAACTTGGACAACAGCTGCTGCTTTGTGTTCACAGAGACCAGCTTTTGAAAGTATAATGCCGCTTTGTTTTTAATTTCAGGAAGAAAAGTTATTTTTCTATCTTTTTGCAGGGCTGGAGTAGTTGTAATAAATGGATAAAAAATTACCCATTCTTTGAATTCTGCAGGTCTGATTTTAATGAGTGGTAAACGATGTACATACAGTACAAAGGTTTGAATTCCACGTCGATGCTAATGGGTAGTGTGGTATCTTCCCCCCCTTTTAAATGGTAATATACTCCATTTTAATAGCAAAATTTTCTCTCCTGCAGTGATCAAGACAGGAGAAAGTGGAATGACAGTCTTCAGGCTCCTAACCAAAAAGAACAGATGGACCTGGGTCCAGGCAAACGCACGTCTGGTGTACAAAAATGGAAGACCAGATTACATAATAGCAACACAACGCGCTCTCACGTATGTTTAGAAATGTATACTATTGGCATATCATGAAATCATTTTCATATCTTCGCTTATAAAAAAGCTGACGTTTACTTTGATTGTTCTGTATTTTTTAAAGCTTTGTTTAACTAGCATTTTCATTGCTTCCTCCTCAGCGATGAAGAGGGTTTGGAAAACTTTAAGAAACGAAATCTGAAGTTGCCTTTCAGCTTTGCTACTGGGGAGGCTGTGCTGTACGAGACAACCTTCTCAATGTCTCTAAATGACCCCACATTAGGAAAAGCCAAAACCTCGCTCACGGTGGGAGGTTCATTGAAAATAACAGAACAGGAATCCTTGGATCCAAACTCCCTTTTAGGTGCCATGCTGAAACAAGACGAGTCTGTTTACGTCTGCTCCCCGGCACAAAACACACTCTCTTTGGAGTCGAGCATATTCGGTGACACCAGAGAAGATCTGAATGACATCCTGTCCAGAAACTGGCAGGACAGCCTCTTGTCAGTCTCCAGAAACAATCTGCAAACGCAGCAGCCAGATGACAGCTCTTTGGACAGCAAAAGCAGCGATCTGTTCAGTTTCATGAAAAACCTGGATATTTGCATGGAAGACCTTGAGATCCTGCAGCAGGATGAGGAGTTCCTGAAAGTTGATTGGGACGAGCCTGGAGATATTACAAACGTTGCGGATGAGATCCTCTCCTATGTGCAGGAATCGCTCAATAAAAAGTCTGATTGCATGTACTCCAGTTGCGCTCAGCAGAAGCTGCCGGTCCCAAACCCCAGCTGTATGCTTCAGCAGCTCCCTCAGCCGCCGCTGCAGCTGCAGCTGCCACTGCAACAGCAGAGCCCCCAGTACCTGCAGCCGCAGCCGCAGCCACGGCAGTATCCCCCACCGCCGCAGCTCCCTCAGCCTCAGCCTCAGCCTCAGCCGCATCCCCTGCAGCAGCAGAACGCACAGTACCTGCAGCAGCAGCAGCTCTGCCAGAAACTGAGACACATGCAAGTCAACGGCATGCACGCGGCTTGGGCGCAGCCCGCCGGCGCCCCCTCCGCCAGCTGCCAGCAGCAGCCTGCCCCGCTCCATCTGCAGCAGCACAATCATCAGTACAGCCCCTACGGGCTAGAAAGCACTGTTTCGGATTACCCCTACAAAAGTGAGATCAGCATACTCCCCACTGCCTGTAATCAGGACTTTATGCCTTACAAGCCAGCAGTTCCTGCAGGTGGACAACCTCAGCCAGCGAACCTCGCAAATGTGTCCTGTCCAGTAACTGAACTCAACACCCAGGAGCTAGAGGATTTCCTGGAAAGTTTGGAGCCACTCCCAAAGGATCAGGAGTGTATAATAAGTCCACAGACATGTTATACAGGTGCAATGTCAATGTACCAGTATCTGCCAGAAAGTCAGTCCAACTGCACTAGTGACCCGAATATGGTGAATCAAATGTTGTTCAGCCCTCTGGGACAGCAGCCATTCTTGGCAAAGGTAAGCGATATCATGCGTGATGCAAGTGTTTAACTTGTGTGCCATACACCCATGCCGTGTTCCTTAGTTGCGTTCCTTATATTTGCTTTAATGTATTTTTTATGACAAAGATAACAATGTGCTACTTATTTGATCTATATGTAGGAGATGGAAGACTTTGTAATCCTCTAGAAGTGCATTATTTCCATAATGATAAAGCTGTATTGTCACTTTTTTCCATTATGGAAGATATGAATATTAATTTGTATTGAAGCTGCTAGTTAAGGATTGTTGTGCACTTGCACAGTGTAAATCAACTTTATTTTTTGCCGCAACTGTCTGTATCGTTTTAAAAATTGCACCTTATGTTTTTTTTTCCTGTTTCAGTTTCAAAATGAAAATGATGGCAGCAGCAGCAGTGATGCCTATCCAGAATCCTTTGGGATGATGGACTGCTCTCAACCAACACAGCCTCTCCACCATCACTGAGACCTGACTGAGGGGGGTGGGGGGCGTGATTCTTGTAACTCTGAGCCCAGTGCTTATTCCTGTGCATCTGTCTGGAGTGGTGCTGCCTTTGAAGGACAGTTTCATTTTAGAGGAGTGTGAAGGGCTTCTGTGAGCCATGAAAGACAAGAACAGGGGCTGTTTGCGTTGTGCATAATGCTGTTCCTTGTACAAGGTCAGTTTGCTTTCTTGCACATTTTGTGAAAGTGTAGTATTGACCTGTAATGTAAAAATAAGAAATCTTCGTTTTGGCTTACTTTTTGGAAAAAAAAATGGATTTGAAACATAATACGTGGTAATAAAATGCACTAGATTAGCAGCCCCAAATCTTTTAACTGCACTATCTAAGAGTCCTTCATTTGTAGAGCAGAAGCAGGCATAGAAGACTGTTGCTGTCTGTGATTTTATTTGAATATTGTTTGTTGATCAAAACTACAAGAATATATATTTTATATATAAAGTGAAGTTTGAACTAACTTTTTTCTTTCATTTACAAGACCCCTGACCAATGATAACTAATGTTACAATTCCATTTTCAAATGGAGACTTTGTACAGTGATATAATTGCACCTGTCTGTATTTAATTACTGTGCTAACTACTAAATTGTCTCTTGTATTTACTTCATTGTACAATGTTAAGCAACAACCCTGTTTCAACAGTATTTTATATCTACACTTTTTTTGAACTTCAGAAAAAAGCAATATTAATAATTTGTTTATGGGCCCTATCAGGATCCAGGTTGTACGTTTTTGTTGATTGTAAGCATTTTGTTGTATAATTAATTAAGGTGGTCATTTAAAGATCAATCTGAAGTGATGTTACTTGTTCTTTTACATGCTTCATCTTGTTAAGAAATAGGCTTTGATACCTTTAGCCAGTTCTATGCAGCTCTTCATCAATGTGTTCAAATTCAAGCCAGTTGCAAGTAGGAGTGTTTACATGTGTATGGTTCCGAACTGGATCCTCCCTCCAATGAGGTAATATTAATCGATGTATCTTGTTGGGGTATGAAAGTATCTGTTTCAGAAAATTTAAGACCAAGGTTGGCATTGAGTCGAACACTTCTTTGTTATTGCACTCTTAAGGGATTGAATAATCAGAAACCCTTAGCACTTCAACTTTATTATAAACTTAGCTGGTCATCACTCATAGAGTGTGACAGGAGCCATCTGCCTCGTGCATTTCTAAACAAGATCGCTCCTATAAAAGAAATATTCAGACATTTTAAAATTAGAATTGTGATATCCTGCAGAAATTTAAAAAAAGCTGTTTTTATAGTTTTGATACAGAAATATGTTTTGTCTCCTACAAAATGTATTTAAAAATGAACATCAAAGATTTTCTATGTCGTATTTTGTGTGTACAATGTAATTTATGTGTAATTAACGTTTTATTGAAAAATTGCTTTCTAAAAACATTTATTTGATGCTTTTGTAAACTGCCATTTGTAGCTTAAAGTGTTTGACATTTTCAGATTTGTTAATTTAGTACAAGAAGTAGCATTGGCAGAGAATGCTGTTCAGACAGGCCTGCTTTTCTGTTGTGCTTTAACAGTGTGTTGACAATCATTCGACAGTACTACAGGGTGGGGGAGGGTTAGAGCAATCTCTGATGGACAGTTGAAAGGTGAAGTTATTTCCCCGTCTATGCAGCAATGGTTACGTTCTTTGTGACTTTGTGACTTCATAGCAGAAAAACAAGCCACTACTGTAACTGTTCGGGTTTTTAGGGATTCACAGATTCTCCTAATGCCCCATTTCCACCACCTACATTAGCTATGGCTGCACTGGGCTGAGGACTTTGTGTTTCAGTGCAGCTACCCTTGGCCTTGACACTAGGCGGACCTGGACATACTGTGCCTGATGTGACCGCAGTGGTCTGCACAGGCCTGGCTACGTGGAAACCTTTTATCCCTTGTAATAGTATGCCAAAAGGACATACAGTGCACAGAGCAGCAAGTTCATCTTGGGGGGAAAAAAAAAGTAATGATCAGGAAAAATACTATTTTTTTACAGGAATGTATCTAGGCTGCCTAAATAAAATTAAAAAAAGGAATTGGAAATCCTGGGGGACAGTGATTGATTTGTCCTCTTTATCATTGTCAATAGAAGTGCAGCTACTCAGGTCCAGCTCAGCTACAGCTAAACGTTTGGTCGTAGAGACAAGGGCATGGTGTAGTCTGGTGTGATTTCTGTGCATTTTGTAACGAACCACATTTTAGGAAACAGTCCTCCACCTTTATTTAAGCCTGGAGATTCAATTTTATGAAGCTACTTATGATGCTGTTCGTAAAGTAAAACTGCAAAAGTTTTTCCAGCCACAAGGTGTGGAAGTGAAAACTGATTCAGCGTAGTAATTTTTTTTGTATTCTGTTTGAACAGGATGTTTGATCTTATTTATTTATACTTTTAAATTGTAAAAGTGACCTTTTTTTAAAGAAATTAATTAGGTTTTCCTGCCTTGGTATTATGTTCTATACATTTTTTGGCACTAAGTTTTTTATTTTTAGTTTGTTTAGAATTCCTTACCATTTCTGAAACAATATTGAGCTTGTTTCACGTCAGCCTTATTTGCAGTACTTAGATGAGATGAGGTTTGGCTTGTCTGTGCGAATTGTATTTCATTACTCACAGTGCAGGTGACTTGGAAATTAAGCCCTGACTTCTAAGGTGGTAGGCCAGGACTTGCTCCAGCTGGGTTTGTCTGCCGGCCATGGCTCAGGGAGGCTTGACAGGCGTACCAGTGGTACTGCACCTCGGGGAACCCGTTCCTTTGGGCAGCAGTATCATCCAAGTGCACGCTGTTTTCCACCTCGCGTTCTCCCATCTCGGACAACTCGAGGCCACACTGAGCCGATTCCACACCCTCTGGTGTGAACCTGTTAGCTGGTGGAAGTGTGGAACAAAATGTACCCAGTCGTGTTGTTGAAACTGGAGCCCTGGTGTCTTTCAAGATCTGACTGGATGGGATGTTCGGATGAGTTTGCTGCTGGCTCTCAGACGGGCTAGGTGCACCCAATGGCCTCCTCTTGTCGGCAGTGTTCCTGACCATGTTCTTGTCGATGGCAGTGTGTTCGCCGTGCTTGCGGTGCTCTGGGGTCACACGCGGCCTGCACGCTGCAGCAGCACAGTTTACCTCTATTAGCACCCTGTGCTGTCTGCCATCGTGTGAAAACACTCTAGCGTACACTAGTGCAGAAAGGGGTAATCACCGTGGACACCACACCACACCGAGTGTATGTCACAGGAATGTACCTCGTTCATATGCTCCTAAAAAACCAACCATCAGAAATGCACCGTATACTGCAAAAATTAGCTCAGAATTGATCATGCATCTATAATGATTCTCTAATTAATATCATGAAGAGTTAACATAGGAATCAGAATGAAACGTGTATCGAAAATATTTTAGAAGTAATGTTAATGGCGGGGGAATAATTTTTTTTGGACTGTTTTTGTAGAACGAATGCTGAGGCTGGTTTTGGACAAGCTACAGTAGGTCCCGTTTTCCATGACCCAGAAATCCCGTAGTGTCCAAACTGAGTGCGATGGCTGCTATTACTCGGGTAATGCAGTAGCAAACATTCCCGGGATGTGGTGTCCCTTTTTGCAGCGGACATTGTGCTGCTGTTATATGTGGCTGATGTCAATATTTTTTCCATTCTGTTAGCTTTATGCTTCCAGGCCATTTTTTAACACAGTGGCACATTTGTTCATTTTCCCCCTTCAGATACATTTTATTTTTGTAGGTCGGTCATAATGTCATTCTCCTTGTGGAATACTCTTTCTTCCCTGTAGACATTTTTCTCTCCATTTCATCTAATGGCTTTCAAATGCATTTCACCCATTTTCGCACACAAAGACCTTGTTTCCAAACTAGAATCTTTTATGTGTTGAAGATTAAATGTAATAGGTTTGTGAACAACAGGAATGTGTTTGTGTGAAAAATAACAGAATAAGTCCTGTTTTCACCAAGCAAATTTAAGATTTAGTGAATGAGGCCATTGTATATCTGTGCTTAGGTATGCTTAGTTATTCCTAGTTTAAACTTGTAGCCACATAAAGATTGTATGTCTGGCAACTACAGTTGCATAAAAAGACCTCGTCAACATTTTTATGAAAATGGTTGCAGTGGTGACTACAGATTTGTGCTGACTAGAGATTTAAACTTGGCTTTTCATAATGTTAGCATTGTAAAAGTAATGAGCTGAACTTTTCAGCTGCTCCCCACTTCTTTGCCTTTTAGCAAGCTTTGTCAGTACACATCTTATGTATTTTTGCCATAATTTATTTTCCAAACATATTAAAATGAGTTCAACACTATAGCCAGAGTAGTATTTTTCTAAGAAGTTGGCTATGATATTTTGACTTCATAAATCCAGATCATGCCCATTTTTTATTTCAATGTATTCAATTACTTTAAAGGCCAGTTTAATCTATAAAGCAGGCAAATATATAACATTAAACTGTCATCTTAATATGCACTATATTGACAAGTCTGTGTTGTGTTAGATGGTGCAGAATAGTTCTGTAGAACTCTCACTTCCACACCTTCCTGAGAGGGAAACTTAGTCCTTTAAGGCTGTTGATTAAAAGTGAATTTGGTGACATGTAGCGTAGGTGTTAGATGCGAAATGTATACGTTAAATATTGTGAATGTGATTATAGTTTGTTCTTGAGATCACTGTAAAGAAAAAAGGTTCAAAGGGAAAATGGAATATGGCATATATACAGAATACAGTATGTATATATTATGTATATATTGAGTACAATATATATATAGCTCTAGATAATCAAACTTACTAAGCCAAACACAATGCCCACATCACTAAGTGCCATGCATGCAGTACGACCAGTGTACTGTTTAATTGTAAGAGTATAATTTAAATTGCAAGATGTACAGACACCTTGTTTGTGATTTTATGCAGTAGCTGTGCTTCAGCAGAGACCGTGTTTTGTTGCACTGTTGGTAGTGTCTGCGTCTGACAAGGTTTGACTCGGATCGTTCTGTGTTCTTATTTCCTTCCTTGGGTGAAGTACAGGATCTGTCTCATCATTATGGCTCCCCTGAGGCCATGATTAGGTTGCTGGCCAGAGAATGCCTTGTCTCCCATGTAATTAAGACGCCTTCTTTTTTCCAATGGAATGGTATGGTTATAACAATGAATACTTTGGTCAGGGTTGAGACCTGTATAACCTAGTGTTACCAGTATTACTGCACATGTTATGTTTATGTAAAAGCATTTTGAGTTTTGCTGCCAATTTAGCTTCCTTCACAGAACTGCTTCACATACCATGCCTGCTCCTTTCGTGGTGTGGTTTGTAGTATTCTCACTGAGCTTCAGTGAAATTTGTAAAACTTAATATATTCTAATAAATCATCACTGAATGTAACACTGTCTGCTTGTCCTTACTGTGCCAGGAGTTCTGAGTGTATTGAGTGCTGTAGTTGTTTGAATGTGATTAAAATGGCACTCATACAGTTCAAGAAGACATTTTCTCTTATGTGCAAGAAAATGTGCAAACCTACTGTACTATTCAAATACCCCTTTATTTGCAATCTCACTTGCCTCACCCTAACTATCAGCTCCCCCCCTTTCCCTTTTAACTTTTGCAAGGATTGCATTGCAGAGTGCAATTTTAAATGTTTTAGAATTTATTAAAACCAGATGTTGAGTCTGCTGTCTGATGTGTACTGTACGTTATTGTGTTTCAATATTTCAATATGACCTTCAGGTTATTTTGCTAAAATTAGTATCTCCAATTTCAGGAGAAAATATTTACCTTCCCCCCCCTGCTGCCAAGTCAGGTAGCGGGCTCTCTGGCAGGCCTCAGCTGGAGACTCCACTTTCTCCTGCAGGGTCTCACCTGGGTAATTACAGTACCATGACAGCGCTGTGTACATATAATCACACATGTAATGCGTCTTCCATTAACTGTGGACCTTGCTCCCTCCTTTCTCACCTTCTGCTTCCTGCTGTGTCCTGCACTGACAGGCTGAAGGCACTGGACCTTGATCTGATCTTGAACAGAGGCGGTGACGGCTGAATGCAAGAATTCAAAAGTCAGCCCAGCGGGTTTCTCCAGAATGAACAGCGAAGCACGAATCAGGGGGTAAAAGTGGAACCTTGTGGTCCCGTATATTGGAAGTGCATTTAAAATTGAGGACAGGAGGCCCAAAGGCTTGTGGGAATATAGAACAAGCTGCTCAGGTTTCTTTTTCCAAGGTTGCTTTTGTAGTAGTAACTACAACAATAGTAATTCTTCACGTTAAGTTGTATTAATCACCAGTCTGTGCTGATGATAGATAATTCAATGCTTTTGGTGTCGTTTCTGGACATCGCAAGGCTTAAGCTCTGGCTCCAGATAAAACTTGCAACTCTGTCTTCGCCAAATGCTTTCAGACACCAGATTCACTTAATGGGAAGTGGGAAATAATCGTACTAAAAGTGTTAGGTTTTTTAATTAGAAAACACTGTTCTATTTTTCGTTTCTCCATTTTTGCAAAACTTTTTTTAGTCACTTCTATGTTTCTGGTCTTATCTGATTACACCCCAGTTCTGATCTTATTTGACACGGTTTCAGACATATCTTGTGTTAAACACTAATCTGTCTTTAAACACGGCCTTCTTAAACCATTCTACTGAAGGTTTGAAACTCGAATGATAGATTGGCTAACTCTCACTTTGGCAATTTACTAAATTCTGTATTGGGGGCAGCTGTACTGCTCCTACGATAAATCAGAACAGAAAATACAACCGTGTGTATTTCTCAGAAACTAAAGTTGTGTAGTCAAAAAGAACTAATTAAAAAGTAACATCCAGCAGAGCAGGCCTTTGAAAAGTGAATTCAAAAACCTCACCAGTGTTATATGCAAAACAAGACAGATGTATAACAAAACATGCCAAATGCCCTAGTCAGTTATTTGTACTGGTACTACAAGATGAGCATTGTCTGCCGAGGACAGTACAGCTACTTTTTTTAACCCAGGGTGGATTACTGAACTTTTCTAAGATTTCTTTTGACACACTTCAGGAGTCATAACAATCTTCACCAAGCTCCAGGAATTCCTGAACCTACAGAAACTGCCTCAGTTAACTCCTGAATGGTCTGAAACTGGGCAGGAGTTAAAGGCAGCTGCTTAATCTTTGCAGAAGGAGAAATTTCCTTTTTTTTTTATGACATCCACCTGTTGGCTTAGATGGGTATGTTGCTGTAAGTGTCTTAAAAGGTCTGACACAACAATACTGGCTCTGGTTTTGCTTCTTCTTAATGGTGAAAAAGAGCCGGTAGAACACTCAAGCTATAGACGGATATTATATAGTATGTGTTGTCACAAGAAGAGATGGGCTTCTTGAACTGTGGGCTTCTGGTACTCCAGTTTCTCTGCTGCACTCTGGAACTGGCCCTTCATCAGCTCTCCTCTGGTGATGTGCTTCCTTTAAATACAAACAAGGCATTGAATTACCAGAAACAGAACGGAGTTTAGAAGTATCCTCTGGGAAGGCGATAATCCTCATCCTCTACAAAACATGCTAATTAATGGACTTAGCTGATCCATAGCAACTTAGTTTTGTACAATTTAGGCAGCAGGGCATTTTACTGAGCAATCTCAGTGAAGTAGAAGAGCACTTCCCCTTCTGTGACTTGAAACTACAACCTCTCAGTTGAGTCCAGAGCTTAAACACTACTCCATGCAGCTTACTCACCTTCCACACTGATCCAATTTTTTTATGCCTACTGTAGCTCCCACCATTTCTCTTTGGAAATATAGGTTTCTTCCAAATTAATCACTTGGTCTGCTCCATATCCTCCTTCCCTTATGATCTCCTTAAATTTGTCTGGGAAACAAATTCGCGTCATAAAAACACTCCCTGCCTCTCCCTTCGCATGTAAGAGCAGCACATTACCACACTTGTTAAAATGCTCACTCCAGCCCAGACTGGCTTTAACTCTTTCTTGGCAACGTTGAAGATGCTTCTCCGTCTTCGTCATCCGTGAAGTTTGGCTTCTTCCCGAATCATGATCAGATTCAGTGGACTACGGCGCTATATATATTTTTTTTAATCCACAAACTGAGGATTTTCTGTCTTCTCGATCGGCTTAAGTTACAAGCAATGTTGTATCTAATGCTCTCACTCCAGCCCAGACTGGCTTTAACTCTTTCTTGGCAACGTTGAAGATGCTTCTCCGTCTTCGTCATCCGTGAAGTTTGGCTTCTTCCCGAATCATGATCAGATTCAGTGGACTACGGCACTATATATATTTTTTTTAATCCACAAACTCAGGATTTTCTGTCTTCTCGATCGGCTTAAGTTACAAGCAATGTTGTATCTAATGCTCTTGTCTCTGCGCTTGTCTTTATTTTGTCAGTCTGGTTGAGGATGGCCCATTTTAGTACGCGAAGCAGAGGCAGTGTGCCACGTCATCACCCTTCTCAGGAATTTTCACAAACGTCATCATATCAAGAGCTCTCTAAAGACCTCTCAACACACATTGGGCCAGAGGGCCGCCACCTCTCTCTGTAAAACCTGAATAATGAGTTAAATCCATTATTTGCACATTCACACAACTCTTTGATCTGTCAGAAAGGCTTAATATTTCATCAAATATTTATATGCAGAAGGACAGATTGCATGTGATTCTGTTCTGATGAATAATTGAATATTAAATAATAATATTGAATAATAATTTGTGCATCCTAAATTGTAAGAATTGTTTGGTCAAAAATTCAGAAAATTGTCTTACATTTAGCATTTGACATGGTATGGACAGAACGTATTGATGTTGTCCTTTGGCTTAACAAGAGAACATCACGTAAAAAAATGGGTACAGGTTTACGATTTATCAGAATTCATCAGAAATAATCACAGAAATGAATAATAAATCAGATTGAAATCTGATTTAGGATTTACAGTACACTTCTCTTTAATACATAATATCCATATTGAAAAAGAATATATTAATCCCAGAAAAGCTATTTGAGGCTAAACCTAAGTCCAGCTGTCTGTCATCCTTGAGATGAGAGAAATAGCTTTTGCAGTCTTTATTGGCATAATAACAATTGGCATAATTTTTAAAGCAAAATATTGTGTAGAGATGCTGAACAGTATAAGTGTCTAAGAAGCAAGAGGTCTATACTTTTATTAAAAAATAGTTGTGTGGTCAAAAACATGGAGAATAACCACAGAAGGAAAATGGTTTCAATAAATTCCAGTTGTGCTATTGAAATATCAGAAAGATTCAGCCTTCTGAAATAAAAAAAAATGACATTACATGTATCAAAAGAAACAATGACATCCAAGAATAATTTTGTCATTTCTACGAATGGAGTCAGACGCATCCTTTATGACTCACAGACTTCCTTGTCCATTTTGAAATAGGCTCCTAGAATCTCCCCTGCGACTCTCTCTGTCTTTGGAGAGCCACAGGGCCTTCTGCTTTTTATAACAACAGAATGACTACATTCGATCAATCGGTGGCTTGATTAGGAAATTAGGAGTCAACGCGTTTTTCAGGTCTGTGCTAACTGGCCAGTTAATGCTGCCAGTAATACCATAAAATACTATACTTCATCATATAAGTTATAATACAGTGTACAATACATTGTTTACTTTATAATTAAGTATTTATGTAGTAGTTTAGTATATAGCTATACTATAAATTAAAGTGTTCTAGAACAGGGGGCTGGCCTAGGCATTTTTAAGAAACTACTGGATGGCATTTTAGATGAATTTACTTACTAAATTAGCAGATGAGGTTAACGGGCCAGATACTGTAGCTCCCTTTTGTTTCAAGACCTTTCTTGTGTTCTTAGGGCTGGTACTGTTCACTTTGGTTTTCACTTTAAATGAAGCAGTTTTCAAGTCATTCCGCAGTTTTTGGCTGGTATTCCAGTCTGGGAAAGTCAATGGTCTCTCGATTTTTTTAGTGTGAATTCTGTTTGGCAAAAGACAAATTCTACTCTCACTTAAATACAAAACGTCTGTCCTATAAACCTTCTTCTCCTTGGGTAACACCCAAGAAGCATAAAAAATTATTGATATGTTTCAACATTCATTGATCCAAAATATACAAAAGTAAAGGTCAGCATAAATCAGGCATCAGAATGAATCATGAAACAATGTTATTGAGATTCCTTTTCTTTATTCCTCCCAGACAGTATTGCTTTCCTGCTGAAAAACATTTGATCATAAACTTATCTTGACGAAAACATCAAACTTCTTCACAAATTCAATGGGCAGCTGCCATCGTGTTCTTGTGCTGTTCTTTCTTTCTAAAATAAAACTCAAAGACTTTGCTCAGGGTTAAGTTCTGATTTTGCCTGTCAGTTCTATAATTGCTTTAGAGTTCCTTGTCAATTAGAGATCAGATCACTTTATTGGTAATATACAATTTCTTGTATTAGTAATTTGTCTTTCCACATACCCCAACTTGCTTTCCATGAGAGCACACTGACAGGGAGAGAAGCTTGGGGTCAGAGCACAGGGTCAGCCATTGTACAGCGCCCCTGGAGCAGTTGGGGGTGAAGGGCCTTGCTCAGGGGCCCAACAGAGTAGGATTCCTCTGCCGGCCACAGGATTCGAACCCGTCACCTTCCAGCCACAGGCACAGAGCCATTACACTGCTGTGATCAGTTCGTGTTCCGTTCTGCGCTGCTCCGTTCTTGAGTCCTGTTGCAGCAGTTTCTGTTCTGAGATTGTTAGCAGTAGCGCACGGTTATTTCCTCCACCTTTTTGCATTTACTTGCTTTTCAGAGCTTTCGCCTGCTCTTTGCCACTACCACTCTTTTTTCTTTTGTGGCGCTTTTCCCCTCCTCGGCGTTGCCTCAGACCTGCTCGTGAGCTCAGTTTTTACTTCATCGCATCACGGCTACGTATACCTTCATCTTCAATTGGCCGTAGTGCTGCCATTATGAGGTCATCGCCACATTCTTTAAGTGCAGCCCTTTCAATGACTTTTTGAATCACAAATGTCTAACTTTTTCAGCACTTGTGAACTATGTTTCTCTTTCAGCTACAGTAAATGTCAAGAAATGGTTTTCAATCATTTTAAATTCTGTTTCGGTAATTCATAACAGTGCTGCAACAAATCATTTGCCAAATACAACGTGTTTGTCGGCATATGAAATTGTATACATTACTTTTGAATGTTATGAAATGTATTTCATTGTAAGGCCAAAGACCTCATATCCTTCTATCAAAAGAACAATTAGAAATGACACAAATAATTTTTAACTGCCCAGATATGTATTTGTATATCTAACAGATATTTCCTGTATGTTATTTCATGTTCATATACTAAGTGTATTTTTATGAACATGTTTAACTGTACATACCTAGCTCGTGCAATATAATGCTAACCCTTATTCTGCATACGAATCAGCTGTCGAGGGTCACGGCTTAATAGTTCTGGTAGAATGAAGCTCACATGCTGGGAGTTTCCTACCAAGTTGGAATGAAAAAGAGCAGGCAGTAAAGTGATATTGTGGAATATTGTTCAAGGACCTCCTTAGAAAGTTAATACTTCTCATGCTGCTCTCCCTAAAGAATTCAACAAGTGAACATTCATTTCCTGAACAATGCTGTCAGTGTGAGAAGAAAAAGGCTGTTGTCAAAAGTGTTCAGGAAACCCAAAACATTCTACAAGAAGGCCAGAACAGCTAACCTGTTACTATATAAGGGAAAACCAATGTCCTTATTTTTAAAAATCCTTACTTTTTACCATTAATATTGTGGTACAAGAATGACATATTATGCCTCAACTGTTGTGTTAGTGCAATGGTCTTTATCAATTGGATAAAGCTGGCAAGAACTGCTGTTAGCCTATCTAGTTATTACATCAAAAGGAAAATGAGAATGGTAACTTAAACCCAATCTGGTTCTCACAACACTTTTCATTAAATTTGGCAACGCATAAGGACTTAGCAGAACTTGACATTCAAAGCTCTGAAACCTCAGACGAGCAGGTGAAGTGATTATTCACAAGAGGGTAAGCTGGCTTGATATCTTCTCTTTTACTTCAGTCTGTTTCGGGAGGCCCGGGCCAGATTGCACTGGAACACGTGGCTTGTGACTGACCTGGTCACGAGTAGAGCCAGCTGTGGCACTCTGCTTGAGACGCCCAGTGCAGTTTGCTCACAGCCAGACACTCTGCTTGAGACACCCAGTGCAGTTTGTTCACAGCCAGACACTCTGCTTGAGACGCCCAGTGCAGTTTGCTCACAGCCAGACACTCTGCTTGAGACGCCCAGTGCAGTTTGCTCACAGCCAGACACTCTGCTTGAGACGCCCAGTGCAGTTTGCTCACAGCCAGACACTCTGATTGAGGCGCCCAGTGCAGTTTGCTCACAGCCAGACACTCTGCTTGAGGCGCCCAGTGCAGTTTGCTCACAGCCAGACACTCTGCTTGAGACGCCCAGTGCAGTTTGCTCACAGCCAGACACTCTGCTTGAGGCGCCCAGGGCAGTTTGCTCACAGCCAGACACTTTGCTTGAGGCGCCCAGTGCAGTTTGCTCACAGCCAGACACTCTGCTTGAGACGCCCAGTGCAGTTTGCTCACAGCCAGACACTCTGCTTGAGAAGCCCAGTCCAGTTTGCTCACCGCCAGACACTCTGCTTGAGACGCCCAGTGCAGTTTGCTCACCGCCAGACACTCTGCTTGAGACGCCCAGTGCAGTTTGCTCACCGCCAGACACTCTGCTTGAGACGCCCAGTGCAGTTTGCTCACAGCCAGTGACCTAGGCCAGCTAAGAGTAACCAAATGGATTGCTATAATCACCTGTTATGTACACATTGTGTGCTATAATTCATGGTCTTTAATGCAAATAACCTTATTTATATACTGTACATTATTGTGTACTTTTAGGCAAAAAAAAATCATTTGTAATAAATGGGCATTATCACCAGATGATAAACTTCACACATGTCCTTACATACAGTATTCTAAGAAGATCTTCACTTACATATCCAAGTGGACACTAAAATGTTTTTAAAGCCATTCAGGAGGAGAAGAGTCAGGGTACAAAGACGTGTTTTTGGTGTGTTGAAACCAGCAATGCACAGTGTAGCTCTCCAAGCCTGGCACTTCAGTGGTGGCACCAAGGTTTAAGTGGTGGTACTGGAACAGCTTGGGGCCCAACCAGCATCCTGACATTATGAGGGGCAGCCATATCCTAGTGAACTGTGTGACTGCGCTGAAGAGTTATATGTTCTTTTCAAACATATGGTTCATAATTCACAATTTCTCAATACATATCGTCCTACCTGTCTGTACAACATATGGAATTCATCCAAGCATTTTAATTAAAAAAATGACTTTCAAATAAAAACAAATTTTTGCTTTTCAGTAGAAATGCCCTCTGGGTGAGACTTTACAATCTGTCCATGTTGTTAAAGTAAATTCACATGAAGTAATTGGTGTTGGGAAAGGTTACATTAAAAAAAACATTACAAATTACTTGTGCCAGAGATCACTTTTTAAAATGAACGAGGAGATAGGGGAAATATTTTTAAACAGTAATGTATGTAATGTTACTTTTCTCAGAACAGATTACCCATGTTTCCCCCTTTGTTCATGTATTAATAACAAAGTGTTTTACATTTAACTTACTGGTCAGACTCATTTCAAGCGTTTGATTTCAGCTGCTTTCTGTCCTCCAGGTCTCGTCAGGGTAATATTTTAGGGTAACCTTTTTTCCTCTGTGCTTAGCTGGGCTCCTAACAGTTAAAACATGGTGGGTGGAGAGTAGCCAAGCATCTGCAGCTGAGACTACTTGGAATCTGTTACCCAAAGTGCCGGTAAATAGTTCATTTGTTTTAATACATCGGTAACCAAAGCAGATGACCTAACCTGGTTTGAAAGGCTGACCATTTGCCAGTGAAACAACTTTCCGTAACTAAGAAACATTTACAAAAGAATTTATGGGGGAGATTAGAGGTAACAATCAGCTCAGTCAAAAGATCATAAAAGAAAGTACCAAGTCCCACTGGGTCCCAACTGAAGCCTGATGATGGAAAAGCTCAGGGCAGAATTTCACTCTGCTGCTTTAAAACAAATGATTCACAGCACGGCCCTTTACCTCTTTAATCTTTTAGCCACTTATTATTTGCAAAAGGAACTGTTGTAGTTAAAAACTGTTCTTTGCCATTATTGCAGAATGTCACTGGATATCTTAGCCTCCTTCACCGCCCATTGAAAGCTCTCATCCCACCTCAATTAAGTCCATTAGAAAGCAAAAAATAAATGTGTGTTTTCTAGTTTAGTTTTCAATCATTAGACCGCTCCTATATAAAATGTCATTGTCCCATCTTGAATCCTCTGGTTCTCACAGCAACACCACATGAGGACAATGAGGTAGTGCAGACTCGATCTGTGCATTGACCTGTTCCTCTTTCGGCATGCTTCACCCTCCACAGTGAACTGCAGGAGAGTCTGTGCTGATGGGAGGAGAGAGGGGCCCATCCCTCAGAGACATCACCACAAACCTGCAGGCACCCAGGAAGTTGCAAAGGTAGCTGTTTCTCTTGCACACAAGAGAGCCCTGAAAACTAGTCCCAGGTCAGCCCCTGCAAGAACCCTGGTCACCGCTGGCCAGAGTCACAATTGCAAGAAGTATGATTCCCACTGATGTGAAGTGCATCACCAACAAATGATGGTTCTCCCTGCAGCCTGATTTCCTTAGTTCCACGGTTACATCAGATTTCACAGGTAATTCCATGTAGCTATAAAATACCTCTGGAGACTATGTCGTAACATGCTTTCTCAAAAACTACAAGAGATGTTGTATTCAGTTAAGAAATTAAGAGCTTTGTTCGTATATATTTCAAAACTAACGAAGGCTGTTAGCTGGAATAATAGGCTATTTTGTCCAGAAGCTTAGTCATTTGGTGCCAGTAATCAATTCAATCTAAATTGCATATTGCACGTGTCAATGTATACCTGCTGTACTAGCATATGAATTTCATCTGCCCTAAATACATAATGCTCATGTGTACATTTGGTGTAATACTCTTTTATATTACACCAAATAATAACCTTAGAAACTCCTTTATCTTTGAAATGAGTACCATTTTAATGTCAGGCTGTATGGTGTAACTAAGCACAGTAGAATGAGATACACTGAATTATTCTTTAGCTATCCTCACAAATTAAAAGCTATTTTCTGTCATAAACTGCTGTTGACTTCCTTTAACAACCTGGTCGTTGCCAATTGCTTATTCCTCTGGTAGCTTCTTTTCCAGGATATTCCCTATAGCTGGTTGTACGATGCCCGATCTCACTGCAATGGTTCTGATCTGAATTTATTTTTCTCTTCACAGTTGCCTCCTATTCCATCACAGACACCTCTCTGGTTTTCACCTTGGTTTATGCCTTTCGAACTCAGGAGCCAGACAGAAAACGTAAACTCCACAGGTTGGAATCAATCACTCAGTCAAAATAGTTCTTTTCCTGAGAAGTTAACACCTGTCAATCATTTGTTTCCATACGCGTGCTCGACTGAAATGGGCTGATTGACCACAACTAATGACATTGTTCTGACACAGCATGTTCCATCATGTACAGTATGCAACATTATACACAAACTCAAGAGCATGAAATTAAATAGTTTTGCCTCGTGGAAATCTTTTGATCTAATATACACATTTCAATACTACACAGCACAAATGACACATTTGACTTCACTGTCTTAATACTCAAGCTTTTCTCTGTGTATATACTGTACATAGAGTTAACTATGCAGAATAAAGAATGTGCTCAAAATGTTATAAGATGAGTTTCTGTGTAAAATGTTACTGTTGAACCCTTGAGCAAAGTATTTCTCTCAAGTTGCTCCAGTAAATTGTCTGCCACAAACTTGGTTCCACAGGACTTCATTGCAAATGAGAATACTTTCTCAAATCGCATACATGATAGAATAGGGGACTAATAAAACGTCTGATCAAAGCACAACTTTAGAGTTGCAAAGAGGTACAGTAAGTAGTGCAACGCTAGAATATTAATTGGCACAATAAAAAGTTGAGCAGGAGTAAAAATGCAGTAAGAAACACAGTCATCAGAACACAAATGGTCACTGGCCATGATTAGCTCACATTTTGATCAAATCTGGCTAAATAGGATATGTCTTGTTTTAAAAATATGTATGTTAGACTGACCTCTGATCAAAGTTTTAAGTTTAGAAGGACATAACCCAAGAAGTATGTCAAACATATCAGATGATAGGTTCGGTACACAGATAAAATCTCAAGTACAAAGACCTATTGTTTTAGACTGAGAAACCTACACATGTTGCATCATGCTGACCTACTGGAACAGCACATGTAGCCTATTAATAAAGGACTGAATGTTACCTCAGTAAGACTTTAAAAGGTTCTTTACATTACAACGTGAAGCAAAAATCAGGAATTTACTATAGCTTTCAAGATTTAGACAAATAACACCTACACACAAGAGTGAGCTTTAGTGAAAATGCTGTAAAGATGTAATAATGTACCAGCACCGCTACCCAAGCATTCAATAGAATATTAGTTTGAATTTCAATTGTCTTGGGAACTATAAAAGAAAAGCTAAAAAGATATTTGTTTTGGACAATCACTACCCCCAGTACAATATACCCACTTCTAAATTGGTGGTTATTTGAAATTGGAATTTGTGACTAAAAACGTGTTTATGGACGTAAGAACAGAAGGCAGGCTACAAGGCAGGGGCTTGATGCACTCATTCGAAGCCATAAGACACGTGCAGTGTTTTAGCTATCGCCCATAAGCTGGTCCGTTTGGCAGCTTGGAACTCACTGATCCGAGGATCCTACCCAGCCTTTTCCTGAAGGAAGCAGCGTGTCAGCTTCCACGGCACTTCTCGGATGCTAATCCCAGACTCCCACAAGGCTTGGAAACTTCTGAACCTAGTTCCTTTTCATGATGCACTATAAGATTATCATGTTGCTAATTATGTTAATTCACCCAGTGCTTTGCCTTTAAGTCTCCATCTATATTTAATATAGGAAATCTTAGTTTATGGAAAGCATCTGGTAAATATTAAATTACTGAGTAGTATAATTTAATATGATGGGCTCAGCATTAAACAGCAAATGATTTATTGTGTGGCTTTTATTCCAGTGCACATATTCCAAAGCTTTTAAAATCCTGTGAGGCATCAAACACTTTTATGTCATTTCATCATCCAGAATCTTAAATTGATAGCATATTGCATATTGAAAATGTAATTCTTCTGTTACAATCCCTAGTGTAATCCTTTCATTTTTAAGTATAGACGTTTTTTCCTTATCTTGTCTCGATGAAAAATCTGGTTAGTCTCTGATTACACCTTATCCCATGTGCAGGTACTGTATGTATCTTATATAGTGACATTATTAACTTTGCAGGAGGAAGCTAGATGAGGTTAAGAAAATACAGAAACACAGACCACAACCAGATGCTACTACTGGTTAAGGGGTTTTGCACTCCTGATTAGAGCTCTAACTATTTGTAGGACATCGAGCAAGCTCAAATAATAATATAAATATGAAGATATGCATAAGCACAGAGCACACATCTAGCTAGTCTGCTGTACAGCACAGGACTCTGGAGAGCATAAGTGCTTGATAAATGGATGATAAAAGTTTCTTTCATAGCTGCAGAACAGTGATGAATAGATACAAACCTTTGGATTAGTAATTATTGGACACCCTCACCAGTGCATCTCGCAGAAAGCATTTTGTTTCATGCTTTTACTGTAAAAGGCACAGCTCACAGCTGGTGAACACCAGAAAAAAACCCACTTGATCTGAGGCTGTGCGTTAAGGATGGATGGGTCCCAGTACAGTGTACTTTGGCAGTATTCCTTGAAAAAAGCAAACCTCTCTCTGATTACTGGATTTGAGGGACATAAAGGGGCTCGTTGTCTGAATGGGGAAACAGCTGACAGCTTTGAAGAGCACGACTGCAACGCCTCACGTGACAGCCAGGTGCAAGTGTTCAGTCACAGACGGCGTTTTCCTCCCTTCTGCGCTCAGGAGGAGCAGGGCGTCCTGCTCTGTTGGTGTACTGGATTGGGATAAGTCTCACTCTCAGGGCTGAGGGCTCAGGGCTCCACGCGTTCGAAGCGCCTCTCTTCTGTGAAGCCCGCAGTCTGTGGGATGAAAGAGAAGTGGAATAAGGAAATCTGGATGAATGGAACCTGCAGCCGCTGGGGACTAAAACAGTTTCCCACACAACAGCCCAGCTACTGCAGACCCCCAGACTCCATTGTGGAGTGGCTTTGAGCCAGCAGAGACACTGGTTCACATCTAACAAGTGCTGTTAGAAAAGTGCACTCCTGAGCAGAGAGATCGGGAGTGTGTTGCCATTGGGTTTCTGCATTTAAGCACATACCACCTTTGTAGGGAATTGTTTATGTCAATGACCTCCAAGTACACAGCTTCCTTAGTGCTAAAATATACTGCAGCACTTAAGAATGAAAGAAACACTGCTAAGAGGTTTCATGTAGTAGAAGGAGCAGGTGGCAGTGTTTACACTTTCTAATCAAAGACATTGTTTGGTTTGGGAAGGAAGCACAAACGGATTTCATACAGATGATGTTGTCCCCTTAAAAGCCTTGGTGGTAATTCAGCAAAAGCCTTTCTTTTGCTGTTTAATCATATAATTTGAACTTGCAGTAAATGTAATGCTGTCTGTACTGTGCTGTTAGTAATAACTGCATGACATCAGTCGTGGGACTGCTGAGGAACTGCCATGAAAAATAATCTCTGTTCATTGCACAAGGTTAAATTAAAAATAGTTTTTTTTTTTAGGAGTAAATGGTTTCCACAGTGTAAGTATTCTACATTTTGCCAGCAATTACTATTTTGAAATAGGATCTTTGGACTGAATAATATATTTAACACTTAATATATCTTATTTATCTATTTTAAACAGTGTTTAAATAGTAATAATGTGCGGTGAAGGGTAATGCTATTGCTTTAATGAACTACATACTAATAATATATAATGTAAAAGTGTAAAGAAGGTAGATTTTTTTCAAGTCTTAGACCATAAGCCTTAAATGTTATTCTGAATATTTCATGTAGTTATCTTAAAACAAATCATTAACATTAACAAATGTTTTATTTCTTGTTTAGTCACTGATGTGTTTAAGTTCGTATAACCATAAGCTTTTCTATTTCGGTTATAGTTTTGTTGGATTGAAGTCTGAAAGTAATAAAACTGAAACAGTAATCATCTGTTTTTGTTTGAAACTGCCTATTAATGGTTAACAAATATGTTTATTGCGAATAAGTAACAGGAGAACAAGGAAACGCTGTACTGACATCCTGTTAGAGAGAAGAGCTCTGGACGAGTCCCACAGAAGTTAAAGGTACAAACAATGTGATACTGAGAGTTAATCCTCCAGGGTATTTTACTCTTTTCCATGGCTGCACAGAGAGACCAGACATGTGTGCCTTTAGAAACAGTACAATGTGTTTCTGCCATGGTCACTGTCGTTCATGTGAATCAGAATGACTATTTCTTCTTTAGGATTACTCATTACTACTGATGAAAAAAATCACTGATTGTTTCTCATGAGACATTTGCAAATGCATCAGAAAAGAATTACTGAAAACTGTTCCTTTCTGTCTGTATTTACCAGTTCTATATCATTAGGAATGAATGCACTAATAATACAGCATATTCGATAGGTGTAGATTCAAAGGAGAATATCTGAATATATTTACTGCATCACTGGAAAAGCGCCTTTTTTTAGTAATTACCATTTCAGCAATTCAGCTGAATCCTAATCAAGGCGACAGATGTATGACAATGATGAATGTTTTTTTGTTGTTCCCCTTCTTCACAAGGAATGAGCCAGGGAGCTGCAGCGAGGGTGAGGATGGGGAGGAGGATGTGCTGCGTGAAAGAAGCACAGAGCAGGGCTTGGCAGGGGAGACGTTTTTGACTAGGAGAGCACGATATTGGAGGAGATGACATTATCAGGATTCCTAAACGAGCAGGGGAGAAGCCGGCACTAATTGAAGAAGGCATCGGGCGCTGAAGTCAGCTTTGCTAGCATCGACCCGGCGGTGGAAGCACAGAGCGGGCGTCAGGGTGAACGCGGGGAGCCGTAGCGAGAAGAGGTCCCCACCCTGGCGTGGGGTGGGTGACCGACAGTCGGACCATGGGGAAGCCGGAGAACGGGAGCGCGTGCTGGGGCTCAGTGACGAGCGAAGGAGAAATGCAGGAACGACAAAGACATGAGAGGAAACGTCTAGTTGCGCAGAGTGTGAGAAGCTCCATCTCTGAAGAAACGGGGACGCCGAAAGCGAGAAAGAAGAGCAAATGAGGTGCGCACCGGGCGATGTATTCATGCAAAGCAAAGCAGAAGTCAGTGAGATTACAATATGCTCTCCTCCTGAACGTCTGCTGGAAAAACATTATTCATTCAAATATCCAGCATAACATTTCATGTTTTACTGCATAGAAAGTAATTTTATCTCAAGAACATGAATATGGAGCAGTTAGCTAAATGGTTGAGGGATTGGTAACAATTACACACAGTTTATATATTGTCAGTTTAAAATGTCATCGCTAACAAAGTGAAGGTAAATCCAGATACTTTGAGGTATTGCAACACTAACCCAGCCCTTAACTCCAATCACTGGCCTTGAATTAGAAATCTATTTTAATGAAAAATACAGTCTGTGGATTAACAGGACTTAATATGTTGTTTCTTAGAGGTTCTACTTTGTGAAGCACCGTGTTAATCTCAACAAGAATCTTCCTGGCAACCCAAAAATAAACAACCTTCATTTCTTTATGGTACCACCTCAGAGGTTAACGAGAGCTCCAACACTTTCCTCTTGCCTCTCACAGAATTCATTTCCTTCGGTGCGCCATATCACCCGTAATCCTGCAGGTCCCACAGGGAGATTTCTCAGCCCCTGATCGTTGACTAGGGATCACCATCTGGGTGAAGAAAACAGAGGCCTGGGCATTTTTCAAAGTGCACTTGTGATAGGAGGAAGGGCAGATCGCGATTCACTGATTAGCGTAGTAACCCTTGGAAGAAGATGATCAAATCAGGGTCAGTTTTAATGATCAAAACTGCGATGCTTTCAGTCACACTGCTAATTTTTCACAAGAAGCAATGTGAATTTCAAGGCACTGCTGCCGGTCTTTCTCACGTTTGGTCTTAGTTTCTGATCCAACACTAATGTCGGTACTGCTGGGTACTTTTATTAACTTTCCCTGTAAAAGAGACACTGGAACTGTGTTGTACTGGCTGTTGTACAGCTTTTGATTTTGCGTAAATTACCCAGCAACCCAGTATCAGAACTCAGCCTCTCCCTTGGAAATGGTTGCTGCCATCCAGAGCCTAAAATGGAAGCAAAGGGCAGGAGGTGGAGCTGCACACTAGGTGGTATGCCAGGACATTGCAGGGCATGCGCTCATAGCACACGCAGGGCCGATTTAGAGTTACCAGCTAACCTCACCACACGTCCAGAATCCAGAATCTCATGGCCCAAGTGCTGTGAGGCAGCTCTGCTCATCTTTTTTTAGTAGTTCGAGTAGGCAGCTGCGTCAGCATGCATAGGCTGCAAAGGAACAACTAATAGGTTTATTCCCTGCTGGAAAGAGAAGAAAGGAAACACCACATTTCGGCTGTGGAGTCTTCTTCGGGTGTTTTAGGCCGAGCCCGAAGAAGGCTCCACAGCCGAAACGTTGTTTTTTGCTTCTCCTCTTCTCAGCAGGGAATAATGTTTATCTGCCCTTAATTCCATATTTTAGTGGGAGCAATAACTTAAATTCCTCCGAATAAAATATTCTCCCTAAATAGTCTTTGCTAATATTCCTAATATATTCTCTGTATGCTTAATAATTATTGAAAATAATTAGATTTTAACACTAAATTGAAACATAATTACCTGGTCTGCACACTTGGTAGAGAAAAGATACAGTATTTCTCTTGGTAGAGAAATAATACGAGCCACAGTTCACAGGCTGCTTCACTCCCGAGTTACAAAGTTCCATTGTTCTGGTGTGATAGGTGTAATCATCGAAGAATGTATTAAAGTGGGCGTGCTGAAGAACAGACTATTAGACAAAACTGTAAAACCACCACATAACGGTAGTAAAACCTATTCGTCATAGTGATTTATATGCGTCTATTGGTATTTTATCCTTTTATTATTGCAAGATTTTACATGAAGTGACCTTTCAGACTTTTACACTTCACTTCAAAGTCTTCAGAGCCTGGCCTTTATATAAACACATGCAGGGTAACCCAGTGCTGCAGGAATATTTCAAAAAATAAATAGAAAACACAACAAGAGCTAATTCCCTTTGGAAAGCTAATGTCTATTCATTGTCCTACAGAATGAAGGTCAGGCACCAGATGTGCGAAAAGCTCGCAAATAAGTCTTGCAAACTAGTCTAGACTCTGCCCAGAGATCAGGCAGAAAGCAGCCCGAGGGTGTTCTGAAGGGAGGGTCCAGAGACACCGATAAGGCAGTAGTGACATCTGTTGGTTAAAGTAGGAACAGCAGCCCTTCCCTCTGGATTGTGCAGAGGCTGGGCTGGGGGAATTAAGATCACTGGCCATATACCAATTTCTTGTATTAGGAATTTGGCTTCTCATATACACCAACTTGCTCTCCATGAGACACACAGACAGGGAGAGAAGCTGGGGGTCAGAGCGCAGGGTCAGCCATTTATACAGCACCCCTGGAGCAGCTGGGGTTAAGGGCCTTGCTCAGGGGCCCAACGGAGTAGGATTCCTCCGCCGGCCGTGGGATTCAAACCAGCAACCTTCCAGCCACGGGCGCAGATCATGAGCCGCTGCCCCTCTAATTGCATCTCTCATAAACTGTTGCATTAGAATAAACAGTGAGCTGATAATTATGAATCTGTCCATCCGTTATCGGAGAGCCACAGCCTCTGAGGCTGGAAGGCGGACGTCTGCCCTGGATTGGCTGCCGGTCCATCACAGGGCACACATGCAGGGACAGTCTGCAGACAGCAGGTAACAGCAAACTGCACACAACCCCACCGAGTATCCCAGAGCAGCGAGGCAGCAGTGCGAATTGCTACACCCCCGTGCCACCCACCAGCGAGAATCATTTACATGGTTTTATTTAGCCCTGATAAATCTCTCCGTTGATGCAATCAATCCTTGTTATTCACAAAACCAAGAGTACATACGGTACATGATTCATAGCTTACAATGTACCGTAAAGGTTTTGTACATCTTAGCAGAATTGGAGCCACATTTCTGTGTGAATGCCAAGGAGTCACGGCTGTAGGGAACTCCAAGGTCACAGAGGCAATGTGGCTTGCCAATGAGTAAAACACATCTCGCAGTAGATTTTAAGAACCAGGAGACAGAAGATGAGTCTGAAGAAGAGTCTGGCCACTTACATGCAGCAATATAGCAGTCGAAAATGTTCAGTGCCTGGAAACCTATTGACAACAGCTCATGCGTTAGTAATAAAAAGTGGCAGCACTTCCCAATTAACCTACAAACAAGCAACAGTGGTAGTAATGGTTAATAAAATAGCAGTGGGGGTTGTCACACAGCAAGCAATGTATGGAGCATTAAAAATGAAGAAAGGAGTTGTTACTGGACATTTTTTAAAGCAAATATTTTAAATACTGTAGATGTCCTTTGTTGAGACTGTGTTGATCCAAACCACATGGTGGTGTGCACAGCAGATGTGTCAGATTGTGTTTTTGATGTGGAGAAATATGCATTTGATATAATAAACAAAAAAGCAAACAAGCAAACAAAAAACAGAGTAAACTCTGAGCAAGAACATTTCAGAAATCAAGAAGAAGAAAAAAAAGAGCAGCTGGAAAAGAGTAAATATAACCATCTTCCTTACACTACAAAAATAATAGACATCTTCTTTCAGCTGTCTGTGAATATGTTTTTGTTAGTTTGATTTCAGTTGATAAGAGTACAGTAGTTTTCATTTTCCCTGCTGTTTTAAATTTGGCAAATGAGGGAGTAAGGGTGGACGTTCTGCTAAGAGCATCTGTCTGCAGCATGAGGACAGTCTGCTACGCTGGGGGTTGCAGGTACTCAGACACACTGGCCTGCAGATGGTCAGTCCATTGCAACAGGGATGCCCAGCACTGAGCTTATACCCGGTCAACTTGACTTTTCCATACTAGAAAAGGAGTGGCTGCACATGATTGGAAGAGTTTGAGATCGGTTTGTTCGGGAAAGGCCATGGAAAGCTGTACACGATCAAATTCGATATTTACGATTCCAAGCTGGCGTTTAGAAAGGTGAGCAATAAGGATAATACAGAACCTGAAGCCTGGATTTTTGTGCTGTATACAATATCTGATAGACCCACTGGGAAGTCGTGACCAGGATCTGGTAGCTCTTTGGTACACTTCTGATCTTTAAAGCTAGAGTCTAAAATTAAGGTTTATAATTCTGAAAAGGCAGACAGAGAAGGCACGAAGCAGAGCGATGGGGAGATGAAATGGGCACAGAATCAAACAGAATCAATAGAAGAAGGAGGGTTATACTTCAAAAACACAGTGTAAGAGACTCAAATCTATTTAATCCCAAAAAACAAATAAATCTACATCAGTGAAAATATGACCTAAGTGGTTTAATGGAAAAATAAAGAAAAAAAAAACAGAAGGAAGAGAGGAGTTCCAAGGGAACATGAAAGGGATCTGTGTGTTTATGTAGATTCCTCCATGTCCTCATTAGGATGATGTGGGAAAACAAAAAACACACACAGTGCTTGAGAGCATAGTATAAAATGTGTGACATTTAAATCAAGAGAATTTATGTTTAAAATTAAAACACATTAGTAATGCCTCATTTAGACTATTATGTTTAGTCTTGATTACCTTATTAAAAAAGGGATATTGAAGCTTTAGGAAGAATTCCATGAAGATCGTAAAGAATGATTCTGGGTCTCAGCGGACTGCTACATATTGTCACAAAACCGGAAAAAGACTCATAACAGCTAAATCCCTCTAGTCTTGGTCAATAGAAATTGGGACGCGATTCTATTCAAGTATATCATTTATTTTGGTTTCAGCTGTTTAGATCTAATGAGGGTTCATCAATTTCACACCCTGTATGATATGAAGAATACAGGATCGCTGATGGAAAGGGTGAACAGGGAATGCTTCCTGAGGCAAAGGGTTATTGGTATCGGGCACTGGCTGCCCAGAGAAGATACTGAGGCCCAAGCTCTGGGCCCCTTCAGGACTGGGAAGAAACTTTAGATTCAACAGGTACTGAACCAGCAAGAAATGCTGCTCTGATTCACGGCCCTTTTCTGTTCTTGCTCTGCATGTTCTTTACCCCTCTGCCCCCTTACACTGCAAAACTATTGTGAAAAAATACTGATGAGGATGTCCGTCTGGCGGTGTGATATCAGTATCAATGTGAGTTTCTAAATGAGAAATTGAGCGTTTAGAATAGTTTATTTTTTTAACTCAGCAGTTCAGAGTACGTCTTGCACGCATCTGTCATTGTTTTCTGCTGACGGGAGATGAGTGTCTGGTCTGCATTGGTTCCCAGCAGCGGCTGTACAAACCTGCAACAGCCAAAACACATTTCACTCTCTGCAGAAGCTGCTCATGATGAAATCTATGGGGGAGAAATCCTAATAATATGTTCTTGTTTTTTCCATAAATATTTGCCAATTTTTGCCTCATGTTACTAGAAAACAATCACTAACGCAGTACTTATTGACATGAAATCAACCGTCTAAATGTACACTATACTGTATACACAGGCAATAAAACACATTTTTTACTTTTCATGCCCCCAATTTATGAAGAGCTACAGTATATGAATTCCCTTTCTCGTTAGGTTTAGGTTTTGTGAATAAAAACAATAAAGTTACCAGAAGCGTAGTTGTATACTGTAGCTATGCCTGATCTTTAAACTTAAGAGCAATCTTTTGGCTCTGGTTTGGGCTTCTTCTCCCAGAGAGCACAAAATAATATTGTGTGGGGTAGAAGGGTCTGAAAGGAAGCTTGTTGTTTCAAGGGAACATCTGGGACTGACAAGGGAAAGAACTGTTTCTTCTTTCTTAGATTATGTGGTTTCCTCCTAGCATTCTAATTTTCAAACTAAAACACTGCTTCATGGAGAAAACCAAAATGGTATTGACACAGCTCTTCATATTTCACAGTTCAAAGCACAACGCTGGAAAATTGTTACAGGCAATGTTTCTGTTTGATTTTGTGAAATTTAATGTATTGGACACAGCCTTAAAAAAAGAAAAAAAAACTCCTCTCTCAGCAATGGTCAAATACACTGGTAAACATAGTATGTTTTTCTTATCTAACAATGTTTTTGTTTTTTATCTAGCAAAGTGGATGTGTGTGGTTTTATTAGTATTGTATTCGTATTGGCAGATATGTTTTAGATGGAAATCTCCAGCAAGGTGGAGCCAGTGTGACTACAAAACTTTTTACACTCTGCTGGTGAGCTCAGTCCAGCTGGTCCATTCTTTACAGTAAAATAAGATACAATTGTCTCCAGCTCATTGACTGTTCTATTGTCCACAGGCTTTCATCCACAGGTAGGATCCTCAGGCCTTTACCATTAGTGTCTTTGCACGTATGGTCTCAGGCTCTGTGGTCTGTTTTACCACCACCTCTCCTCTGGCCCTCCCAGGACATCACGTCTGCTTGCATTCTTTCTTCCTTCTCTTCAAACTGATTCTTCTGCTCATGGCGATTTTCCAAACCCCTGCTGCGCCAGGCCTCGCTCTAGACAGGAGGCTCATCAAACTCATGGACAGCAAACACATTGTGCAGCAGAGACTTTATTCAACAAAATCTTTCGGTCACACTAGACAAAGACTTTAACTTGTACCAATGATGACCAAGAGCCCCCTTATGTACCAAACAGCCTAAATTAACCTCACATGAAAATGCGACAATTAGCCCACAAATTAAATTTTCAAACAGACAATACAACTCATGTTAACCTACAGTACACACACACAACAGAGTCGAATTCAAATTCTAAGAGCTTTATTGGCATGACCAATGAGTCACCATGTTGCCAAAGCAGATACAATTTACACCACAGTTGCAATGGATGGATACAAACATCCATTTGTACATGGATTTGTACACGCATCACATAAAGCATTACTGTGAGACAGGCTCACTGTCCATTCCTCAGGCTATGACAGATCACATACAGTACAGGGCTGCCCCTCTGCTGAGTTTCCTCCCCCAGTAGCATTGGAAGCTGTTCCGATCTGGGCAGGTGTGGGAATTCTGGGACTGGATTTGTTATTTGAGTGGACGGTGGCAGGTCAGGTGCTGCCGCTATCCTCACTACAGCTGGGCAGCCACACCTGCCTTCACTGGCTTCCTGTGACACACATGGATTCACCCTCCAGGTGTTTCTCCTCGCACCTACTCCCTTCTGTGCCCGTCCCTTCTGTGCATCTCAGAGTGGGTAGACTTCCTTAACTCCAGTTCAGCCAATCACCAGTCCCAGTGTCCTCCCCCAGTCCTGCTCTTCTGCGCTCATACAGTCAACTCCAAATGAGAAATCTGTGCAATGAACAGATCAGAACCGTGAAGAGGTCTCAGTCGTTATTATTGGAGTCTCTTCAAAGCCTTAGGCATTCTTTCAAATAGTATTGGATATTTCAAAATTCTCCCTTTCTGACGGTAATGTCAGCCTGTCACCAGCCCACTGTACAGTACATCTCGCAGCAGGGTGGGGACAGTAACCTAACCACCATCATTGTGTGGCAGATCTCAAAGAACCAAACCGTAACTCTGGTGTACAGTGAGATGAAATTCCTAATTACTTGTGGTGCTTGAGAACTGCATCTATAAAATAAGAATTAATAATGAACTGTATTCATACCGCGCTTTTTATCATAAAGCACCCCAAAGTGTATCGCCCATAGGAGGGCAATTACTTAATCTAGCACTGAAGTCTCACTGTGGTGCAGCGCTGTGCGGTGAATAGGATTCGACATGGAGAGCAGAGACATTTAGTACATCTTCCGAACTGCTACCCTGATGTAGAGGGAAATAGAGAACTGCCCATGAGCCCAGAAAGATGCCCATGAGCTACAGTAGTTAACAGAAAAATACAACACAAAGCATATAAAAATGAAAACCAAGTGCAGAAATATAAACAATAGAAAACGGGCTGCATGTCCCAGCATTTAATTTTTAATGACTGTGTTCTTTTAAATTCGCATTCCGAGGTTTATTGCTGTAATACGCCCCTACTGGCCCTACCAAGGCTGCTGATCACCACATCCTTGTCTGAAACCCAGCCTACCATCCCTTCCCACACTGAGCAACTGCAGAAGCCATCAGGATCGCGGGCCAGCTCTGGAGAAGAGACAGGTTAGTTGCTTGGCATCACATGGATCTGCGGGTGTCCCTCTTGTTACACACAGGCTTGCCAGCCTCACAGCGCCAACAGGAATCCTGACTGCAGACAGCTGGTGTCCAAGCCAAGATTCAGACTCCCTGTCTGCATATCTGGGGGCCCATCCTGCGCTCCCAGAGGAGTCTCCTTTTCCACGAGCCTGATAGAAGAACAGTACGGCAGCTGGTGCATTATAACGAGCAAGAACAGAGAGATGTGACTGTCGTTTCAAAGTGTAATCACTCATTTGGTGAATAATTGGTAATTTAATCACAAACAAATGTGATTAAAATTAAAAGTGATATTTACTGTGCATTTAAAATAAAGGTGAATAATGTTTAGATAATATTAACAATATAGACAACAACATGAGCTGCAAATGACATTTTATTGAAACCATTCCATTGGTATGTTTGATTTACAAGCTTCCTAAACCAGTTGCCTCTTTGATTTCAGGTGCACCTCAAGGCTAGAAGCATACCGTATGTACAGTACTTCATTTTATTCTTCTGACAGAAAAAAAAAAGATAAACAACAGAGGATCCAGCTCTGTACGAGCCACAGTGGGTTCACACGGCACACATTTCTGGGGAAATGGAAATGAGATCATGGCAGAGATTGGGCTCATGAAAGGAGCGGGACTCTCGGAGAGATGATGACAGAGGCGGCAGGTTCCACTCTGAAGTGTAAACACTGCCTTTCAAGTGCTTCCACACACGGAGACGGCGCTGCTCCGTCCCAGCCCGGCTCGGCCCCTCGCTGAGAGACAGGCGCACACCTGAAAGCAGGGACGAAATAAAGGCTGATTGTTTTTCAGTGGCCTGCGCCAGCACTAGAAACCCTACACTCCCTCTACTCCGCTAGTCCTCTTGTTTACACTGCGCCCCCAGAGCTCTGGCACGGCTGTGGCGCTGGGGCCAGGCGAGGACCTCTGGTGTGCGAGGTCACTGTTGTTTTCCTTCTCTAGCACGCGAAGCGAGAGAGCGGCACTGGTTTCTGTGGAGAAACTCCTCCCTCCCAGGAGCTGTGAGAACGGATCTCTTTTTCCATGCCGCTGGCAGCCGAGGAGCCAGGTAGGATTAAAGGGAGGTTTGGCAGGGAGAGTTTTTACAATTCTAAGGCTTTTCCAAGGCCGAAATTTAAGTTAATGTTTGTGTTCTTCCTTTACAGCATTTTCTTAAAATCTCTTCGATAGATGTGCAAAGTGAGAGGAAAACAAGGAGACAGTGATGGGTGAATGGAAGAGGTACACTACTAAATAAAAGGTAATTGAATTGTCAAAAGGTAATTTCATTATCTTTGTCCTCTGTCTCTCAAATAAACAACCAGTCCTTTCTCTGCCCTTCTTGAGAGCTGTCAGTTGCTGTCTTTGCAAAAGAAAGTTGATACCAAACAGAAGAGGGATATAATCATTAAACAAAAGTATATTTAAAGGCTGTGCACCACCAGAGCTCACTAAAGATCATATTGATATTAAACAAGCACTAGACAAGTAAAAGCCATAATTGCTAAAGCTCACTGTTAAACAAAAAAGAACTCGATTTTTGTATTCACAAAAAGAAATAAAAAATGTTCAAATGTTTATATTCCTTTAGTATTGTCCATTATTATCATTATTATCACTACAAAATCATAATTCGATTTTGGAGGATAAAAGAAAAATCTAATTGGAAGTCGATTCATTTTTCTTTTTTGTTGCTGGCCTCAAAACCAAGCAAAGCAAACAAAGCATTCACGAACTGAGACCCCAGGGCAGGGAGACTGATCAGGGCAGTGAAGCAACAATCCTCCTGAAATACAGTACAGAAAGGAAGAACCAGTAGGAAGCATTCACTAACATTTAATGCAAGCCATGACATTTCTTTTACTGACAATTTCATAATCTCAGCTTCACAAATTGAACAGGACTGAAGCTCCATCTATGAAACTGAGATGTTCCAAGGAAAAGGACCTGCACAGATCTGGAGTTCTGGAGGGGATTACTGGAGACAGCCAGTCCCACTCAACTGAAAAACCCTAGATGCTACCAGAGGTTTCTTTAGGCAACAGGAAAATGTGCTGAATCAATGAATTTCTTCAAGTTTTAAGTCACTACTCAAGACACAGGGATCACTTTCTGCTCTCACTAGAGTACAGTATGTCCAGACATTGAGTAAATTGCTCTAGTTATCTATAGAAATCAAGGAATACTCTTACACTGTTCTGTTATTGACCATAATGCCTGGATGTATTAATGACACTTTAAATTAGGTAATAATTACAAGAAATGATGTTACGAATCATTTTCTCTTTTGTCTTTCCCATTTTAAAAAAGTTGATGGAAACGAAAAATAAACTCTAAAGCTTCTATGGATTGTAAGAAGTGTATAAATACACTAGCAAATCCAACATGTCAAAAGGCATGAGGCATCACTGAAATACATCAGTCCTGACAGACTGGCTTATATACAATAAATTGTCTTTGGCATATATATGCCTCTCTGCTTTAACGACTATTAAATCGAACGCTCGAGTTGAAACCCATATGATGCTGGATTCCCCCCACTGTTGTTGAGGCTACACAGCGGAAACAAACTGAGCACTTGAAGATGGAAGGCATCTGGTTAAAGTCTACCTCAAATAAATTAGTATTTGCTCTCCTCCAGGGATTTTTCTTCATTATCTATCAATCAAAACGAGCCACTGAGCCCATTATCCTGTTCCTGTTCGTATTTTTCCTAACACACCTCACATCGCTCCATGAAATACTTGACTAGGGGTGTCCAGGCTGCACCCCTCCTGCGCACCTTCAGGCCGAAGGTGTGGTGAGAAAGGAGAACACGCTGAGACCTGTAAGCATCTGTAACCAGTGGAGAAGCCACTGTCGATGCCTTTTGTTCAGCAGAATACACTGTGCCCATACTGTAGCACACGGAGAACACTGGAAAAGCCTCATGTCTGCTACATATGGGCAGTAGATCATAAAAGAAAAATGTATTTGTTACGATTCTCCTGGATTATTTTGGAATATGATGTAATCAACACACACCTGTAGAAGCTCCACAGCTTAAACATTGTGTTTCTTTTCTTAATCTTTCAGAATGGAATGAACCTTTACCTGTTCCAAGGATCAGATATGGTATCAGGAAATGCAAAACAAATC
Organism: Lepisosteus oculatus; assembly: GCF_040954835.1. Classification (NCBI taxonomy): domain Eukaryota; kingdom Metazoa; phylum Chordata; class Actinopteri; order Semionotiformes; family Lepisosteidae; genus Lepisosteus; species Lepisosteus oculatus. The sequence goes on along the minus strand of NC_090705.1, from coordinate 2,193,533 downwards.
ATGTTTCCCTTTGTATCACAAACCCAGGAAGGTTTTATGTAACTGGGAGAACATTTGGACTGACATAAGCCACTATTGAGCCAGTGTAGCACACTAAAATAGTATTTTCTGTTAAAGGATCCCAAAAATTGAGCTGAGCCACTCTGAGTCCTGTTGTGCACATGCGCCTTTACATATGTGTGATGTTGATCCTTTGTAGATTTGAAACCTGTAACTGTATCTCACTTGCCACGCCTCTGTCAAGGGATGAAGCATTTCTTCAACAGAGGAAGCCAGTATTAATATTCAGCAGAACTACACAGAAAAATGCAAGAAGGTTAAGAGAGATACTGTATGTCAGCCATTGATTTCAAGGAGGGAGTGTTCAGATTTAAGGTTGCAGATCGTAGCTCTTGGGAGCTGGAGAGGGGTGCCCATGCAGTGGTATCACCTTGCAACCTGCCCAATGCAGCTTTGCTCCCCTTTCGGATTCCTAGAGTTCGTCACACATGGATTTCAAAGACATGAGCGTTTTATGGTTTGAACATACTACTACATTTTTTAATTTAAATTATGCATGTCCTGATCTGTAGAAGAAGAAAATGTTTTATCATTGAAGCTAGCTCGGTGTTTTGCTTGTCCCACAGCAAACCACGTGGTGTCACCCAGGCCAAGACTGCTCAACGGACAAGGCCACAGGCACCACCTACCACTGGTCTGTACACCGACAGGGGAGCAGTGGAAAGGATGTGGAAGTACTTTTAAACCTGGTAGAGGAGGGACTTCATCTTATACAAAGGGCTGTGGGATTCTAGACCAAGCTGTGTAGCAATGTTGTTGGAGCCTCCAACCCTGGTTTCTTTCAAGACAGGGAGGTGAAATACTTGAATCTGTAAATTTTAATCTACTTGTATACAGATTGCAATCAAAGAACACAATGCCTGAGAATCTCTTATTGAAATGCACTCTCTTTTATATAAAAAGTCTAAACTTTCAATCAAAAAATTTCATGAACTATTAAATGCAGGTGGGTGCAGGCTTTTCCTATCTTTCTTTGATAGCTAGCAGCTTCGCAAGCAATAAAATCCCAATAGAGTTTTTAATTGTGTGAATATTAAGAGCACTGTATAATTGCATGTGTAATCATTTTTTTTAGAAACTTGTATTTTGACATATAAGGGTAAATATAACACAATGAATGTGGGTGGGTGAATGTTATTTATTATTTATACAGTATATACCACATAAATGCAGCAGATCCAGAAATCTGAAATGGCTCCCTATTTAATATTGTTTTTTTTCCAGTGTCTTCATAATAAAAAAAAACGACACTGATACCCATCTTTTCAAAAACCTTGGTACTTTGTTTTCACTGGAAAAACTATAAATGAATTAAGGACTGAGAAAACAAGTTCTAAATGGTTTAATGGAGAAATTGTCATCGAAAGGAAGGGAGCGCTCTGGAAGCCCACGATGCAAAGATATACTCTTTGTCCATCGAACTACAGGCTCAGCTGAAAAACAATAACTAAACTGGCAAGAGAGAGACAGAAAATTACAACAAAGGCATAAAACTGCCTTTCAGTACTATAACAGTTTAGGAACTGTGAAACTGAAGTAAATGGTAACTGAAGCAAGCTGGAGAAATGCAAACACAACAAACATTCATAAAACAGTGAACCAGGATACTACAGACAATCCTTCTTTAAAAAAAGGATGACCTACAGTATAAAACTACTGTGCCAAGAAAAAGTTTGTATAATTATAGGAATTTCAATTTCTCACCATGATACCCTTTTTGAATCCAAACTGCTCTTTTCTCATGTAAACTGACAGTCTTTATATTTACCAGTTAAATGTTACTTGAGAGTTTCTTGCGACACAATAGGGTATTTAGTTCAAATGACTAAGTAAGAATTTGTGTATAGTATGTGAAATAAGTGAACCCTTAGTCTACTTAGCAAAAGTAAAGGGACAATTATAATCAGATGTTTAAATAATTGTATAGGACAGTCCATGTGATTGTTACTCACAGTAATTGTCGGAAACTTTGTGAGTCTGGTCGTTACCATACAGGGTAGTGGAAACACATCGCAGCATGATCATAAGAGATTTTGGAAGACTTCAGAGAAAGTAGTTGATCTTCATCACTCTGGAGAGAGTTACAAAACCATTTCCAAACATCTGGGGTCTCATCCATCCAGTTTCTGACAGACCACAGACTTTAAGACCATGGCGATTCTAACTAGAACTGGTGATCCTGCCAAGATCTCCCTAAGGGCAGCCCGGACAATCATCCAGGAAGTCAAAAGACTGCCAGAGTAACATCTAAGGAACGACAGGCCACTCTCAGTGCACACAATTGAGTTCTGGACCTGCGTGGCTTTCGCCAGCATTGATGGAGCCATGAATTTAGAGCTGTAACTGCAAATCCTGAAAGAGAATGTTATTCATCAGCTGAAGGTGATCCAAACATGAGTCATGTAGATCTGTTTATACAGTATGTTTAGGACATGTATTCTAAACAAACAAGCCGGTCGAGAACTGGAAAATTGAAACTTTTAATTGAGAAGGGTAATTTCTTCTACTGCTGTGTTCTAATCAATACACTCCAATAAAAGTAGTGCTAATTCAGTCCGCTGGAGGACTGACTTCAACATGCTTGAGTGAACTATTCAAAATCAGAAAAAAGAAATTCAAAGCTGAAAATGAATTGAGCAGCACCAGAAAACTTGTCTAATTTCAGAACAAGTGAAGACCAGACTGGCTTTGATATGAAGTATTTTCCATCTGGGGAAAACACTGCACAGTTCTTCTGGGAATGCAGATTCCCTTGGGACTTTGATGAGATTCTGGTATCAGTGAATCAAAAGCAACCTGATATGTAATATTAGGAAATTGGCTCTCCCCTGTTTGTTTGCTTTTTGTGATTTTATTAAATGGAAGTCACTCCTCTTGTTTCTCTTTGCAGTACATCGAATAGTTTTCAATACTCTAAAAGGATTCAACTATGAATAACATGTGAGGATGTCCAAACACGCTTTCTACCACAAGATAATTGTCCTAGTCTGTGGTTTTGGCATAACTGATACTGTGCTACATACTACTGCTTAATTGGAAAATCTAAATATTAACATGGCCAAGTTCCACAGCTTTCTGAGAAATGCTGAGGAGTATTTAGTAGCACTCTTTGCAGGCATTTGTGAACTTTTCATTCTGCAATGGAGAAACAAAAACGTATTCAACCCCACTCACAAAAAAAAATATGCTGGAGCAGATTATACTGTATACCTTGAATGAAGTTGAGCTCCAGCAGTTTCTACCTGTCTTTTCTTTGTTTCAGCGAGGATCTCTGGCACTCTTTCCAACATATATTCCTTGTGCACGTCAGCTGAGTATGCTCACTGTCTACATACAGTAGCTTCACAATTTATTTCAGCACAGGACTCAGTGGCCTGTGAAAGGCCATTAGAGCACCTGGTGAAAACCTGCAAGGAGAACATACACATGCCAGACAGGAGGAGCCACAGTCAAACTGAGAACTCAAGAGGCAACAGTGCACTTAGTGTCACTCAGTGGTTCTTATGTGTGATACAATTGATATGACGTGATCAATCTGTTTTGGAAAGGTAACGGATACAGTACATCATTGCTCCAAATAGTAAAGCAAAAAAAAATAATATCTGTCTGACCACTTTTTGAAAACTTATCACTAGCTTCTGCAAGCTGTCATTTGAAAGCCTGTGGCTGAAATATTTGACTTGTAAGAGTCCTTCATTCGACATCACACAAAAACTAGTCAGAAACTATAAAAAACTATGGTCAGATCAGTACACAGTGTGTATTTAAGAAACTAAGTGCCAGTTGATTGGTTACAGGGGTTCATTGGTATTCGTTTGGCTTATACCATGGATACTAAAGAAAGAATTGATGAAGAAGCTGAGGAGCCTGTGCAATCAGAGCGATAGTCAGTGGATGGGAATGAACTTTGCAGAAGCAATCAGTGTGGATCACCAGCAGCATGAAAAACAAACTGCGAGTGAAACACACATGTAGTTGAAGCAGCATACTGTGCATCCAGCTTTGGCACTGTGTTGTTCCAGGCAGAAGAATCCTCAAGAAAAACAGGCCGATCTGCAGTTTCTGTAGTTCGGTCAGATCCTCCTAAACACGATATGGGGACGAATCATATTAGAAGCTGCTTGAGAAACCTGCCTAGCTATAAGGGGACCACGTCCCTTTCACTTTCACAAGGAATGAGCCAGGGAACTGCTGAAGGGGAATAGATAGGGTGATGGGAGGGGTGTGAGAAAGAGGTATGAAGAGAAGTTCAGAAGGGGAGATATTTACGTCCATGTACTGGATATGCATAGGAGAGCGGAAGTGGGTGAGAGTACGATCTGACCTTCCCACTGAATTTCTGCTATAAACTCCATTTTGACATCTCCTCTAATAAACTGACTGTGTCCACCAAAATCACCCCCTGGAAGGTCATAGCCTGATTAGCATGAATAAGTAGTAGAGGAATTTCCAGGCCTAGTAAGACAGCCTTGTGGTTAGAAGTGCCCATTTCCAGTGCTTGTAGACAAGAATGGCCCACACAACAGGAAGAGTCTGGTAGAGGCTTTAGGGAACTGTAAACCAGAGATATTAGCATAGGCCAAAATCGCTTTGTATTAAAAACCAAGTATTCAAATGAAGTGACACTGAAACTATTCTTAGCCCAGTCTCTCAGAAATGAATGACAGTAAAAACATCCCTCCACCAGAGCTGTAAGATTTTTCTGTACAGTCACAGCTAGTAGGAGCAACCACATTCAACAACAAGTAATTATTCCGAAGAAAAATATTAAACTTATATTTTTATTATTTTAATGAAAGAGGATTAAAAGAGAAATCACAAAAATGACAAATATATTCAGAACTGAAGAATTAACAACACTATTCTATTATATGCACAGCATATATTCAGACTGTTACTAATGAATACGCTGTATTACAGTATACTGAACTTCTCCGGGCATCGGATTTTGACCTGTTCCCCAAACCAAAAAGTATGAGTGGGAAACAACCAAGACTATTGATCAAAGCTCATGCAAGAGAATTAGATAAAATAACGCTTGGTTTCAACTTTAGATCCGACTGACTCAGTTTTTCGGATACAATTACCTCTCTGTGCACCATCCAGGCCAGAGAGTTTCTGATAAAGAAATTCAGAAAGAGGCAATAAACCACTCATCTGAAACCTGACTAGGGCCCCAAAATCCAGCGTCGAGCTTAAACAGTTTCTAAATACTGCGTGAATGCTAACCCTACCTGGGGTGTGAACTGAGCATTTCCACGATCTACAGTATATATGAACTTCTCTAATCTTCTCTCCCTTAACCAAAAAGTATGAGTGGGAAACAATCAAGACCATTGATCAAAGCCCACGAATGAGATTCAATCATGCTTGGTTACAACTTCTGATCTGACTGACTCAGTTTTGGGATACAACTACCACGCGGTGCACCGCAACATCCAGGCCCCAGAGAGTTTCCGAATAAAAAACGTTTCAGAAACAAGCAAAAAAACACTTGTCCTAAACCTGACTTGGGCCTAAAAATCCAGTGCTGATCTTAAACATTGTCTAAGTAGTGTGTGAATGTTAACCCTAACCCTCCTTGTGGTGTCAACTGAGCATTTCTGCGATCTACTGTATATAGCCAGGAGGGGATGTAGTCTGCTTCTTTTTCAAACCCAGTCCCATTCTAGAATATTTCTGAAAATGGTGGACATGCTTTGTTTTGTATTTTATTTTTACCCCTGTGCAAAGTACACTGCTCTAATTACCTTTCTCAGCCATGAGGGAGATAAGGGCTGGTGATGAAAAACAGTCTAATATTAAGTGAGGAATGAGATGCTTGGGCATTTTCCATCCTTGCTTCCAGAAGAGCAAGATCTGCCCTTCTCAGTATTGCAGGGAATGAGCCAGGGTGCTGCTGCAGGGGTGTAGATGGGGTGGCAGGAGGAGTATGAGGGAGATGTGGTTACAGGACGCTCCTGGTGTGAGACTTACAATAAATACACAGGCAAGTGGAAGCATGTGGGGTTCTGATCTAATCTTCTTAATTTCTTTTATAACGTTATTGTTATTCCATTTCAGTAGATCGGTGAGATCTTAATGAATGCAAGACAGAGATGAGATATACGTCTTATATTTAGCATAGCTTGTGGCTGGGAACATTCTTTCTACGTCTACACATAATTCCAGTAAGTTAGTTAAACAAGGCTTTTCCCTTTCTAAAATACATGTGGGCTTTCTCTTAAAATGCTGTGATACAGGTGCGGTCACAGTTTTGTTTTTTTATGCCGAGCAAGAAAAGATCCGATTTGGAGGACTTACTGAGAAGGCTAGAAAAAAATGGACAAGGGGCCAATAAGCTTTCTTTCAGTCAGAGACTACATGTAATATGTCATTTTACCTAAATAACCAGTCACGTACTGTAAGTAGCATCAAAAAGGGTAAAACACAAGTTATAAAAGAAAGAGTAGGCAGTTAATTACTGCAGGATGTGAGGTTACTAAGTGGTTATTAAGATTGTAACAAAAATGGCAAGTTGAAAGAGAAAGGTTTACATAATTTATCAACACTGTGCTCCAAATCAAATATTATAAAATTATTAATCAAATATTCGCTCTAAATAATAAGCCAGTATTTAAAACACCACCTTGAGCACAAGCTAACAAATAACACATCACCGGTGGTCAGGGTATGACGAGCAGGATCACAGTTTTTTTTAATATTCAGTTAGTAAACTTTTTAGAAATAAATAGTAAACACACATTCTGAAATATCTGCCGTTCAACACAGTTCACAAAGGCTCCTAATGGGCAAGATACTCAAAGTCTTTTCAGACAACTAGCATATAATTAAGAGAACAGATGTGATAGTACCACATGGAAACTGTAACCATACAGTAATATGACACCACTTAAATCTAGAATTAGGGATTATAATTTTAGAAAATCAGACTTTGAAGGAATGGGGCAGATCTTGTAAGGTCAATACAAGAAAGATAGGTATACTGTTCTGTACTTCAAAAATGGCATTTTAAAGGTTTAAATTCATCCTATAGTGTTTATGAAGTCTATAAAAACATGTCCTAAATGATGCTGAAAGTAACTGAAAAAAGGCTTTAGAATTGAGACAGAAAAAAATATCTCCAACAGAAAGATAAAAAAGAAAAAAATAATGATTGAAATGAATATTTCACACAGGTTTTTACCATGATAAATGCTAACATCATGCTCCATTTTATGCAATTGGGTGATTTTAGACAACCAACACTTTACAGTGTTGAATTTACAGAGATTAGTTTGATTTAAAACTAATAAACCACTGTGGCCTGATAGTATTTACCCGATCATAAAGAAATTAGGGACGTTATCCATGTTATTTTACTACCATCTAAGATGATTAAAACCTCATTTAGGATGGGACCTGTACACACAGATTCAAAAACAGCAAATGTAACACTGATTTATTCAAGGGAAACAAAACTGAACCAGGAATATACAGATGAATCTTTCTTTTGTTACAAGTAATGGTGTGGAAACAATATATTAGAAGAATTACTTACAAAGCAATGGCATTTTACTAGAAGATTTAGAAAAGGAAGAAGTTGTTTAACTAACAATAAGGTTTATTGATAACGCCAAAGGATAATGTGACATTACAATGGTTTATTAGACAGGACGTTATTGGCTGCAGGAGAACTTTTTAAGATTGTGTTAGTCTTGTGTTTTTCTGTATAAACTAAATTGCCTTTGTTTCTGGAACTTGTGTCTTGTTGTCTATAGGGCCAAGAAGGAATGTTTTTCCCTTGTGTTTTGACCTCCTCAGGAAGAAAAACTGTTCTCTCATGAAGCAGGTAGCCAGTCAGAAATTAACACACTGACTACTTGTTACAGTACACAAACGAGGGGCTTTTGCTGTTGCTTAATGTGTAAGTAAATGGACGAAGCACCGATTCTTCTTGTTATGTTTCGCCTAGTTCGGGGAGGGGGAACTGGGTGACCACAAACTGCAGGTGTGGGGAACGCTGTGCACAACACACAGTGGAGGCATCCCCAGAGTTTGCTGTATCCAGATGTTGCTAAAGCATGAAAAACCCAGGATCCTGCTCCTCCAAAAATAAGGGAGGTAGTGATAATGGGGAACTCAATTATCAGAGGTATAGGTAAGCTGGAAATTGGTTATAAGTGGCAATAAAGCTGGTTTAGTTGAATATAAGATAGTCATTTTCTGTTGCCTACTATAAGTAATAGTGAGAATGTCAAAGGAGAAATGACTCAGACCTTATGATTGTGTAAATAGTTCTGTAACCAAGGTTTCTTGTCAATACCAATACTACACGACTTCAGAAGAAATTACTTATCCGAGGTAAAAAAAAAACATTAGATGAAAATACAAATACAGAGTGGTATATGAGTGTTTTTTGTCAAAAGCCATTGTAATATCTAAGAATGTTTAAGGGTGATGCAACACATCCATTCTGATTCATTAGCAGGCATTATGTAAAACTAAAGGGACTGTACAAAAAGACAGCATTCAACGCACCTGAATCAGCATCATTAGGTATTGATACAACAAACAAGTAGCATAAATGCAATGTTCAACGAACAAATTAACCATTTGTTACTAACAGTACCTAACACAAGAGTAAGAGATGGAAATAAATTGCTCAGCACATATTTGACTGACTTTCAAAACTTCTGGTTGAAAGAGGAATGGCTGTTGGTTGTAATGGCCCATTCTGGAGCTTCTAATGCCTTGTGTGCTTTTATCAGTAATTCTTCTGAAAGAAAGTCAGATCAGCTGGATTCCTGGAGGCCCTTGCAGTTTGCCAAGGTGACAGATCAGGCTACTGGGATTTGTAACTCTAAACCTTAGAGCTGGTGCATACTTGTTGTTCATTTTAAGAAAAAAAAATCTTTTAACAAATCCAACCATCTTTGACTCTTGGGATGAAGTTCTAGTTAATTAAAACCAGTGCAGCAGGGTGTTCCCTGACAGGACTTTTTTCCATAGGCCTGTCGATAGAGCCAGCTAGAGGGAGCCTGAAAGGCTTTTAATATAGTTCAATTGAGTGCACTCACTAATGGTATAATTGACTTATTATGATATACATTCTCACATGGGTTTAATCAGTGTGCTGTTTGTGTATATAAGGGTTGGTGTAGGTTGACCAGTGAAAGGCTGGTGAGTAGGGTTTGGAGACTCTATTTTGACAGTTTGTTTATTTAGTCAACTGTGAATAAAGCTGGAGCTATGTTGGAACTGAATTGGACCTTTCATGTGTATACTGTAGGCTCCTGAGCCATGCTGCCCAAGATTGGGATCCTTCACATCAGGACTAAATGGAGGCTAGCACCTGCCTAAATGTTAACAAGCATTGACAGATAAATCATCTTAGAGCAGGGTGACTGCACCTGAGCGATTCTACAATTTCAATTGATTTTATTTTTTTTCCTGGATGGCAATTCAATAAACCATCAATAAACTTTTTTTTAAAATAAAATCAGAGGGAGGAAGATGATCTTTTCCTGCTTCTAATGCATGGTCAAGGCCAATTTAAATTTCCCAATAAAATAAATTGTGAACTCAAGCAATGAGCAATAATTTGACTTAATAAAGTTGAGGTGACAATAGTCTTTAGCATTGTACACTATTTGAATGCACTGTAAAATTAGAAGTATAAAGTTCATACTTTACATCAATGGGTAGTTTTATCAGAACTGCCAATGAAGATCTAGGCTGGCCTAATGCTAATAGTTTGCTCCATGGGGCCTGATGGTATGTTCTCTAGTCATATTTAAGAAAATCATACCAAGGCTATGATACTCCAGCTCTCAGTTAAAATGACACCTTTACCCACCAATTGAAGAATTGTAATTGTAATGTCAATTCATATAAATTAATAAAATGGAACCAGGAAACTACTGACCAATCAGTTTTATGTCTGTTAAAGGTCTAAAAATGATAGTGAGAGTCAAACTAGAATAATTACAGAATAATGGTATCTTACAAAAGCCAGCGTGGATTCAGAAAGTTAAGATCTTTTTAACCAAACTGAAGTAGCCAACACTACCGTTACTATCTGAAGTAAGGCTAAAGCACACAACATGATATTCTGAGATTTAAGATCCCTAATTAAAAACTTTAATTCTTAAATTAAAAGACATAGGAGTGCAAGGTAATGTCTACACACAGATCAAGATCTGGGCAATGAACAGGAAAGTATGAGTCACCTTATGGGCCACAACTTCTAACTGGGCAGATGTGCTGTTAGCCAACTAGTTAAATTTGCAGATGATACGAAAGCAGGGGAACAGAAAATTCAAACAGTGACAAGGAATTACTCAAAGAGGAAATTATAAGTGGATTGGACAGACGTTTGAAATTTTATACTGATGAGCGAAATGATGTATGCAGGAAGTATGGACATTGTGTAAGCTGTACAAATCAAACGGGTGATTCAGAGCCACTGGCACCTACCCTTGAAAGGGATTTGGATGTTTATGAAGATAATTCTACAGTATGTCCACATCAAGATAATGTGGGGAAGCAATAAAACAGTAAATGGATAGCTGGGGCATACAGCAACAAAACACATAATGTGAGCTCCAAGCTACACATTAACACATCACATTTACATTGAATTTTTTTACATAAGTGTAAAAAATATGATAAGATGAAAAAGGCATATACTGTATATATAACTTCTAACAGTTTCATAATTGAAACACCACTGTAATAGAAAACAGCAACTGTTCATGTTACTGGAGATTTTAAAAGTCTAAATCAAAATGAAGATCTGAATTAATTAGGAATTAAATAAAGCCTTCCTTTTTCCTCTCCATAAATCCTCTCATCTCCACATGGAGTCGCATGGAACGCGAGAATGTGTGGTAACGGTCCAGATTCGTCTGGATCAAACATTATTAGTAATTACTTGATGGTGATGTTATTTATAATCATCGTCAGGAGATCAAAATAAGCAACATAAATGCATTTTTAAGGCATGACTTTAAGAAAACATGCCGTTTTTCATTTGGGATAACTAATTTCCATGCTTTGTTCAAAAGCCATAAGATTACTCAGTTACCCAGAACTTTTGATTTGGAAGGACACTCCGATACACTAAGGCAGCTATGGTTTGCTTTCAAGGTCTTAACCCTGTGTTTCCAACAACAAAAAGGGAAAAAAGCAAAAGCATTAAAACTGAATTGGTAAATCAAAGAACCAGATTAATGTAAATCTGAACCTTTAAATTGCATTGAAATGGAGATGAGCATTACTTCCACCTAGTTGTTAGCAGAATGGTGAATGTTGATGGTGAGTGTCCTGGTCACCTGGAATCTATTCCAGATTGAGAGGGAGGAAGGTGGAACTGCACTTGGGATGGGACGCCAAACTACTTGAGAGGTGGGAGGAAGCCAGAGCACCTGGAGAAACCCCTTATAAACACGGGGATGTCATGTAAGCGTCACACAGAATGAATCCCATTGTGGAAACTCTAGCTGTTCCTAGGCGTGACTTATTTCACTAAAATCTTTCCATTGCTTACTGGCAACACAGTGCTCAATGGGCTTCCATTATGGTCACTGGCTGGAGTCTGCAGCCAAAATACAAACTTTAGGAGCTTTAGGAATGTAGTGCTAAGACATTATTACACTAAGTGTTATATCGCTTTCTGTAGCCTTAACAGAACAATAACTTGTACTGTACCTCTGTTTTAAGCACTAGGAATGCAGCTGAAGGGGCCTCTCTGACAACCAGCATATCCCAAGTCTCTAACATAAACCAGGACATCATAAACTTTGTTCATTCTGTAACTCCCCGATGATAGTTTGAACAACATGGCCCCTTTCAGTCTGGTAGCCAAGCCTTTGAGGCAGAGGTCACTGTGAGTCACCCTAGGAATGACTCATTGGTTGGTAACCTGCAGGATGGACAGAAGGATTACACCTGATGACATCATAACCAATCACCAACTGTGGTGCTAATATACAACTCATTTCTTGGCTCATTTGCACACTCCTCTTTTCTCCCTCCCTCTCTCACTGGCAATCTGTCAACACTACCAATCACATGACAGCAGTCAGTCTGAGGCCGGACTTTAACTTTCATTCAACATGCTGGGCGAAGAGAGTAGAGTCCGTACATAACCATAAGATTCTGGATAAGTTTTCTTTGCAACAGAAGTAATCTTGTGAATCAGGAACCAATTATTTTGACTTGGTCAATGAAATTACTACAGCTGGACATTCTGAATATAAGAGCATATTTGGTGAAGTGCTATAGCAGGGACCAATTAGTTTTTCCCTCCTATTTCACTTGCGGCTGGACCTGAGTCAGACATCTGATAAACAGACTGTTTTAAAAGTTCAGCAAACCACTAACTTCCTGGAGAGCTGTCTTCAAACAAAGCTCATCCTTCATCCTTTGGAAGTAGATTTAGCCACTGGGATGATCCACATCAAGCTCGGTCTTCAGTGGTAAGTTCAAAACACTTTTGAAGAAACGTTTGGCCAACAGATCTTTGAGTATAAAACTTTTATATTCATAATATAGTTCTCTAGTCTTAAAAATTCAAGATAGTAAATGCGTATTTACTTTGAGAACATGTGTTCAACTATACAGTATGAGACTGACACAAGCTACGAGGTAGACATGAACAAATGTCATAGTCCAAATATTTAATTTTAACTTTAACTTTATTAATTCTTGCCTTTATCATTCCTGAATGATCGATCAACTATTTGCATCGTGGTAGATTGGTTCACAAATATATCTTATTATTTTTGTTGGTTTGTTTTGCATGTTTTGGTTTTATATTGAGAAATTGTATATTGTATATTCGAAATCCAGATGTGCAGCTGTTGGTTATTATGTTTTATTGATTCCTAACACCCATCAAAACATGCTCACGAGTTATGGTTCCAATTTCTACTTGTTTTAGTAAATTAAAAACCACCACATCATTACAGGACAAAGGGGTAGTTTATGTCATTTAGGTTTCTTTATTCTTTAATCCTCATTTTTCCTGCATTGTAAGGATTTAAGCCTTTCTTTGATGTTTTTACTGTTTTGTGTAAAGAAGAGTTTCTATTCTCTACTCCTCTAACTGTTTAATAAAATAATTATAACTAACCAAGCATAATTAATAAAAGGCCTAATGTGTTTGAAGTCTCAGTTTGTGAGCAGGCTGAATGGAGGCATTGCAACCTTCATTTCCAACAGCTTGTCCTGCCCTGAGTGTAGTCTTGACTTCAAAGTTTAAACCATAAATCCCTGCATGAGAGTGACTGGCATTGATCCCTGCTTGTTGTTGTAACAATAATCATGACCAATGAGGACGCAACATTAAAGTTGGACACACAAACAATGTTGGATGAAGCCCTCACCCAGCAACAGGTGAACTGAAGCTCACTGAAGGTATAACGCGATCATAATAATCAATCTGATCGCATTAATATACTGCTTGACATCCCGAAGAATCCCAATATGTTTCATACCCTCCCCCTGGTGTGCTGTGCAGTGAGGTGGGGAAAGAAAGGCTGCCAAGCATCACCTAGACAGGAGCTACACTTCAATGGTGCATTGAGTAGGTCTCTTTTTTTTATATACAGTGACCTGGGATGCTTTGGGAAGAAAATACTACACGAAAGCAAGGAGTTATTATTATCACAGGAAAAGTATCTGCTACCATACGCTCTCCCCTTTCACCATGCTAGGGCGTTGATTTCAAAGTTCTGGTTCAGGGGGAAGAGTGCCACCAACACCACTTACAGCAACAACCTGTTTTTTCTTGGAGATCTTCCATCATAGTCCTGGCTAGGACTATCTGTCCTCTTCACAGATCGCAGTCCATCTGCAATCTCTTGAAATCAGGGTAAAAGGTGATAAAACAATAGGTTTGAGCCCTAAATACACAGATCCTTGTTTTCACAAGATTTTCACATTCTGAAAGGGAGAGGTACATGTAACAAATATTAAAAGTGAAAATAGACTAATGATCTGCAGTTGCCAGCATTATTGAATTCTCAGAATTCTACAAAGTTGTGGAAGCCAAGGACAGAGCTCAAAGCCAAGTGGAAGAAATGTCTTGGGCCTGAGCTTCATGAATTCAAGAATATTCTTCCATAATTGAAGTACTTCTACTTAAAGGAATAACCTACATCAGTATCTTCACCAAAACTGCCATACTGCATGTGCTACAGAGGAAGGCCAGAGAGGAGGTGCCAATACAGAAGGAACAAGCACAAGAACGCAGGCCAGACAGACATGGTAAGGCGCTTAAAAGTAGTCATTGCTAAAAGATGTTCATTGTTTGGCGTTAGATGTTCATTGTGGAATTATTTTTCTGTATTGGAGTAAATAGTATATTATGAGACATCTAAAATTGGAACAGATAGATATTGTGCCTACAGTTTGTGTTCAAAATACTTTTTCAAAAATCTAGTTTTTCAGATCTAAATGGCGGCAAGTACTGTGTGTTTGTTGTTGTTGTTTTTTCCTTTCAAAAAAGGCAAACTGGTCATTGTGGTATCTGGCACACTGTAATGCAAGTTTCAAATTACCAGCTGAGTGGCTGAAGCAAATGTAATCACAGGCCCTTGCTGTTCTAATTAGAGGCATGGCCGATCGGCCAGAATGTATACGTTGCTGGCCAATTCTGAAAAGCTTCTTCAGAAATTTAAATTACTGTGTAGCATTCACTCCCCTGCAATGTAATATTCATATTTTGTTTTATGTTAACCTTATTACAAAGCTTTAATAAAAGGTTGGGAACCAACAACTGGGCACACTGTGAGTAATCGGCCTTGTCATCATGAATATCATGGATAAGCCCTGTCTGAGGGTTTATGACATATTTCATTTATTCCAATACCTTCCAGATAAACTGGCTTTTATTTTTAAAAAAGTGTAACCATTTTTATATTTTTCAGTCATGCAATGGATCATAAACCATTTTTTTTAAAGTGCGGATTGCATGTGAATCAATTTGTCATACTTGCCCAATAGGTGAATCCAAAGTGCTGCTACTGGTGCAATTGGTATTCCTTGTAGGGGTGTTAACCCTGGTTTCCTGGCTAAATTCTGCTCTGGGCTGGCGCAATCCAACTTCCCTACGGTTCACATCCATCCATTTTCCAGCCACTTCTTCTAGTTCAGAGTCCAAGGGTGGGAGGGGGGTGGTTGGAGCTGGTGTCTATTCTGTCAAGCTACGGGCACAAGGCAGGATACACCCTTGGCAGGACACCAGTCAATCGCAGGGCAGACAAACACAAATGTGCACACACACAGCAATTTCCCCAGAAGCCAGTTCACCTACTGTACCAGTGTGATTTTGGACTGTGGGAGGAAACTGCAGCACCCAGAGGAAACCCTCTGGGTGAACAAAAAAACTCCTCACAGATAACACTTTCTGTGGCTCAACCAGCTGGAGTTGCACTTCTGTTGTGTATAACATGGGCCCCTTCTTATATGTGAAGCCCTTTGAAATCCTTTACCCATTAATAACATTTAACAGGCTGTGTAACAAAACTAATTTCCCACTTAAAAACATTCTATTAAGTGAAAAATAAACTGTTAGAGGTTGTATTTCACCATGATATTCCTGGTGAAAAGGCTGATTCCTCACAGTGAGGCCACAGCCAGATGTCCTACGCCCTCTGAAAATAAAGTATATTGAGGACTGGCTGATTGGTCTGCTTGAGGACAAGGCTGCAGGCTTTGATCTCACTGCATGGGTAGTCAGTTAATTAGCCACCTACAGTGGACACCGCAGATCTGCAGAGACTAAAGAAAAAGTCTTTAAAGTCATTTTTGTCTTGGACGCAGAACAGACAGCTCTAGTGTCATCTCTGACTAACACCACTCTTGGGCTTGTTTATGTTTTTTAGCTCTATTTTAGCGCCGGTTTTCTCATGATTGTACTGGAGTACATCCTTTAAAGGTTTATTTTTCACATGTTTCTAAGCAGAAATATAAATCATCGCTGACTTTCAGTTCCCAGCTGGGATCTAAAAAGTCATTTTTTACTTTTTAAATCACTGATCTTATCCTGTAGTACATTCCCGTATACTGTTGTACTTGGTCTGTTTGAGGAAAATCTCTCTACAAATACCAAGCAGGTGTGGTTAAAAACTGATTTTTTTATATTGAGGCAGTACACTTTTCTTGGAAAATGAGTTCTAAATATAGCTGCAAGGTCACATTTCTTTGCTTCTTTGCCAAATATAAAAAGGGCAATAAAATGAATATCATATTTGTATAAGCAACAAAATTCACAGCCTCTACATCTCCCAAATATTTACTTATGAATGCAACCAAAATTACACCAATGTTGTACTGTATGTCTAATGTTTTTATTTTTCAATTATATAAATGTAGAGTTGGTCTTTGCTTTCTACAGTTGACAAACACCTGTTTTATTTTCAAAAAACACCAAGGGTGTCAATTTAATTCTTCATTTGAAATGTATACTGTAGTGGTACTCCCTGTTTCATATACAGCACTTTCATCTCTTACTAAGTTTCAGAATGGAGCTTCTAAACATTTATCTGTATATTGGATGTTTCCATCACAGTCAATTAGTACAGCCCAATAACTTAGATGTTCTTATGTTTACTGAGGATGTACAATTCTTTGCATGGCTATTTCTCTATTACAGATCCTGTTTATCCTTCCTTTTAAAATGCTTTAGAAAAGCAGTAAAATGTCATAAATCTGCGTTATTTCACAATACGAACAGTAAATCCTTGGGCTGAAATCGAATCAAGTGTAGCATGTGCATTTAATTCTCAAATTACTCCTTCTGTTAAGTTTAACATGAAATTTGAAAGAACATAAGAGCACTTACCATTAGGGTAGCCAAACCGTGGAATAATTTACTTGTACTTTGGCTGAGATATACTGTCATATCAAATGCTACATTTATTCCACGGTCACTTTCCTCAATCAACCCCGCTGTTTACTTTTAGATTCCAATAAGTAATTAGTGTAGCACTGGGTATGCCTGTGTGGTCCTTCGCAAAGGTTAAAAATCTAAAGTAATCTCCTGGCACTCATTTATTTTAAAGTCTCAACCAGGAATTGAGAACCACAGATGAGAAATTAAAGCAAAGCTTTTGTTAAGAGAATTTGAAACCATTGTGTAACTCCTCGAAAGCAATTTGGCTGCTATTGCAAAAAAACAGTTTATACTGTTTTATAAACAGCTAGTACAATTTACATCTGGAAATAAAAGAATTGTTTTTTGCAGATCAAAACATGAATTAACTCAGAACGCAGCACAGTCATTAACCATCACGTACTAGGCATTGTTCTCTTAGAGCATGAAGAAAGCTGCATTCTATTCCTCTATCTGCCCCAGGCACAGACCACTAGTTTAAAATTGAACGTTCAATCCATCTGCAAAATTAGACTGGCCAACATACTTCTGATCCATGACCTGACCTGCAGCAGTTGCAAATGGAATCCACCCTCTCTTCTTAATGTGTCAAGATGGTTTCTCTCTGGACCTCAATACGACAGCTTTTCTACAAACTATCCTAGTACAACTGACAGTATTAAATAGAGCAATTGCCAGGGGTACCTCAATGATAAAAGAGGGCTTGAGACACCTAAGGCATCTGCCGCTTTACCACTCAAAAACCTTAGAGCTTAATGCAAGCCCCAGCCTCCTAGAATCAATGGACCCAGTGACTGATTTGAATTCATTAAAGCTGAAAAAACAAGGTACAACAGACAGACTTAACACTTCAGGGCAGCCTTTTAGAGTGCCACAGAGTATAGGGAGATGGAAAGGTGGAACTCCTGAACATACTGCATTCTCTCCTAAATTCTCCCTCATCAAGAACCCCATTCTGTAGACAAATAGTCCTATACTGTATATTGAATATATTCCATTCCCTTTGGTATTCTCCCGACAGTGTATATACTGTATGTACACACACACACACACACACACACACACACACACACACACACACACACTACATCACCTAAGTATTCACCCCCTTCCAATGACATCCAATTTTGTCAAATGATTTTAGACCCTTCTCCTGATCTGTCTTTCTACAACTTTATCCCGGAGTTGTTTTGAAAAGCTCCTTGGCTTCCACGGTCGAATTTTGAAATTCACTACCTGACTAAGACCGCACAGAGACAGCTGTATGTATTCTGAAATCAGGTGAACCACTATTATTGCACACATTATTTTTTAGAAGATAGTTAACTATTTGTGTGACCCAAAAAAGTCATTTCGTGCAGCTGAACTCGTTCAGGTTTTCCATAGGAATGGGGGTAATTACTTATTCCCGGGTGGAGTGGTGGCTCTGTGGCTGGAAGGTTGCTGGTTCAAATCCTGCAGCTGGCAGAGGAGTCCTACTTCGTTGGGCCCCTGAGCAAGGCCCTTAACCCCAGCTGCTCCAGGAGTGCTGTACAATGGCTGACCCTGTGCTCTGACCCCAGGCTCTCTCCCTGTCTGTGTGTCTTATGGAGAGCAAGCTGGGGTATGTGAAAAGATAATTCTTAATGCAAGAAATTGTAAAGGGTTAGTAAAGTAATGTTATTATACACTCAATATTATAGTTCACTCATTCAGTATTACTATTTTGGTTTTGAGGAAAAAAAAACATTGTATGGCAATGCCAGCTCCTCATGCTAAATGTGGACGATCCTTGTCTTTCCGTGCCACTAACCAACCCTCACGTTTTCATACACACTTAGAGTAGTTTCTTGTACTCTTGCCCTTAGCTTCAATAATATCTTAAATCAGCAGGCACTGGGGAGCTCAATGAAGTCCCTGTTCATTGACACTTATTTGCCAGTTCCCCATCTTCATATTATTAAACACCGTAACACGAATCTTTCTACCGTTCAAGCACCGGATTTTTTCTAGCATCCACTAACATTGCCCCCAGTCCAGATCGCTAACGCTTCCAGCTGATCCTGTTTGGCCAGGAACCCCAAACTGGCAACCCTGACAGCAGCAGTCAGTTTGTTTTCTCTGATCTCACCCCCCGAACGTTTGTGGCTAATGTTAAAACACAGGAAATATGATCTAAGCTTCTCTCTTGCTTATGAGAAAAGCACACAGCTATACTGACAACCCCACCGCGTTCATTTATGCTACACACTTCATCCTTACTGAGCCTGGCCAACAATTATCAAATGGCTGTCTGTCTAGCACCTGTGATGCCCCTCACTATATAATTAAGCTGTATTTTTTCAGGAATTCCTAATTTGCTCAGTTCTACTGCCCTGTAAACCAGCTCTATTTACTACTAGATGAGAACTTCTCCTCCACACTGCTCTCTTTCACCTTCTCCAGCCTGAAGTCTGAACACAGAGTGGAACCCTTCTCCCAGCTGGTCTTATAAGGCTCATTAGCCCAGAGGTGTGACAAATTGCACACAGGGCCTATCACACCAGTTCCTCTCCCTCCTGAGGAATTTCACTCCCTCTGAGGTCTAATTACTCATTCACAGCAGCTATGTCTAATTTTTCAGGTTCTTTCAATAATAGCCAACCATACTGACATATTCACTTTACTAAAGTGTTTATACTGTACATAACTTGTAATTCACCTAAATGGGAAGGTAGGGCAATACTTTTGAAAGGCACTGTATGCTTATTTTCTGTTCTTTGATTGTGTTTCTTCCTTTCCATTTGCTTGTTTTCTTTACTTTGTGAATTGGTTTGTGAATTGGTTCAGCATTTGTTTTATTTCACAATGTGGAAATTCAGCTTGCTATGGTTTCGCAAATGAAATCTATAAAAAATTGAAACATCTTGTACAAGGCACAGTACAATATAAGATTAAAACAAGGAACATGAAATTAGGCAAGAAAACAACTTGTAACCAATTTATGAGTAAAAGACCAAAAGAAAAAAAAAACAGAAACTGCTTAAGACCGCAAAAGAATGAAAATGACTGGAGTAGTAAATGAAAAAAAAATCATTTATCGTGTTTATCATGCCACACTCTCCCAAGTGTTTAGAAATCAAATAGTTTGAAAGTGAGGTATTGAAAGCCTCTTAAAACACTAATGAGTCAATTCAAAACAAACAAAAAAACATAAAAAAAACATCAGCTCACACCAGATGAAAGGTCTGGAAAGAAAAGAGAGAAAAGAATATTCCGAATTCTGAGTATATACAGCACTCTTCTGCATTCTGAGCGATAGATATCTGATCGATTATTCCACTGCTGTGTGTTTCCCTTTCAGAATGCAAGGCATTAATAAAAAATTAATGACAGAGACTGAAACCTGAATACAAAATAATGCGTTTACTTAAAACAAAAATTTTGCCTGGTACTATCCCAGTAAACAAAATGAAATAAATAATGCACTGACACACTGTGAAAAACTGAAGCTGTACATTTTCAGTGCCATCTCTCGAAATCTCTGCAACTTTCTCACCGCATATTGAGCTGCTGTACTAAATCATGTTCTGAATAGTCTGCTCAAAGGTAGTCTCCGATGAAAACATTTGAGAATATCAACAGCTCTGAATTATTTGAGGAACACATAGAAAAGAAAAGGAACACATAAAAAAAGGTTTAAGGCTTTTAAAAACATGAATACCAGTTTGAAAGGTTTATTGAGATGCCGGAGGTTACTGCGTACTAAAACTAAGCTAAGCTAAACTAGAAACAATTGACTTCTTTAGTTGGGAGATATACTGCAGTTACCCTGCAGGAAACAAAAGATCAAGTGTATCTCATTTTAATGCCAAATGTAAGCTACAGCAATAAGAAAGATTCAACGGGACTGTGTTCACTAATTACTAAACTACTGTAATACTGTCATTTAAAACGCCACAGCTTGACTCTTTCTCCTTCAGTTTTCTATTAGCTTTACCAGATCTAATTAGCTGTTAGTTTCTCGTGTGTATCTCTTTGATAACACAAACCACTTTAACAACATTAAAAGTGTGCTCTTAAGTTCAATAGTAGTGTACTGTGCAAAATGTGAACTACTGTAGAAAGTAGCTTCTTCTTAACAACAGAGGGTGCCCTCGATTTAAATCCCAAGAGACTGCACAATATGCAATTTTGAAAAATAGAGCATTTAATCATAAATCCTTAACAAAATAAAAGCTAATCTGTTTATTCATTCATATTCTATAAATTATTCTATTTTAGGTCATTACAAGTCTGATTGAATTCTGCAGGATAGTTAGGCACAAAATATACATGTCATTTTTAAGAACAGCCACACATTTCCTGAAGCAGCATAAATAACTACCTTGGATTTTGCACAAGTGACCTTGCAATTATTGAATCATTGTGAAACCACAAGCACAACCTTTGGGAAGCTTCGGTGTAATTAGGGCTTTATAATTAAAAGTAAATCTTGAAAAGTAAATTTGATTTCAGGTTTAAGGGTAAAAGACTGCATAGGGCAGCATCTGGACCTATCTTCATCGATAAGGACATATGAAATGAAAATAGACACGAGTTACACTGACAACAATGAAGCGTGTAAAACAATACAGCAAAGTAGAAGGGAGGTAAGAATTACAGTAAATGGTTTATCATCCATAGAGGCCTAAATTAAAATATCTTTCAGGTCCCATGTAAAGTAAATCTGTGGGCTCTGTGATGTTTGTCCTCCTAATAAACCCCCAGCACACTGAGGAACAGTCCTGAGAACTGATACCAGTAATGACAGCTAGAGAGACTACACATCCTCCTGTCCTTGAGAAGCTGGTGGATGTGTATCCTCTGTCTGTGCTAGAGGATACACAGTAAACGCTGAGTATAAAATGAAATAGAAAGATAAAGTATTGGGTGCTTTTAATTGTGGAGATGACCTTAAAATGAAATAAAATAATCAGGGAGAATTTTTACTTGGAAAAAATGCACTTATTTTTTATATACATGTTTTTTTTAGACAAATTTTTAGATTTTTTTGTGTGAAAAATAGGTAAAAAATGTTCAGTGTTAAATTTAAACTAACCTCATCTGAATCACACTTGATTTGCTTTAAATCCAACATCTGAAAAATGTTTTCAGCAATAATAATATTCAGAAATATTGGAAAATGAAGCACAAATATTACCTATGCTTATGTTATACAGTATAAAGCACGAAAAACAAAAATATTTCTTCTAAAGGAAGGAAAATGTAAGGCTTTAGTACAATAGTGCCCTCTGGAGAGTAAAACTGTACACGAAGGAGTGCTCATTTTTGCACGTGCAGCAGCCTGAACCATAGTACATTTTGTTATGAAAACTTGAGCAACATCTGAGGGAAAGCTTTCATTGCACAGGGCAAATTATGTTGGCCTTTCTCACACTCTCTAAATAGAGAAAAAGGTATTGCTACGAAATTATTGCTGAAATATATTTGCTTTTCTCATGCAGCACGTAAACGCTATGTGGAGACACACACTTGTTAAAAATACCGAAATACCCCTTTTGCTCCCACACGTTCTGCATGATAAGAAAAAGTTCTCAACTAACACTGCATTCATAAATCTTACTTCTCTTTGCACACATTGTAATGTAAGGAGTGAAAAGGCAGGAGACGTTGTGTTCTTTTAAAAAAAAACCCAACATCAATCTGACATTTTGACGGCAAAACATTGGGCTTTCATTTATATTTTAAGCCTTCTTTTCAACATAAGAAATAATGATAGCCATGCCAAGACCATCGTGCCTCATGTGACTACATGCAAGCAATAAACCCAACAAGGTGTTAGCTAGACAGGGAGTGTTGTGTGCTTTCATTCTTACGAAATGGAAGAGAAGCATTTAAGGCATAAAAAGAATTTGCTCGTTGTAATTTTGGATTTGCAAAAGGTCTGGTAAGACAAGGACTCATTGATGAGATTTTCCGCAGATACATATTTCTACAATTACTGGGATTAGATTTCTTCCAACAAAGAAACTTCTCACGGTCGCCATTTGCTTACTGTGTGTGCAGGCAACCTTTGGGATCAAGGGCTGCTCACTGGGTCAGTTTCCAAGGCAGCCAGTTCCCAGGCACAGTGAAAAGTGAACAAACACCTCTGACATAACACAGCAGGAAGATGGGCACAAGAGACACACAGAGCGGGCAGTTATTTACGATCATCTCCAGAAGAACGACATGACTCTCCTTTTTGTTCCCAGCATCGAACAGGAAAAACACATTAATTAGCAAAAAAAACACAAGAATAAGAACTATCTTATTAGGCTCTGACCTCACAACCATCTGCCCTTTGAATTAGGTTTTGTAATATGTGGGATCATTTTCCCAAACAATAAATGTCACCAAAAAAGCATTCTGAAAACCAGGGTTCAGCCAGCAAGCTGAAACTGTCAGCTTCTTCCAAAACAGAGTTCTGATTCGGATCATTACACAACTGATGTGACCGGTTTGGAAGCACTTTTTATTTGTTCCAAATATTTTCAGACCAGGGGAACTTGACCAATGATTTATTGTTGTTCACGAAGTCATGGAAAATTAATCTCTCCGAATATCTTCTTGTCGACTGATTTGCCGCACGATGAGACTAGATCCCTTGCATATGGCATAAAAATTACTTTATATGATTTAGGGAATTAAATATCTGTTATCTTTATAGGACAAAAAATAAGGTGAACTTTTTGAAAAAAATATAGCATAGTGCATGGAAAATTAAATTAAGTTAAATTAAGGTTTTTTTTTACATTTATCTTAAAACAGGACAATACACTGCGCAGAATGTTACACTAAGATAATGCTTCAGACAACTGATATGACCGGTTTGGAAGCACTTTTTATTTGTTCCAAATATTTTCAGACCAGGGGAACTTGACCAATGATTTATTGTTGTTCACGAAGTCATGGAAAATTAATCTCTCCGAATATCTTCTTGTCGACTGATTTGCCGCACGATGAGACTAGATCCCTTGCATATGGCATAAAAATTACTTTATATGATTTAGGGAATTAAATATCTGTTATCTTTATAGGACAAAAAATAAGGTGAACTTTTTGAAAAAAATATAGCATAGTGCATGGAAAATTAAATTAAGTTAAATTAAGGTTTTTTTTTACATTTATCTAAAAACAGGACAATACACTGCGCAGAATGTTACACTAAGATAATGCTTCAGAATTAAGGC
Source organism: Lepisosteus oculatus (assembly GCF_040954835.1). Taxonomy (NCBI): domain Eukaryota; kingdom Metazoa; phylum Chordata; class Actinopteri; order Semionotiformes; family Lepisosteidae; genus Lepisosteus; species Lepisosteus oculatus. Next base: position 2,169,398 of record NC_090705.1, on the reverse strand, counting down.
ATTATTTAAAATAAGATGGACTTTTAAAGCTAATTAGACGATCAATGGGTTGTCGGCGACACTATCTACACTACGAAGGATGTTACTGTATCTTAAATTTTAAAATTTAAAATGAACTTGTCTAAGGTGGTATTTCAAGAAAAGAAAAGAAAGACAGTAGATGAACACACTTTACTGTAGGTCTCTCTCTCTAGGGTACTTTATCACTCAGTGCTGGTGGTCTCAGAGGCAGATGAACACACATCTCCATCGAGGACATTAGGCGAGTGTGCCAGCTATTAAATTAATATCAAATGGGGATGTGTTTTTTTGTGGCTAATGAATTTATTTCTTAAGATAATGATAATGATAATGAAAAGGCACTGCACTCATCACCCTCCCTGCGTGTAGCAGGCTCCTCAGCCGCCTGGGCTTGGGGAGATCTCCTTCAGCTCACTCGGCTGGTTCACTCTTCCATTACACCGGAGACCCGGGTTCGTGCCCCAGGTGTCGCGGGACAAACCGGCAGGGTGGAGTGGCGGGGGCGGGCACGAGCCCACGAGGAACCGTGACAATCACAATTATAATCTTCATTGCAGTGACTAGTGAGCAGGAAGGGCTGCTTCATGTCACAATTCTCACAAACTGTCGACAACATGATGACTACCGTTTTTATTTTATTCAGAATTTGTAAAATTATTTTGTGATACCGCCAATTAATTTATTTTGTTACCAAGATTTATTAACTGGTCTTAGAAATTGGAACTGATGTTCACCTTTAAGTGTGATACACCAGAGAGTTATTGCGTTATTTAACAAGCAAAAATGAAGTGCACGGATTAAGTAAAGGAAATCTTACAGCGCACCGGCAAAACTCTTTAGTTAGCTAAATGGTATTATTCAAGTAAAAATAAAATAATTTATTCCAAATAGAAATATAAAGGCACCTGTAGTTTTTTAGTATCTGCCTGTTTTAACTTATATGTGGTGTTTTAACATGCAGATGTTTGCAAGTTGAGTAACAAAACAAAAATAGACTAATTTGTTAAAAGCCTATTCTGTAATTCAAAATCTAACCAGAAAACACATTCTTATTCCGTGTCACAAAGACACAAAATGCCACCCAGATCTGTAACATTTGCTTACAGCCATGTTTAGAGTAGGTTTTGCCAGTCCCCACTGTAAATCAAACACAAAAATATGTTGTAATGTAAACACATAAAAGTTGTTTTCTTTGTATGTTTCTGATGGCTGCAGTCCTAACATCCAAGAGTCCTGTTGATCAACCCAACAGCAAAAGCTGCAAAACTCTACATATTGTACTTTTGTTTCAGGACTAGGGGTTTCCAAACTCAGCATTCTACATACAGAGAAAGAGCAATAAAAACATGGAATAATCCCCATTGATTTAAAATTGATCATTCTTTCACTGTTGAATGTTTCACTTCAAGTTTTACATAATATCTTGTCTGTCATAATTACTTTGTCCTTTATGTTGTTTCATCTCTTTAGCTTCAAGGTGATTTTGGGGGAGTTTTCTCCCAGGACTTTTCATACTGTATCCCTAGCCCTTCTATGTGGTTTTACTCTGAAGACAAAATAAAGAAATACCCGTTAGTCACCCATTGCCTCTCTTCTACCAGTTCTGTCTGCTGTCAGGAAAAAAGGAGCAGAGGACGGGAAGCTTCTGAAACACTAACCTTTTGAGTTACGGACCTTGGAGCAAATGGCACAAGTTAAAAAAGGCAGTATAACCGTATAAACATTTCTTTTCTGAAAACATAAACTGTTACAGCATTTCATAGCCTGTATAAAGAAGCAATTTATCAGATTACAATAGCAAACATTATATGTAACATGCCACTCCCTACTACTATATATATAATATTGAAAATGATATGGCATCTTATATAAAAACAAGGATATTCCAGAAAGCACTATGGTATTACTCATTTTTCTTGTGTATTTTTGTAAGTCAAATCTGACCTGTAGGCCAAATGCTTGTAATAAAACCACATATGGTGTGACTAAAGTTTGACATTTCTTTTGTCTAATTTCCTTTCAGATATGTTTCGAAACAGTCTGCATAATAGTACAATAATTGCTCAATATTGTTTAATGTTAGACTTATTATTCTACATTTTTGCTGTAAATATCATTGAGGTTTCTGTATATCTTGCCCAACTAGAGATGTCAGTTGGAATTTGTGCATTTGGCATGTTCTGCTTTTTTCCTTTCATTAGATTCCAAGTAACCTATCATCTTTGTGATTCATCCAATGTCCTACAGCTGCAGCCTTTTTGTGAGTGAAATGAGTGAATCTGTCTTCAGTCAGTTGAGCGTTAAAAAAGTTTAGCGCCTGCATACATCACAAGTGTCTTCACACAGGCATTCCAGTGTGACCTGGATGGTGCAGAGAAAGTGGGATAATTAAACTAAACAGAAAATGATATAGAGCTCGTTATTATGTAGAGCTGCTGCCTGTTGTACGCAGTACCTTGCTTTATGCTTGTTTGTGGCACACGTCCAGCTCGGCTCTGCCCTGCAGGGATTGAGGGGATTAGTCCCTCAGTTTAGAGCCACGAAGCGCCGCTCACTAGTCAAACTCCACTGGGCCACAAGGATATGAACCAACAACCTTCCAGCCACAGGCGCAGATCCTAAGTAGTAAATTCCGATCAGCCTCTCTGTCCAGACAGCACAACCTCCTGGACTAACCAGCCCTGACATCTGTTACGGGAGCCGGTCCTGACTCCCATGAAGTGCGTAGTTTAGGACCCTGTCAGACGGTATAATCTGGAAGAGACTGGAGAAGGGCTACAGGGAAAACACAGTGAGGAAAGGAAGGGATGGAGAACAGTGTTCTCAGGTGCATGGGGGCAGCGCAGGCAAACGAGTCCAAACGAGAGAAGTTCAAGCAGGAAACCAGAGCGCACTCCAGGGTCCAAGTGCTGGGAGGTCCATCCAAGACAAACGATTTTATTTTCTGTTCCTGTTCCCCGCCGGTTCTGATCCGGTTCCTGTTTTTAATCATCTGTCTAGGATGGACCACCCGGCTTTGGACTTTTGCCTCCTTTTGGATTCTCCTTTGGACTTCTTCCTGGATTGCTGCCTCGGCCTCACCTCCCCCGAACACCAGCGCACCAAGGACACGCCCCCTGTTTTCATCCCCGTATCCTGCATGACTTTTTCCCCCGTGTTTTCTTCACTTTTCCCTGGATTGTGTCGTCTGCATAGGGTCCGAATAGAACTGTTCATTACAGAAACCAGGGACAGATGTACATAATAACAAAAACTAAAATACAAGGAAGCAAAGTGAGGGCGTTGAAGAGAGCTCACTGTGACCGGGTTGCGCGGTTACGTCTCCGGAGACTACGCCTGCTCCACCTGCCGGAGAGAGCGCAGATCCTGTTTTTGGTCACCACCGGGTGTAGGGAATAGAGGAATCATCCCTGTCTGTGAGGGTTTGCCAATGAATATATGACAGAATACCTGTTCTGGAGCAACATAACAAGAGGACACATTTCTGTTTATTTATGGTGTGTTAATGCAATTCCAACAACACCTACATCCAAAATATTTTACTTGGTGTCACCACACTGAGAACAAACATGTTTGTGGACCAGATGGACATTTTGACAAAGTCAAAACAGAGTTTTTCTTCAGTAACAACAGCTGAAACTGGAACTGCAGGACACAAGTGAAAACTAAGAATCATTTAAGACTAAAGTTGTTAAGGGTTTTAGGGTCTTCAGGAAACAGGTGGGCACGATCCTTGAATCTACAAGCAAGCAAATGAGCAAGATTAGCCAAATGTCCTCCTGTCTTCTGGAACATTTCTTCTATTCCTATTTTTGATTTGATCACACTGCTGTTTTCCAACATTAGTAATTCAGTCCAGCCTTTAAATGCAATGAGGCAGCACAGAGCAAGAAAAACAAAGTTTTCACTATTATGTCAGACCATCAAATGTTTTATTTTTTATTCATTTTGTGCTTTATTTATTTTATGCTTTTAGTCCTGTGACACGTTTGAGATGTCTGTGTAATGTGCTCAATGATACATGACAGCATCAGCACATATTTAATGACACAAAGTCAGGCTCCTCTCTGGGGAAAACTACCCCAGCTGTTTCATACAGCAGAGCACAAGCATTCTCATCTCACAATTGCAGACAAATTTCGTTTATCGAGAATAAAATTAGAATGTCAATAATGTGCCAATGATAATAGATCTTAATAGATAGATAATAGATCTTAAGCATACAAAGCTATATACTGTAACCTACAGTATGTAACCAAGAATGCTTTCTGATACATTTCCACTCAGCCAACCTGGTGAAATGCTACTAAAATGAATGACACTCAAGACTGCTGCACTGAAACTGGCTTGATGATCACAGTCCCAAGCAGACCTCAGCTTCCTAAGTGGTTTTTCAGGTTGTCAGGATTATCAAAGGCGAGATTAGTGCAAGTTCTGGAGCCACCAGTTTCTGCCTGTTTGCATTCCAGCGGAGTTCTCAATTACTTCATTGAACACCTAATCGAATCACTAAGATTTTTTTTAGTTGCCAATAACATGCAGAGTACAAGGTTGTTATGCTTTTTTTATCAGGCAGCTTGAACAGTTTCAGAGGTGAACCATCAAATTCTGATTTTAGTTCAAATAAAGGTTCAACAGACAATAGGGAGCTCAGCCAGAACAAAAGCAATGTGCACAGTAGTGGTCTCAGGACTGGCAGGAGTGCTTTTAGAAGGCTTTATTAAAAAGGACAGTTGCTTGGTCCTAATACACAAGGATCCGGTGATTACAGTGGGTAAAAGAGCCTAAGAGTCTAAGAGTCTTTAAGAATTAGCCAGTCTCTGATTACGTAGGAAAGCTCTGTTGGTTTTTTTATAGTTCTAGATGTTATATTTAGAGCTGTGGTCCTCATCCTTCGTCCTGGAGAGTCCCAGTCCAGAAGGATTCATAGATGTCTCCTGTCAGGGGCTACAGATCTTGTCAATGTTAAGCTCATTAAAAAGGTTGCAAATGAGAACAGGCCATTCAATACATCATGCTCACAGATGTCTAGTCGTTGAGTGAATCCAAACTTTAATCCAGCTGTTTCATGAAGGAGCCCAGAGTTTGTGCCTCAACCACTTGACTGGGAAGCCTGTTCCGGTTCCCCACATCCTTACGCAAAAATAAATTCCTATTCTCCATCATAAATGGAGGTTGCTACCTATACCAGAATCTAAATCATTGATACAGATCTGAAAAAGAAAAAGGAAAGTAGTTAAATTATACTGTAAGTACAAAACAACATACAATGTTGTGTATATAATGTATTTGATGCTATTATAACAAATCCATGTTTGTGAGTCACATGCTTTGGGACACATCTAGTTTAAGTGAGTTTCAGAATATAAAAGTCAGTATCTGGTTGCATATCTGCGAACCAAAATCTAACCAGAAAACACATTCCTATTCTCTGTCACACATGAAGACAGTCATGAAGAGTGCCAAATGCTGTCCAGATCTGTAACATTTGCTTAAAGCGACTCATTGAGCTCATCAGACTCCTTGTGTTGTCATCTGAGACGATGGTGTGTTGCAGCCACCTTGAATTTTATTCTGTTCTATATCCCATACTTTCTGATGTTTTTTCAGCACGTAGCATGCTACTGCAGCTCAATTGAAACTGAATATTGACTTGAGTTGTCTAAGATTTTCCACTCTTTCTTCTGGAGAACATCAGTCCATTGGCTGGATGTTCGGCTTCATTCTCTTACTTCATGATGAAGTTCCACCCACTAAGTATGGAAGTATTTTCTTCTTCTAAGCTGTTTCTGTAATCTTCAGAATTCATTCTGCTGCTGCCATCACTAGTTACAGTACATCATCAATAAAGACCAGTGAACCAGTTCCAGGGGTGGTTATGCATGCTCACTCTATGACATTACAGTGAACGTCGACCAGGCTTCACAGATGAGGTGGTGTTCACTTAAGCATCTGCAGTTCCCTTCTGCACACCTTAATCTTGCCATCACTTTGGTAAAGGTCTATATTGGTGTCACATGTCCCTAAAACTGTGTTCCAAATCTCTCCTGGCTCATTTTTGTATGCCTGAAATTCAAATCTAGCTTTTCTGCTCTTGGTGCTGATGAGGGTTTCCATTCTTGTCTGTGTAATCCTGCTTTGTAATCTTCCGTGAACTGTGAATTCTGATGCCTTCTTTCTTGCACACTGGAGGTTGTTGTGTTCACTGACGGGTGTTTTAGAGTTTTCTTTGACAACCCTTCTTCTCTGTCATCATCTGCAGATGTGTTCCTTGGCCGACCCAGTCTTGATTGGTAGTAACGCTAGTGGTTTCTTTTTTCTTCAGTATATTGCAAATTGTTGATGTTACTGATTGAGCTTTTCTTTTTTTCAGTTTCAGAATTGCCTGCCTTTCTTTAAAAGACAGTTCTGTGGTTTTCATTTTGACTTTCAACTATGGACAACAAACACTGAAGTCTAAGCAAGACAAGTTGGTAGGATGATCACAATGGTAACCATAACATTGCCATAACAACAAATACCTCACAGACAAAATACAACGCCCAGCCAATCGGTCGGATACTTCTGCTCCTTCAACACAAACAGGTTCCAAACTAGCAATTTGTTTAACTGACCGTAGAGGTTAAACCTGAATGCACTGTTCAGAGCTTGAAGAACAGCAGTACAAAGAATCTTATTTTGGATGATTATGGTCTTATTCATGAAATGTATTAAATGACCTATAAAACTTAAATGATATCTTGCACAGTATAATTATTTATGGCCAATTAGTATTTTGGAACATTGTGCATCAGAGTTATCATCTAAGTCTTCTAAGAACCAAATAAGGTTCTCAGGTTTCAAGAAACGAACTACAATGCCTGCCACCCAGTGCCTGCTATTACTGTCGTTGCTACAGTAGTTTAGAGAACTGTAACTTTTTAGTTAAGCAAGACCTTCCTTTTTTAGAACTATTGACTATCCCTTAGGGCATTGTTTTCATATACTGTAGGTGCTCCTCTGGTTTAATTCTAACCATTGTTTCCCTAACTGTAGTAGAAATAAGCCTTACTTGTGTGTTAAACTTGGTTAAAGTTTGTCATCTCTAATGGATGAACTACATTAGCAGCTCTCCAGTCACTAGATACTACCCCTGTCTTGAGTGACTGTTAGAGGAGTTGTATTAATGGCCTATGAATAGCACCTCTTGTTTCCTTGTCAGTTTTGTCTTGAGTGCTTTTAGTACTTAATCCTTAAAGTGCTTATAGTATATTCCACTATCCAATACTGCAAACAGCTCCAGATTGCACACTGTCACACTGACTTCTGGTACCTGCTGTTGCTGTGCATTCCAACCCTCTGCCTCCATGGAACAGAGAGCACAAACAACGTGACCTTGAAGATGACTGGGGACAAGGAGACTGAATGAATAATGAATGACAATAGTAGCAAGAGGATAAATAAATGATATGTGTTTGAGGCACAACATCTTGTTCTCGTACAAAAAGCTCAGGAAAAACTTTATTTGGCGAAGAAACCATTTCTTCTTTTCATTCTTTCATTCCTGAATATAAGCTCTGGAAATGAAAACATAATAATAACAACAAGACTTTACAAATTCCTTATCAGAATGTTTGGGAGTTAAAATGGTATAAGAAGAAGCAGAGGGCTGTACAATGTTCTTCTTTCAACACTTGCACAATCTAAAATGAATGTGCTTTGTTGGACCCAATGGATTTAATGAAGTGTGTGCTGAGCACATCTTACTGTCTGGTATTTTTTTGCTGAAATCAGGGACAGATTCCTGAGACAGAGCCAAGGACAACAATATGAGCCGTCAATTTCTAATGGCTTTGCTCTTCAGTTGTAGTTGGTTTGTACTGTAATATACTCAACACATTCTCTTAATAAGTTGTGCCATTTTGCCCCCAGCTTGAGAGGTAGTGAGCATCGTTTTATCTGTATAAATCTCTAGCTTTTACATTTTTGTCAAGAATCAATTATTCATGACTAACCTGTTTATGAGACTGTGTTTACCCATCCCTTATCCACAGCCTCTTCAGCCTACGAATGGTTTGCAGTGAGCAGAAGCCATGACACTGCAAGGTCATCACACTGAAGGAAGCCATCAAACCCACGTGCGCCGACCAGAGACCAGCCCCAGGGTAGAGCTGCAGTCTGGACAGGACATCGTTCCCCCTCAAGAGACTTACTTACTATACAGTGAAAAGCATTGGGACACTGAATTAAAATCTGATATTCTGGCTATACCAGACAAGAAGGACTAGAATGATTTGGATTGAACATGCCCTGAAAAAACAGCTTTAAAACCACTGTTTTTAAGTGGAAACAGACAAATACCTAAGAAGATAATTTTGTCTTCAGCGCTTTCAATGTGTGGGAACAGGTCAAAAAGCTGTGTCAAGACTGGCTCTTCTCCCGCCTCCCAGTGGGTCACACGTTTAATTGAATGAATTCCCTACAGTCCTTCAGCAGAAGCATGAATCGGGACCACTCTTAACCTCTCTTCCCTCCACATATTCCCCTGGAGAGGTCGTGCTCAAAGCTTCCACTTGAAAAAAGCGTTGAAGTCAAGCTTTAACCCACCTTAGCACTACTAAACATAAGCAGGAGAGATTATTCATTTTGAACAGGTGGCACTAATAGAACAGGGAAGGAAATACAGGAGCTGCTGAGGTGACAATAACACTTGGAAAGTTAATATTTTATCAAGAATGGGTACAAACACCTCTCATGATAAAAGAACATAAAAATAGATGCCCCCTACGTACACCAATGAGAGCTGAGAAGAGACGGATTCAGTTCTTATTAGGTTTCCAGGTCTTTGTGTCTGGCTGTGCCATTCAACACATTTACGCTTTCCAACGTACAGACATTTGTGCTGAGCGCTGCATGACCCAGAGCTGGAAAGCATGTGTCACCTCGCTCAAACCACCTGGGTATTTCATCTGAGCCTGGTGCAGGAATGGGAGCTCTGCAGGTTTCAGTGAAGTACAGCGTGTGAGAATGTTGATCGGTACACGCAGGGCTCTGTTTGCTGTAGGATTGGCAGTGGCTGGCATTAACAGTGAGACCAGCAATTGTTGCATATTATGGAAACAATAGGCAATCTGTGCAGGAGCAGCTGATGGCGCAAGAATATAATTTGTAGAGACAGTCTGAATACCTTAGTCTACACACACAGCAATCATGCCAAGATGGCAGGGCTCCAGGAAAAATCCTGCACATGCTGGAGTGTAAAAAGGCCTCACAGACCCAATATTCCCAGTCAGAGAAGAGATTGAATACCATTCTGAGGGACTATGAATATCTGGGTTGATTCCAAACTTGTCAAAGAGTTATGATGAGATATCTTAAAAGTAATGTGATAAAACGACTGGCTGAAAAATGAAGAGCTGTCGGGTATATGAGCCCACATGTGTCAAACACTAAGGCTTAAGATGGAATCTAGAGTTGTCTTTATTTATTTTAGCCTTAAATCCAAATTGCTTCTCGTCATGAAACTCAGTAAATGTTACTCTCTTCCTAAAAGGCACTGTTCTGGACAGCAGCCTGAACAGTGTGGTGTTTGTGTCCCAAAAAAACAACCGTCCGACAAGCTGTAACAAAAGAAAAGGGCTACTATCTCTTATTCTAGTTGCTTTGTATTACAAATCAGGATTGTGCGAGAAGTGCCATTGGAAGAAACAGAACCGGATGGATGTTAGGTGGCACTGTGGCAAAGTGTTTTTTACAAGCGGGTAGATGGATCTTTAAGCACTTTATAGCTATGATTTAATAATAAAAAAAAAGATCCGCTGGGAATATGGCATTTTAAACACGTCCGAGTTTTAATCAGGGAGAAAACAGAGATTCCGTTTTTTTAACTCACACGAAAAGATACAAGTTTTTTCATGATATGGTAAAAAGCCAAAAGTTACGTTCTCAAACATGAACACTTTCACAAACAGAACACTTGGGGGCGCTCCGGTTCTATGAGCAGACAGCGTGATGGAGTTTGTCTTGTAGGTGACCATTCCGAACAAGTTAATCCTTTTCAAAACAGCGTTTTTGAAATATATGGTAAAAACAGATTTAAAGATGCAACTATGGTACATCTTTAGAAATTCTTCTGGAAAACCACTGCTAAAGGTGCCAAACATTATAAAGCAAAGAAGGTTTAAAAAATCATATTGTTTTGTTTTGTCAAAGCAGCCTAACAAACCGTCTTCTAAAATAGGAACACATTACAGTACAGTTCAATGAGGCACGATACTCAGTTTTTTTTCAAGTGGGACTCCGAAAAAGTATTTTTATCCAGCAATTATTTCCTAATAAAGTAGTCCGACTTAAAAAACGTGATCCTCATTGCTGAAACCCAGTAATGTTAGATGGAGAAACTCCAGTATCACTGGCCATTTTCATGTGATGTACAGTATATGATGTAATTGTCAATTGAGCTTTTAGTTATCCGTGCAGGGCTGTGGTCACCTAAATAAGAAAAATAAATCTAATTAGAAGCGTGCATGTACAGTATGACAAAACTTCTGCTCACTGTTTTTTTGTGCATTCGTCGGATGTTAACAGATACTGTTCGACAAGTATGTTTGCTCAGCAAACGTGTTTCTGAAAACATCTCAGATATGAGCACAACTCCGACATTCTGTCTTTCCCATCCAAATCCATCTAAGCGGAATCACTGTAAACGCTGCAGTACTGGCAGCTCCAGTCAATGGCCTGCTTTGTTCCCCTAGGCTCTCTAATTCCAAGACGGCGGGGTTAGACGGGGGGTAACGGTGTTGTGAAAGTATTCCAGCTATGCTTTCTCAATTTCAGATGCGGAGGCTCGGGTTACCGCTGGGAGGTGAGACGGGCAGTGGGAGACTGAGCCCTGCGCCGCTGGCTGCGTCCTCGGTAATTCGCTCGGATCTGTCCCTAAACCCCACTAAGCTCCCGATAACACCAGCTGGGCTGCGCGCTCACTCCGGGCAGCTGGGAGGGGCAGGGAGGCCTGGTGACAAATTCAATTAAGAGGTGTAAAATGCAGTGAGAAGGAAAAGAAATCGCGATGGTGAAAACAGGTGCCATCTTGAGTTCATTTCTTGGCCCTGTGACCCTGTAACTTTTTTATTACACTTTACACACGGAGACCAAAAGCACCTGCAGGTTAGAGCTCACTATCCTCTTCCTTGTTGCTCTCTTTTCCTTGCCTGGTGATGATTGTATCTGATATACAGTAGCGCCATTCCTGGACCCGAGCTCTAACCTGTTTTCTCACAGAGGAATAGGGCCTTTTCTGTACATCTCTGGTTATTTTTTTAACAGGAATGACTTGGAGCTGGGGAACTCCAACTGGCATTTTGAGACTCATATTTTAATCTGAATTTCACATGGTCTAATGAAATAAAATGGTATTTTATCCCCCCAAACACAACACCTCACATGTCTCTAGGCTCCGGATTGAACTTGTTGCTCATGATGCTCCTTGGGCCGGCATGGTGACGCAGTGGTAGCATTACTGCCTCCAACCGGGGCCCTGGGTCCAGTTCCTGGGGTGCTGTCCGTATGGACCTTGTGTGTTCTCTTCGAGCCTGTGTGGGTTTCCTCCCACAGTCCCGGAGCAGAGGCGTGGTGACGGACGTGAGCGTAGACGCTGCTGGGGCTGGGACAGGGAGAGGGACTGAGGCACACCGGGACAGGGAGAGGGACTGAGGCGCACCGGGACAGGGAGAGGGACTGAGGCGCCCCGGGACAGGGAGAGGGACTGAGGCGCCCCGGGACAGGGAGAGGGACTGAGGCGCACCGGGACAGGGAGAGGGACTGAGGCGTCCCGGGACAGGGAGAGGGACTGAGGCGTCCCGGGACAGGGAGGGGGACTGAGGCGCCCCGGGACAGGGAGGGGGACTGAGGCGCACCGGGACAGGGAGAGGGACTGAGGCGTCCCGGGACAGGGAGAGCGACTGAGGCGTCCCGGGACAGGGAGAGGGACCGAGGCACACCGGGACAGGGAGAGGGACCGAGGCGTCCCAAGACAGGGAGAGGGACTGAGGCGCACCGGGACAGGGAGAGGGACTGAGGCACACCGGGACAGGGAGAGGGACTGAGGCACACCGGGACAGGGAGAGGGACTGAGGCGTCCCGGGACAGGGAGAGCGACTGAGGCGTCCCGGGACAGGGAGAGGGACTGAGGCGCACCGGGACAGGGAGAGGGACTGAGGCGCACCGGGACAGGGAGAGGGACTGAGGCGCACCGGGACAGGGAGAGGGACTGAGGCGTCCCCGGACAGGGAGAGGGACTGAGGCACACCGGGACAGGGAGAGGGACTGAGGCGTCCCGGGACAGGGAGAGGGACTGAGGCACACCGGGACAGGGAGAGGGACTGAGGCGTCCCGGGACAGGGAGAGGGACTGAGGCGTCCCGGGACAGGGAGAGGGACTGAGGCGCACCGGGACAGGGAGAGCGACTGAGGCGTCCCGGGACAGGGAGAGGGACTGAGGCGTCCCGGGACAGGGAGAGGGACTGAGGCGTCCCGGGACAGGGAGAGGGACTGAGGCGCACCGGGACAGGGAGAGGGACTGAGGCGCACCGGGACAGGGAGAGGGACTGAGGCGTCCCGGGACAGTTCCCTTGTGATCGAGCAGCTCTGGGGGAAGAGCTGGGGCTCAGAGGGGCAGCCTGCACTGGGGCCATGTGCGTCGAGCAACCAGAGGCCACTGACTCTCAGGCAGCCCGCGTGATGAATGGCTAACAGCTGGATATTATACATCACAGGATGAAAGCCGTGTCACCCGGCAGGACCCAGCTGCTGGGGACCTGGAGGCCGGGGGAGAGCCCTGCAGAATTATGGTTTATTTTGCTTTTTCAACGCTGCAGGTGTCGAGCTGTATCTCGGGCACCCTCGCTATTATTTGACTTTCAGAACATTTTTGTGATGTACAGTTTTGTTTTGTTTTTGTTCTTTAAATTCAGCAGCCAGGTGCTATTTATTAAGACAACTGTAAATCACAGGGAAAATAAGTTGCCAGATAGGACATCTTTCATCAGACAATCACATCCTGGTTCCCAGTCTAGACAACAAGCAGATCAAACCCCTCTTACAGCCCCCACTGATTTCCTATTCAATACATTTCGCTGTCAGTACTCTTGAGTTTGGAAAAATAGTATTTTGGCACAAATACAGACATGTTTCTTGGAAGCCGAAAGGAAAATATTATCAGGAGGTGTTTATCTAAAAGCTTAAATCTTCTCCCTGAATGACATACACATAAATGCAGAAATTGTATAATGTGCTGTTAAATAGGAGTATAACGTAAAAATAACTGTTCAGTACTGCTATTGAATAAAAAATCTATGCTGAAGGGTGACAAATGACAAACACACATTAACACTTGATGTACGCCTTACAGAAAATCCACACCACAAAGCACAATAAGTTTGAGTTAACATTTTATTAGTGTAATATTGTATTCAGCTGCTCTAATGAACATTTTATTAGCATAATGCAAACACTCTAAATTTTTAGAGTTCTTTTCCGTCTATTAAAAATGACCATGACATTCTGATTGACTTTTGTTCTTTAAAGAAAAATAAGAAAATAGAATTGACAGTACAATTAGGCACACTGTTGACACATACTGTACAATGATATGCACAATTCATTATAATAGATTTATATATATACACACACAGAGGATAAAAAAATCCTGCATCATAGGGGACTTGATGACCTATGGCTGCCTGCCGTTAAATCGGAGTGCATGAAGTGACTTAGGCTGTGAATGCATGTATGACCTTAGCAGAGGGGGCCACTGCCTGATTTAATTAATTACACCTAGTCCAGTAAACTACAGTAACTGAAACACCCTTGATGCAGGACTTTTCAAGACATAATGACAATTGACAATAATGAGCTAAACAGGCCAGAGGGCCTCCTCTCATTTTCCAACTCTCTCATGTATCGATTCGTATATGTTGACATTTTGATAATGCGTCAATATTTTGCCATGTGCTCTTCAGACTCCCCCTGTTGTACATAAGCCATGCTCAGATGAACAAAGTCCATCGCTAATATGTGAGTGTTACAAGGAGTAAATATCAAGACTTATAAAACAAGTCCTTAAATAAAAGTTTATGACAACGGAATGTAAGTCGTTGGCTCCAGAAGACCATTTTTGTTTTTCATTTTAAAACATTGAAATTCTCAAAATACAATTTAAATACACATGCATTAAAGGAACATATTGCACAAAATTACATATTCTATAAAGAACCTAGGCCAAGAACTGAATATTTTTCAAATAACAGGTATTACAATTTTTACACTTTCAAAAAAATGTAGGGGTTTCTCAGGGGTGCCATCTCTGTTTAATTTCTTCTGCTCTGACTGAAAAGATTAAGGCTGAATCTATCTTAATTATACAGTGGCACAGTTATCTGACCTAAGAGCACTCCCTGGTTTAAGCGCTGAACACATCTTACATCCTACAATCACATCTCGAAGGCTAATATATTAAATATAACGTTTATATAGTGCCTTTCATGGTGCATCTGAAGGTGCAGAAATGATTTAGCAGGGCTCAAAACTGATACAAAGGGACATTTTACATCAGAAATAAGTACATTCTACAAGGCATATCTCAATATGCTTATAAAAACTGTAGTATCCTTTCCTCTCCTTTGTCCATTACAAACATTCAAATGCTTTCACAGTCATCTCTGGAAAAGGATGTGATTCAGCTTACTTTGTGATAAGCGCTACTAAGCCTGCTTTTTTCCTACATTACCACAGGATCGTAAATACTCAGTAGCAGGTGAGTTTGCTTTGGTTGTCATATTAATGCTCAGTGAAAAATCAGCAATGTCAAAGGAACATTTAAAGGTACTTATCTCTACTCTTCCTCTCTCCTTCTCAAATGGGCCACTGAGGAAAAGTCTAAAATTCCAGCAGTTTCTCTTCATTGCCCTGTTTTTATTTGGTTATTATTAATTCTTGTGTTTTGTGTGCACAGAGTTAAAACACAGGACAAAACATACAATGCACTTAAAAGCAAACTCTGCCTTTGTAATGACAGTATTCTTTGTACAAATTACAATCCCTTTAAAAAAAAAACATCTTGAGTTATCCCTGTGAAAAGCAACCAGATAAGGAATAAAGGACAGATCTTTAGAGGAATCTACTTTATTTAATTTAATCAAATGGACAACTTTGAAGCAGTGGAAATACTGTACTGTACCACTGAAATTTCTTCCTGTCAAAATGTGGGCCACAAACAGCCCAATAGCCCAATTTAGTTTAAAATATACCATTCTCCAGTTCACATTATCTCAGAACGTTCACCTACATGTTTCTAAGTTATTGGATATTACACATGAATTAAATTATTTTCCCTCCACTTAATCTTCAACATAAAACGTGTTTGTGCTTTCCCCTGAGCTGCTCTGTAGCTTGTCTCTGTGGGGTGTCTGAGGAATTTTCCACAGGGATATCATTTGTCTCCTTCAGAGATATCTTCACTAATATTAGCATTTACAATTGATATCAGTAGCTCTGAAGTGTCCTACAGATTTACAGTTCTTCGATTGGTGAAGACCTGGTGCTTCAGAATATTGCATAACGATAAAATAAATTATCTATGCTACGACGTTATCCGAACAGTGCTTGTGTAAGAATGAAGCTGGGGTGAACTGACACGTCTTGAGCACATCGCTGTCCATGGGTACCTTCACCGCCGATCTCCTGAACTCGTTTCCTGAACTCTCCCAAAGCGTGTCCCAACTGTTCACCTGCTCTGGATGCGGACATTGCAGTGTCTGCAGGGCACAAGCCTTGCGATGATTTTGCTTCGTCACCTTTTTTGCAAGGAGGGGACCTGGGTAGTCTTCAACTTCTGGCTGTACCTCTGCATCCGCTCCGACCGGGAGTGCAGCTTGATAAAGAGCTCGGGAAACTTGTACTGCGGAAACATGGTCTCGAGGAATCCCTCCAGGAAAACGTACACCAGCCTCCTGTTCAGCTGATTGTGCTGGAACATATCAAAGACCCGCAGTATGCCCTTCCTAGTGGTCTCGGCACCAATGATGTGCTTCATCTCGTCTGTAAAATAGAAGACAAGACGGATCAAAGCAAAAAATAAATCCAGGCAAGATAGCAAACGCAACAACTAAAAGGAAAATATGGTCCTCAGATCAGAACAATAAGATCCTAAAATGAAGCTTTATACTACTAGCACACAAGCCTTTATGGGGGAAAAAAAGAAACAAACACAGCTTTGAAAAAAAATGACTAGTATTACAAGGCTACTTTGAGGTTTTAGGTTAAAATATCTTATGAATGAAGTCGTCCTGGAGTAAGGAGTTGCGGTACTGGCCACAGTCTTTAGAGCAGCGGAAGTGGGCTTCTCACCTGGCATGATTCCTAGGAGACAGGTCTTGGCAGCTATTCTGGTTCTCATCCGGATTGCCTTATCCCTGCGGGGGGGAGTTTCCGCTAAAATACCGTTGGGCCAGAAGGCATCTCTGCAGGGAGGATCAACACACACTGAGGAAAGCGGCCTGGCAAAACCAAACAAACAGGCGACTGCAGGGCCGGGCTGGAGTTACCTGAAGCGCTTGACGTAGTCCGCCACTTGCTCCGGAGAGGTCATGAAGTCCACATGGTCGACAATTTTTCTACGGGAAAATCAGATTCAGTCTTGCGGCAGGCATAAGCTCATTCCCTGCTTTATTACACCAAAAACAGCATTTTAATAAAAAAAAAACAAAAAAAACAAATTCAATTGTGAAATAAAAAAAAACTACAGCTGCAGATTTGTTTACTTACACACAAACCATCCCACCACGAGAAAGAGGACCGGAACAGGGATGGTGTGAAAAAACTACACACTGCTTGAGATATGAGTTTCACCTGTTGATTGTATCCCCGTAGGTTGCACGAATTAGTTGCTGGAGCAAGTTCTTAATATTTCTCCGCAACCACTGGTTTCTCTCTTTCAGATCAAAGACCTCATCCATCAGGAGCAGCATGACACGGAGAGGAATGTTGTCATCCACCTTTAATCGCCCAGGAAAAAGACATTCATTTTCGTTGTCTTGTAAGATCCAAAGCAGATTCATATCAAGGAAGTTGTGCATGTCACCACCAAAATAAGTACGGGGGTGTAAAAAAAACCCAGGGTTGAAAATATCAGATAAACAGAATCTCTAAATAAGGTTAAAAAGTAAAGGGAGGATTTTTTTTTAAGGGAAAAGACATTTGTCAGATTGGCTAAACAATAAACTACACAGAGACAGTAGGAATGCTTTGATGTGACAAATAAAAATGTGAAGTGCGGGACAGCTGCAATTTATGACGATGACAAATCTGCATATAATCTGCAGCAATCTTACACGCCTTCGCTCCTTGTTAAGATAAAAGCAACCCTCTCCTTAAAATTCGCATAAACGATCAGTGATGTAATCTAAACAGTGGGAAAATGCCAGCACAGATTCCACTTGAAGCGCTGCTCTCTTTAATGAGAGCTACAGGTATCTGCAGTCAGGTTCCATTCTCCTTTTAAGTCAGAAATGTGAACTCCTAACGCTAATGCCCAGCAATGCACAAGGTTAGTCCTGACAAAAGGGTTGCATACGGCACAATCCAGGGCGCTAGCGCTTACTGAAACGGAGAAGAAATGAGAAATTAATCACTACTTGCATTGTCATCCAGCTGTGCAGAGACCCGACAGTGCTCGGGGTCAATATCCGACTTCTGTATCAAAGGTGGAACCTTAGAGAAAGAAAAGAAAAAGAAAAGAAAAAAAGAAAGACTCACAACTGCACTTTGCATTTTTAGCTGCTTTGGCATTGCTACAATACATGCAAGAGTTTCAAAAGGAGCTACCTTGAAAATGGAGTGTTTTATGTCTTGCCCCAGCCTTTCGGACATTTTTCCCACGTTGTCGGACATTTTTGTCATTCCCTCTGCCAGACTGTCAGGGATGGCCTTGACTGCATTGGAGACATTTCTCATAGAACTGCGCAGAGGGTTCACAAAAGTGTCCATCTGGAGAACACAGCCACCCATACCATCAGTTATTCCATAATAACCCCTGTATTAATTCACTACAATTAATACAATTAAATATTATATCTTTATAAAACCAAAGCACAGATGAATAAGTTGAATGGCTTGCCAAATGTGAGATATTGGCTGCTCAAAGAAATAGATCTACAGCAATTCTGGGCTGCCAAGGTCTTGAAATATATTCAAAGTATTATTACG
This sequence comes from Lepisosteus oculatus, assembly GCF_040954835.1. NCBI lineage: Eukaryota > Metazoa > Chordata > Actinopteri > Semionotiformes > Lepisosteidae > Lepisosteus > Lepisosteus oculatus. The sequence continues at coordinate 2,151,138 of NC_090705.1, read as the reverse complement.
TTGGTGAGGATTTAATGAAACCTAACTTTAATCATGTTAAGAATGATCTGTGCAATTACGGACTTAACAGACTGCACTCGAATATTTCCCAATCTCCCAAGAATACCAACAATGTGCTGGGCTGCCATTAGGAACATTGGCCTAAACCTTTAAAGAGAAGGTGGCTTTCTAACCACAAATGCCAAAATTTCAGTGAGTAATTCCTGGAACTAATTCAAAGAACAGAGAGTAGTACCTTTCCCTCTCCAATTCTTTTGAGCATCAGATAGTTCTACTGTATTAACCTGTATGACAGTCAGGGATTCCTACAATGTCTTTTCTGTCAACACACCTAGAATATCTTGTGTGCTATACTGATTTTTACCGTTCCTATTTACATAATACATCAGTGAACCACAGAATAAAATGTACAGATGATTTTCCCTGCTTTGTTACTGAGAAACGCACCCAGATAAAATTGCTGGGATGCATGAGCTGATGTCTTCCCTATAGCAAGCCGTCCCAGAGATACTGTCATAGGGAATATATCCCTCACCTCATTAGATCCCAAGATCCCCCTTTTCAAATAGAGCTGCTCACGATTAAACAACAGCAACAATGAAAATGAATATTCCAGGCTGTAGTCAATGGGGCTCACATGCACGATTCACACCCGTAACAGGTGGCAGGGCTGCTGGTAACCCATTCCTTGTTCAGACATAGCAACCCAAGGGCTTCAAAGGTACCAGTCAGGTTCCTCTTGAAGGGCTCTGAGGCTACCCGTGTGGATGAAAGGGAAACAGAGAGGCCTTATTTGGGCTGTTGCAATAAAAATAACTGAGCAGTAGGTGGCAGTCTTACCTTGCGTGCAAAGTCTCCCTTTCCTTTACTGTAGGCTTTGTTATCCAGAAAGTCAGACACATACATTGCAAGAGAAGGACAGGCTTTCATCATCTCTGGATTCAACAGCAGCTAAAAGAAGAAAGCATTTCAGTCCACGAAAACACACACCGAGGCAGACAGAGAAGGTCCAATACAACCAGAAAAGGTCCTTAGCTGTAAACCGCCCTTTACAGAGAGGATAGGAGAGGATACTGCGACAACACAAGGGAAACCCCCCAGCGGACGAAAGGCAGGCAGGTAACCAGTGTGCACCAGTGTGCAGACAGGTCCCGAAAGAAGAAACAGAGAGAGAAACACTTCTTTATTGGACCTTCTCTCTCTGCCTCGGTGTTTGTTTTGCAAACCCAGAGAGACGTGTGCAACCCACCAAAGTGCTTTATTGATAAGTCGGTGCGGTGGCTCTGTGGTTCAGGATCTGAGCCTGTGGCTGGAAGGTTGCCGGTTTATATCCCAGTGCCGGCAGAGGCAAAGAGGCAGAGCAAGGCCCTTTACCCCAGCTGTTCCAGGGGTGCCGTATAAATGGCTGACCCTGCGCTCTGAACTTGTTCTCCATGAGACACACAGACAGGGAGAAAAGCTTGGGCTTCTCTTCCTGTCTGTGTGTCTCATGGAGAGCAAGCTGGGGTATGCGAAAGACAAATTCCTTATGCAATAAATTGTATATGGCCAATAAAGTGATCTGATCTTCCTGACTTGAAACAGCATCACCAGGATGCGGCTGAAGCACTACATGAGGATTTTGCAGGGGTCCAATTCCATCGAATAATTCCAATTCCAGGAAGAAGCACGAGCACAGAGGAAAATCCAAAAGACAAAAAGGTGTGCAAGCTAGAAACTGCAAAATGTACGTTTTAAAAAATGTGACTTAAAATGATTGCCCTGCCAACACCTAACTTTGTTAGTTGAAAAGAAAAAAAAAATGAATGAGAAAAACTAGAAACAAGCTCTCTCATGAGGTGGCCACCAAACTTTTTTTATAGAGACGCACAAAATCATTACCTGCAGGTAGGCATTCAGGTCTTTTTTCCTTTTCTCCAAGAAATCCCTGTCCATGTTGTTGAAGGTCTTTTTCCCCGGGAGTTTTAAAATACTGGTAAGGTTTTCAAACTGGAGGCAAGGCAATAAACATACAGTAATGTTCATTTGCCTCTATGAATGGATGAAATTCTACGTATGACTATAATCTACAGATTACCCCACAAAACAAGGACACATTTCGGAAAAGTAAGGATAATTTTTAAATGTGAGTTCCCCAAATAAGAAAAGTTTTTACAAAAGCACCGGTGACTAATCAGATGCAGAATGCACAGTAATATTTTTTCACATTTTCCATGACTAATATTGCAGCTAACAATTTTTCTTTTTATCTTGAAATCTGTTGCAAAGCAATGCCTTCTGGAGATGTACTGGGCCTGTCCCACTGGGAAGAGAGGCCCCCGGCAGATATCGGACACATGGGATTCTCTCTCTCGGCTGTCTTGAGAACGACTGGGTATCCCCCAGGAGGAACTGGAGACTGCCGCTGGGGAGAAGGCGGTCTGGCCTGCCATGCTCAACCCGTTACCTTATCGACCCTCACCAGAGGTAAGCAGATCGTGAACGAATGAATAATGCGGAAAAGTCAACGAAAGCAGAAAGTAACCTTCACTCGCTGGTCCTCTTTCTCTACTGGAGAACCGCTGTGTGTTCCCATCGCCTCTAGCCAATCGGAGGTCATCATCTTGTATCTATGGCTAAAATTGCCACGGCAACGGGAGAGCACTCCGGGAACCACCAGTATTGGTGGGTATTGCACACCAAGAGGATGTCAGCTGCTACGTAATTAGTATTATTGGTAATTAACTGTCCATTATGGCATTTGAAACCGTACTGAATGTCATGTTATTCCCGTTAAATTCCGTGACTAAAAGCATATAGTCATTTTACAGATGTTCTCAATGTTGTTCGTGTTCAGCTTTTACTTCAATGCACACTAAACATTGTTACTGTCTGCTTTAACACTGCATATAATGCACCGCAGCCTATTTCTGATTACTATTGGTAATAAGGACTCAGAGCTAACGTTCTGGACTTTTTCTGATTGAGCAATCTGAATAAGCACTGAAAGCAGCATCTTATTATCTATGACAAAACCGAAACACACACTTCCCTACACTCCTCTGCACCTCTGGAAAAGAAACCTATGAACGACACATCTTAAAGACGGGGGGGGGGGGGGGGGGGGGGGGGGGCCGACAGAGCAGGACAAACAACTCGGCTCAGAAGCCCCCCCTGAAGCATTTGCCCTCGCGAGCGCGCGCTCTGCCCATACCTGCTCTGTAATGCGCATGTGAAAGTCATGGAAGTCGCTGTAGCGCCGGTAGGTTTTCCAGGTGTCCTCGCTCCCATCGGAATTCCTGCGGAACACGGCGATGGCGTACAGCGCGTACGTCTTCCCGTGGTCGTTGCACACGCCTGCCACGGGGCATAGGGGCGGAAAGGTGAGCAACTGCGCCCAGCGCCAGGGGGCAGGAGGGGGTACGGACACGACGGAGGACCGGGGGGGAGACGCAGAAGAAGCCGGAGGACAACACAGCTCACAGGGGAGATCGGCCAAGTGGCAGATGATTCAGGAACAGTGAAGGGGGCTTAAAATAAGACAGGATGGGAGTCACCCAGGACAGGGGAGCACGTCAGCTTTACGTGGGAGACCTCTGACTAAAAGTGCACACACTGTGCCACACGGAGGAACTCCACAGAGCTTTTCCATTCTGATGACATTTAGCCAACAAAATGTGCCACAAAGGTTTTTCTGAAAAAACATGAACATAGACCTGAACTATGACATCATATATCAGGGCTGTTTTAGATTTGATGATATTATAGTTTTAGTATGGACTACAGGCACCAGACACCCAAACTTCGTGAACCCAATGTGTGTTTTAAATATTTCTCAATAAGGTCCTCTTCATGTCAAACCTAATTTAATCTTCCTGTCAGAGGAAAAAAAATGTTTAAATGTTGCTGTTGATACTCTGAATATCAAATTAAAACAAAGTTTGAATGAACTATTACTTTTAACAATTACTTTTAAAATGAATAATCGGCATAAATGAAAAGGTCAAATGGCTGGTATAAAATCTTGCTATCAAACACATAAAACAAGTCACAAAACAATGCAATGTTTGGGCAGGTGTGAAGAAATATCTCCACTACTTTATCACTGGCTGTGATGCTCAAAATATTTAAAAACAGTCTGAGATTACTGTACTTCACAAGATAGTTATTATCTCTGAATGCGTAATTTATGCAAACATTACCACAATTAATTAGAACATGTAATAATAATTGTAATAATGTTTATTACAATCTTGAAATCTGAACCTGAACAAGAAAATACAGCAAAACTTTAAAGGCTCAATTCTGACATTACTGGGATACATACCAGTGTCAGAAATGTAGGCATGAAATTGCATTGATTCATCTGAGCTTGCATTGGAGAGGTCATCCAGAGACTGAAAAAACAAGAAACATATTGTTCTGTTGATAAAAAAAAAGGTTTGTCCATTTCTAGACTATAAATCATAAACCACTTCACACACACATCTATCCACACATCTTTCGCCAAAGGAGGGAGAGAGACCATTTTGAAAGGTGAATTAAACATGCTAACAAGACACACGCAATCCGTACATTCACACACAGACGGCACACACAGTCTATTGTAAATCCGTCGTAGAATACATTTCAACTACAAAATCTGAATCGCATACCAAAAAATAATTTAGCTAAAACTAGGTAAACGTATCAAATTGAGTGAATTGAGAACAGAAAAAACATAAACCACTGACCCTGGACCTGAACTTTGCTCTGTTTTATGTTAATTGACATTGCAAGCGTTACAACACTCCCATTCTTAGGACATTTAGCTGCACTGCTCTAAAAAGTATTTTTTTCTACAAACAAATGTAATTATAAATGATGATAGCATTATGGCAAATTCAATGGAGCTTTAATTCAATTGCTTTATAAAAAGCTTTGTATTTAATATTGTATTTATCAATATTTTCCTCTTCAAAGCATTACCCTCCTTTTTATAATTCGATCCTAAATTTCGTCTTGCTACACATAAACACATAAATACACAAATAGAACAACCCATTGACCCTAGACTTGACCTTTCGCCTACTCATAGTTTGCTCTGTTTTATGTTATTTGACAACACAAAAGAGCTCTATTATTCAAGCAGGCTTTGCTGCAGACATGGAGTTGAGCCAGAACAAACCAAGCTGCCAAACATTTTAACACCTGCACAAGCAGTGTAGACTCTAACCAGCATTAAAAACGAGACAAACATGAACAGTTACCTCAAAAACGAAAAAATCAAACCACTTGTGCTGGAAGAAAAATGCTACATTCCAATTACACATAAACAAACATAACTGCACAGTTTCCAGCTATAACACACAAGGTATAATTTACAATAAATGTTTTATATCTGAACACTACACACAGCATAACACACCTGTATTGTATTGTTAGGAGACACCAAAACAAATGTGAGACCATCTTCATTAACCTAATTTTTTATAACCCTGCAAACGTTGACTGGATTATGTAGATAATGGACATTATTTCAGACAAATTTAAAAAGTCATACATACCAAATTTATACTTCCTGTTGGAGATCCATTAAATGATTCTATGAAGGTAAAAAAAAGTATCTTTAGCAAAGGTTGTATGAAAAACAATAACATATAAGGTCATACTTCAGACAAAAAGAATTGCATGACAAAACAAAGAAAAATGATCAACCCATGGCAAACAACCAATATCCCTTTCTACTATCCCTGTGAGGACTCCAACTAAAACATCTCAACAAATTGTATGCTGCACCTGCAGCTAATACAGAATAGGTTATTCATACACTGGAGAGCAATTAATCTGAGGTCTAAGGCCATATTTTCAAATGAATCTGTCTAGCAAACATTAAGTGGAACAGAAAAAGAAAAGAGATAATAGTACAGCAAACTGAAAGAACACAGCAGTAAATCACGATGGAAATGTTACACACTGAGTCTTGCAGACAAGCATCTAAAATTCACTCTCCTTGGGGATCATTTTTAAAATAGCACTGAACATTCCTCAGAAGTTTTAAAGATAGTGAGAAGTTGTTATATTTGAATTTCGTTCTTTAAAAAATTTACCTCTATGGTGGAAAAATGTATTCTTGATAACAAAAGTTTCCCTACTTATCACAGCGTTACCTTCATTACAATTTACTATTAAGAATAATCCATCAGTATCAAATAGCCTTCATGGGTATTGGATACCGGTATTCTGACAGAAAACGGAATATTAAAAATTACAATTTTTAATGAAATATTCAGAAGAAAATACACCGTAGTGTAAGAGTCCGTTGTACAGGACAATTGATATTATAAGCTCAAAAACATCTCAACAAAGGTCAGCCGTTTCAAATGAGAAGAAAATGACAAAAAGATAATATAGGCCTATACAACGTTTCTTTCAGAAAGAAAGTTTTTTTTTGTAAATCTGGAAGGGATAATGCTTTATTAACAGATTTTAACGCGTTTCTGTAAAATCCAGAAGGAATTAAGGCTAAGGCGTATTTTAGCCATAAGAGGGCACTAAAACACTGTTATATGAGAAGTGTATGGAGTATTTCCTTTTCTGCTTTTTTTTCTATGATTTATTTAACAAGAATCTGCTCTTGTTCATATTGCCTTAAAATCTACAGCTGTCACGCCTGTATTAAAACACCTGGCTAGTACCCAACAGAACATAGCAACTACTGTAACATCCTATTTCTGGTTTATTTATTGATTAAAACTGTATTACCTGTAAACATTTTTATTTTACAGGAGTCGTCACACTAAACTTTAGATCTATTCAACTGCATACAGTATATAAATAGATATTAGGGAGATAAAAACCACAAAATATTCACTTGTACAACTATTATTGTTCTTTGAAAAGTGCAAATCAAGCATGTCTGCTTTTCTTTTACTTCTACAGAGAAATGCAAATTGAATCACAGAACGTTATTTTTATTTTCCTACATAACATCATTACAAGGCCCTTGTAACTGTGTTAAAAAATCTCCTTTACGAGATTCTGATAAGCACCCGGTGCTGACTGCACAGTTCTTGCACTTTCTGTGCAAAGCCCCGCCTCTGTCCAACAAGATCTGTGACATCATCGAAGAGGGGCACTGCGATTGGACAGAGGCAGAGAACCATAGAGTGTCGCGCATGCAAGACTGGTTGATACATCACAAAGCGCCCCCGCGTCAGCGAATGGATCTTGGCCGATGGTCCTGACCCAGTGGCCCACGAGCCGTACATTCGACACCCCTGTTTTACACAGCGCGTGATCACACCTTTTGCATGTAGCACATGTATTCTGCTGGAGACTGCGACTGTCAACATTTTTTAAATCACATTTCCAGACACGTCTTATACAATAGCTAGGCCTCCTCTTTTCTGTAACCTTCCATTATACTCCCCCTGAGTCGGAAGCTCTGGACTCAGTTTTGAATTCAAGGGCAGATTTCTCTAGTTATTGGGGACCACCTTTTCATCAGGGCATACACTGTCAAGTTATGTTTTCTGAGCCGAAGTTTCTTGAATTTCGAAGTCGGAACAACAGCGACCACTGGGAGATCAGAACAGAGAAAACGGGACCTATTGGAGCTGGCTTTCAGATGTCTGGGAAGCCCCTTCGGTTTAGCTCCGTATCAGTGGCTCAGAGCCCACGTCTACTGAGACACTTGAGAAAAAACAAACCTTCACAAGTCTGAGATATTCTGTTAGTTTGGGAATGAGGAGAAGCCAAATAACTTGACATGCACGTATCACAGGCCAGTAAAAAACTACTTCCAGTCTTCGGCTGACCCAAGCCAGATGATGATACAGACCTAACTCTGACTGGGATCAATTAACGAATTAACGACCAAAGGCCGAATGACCTCCTCTCGTTCATAACCTTTCTCAGGCTCTTCTTACGATCTTCTGAGCACGCACAGTAATCTTCCAGCTTCTCATGCCACGGAACTACACGGCTCTTCTTCTTCACCTTTTTCTTTTACGATAGGTGACATTTGCACGTTGAGCACGCCGGAGATTGAATTTCTAGTCCTGACGTTCTAGTCCGGACCCGTTTTAAGCCTAACAAACAACATACCTTTACTACCATTTGAATGCGATTGCACCCTGACCTCAACTAGCTGAGGCTGGCCTGGTTTTCACAGCTGCACGCTCCTAGAACAATGATACAGGATTTGCTTGATGCAGAGAGATAGATAATTAAACAATAATAATTCACAGTCTGAAAACAAACGCTTTTAGGGGGGGCAGTGTTTCATTCAGAATAACAGGGAGCCATTTCCAGCTGCTTCAGCGGGACCCGGAAGCCAGCTTACCCCCATCTCCATCTTCGGACCCTTTGAAGCTGGGCTCTTTCAGCATGTCGAGCTCTGCCAGCATCCGCACATACAGGGGGTGCTGCTTGAAGGAGGGGTAGAACCGCTCGTCCCGCAGCATCATGTCGTAGACCTGTACATCACGACAAACGGGGGGGCGGCAATAAGAGGGGATAGCAGCACAAGCACGAGCGGTTTCGGGTGAATACGGACAACTGCTCTCTACTCTTTACCCATCAACAGCCTTTACTTACTTCGTCAGCAGCCCTGTCACCCTGCACCTCACTGCAGCTCAGCAGGTGTGAGCCTGGTCAGTACCTGGAGGGGAGACCTCCTGGGAAAAACCAAGGTTGCTGCTGGAAGAGGTGTTAGTGGGGCCAGCAGGGGGCACTCACCCTGCAGTCTGTGTGGGTCCTAATGCCCCAGTATAGTGACGGGGGACACTATACTGTAAAACAGGCGCCTTCTTTCGGGTGAGACGTAAAACCGAGGTCCTGACTCTCTGTGGTCACGAAAAATACCAGGGCATTTCTCAAAAATAGTTGGGGTGTCACCCTGGCAATCTTGGCCAAACTTCCCATTGGCCTTTAACAATCACGTCCTCCTAATAATCCCCCTCTCTGAAATGGCTTCATCACTCTGCTCTCCTCTCCACTGAGAGATGGTGTCTGGGGAGTGTACTGGTGCATCATCTAGGTGGGGCTGCACACTGGTGGTGGTGGACGGGAGTGGAGTGTCCAGAAAAACGCTATATAAGTGTAAGCAATTATAATTAATTATTAATAAAGCTCATCTGCCAGCTCCCCCCGTTACATTTCAACCAGTAGAAAGACTCTGTGGAACAAAACGACATACTGTAGTGACATCCTGTACACAGGTGCCGTTGACAGCTCAGGCTCTGCCTACGTTTTGAGGGAAATCAGCCAGACCGTAAAGATCCTCAGAATCTCAGAACCTTAAAGATACAGATCGATCTCAGTCTTCAAATCTACGAATCCTCAGACTCTCCTGGATGTGTGTGGGGGGGGTGGTGCCAGAGGTAAGCAGAAAACATAGTCAAAACTACATCCCACAGATTGACAGAGGTGATTTTTCTGATGCACTGTAGCCCCCCCAGCGGCCCCTACCGCACTGTTTCTGACCTGCTCCGGCCCCGACCGCAAGGCACTGAGCCCACATGCAGAGGAGGAGGCTCGACACAAGCATCCTTAAAAGCGACCTTCCTATCCTCAAGCACTTCTCTCCCTGCAAGTCTCGCGGTAGATGCAAAAGTCAGAGTTCGTCGCATTTAACACACTTAACCTACCTTTCTTTGAATTTCATCAAAGATATCAGGCGTGGGGTCCTCCGTGTTCAGTTTTTCAGCCAACCTCTGAACCAAAATTTCATCGACCTGAACTCGAGGGGAAGCCTAAAATTAGACAATAACAGAACATCAAGCCCTGATTGTATGGTAATGGATGGTGAAGGTTGCACTTTCGTGCTGTGTCAAGACTGAGGCAAACATTAATTCACTTCAAGTCATCATCTTCAGTTCCATTTTAGTAAGCACAGCACGTCTAGCTCTCACGCCCCAGTTCCAAGGACACTGATATCCATTAACGAAGCCATGGGGAGCTGGAAGCATCACATACCTGTCAAGAGCACAGGCGGACGCTTATCCTATACGAGGTCACGGATTGTTATTCAAGTTTTATTTTATACAGCGCCTTACATGGCACTTCATCCCAAGGCTCTGTACAACACAACAAACAAAGGTGTGCTGCAGCTGTAAACCTCGTGCATACGTATTCCTTTATCGGCGTTAACTGCTGTGTCAAGACTGAAGAAGCATTCAAAATCCTCAAAGGAACTGACGAAACTAACCAGCAGCTCTTTTCGGAATGAAAAGCCAACCTGAGGGGGACATTGAAGTGCACTAAAAAACCCGCGCCGGAGGCGTTCGTTACGCGGAGAGTAAGTGGGAGTGTGAAACGAGTTGGCCAGCCATGCTGTTGAAGCCGATAGCCTGGCTCCTTTCAACAAACAGCCGGACGACATCCTGGGATCAATTACATACTAACTACAAAATGGGCCAGACAGGCTGAATGACCTCCTCTCGTTTCGTAACGAATCTTATGTCCTCCTTACATTCTTAGCAACATGCAGAGTGAATTCCCCACATTCTCCTGCAATGGAACTATGTGGCTTTCAGACACTGACTGGTATGAACCATTTTTTTAGGAATCGCCTTTTGTTTTATGTCACGGGACGTGCATTTACCAGTCAGGAAACCGCGGACTGAAACCTGGTACTTTAACAGTTAATATCCAGGAAGCCACGTGTTGTGGCCGAGGGTCGCTGGGCCGCGGCGGCGGGGCAGGGCCCAGGACTGCTCTTGCCCCAGACAGAGCCGCTCTTGGACGGAGCAAGAAAAACTGCAGAGGAAAAGAAGTAGCTGTGAAAGGCCTGTGCCGCTCGGGATGATCCACCTTGTCGGACAGGTACTGGTCGTACACGCCGAGCGCGGCCGCCTTCAGCAAGCCCTTGGTTTGGCTGGTCTGCCTCTTCCCATCCTTCTGCCAGCTCTGCAGGACCTCCAGCTGCTGCTGGGCCGTGACCCGGTACCCCTCCACCGTCAGCCAGAAGAACAGGTCCGCCTGCCCGCCCGTCTGCTGCATGTAATCTGCGAAAGACATTCGCCTCTGAGCCGCCGCCTCTTGTCACTCCTGCAGCTCCACCGGCCCCAAGCCGTTTCGCACGTCTCGAACACGGACATGAGCATCAGAAAGCCCACAGAGCACTTCAAGCCCCAGTGCTAAAGTCCAGTTTGATCCAGGTGGCCTCGAGACCTCTGTACACTGTTGCCACACTATGTCGCGAGCCTCTTCCAGCGCCGCAACCCACATACCACGAGAACTGGCCCTATCACTCTATTTTCCATGCCATCGCATCATTCACAAAGTGAATCTCTTGAAGCCAACGTTTCAGCTGTCCTTTCCCAGTTAACTAACCCACCAGTCGGCTGCAGTTAAAAAAAACACAGTAATAAAATAAATCTGTCTGCACTGTACGGCAAAACAACTTTGGAATGCAGGCTATAAATAAAACACAGGAAGGAACTTAGTTCAGTCACTGCAGCAAGACACAAACACACAGTCTGGGTCTCGTGCTTTCCCCACCTTCCTCATTCCTGTCCAAAACCAAGGAATAGGAGTCCCCAGCTCTGTCACTTCCAATATGCAGTGATCATCCTTCCAGTTTTCCTCCCAAACAGACTGTTTTTCATATTAATGCTCTCAGTGTTGCCACACACCCATCTGCATCTCAGCAGGTGGCTGGCCAATCATTCTTCTAGGGCTTAGCAGTATGTGTTTTAAATCAGCCAACATAAGTACATTATGATTAGAATTTATAGTAAGGTAGTAAATGAAGATGGTTTGCCCAGCACTTTTTAAAGTCTGTTTCTAATAAGATACTGGTGTGGAAATTTAACTGTGACACTAACCTTCAAAACAGAATACAAACAGAACAGAGCTACAACCACTAAATTCTAGGTTTCATCATCTCCAGCATTTTTGAGGAGTTCATTTTTACAATGCCCCAGAGCAGAATAGGCTCACGTTTCATAATGTAACCACACATTTTTCCAGGTTAAAGCCTGTGCTGAATTCACACATCAACAGTTGTAACAAAAACTGAGGGGTTTTAAAAACTATCTAACCAAAAGTGCAAAGGTAGTATTCTTCTCTGTGCACACTAGCAAACTATATGTTCAAGCAGGACAATCTCGTTGTTCAGCGCTGCACAATAAAAAGGCAGGTGTTCATGGTCCCGAACACTTGGCAGGAAGATGCACATTCAGTGCTGTAAAAAACATATTTCAAATACTTACCCATGAAGAACTGAAGTGCAATGTTGTGCACTAAGATATGCTCCAGAGGAATTATGCAGAGTTTCCCAAAGTTTGCAGCAAGTTTAAAAGTGTCTAATTCCTACAAAAAAACAAAGAAAAAAACTCTTTATAATGTAGTGCATTCATTAAAAAACAGACGTGCTACAAAGGGTACTATTTAATCACCAAAGGTTCAGCAGACATTGCTGAATTAAAGCTGACATAAATTTGCACGTTTTACCAGGAACCATTTTTACCTTGAATACAGAACTAGACTGTCTAGTTTTATAGATTATCCAAAATGGAGTTCATTCTTTTGGCTACATTCCCTTTTTAAAATCTATTATACTGAACAGTTACATCAATTTTGTACATTAAATAAAACTATTCTTAACTGTTTTTGTCACTATATACATGAAGCGTGTGTTGCTATAGTAAAAAATGACCAAATTAAATGTCGCTAAAAGCATTAATAAATTAATAGATTCTTTCTATAATATCAAATAGTATTATTCTTAAACTTTTCTTTAAATTATTTTTATATTATTTAACTCTCTGGGATAATACCAATGACTGTCAAGGATGCTGCTTCTTATTGTAAACAGATGTCTTTCAAAGCACAGAACTGTTCTGCATTACCTTTCCAGAATGCAGCCTCTGTATTCTGGTCTCACAAACTTTTTTCACAAATAGCAGACTGTTAATCTGGTTCTTAATTATATTAATGTCTGGAAAAAAAAGATCAGAAGGGATTAGACAAAGACATAGGGGTACTGTAACAGTTGATGTCCATGAATAAAGCGATTGTTTCTCTTTTGTGCAAGGTGAAATTAAGAAAAGTGTAACATGGAACGCTGTATTCACATATGAAAAGTAGAACATGAGAGGACTGCACTGATGGCTCAGACCAGCAGGCATATCTTTCCAGTAAAGTGTTGCAGGTGTCTGGGACAAGCTGTAGAGCTACACCGCTGTCACAGACTCCAGCTAACATTCCTTCAAAATAATACCGTAAGCCAGAAGAAATCATTGCATCAATGAGCTATAAGCAACCAAATAAAACTGGAGGGCTTTATTTTCTTTGCAAACTTTCTAATGTTATAAGTATTTTTTTTTTGGTACGGTTAAATGGTTTGATAAAGCCTTATGTTGCATTGCCAATTCTTATTAGTTTAGAAAGAGGCTTTTCACAGGCCTACCATCTCCAGCAGTGTCTAAGGAGCGAAGGAACTGCAGCCCCTCCATAGTCTTGTCTTTCACAGCTTCCAGCTCTGCCACTCTGTCAGTTAGTTTGAGAACATTCATAAAGGCTTCATAATTGCAGCTTGAATCATGGATCTACAGGACAAGACAGGCAAAAACAAAAAAATTGGGAATTCAACAGGTTCATCGGAAAACAAAAGATCTCTGGACATCAGAGCTGGGGGTGAAAAGAGAACGTGACTTCAGGAAGCAGATGGACAAGATTTGGGAATCAATGAAGCAGCAATGACCAAGTGATCCACTCGATTGGAAATTCATGCGATCTCAAAATGCTGCAAAGCTTTACAATGACCACATAATGCACGTTTCTCACACAAAATCAAATTCAAAATGGAAGGTAAACAATTCATCTATTGTATAACATGAAAAAGAACCCACAACCCCAGAACACTTAAAGTATTTATCTTGGAAACAAAGGCACGGCGAGTATTGACACAGATTCAGGATCTGCCACATCGCTGCCCCAAAGGCAATTCCACGGCAAAAAGCACAGCAGAAAGAGCAACACTTCGGCTGCGGAGGCTCTGCGGGTGTATGACCACGCACGCGGGCAAGGCGCTCGGCCTGCTCCCCCGAAGTCGGAGAACGGAATCGCCCCGCAAGGCACGCATCTTGGTTTCTGCGAGCCGTTCGCCCCCGAGTTTTGCAGCTTGTGCGAGGTGCGGCACCTGGAGCTCGTGCTTTTGTCACAGCAGAAGTTTCCGTTTGTGTATCAAACATCTTCCTGGAGAGACCTGTGCGATGCAGACTGTACATGAAGCCTAAACAGAGATACGAGTCTTGACTGGGATAAGGTAGACAGGAACACGCCTTGGTTGCAGGAGACAGCACCACCCCCTTTTTTCTAACCACGTTTAGGTCACCTTGCCTCCTTCACCAACATCCCATCTGACTTCTGCGGCTAGTATTGCGCCCGACGACGGGCTGCCTAACTGTCTAACGCGCTTCCTGCGCGCTTGCAGACGTCAAGACAAACAGTCGGCAGGGGCAGGTTGCTTACCATCCATATGAGATACTGGTTAATGTAGTCAGGGTCACTGAGCTGGTTGATCAGTGGAAGAAGAACCCCTCTTGCAAGGATTTCCTGAAAAAAGAAAATACGCCTTGTCACCTCGTTAGACACTGATAACATGACAAATCGCAGCGATCACAGCCTGCTGAAGGTTAAAAAGGAGTTTGACGATCCTTTCAACCGCTCAGCTAAAGACCATCTACAAGCAACTCTCACCTGAAGTTTAAATCAGTGACTCGGTTTGCTCTATCACAGTTATTCACAATCGCATTTATTGACATACAAGTGACACTTCAACAGTTTATGTTAAAAACGCATGCAAGCCTGTCTACCTGTCTGTCAAATTTCTCTTGCTGGTAACAACAGTGCACAAAGTCCTTCTTATGTTTAACAGGCAACATAAACAAACATGGCAACAAAATCCTTTGCCATACAGAAAGAAAAAGAAATCATTACAATCACTACAGCCGCCTTCCAGTATTCATGACTGCAGAAATCGGAGCAAATTTAAATTTGGTGGCAGACATCTGTGGCAACCGCAGAAAACCACAGAGCCCGCAGAAAACACACATTTGCACAGAAAAAAACGAAACGGGCGCTATGAGACGTTTAACTTTCAGTCACGGTATTTCACTTCTGACTCACAATAATGTTGTTGCAAAGGTACCCCAATTCCCCCCTCAAAAAACTGTTCGTAGTTCACAGTGTTGTGCTAGTGCACACCAGCCAATCAACTACCGATGATTACCTGATGTCACTGAGACCGTCAAATGTACAATTTAAACCAAGGCCATGGCTTGACCACTGAGTACTCTATGACTGCTCTGACTGAAAAAAAAAACACTTGAACAATTGAGGCTTATTTATTTTGTGCAATTACTTGCTTAAAAGAGAAAGGATAAAATCGATTTGGTTTTCAGAGTGAGATAATCTGGAGGTTTCGATGTCATGTGCAGAGTGTAGTATAACAATAATGAACTGAGAAACATTTATTTCACATATTTCTCAGCCTTGTTCTATAATAAAAGTAATCAATAACAATCTGATCATTTTTAGACTTTCGATTTAAATTTATCAACATCTTATACCCTCGTTGTTGTAGTTTAATGTGTAAAATGTGGTTTCTGACATGTTACTTCATGGAAAGTTCATATACGATATTTTGATGCGATATTTTTCTTAGCAAATACTCAATTTATCCCTTTTAAATAAACAGTAAATCCTCCTGCTGGCTGAAGAGCCTAAGCAGCAATTTAAACAAAATTATCTTATATAAGGCCACTGCTACAAGTATTATTTTGGCTGAATAGCATTAAATATTACAATGTCTGTAGAGTTTTTGGACTTTAGATAGCTTTAGATTTAGATTTCATGATTATGGGTGGTCCAAAAATTGATATTTTAATCATAAATATATATATTACATATATGTCAGTTCTTTTATATGCACTGAAACAATGGAGTATACAAACTCTTTAGCACTGAATGTGAAAACATCTTTTTTTAGTTTTTCCAATAAGAGTGATACTTTATCATGTTATATTTCAGAAAGCACTTAATTTTAAACAGCAAAGTGTTTCATGGAGACAGTAAATTATTTGATAAATACCCTAGTGTTAAAAAAAGCTAATTATATACAAGTATTAAGCAAAATGTTATTTCCAATTGAGTCTCTGTTTTTGATTGTAAATTGTACACTTCACATTACTTTTTAACAACATAAATAAATTATGAAAATGACAGCGTTCCAATCATTAAAAAGCCACAATGGAATTCAAATTTTCATCACCGATTATTTTTTAACAAATCATCATATATAATGGTTTATATGAAGGCACCGACTGTCAAGTGATTCGTACTGAAAAATTCCCCCAGAAACTGAAGTTGAAAGAAACCCACGACGGCAGTGGGCATCTTTAAATTTAAGAATATGACATCCACTTTGATGAAACATTCACCTGGCTTTTAATTTAATATTCTACTGAAACAGCACTGCAATGCTACTGCCTGTGCAAAGATCTCTATATCGAATAGTGATTAAAATCTGTCACTCCTACCCTCACAAAGTATCTCATGTTCTTATTATGGAAGTCTCCAGGAGGTAGCAATAGGTACAGCAGAACTTCACACAGGTCTCGTAAAAACCCTTTGCCATACAGAAAGAAAAAGAAATCATTACAATCACAACAACAACAACACAGATGGTAATAGATATCAAACACAAATTTCATCAGAATCCTTTGAATAAACTAAAGGACTTCTTTAGGTCAACATCAGACTTTAAATGGACAGCCACACCAGTTTTAAACGTCATACTAACCTTTGACAAAATGTTTTTGTTTTGTCATGACAATTTCAGGAAAGGTCAGAGATGGAGGTAATGAAACCTACAGGGATTCAGAATATTCAATGACAATAACTCAGTCAGGCGTCACTGCCAAGCCTCCACTGTTGTCCATCTTTCCACCAGCTTCGTCCTTTGTGAAATTCATGCTGACATTCTTTGAAATTACCAACCTTCTTCATCTTTTGGCGAGGTGCACACGAGGTCTCGACAGATCTTCCTCTCCATTTCTACTTCAGCTTCAAAGAAGGAGTCGATAAGCTCTTCGGGTGCATCTCCTGCAACAATGCAACCGTGTTAGAAAACTCAGGTGTGACCTCTGCTTTTACATAAATATTTCATTCTTACGAGAGCTGCATCTTTTTCCTTCCTGGGAAGGACAGTGAGCATTTAAAACTATCATCAAAGAAACAAAAATACAGACAATTGTTGAATCCTGTTCCAATACTGTTTTCAATATATTTGGGAAATGCATATATCAGACAATCTAACAGAAACTGACAAGTGAAAAGTTAAACATGTTTAATTAAAACAATTAAAGTAAACTTAAGCTATTAAAGACAGGCACACAGATGTTACTTAAATGCAGGCACAGGAACTGCAATCTGAACAGTAAAGGAATGGCACTTGGGGTTTCTTATCAGAACAAGCTTTTTGCAAGACAAGCTGAGGCAGCAGTTCTGTCAAAGGCATACCCTTATGTTGTTTTTGATCCTCTTTTTCTGTCAGCCTTTCTTGAGCTTTTCTGAAAACCTTAAGATGGGTTGCAAAGTCATCCACTAATCTTGTTGTGAAATAAGGCTGCCAGTCCACATCTTTTGACCTGCAAAAATACAATAACAGCTCTCACACATGCCGTTTGAATATCACCGTTTCCCTTCAAAACTTAAGCTGGAAGGACACTTGATATCAAGACTAAAGGGTTCACAGCTCCAAAATACCTGGTGGAAAACTGGACCAGTGCGTTTTGTACAGTTTGTCTGATTTCAAGATGAAAAGATTCATCATCACTGAGCGTGTAATACCAGTATTGAATATAGTCTCTCAGGGCAAACTGGATTACCTATAAAGTAAAAAAAAAACACAAATGACATATGAAATATAAAAAAACAAATAATCCAAATTACACATTATAGAAAACTATTATTTAACCAGAAGGTGTTAACTTAGAACTATTTTAAACAGAATAATGTCTGCAACAAGGCTAATAATTACACTGACAAACAAGTACTCTTAATGCAGCAAACAACTCGTGTGGCTACTGTTCTTCCTCATTCAGCTTGCTTAGTCACATCTCTGAGAATAAAACAATTACAACAACAAACAACAGGAGACCTCAGACCAAACCTGTGTAAGTTTAAGTAGTGCTGCAGAAACACAAAGCATGAAAGCACACCAGAGAAAAATGCAGGGTGAATATCAGAAGAATGGGATTGATCAGATCCTTATTGTAGAGTTTGGACATTTAAAGATGAAGAGTCTGATTACTGGCCTATGAGTCCTAGATGTCACACATTGGCTCAAGTATAGTAAATAGAGCATCCACTGTGCAAGTGGTACCCTCTCATCTTGCAAGACAGCGGTTCTTACACAATATGAAGACTTGCACTGCCCTGTCATGTTAAAGTAAGACTGCAGGTGAGCTCCCATCCTTGAGCAATGAAGAGCCACACAGTGAGGTTGCCCTCAAGAAAAGGACAAATTTACAAAGAAAAAAAAATGTTGTACCAGGTGCACTGATATTTTTTTGTTAAACAGACGTGACTTGGATAAAAGCACCATGATAGATAACGTTTGTCTAAAACCACGGTGATTGTCAGGGAGCCTACTGTGAAGGTACAGTAGCTACACGCGGCCATCGCTGAACATATGCTTTGCACGGTGAGGTGGGTGCACTCTTTCAGGACTCTGTCCCGCTCCTCTTGTAGAGTACGAACCAGTGCGTGCCTTTTTACTGGTCTCGGAGCCCTACATGCCACTTTGCGCCAGTTCTATTTGCGCCAGCAAGTTTAGTGAGAGAGGTGTCCAATCACATCCTAAGGGAATGTAGAATCCACATGGCGCCCCAGTCAGGATTGTTTCCAGTCTGTTCCAAGGAGCCAGACGGCCCCAGTTCATCTCTGGTTTAACAGGTGAACACTTCATCCTGGCAGGTTAACCCCATTTCCTGAACATCTCTTGAAAGTTCGGCGCTTCAGAAGGTAGTGTTACTGACATGTGCTCAGGCCTACCTGTTGTAGTGGTTCATCAATGATATTGGAGCCTGTCAGTCTTCGATCAATCTTTATCGGCTTTGCCTCCTGTCTCAGCTCTTCCAATGTCTTTTTAAAAATAAAAAATAAATATCTTAACTTAGAAAAAGAATTACAAGCACAGAATATAAGTACTTGAGACACAACAGTAAAATCTGTCTCCTAAATCATAATAATAATCGTTTAGAGATTCTTACCTTAGCTATACCAGTTGGTGTAACAGGAAGAAAAGAGTGTTCACACTTCTCAAGATATTTTTCCGAGCTTGTTTTTCCAAATAAAAGAGTAACTACAAAACCTCTGCAAAACAGGCAAAATAGTTTGATATCAATGCAAACAATATGGAAATAGTACAAAGTACATTGGAAACTAAAACCAATGAAAAACAGCCATTCACTTGGCATTAATGGAATATTCATTAAGAATAACTAATCTCTGTGTCACTTTGATTTTACTTACATTCTGTGCGTGATACCAAGATAAAAACTTAATCTGTTACCCTGACAAATACATAAAGTTTGTGTTTGCAGGCTTAACATTCTCTGCATGTGGAAGTTAAAAGGCTATATGGAAATGTAACTATTATTCTTTCGAGCTCTGCAGTACCTGTGCGTATAGCCTGGCAATAAACATGTACAGCCTGAACAAAGGGTAAGGATTCAGAAAGGGGATGTGGTTTTCTGGGACCTGTGTTTAGAAATTGGCAACACTTACAGTACTATTAATGTGGAAATTTCACAATTAATTTATTTCACAAATAATTAATTGTGACAGGAGTCATTTTTCAGTGTGTGCTCTCTGAGAGATTGCAAAGAACGTTTCTTGTAGACATCATACTCACCCACCAACAAAGCAGAGGATATAAAACGCAAAATAAAATATTGCAAAAGGCCCAAATGTGATAAGAAAAAGCACTACACCAAGGCCTCCCCATCCCCATATGGAAAGACTGGCCTGAAAAATATATGGAGAAAAAAGCTCAATTACTGATCCACAGTGAAACACAATGATAAACATATTTTGCTCAGTATATTTTACATTAAGCTGCCAATTCAGTTAACTCCCCAAGATACCTTATCATAATTGGTATCCTTATACTAAACTGCAAACAGCAAAAGAAATTTAAGTGATATTTAAAATAAACTTTTCCTCGTATCTAAGTTTACTCCAAATCTCATTAATATAACCAATAACAAAGTAATGACTGCAAAAAAAGCATTAAAGGCAGAGGGAAATGCTTCAGTATTTTTTTCTTGTAATTATTCTTAAAAACATGTGAGATTTTCCAGAATGAATAAAAGATGAGTATGAACTTCAAAAATCATCCTACTAGTACACAACAATAGCAGTGCTCCAATGAATAATTAATCCTGTTCAATATACTCCACAAATCTGTCATCTAAGATACAGAAAACAAAGCTAAAAAGGTAAACATCTTTTGTTTAGCATATCTGTACTAGCAGGACATGTTTTGATGTATAATTTACACCATCATTTAAAAATAAAGACAGAACAAACTTCCATGCACCTCAGTAAAAGAGTTCCTGCATTGTGCCACAGTCTCTGCAGTAAACAGCTGCCCTATGCTTTAGGCTGCCTACAGTCATTAACTGTATCTGCCCGGTTCAGTGTACAGTGCAAAGATGTCAGAAAGCACAAAACAAAAGCTGCAAGCTAAGAACTAAAAACAGGATGTTTTGTAATTCATTAGCAACAAAACTGTCCAGTTCCTAAAGTAGTATGAAAACAGTTCTACTGGATATGAATATTTTCTGCTGAAACTCCAATACTATCCTTTACCGTTTTCCCCAAGGAACAGGACAAA
Organism: Lepisosteus oculatus; assembly: GCF_040954835.1. Lineage (NCBI taxonomy): Eukaryota > Metazoa > Chordata > Actinopteri > Semionotiformes > Lepisosteidae > Lepisosteus > Lepisosteus oculatus. The sequence continues at coordinate 2,130,263 of NC_090705.1, read as the reverse complement.
GAAATGGACAGGGGATTTTGTTAATATCCTTGTTTTTAAGTAAAGGTTTAACTTAGTGAGCCTTGCACAGATTCATTTCTAAAGGGGACTTCCCTTGCATGTGACTTCCTTGCGATTGGCAGCCGGACATATCAACAGAAAAATAAAACATCCATTATGCAGCCATCTCCTATACGTGATACAATTCTTTGCCACAATATTCAGAATATGCATGAATGGTCATACCTCCTAACCTAAAGCACATACCATACCACTGATCTGATTACCACTGATAACACAAAAACATGTGGTAAACAATTTTAATCCACTCAACATTCATAAATTAGACTACAATTAATGCTTGGACTGAATTTTTTTTTTTTAATCGTCCTACGGAGAATAATGCAGAAAAAACGCATCACACTGCAGTCTTCACTCTACGGGGCTTGACACTAATGGTAATGCAGACCAGTGGTCCCTGATCTGTAAAATTTGAGCGGCACAAACTTGTGTTGTGCAAACACTGCCTGAGCTAGCAGAACAAGCCCCTTTTATAGGTAAAGTACAGCCTGGCTTCATCACTACTGTATGCAATTAAAATCCCATTTTAGCATGCAGTTAAAAGGGCTAACTGAAGGGAAAATATTTTAGTTAATAACTGTTGTAGCCTGTTACCAATGCACAAACTACAAATGCATCTGCAGACTACAGGTGAATGTAATTTTTCCTTTATGTTCGCTAATATCTTGAGAATATTTTAAGGTGATTAAACCTATATAAATATTATATATATTAAAATGTTTTTGATGTCATTGATGGAAAATGATTAAATTACCAATTATCACAGCTCACATCCTCTGTCAGATACTGTGTGCATGTACAATACCAGCATTCATCAAGACCGTCCATTGTTTCTCCAAGATCATTGCAAATCTTTCACTCTTTCTTAGGAAATGCTACAATTTTTATCTACATCTGCACTATGTTCATCAAGGAACAACATGGTATACTGTACATATGAATAAGAACTATTTTAAATGGCAAAAATAAGTCCAGCACACTGAGAGACACTCCACTAGCAGTCCCTGTGATGTAACCGGTTCTGAAGATGGGTCAGTCGGGGAAGAGGACTGTTACTGGGGTGCAGCCAGTAGGTCAGACTGGTACTTCCTGTCTGGAGGAGAGGTTACCCACCCAGGAACATCAAATCACACACGCGCGTCGTGCCCTTGTTGTGCCCATCGAAAGAGGGCGTTTGTGCGCCCAGGCCTTCGCTGGAGGAAAAGGCGCAAGTACAGCGGTCTTTCAGCGGACACTAAATATCCAAGCCGAGAAAATACAGGAGAAGCTCTTCCATGTGTGAGCCGAAGACCTGCCTGTGATTCAGATTCAGTCTGCTAAACACTTGATTCTGCGTACCTCACTTCACTTTTGAACTCAGCATTGCACAGTCAACACAACCAGCCTGCTACAAATGCTACTATGGGTTTCTAAAGAGACAATTCGTAATTCTGCACCTATCATGAAAAAACAGCATTCACATAAATGTTGCTTCTGGTTCAGTACAGTATCTCTACCACAGACCAGGAAAAATGTTTATGGAGCATATGCTAAGAGCAACAGACTTCCTGTTATTGTGAATCCAGGAAACCAAGTCGCTGAACTTGCTGGTAGACTGACTACAGCACGGCTTGTCTCCTGGAAACGTTTTCGAACACGTTTCCCTTCTTAAAAAACAAGCTCTTCAGCACTTTTTCCTCTTTCTGGCCAACATGAAGTATACATGGCATTGCAAATTGAAAATTATTGTGAAAAAATAAAAAAGGCCAAAAAAAGTCAAAAGCTTACAATATTATTTTTGTGAAAATAATATTAGGGCACAATTGTAAGAGGGGATGTAATTAAGGACTTTGATTACCACAGGAAAAGAAGTACAGAATATTATGAATGATGCTGGTTAGAGTAAAGTTGCCGAGACATTAAAGAACATAAAAGAAACACTATTACAAACTAAACTCTAAAGATTCTTAAAGCACTAAACTCAAAGAAAGAACAGAATCAACTGAACCAAACAAAAAAATGTATATATAATATATATAAAATAATATAAAAATACATCATATGAAAAGTAAAAAGTGACAGAGATACAGAAATCAACACTGCTGGAATGTTTGCTAAAGCAAATTGGATTTCTTTGCAGAAATTCTAAACCTGATTAAGCAGAAGAATTCAGCAGTACAATAGACTTCGACTTTTATCCTTTTTAAACAAACACTCCTTGGAAAGGAGATTTTTAACTCCATGTGACTTCTTTTCCAAAGAACGATTACGAAACCTGAAGCAAAACTAGAGAAGGAATTAAAAGCGAACTCATAAGGAATATATACTGTATAATGGATCACTGCCGGAGTGCAGGACTTATCCAGACTAATTAGGATCATGTCTTTTCAGTGTAAAACGGGGAAAAAAAAACTACTCATACAAAAGTACAATAAATCAAGTTCAATCTGAATTTCTTCAGGATGTAAGTAATCAACCTGCCCCACCATTATTAATAGCGCCTAGAGGTTGGACAACACCTGCGTTTAGAGTAAGTATTTAAGCTGCTGCCTCCTCTGTGAGATTACTTCACCTTCTCGTGAGGCCCAAATCTGAACCATATCAATACAAAGTCAGTGATTCATGCCAAGAGAAGGTCATTTCCTGTAACAGGATTTGAATACAGTGCAAGTAAGTCAGAGTGCCAGATAACTCCTGAAACAATATACAATATTCTTATGCGCTGCGTCCTTGATGGCGAAAAAAAGAACAGGGTGGTTATTACACTTTGGATACAATCAGCTGTATGGTTTTATCTCATCTTAACTTAAGGAGAAGCCTTTTTATCTTTTCACAACATTTCAAACTCACAGAAATGAGTTTCAAGTTTGTTTTTTTTTAATTCTTGCCTTTCGTCTACCAATCTGACACGTCCGACGTGCGCTGTGGCTTGAGCCCACTGACTCCCTTCTCTTGTATTCTGTACTTGCATACAGGCGTGACATTATAGGACCCGCAAGGAATTTGTACATTTAAGTACAAAAAACATTAGAAAAGTTCACTCTATATACTAATATAAAAATTGATTTGGTTTCTGTCAAGTGTTAAACCAATACAACAGCAAATGGGAGTATCAAGTACACAAAGGAGCATTATTAAATTGGGCATTGTATGGAACTGTACTGCAAAAAATGGTCATCTTTGTTTTGAAGTCATTAAAAAGTGTTTAAAGCAACAAAGATCTCTAAATATATCTGGTAGGGTAAACTGTAAGTATTCTTACTCAAGAAAAAAAAACTTAATGTACAAGAAACATCCTTAAATAGCCACAGCATCTCTAGGGCATGCTGCGTCACAAATTGGTAATGTTGAAATCATACTTATAGCAAGAAAACGAAAGAAACGTTAAATGATCACTTGAGCGCTTTTAGTATTATGACTGGCAAATGACCTTGAAGTAGGTCTGAGAGAACCCACTGTTCTTTCAAATGTAGATCGGGTTTACCACACAGTAAAGCTTTATCATTGTGTAAATGTTAGATTCAAGTATTCAAATGTTTCCATTACAGTAAAGGGCACAGTGAACAAAGATGAAAGGTTCACACTTTCTATCACTTATTATGCTAGACTTAACCCATAGTTTTACAGGTTTAATAAAGTGAAACTCAACATTAAAACAACGGTCTGTACCTAATCCTCTCTGAAGCCCATGCACCCTAACATGTACACTGAAGAGTAATCCCAACAAAACAATATTAACAGAGACATCTGTATGTCCTATTAGCCAATTTCCTACTTGTTTTCTATCACAGTAAAAGCAATTTGATCTCCATGATTGTGCTCTAAAGACTCTCTTCAGAGCGCAACAATATTTGCCATGATATCCTGCTGTATCCAACCGACTGTAAGTAATGTCCAGATTTTCAGTTTTGCTGTTAATAAACACCTTTAGGCAATTTCTACATGCACAGTATCTGAATTCCGCATGAATTGCAAGACTTTAACAGTGAGCAATGGAAGGTTCTGATACCATTTTCACGGTTTAACATACAGAATACACTTAAGTTTTTTTTACTGTCAATCATCAAAGATTCCAGTCTCACTGAAATATTTACACTTCACAAACAAACCCTAATTCAATAGCTAATAATAAAACCCAAATGTATTGTGAAGCTTCCTCTATAATGATAAAAATAATTGCTTACACTTATATAGCGCTTTTTCTGGACACTCCACTCAAAGCACTTTAGAGGTGATAAGGATCCCCTCCACCACCACCAGTGTGCAGCCCCACCTGGATGATACAACGACAGCCAAAGTGCACCAGTATACCCCCCACACACCAGCTCTCAGTGGGTGTTGAAGCCAGTTCATAGAGGGGGATTCTTAGGAGGCATGATTGATAAAGGTCAGGGGAATATTTGGGCAGGACAATGGGGTAACAACCCCCTAATCATTTTGAGAAACGCCCCAGGATTTTTTCATGATCAGAGAGAGTCAGTACCTCGGTTTTACGACACATCAGAAGGACAGCACCTTTTTTACAGTATAATGGCCCCAGTCACTATACTGGGGCACTAGGATCCATGGAGACCGCAGGATGAGCATCTCCTACTGGTCTCAATGACACCTCTTCCAGCAGCAACTTTAGCTTTCCCAGGAGTCTCCCATCCAGGTACTGGCAAGGCTCACACCTGCTGAGCTCCAGTGGGCTTCCAGTGGTGAGCTGCAGGGTATGCACCTTTGACTTCTAGGCATGGACTTGAGTACTTATGTTTTAAGCTTCACAATTACTCTGCATCACATTTAATTTGCTATAGTCATGTTTCCAAACACAGCAATGACCTACCTTGTATTCTATAACATGTAGATCAAACAACACTTTACTCCATGTATAAAGCACAACAATCCTTCTGTCACATAGTGGAACAAGAATGTAAGGCGTTGTGAAAAACAAAGTGAAGAAATGGAACATCAGGACAGAAGAACAAAGAGCTTTAAACAAAATAAGTTTATTCCATCTTTATTAAAACAGCAACCAAGAGAAGCTGATCTCTGGTGGTTAATGCGCATCAAACACAGAAGCCCATCCTCACAGAAAATAACAAAATACAAACGTGCTTCTCTCCCGAGCCTGGACAGTCAAGAGCTGAAAGCTTAAGGCAGCAGCTCGGAGGACACCAGTCCCATCACCTTCTTGCACTGCCAGTGCCACCAAAGATTACATTAACTACAACACATCAGAAGTTTACAATTTCAGGACCCAGGCATTCCTCGCCAAAAAGCACCTAATGGAATAAAACGGAGTATAAGTTAAGAGTGGCAGAGCACAGAGACGGGACTGGTGAGAATGGGCGGCAGGTTTAAAGATCTTCCAGATTTATCCCAAGAGTGACAAAAGCACAGGCTTAAGAGGTGACCCATACTGTTAAACGCATTAAGAAAAACACAAAGAAAAAAGAAATGATTGGAATGGTTATAAAAAAACCCGCAGGACCGAGTTAAAGAAAAGGATTACAATAAACTGCAGGGACAGGTAAGAAAGCAAGCTAGAATGGCACAGAGACAGAAGAAATGAAATATTGCAATGGAGGTTAAAATCAATAACAATAATAAAAGGTTCCTTCAGTACTACTTTACAACTGCAAAGGTAGACTAAGGGATGAAGAAAATGTATCTGGGATGAAAATGGAAAACATCCAGGCAACGAAAGGTAAGTGGTGAACGTACTGAAAAGTATCAACAACATGCCCTACGGCAGTAGAAGGACAAAGTTCTGTATTATGTACTATTATCAAAGACTAAATAGAAGTGTTTTAGTTACTGAAAGTAGTTAAGATCAACAAATACGCAGCGCCAGACGGTAAAAGAAGCAAGATATTCAGAGGCCCCTGAAAGAGCACTTCTAACAGTCGCTCAAGTCAGCAAAGTTACCCATGGACTAGAGAACTGGTCATGCTGCGCCCATCCATTAGACAGGTGACAGAGAGACAGTGAGACTGACCCAAGTAACAGACCAATAAGTCTAACTTCTATGACATAAAACATTATGGATCTAGAAAAGATAGTTCTTGCTTAACTATCTTGTGAGAGCACTTTGAAGGACATGGAATGGACATGCACAGAGCACACTGGTATTGGTAGATTTTCAGAAGGCATTTACCAAACTGAAGTAGTTCAGGTGGGGAGCTGCGTCAGCATGTGTAGGCTGCAAAGGAACAAGTAATAGGTTTATTCCATGCTGAAAAGAGAAGAAAGAAAACGCAACGTTTCGGCCGTGGAGAAGAACCTATTACTTGTTCCTTATTTACCAAACTGGCCTCTTTTTATTTGCAACCTTTCTCCTACTCTATATCACTGACTTAAATTGGGAAGACCAGTGGTCCTGTAACAGATACTTGAGGTACTCCACTAATTACATCATCCCAATCAGTGCTTTTGCTCCTTATGTACACCTTCAGTACCCTGTCCATTAATGTAACCTGAATCCAGGTGTTTCCTGGTTGCCTACTGTCTTAAAGGGCAGTGACTGATCTATTGATCAAATAATTCACTCAGGAAAATGTCATTACCAATATACAAAAGTTCTGAACTAAAATAACTTTGTCATTTGGCGATTACCATAACATTCTGTTTTTGCCTTCCTTTTCAAAGAACCCAAAGTGACTTTCGTAGATGAATTAGTGAACTAGAGCTGACTCCAGAACATTATCTACTGGCATCTTCTGAAGCAGAATCACAGTGCAATGTTACTGCTGAGAAATCAGAAATGGAGCCTTGTTGTAAATGTTTTAGACATGAGAATTTAACCTCCTTGGGAGTTTTTTCGAGTACTTAAAGAATTGCTTTTCACTAAAACCTATGTTATGTTTAATGGATTTTATTCAGACATTACAGAAGTAAAGGCAGCAAACCCATATGGATATGCAAACGTCCACACTGGGATTGTTGAAAAACATTTAAACTTTAAACAGATTTTTGGAACATTCAGACATGAAAATGATACATTGATAACATATGGATGCTCATTATGAATTCAGTGATTTTCTTAATTTTGCTACCAGATAGTTAACTATTGAGTCAGGGTGTTAAACTATATGAACTTTGATGTTTGAGTGCAGAATGAACATGCAATTAATTATATATATGGCCCAATTAGCTGTTAGTAATTTTGGTTGTAGTAGTAGCAGTAGTTGCTCTTAGCCAATTGAGCTAAGGCACAAAGAAAGGATTGAGTCTTGCAGAAGATCTCTGTAGAAAACACTTTAATATAGTTTTCGTCTTACCGAGTATCATTCATTAGCATTACAAGAGTCAAATGCAAGGAATAAAATGGATTTGAGCAGATAAGTACATTCATGGCTTGAAAACACAAGGTCGTTACTAGATTGAGGAAAAACATATATAAAGACAAGAGGTACTGTACCGTACTGCTGGACTAATCATGTCTATTTCAGGTTCATTAATTAACATACGGCCTTTTAAATGTTTCCTTTCAGTATACGTTTTTAGCGATTACATATATCATTATATACTGTATATGGTGTTTTGATTCTGGTAAGCTTTTTCTTACAAGATTTTAACTTCCTTATACGTGTTTGCTTTGACAGAAAACAAGTGTTGGCCAGGTGTGTGACATACAGCAGCCATCAAAGGAATTCAGCCCCCTTGGACTTTTCACATTTTATTGCGTTACGATATTGAATCATAGTGCATTTAACTGAGATCCTCCCCCCCAATAATTGACACAATTCACGATATAATATGGAAAAACAAAATTCTACATAACCTCTAAAGTCACTGTAACAGCTATCTTGGTCGATGTATCTAAAAATCAAAGACTTTCGATTTCTGCTGATGGTCAATCATGATATTGGTTACAAACGAGAGGAAGCCAAATACAGTAGCGGTTCATCAGAGCTCATCAGCATTATATAGCTGGCTCTAAGAAGTGATGCATGCAAGCATCCTACAAAAGCCTTTCAAAGTAATGGTTTTTAAGACCAGTAGTTATTGTAAAGTGAGTAATACCTGGCTCTGTCCATTTTACAATCCTAGAAAGTAGAACAGTCAAATATTTTACTGACACATCCAATTTACAATCTTCTGTGACTAAAGGTTTTGATGTGTTGATTGCTCTACTGTTTTTCTTTTCTTGGCTTGTATTTGTGGGTATACAACTTGTTTTTTGTTGGTTGAGTGTCTTTGTGTTTGTGTGCTTTTTTTTCCATTCAGAAAACTTGGCACCTCACAATTCTTTCCAGAAAAAAAAAGTATCTACATTTCTCACTATGTGCATAAAAATTAGATTTACTTTAAATGAAACAATCGTACACGCATCACCAACCTGCTATAATGAACACATAATTTAATTATAATCATCTACTTCCTCTCTGTAAACTTTTTTCCCCCCAAAGAACTCTTCACCACCTCTGGTAACTGCTACCACAGATTACTGGAGATGCAAGGAAGAACCATGCAAAGCTTTATAGCAGAATATGGGTCACACTGTTGTAACGATCTTTTACACAAAAAAGGAACGTGATCAGTGTAAAACTCTGAAAATATCTGATTAATGTGAACTGCTTTGAAAGACCAATGTCTGTCTAGACAACACAGCATTACTGATTTATAGCCTGCTGTGCCCAGGTGCTATGTGCTGTACCAGTTCTGTGTTATGTACAATAGTGCTGACTCTCAGGATTGTGCACTCCAGGTGTGCGCTACCTGTTGAAACGCACAAGAACAGAGATACAGGATGGAAAAGTACTGCTGCACCAGTCAAAGTGCCCCATGAAGCCAAAGAGAGTTCTGATTTTTTTTTTCTGCTTGCCAGGTCAACTTCTGCCCTTTTAATTTACATGTATGACAGAATGCTTCTCAAATTAACCCAATTTAAATAGAGTTTCACATACAATAGGTTGGATGAGCCTGTGCATGTAATACATTGAAAGAAAAAAGGGATTTAAAGTGACTTCTGCTTATCCAGAAGTATTAGAAAAAAATGTAAGTAAAACAATCTAGATTTTTTTATAACGCACATATGTAAGTGTCAGTAGTGATGACTACATTAAAGGAAGCTAAATAAGACAATATAAAAATCAAGAGAGCTTTACAGAACTTTTCAGAGCAGCATTTACCACCTTGTACCCTGTTCTTGTCAGACCTCAGAAGCTAAATAAGGCCTGGACTGGGATAAAACCCCTCCAAGGTTACTGCTGCAGGTGGTGCTGGCAGGCCAACAGGTGCTACAAAGAAACAATTTAAGGTTTATTCCCACGTAGAAAAGAAAAAAGAATGTTTCAGCTGTGGATCCTTCTTCAGGTGCTACTCTTCCTTCTGAACCAAAACGCCCAAGTGACCAGGGGCACTCTGCAGTAGTTAGTTGACGTTAACATCCATAAGACATTAAGGCAAGGTCCTGATAACCTGAGCACTGTCTGAATAGAGGCGTTAACCCAGATGTCCTGGACGAATGCCACTTTGGGCTCGCCACAATGTGACCTACCTAAATTCTATCCACTGTCCATAACCACTTAGTCCAAAATGAGTAATAATGGATGAAAGCCTATCCTGGCCGACAAGGAGCACAAGGCAAGATTCAACCTGGCAAGGAAAACAGTCCATCCCTGGGCACGGACAAAAGGGGGACAATTCTGACTGCATGTCTTTACATGGTGGGAAGAAACTGGAGCACCAAGTGAAAGCCAGTACAGCTATGGGGAGGGGGAACATGCTGATTCCATACAGCATCTTCTGTGTAGTGAGACTGCTGGCACATAACGACGACTGTGCGTCATTTCATCCACAACTGAAGCGGCCCTCCTAGACGTTAAAGTGCTGTGGATCCCTTGTGAAGCAACTGTTGTTGTTTGGATGCGAGACTCTGCTGTGAAAAGGCTTCAGCACCTTTGGCAATAATGTGCCTAACCAATCAACTCATTTGCTAAGATTCTGTATGTCCTTAACTTAATACTTTAAAATATTTTAAGTCATACAGAGGGTTTACTTGTCAGAAGCTTCAACTTTAAATTGATTGATGTGTATATTGTAGACTTTATTGATGACTAACCACCATCCATGGCAAATGACCAAATGTTTATAAAAATCAATCTAGATTTTTTATAATGCGCATGAAAGAGCGCTGGTTTAATTATGTTTTTTAGAGGAACACAAAGGAAATAGGCCAAACTATTTCTAGGGTTGCTAACCCTGTCTGAGAAGAGCTACATTTCTGCCATTTAGAGATCACTCAAACTGTCAATTACTAATTACCTTGAAATACCTGACACATTTAATGAGTACGTTAAAAGAGAAACCTGGTTATTTGAATATGTGACAGTTTCTGAAATGTCTGCAGCACAGACTTCAGAAAATGACAAAAAAAAGCAGGCTAATTTCACATTACTCTTAGGCAATAAGTTGATTATCAAGGTGATAAGCATAATCTACTCTGATTTGGGCTGAGGGGAAGTCTGAGTTCTGTCTACTGTAAGTATTTAAACATTATAAAGATGCAAACAAATATACATTTGTCAGAAAACGTTCTTGTTAGTACTATTAAAAATCCTCTTGAGAAACATGCTAAAAAATTTTGTAAATTCAAGATATGGCATGTGTGCTATGCATCGAAACTCCCTTCTTCTTAGGGAACATTTCAAAACCAGTCTTATCAGAACTGAGATTGTGGGGTCAAGTGAGAACAGTAGCTCCAGCTCTGCCTTATTAAATATTTCACCCAAAAAGCTCTGGAATTTACCACAGTAAACCTTTACATTTTCTATTCTTTTGAAACTTTTCCTAACATGACTACCTAACTAAAGCATGTGTTTGTAAAGAAACAGTACCAAGACAGCATCACAGACCGTTTATTAAACTTTACCATATGGGGAAACAGACAGATAAGGAAACAAAATGCAAATTGTGTTTTTTTTTTTATGGTGAGCAAATCGGTGGTTCTTGGACAGAAGCCACTTGTTCAAACTTGTAAAGTATTCACAAACCAAAAATCTAAAGCAGAAAAATGAAAACAACTCTTAACATCTCAGTACTACTGACTTCCTGCTTCTGCCAGCCCTAATCAGGTCATTAGAGCAGTCAGAAAAAAAGAAAGTTTGTGGAGTGCTCAAGAATTTAAAATTGCCATCATTTTCACATCATACAGAATGCTCCAGAAACAAACAAAAAAAATGACAGCATGGCTTAATTTTATTTGAAACGTTTCAGAATGTGAATGCAGATATAAAGTAAAACTTTTACTAACAACCCCAAAATGTTAACGGATACACCAAGAAATGGGTTTGAATTTCAAATTTATTTACTGGTACAAAATGAGGGGATGGGGGTATTCCAAAACTAGGACCACCCTTATAACCAGCCAACAGAAAGAAAATAAAAAAATTGTAGAAAACATAAAATCTATGCACACATTGTACATTGTACAGGAACACCAGCCTAGAATCTTCAAGGGTCTTTTCTTGAACACAAAGATTGGTCTCTACTGTACATACAAAGAGTGTAGAATCAATGCACAGAAAGTCAGTGTGAAGTGCTCATTGTTTTCTGTTTCTTGGTAACATAGTCTTCTGTGAACCCAGAAAGCTAAGTGTCTTACAAAAAAACAACGATCAGGTCATCCCATTAGGCATTGTAATGTCCCCACCTTTCACCAACAGAGAAGGTGATTGGGACATTGAGTTAAGAACACTGGAAAACTAAACTTGTACCAGATAGGTAGGTTGTAAGCATTAAGCAACATCTCTGCTCCAAACACACAATAAATTGCAGTGTAAGAGGAAAATGTCTGAATTTCAAGAACACTGTTTTCCTATATTATCCACGTTCGAAGATTACATCAGCTTCTAAACAATGTGGAGAAGCCACAAAACAGGCCAACAAAATGTCAGGATATATATGTGAAAGTGTGTAACTGAAATCAAGAGCTGTTATGGTAAACATGTATAATGCACTTGTATAGTAAGACTATATTTAGAATATCGCGTACAATTTTGGTCACCACATTACAGAAAGAAAATATTGCTGCCCTGGAATTAGTCCAGAGAACAGCATCCAGATTCATTCCTCAGCTATGCTGACAGGCTAATAGAAATGTACATATTAGGTCTCAATCAATCTAAAACACAACCAAGGGGACCTGATGCAGTTAAAGAACATTTTCAAAAGCCTCAACAAAGACAAACCTACAGACTTTTTCAGAATCAACAAAGTAGAGGACAGGAGCTGAAACTACATGGAACTGCATTTTAAACCAAGAACAGGAGACACTTGTTTATACAGAGGGGGGTGGGGGTGTGGAACAAGCTGCCTTGTCATGCTGTTAAAGCCAATCTTTCAAGAAAAGGGCACTGAATGAGCTAGACAGGATAAACGAACTCCTCTCACGTCTAAACCTTTTTACATTCTCATGATCTTGCAAAAGACAGTGCAAGACTGGACCTTCCTGTCTGTTCTACTACAAAGGTTTGGCACAATTTGCACAGAAGCAAACAGAACAAATACTTGGTCAACATCATTTTAGAAAAAAGTCAGGCCAGGACACCTAAAACCAGGGCATATCCTAAATGGGCTATTTCTACACAACAAACATTTTAGACATGAGAACTACTATGCCCACTAAAGCAGTTTACACTTTTTTTTAGTAGGACATATATGTTTCACATGATTGCAGTTAAGTGCCCCACACATCAACGTTACTCTTCAATAGACCTCTATCTCATTATAAGATTCGGAACCCAAGACCCATACTTTGCATCTTGACACAGTTTGCGAGCCAGCAGCACAAGAAAGGTCACAGAAGGGAGGCCAATCAGCCCACGTAACTGTTCCAGTGGCAACAGCACCCAGCACTAATGAGGTCAACCCACAAGCTTCAAAACCAATAGGTAAATCTAATCCTTACAGCATTCAAATGAATCGGTAGTCCTGAATTAGCAAACTGATACAATCTGACAGCAGGGGCCCTGGGTTTACTATTCACACACCTGTTACTAGCCCCGTGAGTGACGCCAAGCTACAGGAGCAATTCCAGATTACAACTCCATGCAAAGTGAATCAAGATTGCGAACATGAGCCAGCCCAAGCTGGGGAACAAGAACACGCCCACAGGACATAAAATCAAAACCCTAAAAGGTACATGAAATTGAACAATGTTGAAAATGAGTGTGACGTCTTAAAGCAGAAGTGAGAAGCTACTAAATAAATTTGCTGATGCTGTCAGAAAAACTTAGACCACTCTGAGCATTACTCATCCACAACAGTAAAAGCAGAATAGCAATGGAAATACTCACTCTTTTAAACCACTGAAGCATCATCAGCGAAGAATCTATTAATTGACTTTCCACCATCCACAGTATTTTCAGATTAAGGTCCTGGATTTGTTTGGGATTTCTTTTAATTCTACAACACAGCAATTATTCACTCCTGGACACAGCACTCAGAATGCTGCAAAATGAATCTCATGAAGCATACTCGTTGACAAGGCATTTGCAGATTATGAAACTGTACAGGATTTCTTTAATTTTGATTTATATGGCCTGACAGCTGTTATTGTAAAGTATGTAATATATAATGTCGAGGCCCCGATGAAGATATTTAAAAACACTAGCTTGGATTTATCGCTGCTCTAACACTGATAACTCCGTTATTACAATATGAAATTATTTTATAACACTAAGCTAGTTTGTGTGAAGTTCTACTGTATGCAAGTCAGTTGTTCAAGTAGTAAACTAAAAATAATAAACTCATAGCCGTTACATGCACGCTCATTATCTTATGTTAAACTGAAGAGCATTAAAGAAGGAATCAGTCTAATTATTCTTCCAGAGGAAAACACAACTTTCCTTGCCTTTAAAACGACACGCTAAGCGTTAAGAGATATTTATTACAAAAAGCATTCATTACAAGCAGAGCCCAAGGTTTTCTCCAGGCACGTTAACGCCTGTCAATCAGAAACAAGGAATCAAGCAATCGAGGACGTCAAAGCGTATTTCCTACCAGTGATTTGTTTGCGGGTTTTTTTTTTCATGCCACACACAATTCACGCCGCTCCTGGCGTCCAAATTTTCAAATGCAACCTCAGTCCCTCTCCCACCTGATCGGATTGAACAATTCTGAGATTTTCACTCCAAGCGTCACCCATGCACTGTCATGCCAACCCCCACCATAGTGTTGTTCCTGAGCGGAGAAGACGCTAAACCCCCTCGCACTAAGCGAGTAATCCGCCGGCCGTGCTGCAGAAACGGCTTTGATAAGCGGCCAGCCTGTCTGTTTTGCAATGCCTTGACACCCTGTGTTTACCTCCACTGCCTTCTGTACTCACACTCCCAACACGGAAGGAGCGCAAACTCCCAGATCTTCATGTCTACACAAAGGAGGCCCTTACCTCTGCTAACATTATTAAAAACCGTGGAGGCTGGAGACGCGTCCCGCTAACCCCGCCACATTGCATAAAACACACTCGAACGTCTACGCCTTCAGTTTCGCTCGTTTAAAAACGGGATCCTTCCCAGTCTCCGCACTCCTGCCGGAAAGTCGCCATGTTGCTCGGTTCACATCCAGGCGCACCCCCCGCGCCCCTCGATTGGCTGGCATGCGGCGGCCGCGTCATCAGCCCCGTGACCGTCGCCCCCGCCGCAGCTGCGGCACCGCTGGCCGGCGGCCTCACACCTGGCGGCGGCCCGGGGCGGCGTGTGAGCGGGCAGCGCACGGAGACCGGGGAGGCGGCTCCTGTCTGCTGGACGTCGGTTCTGCACGCCGTCTCATTTCATCTTGTTCTGACGTGTCTCTGTTTTTTCCTTTCTCTACGTTTCATAGTCTTAAAAAAAAATAAATACTTTTTACCGCTTGTCTCCTCCTTAGAGTGCAGTTCTGGATAAATTTTCTGTAAATAATAATAATAATAATAATAATAATAATAATCAGCTGGATACCAGTATTATTCTTGTAGACAGACAATTGCTGTTTATTATTATTATTATTATTATTATTATTATTATTATTATTATTATTATTATTATTATAAACTTTATTTATATAGCCCTTTTAAAGGTGGCTTCCCAAAGCGCTTAGAAGAAGGAAGCGGAGGTAAAGAAGAAAGAAGAAGCAGACGAAGCAAAACGTATCTCCGCTTAATTTGTTAGTGACCCTGCAGACACGTTGATATACAGTAGAGCCATGGGCTGACTTTCCAATGTGCCGTTATAAAGCATTCCTTGAGAGTGGGGTCTGAGAAAACGTTTTTATGGCGGACCAATATTCCTTTTGCAATATTTCAACCAAAAAAAAACACGTACCATTAAAATATACCTTCATAGCACACTGTATGTTGTGCTCGTGTGAGCGGTACTTCATCTGTTTTAACATTTCATCAGGTTTTGCTGATCAACATGAGCAAAAAGGTTGTCAGTAAAATGGTGTCAACTATCTCAGTCCGGTCAGCTTGCACTTGACAAAACTGAAACTCCTCCATTAGGTTACGAACGAGAGGAGGCCATCTGGGCCGTGTAGTGTGGTAGTTAGTTGTTAATTGATCTCATCCAGCTGTTTCAGGGTATGGTCACCAGCAACATGGCTGGTTAGCTCGTTGCAGACTCCCACATCTCTTTGGGTAAAGAACTGTCTCCCTTTCTTGGTTCTAAATGCACTTTGAATGAGTGACATATTGTATAGTAGAAAATAGCGTAGGGAATGTATATTTTTTTCTGATCTACCTACTGTAGGTGCCATTTGGCTTTCAGCTATCTGACCCAACACAACCCCCAGCCATTGTCAGTTCACTTGTTGCCATGAGGTCACTTATATTTTCTGCAATATGTTGACCATGAGTTTTCTAGATGAGGTTTTATTAGCACATCATAGAGCTCAAGCATAACTTAAATTGCTAGATACTGGACCTCAGCATTGTTATTGATTTTCTGATTGCTTTCCCATATTGTCTTGACGAGGCTGTAGAAGGAGCTACATTGACACCCAGATTCCTCTCATGTGTAACTTGATGCAGCGCAAGAGAAGCCATGTGACACTTGACACATATCAAATTCTAAGAGAGGTTCACACTTTACTGGTGTGTTGTAAAAAATAAACAGACCCTCCATGGGTTGTGAACTATTCATTTTGCTCTTATATTGGTTCTCCACGTATTGCTTCTTGATGAGGCTGTAGAAGGATCTACACTGACACCCAGATTCCTCTCATGTGTACCTTGACGGAGCGCAGAAGCACCCGTGTGATGTGTGCAGTGTGTGTTCCTACTGCCAGCGTGGACCACTTGACGCTTCAGTGTGGAATTTCATTTGCCAAGTGCCAGACTGTCCCTGGTTCTGTCCACGTCTGTTTGCACTTCCCCTGCTGCTGTTTCCGTCTGCTACTCGCCCGATTTTTGCATCACTCGTAATTCCGACCGGTTCCCTTACTGCACCGCAATCTACTATACATCTTTAAACACGGATCAGGAAGAACAATGGACCTAAAACAGATCCCTGTGGCACCACTACTCACATCTGCCCAGCGAGAGCTCAGGCTGTTTCCTGTGTGCTCACATGTTCTCTGCCCTTGTACATATGGCACATTCCTTTGGATTCCCCTGGTTTTTAATTTGTGAACCAATTGTTCATACTTGTCCTTATCAAACACTTTCTGCACATCTAGATATACTGTATCATATCACATGCTTTAGTGTTATCTTAAGTCCTTGCTGCTTGTTAGAAGAATTCTAGCAAGCTAGTTAAATAAGTGCTTCCCTAGACAATTAAATAAAAATAGACATTCTACTGCCTCTCTCTGAAAATGCCCCTCTAAACACAGAATTGTTTTTTTTTCAAATATACTGTGTTATCATTTAATCCATTTGTCAGTTGTACAGACAAATGTATTAATTTGACTGCATTTTTTTAAAACTGCAACAAATAATTGTGTGTTATATTAATTTCACCTCTAATTTCACTTTTTGTAATGTACAATTATACAATATCCATTGCTTTCCTAAAAATGGTCATTACTCTGTAATTCTGAGACTATATTATATACTGCATATTTACTGTTTGTATAATCATGCCATAACATTGGGGTATTAATGGGGTAATAAAATTCTCAGTTACATAAATAAGCTTTTAAAATGTGCTTCTTTGTCAAAATAATATAACAAAATAAAAAAATGTATGAAATCTCATTATATCAAGAGACAGACATTTATTTTTAAAGCATGAATTCATGCTTCATTTCCTTTTCACCACCACGTGGCACTGTGTTTTGATAATAAACTCAGATGGGTAATGCTCACAAAAATGCCCAGTAGCTCTGTCCTTCTATCAGATGACTATTTTACAGCAGTAAAGAAATACCTATGAGATTGCAAATGTTTTTACATGAAGTGTCAAGAAGGGTTCTGTAAAATTTATTTATGTCTCTTTATAAAGCAATGAATTTTGGGAAGACATGTTAAAAATCAAAAACTCTCTGTATGACTGAAGGGTCTAGGAAATGTCAACCGTTTCCATTGTACTGTACTAGTTTTCTTCCTATGAAATTAAATATGACTAATTAATAATACAAAGTATACTTCATAATATAGATTAAAATACAAAGTGTTATTACAAAGGGTTCTCTCTCTTCATCTACAACAAAGACTCTTATGTTCTTCTGTTTAGACCTATGCTTACAAGATTTTGGGATTAATTACTTACCATCAACCATATGAGTACATTGAGCAACAGGGTCTCTCTCTTGTTAGTAACTCCTTTTAAGACTTATCATGTATTTTTGAGTAAAGCTTATCTCTGTTCTTGGCAATCAAATTAGCACGTATCTGGCTGGTTAAAACAGTGGAATTGTTCTAAAAGCTTGATCTCTTTCATGTTTGCTATGAATTCAGTATTGTTTGTTTAAAAGTATCAGTAAATTCTTCACTAGTTTGAATACTTAAATTTTTCATCTTTAAAACTAGTTTTGCTGCTTTTATGTACCGTATATATATATATATTCAGCTAGAAAACTGAGTATGAAACATTGCAATTTAAGTTATTCTTTAAACACAGCTTAGCTTGACACTAAAAAAATGAGAGGCTCTAATGTAACATTTGATTTCAGAAGAGTTTTACTCTTTTTATCGTTTGTCCATTAGACATGTACTGTACCAAATCACAACAAATTTGATTGAAAGAAGAATACAAAATTCAAAGATTCAGATCATTTAATAAAATTCCAGAGACATTCTTTATTCAATTTTCGTGTAAATCTTTGACATTTTATAAGACTTACTTGATCCTCATGCAAAACAATGAATTTTTATTAGATTAATCGACAGCCTCACTTATTTTCCACTAGGGTGTTTCTCTGCAGCTCAAAGGTAAACACATACAGTATAATGTACTCTGAAACAGTCACAGATCTTGAGACAGCCTGTTACACCATCCTTTATTTGAATAAAGGCTACTAGAAGAACAATGACGTACTGTAGGTATGGGATTATTTTTAATCCATTCTCTACTGAAATTCTGAAAAGTTTAAAGTTTGTGGTTTGTCTTGGGATACCTGCCTCTTGAGCAATGCAAGTTAACCAACAGGTTCTCAAAACCTCTAAATTCCTTGTGTTTGTTAGTGACACTCTCCTTAGTGACAGCAGTAAAACTGAACGGTACACTATTTATTTTGGTTACACCACTTTGCACTCTGTAATTTTAAATAAATGTATTTTGTAAATTGTTGTCAATTCTGTTGAAAAGCATCCATAGAACCAAAAGTGCTTTTTGCACAGCATAGCTGTGGTAAATGTAAATTAACTAAGGCACTGTGCGTTTGTCACATTTGGATGGATTTTAAACACCAGTTCAAAGAGCATGACTCCTTCAGTAAAAATAACATGTAATCATGGCACATATTTTCATTCAGATGAACATACAGTAAGTGAATTACAGTTTACCTATACAGTACATGTGACCTGTTTCTTCACAAATGTATAAAATCATCTTTCATAGAATTAATTTTGTTTCATAAACAACGTTCTTACTAAAAAGGTAGACAAAGCACCAGCTGCAAACACAGAGGCTGCAGTCCTTCAGTTTTTGGAGAAGCTATTTTTAGAAATACTTCAGTACGGTACCTGTCGCCAGCAAAACGAGCTTCCAGTGAAGTCCCAAACAAGGTAAGGCTGGAGGAAAACGCAGTCCCAAGGCCTGCTTGATTTGTCATGTACCATGCGTGCAAGATTTTCCATTCTGGAAAGCAGTGCTGCTCTTCAACAGGACTTTAATTGGGTCCCAGTGTTCGTTGTTTATACATTTCCACCTTTATGACAGACTTGCCGTCTGTGTTTAACGAGCAGCTCGGAGGATAAAAAGCTCTGGCTTGTTTCGTACATGGCAGCAGCCCAATCTTCGAAACAGACACCAGATTTTCCAGGTCGCACTTCCTTACACGTATCTATTGCAAGACGTTGTACTTTGCCCCTACAGGGTTTCAATTATTTGGGATAGTACTTTTTATTTACAAAGGCCCTGATAAAAGAACTTTTGCTTTCTAGTTCAGTCCTACCAGCCACTGCTGCTTTATAACTGTACACTTGTGCTGTAAAACTTTCAGCCACACGTTCTGCAGCTAATAACACACACAAGTGAAAGTGTTGACACAGAAAAGGTCGGCATTTTATTTCCTAGAACTAGTTTTAAAATACAATTGGGTTTTTTTATAATCTGATGATCCATTTCTCTATTATAAAGGCTATTTTCTATCTTTTCAGTGCAACTTCTTTAATCTTTGCAACTGTTGCAAATACGTTTTAGTGGAAAACTAAGTAGCTACTCTTAGGGTAAGAATAAGAAGCTCTCTTGCAGTAACAATCCAAATATCAGAGCAGGTGCTGCCTTCCCCAGCTATTCGGTGGCTCTGTGGCTCAGGATCTGCGCCTGTGACTGGAAGGTTGCCGGTTCAAATCCCACGGCTGGCAGAGGAATCCTACTCCGTTGGGCCCCTGAGCAAGGCCCTTAACCCCCAACTGCTCCAGGAGTGCTGTACAATGGCAGACCCTGTGCTCTGACCCCCAGCTTCTCTCCCTGTCTGTGTGTCTGTGTCTCCATGGAGAAAAGCTGGGGTATGTGAAAAGATGAATTCCTAATGCAAGAAATTGTATAGGGCTAATAAAGAAACATAATTACAACATTATTCCTGACAGATTTGTGGATATGATAAAAGCAAAAATATGCTAAAATGTTAAATGTGCTTACGGGTTAAAAGCATCATAGAGATACCACACAAGGAAGGTAAAGTGTATTGTGGTTCCAGGAAGGTCTACAGTAAGTCCCACAAGGTGACTGCACTGTGACGCACTCTGTCCTGTCCAACCCAATTCTGATTTTCTGCTTTTGGAATGAAAGTTTAATGCAGCTGGTGTCAGGATATTCAGTGTACTGCTTTCTGAGCACTTGTCACAAGACACCTTACCTTTACTCTTGTTTTACAATGCAATAGGTTAAAAAAGCCCAGCCACACAGGGGATATCAGATAACAGGATACAGTTTTTTAAGTCTCCTCTAGGTGCAATCTAAAACAAAAGTATATACTGTAGTTGACTATATAAAGACATTGGGGACGGAAACTGTATTTTTTAATGGGTTATTACTTGTGCATTTACAAATTTAGATCCAATAGAACAATTTTATCTCATAGCAAGATAAATTGTATTTACAGTATATATATTTTTATGCAGAGAATGAAGAGTTTCAAAGCAGCCAGTCTTGAGAAATTAGCAATCCAGCTAAAATGTCATTTATCTGAAAATCTGCATTACAAAGTCAAACAAAGAACCACTCATGCTAAAAGTCAAATTTACTTTTTTTTCTGAGTGTTGTCTTCAAACCACATGGAGTTGTGAATATTGTACAAATGACTCATCTTATTTTAAAACACAGTAAAGATGAAATCTAAACCTTTTTCCTAACTGATGATGACAATTCAGAACCCAGAACTTGAGAGTGGCTCTCTGTTTTAGGTGTATTCTCTATACAACAGATCAAGTACTTGCTATTCTATCATACTGTGACCAGTATGTATATTAATCTCATTAGATCTTTGCTGATTCATAATGGTTCCTACTGGAAAGGTCTGCAGTAAGAGAGAACTTTTGGGATGGCAGGCCAATTTACGCAATTAATATTAAAAAATAATAATATTCTGGTGCCATTTCGAAGACAGTGAAAGTACCACTTTTGCATGATGTGTTTGATGTGCAAAAATGAGAAATTTTAAGTGGAGCTCCACTTGCTAATATGAGCTACATACGTATGTGCAGGTAGTTCAGGCGGGGAGCTGCGTCAGCATGCGTAGGCTGCAGAAGAACAAGTAACACTTGAAGAAGGCACCACAGCCGAAATGTTGCGTTTTCTGTCTTCTCATTTCAGCAGGAATACACCTATTATTTGTTCCTACTGTATATGTTCATGTATTCCTCAAAGGCATTGACACTTTGGAAACACCTTTATGAAAATGCTTCTTAAAAACTTCATGCATGTCTTTCTCACCATCATTGTATTATTGTCTCTTGTGTTGTTCATATACTAGTTTTTGTTTTTGTTGTTTTTTTGGGAGGTCTGTTTAGGATCATTCTTTCAAGGAAACTATTAGTATGAGTTTCCTCTCTAAATACCTTATTACATTTTGTGTTTTTTATATAATTCTATATTTATTTGATCTGTTGTGATCAAGATTCTACTGGTATGACAGATACAGTGCTGTCTTTGTTGATTTAAAATGGAAAAGGTCTTCAGAATCATGTTTGCATGAAAGAGCATTTGATGAATATTATGTTTTTCATGTGGTTTGCGGTAAATCTTCATCAAGTAACTGAAAATTATTTATTTAATAGCCACAAAAACACCACTCTGCATAAACTAACAGCTAATTTAAATAGTTAAATCAGCATACAATTTCAACTCATTGTTTTCACTTCCTTAAGATGTTTCTGTAACTATCCAGGACTACTGTGCATACTGTATGGCTATAGCAGTGACTGTCATGATGCTTTTCCCCAAAAATGAAATATTCATTTAAAATGATTTATGTGGCTTATAGGAAAAAAAATAATTGATTTGCTATATGAAGAACACACACATTCCTAACTGGTTGGTTAGACACAAGGCATTTGTATTTGAAAAGTAATTGTTTCTGCTTTTTTATTCTTCATAAATTAGCAGTGCATGATGGTCTCCATTAATTAAAATGAAAATAACATTTTGGGTAATCGAGTAAAAAAGTGCCCAAGGGGTCCTTTTCATTATTATTCTCAGAAAAAAATGGTTCTGTCCAGCCCCTAAGAGAGTTGTTTAATGAAATCTCACAAGCTGTGATTACTTTAACAAAACTTAAGACCATCTGCTAATGACCAGCAGGAAGCTAGACTTCAGAGGGTTTTTATTAACACAGACACAGTTAAAAATATGTAAAAGGTGTCTGCTCCTTAAAGATATCATATTTATTACGTTTGTACCTTCGGGGTTTTAATATAAAATTATGGAAATCAGGAAAGTATATATATATAATTATATAATATATATCCTCTTTTAATATATTATGATATGAGGTGCACAAAACAAAGTTTGAAAACTAAACTTGGTAATAAGTCAGTTGATATCTATGGACACTTTGCTAATAATTTGAAATTAATTATATAAAGAGGCATGAAACTTAAAAGTGAAAAAAAACATTTATCTTTAGGAAAAACCTATTATGGGTTTTAGCAAAAAAAATCAACTTAAGGAAAAAAAAACTAAATTCTAGCGATTTTTAGAAAGGAACCTTTTTTAAAAAAAAAGATGAGTTGAGGCCAAACTCACAGTTAATTGCAAGACAACCTATTTGCAAAGTGCGCACAGAAATATATCATAATAAATCATTATTCTCTATCTACTGTAGTTACAGCAGACAAGGTTATAAATACATATTGATTCAAAAGGCATTTTTTCTCTTGGGGCGCAAAGTAGTTTTAAAATCACAATAAAAAACAACAGAAGTGTTTTAAGAACTAGTGCGATAAACAGCGTTTATCGTGCCTTAATTTTCCCTCATTGTGTGAATGATCCTCGTTGTTAGCTCCAGCAATCTCGCCTGCTTTCTACTGTGTTGCTATTTATAGTAGATCCTACTTGTGTCGCCACAGGCTCTGATCGCATCTCTCTGCCACTGCAATTTGAAAACACTGCTCTCAGCCTGTCTCCTTGCTCTCCGGGAAGGCACGATATCCAAGATCACATCCAGATTAAAAACTGTACCTTAATACTGGAACCTTTCGCGTTTTGATCTTTTTCCCCCTGCAGAAATACCAGGTAAGAAAATGATGTAATTCTGTTCTATAAATAGCAAGGGGATAGGACAACCGCGAGCAACGCGTTTTGCTGTGTTTAGTTAACTGTGACTTCTTTGCAGTTTGTAATTAGCACAATTTCCAAGTGATTGGCCCCTGAGCCTTATGCTCGCCAATTTTAGCTTGTTGAAAACTTGTTCTTGTTTTCCCCCATGCGACTGAAGCGTTTTATGGTCGCTTTCATTTGTGTTATAAAATGATTTTAGCCATTAGTTAATCCAAGGAAACCAAAATAACTAAAGAGCATGAATAATTAAGTCGTGCCTCATAGGCGACACGACAAGATGAGACCAGTTTAATAAGCAAACGGCTTAAATGATGCCAAGTTGTGACATATATCGCACAGAGGTGTTAATCAGGTTCCTAATCAGTTCGTGATGGAAGAACTTAAATCAATTACACAATATAGTGTACATCCCAATGTTAAATATCAACATGCGCAGAACATTAGGACAATTTTGTTGGTATGGGAGCTGTCGTATACATTATTGTAAGATGTACACTTCTTCTAAATTGATGCCATAATGTTTAAAAAGACATCTTTAATTGTTATGGATTATAATAACGTTTATTTTATTTCGGTGTTTATTTAAACACCGTTTAAGGCGGCAACATCGCGGTGCACATGAAAGGCATAAATTTCCCGTTCCTGATCTGCATAAAATGATGCCATTTCTGGACTATAAATAGAACTCATTAACATTTAGCAAACAACTGATCACCCAAGACGTGAGTGACATACGAATGTATGACAGACTTCAATCTGTTAATTGGTTGAGCATTTGACGCACATAAAGCATAAAACATTTTTGCTGGCTTGTTGACCACGCACAACATGCTCTGAGACGCTGTTCAGAGCGAAACCGGGAGCGGGTTAAATTCAGGAAGTAAAGCACCCACCAGATCTTAAACGCCACACCCAACTGTTTGAAGGAGACACAAGAGGATTCTGTAAGAAAGGTAACCTCAGGTGCGGTCTGGGTTTTTGCCATTTTCAGGTGGGCTTCATTTTCAATCTTACCTTGGACATACTGTACAGTACTGTACTATTAGGCTCCCAAGCAGTGTTCTGAATGTTTTTTTTTGTCCAGAGACTGGGCAACTGAGCAAATGAATGGTGGTCCTGCGTCAACCAAGATCTGTGCCTTAAAACCGTGATAATTCTCCCCTCTGACCCAGGACCTCAGCTTGCCATGCGTTCTTGTGCAGACTGCTCCTGTTGAATGCCTACTTGACTCCAATTAACTCCGTAGCTATCATTCTAGTGACCGTAGAGTTGTCATGTGATGAAGTGGTGTGAGCTGCTCCAAATGACCGAAACAATCACCATGTTTTTTTTTTTCAAAATGCAAACTTCCAGTGATGAGCTATGATACTAATTGACTTGAAACTTGGCAGGTTTCATCGCAACCAGAACTGCCTCAGTCTTGTATCCCACAGGTTGCCTTACGTGCTCGTGCCCTGTTCCACTGACTGCTCTGCTTCACAAATTGTTTAGCCAGTGAACGTCCGATTTAGTGCACTCACGGTTCTGTCAGCCTGTCAAGGTCAATACAGGGGCAGAGGCGTAGTTGGGCAAAGCAATAGATTTGCTGCTCCTTCAGGAACTTAAGTTTTTGTCCTGAAGCTGAACTTGCCAAACCGTGAGTCTGAGAAATTTTATTATCTGTGCATTATTAATACTAGTAGTAGCGTTTCCCCCAGTAATTATCTACCGGAATTTCTTTGTTATCTCTCTCTGTTATTAAAATTCTCAATATATTACAGCTTAACTAATCTCAATTACAATTTGGTTAGACTTCGGTGTAATTTAAATAGGTTATTCGACAAGGTATCCTTATTATACCTTTTAACCCCAAAAAGCTATAATAATCTGTAATTATTGTACTTGGTAAAGGTTTATGCCTGATACAGTATGTATGGATTCCCTTAAAGAAGGATGTCGAGCTTTTTCAGTCATCCAGCATAATGGTTTTATGACTAACTTCTGCCTCATTTCTTTTATTTCTTTAAACTCGGGTTTGTAAAACTCTTGGTAACAACATTCCCTGACAGATCTGGGCTTTTCTGGCCTGGTATCTGGGTGTTCACCGCCACATTATGGATTCACTCAGAGTTTGGGGAACAACGATATTATCATATCTTGTGATATGTTTCTGCACAATTTTAAATTTTAAGATTTGGATATAACATGAGCTGAAATGCAACGTTTCAAAATAGTGTCTTTTTTTTTCTTCAGAATCTTTCTCTAATATTCTCACGTTTCTATCTGACTGCTGCAGATCTCCCTTTACTTTGGACATTCTAAATCTTGTTCGTGTCAAGTCCTTTTCATATTTGGACCACCTGTTTTGTGTAACTGCTAAAAAATTAAAGCACTTTGCTTTGAAGCATGTTTTGTCTATCATCCACTGGCTCATTTAAAAATGCCCCTCCTTTGATCATTTATTATGATTTGCTTTACATGTCACCGGTCTGTTGTACAGCATGTGTGCTACAGTGCATCCTCACCCTGAGAATGGCTCTATTAATTAAGATATCCAACTGCACGGCAGTGTCCAACTGTACTGTCTTTAAAATGCTGCCAATCTTTTGTTTGGACTGGTCTTTAGCAAAGAGGGTATAGTACGCTGCCTTCTTTAACATCTCAGCTTACTGGCCATGCCTGTCCCAGACATAGTGGCATACTGAAAGAGAACTACAGGGCATGTCACATTTCCTTGTGACTATTGTGAAACGGATTTCCAAGCCCCGGACAAGAGTGGTTAAAAATGTCACATGTCACGGGATGTGTCCTTTCTCACACGTCCATTTACATTAGTGTTACAAGTACGATAAACATTTATTACTGAACAAGGCTACAATAAGGCGGTGTAACTTGTATATTGTGTGCAACATCTAAAATATTGCGATGTGCATTTTTAAGCAGCTTTGTTGGGCTAAGCAGCTGTGGAAAACTGTTGAGTGAAATGGAGTTTTTTTTTAACCCAATCCCAACCCCCTTGTTCTAGATCGACAACAGGACCTTGAGCTTTCCGGTGTTTTGACCTCGTACAATCAAGATGTGTTTAGTGGTTAAAGAATTTGTGGAATGTTAGTAGTCAGAATCGTATGTACAGTATATAATCAATTTGAATAAATTATTATAACAAAAGTATATTGGTCTTTACAAAATATAATTACAGACAACAACATTCAAAAACATATGAACAGTTTTGCGACACCACGGTACAGACAGCAAGTCTTTGTACTAGTGAGAGGAAACCACAGCCCTGGTGGAGTCCCACATGGACTGGTTTCTATCTTTGGTTTCATATAACCTGGAGAAAAAACAAGATAAGTACTTTTATAATAGATGCTACAAAGGTAATGAGCTTTTTGTTTCCTGATCAATAAGAAACTCATCACCAGGCTCATATGTGAAGTAATTTAAAGAATGAGGCAGATTTCAGGGAGAACTACTTCTGAAAAGGGCCAGCCTTTGCAGTGCACTTTTGTGTCAGAAGAGGGCAGTAAAGGCTCTTGTTCGTGTTCAAGAGCCGCTTCAGATGTTATTCTGCTGTATCTCCTGTCCAGAGCTGATCTCTCTTCTAGCTTCATTAAAGCATTACTATTTTAGTTAATTTGTGTTTGCTTCAGCTCACACAAATAGCAATGTTCAAAATAAGAATGCAGAAGACTAGAGTCTTCTCAGATTTGTGCAACATGATGAGTTGCCGTAACAAGCTGTAGGAATTAAGGAAATATTCTTGGTTAGGTTTTGTGTTGCAAACGACTTAACTACTGTATATTTTTACTGCAGGATGTGAATCCAGTCTTAGTCTGTCCTACGTCATTTTCTATCATTATTAGATATTTTTTGCGATCAACATTTTCTTTTTATTTTAGAAACAAACAATGAACATTCAACCAACAGCATTTGATAACATATTTGTTAGTGTACACCCAAATGACCAATGGTTATTGACTGATTATTATCAATAATCACAGTTATGCTGATTTCTCCCCCTTTTTTACTATAAGCCGCTGGTGGTGTAGCAGAGGGCAGAGTTTCATCCCCAGCACCTTGATGATGAATGCTGTGCTTGTGTTTCACCTAAATAAATACTCTAGCTTCTTTCTTACAAGTTCAGTGTTGCGAGTGGCTGCCATGTGGTGCTGGCGCGGGGAGTGAAACAGGGAAAGCAGAGGCCAGCTCCATGCAGCTGTGGGAAGGTGGCTCATGGGTAATAACGCATAAGAAGGACCGAGCAGAGGCAATTAAGAGCTGAAAGAGGGATGCGGAGCTCAGTGGGAGTCAAAAAAAGACCCTCTCAGGAGAACCCAGCCGGTCCAGCACAAGCGTTAGATGTGTAAGGAAAGCTGGCCTGGACAGGAGGACACAGAACGAGGGTCTGTTGCATGATTTTTGAGTAGAGAAGAGACAGCGTGCCTGCCCCTGTGGTAGCAGACGGAGCAGTGTACCGTGAGCCGAGCAAGGCTGAGCAGCACTCCAGGTGCAGGTGGGCCACCACAGCTGTGGTTGCAGGGGTCCGGAGTTGGAAACAGCATGAGCTCTGACCAGACTGGAGTCATGTCGATGTTTATCAACCCTCCAAGCATGCTGCCAACCTCAAATGTGACCATTGACGGTCCTGGAATCATTCCAGGCACTCAGGTCAAGAATCGTGGATACCCAAATCTTAAAGATCGTCTTCTCATTGCTGTGAAGGTGTCTTTTTTTTTTTTTTTTTTTTTTTTTTTTGGAGTTTACGTTGTGCACGTCCATCCCCTTGCTTGAGTATTTTCCAGGCATCACTTTTGCTGCTGGTTCTTGCTGGCATGTGTGTAGCAGTGTCTCAGTGGCACCGAGCCAGTTACGACAGTTACAGCCTCCCCCAGCTGACTTTCTAACCTTGCCAGGGCAGAACTGGCCTGTGGCAGTGGCCCCACTCTGTGTGGTGGAGCTGAGGTCACTGCTGTCTCGGGGGTGATGCTGAGTATACTCGGAGCCCGCGATCCTGCATCGAGTCCTGCTGGCGACAGAGCAGAACTTGTCACTCTTGTGAAATTTCCATGCACGTCCTTGACAACCTGCTGTACAGTATGTTAGAACTTGGAGTCCTGTATCTTAACTCCGGTGATATATGCTCAGGCCTTTTAGTCCGTTTTGGCTTCCTTGCATGGGCTCCCTGTGGATTTCAGAATAAAACTCACAATGCTGCTGCTCACGTTTATTTGGCTGGAAAGCTGTGGTTGCTGACTGCATCAGTGAACTGTTAACTCCCTACACACTTTGCTGTCCCTGCCCTCTTCAGACTCCAGCCTTTTCTCAGTTCTCGGTACGAAGCTCGGAACACCAGGAGACCCTGAGTTGCTCCAAGGCTGTGGAATAATCTCGCAGTCAAGCAGTGGGCAGCACTGAAGACAGCGCCGTTCATCTTGTTTGAACATCACTGATAAATTTAACGTGTTTCTGTTCAAGCAGTCTTAACAAGGGGCATGGTAGAAAAAACAACATTTCAGTCATTTAAAGATGTTTCTTCATGCCACTGATTTTTTTTTGCATATGATTTTCTGGAGGCTGGTGCAGGGGTCAGCATCGCTGCCTCGCAGCGCTGGGGCCCCGGGTTCAATTGCACACCTGGGGTGCTGTCTGTGTGGAGTTTGCTTGTTCTCCCTGTGTTCGTGTGGGCTTCCTCCAGGTGCTCCAGTTTCCTCCCCCAATCCAAACACATACTGGTACAGTAGGTTAGTTGGCCTCTGTGAAATCTGGCCCTTGGGTGAGAGTGTGTGTCCCCCACAATGCACTATCGCCCCGTCCAGTGGGTACCACGCCTGGCGCCTGTTTCTTGCTGGAGGGGCACTGGACACCCTGATCCTGGATTGGAAGAAGCGGTTAGAAAATGGATGGATGAGTTTCAGATGAGGATTGTTCTAAGATGCCTTCCTCATTCAGTATTTAAAGAATATTTAACTTAATACACACTTCAATAAGGTATTCAGTAGGTATAGTAATTTTGCAAAGTATATTGCAAGAGTTTCAAACACATTCCATATATGATCAGTCAGTTACATATTTTTCACTTAATCCTGCGAGTGTGATGACAGTGTCCTTTTAAACATATTAAATTATTTTGCTTTTTCAGCATTTGTGCTGTCATAGTTATCAAACAATCATGACTTCAAAGTTGCTCAGGTGTATTTCTTGCTGTATTGTTCAAAAAAAGATATGATCCAGAAAAAGAGTTGTTGTGCGAAAAGGGCAGGAAAGTTGGATAAGAAACAAAAAGAGTCTTTTGCCTTGGCGAGCAGGTGAATGGGTTTAAAGAGTCGATCATCAGCACCATACGAAAAGCGAGAGTCACACATTCCTCTGGATCGCAGCTTCGAGCACATGGAAAGAGCGTTAAATGTTTGGATCGAAAACCAGACTCGGGAGAAGTTGCGTGCAGTATACTCATTATTCCCGAGAAACAGCCAGACGCCTCTCGGGAAGTTTCCGTCGTGTTCAGGTGAAGGGATGGCTTCCATAATTCGCCCCGTTGATTTGTGATTTCTAAGGGAGAAATCTGCGTGTTGGCCATTGAGGCCATGAGAATCTCACCCCCTCTTTCCCACACTCCCAAGTGTTCACCGGCCGAGGTCTTGCCAGCAGCGGGGGGTTCGACGGAACGCTGGCAGGAGAACCCTGAGTTTTCCAAGCAATGTTTTCCAAGCAAAACAAGGACCCATTCCTGCCAGAATCCAAGCAGCTTCTAGTCTTCCTGGGGGAGGAAACTCAATAGAACTGCAGCCCAGTATGTGATCTCCTGTCCCAGCCTGAGGAACAGAGAGTCAGCCTCTCAAATAATAACGGGGGGTTTTTCTACATGGGTCTAATAACAATAATATGTTTTTGTTGAAAATGCCTGTAAATATTTAGACTAATTGTTATTGCTTTGGGAACACTGTAATTCGTCTGTCATGCCAATAAAGCGCTTTGCATTCATAACAGGATGTTATCGTGCAAAAAAAAAAAATAGGATTACAGGAGAAATTGTGAATAAGAAGGCAAATGGCACAAAGTTGTTTGCCTGAAGTGATGAGGCGTAAGAACAGATTTTTTTGATCGATTGTTTCCATTATCGTCTCAGAGCGGAGACAGGACCGTGTGTGTGTGATGTGTAGCACTGTGTGGTCTGTAAGGTAGGGCAATGGCGGGGATCAGTCAGGATTGGCAGAGATGGTGCTGCTAATGTGATTATCAGAGTTTAGGACTAATCCATAGATTGGATCAGACTGGTGTTTTTTATCAGCATTTGATACCGACGTTAATTGTAAGGTGAACCAAGACATGGACCAATCGCAGCGTTACAGGAAACAGAACTGTCTTTCGACCTATTGTGTCATGCTTTTGATGGATAATAGATAGAAAGAGAAGTTGTGACATTTCCATCTCCTGTAGAACTTAAGAAAGCAATTCATCCTTCTAGCTCGTTTGGTAAGAACATAAGAACTGTTACAAACCAGGGGCGGCCTTTCAGCACCACTAGCTTGATGTGAAGTTTGCAGTTAATTGATCCAGGGATCTCATCCAGCTTGTTCTTGAAAGGTTCCAGGGTATCAGCTTCAACATAATGACTGAGTTCTGTACTCAAACAACCCTTCAGGGAAAGAAGTGCCTCCTGTTTATATGATTAAATGCTCTATTGTGTAGTTTCCACTCGTGACCTCTGTTCTGTTTTTCACTGCTCATTGTCGTCCATGAGGTTGACATTGTCAGTAACTTTGATTTTGAATACTTATACACTCGTATAAGGTCCCCTTCTGCTTCGACACTACTGTAAAAAGCTTCATGTACTTCAGCTTGTCAGTGTAGGAGAATTCTTTAAGCCTCAGAAAGTATCTGGTTGCTCTTCACTGGACTGATTCCAGATCACCAATATTCTTTCAGTAATGTGGTAAATATTCTAAATGAGGTCTTACTAGTGTGTTATACAATTTAACAACAGCACTCCTGACTTAAATTCTACACTTTTGACTAAATGCAGTATCCTAACATTTTGTTTGACCTTTGTATTGCTTGCCAACATCGTCTGCCAGGTGTTTCACAGTTTTTAATTTGATCTAAATGCATTTGAATTTCATCTGCCGCTTCTGCACTTTTTGCTGATCCTCCTTGAATGACATCTTCTGCAGTATAAATTAGGAAGAGCCATGGTTCTGATTCTGATCAGTGACAGCAGAAGTACGGCATGGCATCCAAGAGCTCGAGGCTTCAGGTTGTAACAAATATCAAGGGCCAGATACTCTTCAGCTGAAATTATTCTGTATTGATTTTTAAAACCACGAGTTTTAAAAACCCTGACAAACCTTCGTGTTGTCAGGGTTGTAAAGTTAGTTTAGTTAAAAATTAAGAACATATGTATACATGTATACATTTTATTCTCTGGAAGACAATGAATTAAAATGTGTTATATTTACATTTTAAGTTTGTTAATCACTGTACATTGAATTAATAAATTTTGTGAACTGCACAAAATTTAGGGCTATTTTGTTACTCCAGTATCATGGTAATATGGTGGATGAATATGTACAATAGATTGTATTTTATACAGTATATTTTTAACACAAAAATTCTAAGGAATGCTTTACTACTAATAATCCTTCATTTACCCAGTATTCAAGAATAATTAGGCTTCTAGTTCACAATATAGCTATTTCTATCATTTTTATAATTTTTTAGATACACTTATTGTATTTTAATCTATTTGAATTTACTATTTGTCATTGTTGCAAATTTTCTACTACTATATTAATTTTAAAGATATTAGATATCAATTAATTTATGTACTTATGGAAAATACAGCTGCTAGAATACCATTGAAGGTGTTCTGATTTTAATAAAAGTGTGATTTATCCTACGAACTTTACAATAACACATTGCTCTTCTTACATCCTCAATAACTCAAGCCAGGTTCAGTGATTTCTTTGGCCTTCCCATTATAAATACTGGACGGTAAGATAGTGCAAGAACAGTTGTGTCATGGCTGTGCAATCTCTGTGAGCATCTCGGCACGGGCAGGTCAGCTGAGGTTATCAATTTAAATCAACAAACTCTAAAATGGGGTTACAAATATCATTTATGTTTTGATTAAAATATTATGGGATTGCCTATTCAATGCTACCTTCACTGCACAGTTCCAAAAATAACCTTGGCTTCCTGGAAAACAACATTCAGTTGACCAGCTCACTTTTGCAAAGCCAAAACCTGTGCTTTATTTCCTCCTCATTTCCGTGAGATAAGAGGATGAATGATCCTTTCTCCCCTTCTTCTCCTTCCATTTATCCTGGATGCCGTTATGCCTCCTCTTGAATATATCACAGCTATCACGCTTGCAGCGCTGTCTTTATGGGTTATTCTTGCAACAGGGAAAAGACACGCCTCTTAGCTGCTCTTGTTTCTCCTCCGCAATCAAGCTCGCTTGCTGCAGGTATCTGTGTTTTTAATCCACCTCGTTACAAGACGAGAGAATTCTCAGTTGCACCATCGTAGGGAAACAAAAAAGGGAAACGGAAAGTCAAGATGTATCGTTAAAATGTAGGAATGAAATCTTAGGGATGTTAGGATGAAATTATGCAAAGTAGAAGTGAGGCTTGATTTAGGGTGTTGTATATTATTTGGGTCACCTCGTTTGAAGGAAAGTCACAGCTGCTCTGAAATCAGTCAAGAGAACAGCAGCCACAGACAGTACATTTAAAGGAATGTCCTACACCGACAGGCCAAAGGAACTGAACTGTTTTAGTTGTGAATTGAGAAGAACACACGATTCAAGTATTCAAAATCCTCAAAGTCATTGACAGAGTCAACACGGTGGATGGCTTCAGAATCAGCGGGCACGAATGGAAAATGAAATGGTGTGTGTGTGAGGGTTCAAAACAACTTCTCCAGCCATGGTGTTGAAGCGGATACCCTAACTTCTTTCACAAAATAGCTGGAAGTGCTCCTCGGATCAATAAGCTAATGATCTAAACAAAAGTGGACTAGAGGACCTACAGTAATGATCTCCTTTCTCCTTTCTAACCTTTCTCACGTACTGAGTCTTTGATATCATCTACAATGACTCTCAAGACACAGCTGACATTCACCCACTTCTTGCCGCCACTGTAAAGTACAAATCTGGAGTGGCAATGGTCAAGACCAGACTTTTAATACAATTAAATCATGGCTCAATGTTTTTTTCTGTTGTAGAAGGTGTTTTAAATACAGTGGGTTAGCTCCGCCCCTCCAGTAAAAATGTGTACCACTGCCAGGTCTCCAGCTCATGCCAGTTGGTTTATGCAGGCCCTCCGAGAGCTCAGACGAGGCCCGGGCCATTTCACACTGTGGGGCCCCCTCTGTTACGGACAGGGGCTGAAGCCCCTGTTGCATTTTGTAGTAGACCCTGTGCGATGTGGTAAGAGCTGGAGGACACAGGAGGCGTGGTTTGGGAAAACACACAGGGGTTTAATACAGCACAAAATAACAGTGACAGTCCGTGAGACAGCGAGTGGGGGAGACAAGAATGGCATCCAAATCCGAGCAGGTCCAAAGGCAGGTCAGGGCACAGTCCATGAGTCCGTCAACAATAAATCCATCCTGGGACGCGACAAGGTCAAAATGCCTGGGAAGGGGGAACACGCCAACACATGGAGAACATGGAGGTCCTAGGGTGACGGGGCGAGATCCTCCAGACCCCGGGCTCAGGAAGCGGGAGGTGTCGGGGATGAGGCCTGTGCCCTCAGGAGACGGACGTAGGGTTTCCTGGTGCCAGACGGGCTTCGCGACATCCTGACCCTAATGATGAGCCCCGAGGACTGGAGGAGCTGGACTTTAAATAACAGTACACATAACAGGGTACACCTGGGGAGCCTAGCAACATTCACGGCACTAATAATTGGAGTAGTGGAGCGCCCTCTAGGGGAGGAGTGTTGGGTGTGACACCCTCATTGTCTGGGAAGAGGGGCAAAAAATATTTAAATATAAAGAATGGCATGATGGGAAGATTAGGTCAGGAATTTTGAAACTCCTAAAGAACGGTAGATTCAGTACCGAACTGAAAAGGGGATGTTTTTATCACTGACGTGGACTTTAGTCGAGAATCGCATTATGTGGTAAAGGTTACAAATTCGCCTCAAGTGGAGAAACGCAGCCAAAGGGTTAAAGTGGAGGACCACGCACCCCGGCCTGAGGTGAGGCCCAGGTCAAATGGCCCTGCTGGCCCCTGCTCTTATGTGGCCTGGGTTTATGTATTACTTTCAGAAGCTAAAGTAAAAAGTGTGTGGGCTATTTATATTGACAAGTTCTCTTCTTTGTAAATTTCAGTTTTTATTTTGTTCCAAGTCTTTACTGTTCACAGTTTTTTTAAAATAAAGTTACTGCTACAGCAAGTTTTAATACTGTTGTTAATTTGCAGTTCATAAATTATCAGCTAAGGTAAGAGCTCACTACCCATCCTGTGAAACAAAACTCAGTTTCTCCCAAACTGAGAACATAAATCACATTCCTCACACAGTTGGCTATTATATAACATTTGCATTTCTGCTGACAGGATTGCAAGGTGGGTGCACATTTGGTAATTGGCTCAATCTGGATTTGTTCACAGGTGTCTGTGCTAGCTTGTGTGTGCTGTGCTGTTCTTGGGATTGCACAGATGTGCATTACCCTTCGCCACTGCAAGTCGAGATCGTCTTATTCCAAAAGGGTGTTCCTTCGCTAGTGTTGCCGTTACAGAGTCAGATCCAGGGATGTCTTCTCCGACACATACAGGTGCGTTTGCTCTGACTTTCTGCATTTTCTTCTTTTCCTTACTGCTGCGGTTCATGATGAATGCATCTGCAACTAGGCTAATACAGTACAGCTGTGAAGACTAATTATACGTACAGCAATACAGACAATGGGTTGATTGAGAAAAAAGCTTCAGCGTTCTTAAAAAGAAACCAGTTTATGGAATCGGAGTGCTTGCTATCAAAAGACAGTGCATAAGCCAAAAATATGAGCCTGGAAATCATTAAGAAATTGCAATCTGTGTCTGTTTTCTTGTTTAAATTCATTTTAATGTTAAGTCTGTTTAATTCTGGTGATCTGTGATATCATGTATGCTACAGTTTGGCATGTCTAAATCACATGTGGTTAATGACATTGTTCTGCTCAAGGACTATTACATTTGGAGCCACCTGGGTATTAGTTTAAACTGTTTAAAAAAGTAAAAGATAAATAGGATGTTTTCTTACATTTACTTGACTCATTTTACAAGAACCTTTTATATGTAGCTGTGTTGGTCTTGCTTTAAATTTTTCACTGATAATGTTCCTTAACAGTAATGCCTAAACAGGTGCAAAGATTTGTTTCAATTTCTCTTGAATTTCAGTTCAACTTTGCTTTAAGTATGCCTTTTACCATATAACTGGATCAGTTTTGGGGGATTTTTGAATCGCCTGGTAAGACTGTTACTTAAGGTAGTATGAATTTGGTTTTGGGAG
Organism: Lepisosteus oculatus; assembly: GCF_040954835.1. Taxonomy (NCBI): domain Eukaryota; kingdom Metazoa; phylum Chordata; class Actinopteri; order Semionotiformes; family Lepisosteidae; genus Lepisosteus; species Lepisosteus oculatus. The sequence continues at coordinate 2,094,397 of NC_090705.1, read as the reverse complement.
CCACCCATACATTCCTAAACAGATATTTCCTCTTGAATAATGGCTTTCAGTTTTCAATAAATGGACGTCTTTGTTGCCATGCCCTGAAGACGCATCGACGTAATTAACACTGCATAGAAACACTAAATATTAAAAAAACATGTTCATTCAAATCTAGATCCATATGGATGTAAAATCTAGAGTTTATTGTTCATACACACCTCACTCAAGTAATGTAAGACATCTTCCATCCATACCATCTCAGGAAAGTGTATTATAGAACCTTTGGGACAGAGTGTGGCTCACCACTGCATTCCCCACTGAGGACTGGCAAATTCTTGCTTGGGGTCTGGAGATTCCAGTTAGGGGGCTGGATCTCACCCTGTGTGTGTGTGAAAGAGCAGGTCAGGGAGGTCAGCACCTCGCACTCAGCGCTGTGGTGACAGTGGGTGGCCGAGGGCTGTGTACTGTGTGCTATATGTACTAGAATGGCAGTCAACTACAGTTACCTCCTGCACTGTCTTCTGCTGGCAGTGGCCACTGTATAATACAGAGGAGTATAGTGGAACAGTGACTGGAATGTTTCTGTTATTCTGATTCTGTCAGGATCACCTGCTAATGGAGTTTACATTTCTCTGTCTCATGACCTTTCTTTCTAATAGTAATGGCATTTAGGTGCAAGAACTTAATTACAGTCTCCTTTGACTTTTTGTTTCTCCCTGAGTTTCTGTTTTTGACTGTACTCCCTGTGTGTGTGCTATCTCCCCTTTCATTCTAGTTTCAGTCCAGTTCAGCTGAGTTTTATTTATAGTGGATTGTCCTGGTCTAGCTAGGGTTGATCAATCAGGGATCTCTGAAGTTAAGTCTTGGTCTATGGCCTTAATTTCTTAGTAGATTATTGAATTATTTTGAAGTAAATAAGTATTGTCCGCAAACTTGTATTATGGATTTATGACTATACAGTAGGAGCGATTGTTTTATCAAAAGATACAGTACCAATTGATAAAAGGTATACCTGTCTAAGAAGCCTCCCTAGTAATAGAAATCACTGGTGTGGTGTTATGAACCTCATGTGTAACAACATGGCGGCCTGTGTGTAACAACTTAAGAACATAAGAAAGGTTTCAGACATGGAGGGGGCCCTCCAGTCCATCTAGACCAGGGTATCTGTTGCAATTGCATGGCTGGGTAGCTTGCAGCAGGGATCCTCCCACAACCTTGTGAAAAGATGTAGTTTCCCCTCTCTGTTTTACCAGTGTAGTTTCAAAGGTAACCTGTCTTACGTGTGACGCCACAGACAAGCTCCGCATTCTGGATTCAGTGCATAATCCTTCTGTTCTCTTTTGACTCCACCAGCATGAACTCGCTGTCTACGGGATCAGCTTGTTTGGCAGCTCCAGTACTATAGTAAAACCGATGCCTCTGTGATGACAGAAGAGTCTGACGCGGGCAGGCCTGATGCAATGTGTGGTGCAATGTTTAAACTCGTACTGTACTTCTGAAGAACAGTTGCTCACATTCACATTGTGGAAGTAGGTACTGTGATGAAATACAGTACTATCTACTTTGATATATGGTGCATTTTATAACATTATTATAAAACTTTTTTTGTGTGTGTATGGTAATAATTCCGCAAGTCAGTGGCAACTCTTTCCATGTGAAGAGACCACACAGTGAATTCAGGGTGGCTCAGTGGTAATTGTTGTGGCCTTGCAGCAGTGCTGTCCTCGGTTCAAAACCCCAGGGTGCTGTCAGCATGAAGTTTCACAAGCTTGTGTGGGTTCTTTTCTCCCCCCACGCTCCATGCTGAAACATGCTGTTGATTAATCGGCTTCTGGGAAAATTAGCCCCGGTGTGAGTGTGTGTCTGCCCTATGACTGGATGTCCGTCCCATCCAGGGTGAATCCTCCCTTATGCTTGATGCTTGCTGGGATAGGTTCCAGCTCCCACACAGCCCTACAAGCAGTAGGAAAGGTGATGGATGTTCGAATGATGGACTCAAGTAGTGCGAAGTGTGGGGTTTACAGAATGGAGCGTACGTGGCATGGAATTAGCTGTTATTCAATCCTAATGAGTGGATTGATTTTTCTATGATTAATCCCTGGATGCACACCAGAGCTATCTGTATACTTGTACCTGAATTTGGCAAATTCCTTTGAAACCTTTATGACTGTGCCTGCTGTCCTTCTCCACACTGCCACAAAGGCTCAGCGTGTTTGACCCTCTGATTGACTAAAAAATAGGATGGTGCTGTCAGATGTGTGTTTTTTGTTTATAAATTAGAGAACTGGATTAAGTCAAAGTTTAGTTCAAGCTGTCAACAAGCAAACCCCAAGACCATTACCTGATGATGTCCATTGCTGTGACACAAGTACCTTGGGATCACAAAGCTGCAACAGATTTTTGCCTTTTTGCAATTGGGCAAGAGGGCTGAATTACCTCACCTCTAAATCATGCTCTTTTTGTTCCATATCCACATCCGTGTCTTTTCCATAGACTTTTTAAGGAAAGCACCAGCGATAATCAAGAAATATGTCTAGCCTTCCTGTAATACTTTGTAAAACATTTGCATGGGCCTATGGACTATTCTATGAACTACTCTTAAGGTTAAGTAATGCAATTCTTTAAAAAGCAGCTAAAAGTCATCACAAATATTACTTTTTAGTTACAGAGTGCCATTGATTTTATCCATACTGAGAGTTCATTTTTGTTTGCACATTAGATGAAAATTTACTTCATTTTGGAGGAAATCAGTTTTAGTTTTTGTATGCTTGCCTGAGGACACATTTACATCCACAGAGACTTTGGATGCTCAGCTCCAAGAGAACATATGTTCATTTTTAAATATGTTGATCACTTATCAATAGCTCCAGCAATTCTCAATATCTTGATTTAGTGCTGCCAAGGTCTAAGTGAAGAAGGAGAATGTGGCTTTGTCCCAAATGTTGTAACTGTTAAGCAGGTTAAAGAGTATCTTTGTAGAGGACTGATAAAGTTAATCTTCACATTCAATATCCTGCAGGCCCTTGCAACATTTAAAAGTTCTGGACATCCTTTGGAAACTCTTTGTAAAATTGAATGTAACAGATGGTGTCTAATTTATCAGGTGACTGGAGTAGGCAGGTGTTATCTGTGAAGTAGAGAATGTTTGATTTTTAAAGCAGGATAATTTTAGCAGCTCTCTGCCCCTGAGTCTGATAAAGTTTTTTTTTTTTTCGGGGGTTCTTGCAAGTCATAGTGTTTTCCTGGAACACGATGGCTTAGGTTCACCTTGAAAGGTTCTCATTTAGAAAAAGGATAGGAAACCAAAAATCCATGGAGAAGTAGATTTTAAGAATTATTAATCGGTTGAAACTAATTTCACACAACCGATTGACACATTTGTTTCTGTAGATTTCAAGTTGAGGTCAGCATCTGAATTTAAGATGTTGAATATTAGCTACTCCATGTAGCCCCGCCTTTCACCCCCTCCTCCAGCCTGTAGCTGAATCCTTTGGTAGTGAATATAGTTTCTTAATGCCATTGTAACAGACAAAAATCACCTCACTCTGCTAAGGCAGGACTGCATGGAGTTTAATACAATTACCTACTTTTTAAGGTGACCTACAAATGTGCAGGTCCTTGAATTGAGGCGTATAAGATAGTGTCTTACATGTTCTTCAGTGCATACAATAGTGCTGGCCTGCCAGAACAGTGACGATAACTTCAATTTCCTCCTCTGCAATGAACAGAAGAGAAACTCTTTTTTTTTTTGTTCTTCATACATAAAACACTCCATCACACATTGTACTAAAATATTTAGCAATAAGTGTGGATTGAAAGTAACTGTTAAACTAAAGTCCAGATCTTGAATGAACGTAAAATGCTTTCCTTTCATAAATGTGAGACCATCGCTTCTTTCTGTTTAAAACATTTTTTCTGTGTGACGGAAAAAGGAATGAATAATTAATACAGCATGCACATCCTTTTTGCCTAAAACATCATTTTTTAGTCCATCTGGCCACTGAAACAGAAAAAGCCTGAAATACACTCACTTTATGTTATGAAAGTTTTATAGTTTTTAACCTTTTTTATCATGAGTTATTGGCTCATAATATTGCTGCTCTCTGGCAGGTTCACACTGTCTGTTTTAGAAGACCAACAAACGTGACTGAAGGAACTCAAACACCAGCAAAAAGTGGATCTGATGTACATTTTAATGTGCCCATTAAAGGATGTTCCCCAGAATTTAAAAAGAATCTTACAAAGGAACCTTTTAAATATGAAAAAGTAATAGCTATCCTAAAATTAGTTTTGCAAGATAAAATAGATTCATGTTCAAACTGATGCCCTGGTTTCTTTCAAGAAACAGCTAGATGAGACCCTGAGGTCAGTCACCTTCCGTCTAGGTAATAGATCATAGATAGACCAAATGACCTCCTCTCGTTTGTGACCTTTCTTATTTTCTTTTGTTCCTTGTTTTAAAAACACATTTTATTTGTCCTTTTATTTATGAAACTTTGGCAGATGGAAAAGCAATAGCTGCCAAAACTGAGATTTGGTGGAGTGTGTTAAAGCAGGAGGGGGCCTTCTTACTGGAAACATGTTTCTCCAGTAGTCTTATTATCAGTCAGTGTCTATTCTGACATCCAGCTGTGTCTTCCTGGTGTATTTTGTGATGAAGTGACAGCCATGCTGTAGTTTTTATTTTTCAATTCATTGCTTGCACTGCCTGGGGGATCTTTTATTGCATAGCGTGACATATTCATTAATTTGTTTTTCCCAAACTGTTGGGTTGATAAATGTGTCTTCAGAGGACTGTAGCCATCTTTTGTTTCTGCAAAATTTTCTTATCTATCTGAATGTACAATCCCAAAATGTTAAAATATTGTGTGGATCATGTAAGCTTTTTTAAATCTTCAGATCCTCAACAAAATATGTTCACACTTTGCCCTAACACACAGTTTGACCTGTGGGTAACACAATTATTAAATGGAACTGTTTGACAATCTCTACCTCAGGAAATACCTGTGTTCTTTCACTTGAGTTTAGATAATTTGCTAAGAAATTGATACAGAAATTAGCTTCACAGTAGTTTTAGAGATTCTTTAGTCAAGTGTGAGTCTGCAAGCTCCTGTCAGCTTCATTGTTTCTATTTGTGGACAAGAAGGAATTGAAAAGTGCTCTGGGATTTCTCACTGAATGATTTCTTTACCACCTCTTAGTTTTTGTTCCATAAAATTCCAGCAAATGAGAACCTTAGTACTGTGAAATTATCCTGACATACTGTATAAGGCCAGGGGCATGTTACAAAAATCAAAGCAGAGAACAGTTTGATTTGATAAATTCAACATATGCAACAAAAAAAATATTGAAAATGTGTTTGGAGATTATTTCAAATCAAATTGCAATGGGAAAAGACAAATATGGAAAAACAAATTAAAACTGATTATTTCGCAAGAAAGTGGAAATTTGGAATTCTAATGTCATACACAGTAAGCAGAGATGGAGAAATGAAAAGACGTTCAGCATGCAGCTGTTTTGTTGTTAGGTATTAGTGCTGCATGAAAAATTCTATTGCTTGAACTGAAGAATGTTTACTCGAAGTCAAACCCTGATTACATTTAAAAGGCAGGAAACACTTGACAATGCGCTCTCTCGTGCTTGTAATTGGACAGACCTGAGTGATACGGTAGAATTAAGTTCGTATAGATACGCACTAACCTAGGAACACAATCAGATGTAAAAAATGAAAATGATATGGAAACAATATTTGCTAAAAAGAATGTAATCCAGTTTTTAATTTTAACCCAGTTTCTATTTCTTTATTTTAGAATAACAGAAAGAAATGGTCTCATCAACATGTCACAACTTCCTCTGAGTCATGAGGCGTGTTTGGAATGACATGCTGTCAGAGGATGTCATACACTCCAGTGAAGGGTTGCCACTTCTTAGCCAGAGCTAAATTTGGAGGGTGAAAGGCCCATGGAAGATGCTGTATAGAGTTTGGGTGCCAGGAGGTCTTGGGCTTGCCACTGTACTCATAGGCTTCTGACGAGGAAATTCTGCCATGTGCATTTACGCAAGTCATGTTAGCATGCTGTCCTTTTTGAAGGTGCAGCATTTCAAGTGATGCAGAAAAGACTTAAGCTTATGAGTGAAATTAAACATTAAAAACCACCTGTGTTTTGATGAAAACACAGAGAGATCACTTCTGTTTTGCTCATTATGGTGTAGTGTATATTTCTGTCGTTAATTAAAAATCTGGTCATTGTCTTGATGTGGTCTGAAACTGGCTTGAACAAAATCCCATCAGTTTAATTTATCATTCCAGCCTTTAATACGATTAACTCTAGAAGGGTTATTTCAGAAGCGTGTTCGTTGGAAACTTCAGCTCTGGATGTTGTTTTAACCAGTGAAATACAGTAATATCCGGCTTTGCAACGCTGCATAAATAGGAAGAGCAGTGCAATCAGGGAAGGAGAACCTCTTCAGTCAAGAAGATTATGGCACGTGGCGAGGATGTGGAAGCCAGAGCCTTCTCTGTTCTGCAGTCACATCTTTTTTTAGGGAAAGGGTAGTTTCGCTTTAGGGCCAGTAATAAAGAGAAGTAGATTATACCAGATATGATATTGAGAGTACAGCAAACAGAACCTGAAAGTACAACTAAAATATGTTAAATGCACAGTTTTCAATACCCCTCATGGTTACTTTAAAAAGCAGAAGCCTACTGAAAATGCAGTCCGACCCTAGAACAGTGAAACGTCAGTAATGTGGTCCTGTGATCCATCTGTCTAAGCATTTTGAACACATGCTGTGTATCAGGGGTGGAGGACAGTGGGCCGTGGAGAGCCACAGTCCAGCAGGCCTTGCAGGCCACCCTTCCATCATCAAGCTGGAGCACCTGAGCTGTGATCCGCTCAGCAGGGTCGTGGATTTGGTTCAGTCAGGAGGGGCCTGCTGTGGTCCTACCCCAGGTGCTGGGAGGCATGGGTGGTGGATCCCTCATCAGCAGTTGTTTTGGTCGAGATCCGACAGGATTTTAGACACCTGATTAAATTCTGTAATTGGTTTTGTGTTCCAGGAGAATGATATTAAGCTCTCTTAGACTTTGTGAATATCACGTTCGTTTCAGGTCAGTAAGTAAGTGAACTTGCTCTCCTCTTTACTGCCCTTAGGTCCAAATATCTTAATGCATGGTGACCAAAACTGAGCTCAGTATGAACCAAATGGCAGTATCTAAGTTGTCACCCTTCTTAAGTTGGGACTAACTCATGCAGTGTGTAATTTTAACATGTAGTTCCAGTAGGGAGCTGCGTCAGCATGCATGGATGGCAAAGGAACAAGTACATGTTCTTTCTCTGCTGAAAAGAGAAGAAAAGAAACACAACATTTCGGCTGTGGACACCCAAAGAAGGCTCCATGGTTGAAACATTGTATTTCTTTTCTTCTCTTTTCAGCATGGAATAAACGTTCACTTGTTGCTTACTTTGTAATTTTAACATGATTGATCATGATTTAATTTCTACTATTTTAACAATGCATAGAAGAACTTTGTTGCCGTTTTATCGATGCTTATATACAGTAAACTCCTCAATATTTCTCATGTTTTGTTTATTCCTGTTCACTACCACCCATTTGAAATACTGAGGCATTCTTGCTTCAAGCATTTAGTCATTCAAGTTAAATTGCCTGTTGCCAGGCAATTGCCCTTTCTTTAATTTTGTCGAATTATGTCCAAAATGTTAAGTCCATTTGCAACTTCACCTGTTTTTGTATCCAGATCATTCACTATACTGGTGGCTGCAAGACACAGTGGTACTGGGCTAAGGCTCTGGACACTGACAGATGGGTTGTGTGTTAAAGTTCCCCCAGCAGACAATACTTCTCCTCACCTAAAATGGGGGGATATGGAACACGACAAATGAAATTGTTCTAACAATGCTAAACGTGTGCAAAATGAACATAAGCTGAAATCTGTAATTCTGTACTTTTGCCTCATATTAATCCTGTGATCTGAAATACTGATTTCATTTGTACAGAGGAAAAAGTACAAATTTCACTTCACTGTCCCCATTCTTATGTTTTTTACTGTGGATCAGGATGAACAGTGGTCCCAGAACACAGCTTTATAGGCAAGATAACTTAACTGGCCTGGGTGAGGAAATGACAGCCCTGGTCATAAGGTCAGGACAGCCAACCCACCCCTCACTTATGAGGAATGAACCAGGGAGGCAGTTGCAAGGGTGAAGGTGGGGTGGAGGGAGGGGGGCTCTACAGGCAAGTATTTATATGTAAGAGTGGAAGTGCAAGAGTACATTCCTAAAAAACCTAGATTGACCTGTCGCGAGCAAAAGAAGACAAAATACGTGACCTCATGAGGGATTCCAAGAACCAATAACTTCATCTGAGAAGTAGGGTTGCAGATTCCTTGTGGACATGTGCACAGGCATGCCAGTGAACTTTGAGCTGAGATTTATATGTACAAACACCCGTACAGTTAGGAAAATACTTACTGTATATGCATACCGTTGATGCACAGAACCTTCATGTACTGTATGCACCGTGTTCCCTGTATGTGCAAGATATAAGGAAGGAGCTTTATGACTCTGCAGCTCTTCTTCATTATGTGATGGAATGATCCATGAAAACAGAACTGGGGTGAAAGAGCAAACCTGCTGAGGACACTGGTGAGGACAGGTATCTGAGTGTTCCTGGTGGCAAAGGAAGGATTGTCAGGTTTACTTCAGTCAAGAAATTGCTTTGCATTTCAAAAGTGTTTTTATTTTCCTGAAACCTCTACCATGCCTTCATAGTTTTGGCATCGGTATTTTTTTTTTATGTGTTCATTATTCAGAATGTTTCTACACTGTAGCATATTCAGTGTCTCTCACATTCAGTGTGTTAGTGAGCCTCCACTAACAAGCTTCAGTAAGCAGTAAGAGTAGCCTGAGCAGGATGACTTACACCACACGCTTTTGAAATACTTGCATTCCACCACATACTTGTTCAGTCACAGGTGTGGCGGAATGGAACTGTTCATTCTTGTTTTTTGGTGTATATGAATATCCTTTACTTTTAAAACTTGTGTGTCACTATTACCCAGTAACACGACCTGCATGTCTGATGTGCTCTTGTTTGTCAACACTTTGATTTGTTAAGTGTCTTTAGTTATTGCAACTAATTAGCATTGCGTTTGTCAGTACTGCTCCCTGCATTGTGAGTCAGACGGGTGAGACAAGTCAGTGATTGAAAGAAATAATTAGTTTGCTTCTTTGTCCTTTAATAAGATGAACTGTCAAGAATGATATGACATTTGGAATTCCCGTGGTTCAGATAGAGACATCATGTACTGTATTGTTCTATGACTGACTTGATAAGCAATAAAAAGATAATCCATGGAATAAGTTTTACACTGGTAAGATATTTTACTTTTACTTTAAGAATAAGGCCCAGCCTACCAATGTTATTTTAAGCTGCTTACAGTACTTAATAATGAACATGAAAGGGGAAATGGGTAATAAAACTTTCCGTCAATAATCACTCCCTGAAAATCTTTTGTCTTCCTATAGTAGGTAAAACTGGCCCGTGGGACAATACAACTTTGTATAATGTGTATCATGGTGTGTTTAATGATAGTAATTATGCATTTGCCTAAGGGGCAGTTTTCACATTTCACTGCTCAGTTTATAGTCTTAGATCCATTATACTTTGAGACTGTAAACTTTTGGTTAATATCAACCTGAGATTTTAAAGGCAACTTTGAGGCACAGTGAGAAAAAAATAAAAGCAAAACAAGCATGGTAAGATAGCAAGATTTCTGAGAAAAATATAATTTTCATGTCTTACAAAGATCCGGGGTATCATAGTTTTTTAATTGTATATCACAAAATATACTTTTTCCTTAATGTAATTCTGTTTTTTTTAATGTCTTAATTTATAGACAAATTAATTTACAATGTTATGGGTGTTTATCCTGTTAAGCAATTATCTTATGCATACTGTTGGTCTTCAAAAAGAAAAGATTCTCAGCTCTTTTTATAATCATTTCTGCTGTTCTAGTAGTAAATCAAATAAATCACCATTAAAGAATGAATAAACTGCTTATCTTTCGCCAAACACAATGTAGAGAGCTTAATTACAAATAAATGCATCACTTGTTTTTTTTAAGAAGCTAAACTCCTTTTTGTATGCTGGAATTTTGGTTGTTTTCAGAGAGAATTGCGTTTTAAACAAGATCTTTTGCTTATTTCCAATATGAAAGAGCTCGGTTTTCCATAAGTTTTGAACATTCAATTTAAATTATAGAAGCTGCAGAACAGAGCGCTCTCCTCACAGTTGCTAAGGTCTACATCTGGACATAAGGTGTGATAACTTGTCACATTATCTTTCAATTATCACATCAGTTCTAAACTATTTTAAAAGTGATACCTCTTCAGCTCCTGTGATTGAATATTTTGTAACAATGCTCCCAATCCTGACACAGTGGTTTGAATAGCAGTTTGAATACTCCCATTCCTGTGCTGGTTGAAACTCATTAATTATGTTATGCTTCTCATTTGTCATGGCTATAACATTCAAGGTTCCTTTTGGGGAAAAAAAAACAGTTCTGTTTTGTTGCATTCTCTTTTTTTATGATGGGGTGGCCTCCTATTTTGTCAAATGCTGCTGGATCTTTTGGGATTAAAAGAAATGCATACAATTATTCATCATGAAATCAAGTCTGTCTAGTCTCATGTACAGGGAGGTGGTAAAGCATAGTGGGCAAGCCTTCGGACTCATGGCTGTGGGTTTGAGTTCCTGCTGCAGACTCTGCTAGTGTACCTTGAGTGAGGTGCTTTACTCCAGTGGCTCCAGTCCACCCGACTGCATGAACAGGGACCAGTCTTTGCTAAGCACTGCAATGGACTGGTGTCCCATTCAGAGGTCCAGAGAGCGAGTCGTTATTTACTTTCAACGACATAGAAATCAGGACAATCTCTACGTGTGGCATGAATATGGAAAGAAACCACAGTACCTCATGTATAGGGTATATACCTTTAACGAAACCCTGGGTATAACTGGAAGGTTTAAACGGCTGAAATAGCACAGAATAGGATGGAACAGTCTCTTCACTTTACCTTGAAAGAAACATGATTTCGGTTTGCTCCATTTGCATAATAATACAGCTGCTACCAGCCATTTTCTGCACTCATGGAAAAAAAAAACAAAGCTAATGGCTATTTTTATTAGGAAGGACAGGTAAAAAAATACATTAAATAGACCCATAGCCAACCAATTTGCTTATGCCTGATACTATTTTTCATTTTTGCAACAGATGTTAAATAGATTATGTAGTCTCCCTGTTGTTTGCTTGGCAAGAATGATAAACCATAACACTTTGATTTCAAACCCATCTCTCTGTGTTATAAATAGAAGCAAGACTGATATGCATACATAATTAAACATGAAGTATCTCTGTAGATGTTTACTTAATCCCATTGTGAGCTGTCAGCCATATGGACCAATAGCTCCTGTGTTTTTATTTTTGGTAGCTTGTGCCCTTAAAGGCATCTGCCAGGTCTTCACACAGTTTGTGCCTACAGAATATTTCAGAAACAAATGTGTTTTTATTATCAGTACTTCATTCTTCATTTCCAGAATAAATGTGACAAGCTTATAATGTGCTCCGTTATTCTATATATTTTTTTAAAATCCAGCATAAAATATTTTTACTGTACTGTGAGTGTGTGCATGTCGAACAGTGTACCGATAAAAATTGGCACTGTATGCAGTCACTGTAGGACTAAAAATGCAAAGCAGTGCTTCCAGTCGAGGAGCAGAAGTGTTCCTAAGAGACATCCGTCACCCCTCTCCGGGGGCATGAGCAATGGTGGCAGGGACGATGCTGGGATGCAGAACATGTTGCCAGAGTTGGCCGAGTTGAATTTTGAGGACCTAGACTTTTCTAAATTGAAGTTGCAAGGACAACCATGACACTCAATCTCTCAGCTGATGCTCCTGATGTAGAGGTGCATAAGGTGCTGGCTTTCTTGCATAGACTCGCATTTTGTGCCTCTGTTTGCAGATTATTTATAAAAGAGGTCTTCAGTTACTGTCTACGAGGCCACAGTGCACCTGTTTGAGGTCTGAGGTCAACTAGTGTGATCGAAGCACTAAATAACCTGCAGTAAATAAGAGCCAGAGCCACCCTCTGATGCAGTCCCTTGGGATAAACTGGAATGGGGCTGACGTTTCTTACCTGAGGTTATGCAGCACTTGGCCAGCTGTGCTGCTTTTCCAATGGGCAGCATCTCTGCTGTCCTGGTCACTCTCCCAGAGGCTCTGGATCAAGTTAATGTGCTGCAGATCTTTGACTATATGCTCTTCATACAGTATTGTGAGAGATGGGTGATACCCCCGGGCGGTCAGGTGGCTGGGATCCTTACTGCTGTGGCCTGGGCCTCATTCCCAAGAGCTGGGAAGAGGTGGTCTTCCTTTTGAAGGCACAGACCGAGCCCAGCCAGCAGATTTCTTCAGAATGAGCAGCGAAACACGGGTCAAAACTATGTGGAGAGCAGGAGCCATTTCTTTACCCAAAGGCTTGTGGGAGTCTCGAACATGCTTCTCAGCCATGTTGTTGAAAGTGATGTCCAGACCTCTTTCTAGATTAATCAATTAAGTAGTAACAACCAAATGAGCATCTGTTAACTAGTAACAACCATAATGGGCTAGATGGGCAAATTGCTCCTCTCATTTTTAACCTGTTTTATGTTCTTGTGGTTCCGGACAAAGTTTTCAAGTTCACTTTCTATTATAAATACTCATTGTCTCACGGTCAACAGTTCTTAGTTCTTAGTTCTACTTTGTTCTTAGGAAGGTTAAGGGCAGATGAAAATGAGATTGTGCACCTCAAGGGGTTTTATCCCTTTGGAAAAATAATTACTTTATATTGTCATGGGGAGCAAACTTATTTATATAAAATACTGAACCCTCATTTTTTATTTTCCCTATGAGAAAAGGGCCTAGACTGGAAGCTAAAATTATTAGCCAACACTTGAAAAAAGCTGTTTATAGCTTTAAAAGAAAAGGCATATCAGTCACTTCAATTTTGTTGTAATAAAAACACAAGGTGTTTTCATCTGTTTTGTCAGAGGGAGTGACAAAACTAGCAAATGGGCTAACCACTTCCTTTAATTGTTTCTGCTTATACTAGGAGATACATGAGTCCAGTCAAGCCTTTTGTGTACCACGCAGTGTTAGCAGTAGGAGTTATCTTAAAAAGGGGAGATCATGAAAAGTAGGACAGGTAAGTTAGCACCGTTACATATTTTCATTTCTTTCTTTTCATTTTAAGTTTTTTTTTATTTCACGTTTAATACCACTGTTGTATTTCTTCTGAAAGGTGAAATGGTTCTAATGTTTGACAAGCCTTGCTTATCCAGTGTGTTTAATACTGTGCAATCATAGATTTTTAAAAACCCTGTTTCAAATAACATTAGACTGAATGGTGTGCTGTAATTTGTTTAATTCCTTAATATTGTAGCTGTTTATCATAGTTTGTATTTGTAATGTTTTTGCAGTTCAGTCTTGTGTGCTGCACCAAATCCAAACTGATAGTAAAGACCGTCTTCTTAAAACCCCAACAGCTTGCTGTGCTATTTGTTGTGCTTTTGCACTTCTCTGTTGCTTTCTTGTGTTTCATGTTACTCTCTAGGCTTTCAATTTCAATTACATACTGCACTTGCGCAACTTTTTTAGAATTTATGTGGCAGGCAGTCTTAAAAAAAACCTGTAAGTAAAACTTAATTTTCAGCTTGTGAGTTGTGAAGTGTTTTGGCTGTTCATAGATACAGACCAAAAGCAACTCCCTGGATATGAGCCCAAGGCAGACTTTTTTTTTTCTTTTTTAAAATATAAACCTCAATGACCACGCAAAATAAATAATGTTTTCAGTAGATAAAGAATGGATACACACTGCCTAGAAAGGTTTGAGCCAACTCTAGCTTGTACTTCTCCTTCTGATTTGATCCTGGCAAATTAGAGAACTTAGGACAAATTGAAACTGCATAATGTAAACAACTTTTTATTAACACTGTATCTGTAGTACTTGCAAAACATTAAACGTACTGCAGTCCTTCTAACACTGCACTGTTAAGCATTAAAGTTGCACAACTTTGATTCAGTCTATGATTATTCCCCTCTTGGTTCCACTCATAATCGAATAGACCTGATGCTGAAAGACAGCTGTCCCATTCCAGGCAGTTGCACATACAGATTGTATGACTAAACAAAAGCATTTGGTGCTGGAACAGCAGTGAAGGATTCTACTGCACTACTTTCTGATCCCACAAACAGAAATGCAAAATGTGGCCTCTAAGAGTTGCCTCATTTTTGCAGAAGCAGGGGAACCAGAGGTCGGCGCTGTAATGCAGTGATATTTACTTGAAATACTGGTCATCTAAAACTCCCTCCATAGCTTTGCACACTGAACAAGATGCATATAACTGTATGTGACTTGCATCCCTAGATTCATTTAAATTTAAAACTTCTCCTTACATATATCCCCTTGAAAAAATGAAAAAGAACACCACACAATTTGCATAGATCAATTAAGGAGCAGACACAATTGCTTAAATGATTTATGATTTACTGCACCACCTTTCTTCATTTTATTACCATAACAGCAAGTGAAGACATGTCAGTCGTGATTTCAGGAACCCTGAAAATCCCTCTAGGGCAGTCTTGAAATGTGTTAAACACTTAAGACACATTTGTTGTAGTAAAAGCAAGTGAGCTATATTTAAGCATGTAAACCAAATACTAGTAGACAACTAAAAATCCTAAAACTTGTGTGAAGGGCCACAGGAGAGTATTCAATTAATCTTTTATACCTTATATTATTGGCTTTGTTGACTATCTTGTGTAAGTATGCCTTTCTTAAGGAGAAACAAATATTTTATTTTTTTTGTCATTTCTTAAATTGTAAAATTCAGGTTTAGAAATAACTGACCATAACTGTGGATATGTGTTTTACACAAACAAACTGAGCTGCTGCAGTGTGGCGTGGATATTGCACGTAGGAGAATCAGAGGCCCGAAGGTTCATCTGACTAGAGTTCCAGCCTTTTAATGACCACATACTGGAACGGTATATTCTATGACAGAAAATAATAATTGGGTGATTATTATTTGCATGCTTTCTTGCTGCTTTTTTAATGTTAAGAATGTATTGTGCAAGCCTCTTATTGTTTTAAGAGCAGTGGTGCAGTACGACAAAGTCCTAGGATATTTTAGTTGCAGACTTGCCACAAGTTGAGACTGATCACAGCATTACAGTGGCTATACCGGCAATGCAATTTTGATCAAGTTCTGAAAGAAGAATTTACAGATTCGCAATAACAACACAGTAGTCAACATGTTACATCAACATCTCCTTGGACACATTCTTATTTGTATTGACATTTTAAACATACTGGACCCAAATCACAGGATTTTATAAAAATGACAGGCATTTAGCATTTGATGTTCTGATTTAGGTAAAATACAAAAAGGCATGATATCAATACAAGAACAGCAAAGGATATGACTGGACCTCACTTGAGCAACGAATGTCATCTGGTTGCTGTTGGCATGATTGAAGGCAGCCTTTCTGTGAGACAAGCTCTGTGCAACATTCAGCAGAATAGCTCAGAGAAACCAGGAAACCAGATGTGTGAGGAAAAGGCCACATCGTGGGAAAACAGAGAATCACCACAGCTTCAATGGACACTTACTGTACATCCATCTGAGAAATCTGAATCATCTGCATAATCATCTAAAGGCTGCAAGATGAGAAATAACTGGAAGAATGATTGGGCAGGAAGCTCACTGTCTGTAAAAAGGATCTGCATGCCTGGAGGACATTCAGGGATAAAATATTGATAATGAAGTGAAATAGTCATCTTCTGTGGGGCAAACAGGTGTGAGGAGGTGGCAGATGAATAGTATTTTGCCCTTGACAGGTCTGGCGGAAGATGATGCGTGCAAGCTATGCCAGCAGCTTTCCCATTCCTGCTAGCCAATCAAGAAGTCTCGGTATTCCAGCAGGACAATGTCTACCCACACCATGCTAGGATGACAATAATATCAGTATGGCTGCTTTGGGGCCAGGTCAACAATGCCAACAACACAAGACAACTGGGACCAGCCAGCTTGGCTGCAGCTGCACAGAAAGAGTGGTGGAACAGCCCACAGCTTAGGCACCTTAGGTCTGTGCGTTGGCTCTGCCCGCGCTGTTAATGTTCAAGGATGCCATGCTCATTACTAACATTGCAATGTATTTGTTTCACACTGAGAACTTTGCTGAAATATCCTTTGATCTGTGTTTTTGTTCAACATTTCCTTTGAGTCTTTTGAAATATAAGTTTGAAATATTTTAATGAATGGATAAGATACAACTGTATAGTCTGCTATGTGTGCTAATGTACTTGAGCTTCTTAAAAAGCCTGTGGCTGCTGACCTCTTGCTGGCTGAGATGAAAGCTGAAAATGTATTTATAAAAGGCTGTAACCACAAACCTGATTAAGACTAAACATAATCAAGAGGGTTTTAAAGAAATTGTCATTCAGTGCTTTTGCAGGCAAATTCTGCAGAAATTAAAATACACAGTAAAGTACAGTATACACATATGTTTCTTGGACTAAACTATAAAAAATGCTTATTACAGCACACCTTACAGTTATCTCACTGTTTGAGTTGTCTCTGTGCACTTTACACTAAGTTGTGGATAAAACAGTAGTGTTATTATGAAGCTCAGAGACCGGCAATGTACTGTACCATGGAGAAAATTACCAGAAATCCCCTGAGTTATTGAAAAACATAGGTGAATTTTTAAAGAATTTATGTGGGTTTCTGAAAGAATTATTTCAACACCATCTACGTTTTTGTTCATATGCAGGCTTTATGTTAACCACATAACAACTGCAGTTGTTGCAGGCTATTTGAAGGACATTAAAACCCCAAACTCTATTCATAGGAACTTAGGACAGGTAAACATACGCTGGGCCTCTGAATTTATACCACACAGACTTCCTGCTTGCAAATTTAGTGTTTTCATTCTTGTACCGAAGCTGTTTTAGAAAGGAGGAGACCTGGTTACAGTGCTGATGTGCCTTACCAAAGATCACTTATCCAGACCAGGGAATACAGCCGTGTAGACAGACCCCTTGTCCTGCATGTCCCGGCCATACAGCGGCACAGATACTGGGGCTTTGGTAAGTCACTTCTTGATGCTGACCTTTCCGACTACCTGCATCTGTTTCGTAGCACCAGAGGTATCAATAACATCTTTGATATTAATGAGTTAATACTTAACAAGCACTGCCATCGTTGTGATTCAAAACGATGACAGTGCTTGTTAAATATGAACTCAAATTCATTTTTAAAGTATACCATTTAGATATATTTGTGTTTACAGGATGGCTCGTTGTTCTTTGTTATAAACTCTGGCAGTTCAGCTTTTACAGTTTGGCCGTCTGTCATATTTAGAAGCCTTTTTACAAACGCTATCACACATTGCCCATTATTGTGACAGAATAGGTCCTCAAGCCCACACTTGAAGCTGGCAGCTCAAAAGGACAGATCACTGCCCATTTATACAGCTAAGTAATCAAGTTCATGGATTCTGCTCAGGGATCCAGCTGCAGTGTTTCTACTGGGTTCCTGAACCCACAGTGAGGAGTCCAGAGCCCTCACTTCTGTATCTGCCCCTGACAGCACCGCATACTTGATACATATAGAACAAAACTTCCTCCTTCCTGGAATGACATGCACACATTACACCTCACAGAAGCCTCATATTTGCCGGGTGGAGTAATTAAACTGCAGTTTCAGTTACCTAAGGTGTAACTTTTAGTTGACACATTAAATTCTTTCACTTCTATAACAACCTGTCCTGTCTCTTGTTGATTAGGCAGCCAGAATCTAACATTGAGCTACTGGCACAGCTGGACCTGACCCAGGAGTCTGTGGGCAGCAGGACTCCCCCTGCATTCTGCTTCTCAGAACAGGCACTTACCCAGGTTAACCACCTGGGACTTGTGGTGCTTAGCTTTAAACACAGACCATTAGGAACTCCAAAAAGGGTTTGGCAGTTTAGGATTATGTAAACCAAGACAAACCACAAAACTACAAGTATGTTCCTGGCAGAGGCATTTTTCCTTTGTGAAGGTTTTTTTCTTTAACGTAGGCTAAGGTCGAGAAGGGTTTCTGTGGCCTGAGCTCTGCCTGTGTTCACTCAGTAAATATTTCTGTCTAAAATTAGGGCCCCTCTGAATTGAGGAATTTTCAAATGAAAACCCGTGATAATCAGCATTAAGTGATAGTGATGCCCTCCAACTTTAAAGTTTAATAAGTTCTGTTCTGGTGGCCTTAGTTTGAAAGAAATCACATAAGCGATCAGTCGTTTCCGAGAAGTCAATCCCATTAATTAGCACACATTGCAGGTTGCTATCATGGCTGCTGTCTGCCGTGCAGAATGGTTACATCTTGTGGTAACTGCACTGCCCTGGTCACTGTCTCTGAGGCAGAAGGCCTTCCCTCGATCTGCACTGTCACTGAACACGGAATTGTTGGCATGTCTCTTACCAGCCTGCTGAGCTGCAAGCTTGACATCATCTTTCCACAGAGGGACAGCTACATGTGGCAGGGCTATATTAGGCTGTCCTTAGTGGAAGCTGAAACTCAATAATGTCTTCAATCATGTCTGCTCAACAATATGGGTCTAATAGCTGAGGATCAAAACAGTGGCAGTGCTGCGAACAGCTGGATTGGAATATTGGCTTCTGGGGCCTGTAGGTTCGAAGATTAATTATGTGTGATCTAGAAAAGGTTACATGACTGTCATGCTGTGCATTTGCTGATTTTTGAGAGGGCAAGACACCGTTGGGAAGAAAAAAAAATGTTTGTATGGGGGTTGTACCACATTTATTTTCATTTTATCCAAATATAAAAATTATACTCCCAGGTAGCCAGCAAGCAGGGGCCAGAGATGGCTGTCAGTCAGTGTGGCTGGGCTCCTGAGCTGCCCCCAGTATATTCCTGATAGTGTATGAAGCACCTTTGAATGGCCTGTGTTCAATCCAAAGGACAATTAGGTCGATCTGTTTCTCTTTAACCTGTGCGTTGAGATTAGTGTCTATAAGGAGAAAAGGTTGATATAATAAGTATATAATTTTATTTATAAATATATGATATAAAATATATACTATAATCTACAGTATAATACAGTAGAACCTGTATATACTTTATTGAGTGTAAATCTTTTTATATGTAATAAATGCAATACAATGATGTAATAAATAATATGGATAGATAATAGATGTAGTAAATACAATTATTACGTGTATTTAAATGCAGAAAGTAGAATATGAAGTTGCAGGATGGCTCTGTTTCTCTGGTATTGTAACAAGAACCAATTAATTTTCTTACCCATAAATGTGTGAAATTCTGTATATCCTGATGTGGTATAAACTACAGCGATCCACGGTGTCAAGCTGACATTTTTTAGCTGGCCAGATGAAACCACTGATGTGGAGTCAGTGCTGGATCGGAGCTCTCTGGTTTATCTGGGTACGTGCATTCAAATCACATTTTAAAAAAAAATGTGGATGCAAAAACATAGTATATTGGTAGAGCTCTACATCCAGTATCATGCATTTGGATGTTAAATATCTAGATTCAAGGCGTTGGATCTACTCAAATCCCTGCTTTGAAAAGCGTGAGCAAACTGATCTACAGTTAAAATTGGAAGAGGTGAGTCTGTACTGTACGTTGAGTAACAGATTACAGCCTGTATCTGGCTACTGCATAGATGGAAAAAATGGATCTGTTCTCTGGAGATAGCAGCTGTATGAAACCACAGGCTAAAACAAGTGTTCAGAAGGGCAAGAGGCTTTTGTCTATTTCAATGTTTATAAAGATAGAACACGTTTCCCTGTGGCGATGGTGTAAGACTTAGTGCTGCATTATGTATTGTTCTTTGAGAGCAGTTCAGAACTCTTGCACAACACAGACAGAAGTTACTCACAGATAACGCTAATACACGTAGCTCAAACAACAATAAAAGTTGGTCACTGAATCAAACCTTTATTCTGCTTCTTACTGAGAGAAGGCAAAACTGACACATTTAACCAAGGGCAGAGCTGACCCAGAGTTCACAAAGAATTAGCATTTTCACCTCAGAGGATCCCACAATGCTTTGCATATCAGAGGGGAGCCACGTCATCCCCCCGCTGAAGTCCAGCTCTTCCTGGGTGACACACAGCGGTCATTCTACACCAGCAGCCCCACCTGGGAGACACACAGGGATCATTCTGCACCAGCAGGCCTCACCTGGGAGACACACAGGGATCATTCTGCACCAGCAGGCCTCACCTGGGAGACACACAGGGATCACTCTGCACCAGCAGGCCTCACCTGGGAGACACACAGGGATCATTCTGCACCAGCAGCCCCACCTGGGAGACACACAGCGGCCATTCTACACCAGCAGCCCCACCTGGGAGACACACAGGGATCATTCTGCACCAGCAGCCCCACCTGGGAGACACACAGGGATCATTCTGCACCAGCAGCCCCACCTGGGAGACACACAGGGATCATTCTGCACCAGCAGCCCCACCTGGGAGACACACAGGGATCATTCTGCACCAGCAGCCCCACCTGGGAGACACACAGCGGCCATTCTACACCAGCGTTCTCTCTTGGGGGCAAACTGAATAAGCAGTTGTTAGCCATGAGTACCATTTCCATTACAAGCCGGGGCTGGGGGAGATCTCCTTTAGCTCAATCGTCAAGTTCCCTGTTGCGTGACGCCGGAGACCTGGGTTCGCGCCCAGGCAGTGAGGGACGAACTGGCAGGGCAGGAGCGGCAGGGGTGGAAACCCCAAGAACGACATCCCAATCTTTGGTGGCATACAAAAATATAACCCCTTCCTTGCATTACAGGTACAGTAGATACCTGAATTCAATATATAAGCCTGCATCCTGATTAGGTGGCCTGTTGCATGTTCCTAGCACTTTGCCCTTTGAATGTTGTTGTATAAATCTGATCACGTAGATCTGAGATTCTCGATTCCTCCAGGAGTAGGTCCTGTGTCTGAATGGCAGCTGGTCTCCTCTCGGGATGATGGCAGCCACCTCATGTCCAGGGAGACGACACACTGCTGTTGACTCAGGACCTCCCTGGCAGTGCTCACACTCTGTTACTAGTGTTTGATTGGCAGTCTATGCCATAGCTGCTGCCTTGAGCTCCCAGGTCTTGACTGTTTCCAGCAAATATGATTGAGGATGTTAAATGGAGTTGTCTGGACAGGCTGTTGTATTTGGCTTCTTTGGATAACCCAGGACTAAGTCCCCTCTGACTGATTCTGTCTTGTCAGCCTCACAGTTTGGGTTCAGACCTTCATGAATGTAGGATTTGTCACTTCCTTGATTGTCAGTTCCAGTAGCTACATCTCCGTTGCCTTCACTTGTTGAGGAAGAAGCTGGATTTGTATCATTTCTCACAGATTTTGTCTGGATCCTGGGATTTTTCCAGGATCCTTGTTATACAATCTGCAAATCAGAAGCTTAAGGGCCATTTATAAGGCGATTCTGTACAGTGTTTTACCGTATTAGAGTTTTCTGAGGTATACAAATATGCAGTGTGTAATCCCACACTTATTTATAGAATTCAATCCCCTTTTTGTAGATGAGAAACAGCACAGATCTTTGTCTAAAGCTTGTTAAAAGCAGTCAGCCCGTCTGTCTACTAATACCATGTTATCGGCACTAACTGTGATACCTCAGCCCCCAAAATAATGATCAGGAAACAGCTGTTTTTATGCGAAGACCCTAAAATGCAAAGGATGGTGGTTTTAGAGTTTGTTTCTAAAGTATAGTATCGAACGTGGCCACTAGCTGTATTAAAACTCTCCACAAAGTTGATGATGAGTTTTGAATATCTAGCATGGCTGGTGTTAATGTGGACTTAACAACCTGTCATTCGCTGTTCCTCTAGTATGCTAGGAGAACTCAGGATTCCTAAGGCCCTTGAAAGGTTAGGTGTAGGCAGGGTGGATGCTGCATTTGGAAATCTGTGAAATGGGATGGTACAGAGCTGTGGACTGGCTTGTTAGTCAACTTCAGGTAACTGTGGTTGGTCAAAATCAATATGGAAACAAAATGGGAGGTTTATTTTATAAGTATGTATGAACATAATGTAATAAAAATGAAAGATGAAGGCAAACATTTATATTGCTGTTTTGGTCATGTTCTGTTTGTAAATCTAAATAAAAAGTTTTTAAAAAAGAAAACAAATTGGGAGATAAAGCAGATGTTAAAGAACTGGAGTAATGTGGTCTCTAGCACCAGTCAGGTGAATGTAGCCTGCTGAGTTTAGACTTCAGTGCGATTTAGTTCCTGTTTAACATTAAATAAGTAAATTCAATTAATTTTTATTTAATAAAGTAGTATAGAAGGTTTAGCCATGTATTATTTTAAAATGAGGGACAGAGCAAGTTTGGTTCTGTAAACCTAAGAGCTGAAAGTAGTAATGGCAACTTTTTAAAAATTTAGAACCTACACCGATTTAGACTTCATTCCTTTTATTATGCTAATAATAAAAGCTCTG
This sequence comes from Lepisosteus oculatus, assembly GCF_040954835.1. Lineage (NCBI taxonomy): Eukaryota > Metazoa > Chordata > Actinopteri > Semionotiformes > Lepisosteidae > Lepisosteus > Lepisosteus oculatus. The sequence continues at coordinate 2,071,807 of NC_090705.1, read as the reverse complement.
AAAGAGTTACAATGTTAGAAAATTAGTTTCATGTGGTTTCATAAGAAGAAAAGAGACTAACAATGAAATTAAACACAACTTCACTTTGGCTGTTGTTTGTGGTTTTAAATACAGTATCTAAGCCTAGGCTAATCTTCCTCAGCGAGTCCAGGACTTCTCTGGTGGCTCAGACGGCACTCTGGGTAGGAGCCTTGAGATGCTGGTACAGAATGATGTTTTCGGCTGGTTGAACAGGTTTTCATAATGAAAGAGATTTGTGGATTTTTAAAGAGGAAACGCTGAAAAATGAGTTTAAACTTTCCAAATTTCAGTTAATTATAGAAAAGCATGACCTTTTCCAACTTCTCCTTTTCGTCACTAAACAGGGAATTCCACTGAAAGTGAGGCAAGAATGCAAGTCTGAAATAACCTTGTTTTTTTACACTAAGTGGGAAGCAACGAGAAGCAATAATTGTGGTCTGTAGCATTGTTTTTCACTCCGCTGGATTTGATGGCCCACTCCTTCCTGAAACAGCAAATTGCAGCTTGCTGTTCGAGCTACTTTGTGGTAACAGCTATATTGCGCTACGCTTCTGTGATTTTCTTCTTCCTTTGTTTATCAGACCTCATACGTTCAAGTAAATACCCGCCGCCCATTTCAGAGCAAGAATCTGCTTTCTTCCTCTTTTTTTTCAGTGTCGTGCAGTTTTACGAGAAACGCCTTCAGAAACGGCCTCTACAGATTGGTCTGAGGAAGAAGGCAGCGTCAGAATAAGCTCGTACCTGAGTTTAAGCTGGGGCGTGGCCTGTGGTTGACGCTCATGGCTGTGAGGGTTAAACTTTCCCTTGCAAAAACACAAAGCGGCCGTTGCTGGAAAGAAATCATATCCTCCAGACCGCTGCCCACGCTCGAGATAAATTTGGATTTTATTATAAAAGGAGCTTTGTAGTTGCCCAGCATGTGGTCCAAGTCACAATTCCTTACAATCCCCATAACTTATTTTCTTTTTCCTTAACAAAGCCTACGGAAGACAAAGTGCCTCCTATGTGTTTCATAAATGGAAAATGAGTTATGGAAGTATCCTGTACTGAATATTAGACAAAAAAGCAGTCAGACTGAAAGATGGTACGTCCCATTTTTGCAATGCTACCTGAAATATTTCCTTAAAGTCTGGTACAGTTGGTCACTTTGCTCTATCGTTCACTTTACCAATAACTTATTTATTGGTTTAAATAATAAAAAGACAATTGTTCATTGTGGTCTTATTTGCAAAAAGTATTTTTACACGGTCTTTGAAAATATTTTTTTACAAATTAACCTATTAACAGTTCCTGTACAGGAAACTGTACAGATTAGTTTCTATTAAAACTGAGGAGAAGGTAATTTATTGAAACACATCACATGAATGAAGGTAATCATTAAGACAGACTATCTCTGCAGTTATAGTCCTTTTTCTACACATTTTGTCTCTTATACAGTGTGTTCTGGTGCTTTGTCCCCATTTTTCATGATAAAATTCCATTTACAATATTCTGTACCTAAAAGTTTAAGTCTTCTTCCATCCCTTATGATGTTTTCCTTAAAACAGAAGTTCTGAACTGTATTATTTTTATGCATGTTTTTGTTCTCTGTCATGAATTATTTTAGGAAGAATTATCTTCTTTCTCTTGTGTACAGAAGAAAAAGACCATAATTGGGTGTAATTATTGAGGCATGCGCATTCATTTATAGAATCCCTATTAGAAAAGAGTCAGTTTGTTCCATTAGGTCTTGATGTTCCCTGTTTGCAGAGCTATGCACACTGACGTTTGTGAAAAACGGTATGACCTGCTTTATGTCTAATATTCTAAGCAAACGCCTATCACCACGTCATCTATTTTTGGCTAGTCGAGCCTGACAGAATTAAAACAGTAGATGAACTGTGCTTGTAAAGGCATGTAGTCAGTGCATACCTCAGTGCACACCAGTCCTGACCAATCAGGCTGGCTTCTGCTGACGGTTTTCTTTAAGAGTGCAGTATCCTGTGAACTATCCGATTAGCTCTAGGTGTTAAATTTGGAAAGGGTTGTAATCTTATTCTGCCCACTTTTCAGCAGCTGGGAAGCAATTAACCCACAAGCCAGTGTATTATTGTCCTTATCATTATCTTTATAAAGGATATACATATCCTTGTAAATGATATAATATCTTTATTATCCTTATAATGCCAGGAAAAAAAACACAAGAAAGCTAATTTTAGTTCTTCCTTAAAACCAGATGCTTGTTGAGCATCTATGCCTCTCTGAATTGGTATATTCTGCCAGGGTTAAATCTCCAGAACTTCCACTTGCCACCTGGCAATGGAGAAACATTGATTAAGCCAACACCTTCCATCAATATACACAAGCCGTTCCTTCACAGTCCCCACAGAATACTGGCTGCTTTTCAAACAGGATCTAAGCAAATAAATACCTGATTAAACACACTCGAGCACCTGACTGCTAATCTTTTTACCCAGTGATTCACACTGCTATTCTGTAAGAGTGCAGTGCACTACTTCCTGTGTCTTTGAAAGCCAGCAACTTTTGTTTTTGTATTTCATTCTCTCTAATTAAAACATTCTGTAAAAAGGACACTGAGAAACTGAGAACATTCCACAGCAGAACTGGAGGCAATTTGGCCAGTTCACTACACTAATTAACTGCGAGCTTCAGTTTAAATGTAAACTATTTTTATTTTAATGTATACTCTTAGATTTTCATAAAGCCTCCTACCTTTTTTAAGTCAGCTGTGTCATGTATTCTTACAAAGTGTTATTATTATTCAGGCTAATAAATATTCATGATCATTTAGAGTAGGAGCTGCTGTTCTAGAGTAACCAAGGTGCATATTTCTAAAACTTCGTTACCCTTATTTTCTGATTATGTCGGCCTTTTATCTGTTGGATGCGTGATGTATGCGCCCTCTGCTGGCTGAAAACCTCAATACTATTTTGTCTGAAAACGGCGATCAGTCGCCTAACGAGCCACTGCCAGCTGTTTCAGGAGCAGCATTCACTTGCTCAGCACGTGTGCAAGTGTATTTCGTTTTCTAAAACACTTTTGGATAAATACCATAATAGAATAACTGAATTATGTATGTTTTATAGTATTTTGTTATTTTAAATCTGTGAATGTGTAATTACTTTGACGTCTAGCAGACATACTGTATATGAGCATTATATATAATTTTAAACATTTTCATTTTTTCTCATCTGCATTAACGTTGTTTAATATTCACTTGTCCTACTTCTCCCTACAATTCTACAATTCAATACAATTCAGCTTATTCTACCTTTGTGTTACTTGCGATGATTCTGAGTAAATACGCCATTATTTTGAACGTGAATATGTTGTTGTGCTGTATTGTCCGAATGGAAATTCATAGTTACATCTCACGGTCTCTCATCTCGCTGCAGCCCTGCTTCTGTTCTCTGCGTGGCGGTCACGCTGTTTGTACAGTATATAAAAATAGCTTCTAGCATTTTTATAGCGCTTTTCATTTCGCCCCAAAGGGTCCCAAAAGCGCCCCACGATTAGACCCGCTTCACCCGCCGGAGGTTCAGCCCCAACTGGGCTGCTACAGAGAAGAAACAAAAATAGTGGAATTGTTCAAATGAAATCATGCAAATCGTGCAATTTCGTGGCAGAAGTGTCTGAACACAGTGCCATTGCTGCTGTCGGGTCAGTGCATAGTCCGGGTACATACAGCTGTCTTCTTATCGCCCTGATGCTCTGCACAAGCTAAAACGATTGCACAATTGCCATTATGAGCTGCCTTCTCACCTACAGTTTCCATTGTAGTCTGGGTGATCATGTCCAGCTTTGCACCGCTCCTCTGATGCGCGGTGAGTGCGGCACTGCAGCGGCGAGAAACAGTGACTGGTATTCGGTCAGCCCTGTTCCAAAAGTCAGGGCTTAAAAAGTCAGGGTTTTTTTTTTTAAAAAAAAAAGCCTTCAGTATTGTCCAGAACTCAAAGTTCCTGTTCGTTTGTATTTGCGGTGGTGTCGGGTTTTACGCAGCCTCGCACGCGGAGTGTGATTGATATACCCAAGGGTCGTGATCATGTAGTCACAAGTAATAGGTTTATTCCATGCTGAAAAAAAAGAAGAAAGAAAACACAACGTTTCGGCCGTGGAGCCTTGACACACCCGAAGAAGGCTCCACGGCCGAAACGTTGTGTTTTCTTTCTTCTTTTTTTCAGCATGGAATAAACCTATTACTTGTTCCTTTGCAGCCTACGCATGCTGACGCAGCTACCCACCTGATAATATAGTCGCTGTGGTCGTAGTAGCGGCGGCAGCGGTGAAGCTGGTAGGGCGCTGGTTGTTGCAGCCCGGGCTGCCAGCTGAGAGGCAGGCGGTCCTGCCCTGAGGGGGCTGAGACAGGTGGTGATGAAGGGCGGGGGAGGGTGCGGCGCTGGCCGGTCTCCTCTGCGCGCCGGGGAGAGCGTTACTTGCCGGCCCGGGACACGAACGGACCGCCCGAGCCCCAGAATCCACATTGACCCCGCTGGGCCCGCTTCACCGTGTACTGGCCAAGTGGGGTCCCCCCCCCCCCCCTTCTCGCCTTTGTGTGTGTGTGTTATCGTTGCTGATGCTCATTTGAGCATCTATTCTAAAGAGAAGAGGAGAATCGTGACACAAACAGTGCAGGAAGAGAGCCGACAGCACTGAGCTTCTTCTTTAGCTGTTATTATGACGAGATCTATCTTGCATTGTGGTTTTCTTACAGAACAGCTACAGTGCCTTGCGAAAGTATTCGGCCCCCTTGAACTTTTCAACCTTTTGCCACATTTCAGGCTTCAAACATAAAGATATAAATTTTTTATTTTATGTGAAGAATCACCAACAAGTGGGACACAATTGTGAAGTGGAACGAAATCTATTGGATTTTTGAAACTTTTTTAACTAATAAAAAAATGAAAAGTGGGGCGTGCAAAATTATTCGGCCCCTTTACTTTCAGTGCAGCAAACTCACTCCAGAAGTTCAGCGAGGATCTCTGAATGATCCAATGTTGTCCTAAATGACTGATGGTGATAAATAGAATCCACCTGTGTGTAATCAAGTCTCTGTATAAATGCACCTGCTCTGTGATAGTCTCAAGGTTCTGTTGAAAGCGCAGACAGCATCATGAAGACCAAGGAACACACCAGGCAGGTCTGTAATACTGTTGTGGAGAAGTTTAAAGCCGGATTTGGATACAAAAAGATTTCCCAAGCTTCAAACATCCCAAGGAGCACTGGGCAAGCGATCATCTTGAAATGGAAGGAGTATCAGACCACTGCAAATCTACCAAAACCTGGCCGTCCCTCTAAACTTTCAGCTCAGACAACGAGAAGACTGATCAGAGATGCAGCCAAGAGGCCCATGATCACTCTGGATGAACTGCAGAGAACTACAGCTGAGGTGGGAGAGTCTGTCCATAGGACAACAATCAGTCTTACACTGCACAAATCTGGCCTTTATGGAAGAGTGGCAAGAAGAAAGCCATTTCTCAAAGATATCCATAAAAAGTCTCGTCTAAAGTTTGCCACAAGCCACCTGGGAGACACCCCAAACATGTGGAAGAAGGTGCTCTGGTCAGATGAAACCAAAATCGAACTTTTTGGCCACAATGCAAAACGATATGTTTGGCGTAAAAGCAACACAGCTCATCACCCTCGACACACCATCCCCACTGTCAAACATGGTGGTGGCAGCATCATGGTTTGGGCCTGCTTTTCTTCAGCAGGGACAGGGAAGATGGTTAAAATTGAGGGGAAGATGGATGCAGCCAAATACAGGACCATTCTGGATGAAAACCTGTTGGAGTCTGCAAAAGACCTGAAACTGGGACGGAGATTTATCTTCCAACAAGACAATGATCCCAAACATACAGCAAAATCTACAAAGGAATGGTTCACAAATAAACGTATCCAGGTGTTTGAATGGCCAAGTCAAAGTCCAGACCTGAATCCAATCGAGAATCTGTGGAAAGAGCTGAAAACTGCTGTTCACAAACGCTCTCCATCCAACCTCACTGAGCTTGAGCTGTTTTGCAAGGAAGAATGGGCAAGAATTTCAGTCTCTCGATGTGCAAAACTGATAGAGACATACCCCAAGCGACTTGCAGCTGTAATCGCAGCAAAAGGTGGCTCTACAAAATATTAACGCAAGGGGGCCGAATAATTTTGCACGCCCCACTTTTCATTTTTTTTATTAGTTAAAAAAGTTTCAAAAATCCAATAGATTTCGTTCCACTTCACAATTGTGTCCCACTTGTTGGTGATTCTTCACATAAAATAAAACATTTATATCTTTATGTTTGAAGCCTGAAATGTGGCAAAAGGTTGAAAAGTTCAAGGGGGCCGAATACTTTCGCAAGGCACTGTATGTTTAAATTATTTTATCGGTTTTCTATACCCATTCTTGAACGCTTCTTTGCAGAAGTTTAATGGAAAGTATTTTTTTAACTATAGGGGTACATAGCTTGCTAATAATTTAACTGCATATATAGAGTACTTGTTTTTTTGGCCTTGGATATATTCCAGTTACGTAGAAATGTAAGTTCAGTGTGTTGGCTTTAGTAAATTAGCGCGACCGTGCGGCCTTTTCACTACAAAATAAGAAAAACAATTACTTCTGTTAACACAAAATCATACATTCATTCACAAATGAATCCCTATGGGTCTGGAAATGTTTGGTTTAGAATGATTTTAGAAGAAAAGAATTCCTTATTGAATGCTACACCCAAAATCAGTCAGATGGTTTCTGCATTCCTGGAACTACAGTACTATTGTTGAAATATATAATGCATATGTACTGTATATACTGTACAGCAAGACTTTTACAGAGTTGCAACGTCTTACATTAGGTTGTTCACTAGAAATTGTTTTCACTCATTAGAATTTTACAGCTGCTGAGAAAAGAGATGTACAGTAGGATCCTAGTGCTTATGCAGACACATACAGTATTAAGATTGTAATAATGTTTGAAATACTACAGAAAATATTTTAAAAAGTATCCCAGATCCGTTCAGTTAAATTAATGTTTTTACGGCTGCAGTACACATTATTGTTTCTTTCCTCAGTCTTTTTTCTGTATTGTGCTCTCCATTCGAACTCAATCACATGAACGCATTGTTTGTTGCAGTTTATTGCTGACGCTGCATCTGTTTTGGAAGCTGAACTAAATCTAAAAGTAAAAAATAGAACTTTTAATTTTAAGTATATAAGTGTCGAGAGTGGATGTTGTTGAATGCAGGTACAAATGAATATGGATTTCTAAGGAACACTGCTCTGCCCTTTTTTGAGAAAAAGAAGCGTGATATATTGATTAAAAAAAACTGTATTTAGGGAAACGCCACTTAACAATAGATTTCCATGGAAAACCGCAACCATGTTCTACAGATTGTACTATTATTCTTCTCCCAGAAGTTTTAAGGGTTGAAAAGGTTAATGTACTGTAAAGAACAGAGTTCATCTCTTTTTTCTTTTTTTTTTTTACATGAATGAAAAATTTGCAGGAAAAGAAAAGGAAAACTCCCCACTACATTTACCAGGACCAAGTTGCAGTACCAGCAGCCTTAAATATGAATCGCCCTGAGGGAGTTGTGTGGTGTTCACAGTTCATTTATTCAACTCCACATTAAAACACGAGTCCTGTGGGATGCTTTCTGTTTGTTTTTACCATCCCTTGCATTCCATTCACTTTTTCAAGAGCTTATTCAGAAACATGAATCATTCATTCCTTTACAAAGCCTCTTCAGATTGAAAATAAAAGTCAGAGAAGCACTCCCGAGCATCCTCACCAAGACCAATGAAAATCCACTTTAATTAGTTTTACTTTTAGCAAAAGCTGAATCTTTTTTTTAAATACCTTTCAGTTACGTTTTCTCCCACCCAGGATATTCATAAAATTACTTCCAGTCTTTTTGAAAGACTGTTTCACAAGAAACACAAGAACATCTGACAGAAGTGTTTACTGGCTCATTTTCTTTATAATATTTGTAATATGTTCTTGGGTTACTGTGTATACTGAATTAGTGTACTCTTACAGTATTCAGTTTTGAATTTTATTATGTGACTGAGCCTTATTCAAATTATATCTCAAAGCAGTTTTTTTTTATTAAAGCACTGAATACACTGGTAATAGAAAAAGGGTGTGCTGAATTAATAACTAGAATAACAGACACGTTCTTGAAATTCTGTATCCGCAGATATAATATAATATAGTATTATGTTATAGTTATTATGTTTTCATATAATTGTTCATGGGTTTCAAGGGTATACACTGTGCTTTTTGAACTGTGCTTTTGTGTTTTTTGAGTAAGTGCATTCAAATGACCAAGTAAGAAGCCGACAGGCAAATACATTTCACAGTAAGTACATTAATCTTATTTGACTTATTTCTGGATTTCTTCTTTTTCTGTGCTCTCCGGTGGAAGGACAGGTTGATGTGCGGCCCCCTTTAGTCCTGTCTGCTGTGAAACGGGCTCCCGCTCCTGAGCGATTAATCACTCCAGTAAAACAGGGGCCCTGGCCCAGCGCTCCCCATGTCACCTTGTTGGTTACGGCCTTATTGACGGTGCTCACAGGCCTTGATTACATAAACAGAGACACTTCAGACCGCTCAAGGTGTCATCGTGAAGCTTCTTGCTAATCCTTTCATTCCCCCTAATGGCTCAGAGCTTGTGCTGCTTGTCAGCTCCGGCCTTTGTTCTCGTCTTTCATCTGCGGCCTGAGCGTTGTGCGAGGCCGTCCGCGCTGTGACTGATGGGCCCTGATGGGGCCGGGGGGCACTCCTTCCAGCTCGGCATGTCATTCGCTGGAAATACCTTCTTGGGCCGTAATTGAAAGACCAGGGCTGCGCACTGCAACTTTAGAAACAGGCTTTGAGAAAGGTCTTCGTACCCCTTTGATTATTTTTCTTAAATTACACTCCTGGTTTAAACAGTATTTGCATACACTTTTGTCCCAGTTCATCTTAAAACTACAGAGAAATCATTATTTTGTGCCGAACACTAATATGGTATGCTTAGTGAAGATTCAAGTTTTGAAAGGCAGTCTTGTGCCTTTGAAATGCTGAATTGCACTGACTACGTTTTCTGTTCCCTCCATCATTTCAAAATTTGATTGACTGTTTATTAGTACAGAATAGCATTATCACCAGTCGTATTTAGGAGATACAGGCACACCCCATTCATGCGAATGTGATGAAGTCCTTTACTGATGTGTTTGGCTTTAACCTGCCTGGTTTGTGTGATGATCACCTGGCCTTGTGGGAAAGGAAGGAAGTGAGAACCAGAAAGCTGAAGTACTGGTGAGGGTTCTGAGGATGATGCAGGCTTGTTAGCATGATGGGTGCTGGAAAATAATGGTTTAAATGCCCTTTATTAAGGGAGACGCAGTGATTCTTGAGAACTGATGTTTGTCTTTCTCCCCGATCTTCTGTATGAGTTCCAATTACCGTGAAATGTGAGATTAGCCATCAGATGCACTCTGTGCACTTTTTTTTCTGCATTTCCAAGAACAATGAACTGCTGAGAACTGCTCCTTTTCGTTGCCTTTACTGTGTGTCTGTTTTTTTCACTTCTTGGTTTTGGGCAGTGATCTGATGATTCTCCACGATCCAAGTGCAGTGACAGCGTTATTATAGCACTGAGATAACAGCACACAGATCTGAACCATGAGAAGAGGGACTGGTATTGGAGCTTTGATTGCCAAATGCACAGCAGGATGTTTTTCTGTTTATTTATGTAATTTAATATATGCATTGGGGTTTACAGTCTTGAAGTATTTGAAGACGTTTTGTAGAAAAATGTTAATGCAACATTTAAAGATAACAAGCCTGTCCTGTGATCTGGGCTATACCATGACACATTATCTCGGCATTGTTAGGTTTCCCTTAATTCAGGGATTAGGGAATGTAAATGTTAGGTAAACAGTCACACCAGTTTGCTTATTCAACAAATTAACATTCCTTATAGTTATAGCTATGCAATGCATTTCTTCACCCAAATATGATACTAAAAAAGTTATGGACATTAAAATTTCAGTTTCTTTATCTAAGGAATAGTAATGAGAATTAAAACAATGTAAACTGCCATCATCTATATAACAAATTAAGTGCTTTGAGGTGTTTTGGAAAGTGTATTTTTATTATTTCATTACATTTTGCACTGTATCAGCGGTCTCAACATGTTGCCATCATGTCTGGTTCTTTCACTATTTCTGCAGTTCTTGTGTTGCGGAGGACCTTGCTTCCGCAACTTGGGTTTCTCTCTTGCCTGTTGTTGGCGTGGTGGCCTCTGGGGGGAGCTGTTGCGGAGGGATCAAGTCTCCATGAAACAAGGAAAGAAGAAACACAGTGTCATCTGTGGAGCTTCTTTAATCCTAAAGCACGGAAATCAGTCAAAATGATATTTCAGGAAAGTAATTTATATGCAGATGATCCACTAACAGACTCCTTAGCTCTTTCTGAACACTACGGCGTGACTAATTTTGAGAAGTGGGTGGGTGTAGCCTGCAAATTTAAGTACCCCAATGAACATAAAAAGAGATGACATTTAACTGCCACTTTATTCAGATTTTAAAAAGGAAATATTCTGTGAGGACAGGAATTCGGATCTTGAGACAATGCCACATTATGTGCAGACAGTGGGTCTTTTGTTTCACCCTAGCTCAGATTAAACTGCTCTCTTTTGTTTACGGTTTACTTTGCCAGGAAGGCAGTACGCATGCTTGTGTGTTTTTGTGTTGGTAACAGCCGCTTGAACTGATATATTCTGGGCCACAATGCCCTTTAAGGTCTGACAACTTCAACCTTAACAAAAATCAAAGTCTTCTCACTTTTGTGTCATTTACTGTACCTTGTTTCTTTAGGTCCCATGTCAGTATTTTTCCCATTAAGGTCACTTTTTGTTATGGTTAATAAATGCATATGAAATAATTGTGAATTTCTCTCTAAATAATCCTCAAGTAATGTCTTGCACATTAAGCCCACAGTACAGTTCAAATGTGAAGAAGAGACTCTTCCTCGACACTGAAAGACTTTCTCAAGAGCCACTTAGAAAGAAATATTTGCTTGCTGATTTCACAGGATTAGCAGGAGTTGAGCACCACATGTAAAACTAATAAAACCTGAAATAAAGGGCTCAGCTATAATACTTTTCTTTGGAGGTGACAGCTTTAAGATGTTTAACATGAAAGAGCCTCGGGAAAATTTGAATAAGAAATGACTGTGATGAAATATACTCTAACAAAATGTGATTATCACGTCGTACGTGGAAGAGGAGCGCTGAAGTTTCAGAAGTATCTGTTTCTTATTAGAGTTTATAATTTCTCATAACCCAAAATTTGAGAACTGTCTTTTGCTATCTTAATCTCAGAACCATGAGCTAACTGTGATACTATTCTCATCACGTCTACAAGCCAGCAATTATGTTGGATATCATATCGGATATATGCAATCATCAGAAAAGATTAATGGATCTCTCAGAACCCAGAGAAAACTAGGTCTTTTATTTAAAATCAGTGGAAATGTTTACACTTATATAATGCAGAATCTATCAATATTTTTAGCTACAGAAATGTATAGTCCTCAGAAATGCTCTTTATTCCATCCCAAACCTGAAATGTTTTAGTTCCGTATAGTGTGAAAAACCTTTTCAGTGTTTGTCCTTGACACAAAAATAGAACAACAGACTTGTTGCCAATAGAATTTTTGTCAACAGAAAAAAACCTTGTGGCTATAGGGGATTGTGCAGTACAGTCCTCAGTATTGATTTTAAAGCTGGACATTTGACATGCCTAGTTTCCTGCACGCAGCTAGTTCATGTGATGATATTAGTTTTTAGTGGTAATGGCGTACAGTTAATATTCCAGTCCATGAATTCGATTTTTTTATTGATGCCCTGTAAGCAAACAACAAGAAAATCTTTTTTTAGCAAAATATGGCTCAAATAAACTATTTTTAAAGCTGTTAGTCATGGTACCATGCATGGCACACTATAATAACTGCAAGATGTTTTTTCTTTCCTTCCAAAGTTCAGTGTGATTGAATTTCCTTGTGATGAATTCCTGGTGCATGTGATTCTCAGTGGAGCCTTCCCCTGGAGGTTAGGAACAACAGCCATTACCCGTGACCATAAAAGACCAGGGCGCTGCGCAAGAGTGTGTGTGGGACATCCTGTTGTCTGATAGCAGTAGATATTATTATAATCGTCATCATCCACGGAGTGTGGCATGGTGGCCCAGTGATCCGCAGCCTTGCAGTGCGAGGACACCAGTTTCACTTCCTAGGGGTGCTGTCTGTGTGGAGTTTGCATGTTCTCCCCGTGCTGGCATGGCATGGGTCGGAAGTCATTCTGTTGCAGTAACCTAAGATTTTCCTCTTTGTCTAAATGAAAGGGAAAAGCTGAAACGGCAATGGGTTATTCCTAATTGTAGCCTCTCAATAAAGAAGGCATCGTCAATTGAGTTTAGCACTTTTCTGAGTTGACGGTTATAAAACGGCTTCGTCTTGAGCCTTAATGAACATCTTTGCTATACTGTGCAATATGCATGCAACATTTCGAAGATAAACTATGTGTTTTAAATAATAAAAGCAGTCGGGTGGGAAACTGTGAAAGAGCTACAGTATCTTATGATCAGATGCATATAGTTCTAGTGTCATGGCATGTGCAAACAGTCCTGTTAGAGCAGTGCAGGAGTGACAGGAGCAAAGCCCTTGGGTGACACACTGACAAGAACTGAACAGTCAAGCTATTTTAACAGAGAACCTTAGCACAGACATAAGAAAAGCTTTTTATCCACAGCCTTACGTCAGACACGGGGGAGAGTTGTGCAACACAATGAGACATTCATAGATTATTGAAGTGTTCCTGAAATGCATCAAAAAATACATTGTGGTAAACTGTAAAGTCGATTGCATTTTTTTTTTGCTCTTGGAAAATAAAGCAAAGTGAAAAGAATAGGTGCTGTTCTCTTCCTCTGACAGGAGCAATAAAAGCATCTTGGGAAATACAGTACCTGGGCAGCACAATGGCGTAGTGGCCAGCCCTGCTGCTCTGAAGCTCTTGGCTCCTGGTTTGGATTGTAGCCTGGGATGCCTTCTGTGTGGAGTTCGCAAGCAGTTTGCATGTTGTCTCCATGGCTGTGTGGGTTTGCACTGAGTGCTGAGCTCTAAATCTCTCAATTGCCCCTATTATGCATACTGTATATGTGTGATATCCAGGGCAGCAGTCCTGTCCTGACCCAGTGTCTGGCAGGGCAGGCTCTGGCTTACCATGACCGTGTGTTGGACTGAGCAGTGATTGAAAATGGATAGATGGATGTGACATACCTGCATTGTTACAGGTATGGTTTTAATTGCATAAGAAACCAGTGAGCTGGAGTGAGTGAGCTGGAGAAAACAGGAAGTGCAGGAGTGAGTGAGCTGGAGTGAGCTGGAGTGAGCTGGAGTGAGCTGGAGTGAGCTGGAGTGAGCTGGAGTGAGCTGGAGTGAGCTGGAGTGAGCTGGAGTGAGCTGGAGTGAGCTGGAGTGAGCGAGCTGGAGAAAACAGGAGGAGCAGGAGTGAGTGAACTGTAGTGAGCTGGAGTGAGTGAGCTGTAGTGAGCAGTAATGAGCGAGCTGGAGTGAGTGAGTTGGAGTGAGCACAGAGGACTTTAGAAAGATGTGATCTGGGTGTCGTAACCAGCCTAGTGTTTTCACAGAACAAGTGGAGTGACCTTTCACCCCCTCTGCAGCCACAGTAGAAGGAGGAGAAAGCTGGGGGTTATGTGTGTGATTAAAACCGATGTTCAGGTGCTCCCCTAAGAATGAAAAAAGACCCAGCTCTGAGTGTTATATAGTTTCCTAGGAGAAAAGATTGTTTTGAGAATGAAACTTTCAAATGGGTACTGTCTCAGGGGTGCAGGCCATAACGGAGATTTATGGGCTGCCTTTGTTTTTATCTCGGAGACTTAAACGAAATGGTCACAGACCTTCTCCATCCAATGCATGACTCATTCTTCATAACGAACATTTAAAGCTCCCTGAGCTTAATTCTTCTGTTTTTGTTTTCTTTCAGGTTGAAGATTTTTTAATGTAATGCTGGCACAATAAAGCAGGCTTTCAATGAAATGTTGAAAGACTTCAGCTCTGAGTGCAATCCTGTCTCCCATGGTGAGCATCAGTGGTGCTCAGCTCTGGTCCTGCACTAACCCCATGGCCACTGAATGGTGTTCCAGCTGGGCCCTTAATCACCAGCGCTAATAGCTGCCAGTTTCTGATCTGTTTGCTGGTTTAGACTTTCTGCACACAGACCTTGGCTTCAAAACCGGTCCATTGGGAATCCCTGTGTCATTGGTGTTCTGCTTGAGCCGAGTTCCTAACCACAGCTTTTGAGCTTTTGTATTTAAATGTTCTTTTTGGATTTTTAATTTGCTTACAGCTCTAAACAATCTGAATGAGATTTGTAATTGGTCTGAACCCTGTGCTAATTAGAGACCTTCAGGGCAGACTTTCAGGACTGCCCTCATTCACACGTGCTATCTCGGATATAACCAACTGTTCTTAAGGTGAAGGAAAAGCAGTAACTCATCGAGAGAGCTGTTGACACAGTCTCATTCATTTGTAAAAGAATGCACTTTATCTTGGGTATTTTTAAAACCAATGTCTGGGTGCAGAAAAACACTCAGTCAAAACCAACAAGCAGTTCTGCTACAGGCACCAATGAGGGTTACAACAAAACCAGCAGACCCAAGAATTATCCAAGACCAGAATTGTGAGGCACTGGTGTACAGGGGTGTCAGATATAATGATAGACACTAAAGAAGTCATTTATAATCAGCACTTTCCTTAACTACTGTATGTAAACTACTGCACATTTTGAAGACTGAGTTACCTATGACGTTTTTGGATATTTAACTTATTTTTCTTATATATAATACTCATAAACTTTATTTTATATAGTGCTTTTAAAGCTGGCTGCTCAAAGCGCTTATATATATTTTTGAGTACTGGGCCCCTTGTAAATTGTCTGGCACAAAGACATCAGCCAAAATTATAATAGACTAATATTTTGTCCTGCTGGATGTTAACAGTGTTTTACAAGAGTTGCATATTCTCTTTGGGTTTCCTGATCTCTCTTTATCTTATGACAATTTTAGGTGGTTATACTGTACCGTGATCTGTTCCAGCTGTGCTTTGGAACATGAAATAAGTCTAGAAAACGATTTACTGATTTTAATAGCTGAATGTAGCTAAGGATAGTAGCAGGCTTCAAAGTGCATTTGTAGAATATTGCTTGTTGACAGAATGATGGAGTTTGGAATGATCTGCCTATTCCAAGCATGCAGAGATTGTTAGACTTTGCCAATTTTCTATCTGTGAGCAAGTTGAGGGCTTATTGCTTTGTTGCCATCTTTAGTTTTATCTTTTAAGTTGGACTTTACCTGAGGGAGAATATCTGTGGCAGTATTTATTGGTGTGTACTGTAATGTTGACACAGATGTGGAGTGCTTGCTAAAGGAAAGAAAGCTGGTTGGTGTTAGCCTTGATGTTCACTCCAGCTAGGTTTTGCTGGACTTGAAAATTGATTTTTCATTTTTTTGGACTAAAAAATATATAAAAGGCTCCACAATCACCATAGCATTAAAATTTTTCTGTAAACTTCCCGATCAATCTAAGTTTACTTAATACGTCATAATTTAAAAATATTAAAATAACAATATCGATTGTCTTCAATATAAAATATATCTATTTTGAAATAGAATTAAAATATTTGTTTAGGGACTATGTGAGGTGATTTACTTTTGAAATAAGTCCAAATAAAATAATAAAGTGAATTATGATCGAGCAGTCACTGCACTTAAATTTTCTGAAGGAGAAACTGCAGAAAGTGTGATGTTGAGCCCATTGTTGTTATCTTCAAAATTCAGGATCCAGGAGGCTTTCTCATCCCAGCAGCCATGATATTGGGCAAAGAAGATGATAAAATAGGATTTTGCTACAGTGCAAACGTTAAATCCACTTGGCAGGTGTTGGATATTGAAGATCATCTTTGATACAGTGCTCAGATTAAATGGGAAAACAAATAAGCCACTGTGGGCTGGATACTGTGGATTTAATAATCCATCACAGGCAGATTAATGCCGAACCTCGTTCATGCCGATTTTCTATTTTGAAATAAATATGCACGATATTTATTTTACGTAAGTTTTGTTCTTTTTCCACTTTTTTCTTTGTAGCCTTTTGTTACTTTTTTAAAGTTCATCAGTGGCTGGGCGCAGGGATAGGGTGGGGGTCGTTTTTGTTACTTGCACTAAATGCTGAATGAATGCTTGCTTATGGCTTTGATTTAACCAATAAATGGTCTGTATTGCATCATCACACACAAGGAGAAAAAGCTTTTCATCATTGTGTTTCATCATGCCATTGCTGATTACATATACTAAAAGAAAGTCTCAAAGTGCCCATTGTGTGCTTTTTAACTATTTTATTATTATTTGCATTTAAATAAGTCTGGAAAGTTTATGCCTTTATTTTTACTTTCCATTAGTATTTGAACATGTAAAAAGGCTCACGTCACACAAGAGTAATTACTAAACCAGACCATTGATTTAAGACTTAATTTTGCATAAATAAATCTTGATTTCCTTCAAGGGACAGGTGCTTTTTGCTAGAGAAAATAAACACTGCCTATACAGTAAACTGCAGATTGGCACAGAATCATGCATGTCAGTTCTTCAGTTATTGCTTTATGATAAATAAGCGCAGACCATAAATAAAATGATTAAAGAGCGCAGTTTTCTCCGAGGATTTTTTTTCACTTAAACGTGCAGTTCAAAATTACTGGTGAGATGGTTCATAACACAGAAATCCTTTTTTTCCCCAGAGGAGAGGGGGCGGAAGACAAGGCGTGGAGGAGGGGGATAGTGAATGACATTTGAGTGTAGCAACTGAGCCTGAAGGCTCTGCAATAAAAAAAACGATTTGCATTAACTGTACTGAATGAAGGAAAGCGCAGCATTTGAAAGCTGTGTTGGACAAGACGCAGAGAGAGAGCACGCCCCTTGCAGACAATAAATCAATAGTTTCCTTCAGAACGGTGCATGCTGATCAACTGGACGAGTAAATGAGAATCCACCACTGCCCTATGCAGGCTGTCCTTTATTCCCATGGATGTGCAGGGAAGCACACGTCGGCTCTAATTGAAGTGGTATTTTTAGAGTTCACTCGATGCCCCGATGCACACAAGCCGAATATCATTGTAGGTTAACAGAACTGCAATTGCCAGACCGAAAATGCAGATTTTCTTCTCTTTTGAGAAGAAGGATGCTTTGCAGTTCATGGCGGTTGCAAGACTGGAAGGAAATGAATAAAACAGCACATTTGAAAAAGTGGGAGTCCTCCTTTGGTTTACTATTACACTGCTGTTTATGTAAGACTTCTTCCAGAGAGATCTGTGAAGTAGCTCTGCTCTCCATGACCCTGAGTGGCACTTTAACTGCTGACCTTGACTTGAACATTTTCTCAGCATCTGTGTTATGGGAGAGCCCTTCCTGGGCCTGCAGAGCTGTAAAAGTAATTGAATGTTCCTTTAGTTTGTGAGATTTTTAAATACTTAAAACAGAGAAGGCTGTCACACGCTGGTAATGTTTTTTTGTAATTTTCTAAAATGAGTTGTTATTGTTGTTAATTTACCCCAACGAGCTATTACTGTACATAAGTCCCACTATTGTTGAAGTAAAATTTCTGTTTGTTGTAGTTCTGGAAAACGCAGTGCTATTATTAATTATTCTGACAAATAATTAGCGTTTGCAGACACTTACATAAGCC
Organism: Lepisosteus oculatus; assembly: GCF_040954835.1. Classification (NCBI taxonomy): domain Eukaryota; kingdom Metazoa; phylum Chordata; class Actinopteri; order Semionotiformes; family Lepisosteidae; genus Lepisosteus; species Lepisosteus oculatus. Next base: position 2,054,004 of record NC_090705.1, on the reverse strand, counting down.
TTTCTATGCAATTGTCTGTCCCTTCTAGTCCTGTGACATACTTTCGCACTTTCTTTTGGGAACTAATCCTGATGACATACAGTAATTAATTTGAATGAAATACTCTTTTTTATTTACACAGTTCCATTCCTGAACAGAATTGTGTACCAAAACCAACTGTGGGACACTCTTTATGGATACACTTTGTATATGTCCTTATTTGGAGTGTTTTTATGTGTTGAGAAGTGTTTTAAATGTAAACTAAACAGTACATCTAGGAAGGTTGAATTAGTACTGTATGTCTTCCCTACTAAAGAGTATAAATGTTACTATGAATCCTGATTAATTTTCATTGGCAGTATGTCACAGGAAGTTAATATTATTCCCCGTTAAGTATAAATAAGCTAAACATGGGTGGAAATATCCATTAGGAATTAATCATGTGAAGAACATTTTTACTTCTTTTTTTAGAGTTTTCTTGGGGTTTGTTTCTGGGGCCTTCATAGTCTGGAAGGTTCCCCACACCCATTTTTCAAAAAATAAGAATGTTCCTTTACATTTTGAAAGATAAATTAGAAGTAGAATCTGAGGTCTGGGATCTGCAGTGCCCAGGATACAATGAATTGGTGCAAATGTGGGGATGAAGACGTTCAATTAGGAGGCTCGTCAGCATGCGTAGGCTGCAAAGGAACAGGTAAAGGTTTATTCCATGCTGGAAGGGAAAAAAAAAAGGGACACAACGTTTGTGACACACCTGTAGAAGGCTCCAAAGCCGAAACATTGCGTCCGTTTTCTTTCCCTTTCAGGATAAAATGAACTTTACGAATTTATTTTTGGATTAAACCAAGACGCGATGCATCAACTTTGATGTAAAGTTCTTCCTCTTATTACCTCAGCGTTTGGAATAATTTGTTTAGATGTCAGTTCCCGGTGCCGGCAGGGTAACAGAGGGTCAGATGAGTCTGTTGCAGTGCCATCTCTCCCCAGACCTCCAGCAGGGGCTGCGATTGTGCATGGGTTAGCCAGGTGCCTGTGTGAGCTGGTTTCAATCGGGGTGTGCCCGCACACGTTACACCTAAAGGGAAACTGTCCAATGTGTGAGTTACAGGACTGTGTTTTAATGAATGTTACTGTGTAAAGCACAGGTCACAGTGACATAAAACAACTGCAACAAAAAGCGTTGAAGCAGAATGACACAGAATGTGCTACAGGAAAATAGGTCTTATGCAGTCTGAGATGCATAAATTAAGTAATATTGTCAGCGTGAACGTATTCTCAGAGGCTTTGTGAAATTACCAGATGACTAAAAAAAACATTGGCAAGTTACATACAGTATACAATATTGATAGTGTTTGAGCGAATTAGAACTTCTAGAATTTTTTTAAATAGTTGTCTTTGACTGGTGTTTTGTTTCACCTGATGCTGTTTTGTTCCACCAGTTGTTCAAAATCTCATTTTTATGCAACAAATACTTAATACTTATACGTGTTTTTTGCTTAAACCAGATTTCATATAAAATGCATCAAGAATATAAATAAATCTGGGGCCAGTTGTATCCACAGGAGGCCTCTGGGAAACAGGAAGCCATTATCAGGTGACATGATCTTGTTTTGCTGTTTTTGTGTTGACATTTTTGTTTATTCTAGATCACAGTATCACATTGCACACTGATGGGAGAGGAGATGTGTTTCCATTTTCGGCAATTCTTCAAAGTGTGTGTAAAGCATTTATGTTTATAAACGTTCCATAGGGAAGAGAAATTAAATCATTATGAATATTCTAATTTCTGTTTTCTCAGCAATCAAAGAGTTTTTGTACAATTTAAAAAAAAATCAAAGTCAGATGTATTATAGTATTTATGTTGGTTCATTTTTAACGAAATAACTGCCAAAATCTTTGTATTTACATCAAAACCTCTCGGGCCTCTCTCATTATTTGATAATCAGCTGCATTTCCCAACATTTTTTCAAATTTTGAAGCCAAACACTATTGCTTTTTAAAGCTCTTCTGTGCTATTTGATATAACCTGTAAAGCTGACTTTGTATCACCCTGAAAGCGCAACAGGAAATACCAGAGAAAGCTAGACTCCATCAGCTAATAAAACCCGAGAATTCGAGCCATTAGTAGGGGAGCTCTTTCTCATAACACATTGCAAGGTAAAGGCTAATTAGTTTTTGGCATTAAAGCAACAATTTCAGGGCTGTGTATTTGTATGAGGTTGACTGTAATAGAAAAGAAAAGGAGTTTGGAACGACAATCTATTGGCTCTATACCCAGCATTCCCAGCAGGAGGCCAAGTCTTTGATCTGGGTGTTGTAGAATCGAGTCGCAATGACCACATCACAGATAATAACAGCACGACTCAGCATTTTTCTTACAGTGACTTTTCGCTCCAGTTTTGCTCGTGTTTAAGCTCTTTTCTATATAACAGGCTATCATCGTTAGTGAAAATGTCCTTCCTTTTAAATCATGATACCAGATGTTGAGAAGCAGTTTAAAAACAGCACTGAGACACTTTTCTTAGAGAAGATATAGGAATAAACTGCAAATACACAGTGGAGTGCAAATGGAAACCTACCGTAATTCTGAACAATTAAGCCTCTGGTGACCAATACAGACCCTGGTAAGGCCCTTGGTGTTCTGTCTGAAGAGAACTGCCTAACAGTGCAGTTAAACTGCCTATGTGCTGTATGTTGGACATCTGTGGTCAATAAAAATTTTAAAGCTTTTATAATATTTTGATCTGTCTTCACAGAAAGGTGAACTTTTTTATAACATAAAGTAGCTGAATTCGGATTCAGATGACCTGATACCTAGAGATCACATAATGAAATGTCTGTGCTGAGTAGCCTTCCAGTAGTGTCTAATTTACAGTAGTGACAGTCATTAAATCTAACAGTAAGGTGTCGTAAAGATTTAGGGAGCCCTGGGAGTCTGAGGATATATTTTCTAGTAATTTTTTAATCTGCTGCTTTCTTCAAGTAACTACCATTTAGATCTTAATCAAAGATTATGTGCATCATTTTTTGAGAGGCATGAAATGAAAACTATTCTACATTATTTTAGGGCTGTGCAGATGTAGAACAATAGATATTTCTTCCATCTTTTTTGTTTGATCTGTTTTCAAAGATTTCCTTGCACACAGATTTTTTTTGTGATATAAAATTTCAGTTTAGAGGTTCGGTTCAAGAACACAGACTGTATTTTGTAAGGTAATTCATAATTTGGTATTTATATTTCAGTGCTACCTTCATTCGTGACATACTGCCTGCCTGTTTCAACATCTCCAAAAGCACAACAGTTCAGAAATCTGATGACTGAATTTCAGTTTTGGAGAAAAGGGAACATGACATTCAGTCACAGAACAGAAACCTTTTTTCTTCTGACCGGCATTGCAGCTTTAGGAGGTATTCTGAATCAAGAGCTCCACTAACACGTCTTCATGATGATTAAAAAATGTCAATATTTAAATATTTCACACAATGGATAAGTCTCACAATAATAACACAGGAGCTGGGAAAGGGTGCATGAAAAATAAATTTACTATGGTCAGCAAGAGAAAATGTGTTTTAAACATCTTGTCTGCTTAATGTGAGCTGATGCAAGTTTGTTGGCAATGATTTATTTTGTAGCCCTGCAGTGATTCCCAGCACAAAATGGGTTCACTGGGGGGTTTTCAAGTCTGCTTGGGGATTGCAAACTGCAAGCAGTAATGACGTCAAAGCTTCCAGTTTCCAGGTGCTTGCAGATCAGTTGTATCTAGGCAGCAGGGATTCAGATACCTGACACCTGGCAATACTGACGTCCTGTCTCCAAACAGCATGATGAAATCCCAGTAGGAAAAGCACTGCCTCTTCTGGGATTAACAGCTAAAGCTCATTTTAGCAAAAAAAATAACAACTAAGAAATATCCTGCCATGCCATTCTTTATAAGAAGGCTGCAGGGACAAAAGAAACTACATGATTTGTTGTCATTAAGTAATATGCTTTGTTTGTTAGTATATTGCCGTCAGCTCGTAGGACCAGTGGACATACAATAATACTGTATAATGTAGCCAGGAGTGACAAGGTTACATTATGGCTTACTATCAAAACAAATTTGACCCTCTGTGTCCATGGATTGGTAGCCCTTCAACCCAGTAGATGGATGCTCCCTCTTCTATTGAATTGGTTTAGGTTAACCCCAATCCCTAAACCTTTCATACCCTGTGAACCATGGCAGGCAATGCAATGTTGGAGGTGTAAACTGCAGGGGGCATTGCGAGGGTCTGGACGCATGGGTGTAAGATTATGAAAAGGTTCCATGCCCGTAGTGAATCGAGGAAGGCGGTGCACTTCCCACGGAGAGCAGGAGGCACTTCTCGGCCACCAGTTGTGACGGTACAGCGCAAACTTTGCCATTGAAGCTCCTTCCCCGGATCCATAAGCTACAGTACTAGAAACCAAAAGAGTCAAAAGGACCGAATTGCTTCATCTTATTTGTACCCTTTCTCATGTTCTTATGATAGGCTCTTTTATTCAGGTAGTAATAATTGCATAGCATTCCCTTCTGAGCATGAACGATTTGACGGTGGTGTGTGGAGAGTTTCTTCCTGAGGTGGAGGCACAACACGAGCACCGTACTGTCGTTAATCTTCTCATGCCCTGTGCGGTGAGCACACAGCGCACTACCTGCTCTGTCTGTCTGATCTCCAGCAAACATGACAAATCTTGTTGTACAAGGTTTTGCTTTCATCTAACGCAGCACCTATTGTTTTGTGACCTTTGAGTTTGAGCTGCCTCTTCGAGGTTACGATAATTGCAATTTTTTTTTCAACTGGGAGCGCGCTTGAGGCGGTTTGCTCTTTTCCCCATTTAATTGACATGCTGGAGATGACAGACTCTCTGGATTCTAAAAGTCAAACCACGTGTCGGCCAGCTCATTGACGTATGCACTTAAATGCATTAATAGGCCTAAAGAAGACAAAGGCTAATGATGACGCATGGACTGTAATGGAATGACTGTGGGTTTACAAGGGATCTGGTTTTCTGGGTCCTTGCTTCTTAGAATACTAATTAAAATCCGGTTATCCTTTCTTTAGAACAGGAAGGTATCTAAAAATAAAAAAGTGTATGTTAATATATGATGGGAAGTAATTGTTAGGGTTGATATTCTTAGTAAAAAGAGCAGTAGAACAATGAGCCAAGAGCTGTATTGGCATTGTGTTCTTATCATATACAAAAAACAACCTGTAAAGTGTTATGCTGATCTTCAATAGCGATATCTTGTTGAACATAAAGTGGTTGTTTTTATCTCATATTAGCTATTGCAGACCTCTGTGCTGAAGAATCTTTGTTACTTAATTTTGTGTTGCTGTTCTTGTGTAAGTAACAGCAAAGTGCCTCCGTGATTTTCTTATTACGACTGCGCTCAAGTGAAGCAGCGTGCCCGTTGTCCATCTGCACTAACATCCACTGGGGATGGATGACAAGACCTGTTAAATCATGCTGGACTTATAATTCTCAAATGCATCATTTATTATTTTACATTATAGACAGACATGCATAGGTAGACTTATAGTATGGATTTAATGTAAGAGACATAAAATATGAAACACAGAAAGTTGTTTTTGGCTACAAGGCGCGAGATGAAGAGATGCATGCTCACAGTGCACTGCTCAGTGTGATCTCTTCCAGCACTTCATTTCAGTAGTGTACCGTGTGCTTTCATTGCAGTGTATCTCCTTGCTGCTGCGTGCTGGAATTACCCAAACAGGGAATCGATCCCAAATCCCAGTCATGTAACAATGGAGGTGGTTTTTCACACTGAATGCAGGATGAGACACTGCATATTGAATTCCGCTTGATCTGTAGATGATCAGAGCGATGCCAAGAAACCTGCGTGCATAGACCAGGAAGTCAGTCTTAGGAGGCTGTTTAAAGCTGGAATGTTTCATAACAAGAACTGCCTGCTCCTTAGGGACCTGTGTGATTCAATCTGTGCTTCAGCTTTTCTTTCTGATCGTCGGCTTGCGCGCTGAATTCCCCCCTGGTGCTGCAAGCTCTAAACCTGCACTATTGGCTGTAAGGAGTGGCCATTGAAAGTGGACTTGTGCCTTTTCCTTCCGTTAAAACATGGAAGGACACCGTTGTCTGAGGTTTTCACAACCTTGTTCTTTTACCAGACACATTTGGTTATCTGCAGGGATCCGAATCTAGTACGTCATGTCATGCCGTCATGCTGCTGAAGCTGACTTCTTGGCTTCTTTCGTGAAACAGCTGGATGAGGTTGCCCAACACACTCAGTTACATGGAAACACTTGTTTATAAGTAGTAACTATAATAATTGCTTACACTTACAGCATACTGTACAGCGCTTTTCTGGGCACTCCACTCAAAGCACTTTACAGGTAATGGGGATCCCCTCCACCACCAGTGTGCAGCCCCACCTGGATGAGGTTAAAGCAGCCACAGTGCGCCAGAATGCTCCCCACACACCAGCTCTCAGCGGGGAGGAGAGCAGAGTGATGACGCCCGTTCATAGAAAAAGATCAGAAGCTAACGCAGGAGAGTTTCTTTCTGGAAACGTTACAAAAGGATAAGTACAAAAATATGTCCGATGATGTTTACATATGTTCTTACTATATGTTTCTGTTTTTGAATTATAAAGAAATTAAGAATACAGTATGTGCTCCCCAGCACACAACATTAGCTTCGCAAATGGTATCCTTTTGTCCACAGAAAATTGCTCAGTTAAAACCCTTACTCTGCCTGTCCAATGCTGAAATATTAATTAATGTTTTTGGTTAATCAAGATTGGACTACAGTAATATCTCAATTACTGAGGTGTTACTGAGGTTATACTTCAGTATATCAAGAGCTGTGTGCTAGTCTTGTGCAGTTAAATCTACCCTGTGTGACGATGTAATTTAATAATTTCGAATCTTATTTTTTAATCTGAGAAATATCAGTGTAGTTATGGTAGTACTATTGATCAATATTGTCTGACGCTTAATTTTTGTCTGCTGGAGTCCTGAATTGGATGCAGTTAGACAGTCGATGGATTTTTTTTTTTTTTTGGGAGGTTCAGTAAATGTCCTTGGCTGTAAGCAAATGAATATTTCTCACTAAAATGTGCAAATAAATTCATCTCTGAGGCTGAAGCCAATTTGATTAGAAATACAAGTGATTCAGATGTCACTGAATATATTACTAAAGTCACAAATAATTATTGCATGTGTTACAAAACGTATCCATTCAATGTCATAACAGTGGTATTTGCCAGTACATCATGGTTTTTCATATTAGTGCATCATCTTTTTTTTTATTTACCATCCAGTTTGTGAGGATGTTACTGCCACATTTTTTCAGTGGTACATGATGACAGTGGAACTGGGTTGAAGCCATCAAAATGGCTTTAAGTTTAAGTCATTGAGGCTATTTTTGCTAAACAGTTTTTTTTTATTTAAAATTCAAATAATACTCTAACCAAAACCAGCAAAGGATATTCAGTTAACAAAATGCAGTACCATAGAAATGTCAGTGAAACATTCACAGAGAGGGAAAGACAAGATATCTAAAAAAGGCTTTAAACCAGCACATGACTCAGTCTTCTAGTACTAACAGATACGTGTTTGATAGCCCAGTACAAAAGACAGTGTCTGGCAACACTGTTAGAAAGGCATGCCAAGCCAAGGGGAAATGCAGTCAGTTGTCAGCTTTGCGGAAAGGAAGCCTGGATGTAATAAGAACGTCTAGATTTAGATTGATCTAATTATAGTGCAGATAAAATGTAACACCCAGAGATAACAATAAGATACAGTATTATAAAAACTGGATATAGGGACACTGTAGCACAGTCCTGGGATGGGTTACAGGTGATTTCTGTATGGTGTCAAAGAGCTCCCCTCATCACACAAAGGTGTAGCATTATAGACACCTTGTAGCACTTTCTGTTTGTGGACTAAATTAAGAATCATTAAAATTCATTGTATTAGGTATGCAGTACATTTCCAAAGCTTTCAGCAGATTTTCCCAGTGGACAAAAACTGTCAGATTTGTCCAATGCACCGAGAAGACCTCATTCAGAATACTGTGTGCAATTATTATCACCATGTTATAGAAAACTCCCTGCGACGGACTGGTCTTCCACCCAGGGTATTTACATGTACTGTATATATCTTGCCTTGTGCCTGTTGCTTGCCGGGATAGTCTCTGGCTCCCCTGTGATCCTGTCCTGGATAAAGCGGTTAGAAAATGGATGAAAAGATATTGCAATTCTGTTATCAATGCAGTGAAGAGCAACCAGAAATATTCCTATGATTAAAGCAACGTCCTACACTGACAGTCTTACATTCTGTTCTTTTTAGTCAAGAACAGAAAGACTGCAAAGGGACTGGACCCAAATACTAAAAAAATATTGAAAGGCATCGACAAAGTAACTTTTGTTACAACACTGCATTTATACATATTGTATACGTATACTTCGGTCTCGATCGGAGTATAATGGGATTTACACTACATACTGTGTGCTCAATAAACCACCTATTGTAATAAGCAGACAGATATACCTGTTCAGTATATTCACATACACAAAGATATAATTATGCAAGAGCTAAAAAGTGTACTATTTGTTGTATGCTAGCTGCGCTTCTCTCGTGACGGCATAACAATATTTTTTTACAATAGGATGTTTTTCTGGCGAGAGCGACACGCAGTACACTATATCTCTCAGTGTTGTACCAGACACACTGCAGCCACAGGCACAAGAGCTAAAAATAGCGATGCAGGTTCTCTGCGTGTGGCTGGGGGACAGGTCATATTATGTGGAAAGATAGAAAAAATTTAAAGGTACAGTGGTTGGACAAATATAGTGGGTCTCTCTTTTCAGTCTGGTGACCATAAAGTTTAAGCAGAAGCGAAATGTGTTGCAGGACCGAGCTCCTCATACAGGTTTGTTTCTCCACCCACGTCTGTTTCTCTCGGATTTGTCTGACCTAGTCTGAATTTTCAAGCTCACAATTTATATAACTCGTGTTTATTTCCACCTACAGGGGATTCTTATAAAACTAGAGGCGACATAATGCTTTGATACCACATCCTGTAGTTCTAAATTTACAGATAAATTAAAATAAGATTATGTACCACTGCCCCTTGCTGGGTATTTGGTTTAAAAAGCATTCGGAGTGAAAAATATTTCCACAGTTAATGGTGAGTGATTTATGTAAAACTGTAAAATATTGTAGTTTCTTAAGATGCAGAGTTGACTATTGCTTTTTAAGGCAATCATCTGCTTTACTAAAATATACTGTTGAACATTCATGATGTTAATACTGAAATTGATTGACTGATGTATTTCCTTCTGTTGTTCAGTCATTACCTTCTTAATAGCTTGCTGGGAATCTTCTTAGAATGGATATCGGGGATATTCTACAGGGAATTTCAGGGGGCCGACTATGTGCATATAGGTTTTTCCCAAAATTCACAAATTGTGGAAAATTGGCTTGCCAGCTATCCTCTGTCAGAGGGCCTGCCAGTGCAATGATCCCATTGGATGCAGAACACATTTCTATTTTTAGTTGTTGATTATAGTGAGCGCTAAAACTGCTGGTCAAGCTCAGTTTTACTCCTTCTCAGCTTGCAAACAGCACAGTAGTTAGTGGATTCACTGGACTTATAAAATCTTCACATAGTAACTAAGAAATCAGATCCATTCCTCATTGCTGGTGTTATTCTTAGTGACAAATCACTCACCTAAAAACTGCAAAATTCTCTAGTCTTTAGGATATTAAAGACAGTCAACTCCCCCACAAGTCTGCTAATGTTATCAACATTTAAAGTACTCTCAAACAATTAGACCTTATTAATTCTAACAGACCAATTAGAATTAGAATGAGAATTTCAAATTCTGAACCCTATGGTCTGCAGTGTGGCTTAAGTTGCTGTTATGGTTTCAGGTGACCATGCAACTTCTTCCTGTAAAAGAACGTGATTTCAAGGGCTTTAAAACCAGAGAAACGAATGTCAACATCTGCACTAACCTGAACTGGTATCCACAACATCTGCCTGTCGATCTCATCACCTGTGCAAAAACTGTCACAGCATTCCCTGCCCTGAAGGGGAGAGCTCAGTAGAGCTGTAAGGTGTCGCTGTCAACTTCTTTGCTGCCTTTAACCGAGTTTGCATGAAGGAGCCATTTGTCTGCTACAGTTATGTCCTGCTGCAGGGAATCAGGCTCGGGCAGCCCTCTGCAGAAAAGAAGTTTTCTACCGACAAGAAGACACACTGTGGCAGGGTTTTGGAAAGACACAGGACCCCGTGGGATTATTCTCTCTGCTATGCCTGCGGAAATTTCAGCACAATGCGGACTTCCCCTGCTGTAGGTTACTCAGCGTGAAGATGTTTTTTTTTTAATGCCCCTGTCTTAAACCGGAGCATCCCACCCATACAACAGCTTTAGAAAGACGACACACGGCAAACATAGAAACTGTTGTGTGTGATCACGGAAGGTCCTGACTGAGGTTTGGGAGGGAAAATGACCGATAAAACCAATCTGACCAGCTGCTTTAAATCACCTTCGCTGCATACAGTGTATAACTCAGGAACATTGATCCCTCCTCCACCTTTGCAGCTGCCCCTTGGTCACTCCTCTCTCCAGATGGGGGTTGAGCCTCATGGTCCTGTGGCCAGGAGGCTGCCTCTACACCCAGCAGATGCAGCCAAAACCTATTCTTCTTAAACACTCAGTATGCATTTATAATGCATTGATTCTGTGGATGTCCAGATTATTTAGATATTTAGATTAAAAAAGTAAGGATGAGTGTCCAATCTTGTGTCTGAAGGTTTGTTGTCAAATCAAGGATACTTGATTATGAGTTAGTCTTTGTATTGGGTGCCTCTTACTAAGATTTTGTATTGACTTCATAGGCAAAAAAACCAAACATTCAGATCTTACTGAGCATTGCTACCTCTTCGACCGCCATTGTTGAATTGTACAGAAAAATGAGTGAAGAAATAAGATTAAAAAATTGAATCCCTGGCCAGCTTGTTTTCTGACATGGTCGAAACCAGATGAGTCACCAACACCTGACTTACGCAGAGTTGACAGCAGTAGAGGGAGGGTTCATTGGGTCAGACAGCATCAATGTTACAAAACAAACTGTTATTCTGATTAGCTGGCATGTGCCTTATATTGGCCAAGTTCAAAATGTAAAGGAAATCAGAGTGCAAAATCACCCATGAAGCAATCACACGGTGTTCCTACCATCATTTAACAATAAATAGTGAAATTGTGAAATGCAGTGCAACCTTTTTGGGATGTGATTTCTGAATATTTATTAAAAAGGGGAGATCTTGGACTGTGGAGCTCTGAACAGGGGTGTTGACCCACCAGAATCTGGTATTTGTCTGCCATGTTTGTGTTTTGGGACCTTTGTGTTCTCATAGCACAAGGAAAATTGACTAAATGTGTTTTCTCAGCCGCATTTACTTATACAGTACCTAACTTCAATTAAACATCATGTGTAATGGGCAGTGCTAGCTTTCCTTCTGGGTTGATCCCAGGGGTCCTTGTGATTCCTAGTTATATACAGTATATGATCTTTAAGGAACAGAAAAAATGGAATATTCAAAACAGCTGTGGTTTTCACGGCACTGTTGTCAAATCCACACAGGCGTGCGTTATAAAGTCTTCTCCAACCTCTCCGAATGGCCCTCGCACTGCAAAACAGGAATGCCCCCCGAATCCTTTTTCCCTTTTCTCATTTCCCAAACTGCCAAGACCTGGATAAAACAGCAGGAAGAGAAGGGAACAGCGCAGCTTCAGGCTCTGTGCTGCCTGCAGTCCGGCCGCCTGAAAGACAGAGACAGACAGCTGTGTTTGCAGTGATATTTTTACATGCATTAATGCCCCTCCAATCCCCTTGCCATGCCTGACCTATTTTTGGCTCAGGCTGGCCATTGTTCTATTTTTGTCTCCTGTGGGCCACGCTGTTGTTGATTCATATGTAAATGAGTTGTCACTTGCTTCAGCCAACTTCTCAGTAAGGAGAGAGTAAACAGGGGAAGAGCACACTTATCGGAGCTGTAGCTGCCTTGACTTAATCCTCAGAGAAGCCTTCGGGTACCTGGAAACACTATTTCAGTTTTAAAAAAAGAAAAGAAAAAGATAGCAGTTCTTTCTCATCGACCTAGAGTTAGAGCTGAGAATTTTTCTTCTTTTTTTTTTTTTTTGGCAGCTGTCATCCGGTGGGGATCCAGAGAGCTAAAAATACACTGGCAAAATGCTCTTTTAACACTGTCTTCGTTGTGACTTTTTCGCTTTTGGTATATGCAGAGGGAGCAAGAGAAAGATAGAGGAAAGTAATTAACATACTGTGTATCCATAGAAAAAAGTAGGACTAATTCCCCTGAGACTCTGCTTGGCCAGGGACAGTCCATTGCAACTCCAAGAGCAGGGCTGTGATGAATCTTTCATGTAGCAGAAGTGAGGACTGATTGGAATATGCTGCAGACAATTTACGAGAGTGAATCGTGTTTCTCCTCAGATGGGGTTTCTGGACGAGAGCAGCTCTTGGCTCAGCACAGAATGCACAGCATGATCAGCTCAGGTAACCAGTCTCGTTCGGGGAGACTTGTTTCTATTCAGAAGAGACCTCATTACTTGTGATAAGCAGGCGGCTATGATCAGTCACTCCTTTTTGTTTCAAGGTATTTTTGCTTATATTTTTTACTGTGCTCAGCATGTATTGGACTGTACTCTGCAGGCTACTATGAGCAAAGCTCTGAAATGCTATAGGTTTTGCTGCTTGTTCGGATTAAACAGTTATAATTTGGATTTGCTCCTGGGGTATTTTTTTTAAGTGAGTATAGAATTATTCTTGAATATCTTTCTTGTTTATTTGTAATAATGATAATGTGCAATATGTTGTACTAATAAGAATTTAGCACATAAGTGTATGTTTATTTTGAATAGAAGTTTGAATTTGCTCAAAATTCATACTGTAAAGCAAGGAGGAGATTGCCTTATTATTTTTTGTTTGCAACAGTTTACGTTTTAACAAGAGGAAATGACAGAGATAATACTGTAATGAGGCAAAAGACGGATTTATGAGGCATCCAGTATGCCACAAACCGTTTTTATCTTGGGTAGTGTTAGTGAATTTTTACAGTTGTATTCTGTCTGTGTTTTGTGTGATGCTCACCACTTTTAAATCGTCCCTCTGCAAACTTGTAGGCTTTCATGTGGCAAACTGTTGCCACAGAGCAACAGGATGTGCACAATGTTTCAATATAGCACTACACAATGGAGCACCATACAAACAGACCATTTCAACCATATGTGGTGACAAATCCAAAATCAATGAACGTCTTTACTCTTCAGAATGTTGTTCAAAAGGTGTGCATTTGAATGCTTGTCTTTCATGGTAGATGAGATCACTGTGAGCAATACAATGTGCTGTATTATCGGAACATGACACATACTCCACTTGTCTTATTTTCAAGTTTGCTGTTTAATCATAAAGGTAGCTTTTACTCAATCTATCACTCCACTGAAGTGCATTTATTCAATTTGTGATGCCAAAATTGGAATGTAAAAGAGTGCAGTGGGAGTTAGGTTTTTCAAATCATGTTTGTTTTACCTGCTGTGTGGAGATGTGGCTGCACAGAGTATGTTTTTTAAGCACTTGTCAATAATTCTGAGCAGTATCAACACATCTGTTTCCTTTTGGGGCTATTTGTGAATCTGAGCTGTTATATTATAAATGCCCCAAAGCATGTACTTTATAGCTTTAGCACGACGTTTTACCACCCTGCATTAAGAAAATCCCAACTGCATGCAAGAATAAGCTTTGAACAAGAAGTGAGTCGATCTATTATTACGCTCAGGAAAAGAAAGTGCACACTGCCCTTGACTGTAACAGTTCTCTACTTATGATGGTGAATTGGCTGAATAACCGTGCAGGAATTGTTTTTGAAAGACATAAACAAGTGGATTTACTTTTTATAAATAAATGCATCCTTTGAACTGTGTGCACAATTCGAGCTTACTACTTATTCTGTGGGTCAGCTATTCTTAGGCTTGTTATTTTCTGCTTATGGCATTAGAGTTCTAAGATTAACTGGTTAGGCGTTATCATTCCATCTGAGCTACCTCCTAATATAACTGTACACCGGAACAGTTATTTATAGTCACTGTGTGTTCTGTCATTTTTTCAGTTTTATTTTTAGCTGTTTAAATTAAGAAGAGCAATGTTGTCTGAAACCACAGACTCTTACCACAAGCCTGGGTAATGTGATACCTCCCTATCAGATCTGAATCAGTTAGAGCATGAAGCTTCGGCCAGGGTGCAGATTCGCCCTGCTTAGTGGGTTTGTCTTGAGGTAAATGTTTGGAGCTGGCTACCTGTGACTCTTCCGTTGCTAAACGTTAAGTGTTTAGTCCCAGGTTATAAATAGTAAGATAAAATGTGCTTGTTTGAAACAATGCATCTGAATATCCCTGCCTGCTTTGTTTTTCCAAGGCACAGGAACAGGAAATACGCTTTTGATGTATTTTCACAAATAAATGTAATCTTGCCTGTATAAAGCAAGCAGGCACCCCTGATGTCTGCATGGATTTCCACATATAAAAATGTTGAAGGTTTGATGTAGGTGAAGGTACCTTTCACCTGCACTTCACAGCTGACATCCAGAGAAAGACCGATGGCTATTTCTGAGCTTATTTTAATCATGGAAGAAGCAAAATATTCCAGGAGAGACTAAAAAGGCAGTGCATGAGTTTTATCATGGTATTCTGTACATTCTTTCAAAATCCAAAACAAATTATAATAATAATAACTTACACTTATATAGCGCTTTTCTGGACACTCCACTCAAAGCGCTTTACAGGTAATGGGGACTCCCCTCCACCACCACCAATGTGCAGCATCCACCTGGATGATGATTGTAGAGTACAATAGGAAAGAGAAAGGGAATATCATAAACATGGCCACTAAGACATGACTTTCTGTCTGGTGGAGCGGTGGCCCTGTGACTAAGGATCTGTGCCTGGGGCTGGAAGGTTGCCGGTTCAAATCCCGTGGCCGGCAGAGGAATCCTACTCTGTTGGGCCCCTGAGCAAGGCCCTTCACCTCAACTGCTCCAGGGGCGCTGTACAATGGCTGACCCTGCGCTCTGACCCCAAGCTTCTCTCCCTGTCTGTGTGTCTCATGGAGAGGAAGCTAGGGTATGTAGAAAGACAAATTCTTAATGTGAGAAATTGTATAGGGACAATAAAGTGATCTTATCTTAAATGAACCATCATGCTGACATTCAATAATGCTGAAAAAACTGGATTTGTTCCTTTAGTAGAGAAGAAATAAAAAGTTCAGGCTGTGGTGTGATCTCCAGGCATCACCCACTTCAGGTGTTTAACATATTGGTGAAAAGCACAGCACCGATATACTGGGAAATAAGTTTGGAGGTTCTGGCCCGGAGAGATGAGCGACACCTACTGGTCCACCAACACCCATTTACCACAGCAAGATGGTTGTAAAGTTATCAATGATAAGTACCACCCAAACCCTCAGGAACAGATTAAAGAGTCCTTCTGAGATCATTTTAAGAGTTGTCACTGAGTTTTAGTCTGCACAAAGAGATCTAGGAAATTATATGAACATTGGTTATTAAGGCTCACTTTCCAGGCTCTGTAGTGTGGGACACTTTTGTCTTATAACATACAGTTTGTGTTTTGACACTCCTCAGAATCTCATGTAGTCATATTAAGGGAAACTACATTAAAAGCAGTGTTTACAATACATTTCAGGTATCCTGCAGTATTGGCAATTATGATAAGACCCAGAAACGAACTATTTTAAATAATATTTTTCTGACATTTATCCAAAATAATAGTACTTTAAAAGAGTATTTATGTATTCCAGAGTATTGTTGGTATACTTTATCCCATTGCCCCATTAACTAATTGTTATTAATTATGTTTTAAATTTTTCCATTTTTAAAGATTGCATATCCTTTAGTTTGTCACATTCAGACGTTTCAGTTGTGTTGAAATATGTATGATTTTGAAAAAGCATAGTAATGGTTTTTGGGGTTGGAAGTAAGAATAATACCTTTAAAGATCAGAATCTGAACATTGTAGTTACCAGATATACTAATTTAACATTAAATAAACTAAAGTACTTCAAGGTGTGGTGTCAATAACATCAAAGTTTGTCAAAAGGTTTCAAGAAATGAACAAGTATTCATTAAAATGGTGCTCATAATCTAATCTCAATAAGAGACAATTGAATTTTTTTAAAAAGGAATTAATTATCTCCAGCTCTTTCATGTACCTGAGGTATAAATGATATTCTTCCTGCTATATAACAATAGACCCCTTTATAAGAGATAAATAGGGAACTCATTATTTTCACCTGTTACACTCCAGCCTCAAGGAACCTTTTGTTGTGCTCTGCTTTTATGTTTACATGAATAGGATGAAGTGCTTCTTACTTTACCCAAAAGAAGAAAGGAGAGTAGATCTGTTTTGATTGGAGCAATGGGGGTGATGTTTTCTTTCTTTTATCAATCTTCTTTTAACTACTAATCTTTATAAAACGCATAACAATGAACATCTGAATGCTGTGGCTCTTGTGAGACTGTGCATCTACAATGATCCTGCAGCAGTTGTCACTGGTATTTTCTACCTTCTGGAGCTGCTGAATTAATCTTCGTTGCACATTGAGAACATGTAGTAAACATGAAAACATTTCATAACTTCGCAGTGCTTTGGGAAATAATTCTCCTTCAGATATACTGTAGTTAAAATCTCGATTGAACTAAGGCGGTGTAATATTTGCTTCTTTACTGCAATCAAGCTAACATACAAAGGTAAATCTTTCTTGTTATATGCTGTATATACATCAAAATTTAGAAATGAAGTAATGGTTATGGAGGTGCATACTGTATGTCTTTGTGATATAACCTGTGTAAATGATTGCGAGCTTAAATAAATCACAGCTGTATCTGTTTAGAATTCAGCATGGGCTCCACCTGCTGTTTTGATGTTTGTGATAGTGGGCCACTGAACTCCAGAAAGGTAAGGGATAAATGAATTGTAAACAGGGGTTTTCAGATTGTTAAGGGCATGAGGAGACAATTCCCTTTAAGAGCTCTAACGGCTGTGTGCTCTTTCATCAAATGGTTTTGTCTGAATTGAGATTTATAACTTGTAGTCTTCCATCAGATAAGTAAACACCAAATGTATTTTAGATTGCATTAGGTTGAAGCTTTAATGGAAAATGTTCAGAATGATGTACAGTAAGTGACAAATGGGTATAATATCATCTGTCCAGTCAAATCGTTTTCATTTGGAACTTCATCACTCAACAGCAATACAGTGATGACTGTTTAGCTCTATGGCCAACACGTTACCACATTAGGTGTTAAACGCGGGTTTAAATGGTAATTTGTCATTGGAATCGTGCTGGTTAATTTGACCAAGCACACAGTGTAGGGATCACTGTGAAATTCTGATCTGTCACTGGCTGACTCGCTGATCAGCTAAAGGTTGCTGGCCCTTTTGTGAATTTACTTTTTGTCTTATCAAAGCTTCCTTGCGCTGGAAGGCGACCTGCCACATCCACAAGTTCTATGATTGTTCAGCTTGACAGTAAGAGAACAGTCTTACAGGAGCACACTTTTTAAAAACTTGATCCTTTATTTCACCAGAAATAGTCAGTTGAGAGCAGACCCTCATTTACACTGATAACCAGGAGGCCCATTTACACAACAGGGCATATACTGGAGTGATTTGACTGAAGGTCTTTGCTTATGGGCACAACATGAGCCACCCCACCTGGGATTCAAACCCAACTACTAACAACTACTCCAGATTGCTGCTGCTGCTTGGAATCCGGTGATTAAAATGCTTTGAAGAAACATTCCAAAGTTTTGTCATTCATATCTAGTTTTTATTTGAAAAAAAAAAACAAGACATAATAATAGAGTAATAATGAGTAATAATAGAGTACATAATAGAGTGATAATGGAAGACCAAAGACCAAAACCAGAAGCCCGGATTGTAAGGACTCGGAATATCTTGAGGACGTTTGGCAAGCAGCGCATCTGAGGGCTGTTACTGTATCACCTTAAAGTTAATACGAGTTCCCGGCTAGAATTCAAGCCAACGCCACCATCATCCAGAATGCTCCAGCCATTAACAAACTTGGGAACCACATAATCCTCAGAGAAAACGGCAACAGCAAAGTGAGGACCTGAACGGGTTTCACCCTATCGTAGCTGACTGTCCTGCTCCTGAACGCCCGGCCCTTGTAAGAGCATCACACAGTCAACGAGTCGTCCGTCAGTGAAATTAGAGAGAAGAGGAAAGAAAAGTAAAAACCTTGAAAGAAACAGGGAAACAAATGTGTACACGCCTCCAGTGGCTACAGAACAGTATCCACTGTGATCTCGTGGCTTAAAGAAGCCATCTTCACCTCTCGCCCATCAGCAGACGTCTCGTCCGGACCAAATGCACTGAATGAACCTTGTGGAGTCCTCGAGCTGTGAGGGCTCACTCCAAAACACGCTGCACGTCTTCAGCTGTCCTCTTTCACAGGACCTCTCTCGTTTCCTGCCCCTCTGTCGAGGCCCGGCCCTTGCTCCATGGCATCCAGCACGGGGAAGAGGAAAGAGGAAGGCAGAAATAATGGGATCTGCGCAGGCATTTACAGTATGTGGATGTTACTCCCCTGATATGAAAGGGTGGGAGTTCTGCGTTTCAGAAATCCGAAACTGGCACGGAAGTCCCCCCGAAGTGAGGCAAGGAGGCTGGTGCCCAGAGCGGCTCGAGTCAGACCCCGGTACACGCCGGGCAACTGCGGAGAGGGCAGGAAACGCTGGGCGATGTGTGAAACACTACAGGCAGAAAAACATTTCACCCCGTCGACCTGAAGCTTGACACTTCAGCTGCAAGGGGGGCACAGACATCGGGATCCCCTGTTTTTTTAGCATATAAGCAGGGGTGTGTTTGTGAAATTATGATAGGACTACTCTGACACAGTGCTAAAACAACTATTGTGTTTCATCCCAGATACCACTAACAAACATACGGTATCTGTTAATTATGACTCAGTTGATTAGACATTTGGCATTTGATGACCTATCCAAATGAAACAACTGGTGTTTGATCTGAAAAGCTGTCCATGCTGTATTATGAATACATTTAAGGCCGGCACCCCCACTAGTTTGGAAAAGCTGGTGATTATGATGATTGAATAGTAAAAATAATAATAATAATCGTCATCATAATCATCATCATCATCATCATAATATTAAGAAGAAGAAGAAATTATTTAAACTAAACAAATTCTATTAATACATCTGTTATTAGAAAAAATCCCATTACCTTTTTTTAGATTGACAACTCATTATACTATTATTATCTCCATTGCGACATATATTTTTGGTTCTGGTGACTAATAATGAAAGCACATTTCCACTTATCTTCCTAAACTCAATTGAGCCGTTGGCCTATCACAGGGCACCTTGTGGAAAAGTTTCCTGTAAGTTTTGTTTTTTCATGTTTTATCTTGCATAGAAGCCTTGCAAATACATCTGACATCTCTAACATGTTCTGTATGCAGCCATAGCCTTACTGTTCTACTCTTTAGCAAGAATAACTGTCGTGTTTCCTGGATAAAGAAGGAAAAGCGTAACTAACTGAGACCATGCGAGCAAAAGACAGTGAGCAGTGAGATTGTTGTAGCTCAGTAAGATAGAAATCTTAGCATCTCACAGTATACTCAAGAGGCTAATAGAACCACAAGAAAACAACACAGATAAATAATGAAAATATCACTAACTCCCTACCCCTTGAACAAGATCTGTCTATTTGTTTTTGTCATGGAATCACCAACAGAAATCTCTGCACTGCATTAAGCTGCCTGTGTCTTGTATTCAAATCCTGTGTGACAATTCATAGATTTATCTTTGTCAACCCATTGCTATAGAAAGTAGGTAAAATATCGCTAGATTTTAATTAGTATCTGCTCATTGTACTTCCTCTTTTTATGCCATTGAAGAGAGTGGTGAAGGTGCTGAAATATCAGTGGTACTAGCAAAATTAAGATTTTTTAACCTGTCTGCAAGCAACTGAGTAGCTAGATGTTAAAAAGAACAAATATATATACTGTATATTTACAACATTTACAATGGAAGCAACATGAATATAATTACAAATCAGAGAGCTAAACGGGGCCTGTCTCCTTTTTGTCTAAATTAAATTAGCTTCATGTCCCAGGCTGCTGTTGAATTGGAGCTGAATTTGGTCATATATGTTCTTCAGTAAAAGGTATTGAGTGTGACACACAAAAAAGCTGTTTTTTTTCCATTAAAAAACATAACTTAGCAGTCCTTAGCAGTGTGTGATGCATGTCAAGATGCTTTGTCTGGTAGTGGTACAAGATGTGTCGTTGTAAACTTTTTACACACCTAGAACTCAAGCAAGTGAGACAGCATCTCTGCCCCCTTCCCAGGCAGTTTGCGTGCCAACTGAGAGAGGAGAGCTCACGGGTGGTTGTGTGTCGACCCCTCTTGAGAGGAGTCAGTGTAAGGTATTCCATGAAAGCCCTGTGACACCAGCTTGTCTGAAGTGTTAACTTGAGCCTCACGGTGAGGAACTTTGCTTTTTGGTAACGGATACCCATAGATTGGGCACTTCAGCCTGGCTGTGCTGACATGTCCCAGGTTTAAAAATAAAACCATGTTTCCTGCTTTAGATGAGCCAGCTGCCTGAAATAACTGAGGGCTCTTAAATGAGGGAAACGGCGTTAAAAGTAAGAAGCATTTTGTCGTTTGATTAAATAATAAGTAGTTGTCCACTTTCCCTTGAGGTTTCTGAATTTCAAACTTGGCTTCTAAAAATATGATAGTGGAGCAAAAGGGACTAAAAGTGGATGATTTTTTCCTTTTAATCGGGTAGGTTTGTAGGATAAGGTGTCAACACTATTTGCCAGTAAAACGAAAACTACAGTTAATTCCGACTATATTTTAATGCGTGCTTTTGTGTGTAAACTGAAGGTTTTGCATGTGTTTGGTCTTTTCATTGACAGTTTTGTGCAAATTCCAATTTAGAATTCAGACATTGTTAAATTTGCTTGCTTAGCCTAACATTGATATCCGTCTGTCCATAACTGAAGTGACGTTTTCTAGGTCATAGTCCAGTTGAAAAATGTCTACAGTCCTATCAAAGCTCAGTAGGCAATACTTTTTTCTTATATGATTCTATAATTAATAACCAGCTCTTTTTCCAGAGTAAGATGTGACACCAAGTTTCTCCCACTGAAAGCACCAAATGCATTTTGGCACTTGTGTGTTGCCTGATGGGTTATTAGAGAGTGTGATTTAGGCATTTAACTGAGTGACTGTCACTGTGTAGTGCGAAAAGAAGGCTTTGCTATATGTCAGCTGTTAAACAACTTATTTTTGTCTGATTAAAAGGCAGTGGGCAGATATTCCTCAATGTACAAGGGCATGTTTATTCAAATGCAGTGACAAGCATAGTTCTTTGATTTCATACCTCTTATAAATATTCAACAGTTGTGTATAGGCCTCAGGTTTTTCAGGAAAGGAGTTAGGAATTTCCAGACTTCAGAGACAAACTGGATTTTCAAAGTTCCATTCACTTTCTTGGTATTTCCTTTACAGTACATATTAACACACATACAGTCTTCACATACAGCACAGGGTATTAGGGGAAAATTACTGTTTACAAAGATTCCTGCATACTATATAATTGCATATACAGTATATATGTATTATATCGGGAACTAGCATTATTTTAATTGTTTATTATGTCCAGGTCTTACCCTCGTATTTTCTTCAGAACATTTGACTTGTCAAAAAGCTATAAAGCTGAAGAGCTGCTAGGGTCTTTAGCTGCTGCTGTAGACTGTGATGCTTTCAGACGTTGACATGGGACCTTTAATAGTCAACTAGTGAGGATCCCTTCAATGTCTTCTGCTGTACAGTCTCACACAACAGGAGTCTTGACATAAGAACAAAAAGTTACTCACACAGCTGGGCCTGTCTAATACGATTGTTTGCTAATTGATCCCAGGATCTCATCCAGGCATTTCTTGAAGGAAACCAAGTATCAGCTTTAACACAAAGACGAGGTTGCTTGTCCTAGACTCCCACTGCCATCTGTGTAAAAAAGTGCTTCCTCTTTTATGCTAAAAGCTTGAAATGGTCTTCCCCTTAGTCTCTATGTGTGTTTTCAGGTCTGTGCTACACTGCTGATCCTACAGTCTATAGTATGGACTTTGTTGATGCCTTTGAGGATTTGAATACTTGAATCTCGTCCCTAAAAGCACTAAAAATATTTAGTTCTTTTAGCCTGTCCGAGTAGGACATTCCTTTGAGACCAGCAGTATATCTGGCCGCTGTACTCTGGACTACTTCCAGAACAGCAATATGTTTTTTGTAATGTGGAAAATAGTACGCAATATTCTAAATGAGGTCTTACTGGTGTATTGTGAAATTTTCACATGACACCCCTTGATTTCAATTTTTTTCTTATAACTATACTGTATACCTTAATACTTTGCCCTTGTATTTCTTCCCAAAATTGTCTAGAAAGACAGAAATAATGTCTAAAAAACACTTAATCCTTTTTTGTAAGTAGTGGCTTGCTAGTTATTCTTATGCCTTATTTTATTTATACTCAAAAATCATTTGGTATTTTGGCATTTTGAATTTTTTCTCATGTCCTTTCTCCACTCTGAATATGCAGAATGAGGTTTTCTTAAACAAACTGAAACTGTTATGTGTAAAATAGATACAAAAACATGCAGTGCTTCAGTTTGTGAATCTTTTTAAAGCATTGCATGAGAAGGTTTTTCTAAAGCTAAATATAAACCACTTTCTCTAAATAGTGAATTGCAGGGTAAATGTATTTTAAATGCCTGTGACATGATTATGACCGTTCTTTTACTTTTATACTGTAGCTGTGGTTGCTGACAGTTACAGCTCACATCCAGTTCAATCCTGATTATTAAATTTTATGTATAGTAAACTGTGTAAATGCAATTGAATTTAATTAAAAAATGGTTTGAAAATGATTAAATATCAAGAAACACCTAACAAGGTTCTGTTAAATCTTTAGTGTGCTCTTGTCAAAAAAAATCAGGAGAATAAACTTGTCACAATGTGTATTTTAACATGCTAAAGTAAAAATGTCAAGACCATTTCAGTGGTTTTTGTATTTTGTATGATTTTTAGTAGTCAGCTACTCTATTTGGATTTGGCATGATGAATCACATGGTTATGGCTGACTTAAAGACTTCCTATGGTAATGAATTTGCTCATCTTGAACAATGCTATTTGTTAAAAAAAAACATTTTACTTGTGGATGACTTTATTACTTCAATTGTCCCTTTGCAAAGCTCCCCTCAGATTGGGAAGTAATTTGGCACAGAGCTACACTCCTGAAACACTGTGGATACTCCACCAGGTTCTGGAATTCTGCTTTCTGTCTGGTTGTCAGCCTTAAACGGAATCGGCTATCCTCTGTTCCACGTTGGAAGATGGGATTTCTAGGCCTCATGAAGAAATTATGGGCCAATAAACAGCATCCTCTGCTGAATAGTGTTTGCCACAGGGAAACAATGACTGGTAGCTCAGGACCACAGGCTAGGAGTATCTTTGGGAATTGAAGACAGTATTTACTGTGTAGGTGTTTAAATGCAGGCATTTCCAGTCATTTTGAAAGACTTTAGGTTTCTTGCAGGTAAATTGTTACTCAACCCAGTCTGTTCAGCAGGAAATCATGCAGAGCATTAAGAGGTTTCCTGTGGCACACCCAGAGATTTTGCTTCAGATACCAAGAGACATGAGAGTCAGAGTCCAGGTGGAAGCTCGAATAAGGAAGCCAGGTTCATTGCAGTTCACCTGTAGTCCTTGCAGGTGTGATTTATAACTTGATTAGTTTGATTACTGCAGATTCTGTACAAACTGGAATATACTGTTGGTGATCACTCATAGCTTAATTGCTAATTACACCTTAGTTTCAATAAAACGGTTGCTTAGTGACTCCAAATCCTTGTTGTACAGGATTAGTATAAATTAATTATACAGTACATTTGGCGATGCAGTAGGTTATGTCAAGAGGTATATCTGTGTAAAATTCTATATGAATATTCATATATTGAAGACCTGACTCATGGCCATCCGAGATTCTGTAATCGCTTGTTAAAGCTTCTCATAGTGGAAATACGAGAAACATATCAGCTTTGATTGTAAGTACTAATGCTAGGAGTCAATGCTAATTTTAAAATCAATCAGGCAGTAACGAATGAGTGAAAGATTGTAAAGTTATAGACTAGTGATGTGATAGTATTATGCCATGAATAAATCTGTCTCTGTTTAAACTTAGTTTTGTAGTCCTAATTTTAAACACATGTTGGAAATACCCACATGAAAGTATGTATTTCACAGCTCTAGTCTCATCGTGTGTATGCATAGTATGTGCTGCATCATCCTCTGCTATAATTCCTAACAGTTGTCGAAAATTCAATGTGGTTTAAATACCTTTTTGCAATTGTTCACACAAGTCAGTGTTCAACCTGCACACTTTACTCTGCAAGCTTTGAATACTTGGAACAAATCTTTTAGAGCTATAAATAGACTCAGTTCTGTGGCAGATACGCTCCCTGTCTGCAAACAGTTCTTCAATTTTTACTGAAATTAGCCCGAAGTTTAGGTTCAAAGCTTGTGTTTGGATTACGTCCTCTCCTGTTACAGGAGCCCTTTGTGAAAGCACCACTCCCGAGGAAACGATGAAGTCAGAGCACAGTCAGAGAGATGAAAGTGTATTTCGTTTTTTTTATTACGATTTCGAGTTAGCCTCCCAATTTGCTGTGGATGTCAGTGCTTTTATTTGACACGTTGTTTTCTACGTGACTGTGCTTGGATTTCACATGTAATATCCCTGGGCCCGACACAAAGAAAAAGAAAGGAAGCATTCTACTGTCTGCATGAAGAGAAGAGTGCACTATCTGAATGCAACTTGCATCCATCTTTATGCTACTAACATAATTATGTCGACACAGTTGCCATGACAACGGGAGGTCACAGCCCTGTCATTAAGCCGCCTGGTTTCATGTTTCTATTTATAATTACCACTCCAAGCACAGTTACAGATGTTTTGATAAAGATGAAAAACCTTCTCCTGACTCGGCGTGCATGAGTTAACCTCCCTTTTTTTTTATCCCTCTTGCTCATATCAGGTTTGCAGCCGCATTTTAAACGTGAATTAAGCAAACCGTGTGATGTGTATCAAAGCTCTAACAGCTAAGTGGAGAGGTCTGTTTTTTCTGCCTGTACTCCTGGGCTCCTTCACCTTGAAAAGAAGATTGCTGTACCCTTTACTTTCCGATTTCAGACAGGTCTAGATTCAGACGAGCCTTGCAGCGGACGTTTGTCCTGGGTTATTTCTGGTTCTAGTCGTACAGCAGATCGCGCCACTGCTGAACGGGGCCAGAAATATTTCACCAGGCAGGTGGCATGCAGGTCACGTTTTTGTTCCAAAAATATGCCTAAAAAAATTCTAGCTACAGCTGCCCAGTCGTATGATCGGTAAAATTATTCTGCAGAAGGAAAGGGTGATCAAAAAAAATACTGTGTTTTGATGACAGCCAGATAGTGAGGTAAAAATGCCAGTATCACCCACTCGTGGATGAAGTCTAACAGTGAAAATTTCTGATTTTAGTGGCACAGTATATTTATGAAAGACCAAGCGGTTGTAAACACCAAATGAGATAGGTGGGCAGAATGATCTCCTCTTTATCAACTCCATTATTTATTTATTTATTTATAAATCCAGGATTTATGACACGATCCAGGCATAGGTTAAAATCATTTCTGATCCAAAAGGAATAGCGCCGCCTACTGGTCTACCAACACCAACATACAGCGGCAACCTGGTTTTCTTTGGGAAAACCCCCAGCCCAGCCCTACTGAGACCTACAGATCAGTCTACTGCCTTAAGTATTTATGAAAGTATGAAATTAAACACTTATGTGAAATCACAAACCAAAATATGAAATATGGAATCAGATCATGTTATGTAATAATTATGACTCACATATAAATTGTTTATAGATACCTAGCCATGGTACCTTCAGGACTGTGTAATCTTTTTTTCTTTTGTTTGTGTGGCTTAATCCTTGAAATATGGGGCATTCATTCAATTTTAACCGCATTTTAAGATAAGACATTAGCAAAGTCTGCTGTTTTGTGGTCCTTATACAGCAGAAATCAGGACACGTAAACCAATTAGAACTAAAAATAATCTATATGTGTCTTGAGTGTTCTATCTGCGTTCCATCGTTAAAATTAAGATTTCAAAGTCAATGGTACTCATACTAACAGTAAGGCTGTATTTATCTTTTAAATTTGATATGTTTTCATTTAGAAGACTAATGCATGTTAAAGTCTATGTATCTTCTGCCTACCTGTTTTATTCTTGTGATTGTAAACGGTTTGGCTGAAAGAGGCAGTATTTATTCAGTGTGGAACTCTTTTTTATTACTTGTGGAATTACCTCTCATGTGGAACATGTGCCTTTGCAAACATGTATCATATAAGCTGCCAATATTTTGTCATATGAAGTGATATGGACAAAAACCATCAGAACTGCTGGAGTAGGACAGGACTAAGGTCTACAGCACTGCCTTCCCTTAGAATGTATTGTATAATGAGCAATTAGAAACATTTATATAAATTAGTTGGTCAGAAACAGAAAGTACTTTAACACGAGTACTATTTCTATAGTGAGAGTTAATAAAATTTCAGCACTCAAATACTGGACCCAGTAGCATCAATATGAACAAGGTCATCAATGAAAAAAAAAAGTAATTCATTAAATTAAAAATTCCCTTTTAAAAGACCTTTACTTTGAAATATTTGAATGGAGTTTTGCTTTCTTGGGTTTCTAAAAAGTCAGCACCTTCAAAATGGACAGCAAGCATTTCCCTCCCAAAAACACAAGGCTGTCTTTTCTAGGGAGGCTTGCTATCTTGTCAGAGCCGGAAGGGCCAAAACTCTGTTACCTTCAAGGAAATAAATGGTAAAAATAGAGGGAGATTGTGACAGGTACAAAACAAGTCTGTGTCCAGGTCCAGTACTTGTGACTCATCAAGAAGGCCACAGTCAGACGGCGAAGAAATGTCAGTTTGTTGATTGCCATCTCTCTATGTCATGAAATATTAATGCCTTCACTGTGCTCCCAGAAAGTGCTATTGATTTCTTGTGTAAACTGTGCTATATTTAGTCTAGACAAATGGGTTGTGGATTGCTGTTGAATACATCGTGTGAAAGTCTGGGCTCCTGCCTAGCATGTCCTTCGTACCTTAACAGCTATTATTTATAATCAAGAGCAGCTTTGGAAATAACAAGGGCAATTTGTAATAATGCCATTGATTTTCCTGCTAATAAAACTGCTATGAATACGAATAATCACGAGAACAAATTACAAATCTAAACAGCGAAATGAAATCAAAGCAGTGACTTGGTTGCCACAGCTGCCTGACGCCCCTCAAATCACTACTGCAGGAGATTAGAAGAACAGGGAACTTTGTCTTCGGATTTTTGTAATTTACCTGTAGACAAGAGCAGGACTCGATTTCAGTACCGATGCACCAGTGGACACCAGAATTATTCCGGCCTGTGTGCTAAACTGTTCAATTGTTCAAGTTGATTCTGGGTCTTTCCAAGTGTGTACCAAATGCATGGATGTCGGTCCTTTATTTGTTTATACAAATGATAAAATAATCCTATAATCACGAGAGCCAAGATTTATGCCTTTGAAGGCTTTATTGTGCGTTTTAATCCTCTGGTGTTTCTCAGGTTTTTATCTGGGCTTCTTTGGTGTTTTGCTGAATTTGAGTTCTGAGTGATTATTTCTTTTCTTCATGTTCTGCTTTCCAAGTAGCTTTTTGAAGTTTACCATTAGCCTAGATTTCTCTGTTACAGTGAAATTATATCATTTTTTAAACAAGTCCTTGGGAGTGATGACTTCAAAAGTTTCAGCAGGCAAGCTGAAACATTAAATGAATTGTGCTGGGAGAAAATAGAATAAAATAGGACAGGGAAAGGTGTTACAAGTGCCTATTTTTATCTGAAAGAAATGCTAAGAAGAACCTGTCAGAAATTGTATCCTGACTATATGAAGAGTATTTTCTATATCTTCTTAAAGCTTTCCAACAGTGATAGTCCTAATGGTTAAGCATTGCTTATCGTATTTATGCCAGTGCTGTGTTTTAAATCTAAAAAGGAACAGCTTTAGTCTCAATGGGAAGGCTTTTGTTTGATAGCTAAGAAAATATTTGTGGGAATAATGGGGTAGTGTTTTCTCTTTTGTGGGGCTTGAGGACATAAAAGGGCCTTCTGCATTGTGGCTCAGAATTGTCTAGACTCTGCTTTACAATGTATTTTCTTCTGAGGTCATGTCTTGGGAAGTGACCTTAGACGAACAGCACTATACAAGATCAGTTTCTTCAGTCAAACCGCGGCCACCTTTGCAGCTGGCTGTTTTGTACAGTTTGTAAGTGACATAGAGCCTCAAAGCCTATAGTTGAACCAGAAGCAGGTGTGTTTCCCACTGAAGACGAGTCCCTTGACTAGGACACTCCCTGATGCAGTGACTGCTATTTGTTTTGACTAGTGTGCGAGAGCAGCTCCTGTCCAAAAGCTAGATGACATTGTAGACATTTCGCTTCAGATCTGAAGGCGTTCGCACTGGTCTGTCAGACACTCGCGCTGCAGGAGTGCCAGAAGTGTTGTTGCTCGTTTATTGCTCATGAAACAACGGAACGCCCTCCCCCGTGGGACGCCGTGCGCCCCGGCTCACGGCGGCCTGTCGCCTCTCCCGCAGTGGACCTCAAGCCCGAGCTGCCAGTGGGGCCGGAGCCGGTCACGCCACTGGACCTCCGGACCGACCTGAGGATGACGATGCCGGCGGCCGACCCCACGGTGTGGGAGAGGCAGCTGCACCAGGAGCTGCTCCTGATCCAGAAGCAGCAGCAGATCCAGAAGCAGCTCCTGATCAGCGAGTTTCAGAAGCAGCACGAGAGCCTGACGAGGCAGCACCAGGCCCAGCTCCAGGAGCACCTGAAGGTGAGGCGTGACCTCGGACTGCACTTTTTCATCTCCGCCGAGAAAGCCGGTCTGTTTCAGTAACTGCTGGCAACTGACAATTCTGGCCTTCCATGTGGCAGCTTTCTTCTGGCTGTGCTGAATAAAACGGAATATTTTTAGCGTTCGTCATTTGCGGATTTCTGTGGTCACGTCTTGAATTATACAAAAGCATCCGCTGGGTGATTATTTCTGTCCTTCGTCAAACAACAGCGACATTGAACACAAACTGCTCATGCATAACTCCTTCCCTTTATATATGGGCAGCTGAATAATCAAGCAAGATTTCATTTAAGCAGTAAAATTTGTCCATCTAGTATACGTCATTTTCAACAGAGGTGACATCTTGATCCACAAATAGAGACCAGGATAGTATTATGTTTCCCCTGTGGTCCCTGCCAATGAGTTTTATTTAGAAACTGAGCTTATTTTCTATCAATCGTGCGTACTTTCATATCCCAGCATAAAAAACTCTGTTACTCTGCTGCTCTTTAAACTTATCAGCCATACACAAATATTTTTACGACTACCAGTATGCAGAATGTTCTACAATTACTGCTGTCACGGCAACACCAGATGATGTATTTATGTGCCTGATCACACAGGTTGAAAATAAAATGTTCTGTGACTCTGTGATTGTGTTTCTGAAATACTATTGATGATTGATTGAGCTCCTCGGGCTCAGAATCATTCAATTCTAGATTGAACATGCTATTTAAATTCTATTTGTAATTAGATATAATATTTGTCTAAATACAGTATGAAGTTTAAAGGATAGACCCCCTAACCCAAAACCCCAAAAAGTACACCTTAACACCTGGTAAAATAATATATACAGTGTGTGTACAGTATATGATGCGTATGCATGTATGTAAATACTGTATAGTTTTAAACTGTGATAATAAAACAAAAGCTGTAAAAGTCAGCAGTTTAATTTCAGTCATCTCTTCAAAGTCTTTACTGGACTGCAGAGTAAAATCTGACCCCAAAAACAAGGAAATCCAAAACACTGGCAGTACACCGGGCCTGAAAGTTGAGATTCAACGGCACACTCACCACATCTGAGGTGTAAAAAAACACGGCATCATCCGAATAGCCAAAACAGAAACCCAATTTGTGTATGAAGTAGTATCTATTGTTAGTTTAACTTTCTAGTTGCCCTTTCTCTATTCTATAGTACCTAAACAAAACAGACACAATCAGAGATAAGCAAGCTGCATTTTCCATTTTTAAAACTTTTTTAATACAACATTAATCAAAAGCTACACTATCTCGCACTCATCAGCGACAGGCGAATGTGTTCTTCCACTGATGCCGTCCATTCCTTCAGATCTTGGTTTTGGCAGTTTTGTTTTTTGCCGTAGTTGGCTTGTTCTCCGCGTGCAGGTGTTGATAAAAAATGCCGGACGGCCCATCGCAGATCTTTAATGCTGTGTACTTCTTAGTTACAACAGGAGCTGCTGGCCATTAAGCAGCAGCAGGAGCTGCTGGAAAAAGAGCGCAAAGCGGAGCAGCAGAGCCAGGAGCAGGAGATGGAACGGCACCGTCGGGAGCAGCAGTTCTTCCTGCTCCGCAACAAGGACAGGGCCAGAGAAAGTGAGGCCCGGCGCTCGTCTCCGTCCCGGTCGTGTCGCGCTTGTGTGTCTGGGGGGGCAGTGCGCTGCGGCAGGCCTGAAGGCTGCGACTGAGGCTCGAGTCCCATGAGCTGTTCCCAGAATTCATTAGGATGTAAAGATCCCTCCTGCCCCCTGGTGAGATGGCACCAGGAGGAAGGCGTCCGCAGATGGAACAGACGTTTCTTCACTCCGTGTGTGTTTTTTGGGTAACGCTGTTGAAGGGCGATAGGGCTTTGTGTTGGAAGGTGCATTTTGTTTACGAATATGGTGTCAGAGGATAATAGTGTTATTTCGACAGCGTTTTGTTCAGCTTTTCTGAGTTTTTTGTACCACAGTATATCGTCTGTATTCTGGACCCATATTTTAAAATTTTTCCCTGCCATACTGGAAGTGATTTTGGTAATGAAACACAATGAAACGACAAAACCTCACCCTAATATTGCAGGATACTATTTCCTTTTCTGCAGGATGCCTGCAGATTTCATCCTTTTGAAAAAGGGGCACATTGAGCTCATTGTCTTGGTCCTGCGTACAGCAGGTCTCTCACATGAAGGCCGAAAGAACAGGACTCCCACTGCCTTGTCGTGGAAGACTTTCTAACTGCCCACAAGAGGGAGACATTTGCTCATTAGTTAAACCGCTCATTCAGGGGTTAATCCGAAAACTGCTCCATTCCCCATAGCAATAGAACGACTTGTTCTATCTAAGCACTGACACCTCACAATTTATTGCTTTCACCAAGTGGAGGTCCCCTCTCTGTGAGCGCAGCTGTAAATATATTACATGGAACAAGCAGTAATTATGTGAGCCCCTTTCAGAAGCGTATTGATCCAGGATTTTGTTTCGGCAGGTGCAGTGGCCAGCACGGAAGTCAAGCAGAAACTCCAGGAGTTTTTATTAAGCAAATCGGCCAGTAAAGAGACAGCAGGCAGTGACGTGAATCATTCCCTGGTCCGGAGGCCCAAGCTCTGGCACACGTGAGTTTCAGCGCCTGGGTACAGGCTGTTTTCATTCCCAGGGGCACACAGGGCAGGGGAGGAATTTACGGACAATACTGACATTACAAAAACATACCAGCAACATGGCCCACTATGTCCGACTCTGCAAGGTAAACATACATTTTAAAATACCCAGTTTGAAATTACTGTCTGTTCTTCCACACGGTTCATTTGCTGGAAGGTTCCATCCAAGCCTCCATCCAAGCGCTCTCACAAAAAGAGAGCTATGATATTTATTAAAAATAAGGGACTGTACGCTGTACCAGCGGAATGATTAACATGTGGAAATGCAACAGCGATCAGAGTTACTTCGCAAACAAGGAAAAAAAAACACGTTTGTCTGCTCAAATATTCATTTATACCCGCAGGAGGGAAATTCTACAAATGGAAAGTCAAGTTCCTAAGGCCTCCAGGCAAGGCTTTTGCATCTTGCTCCACCAGTATTCCCCACTGCCCTTGACTGAAGGCAGGTAGACGGAAATCTGGAATTAATCTGGACCCTTTACTGTGAACAGGGCAGGCCGTCACACCTCACTGGATCAGAGTTCGCCTCCCCTTGGCGGGACGTCTCCCACATACAAGTACACCCTGCCAGCGGCACAGGACTCAAAGGATGACTTTCCACTGAGGAAAACTGGTATGTCAATCGCCCGTCTGAGCTCCTGGTATCAATTAAAGCTAAAATTATCCTCCTTATATACTTTTGCTGTCTTTTTTAGGACAAAATTATGGATAGCCTAATCAATCATTTAAAAAAAAAGCTTTCATGCACTGTTAATTTTATAGTTGGGAGACTTCACAGTGTTAGGTCCAATGGGAGCTCAGAGTTCCTTGGGGTTTTATGAAACACTGCTGGTTATTAACCTTCAGGCATCTGCACTGCTCTCAGAAGAGAGAGGGGTTTTAGGATGCCTTGGAACATACAGATACCCTGTTGCTATCACTCTGACTTCCCTGCTTTTACACAGGCCTTGCTTTGTGCATGTAATATATGCATTGATTATATTCTGGCTTTTGCGAGCTTATAGGTTTACAGTATCAGCTGCTAGATTGATCTGAACTGTGCGTGTGTTCGACTTGCTGGACTAGTAGTTATACTTTCCTCGGGTGGGTGAGAGTGAGAAGCAGCTTGTACTGTCTTGACAAATGTGGGCTAAAGTGTAGAGGAGAAGTTCAGGAAGAAACAATAAAAAAAGACCAAGGCTGGCTAAATGTTTGCAGATGAGCCTTACAGACATTAATCACAGTGGTTTGAGGTCAATGGTGAGTGTCACATAGCTGACATCTCAGAGCATCAGCTAATTGTTCCAGCAAATGCTCCTGTTTACATTTTAGGTCAAAGTAATGAAAAAGGGTACTTTTCTATAGTGGATAATCTTGAGGTTAATGCAGGGTTTAACAAATGATTTTGAAGGAGGTCAGTCTGAATGGAGCGCAGTGTGGAAGAGACATATCTGACCCTGCCCTGATCAGCCAGAATGTGATCACAGCGTCCTGCATCTGGGTCACTGCAGAGCCTCTGGCCTGGGAGGGCTCCAGGAGGACAGTGGTGCCATAGGAGCCACCACAGCCTTGATAATTGGATCAGCTTGACCCTTGGTGCAAGGGTGAGCTCTCTTCCTCTGCCCCAGGGAAGCCCACATCCCACTGTGACACCACTGGTAATGTGCCACAAGACAGATCTAGCATTTCAGACCCATTTTCTGGAGTTGTAAAAAGGGCATCTGAAATTAGCTAGATGCTTTTACCATATACTTCAAATTTCGAGTAGCCAGAGACAGTAAAAAAGTCATGGCAGACACAATATTGGCGTGCAAGTGTTGTTAAAAAATAGCCAATTTCTCCTCTCCCATTCATTTGCATATATAGTATTTTAAAAAAAGCAGCAATGTGATGTATGCAGATTCAGTGGTACATAAAGTGCTGTCCTTTTTCTGTAAAGTTTAAATTCATTAAAGTAATCTGCAAGTATCTCCTTAATTAAAATAAATATACAGCATGTTGAATTTGCAAACATATTTTTGACCACCAGTGTGGTAAGCCTAAGATATTGGCTAAGCTTAAGATTTATATTTTAGACATTCATGGCAATATGAACTGTTCATCTTTGAATGAGAGGAGAGGTGGGAAAACAGGGCATTTAACTGTATTAAGGACTGGAAAATCCATTGTAACAAAGCAGGCAAAGCAGGACATGTACATTCCACCAAATGTCTTTATCAGGGTTGAAACAGTAACACGTTCTGCATCGAGTTAGGACTTGAGCTGTATAACACGTTTTTACACCTGAACACAGAAGTTGGAATCTAGACAGGATACACTTTCTCATCGTAGCATTGCTCTCCTCTACAGCATCTCAGCTGCTCTTGTGCTCGCCATTCTGCCACACAGTGTTAGCAGCGCCTCACTGTCTATTCGTGACCTTGCGGTCCAGTCGTAACCATCACCCACATCGCATTTTTACTGGTTGATATTTTCTTTTTTTGGTTTGCTCACGCCGGTCTTAGAACATTGCAGTGGTTTAAAAGGTCAAGCAACTAAGCTGGCCAGTGCATTCAATTCAACACCTAATTATTCTTTCTGATGTAGCCTACTACATAACACTGAAAAACAGGACAAGAGTGACATATCATACATCTTACTGTGCCTTTAATTTTCCAATATTTGCAGAGGGTGTTTAGACAAACCAATATCCTATTCCGTCCGCATTTTACTGCATGTTGGGAACAAAATTCTCACAAATTCTTGCCTCTTTTTTACCAATGTGCTTTGTCGTTGACATATTCAAATATGGTTTATCTGTCCACTGCGCTCCTCTCTGGCTGTAATTTGGATGTTAGTGCAAATGTTGGATGTGGATGTTATGTTATCAGATCAATCGATATTACAGAATCAGAGCTTGCTGGAAAATTTCGACAAACCAGGGCTAACCATCACACTCTTAATAATAGGATAACCCCTGTAAATACATTTTAAAAAAGGATAATGATCCTTTACAGCAGTCAGTTTTCTTTGTCCTTTTTTAGCAAGATTGTCAGCACAGAATGAATCTCCACTTGCTCTTTTGTAGGTTGCATGCTGACAGTGTTCTTGCCCAGTAAGAGGGAAGATTCAGACCTGAATGCCTTCATTAAGGGTTGCTAATTATAGATGAATAAGAGTCAAGAGAATATAGAAGGACTGTTGATATATTTATAACATTTCATATCTGTGTTCAGCAAAACATCAGGGGAAAGAAGTCAGCACTGAAATTAATTAATAAAAACATTCTCGTCGATTAGGCCCTCAGAAATCTGTGGCATAATGAAATTGTGCATAGATTTATTGTGAAGTTAAGGAAATTCCATTTTGCTTTTTCCACCTTTGTCCTCTTTCAAATTACAGGACTATACATGTGTATGTAGTAAATTACCCTACCATATGGAGTGGCACATTGTATATGTATGTAATTAAGTGATAGGCAGTGGGGACTATATCCTAAGTTTTGCGGACAGTTATATGTATAATGTAAACTCAATTTAGTTAATTATAAAGTCTGTTCCATTTAAACAAGCACTTCAGAAGGACATGAAAGCGCTTTGTGTTTGGTCTGTCACTTCATGCTCATTTGAACAATTACCTTACAGACATTCTGTGCCAGAACTCATACGTTTAGGAGGGCTCTTGGAAATCACAGGTTATGGGGAAGCACTTTTTAAAAGCCACCAAACCATGAAATAATGGCTCATTTGCAGAAATAATTCAAGGTTATAATATGAGCAATGTAAGATGTCCTTCTTTGAGTTAGATGAGGATGTTAAGAATGTAAAAATCGAAATGATTTTGTAGAAAGATTCAAATGACACATTTAGGAATTATCATTAATTAACCACATTTGAATGGTTTTAGCTTTTAATTTTAATTCTGTGTTCAAAGGGAAATCCTAGAGTATTTCTGAAGATTCTGTTATTAATGTTAACTTATGAAATGCCTTTCTATTCAACTACATTACAGTATGCGACAGCAATCTCAATCTAGAATAATTTTATAGTTGAGCTTGTTTTAAATTGAAAATAAACATAACCTCAAGTTGGCCTTGTTACCTGACTTCATTCGGGGCTCTTTATGTTATTTTGGAATTTCCTACGTATTTTTTTAAAGGAAGTCATGGAGCTGAAAGGCGTTTTTCTGAAAATATATCCTGATGAGGGAGTCACAAACAAAGTTTTGTTAGCTAAACTTCAAAGCCACAATTTGTGCGTATTTTTATTCCTTCCTATTAATTCCAGCGCTAACCTGAGAAGTTTGGGGGGAGGGGGGTATTCGCAGGGTGTATGATATTAAAAATAGCCCTTCTCCTGCTTTAATAATAATTCCCCTGCATTGACAAGAGCATCCAAGAGCTTACTTCCTGTTCCTCAGGTTTCAGCCTCTAGATGTGGTCTTTTCCACAAGAGGCCCCCTCCTCCACTTCCTGTCTGTCCTCATTAAAGCCTGCTCTGTGGCTGGCACGCATGTGGGAGACAAAGGTTCCACTTGTTCTGCACTGCGCCTGCTATCACAAACAGGGGGATTGGCAGCTGTCACCGACCTGAGGAACCGACACAGTGCAGAATTGAACATGACAGGGAAGTTTATTTTTCCAAGTGGGCTCCTATTAATAAAGATGGGAAGCCGGTAAAACAGCACTTGTATTCCTGATCTTTTCATGCAGTATGAGTGAAATAAAAAGAGAATCTTGAGTTTCTAGAGGTAAAATGTATGAACAAGATTTTTGATGATCATTGTTTCACTTGCTTTAAAAGATCCCTTGCTTTTAGTTTACATAAGGTTTAACCTATAACAGTTGCATTAAAACTACATGTGCAATTTTAATATTGTTGCTGTCTCGAATTTAAAGAGAGTGTGGTTGATTATTAAATTATAATAAAGGTAATATAATTCCAGTTCACTGGTTTAAGAGGAAAAGTGCTTTGGTAGACTCTAGTGCTAATATTTATGCCTGTCTAGTGTTGCAGTGCAGAGTATTGGTGAGGGTTGCAGACTCATAAATGGAAGGCTGTTACCTTAATCCTGTGCGAGGCACCGCTGTTTTTCT
Source organism: Lepisosteus oculatus (assembly GCF_040954835.1). Classification (NCBI taxonomy): domain Eukaryota; kingdom Metazoa; phylum Chordata; class Actinopteri; order Semionotiformes; family Lepisosteidae; genus Lepisosteus; species Lepisosteus oculatus. Next base: position 2,017,179 of record NC_090705.1, on the reverse strand, counting down.
CTTGAGAAAAATTGTGCCAGTAAAATGCACAGCTGTATAAATGGGTACAGCTGTTAAATCACTTCAGACGAAAGAAACAGTCAAAGACAAAATTCAAGACAGGGCAAACACCTGACGCAAGTGTGGTTCGTTACATGAAGGTAAAAAAAATATAAAAAACTACACTATGTGTTTATGTAGACACACAAATCCCATCTTCTAGAGGGTGTAGAGAAGCCATTAAAAAGAATGTTGTTTGAACCTGTTAGTTTAACCCGTGGAATTCGAATCATGGAGTTCTGTGTTAAAATTGTACAATGTCCTTGTTAGAATTTAGAATTTTTGTGCAGTTTTGGTCACCACATTTGAAAAATAAAAAAAAGATTTTGCTGCTTTGGAACCAATCCAGAGAAGAGCGTCCAGATGCGTTCCTGGACTGAACAGGATGAGTTACACTGCCTGACCATCTTCTTGTCTTGAACAGAGGAGACCTGATTTTTTCAATTGTCCAGTGGCGGGTCTGCAGAAAGCGGCTGCTCTTAATTATAATGCACGCCATCAACCGCGAAACACAAAGCATGGAAACAATGACATGGAATTAAATTGGAACTGCAACAAATTGCAGTTCAAACCAAGTACAGGACGTCCTTGTTTACATGAAGAGTTGCTGGAGTCTGTAACAACCTGCCCTGTCACGCTGTTGAAGCTGTTGCCTTCACTGATATCACTGATCGCCTGCATGAGACCTTCAGAGCAGATACTAAAAACTTCATGAGCAACAGGGGCCTCCTTGCATTTTGCAGTAGCTTCCAGGTTATCACACTTGCATCTGGAGATGAATGTGTTACTAATCATGGAATCTATTCAAAGTGAATTATAGATCGTAGAAACGATAATCTGAGTCACTAAACGACGTTGAAATAAATAGGAGGAGTCAGAATTGCCTTTTAGGTTATTCTATAATGTGTGAAAGAGAAAATATTCCCTTTACATGAAAGAGTAAATGCTACCAGATGGTCGACAGAATTATTTAGGTGTAATTGGATGTAATTGACTTTCTGTTTTGTACAGTACAAAACAAATATTGTATTTTAGAACTTTTTTTAACTGAAATTCAGACTTCATATAGTTATAATATTACACATATTTACAGCTATTTACAGTATGTTTAATGTCATTAGCTTGAAATGACTGTTTTATTATGAAGCTTGTAGAGAAAATAAAGGTTATTGCAGATACAGACATGAAGCTACAGTGCATTTGGTAAGAGCCAAGTCTCATTGCATGACTTTCCTGAATTTTCTGCGATATTTATTTAAATGGGTCATTGCTTTAACACACTGAACCACGATGACTGGGCAGTTAGAACATTATTTAGTAGCAGCCCTTTACATAAACAATAGATGTAGACCATATATATTTTCTCATCAAATTAAATACGTGTAAAACCTTTACTCTAACTGCTGAACAAATATTTTTGTGGTATTTTTCTAATAGCCAATATTCATCAAGTGTCAGTTAGCCCAAACAACAGTATTTTCTTAAGGAATAACATTACTGCAGGCCTCCTTCTGATGTTTTTAATAAAATATTCACTTTTCTGTGCAACCTTTTAAGAATAACTACAAGGGGGTATATGATAGTGTTATTAGAAAAAGAAGTATATGGTACAAAAGATAACAATAGCCAGGGGACATTATTTTTTTAGTATTCCTTCAAAAGTATTTTCTTAGTGATGAATCTGTCCTGTTATGCTTTAACATTCATCCAGTCCTACACATTTAGATAAATGATTGTGGCACTTGCATTTGTCACGTACTGTGCTAACAGCTCTCAAAATGGACATCGGCTACAGCGTGCATACTGTATCAGATGTTCCCCAGCCCTCGATGCTGAATAGCTGTGTAATTTCACTCACTGCCTGAGCTGTGTGTGAAGCAGGTTCTTTGAGACGAACAGCGCCGTGTGCTTTATTACCCTGCCTCTTTTGCCTTTGCTCCAAAATATCTCCAGGAGTTTTCTCTGTCTGACACCTGCTTCAGCATATCTGACACTTTTTCTTCTAATTGGACAGCTTTAACCAGCTCTACCGCAAAGAAAGAGAAGCTTTTAGGGAAAAAGTCCCTTAAAATGTATTTCTAGGCTCTATCACTGAACCCTTTGAAGGATAAATCAAATATTAATGCCGCATTCTGGATTTATTAATAGCACGGTGGACTTGTAGTGCCTTTATTCCTGGAAGCATTGAAAAATGTTCCATAGATTTTTTTTTTTACTGATCTGAGCAGAAGTGGAGTTTCCCTGCCTTCAGAGACTTAGCCTTTAGCCTCTCTAGTACTGGTATCAGAAGGAAGCAGCTAGGTGGCCAGTCAGCTGTTTCCATCAGTTCTTTGAAAACAGGGGCAGAAGATAATGTACTTTTCATTTACCTCTCACTTGTCTAATGGACGAATGTAATTGTTTTCTGCTGTAATACTTTTGCCCTCTGTTAACAGTTTGTACAGTAAACATATCCTACTTTTAAAATACTAGACTACTGGTGTCCAATTACACCTGCCCACCTGTAGGTTTTTTCATTATTTTTTAATTCGATGAAACAACAGATCATTTCATAGGGCATTAGATGTTCCTGTTAGCCCTCAGGTCAATGAATGTTTTGGTTTAATGGCATAAGTTCATTAGGGTGCATATTTCTGTTGTGAAACAATTCACAAAAGCTCTTATGATTGAAAGCACCGCAGAATAAAAAGAATTTTACAATGATGCTGTTGTTTTGTCGTGGAGGAACACCTACAGCCAGGTTGATTTATGTTTTTACAAATCTGTTTTGCAGTTTATATTAGTTTTCTTTTTTGTTTTTTTTCCTAGTACCATGTAGTACAACCCTATTACATTCCAGCACACTTTTAATAAATTTATGACGGTGTCCTAATTGTTTTGACCTATAGTACCAGGTCCATGTCAAAGGAATTTTTTTACACTTCTCATCAATTAACTGTGAGTAGATTAGCTATTCTCTCTGTCACTCTGTGCTTCCGTTACTGTGGTTTACAGTAAAAGTGCGCTGCCAGCCTTTTATTTCTCAATCAGATACGTTTGTAGGAATCCAAACTGACTTGTGATGATTTCTGTGCCTGAAGCAGGTCCTTGTTCACAGCTATGTCTGCAGCTGCGTGGAATAAAATGAGTCTTGCGTTATAGCATGTATTCATCAAACAGCAAAGACAGGCACATTTCTGTGGTCAGTATTTGACAATAATCCAGTGAAAGAGGTCTGGCCACATTACCCAGAAAAGAAGCTTAGCCACTGCAAAGTAGATTATTCTTGTAAATCTCTGCTTGCCGGTCATCTACCTTATATATAGCCTATGACCAGAATAGATTCAGGTCGTGGCATGTGGAATGGAGCACTGGCTGAGGCAGCCTTAGTGACCCACAGAAGTGTGGCCCTTCTGTGTGTCTTGACCTGTTTAGTGTTATTTCATTTACAGAAGGGGATGAGTAGCCGTTTGACAGTAAATACCCTTCATAGAGGATATTTTCTCTCTCTAAATGTCACAAATGACAATAAAGTTCTCTTTTGTGCTTCAGAGAGTGGTATTCTCAAGTATAATGCTTTCATGTCTTGGCACATGTTTTTGTATCCTTTTAGTTTTTATTTCTTTATTTTCATTAAGCAGCCTTAGCGACATCATTCTGTTGTTATGTGGAAATCTTAGGCACTAAGATCATTAAGAGGATTTTGATGATCACATAATCCTTCAAGCCCCTCATTTCATTTGGGTTGATTAAACCTGACCATAAACTTGATTTACTGCACAGAAAGAATATACATGTCAATATAAGAACAACCCCAAAACAGGTGAATTTTGCTATTTTAATGTTAGATGTTTAGCCAGTAGTTTACAATTAAAATCAACCAGTTTTCTAAAGCCTCCTATGGGCATTCGGGACTGCTTTTGTGTAAGAAGAATAATTATAGTCTGTCCTCACTGGGCCCTAGAGGTGGAATTTCTTTTTCGAGCTTATGGGACAGAGTGCAGCTCTGTGTGCCCTTATTTATTTGTTTTTGGTGTTTGAATTTATTCTTTTCAGCAATACCAAGTTTCAAGCAAAGCACAAAAATAACTGCCTTGTCTGGGCTTTTGAAAAGTAAAACAAAAAACTTCTTGAACTATAAATCGTGGTGTATAGTAGACTGGAGTAAAACCTGGTAAAGGCATTTATCCTGGCACTCATGTGACTTAGTGCATGTTAATAAAATTTCTGTTAATAATGAGCCAAGGCAGTGACTGTAAAACTGTGAGAATCCTTGATTTGTTACGTAATAAAATGGAAATATTAAACCAAATTAATGTCGAGATGTTAAAAATTGGTGTACTTCACAGAGATATCACCTCTGGCCTCACTCACAAATCCAATTATTATTATCATTATTAAGCCCTGAAAACCTTAGGCAGTTTGTCTGAAAGAATGAGGTGTTGCACGTCTGCTTCAGAGTGGAAATCTCTTTTCAAATCCCGAGTTCTTGTTGCACTGCCGTCACACTGAGGATGCAGAGCAGACATACCTGCTTCTGGGGCTCCTGCCTGTTTTTCAAGCCACTGATTTGGATGCCGAGCATGATGGCGGTGTTATAAAAATAGAAAGCAATCAGGGCAGCCGCGCATGAAAAAGATTCATGCAGCTCCCCAGCCGGCTCTGAAGAGCTCTCTCCCACAGCCGCAGGACTTGAATCACATTAGGAAACCACTGGATTGGAAACTGTCTGCTGCTCTGCAGCTGAGAGATGGTATAAATAGAATTAACGCTCTGCGTCGTAATTAAGCCAGCAGCACATAGATTTTCTCAACAGCATCAGATACTGCCGGCGGTTTTGGGCTCTGCACCTACATAGAGCACAAGCGGTCAGCACCTTGTTAGCTACTGTACGGTGTCTCTTTTCTCTAAGGGAAAACTATGTCTCAATAAAACCAGGCGAGACGTTGCTTTAACTAGGGATGAGGGATGAAGCAGAGAAGGGCACAGGAGTTTGTGACATACTCACTGGGGTGACCTGCATTAATTTACTGAGCCTCCAGACCAATAGTACATCTGGATATGTGTATGAAAAACCTTCACCGCACAATAATCCAAAACACCATCATCATCTAAATGTCAGTAAAACTCTCCATAGTTTTCTGTTTAATGTGGTGCAAATTTCATCCAGTCCTCTGTGCTTGTTGGTAAACGGTCATCGTTTTGAACGAACTATCATGGTATTTAGCAGGAGGTGTGTTCAGGCCCTCCCCTCTTCATGGTGAAGAGCGCCTCCTCGTTTGCTCATTACTGACTCCAGACTCACTCAGCCAGACTCACAAGGCAGCACCAGACAGATAATGATGTCTTTTTATATCATTGATATGAATCAAAACTAGACATTCAGAACCTGCAAGCGTGCCTCCGTTTCACAGAAATATAAAAAAAAATATCCAAATGCAATTTGCCGACAAATAATAAACAATGTTGTCATCCACTGCCCCACCAAAAAATCCTCAAAAAAATCATGCAGTGACACGGTGTCTCCAAAGACTCTTCTCTCTGGCTGATAAAAAGTATGTTATTTTATTATTTTCATTTTCAGCTCTATCGAAGGGGTTATCAGTCAGACAGTGCCTGATAAGCAGATTTTTCTGGAAGATTCTGATTTAACTACAGCTTCCCAAATGCTAAGGAAAATGTCACATTACTTGTTCTATTGATTGAATTAGTTTTAATTCAGTGGTAATTATATCTCCTTTGCTTCAATTCTGAGAACACATACCACTTACTTGTCTTTGCACCTTATAATTTTATAAAAGGGCAATGACTTGTTTTACCTAAAAACTATTTTAATCCTGAGTTAAGACTGTTTCAACAGTGTCAGTTTTACTTACTTCAGGTTCCTGTCCTGATTAGTTCAGTGCTAAACCATGTAGTAGAGATTCATTCCTAACATCTCTGGTTCAGATTAAGAACGAGGGTTTCTGGTGTTCTGCTAAAGCTATAACGCTGGCCATTGTTAGTTTAAGTGCTGCTACTGTATCAGGCCTTGTGGTCACTGAGGGCTGCAGGTAGCAGATTTATCCACTTATGCACTGTTTTGGTGAGACTAATTTATTCCAGATGACTTAGAACAAATTTACAATCCTGTTTCATTTATATATCATTGCCCAAAAAAGGCTGTTCAGGGTGATTTTTTATATAAAAAAGGACTTTGAGTGTGTTGGTTTCACTTGCAAGAATCGTTAAACCTCTGTAGTTGCATTCTGCAATCATTACGAGGTGTGATTTGAGCAGGTGCAAGTGCTCAATTGTTTTGTTCTTAATCTTCCAGCTTCTGAACCCAACCTGAAAGTGCGTTCAAGATTAAAACAGAAGGTAGCAGAGAGAAGAAGCAGCCCATTACTAAGAAGGAAAGATGGAAATGTAATCAGTTCATACAAAAAGAGGACATTTGAATTGACAGGTAAGAAAATACAATTTCCTACCATTTCCAAGACCATTTGCACTTCTGCATATCGCACATATCGCGTATCACATGCCTGCTTTAAATGGGCTTTTGCAGAGATTTGTTACATCCTGTTGAGATTCCAAATCTGCTTAGATTGTTTGGAATCTCCGCCTGTGACCTTGTACTGGATAAAGTGGTTAGAAAATGGATGGATGGATGTTATAACCATGTCAGAGGTGTTTGAATGATTATTTCTGTTAGGGATTTAGAAACAGTTAGACATGCTGTACATCAGTGTGTGTCGCTCAGTGCTTTTGGTGTGGCCCTTTGAGGCCCAGTGTATTACGCTGAACTGACTGGTGCATCCAGTGAAAGATTTCATTACAGTATGTAACAGGTCCGTCACAGTGTAGATCTGCCTCTTTACTAAGAGCAGTCCTGCTTGCCTTGCCCACCAGTGGGCTTTCAGTACTGATTTCTTCATGGGAGAACAGCGGGCCATTAGCAAGCAGGACAACCCACTACATGGGATCTGATTGCTGTCAAAGAACGATCTTAAAGAAAAAATAAGGGAAAGCCTGGGTGTAGAGATGCTGCGTGCGTCAGTCAGTTTCAGCCCCTGATTCTGCCTTCTTGAAAGGCTACAATTGTTGCTTTGCTCTGCTTTCACTTCTGGGTTCTGCATCTGCTTCTCGGCACAGACACCACCCCCAGCAGCAGTGTCCCAGGATCAGGACCCAGCTCTCCTAACAGCGTGTCCACTGCAGTGGGGGCTGAGAACGGGCCCTCCTCGCTGCCCACTGCGGCTCAGACTGAGGTACAGTTCAGCCCATGCTCCGGCTCAACACACCCCTCTCCGTAGATGGAAAACCAAAAATCAAGTCTGAAATGATCAGAAATAATTCAACTATACGATATTTAAAACCGAACTGCAGGTCAGGACATCCACCATAAGTGCAGTCAGAACAGATCCACTGTGTGGGAGAACTTAGTTTACACACTCCTGAGCACACTGCTGAAGACACTCCTGAACACATATCCTGAGCACACTCCTGAACACACCCCTGAGCACACCCCCTAGCACACACCAGAACACATCTCCTGAGCACACTCCTGAGCTTACTCCTGAACACAGGTCAGAAAGATCCCCTTTGTTTCTGAGAACACTGTGAACCATTTCTGAGGGCCACAGCTGTAACAAGGAAAATTCAATTTGTTTGTTTAAAAACTGCATGGACTAAACCCAATTTTGATTGATTTTCACGATCAAATCCATTCTTAAATTGAATCATTGTACACTGTAGGTACAGTATGTATTTTGTACTTTTTAAAATATGAATAGATTTACAAATGAGTACTTGCAGTTTCTGCAGATAGTTTTTACAAATGCAGTGTGATTTAGTGACTGTTGATGCTGTGAATGGAACATTGTCTGGACCTGGTGGGCTCTGAAGAGCTGTATTAACTGTCAGAGGCTGCAATGCTCAATTGGTCATCATGACCCGCTCAATTGGACTCCCTATGCATGGCACTGAAACTCTGCAAAAAAATTTCAAATTTCTGATTTAATTTCTTTTGTGGAAAAAAAAGATTCGTTTGAACAACACCAAAAAGCCTTTATTAGATCATTACTTTGGGCTTTCCGAATGACTCATTCTTTTTTTACAAACACAACAATCTCATGCACTATTCTCCTCTAGCATGTAAAAATAGATATTAATGTAGGTGCTTTATCTTGAGCAAACATATTATTAATCCTCATAATATTAATATTCCTAGTGGGCTACTGGGTTTGACTTTCAAAGAGTGAGTGTAGGTGTTTCTTTGGTATTTAAAGAACAGCAAAACACATACTCACTGCTCGGATTAGGCAGAGCGCATGCTATATATATACGCGACCTGTCAGAAGGATACATCACTTTTCCCTCCATCAGGCTCTTATGGAAATATGTTTCCTGTCAAGGGAAACAGAAAGTGATACTGGGAAGGCAAGCTGACTTGAATCTTTTCAGCCTCTAATGTAAAAGTATTTAGTAACAGAGATCGCTTGAGAATAAATTGAACATTCCGTATCGTGAGTTAAAATAACTACTCAGGTCCTTCCTAGGTTTCAGCATTGTTACATAAAAATAAATTCATCCTGGGTCTTTAAATTCTAATTTGGTCCTGAGTAAAAAGAATAATTAAAAAACCTAAATGGCCTTGTTTTCTCCATCAGATGACTGCGTATTTCTTTACCATGCCAGTGACTGTGTGTTCTGAGGCACTGCTCAGGCACTCCCTTGTGGATTTATTGCTCTTGCGAGTGAACATTTCCTCGGGACTGCAGGCACAATAGCGTACATTATTTGAAAGTGACTAATATGACGCATCTCCAAACAATCTTTACTGACCGGCTGTGTTTTTGGAAAACAGGCGCAATGTTTACTCTCCCATGAACCTTCAGTGAAATTGTAGAAGAGCCTTAGAGATCGAAGAGTGAACAGGGGCTGTCTTTCTCCAGGTTAATTGATATTCCAGGCGCAGTCGGTTGGCTTCTAGATTCTAACAACATTCTGAACTGTTATTATATTTACACAAGCTTAAACCCCCGTAAACTATCTCTCCGAAAGCACTGGTTCATCAGGAGTCTCCCATATGCTTCCTGTTTGCAGCATAAGCAACCAATGTTGTTGTACTGTTACATTAGGTATTCGTTTTCAGAGACAACTGTTCCCCAGGGCCAAGTATCGAGCGGATGTCCCACATACAGGTCATTGTATAATGACTACTGGGGGTGGCAAGAAATAACAAGGGCATCCTCAAACCACATGCTGAAGGATGGCTCTGATGAATAAAGGAAGTGTGTTTGAGCGGGGATCCCCACTGGGATGTGTATACTGGGGTGGGTGGCTTGGTGGTGAAGGTATCTTTAGATATCACAGTGCAACCAGTTCTTCTCTGTTACAGAGCCAGGATATGCCATGCCTATAATATCTCCACAGTCTCTTGCAAGTCACTTTTATTTTATATAGTCTTTCTGGAATCCAGCCACCTTGGGTCCGAGTTTTGAAGCATGCCATTTATCTCTTGCAGCGTCTCCTCTCACATCAAAGAGTCTTGAAACCCGAAGAATCAATGACCTTACTAAGTCTCTACACATCCCCTTCATTACCCAATATCACCCTGGGACTCCCAGCTGTGTCCTCACCAATTAATGTAAGTTATTGCAACCGTGACTTGCGGACTTTTAGAATTGCATAGTTGCATACTGCAAAGTTATTGTTTCTTACAAAACTGAAGTATGGGGGAAAAGAAATGCAGGTGAGTAGATCAATCAGCTGAAGTGTTTTTTTTTCATGCATTTGAATCTCTCGGAGCCTCTTAGTGCTTCTCGTTGTGCACACAATTTTTTGATGAGAGGTCTCAGCTCTAGTGATCGTGCGGTTTGGAGAATACCTTCTGTTCCTGTTTGCAGTGGCAGGAGCCTTGGGGGCTGGTGGAGGGGAGACCCACAGGCAGTGGCACACAGGATTAATGTATGGCTTCAGGGCAGTGAACTCTCACCCCTGTGGTTTTTATATCCCTTAGATAAATAAGGAGCTCCAGTGTCCAGTTCTGGCAGTGCTCTTATCTCTCTTTATCACCTAATTCATCACCAGCATTTAAAACATTGCAGTGATTGTATGCTTTGTTTTAACTGTAGATAATACATCATGCAATGGATCAGTTTTTTCTTTTTTTTTTTGTTTAGCGAGAAGCATTCAAGCACTGGATTTGTATTTCCAGCTCTCCACAAAAAAATCCCCAAAACTTTTATTAGTTGCCAACCTAACAAAAGCAGAGCCAGTATGCTGCTCTTATGCCATCATGATGCAATAACTACATTAAAGCCTTTGTCAAAACACAAGCAAAAGAAATATCCTTGCAGGCTGGAGTGACAAAGCATTTCCCATATTATATATTTCAGTAGCTGGGTCAAATTATATTAAGGATGAAAGGTGCTGATGAGTATAAAGGGATAAAGTACTTAATTCCTTGGTGTTAACTCACCTGGCTGAGGAAGTGACAATACTGGTCAGAGATCAGCACTGACACCAGGGAGGCAGCTGGGATGGGAGGAAGGCTGCAGAAATGATGGCCATAAGAGGGTGGAGATTAGAATTTGACCTTGTTTAAGCACACCATATTGTGTAAATAAAATTTATTTTTTAAACGGTGGTACCATACTTTCCTATTATTAGACACCTAATGAGATGTAATACATGCAGTAGAATATAAGTATCTTCTTGTTGTTGTTGCTGTTATGCGCAGGCTGCCACCAGCTTGAAGGAGAAGCCCGGAGAGGCCGCTGTGCAGGCCATGAGGCAGCCCTTGCCAGGACAGTATGTCGGAGGGGTGCCTCTTCAGTCAGGTCTTCCTCCTGTTGCCTTGGAAGCAAAAGTGAATAACAGTCACCAGGCGCTCCTGCAGCATCTATTGTTAAAAGAACAAATGCGACAGCAAAAGATGCTCTCTTCTGGTACGTTCCCCTGAAATGTTTGTGCTTTTATGATTCTGAAAGCACCAAGTGGTGATTCACCGGTGCAAATCTCTAATCCAAATGTGCAAGAGAGGTTGAATAAATGTCTGCAGCTGTTATCAGAGAGATGAATACGTTTCCACAAAGAAAGAGTACAAGTGAACCTTAAGGACAGGAGGCTTTGAAGGGCAGAATTCAACACTGTTCTACCTGTAGAAAGGCACACCCTTTCTCTTGTCTTATCAGATTGCCACCCTGTGCAGTACTGTACAGTTGACATACTGTACTGTTGACATACATACTGTATGTATAGTTTACAGGATTTCATATTCAGGCTCTATTTTCTCTATTTTCAGGACCCACTGGCTCAAGTTACATTTATAAAGGATATTGGTTTAAGGCTTTATTTTAGGGTTTACAAAGGTGAAATGATTGCCGGGTGGAAACATACTGTACACTAAGGATACATTTCTATCCAAGCCTGGAATATTTACTGGGGCTTCCTGCTTCAGCTCCTGTAGGGTGATTTTCTCTCTGTCCTGCAGGTCCAGGCTCAGTTCCTGTCCTGCCTCAGTCCCCTCTGGCAATGAAGGACAGGCCTGTGTCCAGCGGGAGGCAGAAACTGCCGCGCCACCGGCCTCTGAACAGGACGCAGTCTGCCCCCCTGCCCCAGAGCACCCTGGCCCAGCTTGTTATCCAGCAGCAGCACCAGCAGTTTCTGGAGAAGCAGAAACAGTATCAGCAGCAGATCCAGATTAACAAGGTAACCGGTTGCTTCCAGACCCGGGCCAGCAGTGGCCTTTAATTTCATCATTGTTGCACACTGATAATATAGCAGTGGCAGAGCTTTTTTTTTCTAATCATGTGTAGACTGTTCTAAAACTTCTATTTTTATTTTCTTAAGCTATTGCTTTATGGCTTGTTTTTCCAACATTATATTAATGATAATATATTCCTGCCATGCTAAAAATAACAATCTGCAGCTGACTTGTGGTGATAACCATGCTTTTGAAAACCGCAGGTGATATATATCCAAAACTCAAATAAATTTAGCAAAAGTGCCCGTTATCTAACATGCTAATGGCAAAGATATTCCTACAGTTTCTTTCCATCAGCGAGTTCTGTGCCCGTGCAACTGCACAGAGCTTCACTGGCATGGAAAACTTTGAACATGTACAGTATAAAGGACATCCTCCTGTGAGCATTGATACAATCTTTTCTGATACACAAGGCTTAAAAATAAACTGACAACAAACTGGCAAATCCCTTTGAAGCCTGCATATTACAATTCATGATTAAAAAAGCAAAACAGTTTATTTTAAGACTCTGTCATTGCGGGTGAAAATCCCGTGGTGATCTGTACATAGCGCTAATTCACTAAGACCCTTGCACGCCTTTTCATTTCTGGACCTCGGAAAGAAAAGGCGGCCTTAACTTTCAAATGCATTTGAAAAGCAAACCTCGCACTAATTCTGTTATCTTTGGGTCTCTGCAGCACAAGTGTGTGACCCCGTGTAATCGAATTCGACCAAGTTCAGCAGAGAAACCGAGGCACAGAATACAAGCTCTTGTTCCTTTATGGCAATATTTGTGTTTCTGTGTTCTGCATGCCTTGACCTTGCTATCAGACCAGGCACTGGCCATAATTATCCCCGTAAATATGCACGCCAATGAGTATATATAGCAAAAGGGGAGAAAGAAGTCATTGTGTGGACACAACAGTAGCCCATGCCCATGCCCAATGGGCCTTCACACACTGTCTTTGCAGAAAAAAAGCTGCTGCTTCTATAAGCCCAGTATTGCATAGGGAGCAAAACACTTAATCTGGGAGGTTGATCTCTGGAGGATCTCAGTTTTACCACTGGTATTCTTCTAGTCCTGCTCATAATGCTCAAAATGATGAACGTAAGGGTTTTGTCCGCTCTTCCCTGCTCGAATAAAGAGAAAGGGACACCTAAGAAAATGTCATTAGTGCACAAATAATCTTTTCCTCACTTTGACTCAATCAACGCTGGCATTGTACCAGCTGGCAAGGCTATGGAGAAGGGTGCTGCATTGGATAGGTTTTTACCTGCGATAAAATAAATGTTCATGCTTTTTACTCGCCGGTGTTACTACAGGAGTCCGATTATGGGTTTAAACAATTAACAGGGAAAACAGTTTTTTTTATGGTGCTCTTGTGACCCATGTAAAAGTTTGACTACTTGTCAATATCATATCCCCAATAATCAGCACAACTGTTAATTGTCACATTTGGTGCTGTAACTATGGGCAACAGCATAACACTTTAGTGGGCTGAGCTATAAATGATCCTAATCAAGGATTAGGGGCCTTTGTTTACCAGTTGGAATTTCTGAATCATTACCCCAATTAAACTCAAGCTGTGAAATTAACAAGAGTGGCATTGCATTTAGCAACATTTTACCTGCATTGTTGGCGACGCTAATGGATCTTTACAAGAGCTTATGGATTTAAAAGGAGGTCTAAGAGCACTTACTAATGCTTGAAGAAGAAAGGTGATTCTCTGCTGGATATTTATAAAGGGCCTGTGTTCTCAGGCCAAGCTCTTTGCTGGTTCCTCCTTCCTGCCGTGCTAGGCAGGTAGACCTGGCTTTGATGTCCTCAATGTTTGGGCTCTCACAGCTACACAGCGACTTGTTTTAATGCGTTTTCTGTCTCTGTGTGCGCGCTCTTAATGGGGGCTCCTGTGAATTAGGTACCGTTTAATTTCCTGAAAACATGTAAAACTTCAGTTTGGCTCCGTTTTGCACAGTTTGGCTCCTGTTACTTTTTTTTTAACATGACAAAGAGTGATTTTTTTAAAGAAACAATATTATTTTACAGCTTAATTGGCTCACTCTACTTTTCCTTTCAGCCAAGTACCTATAAGAATGCTCTCCTAAAAGCACCATGTTTGTGTTATATATATATATAATTTTTTATGGCACCGTTGGATCCACATTAGGACTAATAACAAGAAAAGGTCAAGTATTGGAGATCACATATACTGCCAGAAATGTGTTCATGTGTTGTCCTAGTTTATCTTACTTTGGCCACACTGTAATGAGGCTCTTTATAGTACTCTACAGCCCAGATACACCACCAGGCATTGTAAGGTCATTCTGACATGACTGAACTAACCATAATAATTGGCCTTTGTTATATTATTTGTGATAAAAATACCTTTTGGGCTTTATTTCTAAAGCTATATTGGTGCTTCTACAGAACAGATTGATCCCGGTTTGAACCACTTTTCACTTCTGCCTTTCAGATGCTTTCAAAGTCCATTGAGCAGCTCCGACAGCCGAACAGCCACCTGGAGGAAACGGAAGAAGAAAATCACAAGGATCAGCCAATGCAGGAGGACAGAGCCCCCTCTTGTGGCGTCAGCCGGAACCGTAGCGGCAACAGCAGCAGCAGCTCAGAAGGAGATTTCCCTGGAGCGCACCTCGGAGTTATTAAAGTGAAAGAGGAACCGCCAGACAGTGATGATGCAAGCCTAAGCAATCAAAGTGATGCCAAGGAACAGACTGGATTTATGCAGCAGGTAAAGGGGAAAGATTTTGCCCGAAGGTTGGTCATTAAAGCTATTATTTGAGTTTGTGCACAGAACATACTGTAAGCTTGCCCATGTTCACTGCTGAGAGGCCAGGTTCCCAGTGCACAAAGCATAGTGACAGTGAGTGTCTTCTTGAGTTATCCCACTGCCCCTGAATAAATGGCAAAGCTTTGATTTTGTCCCTGTGCTGTGTGCAAATGATTCGCCTGCTGCAGACATGATTTGGGTGGTCAGAAGGTGATGAGAGAAATCCCTTGACAAATTCTGTTTGTGAAGTTGTGTCGTGGTCTCTGTAACATTCGTTCTCAATGTTCTGTATATAATATTGCAAGAGGAGAATGTCATAGACTAGAATTGGCTTTGGGAAGAACAGCCTGATTACTAGTTTCCCAGCAGTTCTTTAAAATTTACCTAAATATTGCATCCTTCTGTTTTCCAGCTAAATAGCAAAGCCAGTGTTTTCTGCCAGACTCAGCAGACATTCTTGTACCTGTGCATTTTATCTCCTTTTTATTTCAGAGAGATTTTTATTTATTTTTGTGGAGCATTCATTTGCCTGTTTTAGATGTCTACAAATAAAGACTACAGTGTGAAAGTCTGCAAAGGCTGTTGAACATCGCCACGCCATAGCCAGGGCCGTAAAAATACAAGAAATTTTATTTTTAACTTGTGCTGCAAATGTGAATCATGATGTTTTTCACAATCAAAAAGTATTTTTCTATTTATTTATTTTGTGTCTGTAAAATTGTCCAGTCTGTTTCTAAGGAGTGCTTTAATGAAGGCAAGGAATTGTTTTGGGAATACAATCTAGATAAATGTTAACTTTTGCAAACATCTGCAAAGAAAAAACAGAAAAAACACCTAAATGATATAATGTGGCATGTTCCACAGTAACAGAGAACCTGGGCTCACTGTTGTCTTTCTGTGGTTAAATCGAGGCTTTGTCAAGTTCCTGCTAGGATCCAGCAGTGAAGTTTCTCCGTGAGGCTGGACAGGAAATTCCTTTTGGAAGCGAGAAGTCCAAATGATTCATTTGCTGAGGAATGTAGGAAAAGGCTAGTATTTTACTCAGAAAGTTGGAAAGGGCAGCCTGTGAATTGATTTATTGTCAGAAAATAACAAAGTGAGCGGAGAAATGGTTAAGGAAGCTTTTCAACAAAACATTTCCTTCATATTCCCTCATGATGTGTTTACCTTTTATCGTAGGCTTCAAGTTGTTAAAAAAAGATTACATCCCTCTTTTTGCCTAGTTTTGTGAAAAAGCATAAAAAAGCTGATGGAAAAACAGTCCTTTGAATCAATGTAGCTGTAAATGGCATCTACTTCCTACATGTACAGTAGATACAGCATGCTCTATCTACAAAAGATGGGGGTTAAAATTTAATTTCAATCAATCATGTTGTATGTAAGTGTGATACATTTTGTTTGTTTTTGATTTTGAATTGTCACAGTAAAACACCTAAACACCTGGGGGATTAGAAACGAAACAGATCAACTCTTTAATGTATCGAGTCATCAAGCTCCGTATTGTTCTAAATCAAAATCACCAACAAACAAAATGTTCACTTGTTCACTTATTCCTTTAATTTGTAATGAGATTCATCTTCACTGCTGATGGAGAAACTCTGTTTTATGTTGTTATTTACTGTTTGTATTTGTTCCCTATTTTGCCTTCTGTTAAAAATCTTTTATCTTTTTTTAAATAAAGTTCATTCCCTTTCTTGTGCTCTATTCTGGTCAGTTTAAACTTTCATGTATTGCACGGACAACAATTCTGTATGTATTGTACATATATGTTCAATTATATATGTGTGTCTGTTTTGTTCCTTGAGGGACACATCCCAGTGTGTGAATCTGGAATATTTCTTTAACATTGTGAATATTATTCATTATCCTAGAACTGCCAGGCTACAAAAGATATTGGTAGTGTGCAGTTGCTCATGTTAATGGATAATGTTATGTTTTTTTTTGTTTTTTTTTTAGTCCAGTAGCTGTGCATGAATTCCTTTTATTTACTCCCATGAATTGACATTATGGTAAATCCCCAGTTTAAAGGACTAATACAGTAGGTGGTAACAATAGTTAGTCCATTATTTCTGATTTTACAGACAAAATTCCCCTTTATCAAATTTTGTCCGTTAAGTCCGAAGTTCGTTAAAGCAAGGGTTCAATGTGCTATATCCTTGATATTGTGTTTTATGGATAGTTTAATGTCAATCCTCAGAGAACATGAATATTTTCAAACCATGCTCAGTTTCCGGCAAAACTCACCATCACCTCTTTCTTAACTCTTTTCAGGAAGTGTTTCTAAAATCACATTCTTGTAGAAGGATTTTTTTTCTCCCCCCGATAATATTTAGGATTCTTTTCGGCCTGTGAGAAAGATTTAAGAAAAAAAGGCTCAGTGTTTGTTAGGGGAATGTTTTGTTTTATCAAATGTGGTTTAAGTTGTTCATGATGCTACAGTATTTTCTTGAAATGTATCTTCAGATAATTTCTCCAAAGCAGTCATCACCCTTGAGAGCTGCAATCCATTGAGCTTTATAGTTTATTATGCATCCTCTGAATTACAGCCCTAAAAGTATGTGGAATTGGCTCAAGCAGATCATTTCTTAGCTGGAGTAGCTAGTTTAAAGACTGAAACCCCAGAGTAGCTTCAGCCTTTGAGGATCTGGGCTCTGTACTGCGGATGCTGTGCTTGAATTTTGCAGTTCGGATTGCAGGTGAAGAACCATGATCTTAATACCAAAAGAACAGGTCCTTCTCAATTCCAGTCCTTCTAACCTCAGTCCTCTCCATGTCTTAGTGTGAAAACTTGACCGCATGGGAACAGTGGGAAACAAAAACAGACCTTCGTATTAGGCAGAACTCCTGATGTTATGTGTATGTAAAACTCATGCCTAATGTCTGTTTCTTTTTGTTTATTTTTATTTGTTGGTTTTTTTTCATTTACCACCCATCTGAGATCAGCAGGATCTTACAATCCCCCACTTTGACCAGTGTGATTTACAAAAAAACAAAATGGACACTTTACAGTGTACCTATGACGTTTTCAATATACTGTACTGTAGTGTTATCTGCCTATAGTAATATTTATATAATATTATGTCATGATATAACCAATAGAAATTATTTTATAATACCATTCCAGGGCATTGAGAAAGCTAGATCCATATAATGATGCCAAATCCGCCTTCTTTCAAATGATAATTTTAAAGACATTGTTCCCAAACAGCTACCAACAGGCTCTCGTTGTATATTAGACACATACTGTAAATAGCTCTATTTCAAATGACATTTGAAATCCATTGGTAGTGACGCAGGTGATGGTTTCTAACACTGGGACAGGTGAGGATTGCAGCACCAGTGACTCTGGAGACACCACTGCGAAGGTTAGTGTGAGGTTGTCCAAGTTTGTTCTTTACATATTTGTGCTCATATTGACATGATGTACAGTACCACTACAATTGTAAAGTTATATTCTATTTATACGCACTCATATACATATTAGTATTTGATATTTAATATAAGAAATAATATACACCTAATATTAAATAATAAGGTATACTGTATGATGCAAACTGTGCTTTGTTTATTAAGTGAGTACCATGATGATAATTGCATGGTTGTAAATGAGTGATGGACACTGTGAACCCAGGAAGGAAATGTCACTTGGCAAAGGCAAATGTTTTTAATCACTGACAGCCATTTCTTACTGTTCTCGAAAAACAAAAATGGCGCAGCACCTGCAGCGAGCTCCTTCACCGGATCTCTTCTGGATCCGCCGCCTTGCACGTCGAATTGTACCCTAAGGAATGTGACACACGATTTTCACAGTTTGAGTTGGCTTTCTCACCCACTCATTTTGCGAACAGTACTGGTTTCGTGACTCTTCCTCGGCATGCATGGAATATGATCTGTCAATAGGAGATGCCTTCTTCGGCTTTGATTTATGTGCTCTTATCGCATTCAATTTCGTTACAAGGGTCATAGTTTTCACCACATACAGCATTTAAACTTCTTCAGCACTATCACTCGCCGTACTGCACATTGATACAGGTCTTGAGGCTGCAGGGCACTTTCTCATGTGCTGCCTGACGACTTTTATTTTCACACTTTGTTAATCTGTGTTAATCATATGTAAATGTAGTGAATGTATAATTGGCAGTATGCACCCATTTTTATTTTTTATACCTAATTATTTAAACATTATATGTAACAAACAATACTCTCACCCAAAGAGGGCTCCACAGCCGAAACATTGTATTTTCTTTCTTCTCTTTTCAGCATGGAATAAACCTTTACTTGTTCCATATACATATATTTATGTACATTAAACATTTTACCTAAATATTTGCGTGTGCAAACTATGAAAGATTCTATAAGATGGGAAGTATCTTATAGATCAGAAAATCATGTCCAGCCCATTCCTTAATATAATAACAGCTAGTGAGTTATTGCACATATCAAAACCTAACAACATATTAATACACAGATTTTTTAAGTACATTCTGTACATTCAGACACTTTTAACATATTAAGATTAGTTTAGCTCTTTTATCGCACTAACTTGTTTAAATCCAGGCACTTTTTATAACCCTAGATTCTCTGCTCGTTTAACACTATTGTTTGCTTTTTCTGCCTTTGCCTTTGCCTTAATTTATAATGTTGCTTTCACTAAGAAAAAAAAAATCATAATAAGATAACAGGACCATGTAGTTTCAGCTTTACTGTTATTTAATTCATTATGCCACTCAATTTGAAAACAAAAGATTTTACTTATAATATAATGTAGAACATGAGGAATATATATATAGAATTACTGTATGCACAAAAAGTTGAGTACTGCACATTACTTATAATGTAAACCTAGGTCACCAATTCATTTTAAAAACAGAATTTTTCCAATAAAGTGCTGTATTACAAAGCAGCAAAGTAGTAGCTGCACTGCTGCTCTGAAATCAGTGCAGAATTGTTTTCTGAGATTTTCCTGTAAAGAGAAACTACATTATCTGCATGATCACTGAAGTGGGATTTATCATTGCGGGTGTGTTTTACACACGGTGTCTAGTTGTACTTTCATAGCTTAAAGCAGTAAGCTAAGGGTGGTGCTGTATGGCTGATGTTTATTTACTCCTTGTGGCGTGGAGTTAATCTCTCCTGTTTAGTGGATTTTTTGGTTTTTAGCATGGCAAAGCTAGGGAGTTATTGATTTGTTTAGTAACAAAAGGCTCAGTGGTCAGAAATGGAGCTGGTGTCGGAGACTCGGGTGACAAGTGGCGTCTTGCGTCCTCCTCTGCGTTTCCCCCTCTTGCTGGGCGATGCTGGTCTCGGGAACAGAAAGTAGACCTACAGTAGCTATCTGGTCTGATGCCAGCCCTGGGCACTGTGCTGGGAGCCCCAGTGTCCAATCCTGGCCTGTCTGACTGGCGACTGGGGGGCAGAACAGGCTTAGGGTGTCACTGCTGGTGCAGTCCAGGGGTTCCAGGGGAGCCGTTTGGTTGTATTTTAGGGGTCCTAGGCTAGAAACATTAGAGCACCACTGAGGAGGAGGGGTGCAAGGGATTCGTGCAGGGTGGGAAATGGTTTTTGCAGTGAATTTTATGATGTTTGGGGAAAAAAGTTGTTTACAGAAGAAGTAACAAGCTACTCTCCCCTGATGAAGTAAATGGATATTAGAAAGAACGAATTTAGTACATTTGACCAAGGTATGCAACTAGATATTGAATTAATTAACGTTTCTTCCTAAACGTTTCCAAAACGGCACCAGATACTGTTGAATATTGATATTGTTGTTCTTCAAGATTTGGTGCTATAATACAAACGTATTTACAAACGTAAAGTGCTCTTTTTTTAATGCTATGGCCAACTAATTTGTCAAAATGTTTCTTTTGCTACTTGATTATTCAAAACATTCTCAATTGGTTGTGATGCACGGCACAAGAAAAATTACCTGTTGCACAGATAAGAAGCAAAAGGCTATCCTGTATTTGACAGGATAGACTGATCAAAATAAAAAACCCCTGAAAATAACATTTGTGCAAAGGTATCAAATTCCATTATATAAAATCTGCCTGTTTATGAATACAGTCATTTTGTACATTAATCAGGAGAGTGGGAATTTCACAATTGGTAACTGTCAAAATTAAACAGCACAATAGTAAAGCTATATCAAGCATAGTATATAAAGCACAATAGCATTAATAGAAATAACTTTACTGTTTTTTGTCTTTTACAGGGCACAGTCTGCCGCATTTAATCAAAATACAGTGTCCTGGAATACACAGTCTTTAATTGGCTGAATCTATCTCGTATGAACCTCAAGAGGTAGTCTGTCAAGGGCCCTCTGAAAAAAAACCAACAACATTATTCCTGAGCTGTAATAGTTGTGCAAAACCATTATTTGGGTATATACAAATGCTCAAGAGCACAAGAGCTGTAATAAATCAGCTGAGAGGTTGTGGAGAAGCATCCAGAGTGGAGCTGACATTGTGCTCTCTCTCTCTCTCTCCAGCCAGGCGGCTCGGGGCCACACAGTCCTGTGCCGAGAGCTCATGGAACTACTTGGCACATTAAATAAGTACAAACCTGCTTTTTTAATTCCAGGAGACTGGAGCAGCAAAAAAATCCTTTCTCAGAAGCTGTCCATTTAAGTCAGCCACCCCACCAAGATATCTATGATTTGATGAGCAATTTACAGTTTCAAGAAACATTTTAGAGAATTTATGTGCCGTTATAGATGTTCTTTTAAAACATCTTTAGATGTTCAAATATTAGCTAGTGCAGGCCAATATTATGACCTTCTAACAAAATAAACTCTTAGGAATATAAAATGCTCCTTAATGGAAGCTGTAGTACTACTGATATTACAGAATCTCTCAAAACAAGAAAAAATGTTTCTGCAAAGAATGTTAGAAAATGACTAATATGATAGAATTAAACTACAAAATACAAGGTTATGAAAGTGGACTAAAGCTGATCTCAAGACCTCTATCAGGACAAGATATATAAATGTCTAAATCCTTTTAAGACTGAGGTTTACTTTTCCCTTTCCTTTCCAATTCTAATAGGATCACAGGGCTACTGTGCATGCCATAAAGTCAGGGCTGGTACAATGCATCAGAAAAACGCCTATTCCTCATGTTCATTTTCTAGGTTATTGCATAAGAGAGTAGGTACACTAAATAAGAGTATATACAGAATTCGCACAGGGTATTTCTAGATTTTAAGTATTCAAATATCAAAATACCACTACCTTCAGTTTTAGGGTTCAGTTTAGGGTGCTCTGTTAAAGCAATATAGACAGTTTGTGTGTTAGTGTGTATTGGTGTGAGTATGTGAGTGTGTGTGTGAGAATGAATGTGAGTGTGTTTGAGTGTGTGAGTGAATGTGTGAGTGAATGTGTGTATGAGTGTGCGACTGAGTGTGAGTGTGTGAGTGGGTAAGCGAGTGTGTGAGTGTGAGTTTGACAGTGTGTGCGAGTGTGTGAGTGTGAGTGTGACAGTGGTGAGTGTGTGAGTGTGTGTGTGTCACCACCTGCATGCCCTCCTCCCTCTCCCTAAGAAACAGTTGTGAAAGCAAATAAGGTTTCTTTAAGGCCAGACTACCAGGATAATAAGCAAAGAGGAAACTCACTGTTATTCTATGGGTGCCTCTCTCTCTTTTTTTAAGAAACACAGTCCACTGAAAATTTCCAAGTTTGTTGTATGTTTCCCTAAAGCCTATGAAGAAAGGATTTAGTGTTACAGTTTGTGTGTGGCCAGACGTACGGAAGAGATGTTTCCTGCCATTTAATTTAATGACATCTCTCACGTGCCAGCCAGGGGCGTTCTGCCTTAGGCTTATGAAGTATTGTTATTGTCAGAAAGATGGACAGTGTTGAGCTGTTTCTTTATTTGTTTTTCTGCCTGAGGGGTAAAAATTTCAATATGAGCGATATCTGCTTCATGCTCACCTCTCTCTTTCTGACACTGCAAGCCAATTGTGAATGCATTCCCATGCACAGACTTGGCAGGTGTGACAAATCCTTACAGTATGTAGCGGAAAACACCCGAGTTCAGGAAAAGCCAGCGAACGTCCAGAGAAGGAATACTCCAAGAAAAAAAAATCATTTCAATATTTCTGAAAACACTTTCCTTTGGTGCTCAGTCCTGTTTGTGAAGTCTAGACCTGGAGCTGGATCATCACTCTGCTGGACCCAGCTCAACCCAGCTCTACTGCTCAGCCTTAGCAATGCTGATGGGTCCGCTGGGCCTCTGAGTTGCTAACAGAACTTTTTGTAGCCAAATCAAGTGATGATCGTTGACAATTGACAAACAGAAACAAAACGATGGCAAACATATCTCTAGGCACTTGATCTGAGCTCCGGTTGAAAGTTCAAGAGGTAGCAGGCTAGGCCAAGCCAAGAGTGTCGCTCCAGAAGGGACAGTCTCTGTGACGGAGTCTGGCTCGGGGTACTCGGGGGGTGGGGTGAGCTGCTGAGGGAGTGTGGCTGACCCAGCGGTGGGGCTCTGCTGTGTGCTGGCACAGCCCCGCGGCCACAGTCTGCTGGGGCACTGTGGGCAAAGATGAGCGCGGCGCGCGACCCCCAGTGCAGGCATGAGCACGAAAACAATTACACATCTAGGAAAAAACATCAGAACCCGACTCCACCTTCACTGTGAAAGAAATGCAAATTGTTTCAGACTCTCGTTCGGTCTGGCATGTTATGTCGGGTATGTGGCATTAGAAGACAGCGCATTGGATTGCAGCGATAAGAGGGATCAGTGTCGGTATTATGGGGAACTAATTTTGCGTACGAATAATATGAGTAATGCAGCAGTGTTTTAAAATACTTATGACCCCCGAATTGGAATTCCACAGAGAGAATTACATCCTTCTTTTTACTCTCACAGAATTAGTTCTAACTGTTCTAGAAAGATATAAAAGTATATAAAGAAATGTGAGTCACGTAAATGAACGGGTATGTATTTATAGACTAGTTTTGCTAAGACAAGGGGTATTCTTGTTGTGCCAGGCAGGGTGTAAAATACTTTGGCACACAACATGCATTTAAATGCTAACATGATACATGAGAAAAGGCATGGAAAGAGCTCCTGTTGGCAGCAGGAAGATCCTGCCAGAATGAACTCTCCCTCTTTTGCTTTTGATCTTTTCTGAAATTGAAAGAGGAGCCCCTGCTGGGCAGACCTGCGCTGCATTCCTCCTGAAACGGCAAAAGATTTCATTCATATTAGAATAGGAAAGAAAGTGTCTGCATTAAATTGAAAGAATAACATTATTAAAAGACAATTAATGAAACATAAATAGCAATATTCTTCTATAAAAACTTTGGTCTTTATTTTGCTCATTAGTTTGAGAGGTTTTCTGGCACTGTTGCTTCTTTGATAAACCTGCAGTGATAACACCATGGGGTGAATTTTTTATAAATTTAAACATAAATCGTGTTAAAACGCTGTGGAAAAGCTGTGTGAAAATCCAATGACCATGCAAAAATACTGCCTCATCGTTTGTTGTTTATTGTAATTGGTAATTATTAATATGAAAAATTAATCCAACACAAAGTAATGCTGTTGTAGTTTCTCATTTAAGTCATTGTTTCTAAACAAAAAGTATGAATATTAAAACACCAAAAACTGTCTGAAGCCTGTGAGAGATCTGATCGTCTGGAATTACTATGAACATGTGAACTACAGTATGAACATGTGACTTTAATTTTCACGGGGCATGTTCCTTGTGCATTACAGTGTTTCTTCGCAAATACGTTTGAGTGTTGCCATTTTATTTTCCTCATTGGCCGAGCTCTTATACGAGAATTGCTTTCAACAGCTGTTAAAAGCTTTAAGCTCATGAGGGTGTACCTTGTTTTGAGGCAGCAGTCAGATTTAGCGCAGACCAAGCGAATAGCCTGGTGGTTAAATACCACTCATTTGGGAGGTCGTGGGTTTGATCCGCGGCCCGGTGTGACTCAGCCTACTTGTAAGTCTAAAACAAGCTGTATTTTACATGTATCTCAGCGTGTGATGTAGCCCAGAGCATTGGCTGCTGGTGTGTCCGTGTTTATCTGGAAAACACATTTCAGCAAGAAAAAAAAAGGCCGAGGTTCTAATTTCTGCATACGAGTGAGTATGAAAAAGGCAAAAACCCCATCTCATCCTTGAGACACTGTGGCAATTTGTATCACAAGCACCAGTACCAGAGAAGAAAGGTCCCAG
The DNA here is from genome assembly GCF_040954835.1 of Lepisosteus oculatus. Taxonomy (NCBI): domain Eukaryota; kingdom Metazoa; phylum Chordata; class Actinopteri; order Semionotiformes; family Lepisosteidae; genus Lepisosteus; species Lepisosteus oculatus. Next base: position 1,992,454 of record NC_090705.1, on the reverse strand, counting down.
CTATAATGACCATCCTTTGCTGTGTGAGAACTTAATCCAGAGAGGGATCACCTAATGAGTCTTGCCCCCAGAGCTTTCCACAACAGGATATGGGACGCCTTCATTTAAAACAGACCTGTCTGGGTCAGAGCCCTGATTGCATTGCCCAAGGTCTCGTTGCCAGCAGGAAGAAGACAGCCTCATGTCTGCCTCACCCCAGGACTTGACTTGTTTCTGTGCGCTTTCTTCAAATCCTATCACAGAAACCCCCAAAAAGCCCATTGTGAAACCATGCTGGCATTGTTACAGAGGTCCAGAAGTGAGGAGTGCAGCTGTGTCAAAGAAGCAGTAATGACCAATCCACAACAACTGCTCTTTAGCTAAAATGACAGAGGTCTCATAGTACAAAAGAGAGTCTATGAATGAAAGTGTGAATAAGCACATTGCAGACCTGAGTATTAGTTCTTTGGGTAACATGTGTGGAAAAACTTGCTGGCAAATTAAAGACAAGACATATTCCTCATGAGTATTCCTCAATAAGAAGTCATATTATATTGATTAGCTGAAACATGTTCGAATTAACAACATGTTTGGTAAGGTGCCAAAACATTTACAGAGTATTGATAAGGTTTTTTTTTAATGGTAACTGCGATCGAATTGCTTCTTTCATGTTTGTGAACTGTGTATGCTTGTGATTTAAGCTACAGACACATATTGCATAATATTAGGATTGTAATGCATGGATTAAAAACAGACGGATGAACAAGGTACAATATACCTTGATGTGTATGTAGGACTGGTTTGTCTTTATAGAAAGATTTCATGTTGCAGTTTACCAATGGTAATTGATAACTAATCACCAAGTAATTTTAAATGTGTTATTCCTGTTTAGTTAAAAAAGTAATTTTATTTGGCACTGCTTTGTTCAGTGTGCTAGAAATACACTTTCGGAATGAACAGCCTTTGGAAAAGTCAAGGACTTCCATTTTGTCAATAGGACCTATTCTTTTCCTTGAATTTTGGTCAATTGGTCAGCACCCACGACTAAGCCTTTTTGTCACTAGTGAAAGGAGAAGAGACGCATAGTTTCCAAGTGTGAAATTGTAGAAAATAAGGACATTACCTAGAAGCTAAAAAGGCAAACCAAACAGAAACTGGAGAACAAAGCTGATTCATACTGATGGCAAGATAAAAAAACACTCTTACAATTTTCTAGTGTATTTTGAATCTTCAACTGAAAGATTTTTTTTATTTTCTAGTCTGAAAAAACAAAACAGATTTATGCTAATATTATCATATTATCAGATGCCTAAACATCCTCTGTAGAGCACTTTCAGCAAAGTGATCAGCATGTGATCAGAATTCCCTTAATCTAGAATTGCAATGCTGAGTACAAATGTTTCAGTTACAGTCAAGCAATTTTAAATCCTGCCAGTGTAAGGCTTTCAAACTCTAGGAATATCAAAAACGAGTTAATAGTTGCAAGGCTTAAAAAATGTTTTGATCATAGTGAATTATTAGCAGGCTTAGGACAGCTTGCCCACCAAAGAGCATTCTTTGCTTATATTCTGCATTCTCAGTTAGATCTCTTGATAAACGTGGATAGTCCTGTTTGATTCCTATGCAAGGAAAACAGCAAATACTTTGAGAGGATTAGCATTATTGAAATAGTTTCCTTCTGGATTGTGTTCAAAATTGAGAAGTGATCTTATGCATCCAATTAGAGAAAAGCAACTACTGTAGGACAGGCAAGTGTTGGCACGATCCGCCTGCATGGCTGCTGTTTCTTCTTGTGGTGAACCTGCTCCAGAGAAACGTGTCTGTTGCAGACAATACAAAACATTTACCACCCCACCACAATCTGAGAGGCGAATGAGTCATTTACGAACATACTGTATGAGGTCTCTATAGGAGGATGAAGGACGCATTTTTGTATTTTGGTTTGCATACAGCTATTTGAAGGCCAGAATATAAATACAGACTAAAGAAAAATAAGTTAAATTTTTAATTTTTAATAAGTTAAAAATAAAAATAAGCCGGACTGTGACTTTAAAAAACACATGAGGTAGCTCCCAAGTTTTTTTAAAGCCTTATTTCTTCTAGGAGAAAGCGTAATAGTTTTGGGACAGGTGTGATGAATCACCATTGTTGACAAGAACTCATAGCTAATCATTGACCATTTGGATGTTGGTGCTGATTGCCTATAAACCAGATGTAACGGTTTGTAGCATACTGTTTTACACATAATAAATCTATAATTTATTTTCCAGAGTGGCTGCCATGTCCTAAGGAAACTCTTGTGCAAAAGCTGGAGGATGAACATTCTTTAATACTGACATAAGCAGAAAGAAAGACCTAAATATGAAAAAATAAATACAAACAGTGTCTAGAAGGTAACATTTGACTTCAGATGTCGAAGTGTATAAAATCCCATGACTGTTACTGGTGTTTCATTGCACATGTTACAGAAGGGCTTTTTTTCTGTTTCCTAACAGAAAGCTGAGAAGAGGTGTGGTGTGTTTGAGACATGTTTTATCTGTCATTTCTTCATAAAAGAAGAAGAAACATTGCGGCCTTTGATGTTTTCTCTTTTATTCTGGCTGACATCTGTGCTCGTGATGCTTCGACCCTTGTTGTAAGCTGGGTTGGGTATTGATTTACTTCGCCAGACGATAATTTTTTGCTCTCCAGATAATTCTACAGATCTGCGCTATTACTAAACATTTCAGTAATACGTAAAAAAGAAAAACTATTACTTCTGCACTCCATCTTCAACTGAAATAGCTGATTGTGATTAATTTCTCCACTACTTTAGTTCACTGAGGAACAGGATATTCTAAGAACAACCAGAACCTTAAAAAATTGACTATGCTTTTTAAAATCCAGGAAAAAAAACAAATGTCTGTCTTTCTCTCTCTTAAAAATATAGTAACGTCTTTAGAGGCTTCAGACACATTTCTACTTTTCCAAACAAGGAAAACTCCAGTCTGAGCCTCTGAGTTAAAAAGGTCCGATACCTGCTGAGCTGGGAATTTCCACATTCCCGATCACTGGATCCCACAGTACTCTTCACAGTACTTCCATGGAGATCCCTACTCAGATCATTTCACAGATCCTGTGGTAGGATCTCAGAGATGGTGCAGCACTCTGGGGTGCTGAGGAGGCTCCTTGCCCTCAGCTCGTTCTCTCGCTGAAGGAGAACTCCAGTCTGAGCCTCTCGCTGAGGCGGAAACAAATCCTATTGCCTGGTCTGATTGGAGCTAAACAGACGATGGCTCTTCTTTGGGAATCTCCACATCTGCTCAACCTGGAATCACCAGATCCTGGCATCTTCACAGTATTTCCAATGGGCTCGCTACTGCTTGGACCCATGTTCCTGTGGGGTGTGGAAATCACATCCCTGGACAATCTGTTCTGCATGGTCCTCCTGTCTTCACTGCCCAGGTTTATTCTGAGGGCCCATGGGGAAACCCAGAGTAAGTTGAAGTGGAGTGGATGACAGAGAGGGAGACGCAGGTTATTATAATAATAATAATAATAATAATAATAATAATAATAATAATAATAATAATAATAATAATAATAATAATAATAATAATAATAATTACTTACACTTATATAGTGCTTTTTTGGACACTCCACTCAAAGCGCTTTACAGGTAATGGGGACTCCCCTCCACCATCATCAATGTGCAGCATCCACCTGGATGAGTTATGGGGTGTGAATGTTGTGTTGCTTTGGTGTCGTTTTGTATTTTGCTGATTTGCACAGAAAAGAACCCGAAAACCAAGTTTAAAATAATACTATGAGGATTGAGAAACCATGACCAAGAAACGCCCAAACAGCATATGTTATAGTACTGGCAGTTGACACGATTATTATAGATAGCGTTGTACAGATCCTTTGTTGTGCCAGTTTAAACTGGTGGTTCCAAAATTATCAAGCAAACCTATTCCGAGCAGTCAACTCAGTCATAAAGGAGCAATATTTCAAACCAGTTTCTGCAAATTTTGCTTGTGTGGCTAAATTGAAGATGGCAGTAAAATAATTGTGGGACATACTGTGGATTGAGGCTTGTTATCTTTATCCAACTTTTTTGTTAGTTTTTCTGCTGAAGAAATACAGAGTGAAGGGATCCAAGTATGAGAATTAATGTAATGTTTTGTTTTTCTTTCCATGCGTTATTAACGTGCTATATCGGTGGGACAGTGCTGCTTAGTGGTTTCTGGCGTTAAAGTAAAGGAAAGATTTTTTGCAAAGTGTAAAAATGGACCACCTCTAACTAGAAAACAGTACACTGGCAGCTTGATTGCTATAACGGAGGTATTTCATTCTTACTATTTCTCTGCCCAGATCCTTTGAGCTGGAGTTAATGTTAATTCCAGATTGTCAAACCTAAGTGCTCTGCAGTCGTTGAAGTTTTCCAGCTTGGGTAAAGGTAACACATATTCTGCAACAAAAGACCTTTGTTGACTAAAGGGTTCAGAGCATGCATGCTGATGGATAACAAATGATTTAAGCAGCTCTAGCTACACTAATTTCCATGTCACCATGCCTTACCATGGGTTTTGGTGAATAAAAAGGCCATTCCTACAAACACTTTTCAATGGGCAGGTGGCTTTATTAAGATACAAAAGTTAAAGGACTAAACAGCTGGGGGCTATTTATAGTCACTTGTTCATTTTGACTTACGATCTATACAAAGTGCTTGTTTCTTTCTCTAGAACAGGCACCAGAAGTTCCAGCTTAGCCTATGTATTGAGCACTGTGCCTTTATCTCCTACAGATAGAGGCACAGTATTCTTTCTGCTTTCTGTTTGGTTGTCTGTTCTCCGAATTCTGTGATTTCTCTGTGGCCTGGTTACCACAAACCAAATCTTTTTCTTTACCTGTACACTCCAGGTTTTATTCTGTGTTGTTTCGAGTGTTGTAAAGCAGAAAGATTAAACAAGAAACATTCCTTTGTTCCAAATTCTTTTGCAATCACCTGTATGTATTTGAATGGGCTATGCTGCAGAAATGTGTATTGTTGTGTGTTTATGAAAGTCACGATTTCCCTAAAGGACATGCAGATTTTAAATAAACCTCATCTACTGTGGTGCTTAAAGCAGGCAAACCAAAGATCCTAAAATTCATTTACCTTAGACAAGTCACTCTGAGATTCCAGGGATTCAACTGCATAACCGTTTATAAAAAAACACATAAAACCAGCATCATACTCGCTGCTCTGTCTTGAAAAATGAAAAGAATTCCAGTAGTGAACTATCAACAGAGATGAAACAAACACGCAAGAGCAGATAAAAAGAAAACAGTTTATAGAGCTGTCAGTCTCACTGGCCAGTGTCATCTATATTGTTATCTGAGTCCTTTAAGGATTAATATTTCTTTTCAAGTTTAATTAGATAAGAGGCACAGAGGAGGAGTGCCCCTGGAGTGTTCAAAGGGTAGGAAGCAGGCAGGAGCTGGTTTATCTCAAGCTTTGATTGGCTTCCTTGATAGGTGATACTGAGCTACCCCAGTGGCCTGAAGAAGGCAGCACCCCTTTGGGAAACAAGCTGGCAAACTTGGCCTCCCCTGCAGGAAGCAGCAGCACGACCTGGGCATCACTGGGGTCTCCCCACCGCTGGTTTCTGGGGCGTAGCGTCCTCTTGCCTGTGAGAGCAGACCTGTCCTTTCCTTGTCAGAACAGATGTGTGGTTCTAACCAGTGTGTGTGGTTGCTTGAATGCAGTGTGGGGATGAATGACCCCCTTGGGCTCATCGGTTTTGCTTTCCACTGCAAGCCAATGCCAAACTATTCCACTCTCCCAGTCAGCTCTGCTTGTAGTTAGTGGTTCACTGAGTGCTGACTGTCAGCCTGGCAGTGTTAGGAATGCTCACACCCTCATGTAACTGGAAAATTACAACATGGCTTATACTGTACGTTGGGCTTATACACCCTAGTCTACAAACATGGCTTAATTTGGAGTATTATTTAAATCCACCAGGTTTCTTATGATACTATTGTTTCATTCATATAATTCGCTTTAATTTCTGTGATTTTCAGACTCTTTATTGTGTAGTAATGAGCATTTGTAAGTTATGAGTAAGTGGTAAGATCACCTACCCTTAAAGTTATAACAGTAGCTCTGAAAGTATCACTTGAATTTTAAGACCCTCATTTCAGAAAGCAGATGGCAAATGTTTATGATATTGGTTTTGAAATATAAATGAGAAAAAAGGACTTCTAACTTCATACAGTACCAACGAAAAACAGTGAGCAGACTTCTAAAAACCTTGTAATCGCCCATAATTATGTCTAGCAATTGTGTATTTCTCTGCAAATATAATCCACATTTTCATCAAACCAGACTCTTTATCACAGTGATTTCCAAAGAGGTCAAGAGTTACAGGCAGTAACATCAAAGATAATGTTCCTGAATTTACTCAACTTACTGTTTATGTACTTCAATAAAAATCAATCTGACTTTTTAATGCTAATGACAAAAATATGACTGTGATTGTCAGAAGCCGGTAATCTGTATAGTTTATATTATATTCAGTATGGAAAAAATATTTATGTTTTCAGTTACCATTTTTGTAACACTTCACAATTCCATATTTTATCAATAGTCATCATCTTTGTATATATTGTAATCCTATTTCCAGGTTTGATGTAAAGGGGAAAAAACAGAACTGCAAATTACATTGAAAAAAAAAAGATAATCTTATTCCCACAAGAAACAAATCAGGAGTCTACATACTACAGGACCGCTAACCATTAATGTTTCCTGTTTTTTTATTTTTAAATAAAATGGTGACACACAAAAAGCCAAAACTAAACAAACAAAGGACTCCTTTTTTCTGAAAAAAGAAAAGAATATAACATTTGACTTTAAGACAAATTTAATTATGGCTTTTATCTCTTGGAATCAATCCTGTTTTTCCTTAATACTGTTTACTTTTCCTGCAAAGAAAAGCAGACATCAAGAATATTTTCTGGAATGCTGAAGCTAAATAGGTTATGCTTAACTCAATATCTTATACAAATAGCCCAGGGCTGAGCTTTTCATTCTGCTCTGCAATCATAAAAGCACTGACTTCTCGGAGAAGTCAGAAACACTTAGTTGATATTGTATGCCTCTAATCGCTAATCTTTATGTGCCTCCCACTGACCTTAGAACTAGGATTCAAAATATCCTGGCCTTGCCCAAGCCTTGTGTCCCTCTTGGACTGAATGCCTTCATTTTTTATTTCGAGACTTCCTTCTCGTGACAGCTGTAAAGTATTACTAGTAACACTCTTAGTTGTCCTTTGGTCACTGTGCTGGCCTGTGGTCTGAGCAAAGGTCATACTGGTCAGAGAGAGGTGGATGTTTAGCACATTGCTTCAGGGAACAGATTATATTTTTGGAGAGAAGGGGGTTAACTCGAGCTTCATTCGATGTTGATTCGTGCTTTAAGGTTGAACTTTTCCTAAGCCTTTTTTTAAGCGTTTTTTTTCCTCTGCGTAAAGATGTCAGCTGGCTCATTTTTGTCGTCCTCAAGATTCATGTTGGAAAAATACTGCTACTACTGTGCTTCCCTGCCTACTGCTACTGCCAGTCATCATCCTCATACTCTTCCTCCTCCTTCTCACCATCATCTCTTTCACATTTAGCACAACACAGCAGTACATAATTTCCAAGCAAGTCTTCCGTGTGTCTTGAATAATGTGGCTTTAGAATAGGAGAGCAAATTTGAAAAAAAAAAGCTCTGGGAAATTTCAAAGTTGAAGCACTCTTGCCCACATTGCGTGGTTGGGATACTGTTTTTCAGCATCTCGTCTTCAGAGGGAGGTCAATAGTCTTGGCTCTTGCCATTGCTGCCTGTCATCAAGGGGGGGGTGCCTTTCTCTGTCTCAGGCCAGCAAACCCTGATCATTTCAATTTTTAAATGGTCAAAATCATGCTACTGTACCATTTTTCCCCTTGATTCTCTGCTAGAAATTTGCAAAGGTAGACACGGGCAAAAAAAGGAGAAGAAGTTTCTGTTGAAATTGGACATCCGAGACACAGATGTAGAAATATAGATGATGGAAATATTTGACAGAAGGAAGAAAGATGAAAAACTACTGGTAAACTATCTAGGCACTGAAATAGTTCTCTCAGTGAAAAAATGACATTGATAAGTATATATGAGTGAATGAGTGACAGAAAACAGTCAGCTTGTTGCAATTTATTTTCCAGTATGCCAAGACTAACCAGCTCTACAAGTGACAATGTCCTGAGAAATTCTATGATTTTTTACTGTGTCATAAGTCATAAGATCAAGAGCAGAGGAAGGACTGCTGTGCAGCTGCTCCAGAGTTAAAGCAGAGCTTCGTGACAGGAGAGCAGAGAGGCAAGATGCACTGGGGCTTGTCTGTGTAACTTCAGTAAAGAAAATCCACACATCGGAGGTGGCAAACAGGAAACCTGCAAAATAACAGGCCCAAGGAATAAAAAAATACCATTCGAAGAATCCTCTGCTGCAGTTGTCTCTGAACTGTACCTGTGTCCAGATGCATGGGCTGCCTGCAGTAGAATGGCCTCCATCTAGGGCGTAGTCCTGCCTCACCCTCTGTGTCACCCCCTGCGTCTCCCCCTGCCTCACCCCCTGTGCCACCCCCTGTGTCTGCTGGGTTAGACTCTGGCTCAGCATGACCCTCACAGGAAGCAGCTGTAGGTAATGGATGGATGAGCTGGGAATTTTTACAAAAAGGACCCCAGACAAACTGCTTTGCCACTTTGCTGTGTTTTGTAATTTTGTTCATGTCTGAAATCCAGTAATATTAAGTTCTGTAAACTAGTAAACGAAAACTATTGGTTCCATTGAGTTTAGACTTCACCCTTAAGTATTTTTATTGTAAAGTGTCATGAACCCTATACAGTCAGAAACACCAGCTATCAGGATAAAATACGCTGATACACAGTCTCTCTTCAGATAAATGATTTCTGAGCATGTGAGTTACTTTTAGAAAAAAAAAGTGATACAGTTCGGAAAACCACAAGGTCATGCACAGCGGTTAACACATCCTGTGCATGTAATGAGAAGCATTGCATAACACGAAGCAATGAGAAAATAAACATAATATTTTGGGGAAATGTTATACATTATTTAAATAAAACGAATAAAGTGCGTATAAACAGTGATGCACATTAAGCTATACATATTGTATTTCATGTCTTGTGCCCTTAAAAGTGTAAAGCTAGAAAATTAAATTACTGTATGCATACATAAAACATAATAGTACATACTGTATTATACGTGTTGTCCTTACAGTAGTCCATTGTGGGTGCAGATTAATCTGGGCCTGGTCAGTACTGGGAACACCAGGTTTTGGTAGACCAATAGGTGGCTCTCTTCCCTCTGGAAGAGCAGTTCCCAAATCAAGCAGGGTGACTAGGGAAACTGTGCAGACGAAGGTGCCGACCCTTCGGATGAGGTCCTCAGGTGTACATGCTGATCTTCCCATGAATCTCACAGCTTTCAGGAACACAAAGCTCTTTGTCCGCGTGTATGGAGACACTAACAAGACTTCACAGAAATGTACTTCTCCTCATGACTTTTCATTTATATGATGCCAACGGTTTTGACTAAGAAGTCTGCATTGTTATAAATGTCTCCCTTGTTGCCAAAAACGCCAGTGATGTGTATCCAAAAGAACCACACCGACCCCATATGATCACAGTGTATCGGATCGCATTCTGTTGTGCTTCCTCCAAAGAAAACAATATGAAAAACCAACACAATTACTGTATGTTTCTGCCATAGCCACCAATGCATCTAGTGTTCGCGTTGTCCGCTACTACTGCTGGGTGTACAGAAGGTTTATTCATCTTAGCATTCAATTTCTTTTTTAAGAGTGCATTAAGCAGATATGACACATCCCAGCAGAAGCTATGGAAATGGAGAACTGGATTTTTGCCTTGGTTCTTCATAATGGCACATTAGTTTTCATTCGATCCTTAGAAACGCGTTTAATGAATATTGGACTTTAACAGCCTTCTTACTCCTGAGAAAAGAATAATATCTGTAAATGTGGATAGGAAGAACCTGCTCATGGGCTTTTTATGTTCATTCTCTGCAGTGTTATCAGTTTTACAGGCTATCTATGATGTCATACGCTGGGTATCTCCTGTCAGAGGGAATGCGAAGAATCTGCCATAACTGATCCTGTATGTCTGCAGTAATTTTAGCAACAGTTGCAAGTAGTTTAATCAGAAACTCTATCTTCATCCTAATCAGAAGATTGATTTTCTTCAACAATATGGGTTAAACGTTACAGATCCCTTTTCAAAAGAAACCAAAATCAATTTCACAGAACAAATTTGGTGATTATGCACATTCTTGATATTGATGAGCTGGAATGGCATTCATATTCAAAATTTAAGTTAGTTTTTGATCATGGTGAGGAAGAGGAAAGCAGTTCTGTGGAATCCAGCATTTGATTAAATGAAACCTGTCTAAACAGAAAGTAGCAATTTCGATCAAAAGTGAAGGTTTTTTTGGTCAGTCCTGAACTTTGATCTACACTTACTATTTTAGACAATAACAGAAAAAGGGCAAGTTTAGAAAATTGCTTTCCATAGCTACAGTATATTACGAAAAAGCTTTTGTCTGAACATACCTTGATATATACTGCAAGTGAAAATAACACTGCTTAGAATATATAAGTTTGTTTAATGACAATTGTCTTACCTACAGTAGCTCCACACCAGTTAGCTAACAGCTTTAAGTGTGTATCACTTCAATCTCAGAGACATCCACAGCAGTGTTGGTGTCATTGATATGACTAACCAATTTTCAGCCTTTTTCAACTATGTATTTCTGTAGGAATGTTTCTTGAGCAAAGAGGCAAGAAATCCAGCATGTTATAACCTCTTGTCTTTGAAGGAGGTTTTACAATACTGATTTAATGAAGCAATGAAATAGCCATATTATGATTCACACATTAATGGTGCTCTGTTTCTATAATCACGATTTACACTGAATTACTAAAGGACTAGGCATATTTTATTTATATGTCTCGATGTATCCAATTACAAAAAATGTTTTTTTTACAAGAAGTATTTCATCACATATTGTAATAATTGCTGACATGATTTTAAAATGATCAAAAGAACAGTACAAGGCATTGCGTAACTATGTGTGTGTGTGAAAGAGAGAGCTATTGAGAGTATGGTCCGCTAAGACAAATTGCTTAATTAAATCTGAAGTATTTAACAGAAATTTTAACTCAGAATACTCAAGGACTCAGCTGCATAAGGGATTTTTTTCGGGAAAAGAACTTTAACCACAAAGAAAGTCTTTATCTCTAAGGGAGGGGAACACTACAGTCCATAATTCTAATGTATCCCAGATAAAATGCATAAGCTAACCAAAAGAATTATTATTTTAAAGTAATTAAAATATCAGTCTTGAATGGGATGCAGTTGATACTGTAATTACAGTAGGAAAACTTGCAGAACATGTTCTGATGATTTTATTAGGCATTTGTTAAGATACAATTTCCTTCTGGAAGTCTGTTCCTACAATTTCTTTTTTGTGAAGATTGCATCACAGGGAGCAAGTTATATACAGTAGACTTTTCACCTCTCTTATAAAGTAAGAGCAACGATAATAATAGCACTACTAATAGAGACAGAAATAATAAGTAAAAATAAAGGAGACGGGTGAGTGTAAAGGGTAAAATCCCAGTTCTTGGTTCAACTAAGTTGTGTAATTACCAATCTAATTTTCTTATGATTGAAACATTCTCACTGGTATACTGGATTTTGCATGTTTGTTGTGTGATTTTCACGAGGGTCTGTCAGTCTGCCTATTACCTCTGCACAGCACAAATGCAGAACTATCATTGGAAAACACACCGTGTTTTTAGAAATGCATACCTTTACGTTAGTTTAAGTCACAAAGTTTAAAGTTCCTTGCTGCTTAAAAGCAAGATGAAGCTGCATCAGACGTTACAAAGCAAAGATGTGGGGTTTTCTGTCCGCAAAGGGAAACACCCTTTACATGGTAAAAAAGCGAGAGAGAAAATGTCAATTAAATGCTGTGAGTAGCCTGTAAATCTTCAAGTGTACTTGATTACACAAAATGATATACAGTACTACCAACAAACTGCTAATATGAAGCTTTCTCTCAGGACTCTGTTTAGATAACAGTGTTGATTAGTGGTTAGGGCTCTAAAAACTTATCTGGAAGACTGTTGGTTTGAATACTGTGTGGTTAACTGCTATTGTACCCTTGAGCAAGATACTTCTCTCTGATTGCCACTGTAATAATGACCACAAATGCAAGTTGCTGAGGTATCCGAACAGGCTGGCTGGGCCACGCGTACTCCTCTTCTTATATTCTTCAAAGTCTCCAGGCCAAGAAGGTGACCGAGAACAGACAGGGATTTTTTCTGCTGGACCTGTAATAATTCCCTCTGTCTACACTTTAAGGCACTTATTAAAATCTGTATTTAAAGATATTCCTGAAATTGCCTGAGGAAAAAAGAGGCGAGTGGGTTGTGCTGAGGTGTGGATCTGGCGGTCAGAGAATGCTGTTGACCGGAGAAATGTGCTTCTTTCTGGACAGCTTCCCTTTGAACGTAACCCAGTGTCCCACTCTGGGAGTGAGAAATGATAGGCCAGTTACTGTCAGCCCAGGAGCTGGAACAGGGTAATCAGACCGTGAGTGACAGTGTGAAAACATCTGTTGAATGGATTTATAGGGCCTGCCTCAGGATTTCTTTCACACTGTTTATTATGGTTCTGACCTAATGAACTTAATTTGTTGACATGTTCCTCCGAGCGTTTTCGGCTGAGCCTCTCACATGTCTCCCTACTGTGCTGTTTCCGTGGCAACAGCAACTCCTGGAGCACCAACGCGTCCACCAGCTCCGACGGTACCAGGCGCAGGCGGCAACGGCCGTCGTGACGGGATCAGACCAACAACGGCCTGCTTCCCGAGCCCAGGCGTCTCCTGCTGCCTCTCCTCTACTGGGCCTGTCACCTGACCAGACTGTCACACACGCCTCTTCTACTGGTAAGGCTCCCAGGGGGTGTTTCTGACAGGCAGGGCAACCGCTGCATTCAAGAAGGATCTTCTGATTTAAATGCACCGAATACCGCGAATAGCTGCACATTAGATATAACGCTCACTACAGTTCGCATTTTGAAGTTCAGCTGGCACGACCACCTCTTATCGGCTGTTGATAATCCACCCTGAATAATCATAAATTATGGAAGGAACTCGTGGAAGTGTCTTGCAAACAGGTGTTCTTTTTTCCATGTAGAGAATTTCCTAAGGCCAGCCTTTGGGCGGCATGAGCTGAGTATCTTACATTCTTCGCATTATTATTTCTGTAAAAAAAAAAAGCTGCTACAAAATGCTCTGGATGACTGCAGACGTGGGTTTCTGTGTTTCGGGTGTCATGGCGCTTTGGTGATTTCAGTCACAAATGGGCTCTCTTAAAAATGAGTGAATACATATTACTAACCCATTTTTTATTAGTTTTCCTTGGCTTCAGATTTCTCACTTCTGTCTGTTCAGTTTGGTTATCTGAACAATTAAGGAGACAAAAGAGAGAATAAAACCCTAAATGGCCTCGTTAATTACCCCATTAATATTAATCAGACTCTGACTGTAATTGTTGTTGGTATCAGTACGGTAATGTTACCTTCTAGCATAAAAACACATAGGATTAACATGAGCAATTAATAAAACTGACTTCACTAGGAATAATCACACCCACAAATTAAGTGTCCTGAAAAGGTTCCTGGGGTATTTTAGTCAGAAATCTGGCTTGTCCCGCTTGGCTGATCCAGAGTGAGGAGTGAGCAACAGCAATGTGCAGAGGTGGACATGACAGGGAGGTGGGAGACACAAGCACAGATACTGTACAAGACAGAGAAGGGGATCACATGCTGTCTGCATAGTGTGAGGAAATGATGTCAGGTTTGATTACGAATTACTGACGACCGGGTCATTGAAATTGGTTGTGGTCATCCCTCTCGAACTTTCGTTATAAACTCATTTAAAACTAACTGTAAGTGAGCACCGAATCTTAATTTAGAATGCGAGTCTTAATGGAAGCTTCTGTCTCGGAATCGCAGGGATTGCGTATGATGCTTTAATGCTGAAACACCAGTGCATCTGTGGAAACTACACCGATCACCCTGAGCATGGAGGAAGGATACAGAGCATCTGGTCGCGGCTGCAGGAGACAGGCCTGATCAACTACTGCCAGGTAGAGGAGTTCCTCCCAGGTCCTCCAGTCTCGACATCTGAGTAATTCACTCAGGGGTCAGGGAAAGTGAAGCTCAGAGACTTGCAGGACTTCTAACAATGCCTTGCAAAAGTATTCGGACACTCTCACACATTTCACATTTAGACACTTTAAGGCTTGCAGTCATGACACTTTAAAGCAGCAATTAATATGTGTTAAGAATTCAATTTACTCCACACATTCAAAGCAAAGTATTTAGACGTATTCAAGGATAAGTATATAATAAGTATGATTATAAGTATTCCAACTCTTTACTGTGGCTAACCTAAATTATTTAAGGTGCACAAAATTACTTTAAATGGGCTTAGGTGAGTGGCCTCTGTGTTTAATCATTAATAATAGTTCAAATGTGCTATGGCAAATATTCAGCCATGAAGACCAAGGAGATTTCAAAATGGTTAAGGAGTAAATTCATATGAAGGCATAGATCAGGGGGAGGGTATACAGTAAAAACATTTCAGAGACCATTAACATCTCTTTGAGCAAGGTGAAGTCAATCTTCAAGAAGTGGAAGGTACTGAGACACTGAGTAGATCAGGCCAAACTAAACAGCTGGGTTCGGAGGAAAGTGTTTAGGGTTGCCACTGTGCAGCCAATGGGGACTTTGAAGGAGATTCAGAGCTCAGTGGTTGAGATGGGAGAAAAAATCCCCAACAGTATCACAGTTACTCCACAAAGAAAGTTTGTATGGAACTTTAAAAAAAACATCTCAAATCCCATATGGGGTTTGTAACAAAGCACATAAGTGATACTGCAAACATGTGGCAAAAGGTTTTGTCAGGTCAGACAGGACAAAATTAGAACGTTTTGGTCTACATTCAAAGCGTTACATCTGACTCAAAACCAACATAATGCATCACTCAGTCAACACCATCCCTACTGTCAAACACGGGGGTGGCAGAATTATGTTATAGTTCTGCTTCTCATCAGCAGGGACTGGGAAGTTTGTCAAGACTAATGGGAGCAACGTTCTAGTAAATTTTAGAAGAAAACCTGCTTGTGACTACACTGGAATGGCTTAAGAATAAAACAAGTCAATGTCTAAAAAGACTTTAAGGGGCTTGTGGCTTTAATTGCAGCTAACAGTTAGGTGCTTCCACTACATATTGCGTTCAGGGGTCTGAATACTTCTGCAATCAACATAGTCCTTGTTTTACTCTTCAGGGTTTTCCTACATTTACTGTAACATCTTAACCTTAGAAGTCTTCTGTCTGAGCATTCAGGTTCTGAATAAAATATTAAGTTTAAAAAATCATTTGGTATTTGACAAAATGGGACACCATATGAAAGATCTGAATACCTTTGCAGGGCACTTTAAATATTTGGTAACGTACTGTACAGCTATGTGTATAGCTATGTGCAGTGTGTACTCGCAAAACTTTCAGTACTCTGAGCCAGAACCTAGCTGGGATTTGTTCTTATTCATGTTTGAATCTCTTTTCTTTCCATAGTCAAAAGTGAAGCTGAAAGTTGTGTCAACACCTGTTATATCCATTCTACTGGCAATTTCCTTAAAAGAAAATATTTTCTAAAACTTTACTTTAACAGTAAAGGGAAAAATGGCACATTCACCTGTAAGTTTTACACAGATTACGTAATAGTAATGAATCCATTTTATGTTCATTAAATAGCTGAAGTACATACTTTCATTGAAAACCTCAGAAAACCCATAATTTGAGAGTGAAATAATTTTACCTTGTTCAATAGCTTGACATGTTAATGCTATAGTCTGTTTATTCTTGCTAATGCAAAAGACTGACACTGGTCTTCATACTGCTGTCACTAATACATAGTCCCTACAAAAAAAGGTTTTAAAAATCCCCTGTTATAAGTACAAGGTGGTTGGTCCCCTGGGTCAGTTACTTAAATACTTGGATTAAGTTGTATGATGAAAGAGTGTTCACAAAGTGAGTGGACGCCTATGTGATATAAAGTAAACAGATAAAGGTGTGAAAATGAGAGAATTGTGCATTGAAAAAACACAACATTATAAACTGCATGTACATTAAATATTAATGCTATTTAATGACATATTCCCATTCTATGTTCATCTACCTGTGGAGTCAAACACATCAAAATATGTTTAACTCCACTTCATGAATTAAAAAAATAGTATTGAAATTTCCCAAAATGCCTGGATTTGTTCTTATGCATTTTTTTTTCTTCTATCAGCGTGTCCGGGGTCGAAAAGCCAGCCTTGAAGAAATCCAGCTGGTTCACTCAGAGCGTCATTCGTTGTTATACGGCACCAACCCTTTGAACCGGCAGAAGCTGGACACCAAGAAGCTTCTAGGTCTGAGCTGAAATTAAAGTTGTTTTGGATAAAAACATCTGCTAAATACATACTGTACATATATATGATCCATTAGGCTAACACGCAAATATAATGACTCCATATTCATAACAGATTAGATTATGACGGGGCAGTGCAGTGGCCCTGTGGCTCAGGATCTGTGCCTGTGGCTGGAAGGTTGCCGGTTTGTATCCCGCGGCTGGCAGAGGAATCCTACTCTGTTGGGCCCCTGAGCAAGGCCCTTAACCCCAACTGCTACAGGTGTGCCATATAAATGGCCAACCCATTTCTGATCCCAAGCTTCTCTCCCTGTCTGTGTGTCTCATGGAGAGCAAGCTGGGGTATGTGACAAGACAAATTCCTAATACAAGAAATTGTATATGGCTGATAAAGCGATCTTATCTTATCTTATTACAGGCTTCACACCAGATGGTATTCACACCCGAATATTTATGTAACGTCCCTGAGTCATGCATCTCTTTTCGAATTTATTCCAGATCATTACCTTCCACATGAAGTGAACCTGTAATACATGGAGAAGTCATTACTTGAACACTGTTCAATTCATAATGAAGTACTGCAGAGCTTAATAGAATTGATTTAAGTGTTCTAAAGTATTACTAATAATAGAATGTGAGTGTAAAGGCATAGAATAAGACTGGTATATGCCAAAATGAACCTGAAATATAGTATATCTTTGTATATACAGTACAGCAACTTACTATGCATAAGCAATGCTAAGTCAACATTGATCAACTATTCAGCAGCTACGTATCCCTTAACTTCTGAATAGTTTGGATACCAAACTAAAGTACGTTTAGGAACAAAAAAAAGGCCTTATCAGTCTTTTCTTTATCACAAACTGAAAGGTTTGCACTCTATTAAAGAGATAAGAAGAGGGAGAGTGAACTATCTCCTTACTCTCAAGGAGGCTGGAGTTTCAGGACAGGCTCCTGGAATGCAGAGTTTGCTTTGGCTGCTTGTGCAGTGAGCATAAACAGATTTGAATAATCCAAGCTGAATGCATCCAGTGGCTTACAAATGATAATAAAGACATACTAGGAAACCACATCCTAGATCATTTGTTTTGAGAATTACACTTCTCGTAATATTATTCCATGATCAGGCACACATATTGAGAATTTTATTATTTAATTTATTTGTTTAGCTTTAATTTCTGTGGATTAATTAAAAGCTTACAATTACAGTCATTTCATCATCATCACCATAATAGGACTCTGTAATGGACAGGTGCATAGGGTATACAGACCATTTAGACTTGACAATGCCTGAGCTTAACATTAGATGTGTATTATAAACCCCCTGATGAAAACATGAGCTGCAAGTTGAGTTCGGAACGTACTGTATGTAGCAAAGGTGACACTATATTAATAAGAGATTTCAATTTTCTGCACACTAATTGTGATGGGAGATAGAGAAGCTGACAATAATATTGTTGGAATGGTTAACGATTGCTTCCTAACCCAGTTTGTAAAGGCACCAGCAAGTGAAAATTCTCTTACTTGACCCAGCCTTTAAGGCAGGACACATTCAGGTTAGTATTATATTATATTTAGGAAAATCAGACTATGAAGAAAAAAATTAGAAATTACAAGCGGTAAACTGGAAACAGATAAATTCCTACATACTATAGGAAGGTTTGTTATACTTTAAAGTTAAAAATTCAGAACAAAATCATCCCCAAACTAAAGAATTTGCACAGAGTAAAATCTAACCTACTGTAAAAGGTTTAATGGAGGAAATCAGAAGGAAGGGAGCGCACTATAGATGCTTTAAAAATGGGGCCAAACATTCAAAGATAGAAAAAGAGTGTACTGAACTACTGACTCAGCTGGAAAAACATATTTGTATTGCCAGGAAAGAGACACAGAAGAATAATTACAAAGTAGGCTGGGACAACTGAAACCTAATAAATCACTGGGGCATGATGATATTTTCACAGCCAAGCGTAAGGAACTGAGGGAGGTCATTCAGAGACCCTTAGGTTCTTCAGCTCTCACTAAGGATGGAAACTGGTAAATCTGGTAACTGGTATATTTGGTTGTAACTGGTAAGCTTATTGGAGTGATTGAGAAAGTTAACCAGAGAAATATTTCTAAAACAACTGGATTTTAAGAGGGGAGATCCTTTTTAACTTAACAGAAATCTTGGAACAAACAACAAGGACATTTAATAGAGGAAAATCACATACTGTAGCACGATATATTTAGACATCCAGAAATCTTTTGATAAGAGCATTCATAAGAACTAAAGTACAGTACTGTATATACAGTAACTGCAAAGCAATCTATGCACATGAGAACTTTAATTAACAGTCAATACTTTTATAGGGTGACTTCCATTTCTATTTACTTATAGTGGTGTGCTGCAGGGATTCATTTTAGGTCCATTGCTTTCCTCAATAAAATCAACAGTTTGAGATACTTAGCAAACTAGGTTACAGTTGGAAAATGGAATTAATTTATAATGGAGAAAAAGAAAGGTTTCTTTACACGGAGAGTTGAGTATAGTTAGATGCCTGAGGCCCAGATTCAAACTCCACAAAATGATAAATTCATTTATCGACTAAACTACCAAACAAATATTTGTTAGGTTTTGCATCGTTAGGAATTGCACATAATACTCGTGCAGTTTCTTATTTTGGAGTAGTATGTGATACCGATAAGCGCATAACAAAAATCAAAAAACAAAAAGTTTTATAAAATTTCGGAGAGCAGACCGTAAAGAAAAGAGCCAGATTTCAAAAGAAGTATAAAGATACTAGTCAGATATGAAATCAGTAGTGAATGGATGGTCACAGTTTAACAATATTCTGCTAGAAGCACAGAAAAGATTCAATCCAAATTAAAAGCTGAGAGTTTGGTCTTCACTATACAGAGTTATTGATGCTTATCGGTCTGGAAAGGTTTACAAAACCCTTTTTATTTGAGGATCCACCAATTCACTGTCAGACACAGAATTCAAAGAGTTCAAGACAACAGTCACTCTAATCAAAGGCAGTTGTCCTACCAACATCTCTCTAAGAACAAAACAGAAAATTATCAAGGGAGTTACAAAGAACCCTGGATTAACATCCAAGGAACTGCAGGCCACTGTTGCACTGGCTAACGGAAATGTTCGTCAGGAAACAGCCGAACAAAAATTTGTACTTCTCTTACTTGTAAGGTTACAGAAATGGTCATTAGAAGGATTAGAAGGGAATCATCTGTGTGACAGTAGAACACTGAGGGATAGTCAGCGTGGATTTAGAAAAGGTAGGTCCTGCTGAATAACTCATCAGAATATTGTTTGAAAAACAAAAACAGTAGTATAATATACAAACAGAACGTATGATATGGTACAACCAGATTTTCAGGAGGTTTTGATTAAAGTCCAAATGTATATAAATATAAATTAGGAAACAATAATCCTGAAGAGACAGTTTATGAAGAATACGTGGGTTTTTATATTAACACATGATTTACATCTTCTAAACAATGTTGAGAAGCAATAACAAAGGCAAACGGAAATTCTCCACTCTTCCCATTAAACTGCCAGCTGTATTAAGAGTAACAAATATAAGCTGCTTTGGATAAAAGTGGAAGCTAAATGATTAAATAAGCTAAATCAATTAGCAATCAAGTGAGTTATGTGGGTTGAGTGACCTCCTCTTGTTTGCAGTCTTTGTAATGTTCCTAAATGAACCTTTACCGTTAATTTCATAAAAAAGGTAAGTTTAAAATAACACGTTAGAAAGGAAGCAATTCCAATCTAATTTAGAATAGATTTCCTATATATTCAAAGTCAGAAATAACTCTTTTCCCATGTGTGTAACTGAGTTGTGGGTACGTGTCGCTCATCAGTCCCTGGGTGTTACATTATATTAGAGTGGGGAGCTGTGTCAGCATGAGTGTGAGCTGCAAAGGAGCAAGCAGAGGTTAGTTCCGCACTGAGAAGTCAAAAGAAAGAACAACAAGACCAGCGATTCAGCTGTGGTTCCTCTTCAGGTGTGTGAGGGAGGGAAGGGGAGGAAAGAGGAGCAGATGAAGCAGCCGGAGAGAGAGAGCAGGGGGAGCTGAGAAAGAGAGAAACCCAGGAGACGAATTCCAGGAGAACTGTGGGCGGTAGAAATCTGGGAACAAGGGAGAGATTCAGAAGGAAAGGTGTCTGTCTTTCAGAGCCAGCTCGGTGAATGTAAGTTTAAGGCACACACTTGGACTTTCAGCAGTCGTAGTCTTGGAATTCCTGTGTGGGACACAGACCGAAAGGTCAGTGTAATTATGGGCTGAAGAGGTAAAAAGGGGGGACTATCAGCAGAACAGGAAAGAGACCGGCCAACTGTTTTAGGGAACATGTCAGAGCAGAGAGGATCAAAGATCTCTCCGAGACAAAGCATGATTGCTCCTGCTCCAGAAAGCAGTCAGAAATCAAATGTACCTTAAACTGGGTTCACACCTTTCCCCCAGCTCTCAGAGATTAATTTCATTGTCATTTTCTCCATTCACCGATATTCCTGTCCTTCACATGTCCCTTCATTTCAGAACTCATCTGGAATGTTTTTTTCTGTTCTCCTTTCTTTTTGCTTTTGAGCTTTTCCAATCCTTCCATTTGTACGGTAATTATCCTCTACTAATGTTTACACTGGGGCACATAACTAGACTGATACAGAAGATTTATGCTGCAGTTTACATATTCCAGTTCATAAACTGCATGTCCTATTTCCTATAATGCAAAGATTCAACTTCAGTTCTTTTTATATTTAGGTTCATCACCCCAGAAAAACTTTACTGTGCTGCCTTGTGGAGGACTGGGGGTAAGTAACAGATAACTAAAGATAAAAAATGTAATTAAGATGTAAGAGGTGGTTGCAGAAATCATTTATTAGCTGGTCTTTATTATAGTAAGTGGAAAAAGACATGTGCTGAAGCGCACTAATATAGAGGGGATGCACATTTGTAATAAAAACTTACAAAATACTGAATGATCGTCCATAATTGTGGGAATCATACTACTCCACATAATTCTCTCAGAGAAAAGCCCTTGGTTGTGGGAATTTGATTAGAGGCAAACGGAATGTTATTTGCCTATTGAATTTCTTTTATGGCTCGGACTCATACAGATCCTATGACTAAATATAGAAACAGCTCCCCTGCTCCTCCTGACCCTGATCTGCGGAACAAAGAAATGAGCAAAATCTTGAAATCATTTTTCAGCCTTCTTTTTTTTTTGTGTTCGTGCAAGTCTCTTTCAATAGGCAAGAGAACCACAAAAACAGAGAAGAGCAGGCTTTTATGATAATGTCGTCATCATCTCTATGGCTTCAAAAGCTCTGGCTGCGTTTGTTGTCGTTTATTTCTTGGAAGGAGAAGGAGTGAGCAATTCCCTGGACAGGCTTAGCAAAATTGATAACAGATTGCTAGCTCCTTTCTCTATGGCCCAGAGGAGAGAGTTCATATCACATCACTATTGGCAGTCAATATTATTTTTTGACAGGGTCATAAAAGCATAAAAGGGTCTGATGACATTTGTTTAGAAGAGGAATGGGCTTCCTAGCTGTGCAGGGGTTTCTGCGGCTGGATTAGCAAAGTAGCAGAGGGAATATAATTTCTGCAAACAGGATATGATTTTATATAAGTTTGGGTTTCATTCTCTGCCCCGAGGAGAGAGAGAGGCCTTGCAGACATAGAAGGAATTACACCTTCATCATGGACAAGAATTCCGTTTTTATCCCCGAGAAGTATAAACACGGAACAATGTGACAAGATGTCATCTCTTAACATGCCTTGCTTTCCCTGCCAGTTTCCTTCAGTTAAAAGTCCTGGCACAGATTTTGGGATTCGACACCACTGAATCTGAAAGCGGCTTACTCTGCGCACAAGAACTTTGTTAAAGAGGTTCACATTTCTTCAGGAGAATTTTATCAAATTCAAACTTATATTTTCCAGGTCTTAAATATCCAACCGTTTCTCTTGCTTCTCCACAAAGACTAACATACTTAAACTGAGTTAAACTTAGTTTATCAAAGGACTTTTTTTTATTCAAACACAGTATCTAGATTTTAATTGTTGTCATCTGTCCTTTCATAACAATTCAATATTAATGTATTTATTTTGGGCTGCTTGTGTAATCTGAGCGTGTGAGACAACGATAAGCTGAATTAAAACTGTACACTTAGTAATCAAATAAAAAACAAAACCGTAGCAAACCAGGTTGGTAACAAGAATGCGCTCTCATTATTCAGTGTATCACCTATAACTTCATTTGGGATTTTCCAGAAAATGTGCAAAAAACGTTTGTGTTGCTCACAGACGATGAGTCACTGTTTGACTTTGTGTGGTAGCTGGCTCAATCATCATTTTCTTTGATGGCGACAAGGATTACTATATATTTCTATCCAGCAGCTAAATCTGAGACATCGGCATCGGCAATCCTGTGCACTGCTGGCTCAGCCCAGGGTTTGCACTGTTTGCACTTGGATTACTCTAATACTCGGCGTTCTGCCAGGTGGAGTCTGTTAGCGTTTATAGGTGATTCCCTGGTTCATATAAGATGATCTCATTAATCAAAGCTGCCCAATGACAGGCATTTTCTTCTAGCGTTCAGGAGATCTTGGATCGAGCTATGTTGTCAAGTGCAAGAGTAAAGAGGACAGGCCAGCCCAGATCATTTGGCAAAGGATATAAAAAGAATACAAAAGTAGGACCCTGCTTTCCATAAAACTCTTGCCTCCTTTTGAGACTTACCCACTCTGCACTCATAAATCCCTAGTTCAGGGTGTGTAATTTGAAGAGCTTTTTTTTCTGGATCACTACAGTACAAGTGGAGGAAAAAGACATTTCTTCTCTAGTATTCTGAATGTCTTCCAAACAGAATAGAGGTAAATACAGTAGGTTTCCATATTATCATGTCCTAAAAGAACATGGCTTTAAAGACAGAGCGGATCTCACATTTAGCCCACTATTGGAACAGCTATAGGCTCCAAATTTTGTAAATCCGTAAAGTAACCATATACATATTTCTACATTTCACATTACTTTGACCTCAGTGAATACAACACAATAGTACTGGGTTTTTTTCAACTCCCTGATGTGTTAAGAATTTGTAGTTTTCAAGAGTGAATAATTTAGGTAAATAATTCTGCACCTTTGTAATACGACAGACAATTATGTTCTGCTACGAGTTTTAATACCTAAAACTATAAATAAAATTACAGAACGCACTTATCTTATTTTAAAAACATAACTAAAAGAAAAAAAAGGCTGCCATGATAGTACATACATAAATGTAGTTGGTATTCACATGAAATAATTTATTTTAAAATGTATTTATAATATTTGGCCTTCAATAATCATTCTAGTAACAGAACAACAGATGTAAACAAGTTTTGTAGTCAATTTTTAAATTTAAAAATAGGCTGTATTGTTTGTTTGTTTTTTGGTATCTGTCAAATCTTATAGTAAAACTACCCTTTTCCTTCTTGTGTATCCTGGTTTCAATATCTTTCAAGCTTTCTGTTGCAGAAACAAGGCTAGTACTGTTTGCCAGAAGTCAGAACAGAATAACACAACTGAGCAGATAATGCAATATCAGGAGAAATATGATTGCATGCCACTTGGAGTAAATGCAGAGTGTTAACTAATAATTACTCAAGAAACAATAACTGGTATTTCCCTGCTGGGATCATTGCCCTCATAAGAAAGCCAGAGAGCTGTGGTTACTTTCTTGTCTTCTGTAGGAATTCTGACACATAATCCCTTAGAAACAGCAAACGTGGCACTTTTATTTCTTGAGAAAGATTGTGATTGTCATGTTTTGCAGGAGGACTGGATAGATTTCTGAGCCAACAGTAAAAGAAATTTAAAATGAAAAAAAAATCACAGCTTCAATAAAAGGAAGGGAGGAAATGATTGCTCTTTTGCAAAGTACAAAAAAAAAACGTTAATAAGTTGTGTTATCTCGTGGCCAATCTTCTAGCTCTTCTATGTAATAAAATCTAGCTTCATTTTGGTGGCTATGATGTCTTATGTATACACAGTGATATTGGGATACCTGAGCTGTGATGATTTGCTGAATTTGCTTTCTTAGCAAAGTCTGAAATGCATTTTTTCCCCTTCTGGCAGTTGACGGGGCTTAGCTGTACGCCAAGGTCCCTAGCCCATATCAAATCTACTACTGTGGCTTAGCGTCTACCAGGCCTGTAACTAGACCAGATCCGGCCCATGCGTGTAATGCTGTTTGTAATGAGAAATCTAAACAGGGAATGGCAGCGAGGCATGACAGGAATGTGTTTCCATTGGAGACGTTCTGTGTAAAAAAAAAAAAAAAAACCTGAAGGAAAGTCGCGTCCAGAAGGCTCACTCAGCTGGGCCAAGACGGAAGACTAATGTTATTGTACATTGGCTGTCACCCTGCCAGCCCTCCCTCACAGATTTGTTTCTCTTTTCTCTCTCCCTCTCCCTCTCCCTCTCCTTCTTCTTCTGCCGACTGTTTGCTCAGGTGGACAGTGACACCATTTGGAACGAGCTCCACTCACCCAGCGGCGCACGCATGGCCGTGGGCTGTGTCATCGAGCTGGCTTCCAGGGTAGCCTCCCGAGAGCTGAAGGTGAGGTCTGGCGGCAGCGTGTGTGGGAAGGGTGGAGGAAGTGCAGACAAAGAGACCAAAGTGAGCGAAGAAAGAGGGGCCTGCGGGCGCTGGGAGAGCGCAGGGATTGTTGATTTTAAAGTTTAATGATCTGCGGAATGTGTCTCGAAACGGCACAACGCGGAGCGCGTTTCTCTGTCCCACGCCGTCCCACTGTTTCTTCCAGGAATTCTCTTCGTGTGAAGCAGCAGAGTAGCGTCCACGCTGCTGCTGTTTGTTTTCGTCCCCGCGCTCGTGACATCGGTCCAGGGATGGTTTTAAAAGGGGGGAGCGGTTCTAACGGGGTTCGGCGTTACTGTTTTGGCGGGGCAGGACTGCCGCGTTACAGGAAAAATGATTCTGGCGATTAAAAAGGGAACGCAAACCAGCAGAGTGGGCTTGAGTGCTTGAGTCACATGAATCAATTGTTTTGAACACAGAACCCAACCGTAACAGATTTATATTAAATTCTATTGGGTCTAATCACACTTGATTTTGTTGGAGTCCAGGACGCCTTTTGACCTCTTCATTTACATTCTAGTGTAAAGCATTTCCACATACCTACAGTTACCTGCCTTATGCCGTGCAAATAACATAGGAATTTACATTTAGTGCTTCTTCACGCTTAAGCACTTTCAGTTGAATAATCAGGCCCGATCACAAAACAAAGCTATACTGAATGATTGTTCCATCCTTTGCTGTTTGGCGACTGGATTTCCCTTTAACCAGCTCTGAACCGCTCTGTGGTAGTTGTGCACGTCTGAACTGCATCCGGTAGGAAACAGTGTTGCGATTGCAATGTCTTGGCTTTTGCAGAACGGCTTTGCGATTGTGCGACCCCCCGGCCATCACGCAGAAGAATCTACAGCCATGTAAGTGTCGGTGGCTATTGTCCACCCAAGAGCACCAGCTTCACTCGCAATCACCTGTGCAGCTCCGAGCCTGGCAGGACTCTAATTATTACCAGATGGCAATGGAGGTCTGAAGGAAAGTCTTTCGAGGTACTCCCAGAATCAGATTTATGACCTCGGAAATCATATAGCATTAAAAAGAAGAAAAAACAACCAGAATGTTATTTATGATCATTTTCCTTGCTCTCTTGTTTTCTTATTTTTCTGTTCTTCTCTCTTCCACAGGGGATTCTGCTTTTTTAATTCGGTCGCAATCGCTGCCAAGTACCTGAGGCAAAAGCTCAGTATCAGCCGGATTTTAATCATAGATCTGGTATGTATAACGCTTTGGGTTCAAGAATCTGACTGAATGGCAAGTTACTGTAAATTCAACAAGGCCGAAGCGACCAGCGGGGGGATTTTAAAATAAACCTTCAAATCAAAAAGAGTATACATTTCTTTCTATAGCGCTGCATACACTAGCAGGATAATTCTAGTAAAAAATGAAATCAATTAAACATTTAAAAAATCCAAAGGATGTTTCCTGGCTGTATGAATGATCGATAATAAGTATTTAGTACAGCAAAATGTGAAGCTTTACTGTGCTGCTTCATCCTTTCAGTGGAAGGATCCATTTCAATCAAGTTCTGTACAGCAAAACAGCAGTTAAGATTCCAAAATAATAAAACTCTATGTCAAAATGTCATCCATGAACAAAAGTATGAATACATTCTATGCAAAGAACTTAAGAGGTCATCCCTTGTCTTTGCTTTCACAGTTTGAATGACTATAGAGTACACCCTGTAATTGTACCTGTCCTTCACTGCTGGGCCTGTAGATCCTGTGCTTTTTGATTAGTTGGGCTGCTGGAAGTCACATGTTCAGCCGCTAACGTTGATGTTGGGTTGAGCTCAGATGAAAGCAATGGCCAGTCCAATGCCTCCTCTTCAAACAGTGCATGAAGAGCCTGTTTACTGCAGGTCCCCACTGTGCTGTAATGAGGTCTATGTTCTGTAGAAGTCTCCACCCAGCTTGCCGCCAGTCTAGTCAGTGGTGTTTCTCCGTACTGTGATGGTTTTGAATTGCCTCGACTCATGCGAAGGTTTCCAAGTGATCTAACACGTACGTTAGATATGCGTTTGATAATTTGGTAAAGTAAATGTACATAAACCTGTTTAACTGAAATTGGTATATTGCTATGCTGATGTTTAAAATGCATATATCTGCATATGGGTGTCATTGATGTTAAGCTTGCTGCCTTATAGCGTTTGGGTCCTGGGTTCGATTCCCCTGAAGTGCCTTTTGTCCCCCAAAGGGGTAGTATGGGCTTTCACTGGGTGCCAGCTGTGGGAGAGCAGATATGATCATTATTACCAAAAAAATCATTATTCTGTTATATTTTCTTCATGTTAGAACAAAATAAAACTGTTGAATGCACTGCATGTTCGGGGATTAATGAAGAGAAGAGAGCGGTATTTAGCTGTGGTATGAAGGTCTTGGCCATGAGGCAGTATACTGTAGCTTAACAGGGAGTAACATCAGGGCTTTTCCTGGTCTGCTTTTACAAGTATACAGTGTCAGACGGCTGACAGCTTAGTCATGAGTGTGGGCTCAGTGTGGAAAACCCTGCAGGATGATTGTGGAAGGAAGAAAGTGTGGAGAATTTGTGTCGCCAGAATGCTGACAGGTACATGTGAAGAGCAACTGTATTTTCGAATTCTTGCAACAATCTCATCCCCTTGGAAGCAGGCTTTAACAGAGGCTTTGCCACGGGGGATGAGAGCTTGATTTACCGTCACGGCCCTGAATATGTGTGGCAGTCCACACGGTGAAGAAGCCCTGGCACTCTTGTGCTCCATGATCCAGGGGCTGGAGGTGCCGTCTGCACTGATTCAACAACAGGACCAGGGACAGGAGTCAATCAAATCCTGCTCCGCACCGGGCAGCTGGCAGAGTAACTCTGTTCTGTTTCTCAAATCGATGGGAGACACACTGTACAGTATCTACACAGAATTTAGGAGTGTGTTATTGTGCTGTACGTAAAGCAATTACATAATTAAACATTTTATCATCTGAAGTATCCCAAAGGTATTTCCTAATCGAATAAATACTGACTTTATTCATTTTGAATGCCAGGACAAAACTACTTCTTTTGGTGAGAATCAGGATTAGCAGTTTCTAATAATTACAGCATTAGCTTTTGACATTTCAAAAGCGTACGCAACAATAAGAATACTGTCAGCACTCAATGTATGTGCTTTAGCAGGTCTTTATGATATCTTTGCTGCAGAAACTCTTTATACTATTAATATTCAACCTTTGCTGCTCTGCACAATCATATAATCAAATAAGCCAAATGCATTAATCAATAATTAAAAAATATCCTGTCCCATATTTTGCTGAAAAGTCTTTTAAAAATCACTTTAAGCTGCATCAGTTCATCAGCAGGCAGTTTTAGTCACTAGAGGAGAACTGCTGAGAAGATATGACCTCAGTCCAGAGCAATCGAGTCGAAGTAAAGATCAGGTTTCACAGGCAGAGCTGTTCACTATCACCACTCAGACCTGTGCTGCACTTTTCTGAAGCAGGAACTTAAGATAAAATTAATATACAGTATGGTCAGTTTCTACAGATGCCACTGTGCAAACAATATTAGTACATGGTGCACTGAACTCTCACTTACTATGAAATAAAATTACTGCTGATAATATGCAGCAGTTTCAAAGCAGGAACTAGCAGTTTCATTTCCTATGGCTTGCCTATCTCCTTTTTCTAAATGCTTCACATGTGACCTCAGTGGCGCAAGTCCCCAAGGGACCTGATCCTTAGTGCAATCGCATGAGATATTAAAATTCAATCCACAGGTTCTCCTTGACCCTTGTGTGAAATTGCCATCCCACCAGGGAAAGCTTCAAGTAAACCTTTTAACTTTTTACAATTCAGTTAAAAAGACCCACTTGGCAGACATCAATGGGTATCAAAGTATTCTATGATCATCCGTCATCAAAGCTGGAACGTTTCTCCATAAATAACGCCAGAACAAGGTGTGGAGCAACATTTTCTATATCAGTGTCTCGGGCACAAATGCCTCATTTCCTTTGCTAAATATCATAGAATCAGGCCTGTATAAAAGATAGTTTGGAACCATTACACAATACCTTGAAAAAGTATTCACCCCCTACCAGCTCTCACCCTTTGAATTGAATTATTCATACAGTTAATCAAAACTTGACTGCCGAACCTGAACACTTTGATGGGTGAATGGAGTTTCATGTCATCAAAAGTACAAGGAAAAATCAAAAACTAAAAAGGGCTGATTGCATAAGGGCCCATCCCACTTTGTTACGGCAAACAAATTCGTTTGAGTTCACAGAGAGCCTCCAAAGCAACTCAGGGATAAAGTTGTAGAAAGACACAGGTTACAGCAAGGATATAAAAATCATCATTCATCAATCATTAATACTTTCATTAAGAGCTTAGTGGATGAAATGTTAGAAATGGGAGAATCCATGAATCGGCAATATTGCAGTGACTCCTCAACTCCAGCTTGGAGTCTGCAGCAGAGCGTTTAAGTGACGCTGCAAACAGGTGGCAAGGGGTTTGGTGTTCAGATGCAGAGGGTAGCATCTGGCAATAACACAACATAGCGCAGCGCCCAGGCAACATCATTCATATCTGTCGTCGGGCATGGTAGTGGCAGCATTATGTTATAAGGGTGCTAATCACGAGCAGGGACCAGAGTGCTTGTCAAGACTGAGAGGAAAATGGATCCAGCAAATTGCAAACAAATCTCAGGGGAAAACCTGCTTCAGTCCTAGAATTGGGGTGAATATTCACCTTTCTACAGGAGTGGCTTGGGATTAAGGAAGAAAACATCCTTGGCTGGCGCAGTCACAGTTCTGACTCGAATCCGATGGGAAGTCTGTGTGAAGCCTTGAAAGCTGCTGTCCATCCACAATCCCCAATCAACAGAGCAAAAGAGGAGTGAATCGAATAGCGAGTTTAATTGGAGTAACTCACCTGGCAAGAGCAAACAAACAAACAACAACTGTAAGGATGAGGCTGTCTGAACCTCCTGCAGCCTTCTTAATGAGGGATGAGCCGGGAAGCTACCGTAGGGGTGAAGATGGGGCGGATGGAGGAATGGGAAAACAAAATGTGCGAGGAGAGGGCAAGCAACGTGGTATTTAATGTATATACAGGTAGGTGGGTGAGATTAGTGTTGGCCTTCTTCACAAATTTTGTTTTAAACTCCATGAGGTAGAAACTCCATCATTCTGGTGTGCATAGTTGGTAAGGACTTATTTGTAGCTGTAAGTCTGCCTATAAAGTGCTTCTGCAAAGTATTAACCTTAAATTTGTCATTTTTCCTTGCAAGTTTTGCTGACCTTTAGCTCCTTTCACCTAAAGAAGTGTTCGGTCTGAGCATTCATTTTAATCAAAAATCTACTTTAAAGAATGTGCCTAAAACATGAAATTCAGCCAGATAGAACATTATTGAAAGGAGCTGAATACCTCTGCAAGTCAGTGTATGCATGATCTCATAAATTTTTTGTAATGTTAGTAAAATTGTACTGACATGATTTTTGTTCATTGAGTTGCATAGTTTCCTCACTTCCAAATTACTTCCAAATTCATTTGTTTTTTTCCCTCAGAGGTTGAGTCTTTGGAAAAGTGTGATCAGGGACCAGGGTACTGAAACAGCACACACTTGAAACAGTGCTCAGCTTCAGAAGGCATATGCAAAGCCTCGTGCATTCAGGGTCAGGCTGTACATGAGCTGGAATAATGAGGTGGGCAGCTCTTACTAAATCTCTACTGTTTAAACTGTTCACAGACTTTGTTTTTCATTGACACCTGAGGAAACTTGCATATTGATTTATGGGTACAACCTTTATTTTACCAACGGTTCTGGAGGAGGTGTAATAGGTTGTCTGACAAAGCGTAGACAGGAAATGAACCCTGGCATCAAACTCTAATCAGTTACATCTGGAGCCAATTATTTATTTTTTCGGCAAGTGATAAAAGATTTAGAGACTAGTGTGATACAATTTCTCAGGGAACACATGATGGCATAATAAAGGCTATAATCAAACTGTATCCTGCTGTTCAAGGCCCAACAGCTGATGTACTTAAACTCAAGCTCTTTCCAGCACAGATGACGTACAGAGAAAAGTAAACTCGAAGGAGCTCTATGGAAGAATGTTGCTAATAATGCTGAGACGAACAGGTTAGAGGTACCTTGTTAATCCCTCTTTTTAAACCTTCTGTGTAGAACATGAAGTAGAATGGAAAACAAAGACCACTTTACATCACTTTTGTTTTAAATCCACACTTACCAAACTGATTTGGTTCATTTATGAGGTAAGTCAATTGAAAACACACTTTCATTTAGAGCGACAATCTTGAGCCCTGTTTATACAGCAGGGCACTTCGTGGAGTGCCTTGAGTGAAGTGCCTGCGGCTCAGGGGTTAATTTTTTACGTTTGGACGCTGCAGATTCGAAAATACCTAGCTGGGGTACGTACAGTATGAATGCAGTGTTGGTCCTGAAAGGTGCTATTTCAAAAGACCTCATTTACTTTAGTAGTTTCAGTAATTACACTAATGCTTTTCCCATCAATGGATGTCCTTCCACTCCTGCATTTAGCCCGCATCCGAGTCCTCTCAGTTCCTCGCCCGACAGAGCTGCACTGCAGAGTCCAGGGGGTGGTCTCTCAGTGTTATGAGCAACCAGACGGCCCTCAGCAGATCTTCCTCCTCCAGTGTTCAGCGGTGTAAAAGCACTGGCAAACAGGACACCAGCTTCCCCAGGGCAAGGTGCCTGTGGAAGTTACGCTGGGTGTCTTCTGCTAAGAAAGCACCTGTTGCACATCAGTACTCAATCACTTGGTGTTATTTAGGCAAAGCTCAGAACATAAAAAATAAGATGGAAACCATTCATGCATCCACCTATCCATCCAACCATTCTTTTGCATCCAACTCAGGGATCGTGGGGGAACCTGAGCCTAAGCTGGCAAGAAAAGGGCACAGGGACAGGTACATCCCCGGATGAGAAGCCAGTCCATCGTGGGGCAGACAGACACAGATGCGCACACACGCACACTCACACCAGGGCCTGTTTTCCCTAAATCCCAATTAACCTACTGTACCAGGTCTAGAATTGACCCCAGGGCTCCAGTCTGCAAGGCAATTCTAAAATGTCACAAGGCTCTATCAGAGGTCCCGTCACGCTGCAGGGGGCACAGGGTACCTGTAGCGCAGGTTAGAGAAGTAGTCGTCATGGCTGCTGCCCACCCACCTTGCTTCCACAGAGAGAGCATGTCAGTGTGCAGTCAGAAAGGCAGGGTCTGCCTGTGACACATTGCTGTGTCCTGGGCACTGCTGTTTATTTTGAGGGGAGCTGGTTTCATAAAACACAGTTTTTATTTAAACAAATGAATAGAAACTAAATTACTATGAAATCGCTATAAAACTATAATAACACTATAAAATCTAAACATAAATAAGTAAGTTTACAAAGACTTCTGAGAGCTCATAAAAAAAGCCTGGGTTTGGTTGCGTTTGCTGACTGAATGAGTTTGCGACAGTGGTTTCTTGTCTGAGCCAAATCAGTTCTGGGAAAATAAGCTCACTGCCTACAATCCTACACGTCTTCACACACAGAAGGGACATTTCTTTGTTTTCATTTTGAAATCTCCACTTCATCAAATGGGCATTTTTTAGTAATTTTAATACATACACTACTCACACTTTGCTATAATTAAAATGAAAGGATATATGGTATAATACAGTATTTTATCATTTTAGATATGTGATACACATTTTTTAGATTCTGAAAAAGGTCATGGGAATCCAAGGTAATATATAGTATGCACATTGCTTGAGAACTGCTAACAAACAGAAAACAGTGTGTCTTGTCTCATCTGTGTGCACAGGTGTACTGCAGGAATCTGTATTAGGTCCATTGCTCTTGCTGATCACTGAATAGATTCTACCACAGAAATAGTTAAATTTGCAGATGATGACCAGACAGGTTGAAAACTCAGAAATACATTGCAGACGTACTTCCATAAATTGCTTTTAACTGTTTTTATATTTTATCAGACAAAAAAATGGTTCTATAGGAGACACATTATCTTTGAAGTGCATTGCTGCAGACCTTTTAAATCACGCAATATGCAAACCTATTTGAGGTGCCAGGCTGTGTTATATCAATTTTTTTATTTGAATTGCTTTGCCCATTTTTATTTTGACCACGCAGTAAATTAAACACATAATCGACATCATCAGTATAGCTTGAATGTGACATATGTATTTAAGTAGATATCTGTCATTGAAATCCTGGAGTTTTGGCCGATCACAAAGGATGTGCAAATAGTCATTAAATAACAATTTGGAAAGAGCGAAGCTCGGCATTGTGTTCCATTTACAATGCCTGATCAGGATGGTTAAAGTACTGAATGTTGATAATGGCTTGCATTAGGACCAGTCAGGTGATTTGTACAAGGCATAAGTCATATTAACAAGACTCTCACACAAACTTGCACTTCATTCAATTACAGTATTCATGGATCTCTACTGGTCTTCTTCTAGTAACCCAATCATGTATGCTTTTATTAATACTGTAGTTTAAAATTATGATAGCAGCAGAAAACTCTTTTTTAACAATGTTGAATAACTGACAAACTATCTATTGACTCCACTCACTACAATTTAAATGAGGAAGCTGTGAGTCTTTCATGTCCCCATAAATGGAGTTTTGTAGATTACAGTTTGTATTTCAGACTTTTTAACAATAACACCCCTTATTATGGTGCTGGTAATTAATGTTTTACACATAATTAATCCATTATTCCATTTATAAAAATACTTTATTCATTGATAAATCATTTTTAAAATAAATTATTGTGGTTCAGTTACAAAACCTGGTAATAACAGTTTTCTGTTACTACAATATCTGCATATACTGTACCTCCCTAACTTTTACAATGATTGCTTTCTACTCACAGTCTCAATAATGCTACAGAAACCCAAGAGACTCCAGTAAGACCTGTAGTGTTTCATGTAGGAGAATTATGTCAATATTATGTGCTACAGTGCTGTGGGAACCTAGACATATATATACATACTTATAATTAGATGTAGAATATTCAGACATACTGTATACATACAGTACTTATTTAAGCAGCAGTGTTACATGAAAAACAACTGCATTTGCAACCTTAGAACAACAATAAATATTTTATTTAAAAGGGCTTTTTAAAAAACTGAGTGTTGTAAAATAGTGTGTGTATGCTGGTCTTTAGCAGAGTGAGAAGACCTGAATTAAGATAACGTACAGACAGACCAATGGTCTTATAAGTGAGCTGGACAACCTTAGTCCACTATAATTTTCATTGGAAGCCAGTGCGGTTTGGACTGTCTGGACAATTCTGGACAAACTGAAGTTTATTTAGTACCTTACAAAATACTCCAGTATGTTATGTGTTACAGTAGTCTAATCTTAAAAAAAGCAGCACTAGTTCAGCGTCAGAAAAGCACGGCAACAGTCTTAAATCAGTAATGTTTCTTGTGATATCCCTAACATCACCTTAACATAACATGGGCAGGCCAAAAGTAACACCAAGGTTTTTAACTTCCATAATACAGTACATTTGATATCAGAACCATCAACACACAGCACAGAAGTCACCAACTTTGTAAACTGTGCTGTAAGCACAGCGTCAATCTGGATACATTCAGCTGAAGAAAATTCTGTTGCATCCATAACTTTATGTCAGACACCTGTAAAGTGCAAAAGCTGCAGCAGTTATATCTAATTTGGTCTGCAAGTAAATCTATGAAGGTGGAAGTCTGTAGATACTGACAATTGTAATTCTCCTTGTAACCGCTTATTAATCTCTGCAACTGCTGACAGTTGCTATTTATGCAAAAACGACCCAATCTGCCCCTGCTGGGTATTAAATTTTATACATTGCAAAATATGTTCAGTTCAGCTTTTCTTTTTCGTTTTGGCCAAATTAAACATTTGCATTTCTTTGGGGGCCAAGAAAGCAAAGTTAATTGAGCCTGAGGGGTTATGAACTGTTGGCAGTTAATAAGTCATAAAATTCCACCATAAAACAGGATGCTAGATTCCATCACTAGGACCCATAGTACAAAGAAGTGGTGTATAAATATATAATTGTAGAAGAAAGGACTGGGATTTCTCAATGACTGCTCATCTGGAGTCTCCAGGGCATGTTCACTGCGGTTTCCTGATTTTTAGAAGCCCGTTTAAAAAATGAGCGCATTAAGGAGTAATTTGCCCGAGAAGCATTCAGGAAGTGTCGGCGGGGGGGTAAGGCAGAGGGTTTTGGGCGGCTGGGGGTTGGGAAGCGGAGAGGGTAGGTCGAAAATAAGAGAAGGCTGGATCAAGCAAGGTTTTAGACTCTGCTAAATGTTGCTGTATGTGTCATGTGTCTCCTCTGTCCTTTAGGACGTTCACCATGGCAACGGAACACAGCAGGCCTTCTTCAGTGACCCGAGTGTCCTCTACATCTCCCTCCACCGCTACGATGAAGGGAACTTCTTCCCGGGCAGCGGAGCCCCTGACGAGGTGCGTCTTCGGTTTCACTCTCAGAACTCCCTCTACCCCAGCCTCCTGCTGAAATTGCATTCCATGATTAGTTCTTATTTTCTCAGCCCTTTTCTGGTGCAGTTAAACAGCACCCGATTACTGAAATTGCCCTGTGGGGCCAAACCACCCCCCCCCCACACACACACACACACGCAGACACACACTCTACCGCTGAACAGAACAAGTGCAGAGCCCAGAGCTTGTGAAGTCTGGAGGAGAGATCGCGTGACACTTTGTTTGATGATTGCTGCCAAAAGCAGAACGATCTGATGTTGTTTTTTGCCCTGGTGTTCCCCTGTTTTGCAGTGTGGAAGTGGCCCCGGTGAAGGCTATAATGTAAATATTGCTTGGACAGGTGGCCTGGATCCACCCATGGGAGATGTTGAGTACCTCATGGCCTTCAGGTTCGTACATTTGCTACGGATTGTGTGACTAAGGCAAATAACGTAGCATAAAGACCACAAATAGCACTAATGGACTGAGACAGACTTCTGCCTGTGTAGCTGGTCATCCCCAGAAGCATTTCCAGCCAGACTCTGGTGGAGCCGAGCAAAACAAACTTCAAAGTCTCCAGAATTTTTTTTACTTCCACCCATATAAAATTGCTTGGGAATACAATATGGAGAACATCACTGTTTTGTTTTGTTTTTTTGCACTTCCTAAAAGGATTTAGTTTAAGAATAAATTCTCAGTTCATGAGTGGCATGGTGGCACCGTACAGTTTCACAGCGTTGGGGCCCTGGCGTGCTCTCTGCCTGGACTTTGCGTGTTCTCCCCATGTTTACATGGGTTTCCTCCGGGTGCTGCAGTTTCCCCCCATAGTCCAGAGACATGCTGGTGGGATCATTGGCT
Source organism: Lepisosteus oculatus (assembly GCF_040954835.1). Classification (NCBI taxonomy): domain Eukaryota; kingdom Metazoa; phylum Chordata; class Actinopteri; order Semionotiformes; family Lepisosteidae; genus Lepisosteus; species Lepisosteus oculatus. Next base: position 1,955,923 of record NC_090705.1, on the reverse strand, counting down.
TCTGGGAAAATTGGCTCTAGTGTGAACGTGTCTCTGTCTGTCTGCCCTGTGAAGGACTGGTGTCCTGTCCAGGGTGTACCCTGCCTTGTGCCTGTTGCATGCTGGGATAGGGACCAGCGTCCCCACGATCCCACGCTGCATAAAGTGGTTAAGGAAAAGATGGACAGCTACACAATGATGTGGTCTAGCTATTCCCCGACACCAGTATGTATATTATAAATGTCCACAGCCGACAATCCTAGAACCATTTACAAATGATAATTGCTGCTCTTCCAAAACAACACCCTCAAAAAAAAGTGCTGGTCACAGGGTTACAACTGATCAGCTCGCAAATCAGGAGACAGGCCTTTGGCATGCCATAGTCATTTTGCTTGTCAACGCTCTGAAAATGGCCCTTGATAGTCGGCTGTAAACACCTCTTTGAGATGCCTTTGGCACAAAGGGGGAAATAAAATGAGTTGACAGAAAAATTAAAAATTAAGCAAATTACAAAATATAATTTTATTTAACTTAATACATTTTATTTGAACCATTTTATGTAAGAGATTGGAAATATTAAACACATTTAATTTATTAAAGATTTATTTCAACCAGTTTAAAAAGATGCATTGAAGATGTATGGAAACCAAAGCTTCTGTTAGTGTTTCTGTCGAAGTTCCATGAATAAACATTTCCACATCTTTTGTTGCAATGTTTACAGGAGATTAGGTGCCTTCAGCCTGAAGTACTGTGGTTCATGTCACTCCTTGAAAGAAAGATGACCTTCTCTGGATGTAAACTGTGTCATAAGATCATAAAACATGAAACCTTCACCTTTTCACAGACTTAAACAGTAATAATGCATTTATTTTGAAAGCGTGAAATCTGATAATTGATTCATCGGTACATCAGACCCTGAATTTAGAGCTCCATATTGTTGAATAAACAATGTTTACCTGATAATGAGTTTTGTGCAAAGTAAGTTCAGATACTCCTGCTGGCTTTGTTCACATCTACATGAAATAATGAACAGATAAATGTGATCAGACCTGTAGAGTTAAGTAACACAAAAACCGCTGCCACACACATATTTAAACTTACTCCCATTAAAGCTATTTGCAGAAAAATGTAACAAGCTAGGCAATGTCATGAAAATAAAATTTATGCTAAACATAAGAAAATGATATACTATAAGTGTTTATCAAAAACTGCTTCATTATGGGTAGCTGTTATTGGTGTCTTAAATATTTTTTATTTTCTAAAAAATCATGTAATGTTTATTAACCACTTCTTAGAGACCAGGCAAATTTTAGGAAGAATGGTAATGACCGTTACAGTATATTAAGGTGTAAGTTGTTAATTACAGATATATAGATACATACAATGCTAATAATAATCTATAACCCAAAGGCATGACAGTTTAATTTTGTTAAAAACACCTGTGCCTATTATGTCAGCAGGAGCAAGTCAGCCCCTTATACAGCCAAAGTGCGATATGAAGAATAAACACGTTTAATCGACCATGTGGTGTACAGACCAATTTGGATATCCTTCAAATAACTTGTATATGTGATTCAAATTAGTTTTTTTTTAAATAAAGCACTGCTTTGTTTTCACATCGTGCACTTTGAAATTATACAGCCGAAGACAAAAAAAAAATACAAATGCTAACAGAAGCCTCTAGTGTAAACGCCCGTTCCAAAGAAGTATTCCCTGACAAACAAAATAACGGCTCATATATTGGACCTTAGAGGCCTGGGGCTAAGAATGGAAAAATTATTTACAAAAGCACGAAAATATTTAATCACTAGAGGCAGGGGGCAACAGTGTTTTAATTAACAGGTCCTCAGGCCCTTGGCTGGCTGCAGGCTTTCTCAAACAACCACAAACTCTGACGAGCTGCCTGCCAGCCTCAGGGCCAGACTTGAGATGAAACAGATAAGATAATTGGTTCTAATGAAATCCAGAAGGCCTCGTCGTTGTTTTCTCTTTTTTTTTTTTTTTTGAGCTTGGATTTGAAGAGTGCGTGTGGAAGTGAGCCTTAATTCAAACCAGGACTGCACCGGTCCCAGTCTCCGTGACTTTGATATTGTTTGAAGTTCTCAAAGTGTTCGCCACACCACGGGCCTGCTGGGCTGGGTCTCCCTGGTTACCTTAATTACCAGGCTTTATTGCTGACTTTACTGCACAGGAAAGGAGCCATTATGTGTTCTATCGAAATTCAGCTCTTTTTGGACCAGGGGTAAAGGTCATCCGAGGGAGCCAAAAAAGTTTCACTTTGAGACTTTCAAGGCATCTACAAAACGTCATAGTGGCAGAAAAATGCTAGATCTCAGGCTTTGTATTTCTGAGTTCCTGCTTTACCTAACCCTTCGAAAATGATTACAGGAAAGTAACATCCATTTTACATAGAGATGGTGTTTTTTTTAAATAAGTTTTAAATGATAATATTTTTAATTGATTTACATGCCTCATATCATTTCCATGCATGTCAGGGCAACACTAGCCTGCTCTTGGCAGGACTACGGGCAATGAATAAAGGCTTTGAACCTTTTAAAGGGAGCTGGGCCAGGCTACTGTTGCTTTCATTTAGACTGATGTGTTTGTTTATTTTCATTGATGACTTGTGTGAATCAGAACGGTCGTTTTTTCGCTGGTGCACATTTCTCCACTGCGCACAAAGATGAAGACTGAGAATGTCATGCATGTGTGCTTGCGAGGGAGCGCTTCATTAAAGATGCGTCCTGGTCTCTTTCTTGAAAAGGCGACCGCAGCTCACATACATCTGTCACTGGAAAGACAGCGGTAGCTCAGGCTCTGCGGAGCTGTCCTGCTCTTGTGCCTGTGTTCTGCCGGTAACAGGCAGGAGCTTCACCGCCATGAACCCTGACATGTCAGACGTCAGAAGCTCAGCAAGGCTGGGCCTGCTCAGTACTGAGACGGACCTCTAGAGAGAACCAGCGTGCCGCTGCAAGCGGTGCTTGGATGACCAGTAGGTGGTGCTCTTCCCTCTGCACCAGAATTTCCAAATGAATGCCCCAGCGTAAACACTCTGGGCTGTACAAGACACCATCCTTCAGACGAGACGAGAAATCGTCCTGAATCGAAGATTAGAACAGTTACAACCGAGAGGAGGCCATTCGGCCTGTCTAGCTCATTTGGTAGTTAGTAGCTTATTGATCCCTGTTTTTGAAAGAAGCCAAGAAATCAGCTTCAGTGACAGCTTGTTCCATAATCCCACAGTAATGATTACATGGTTTTTAAAGACCCCTGAGCAGTTTTTGCAAGGGGGTGTTAAATTCCACGTCTATCTGTCCAATTAAATTTATCCCTTAAGTAAACTGGTGGAGCGACTCCTCACTCCTCCAGCTGATGTGCTGTACAGTGAGGCTGCTGCTGCTGCTTTATAATCAGATGAGGTGGCCGGGCAGCACCCAGGTGGGGGCTGCAGTTCAGAGGAGGGTGTAATGGATCTCTGTCTTGCCTGATGACGATTGTGCTAACATAGACTTCCTGCTCTTTTTTCTGTTTTATGAATAGGTCTGTTCTGCTTATACACAATATTCTTATACTATAATGTTTTGCATTAGTATATCCACTACTGGTAATGGAAAAATCATTCTTGTTTCCAAAATTAAGTTATACTGAATTAAACATTACATTAATTAATTAACTAACGTTACATTAATAGATCGACAGGTGAAGTAAGAGAATATTAAGGGAAAGATCTTTTGCACTCAGATAGGATTGGGAGTTTTAATCTTGGCCAATAAATGTCTTGAGGAAACCATATTGCTGTAGAAAGCAAAGTTTTCTTCAAGAAAATACAGTACCCTTTCCTGGAATAAATATAAAAAATTAAAAACCATAGATACAAGTTTTTATCTGACTTTTGAAAATTCTTCTTAGCCTTTTTTTTAATACCTCCTTCTTCAAATCTGAATAGTGGTCATCTTTAATCTTTTTATGCACTTGGAACACACAGTCTAGTAATAATAATATTAAATACCAGTGCATTACATTGTCATAATCTTCCTGGCCTTCTGAAAATTTATGGACATACAACAATATTTGCTGTGAAAGTCTATGAATACAAAAATGTTATTTCCAACTTATTATTTTCCACTGTATGTAGACATTCATGCATTTATGTCATACAATGCATTTTGATTTGAGAGAGAAAGAAGCTTTAAATCACATGAAACTCAGCTGTCCCATTCAACCTAAACACCATTTTTTCACAGAAGTTCATTTTCATGGTTCTAAATCTTGGCATGGCCTCCTACCTCATAATTTTACAGTTATTTCTCGCTGATGTGCTTGTGTAATTAGGGATTCGTTCTGCCTCTGTGTTTTGCGTCTGAATTATTTGCATTAAATTACCACCCACAAAATTTTATGGTAACTTAGAGCCTCAGAGATTGAGCCTTTGTTATTTTATTGCAGGAACACAATTCTGTTGGAGTCTCAATTTTCTGTGTAAAAGAAAATCCTAGAGCTGAGCTCAGGAGTCTCAAAAAGTCTGGATGATATCAGGTCTCAGTTTCATTCTTGGTGACACCTGCTGAATAAGAATATAAAAACTATGTTACTAAACAACTAATAACATGCAGTAACTAATATGTAAACAGCCTTATTAAAAATGCTGAATATAAACACACGTCTCTCAATCTAAATACGTTATTTATGCAACATCAGCAAACATTCTCTTAAATCTTTCATTTTCATTTAAAAGTGAAAATCACAAAGCATGGTGATAAGGGTTATACATTTTCATAGTAAAAATATCTTGACTGAATTTGAAGAAGAGAAACCATCATTCTCACATTTCTTAAAATGTATTACAGACAGACAATACTTCTATATAATGCAAAAATGCTGAAATGCAAATGTGCATATTTTTTTTCATGGAAATTAAAATATTTTAATACTTCTCTGGATGTCCGAATTCCACCTGTCCCCCTCCACCAAATGAATAGCAGCATTCCATCTCTGTAACCATGTGTTGGTTATACAAGTACAGTATAACAACATCACAAAGGCTGAAGATGTACAGTGTTTCCAATACAGCCTTTATTTGAATTTTCTTTAAATTAGGAATTGCCAATTCATTTCCCGGTTTGGATTTGGCAATCGTCCTTCTGCATATTCCCCCTACAATCCCTGTGCAGGACAGGGAGGGTGAGGAACTGTGTACATTGTCTACCTGCATGGCCTCCTACAGATCTCCTACCGGAGACTTATCACTGAACTGCTGAGCCGGGTCTCACACTGACTTCACAGTGAAGCGACCCAAACGTCTTCTAAAGCTGTTAAAGTAATCAAGTGAACTAAAGGATCCTGTTGGATACCCTCCCTAGCACTAACCCTCCTGACATGTGAAGCGATGAACGAGTTTTACACCCTGGTTCATGTGAACAGCTAGGCGTGACTCCATGTTGGATTCATTCAGTGTGCACTAAATCATACACCAAGTCACTTGTCGAAAATGAAGAATGACAGTAATTTCTGCTTTCTGTTTGGCTTTGAGGATGAGGGCTAGTGGAAGATGGAATGTAGTTTTTTTTAATACTCGTGGTCTACTTTGTTTTTGAAAGGAAAAAAATAATTTACTGAATAATCAAATGTGAGGAATGTAGCCCTTAACTGCCTCGCACGCAATCGAAAACTATACACGATGAAAACATGGTCCTGAACACTTTTAGCTCTCAATGTGCACAGATATACAACGTTCAAGCTTCACTTTGTACTGTTTTGTTCAGATCACATGACACAACGGATAAAAAGAACTGAATGTTCTATATGCAAAAAAAACATGACTTATTTTGTCTCATAGGAGACAGTTGCATTTTCCCACACTGTACCCATGCTAGAAGGAGTCTTGCCCTTAGAGAGTTAATGTACTGTAACACAGGAAAAAAGTTGTAATTGTCATGGTACTTCACTGTAATGGGCACTTCACGCAGCAGTACTAAATGCCTAATTACAGCAATTTTGGTGCAGACCACACTAGCGTGTGTTCTCCTTTCACACTGGACTGGAATCTGTAGAATCATTAGTACTAGACTGTTGAGTACAAAAACAGCATAACATTGGGCTATGGCTAGATCGGTATGCATGCCAACTGACTGCGGCACTTTAATTAATCTGTACATTTGCAGCACTGGAGCTTAGCTGCACTCATAGATAGTTGGGAACGTTCATTAAAAACAAAGGAATCGCCACTTGTCTAACCCAGGTATAACCCAGGGCTGCATAATTATACTGTCTGGAGGCACAGCAAGTGTCCTGCATAATAAGCCCTCACTAACTCCAAGATTTAAAGACTCTTTCGCAAACCTTTAATCCTGCACCTCCTTACAAATCAAGTTTTATGTTATAAGGATTATGTAACAGAGCCTGAGAGCGAGCGGATCCGGAGGAATGCAACAGTAAAAAGGAAGGAGAGAGGACAGAGTTGGAAGCCTAGTGAGTCACACCAATAAAAGTCCCGAACTGAAGCATGTTTGTGATTTTCGTCTGGGGGGGGCGGTCCAGTGCTTTGTCAGAGAAGCTTGTCAGCTCCTTTCCTTTGCCATGCGAGCGCTGCTCGTGCCAGCACAGCCCTGTTCGTTCTGCTTTGCCATTGAAAGCCCTGTATGAATTCCTCCCCAGGACTGTTATCATCCCCATTGCCAATGAGTTCAGCCCCGACGTGGTCCTGGTGTCCGCCGGGTTCGATGCCGTGGAAGGCCACGACCCCCTGCTGGGCGGGTACACGGTCACAGCCAGATGTAAGTCCCTTGCTCTTGCTGCTCGCTCACCTCGCTCACCTGGCCTGCGGGACCCCGGCGGGAGCTGGGGATCAGACTGCAGCTCGAAGGGTTAAAACAGAACATCTGCTCTAAACTAAACTGCAGATTTTTTTTTTCTGAAAATATAGAGCAGCTGGAAATATGAAGGGAATTCGGGGGTTGCCTATTGCCGACATACAGTGAAATACAATAAGCTTACAGTTGCAAAATTACAACCATTTCTGTATATTGGCATGTAACACTCATTATTTTATTTTTTTGTCATTTAGGTGCTCTTACGTATCAGGAAATATATCATTATTCCTTTACATGACAGCTTCATAATCAATAATGAAGATTCTATTTTGCAATTTACTGTTGTCTTTTATGTCAAATGTATTCCAGATGAGCACTTTATGCTTCCAGATTCTATTGATATTTGATATAAAAATCAATTCATGTACACACACGCGTGCACGCACACTCCTTACTCCTTATTTAGAGCTTTTCCACCCTCCTTTGTCATTGATATGAAGAGCGCGTGTGTCCAGCACCGAAGGCAGGGAGCCCTTACCTTCTTAACAATGGTACTGCAGTGGAACTGAGAGACATATCCTACTCTGCAGCATTGTTATGCTCTGACAGTAATAACTGATAAGGAATAGATCCATAGGAAACATGTCACGTAAGAAAACTGGTACTCCTGCACAGATTTGTGGCTCCCTACCAAAGCATTAAAGGTCGGATGGACTTTTCCTGCTATTTTTTGCAAAACAAACACTTCTTATCTGTAACAGTATTCTCACATAAGATTTCACGACCATGGACTTCAAAAGCTTGCCACAGGGAAGGGCAGAGAGGCAATAGCCCTAAGTGGCAGCTCACTATCTCACCAGGGACAGACAGAGAGAAGGTGAGGCGTCTGTGCTGTTTGTTGCTGTGTGTTTTAGCCACATGGGGTGATTAGTGACCATCTGTTTTTCGGTCTGCTAAGCTCAGTATTTTTTCTCTCAAAATGCCATGATGCCTCGTACCCTTAAAGACAAACTAATGTTTAACCCCAGGGAGCTGGCCACTGCCATAATGATCATTTGAGGATTTCATTACCTTTGCTGGAATTTTTTTTTCGGCCTCATGGTGAAATTAGTTTTAATATAAAAGTAAATATTGCTTTATGAAGAAGTACTTAGGGGTGACTAAATTCCTGTTTTAACTTAATTATCTACTTCATAGTGCCCTGCAGCAAACTCTCGTGTCTGATATTGCTCCTTTTCCCTTTGTAAGAAAATTCAGAAGTAAACCAGCAACTGTTATGCATAACCATGGAAATTAAAACTCCAATGTCAAGACAACCTCACCTGCAGCAAGTGCCTGAGTGAACAACACAAAATCATTCGCTGTGTTCAGCATCAGGCACCTAACCCATAAAACTACAAGTACACTCAACAAGAAGAAAAAGCTTGGGAATTAAAATTAGAGTGACTTAATAGTGAGGATACTATTTTTAAGTCTTCTGTTCAAGGAAGTTGAAAACAAAAACTTTCAATTCGGCGTTATGAGGTCTGAAAAATACAATTTAGAAACGCATTCTATTAACACACCGACATCACTGTAATAGTTATGCACAATTCTTTAATTTTGGCAGTGTTTTGAAATGCATTTTTCTGTAGTTCAGCTTTTGTAACCACAGAAGCATTTTTCAGTTGACTCTGAACTAAATTTCTTTTCACACATAAATTTCTTCAGAGAGGCAGCATTCCTCGGACAGCAAAAGGCCAGCCTGCTGGGGAAAATGTCTGCAACTTTCTCTTTATTTTCCTCGCAGTCTGATCTATCTCAGAGGGGCAGGAGCAGGGTGGAATAAATGTGATGTGAACTTCAGGGATTTTTTTTCTAGCAAGAAGACTGTCAACACATTTGAATTACCTGTTAACTAAAAATAATAAACACTTAAAATGTATTTAAAATGTAAAAAAAATGTAAAAAGAGTGTAGAATTAAATAGAAGAGCTAAGACAATGTGATTTTATTCTCTGCGGATAATTTTAGAATGTGTTTTTTTTGCATGGTAATCTTTGTTTTTGTTTTAAAAAATCAGATTGCAAACCTCTCTTTGTGTGGGAGAAAAACATTATCCTTGTACTTACAACAAATATATATGGTAAAAATTGTTTTCATCTTTCTACCTTTTCATGTCCTTAGTTAAAGTTAAACTGCAAAAAATAAGAACATTTATAGTAACACACAAAACAATGTATACGTGACTCACATACTGTAATGTTAAAGACTAGATGATTTTTATATTAAACACATGAGATCAAAAATACATATTGTATATTATGAGGCATATAAAAATAATCAGGAAGAGAAACACATTTTGCTGTTTCTGCTATCTGATAAATATTAAGATGTTCATGTTTTTGCTGTTCTCTCTAAAACTCTCTGTCTCCTGAAATATTTTATTTTTAGGCATCTTATTTATTTCCCAGTGTTATATATGTATCAGAACTGATGTTTCCATGTGTGTCTGTTCGTGTATGTTTGCGCAGAACACTGTTAACTGATCACAACTGAATGTTGAGCCACCTGCTTTCTTTATTTCTCCTGATGCTTTATTTCTGTCCAAGAACAAGTTTCAAGGAATGTTTTTCTGATATAACACATGCAATATGTTTCTTGTTTCTCCTAAGAAAAATAGTAACGATGAATACAGGAAAGATATTATTAAATGAACCTTTGGCGCTGTTAAACTCTGCAAGTTATTAATAAACAGTTAAAATTTAATTATAAACAGTCTACTCAAAGTACAGAATACCTTGAAATATATTTTATTAATTATTTCAATCCAACAAATTAATGCTTCAGTTACAGAAAGAAAATGACAAACCTTTTCTCATTCTTTAATTTAAAATATTAAATATACTTTTTAATAATTATACATCTCATTCTTAGTCTTTAAAAACTGTGAAAAATAATATATCATAGATCTGAGGATAAGAATCCCAGAACTAGGTATTTCCTTTGAATGGGAGGTATGGAGGTTGGGTGCATATGGCTCGAGTTCTTGATTTGTTTGGAGCAAACAAATCTCCAGGTCTGTTCAGAGCTACTATAGACCTGTGCCTGATTTATTCAGACCATTGCAAAATGGCTGTGGAGCAGATACCACAAAGGGGAAACTAAAGGTGAAATTATTACGTCTGTGTTCTACTTTATCTTAAAGGAACTCTCTCTGTCTAAGGCCTTATTAAATACTGTGAACAAAAAAAGGAATAACATTCTTATAAAAAAAAATAATTACTCAAACCTCTTACAATTATAAATTATCCAGGCTTACGAAGAATACGAAGGTAAATGTAAAACGTTTAACATACTAAGAATCCGGACGTTACAGTGATTATATTACGTATTTAATACTTTTCTGCAGAAAAAGAAGATGGAATTAAGCCGTTTACAGAATATCAGGCACTTTGCAGCTGGTCTTAAGGAGAAATCCCGAGGAATGCCAATGTCAACGGCACTAGTTAATTTTTTTTTTTGCTTTACGAAATCTTCAGGAGTGAGTGATCTAAACTGCTAGGGCTGACGATACATTTACAAAAAAGTAAAAGATCCAAAAAGACTCATAAAAAATAATATGCCTTGACTTCAAAGTTTATTTTTATATTACAAAGGTAAAATTATTTCTCTTATTGCTGAACAAAGTACAGAATACAAAGGAAGCGAATGGCACCCCCCACCCCCACATAACCCCCATCGGTTAATCAGGGTTTGCAAAAGTTGTGTCAGTTTCCTTGATGTGCATTGAGAAAGAAAGGTAGATTAAAACTTTGATAGCTCCATTAGCTGATCTCCACAGGTTATCAGATTAATCTCCATGGTAACACTATCTATCCAAAGTGGCTGTAAGCTGTTCATGGGCCCTGTCAGCTTCTGTCTGGGTTGGCCCATGAATGCGGACAAAACCCAAAGGATCCTGGGCGTTTTCTAACAGCCTCAGTGAAATGCAATACCGCAGAGGACGCAATGCCTAGCTTTGAACTTGATTTACCACGAGGTCCACAAACTGCTAGATTTTATTTTGGTAGCTGGTGCCAGCACCCTAGTGATATGGTGATTGTCAATGAAGATAAAGTCTACCTTAAGTGTTCTTAAAAAGCAGAAATAAGCTGCTTGGTTCCTGACCTGTATCCTGTGGAGATAAGTGTACAAATGTATACAGGACACTGTGGAATTAGGGCTCAGATTTAGGACTGTGTTTTAACAAGATGTTAAATACTCCTAACTCAAACCATTCATGAAGCTGTGTTCCGTTTAGTTCAAGGTATTCCATAAAGTTGTTTTTTTAGAATTGTAACGTTATAGAATCCTTTTTGACTTTTAAGAGAAATAATCCACGATTAACTACTAATCACAACTGTTAAAATTACTGTTTAAATTAATTCATTTTGCGTAATAATAGATCTTATATAAACAGTAACATCCAGTTTTATTGTTCTGTGCTAACGCGAGCAAAATATAGAGACATCTACCATGGCCATTTCTTAAAAGCTATTTTATTGAGACACAAAATAGCGATACCATGTCTTCCAAAAAAATCTGTAGACCATCTCTTAGTAAAAAATATTTATATTATTCTAAATTAGGTCTCTGTGCTCTCATTTATACCTACGTTTCTGTTACAGAAGGCCTTTTGTCTCAAAACCCCAAATACATAGTGCTCAGTATTCATTCAAAGAAGACTGATAAATCAAATAGAAAACTGGGTCAAGACCTGTGTTTATGTTACACTTCCAAGAGCTAAACAAAATTCGTTTTGGTTTGTGAGCTCCTCTAACTCGATCAGCTTAGACATCAGCCCCCACACATCTCTCTGTCCCTAAGAGTCGGAGTGTTTATGTTACATTACTGTAAATTGAATTTAAATAGAACTGTGGGAAGTGCCTTCACATAATGGGCAGAACAGTCCATACTTTTATAAACACGAGATCTTGGGAGTTTTAATGAGTTGATGAAAAGGAAAAAATCTCTACTAACGGACCCTTTACCTCACAACCACGCGGAGGAGGAGAGGAGAGGGCGTAGCGAGACTGCAGTTGGCCTCGTCTCTGTCCGGAAGGCGGCTGGGCCCCGGACGCGTGGCTGGGGCCGAGGGCGTCTCACGTCCCTCGTCTGCCCTCCAGCTCTGCTCTCCCAGGCCCTCACAGCCCCGCTCGTCGGCACATTCAAGCTCAGTAGTCCAGGAACTCATCTGCTGAGCCTTCTCGGCATCACTGTCGTCGTCACATGATAATACACAGCAGTGACAGATTACCGTTTATTATTTAGAAAGTCTTGTCCTCCTTCCAGAGAAATCCAACATATTTTATAAGACTTTTTCCATGATAGTAGACTGACTTTTAATGTGCTTTTTGAGAGCTGTGGAAATATTTCCATGGTGAAGAGTTCAGTTGTGCATTGAAATACAGCCATGCTTGGCAATGGGACCAACCTATCACCAGACCAAATTTACGTCATGCTGTCTGCATTCTCCTCTCGTTTTTCTGCTTATCTTCTGCACATCCTTCATCACATATTTTTACCTTCTTTTTTCATACTGGTGTATGGTTTTTGCTCAGATTGCTGTGTGCCGTCCTAGCTGTCCTAGCAGCGATAGCTTCTCACCACTGAAAGCGAGGAAACTCTAGGACTGTGCCTGCCTGTACTGTACTATACATTCCCCATCTTCTTCTGCGGCAGGGTGTACCATCCTGGCTAGCTCTCACCGGGACGTTTCTGTACTGAGACCTCCCCTCAGGAACTGCCTTTTTCATCCCAAATAGGTAAACAGAAGTAAAAACAGTAAATGAAGTGAAAAATACAACACAATTGTGAATAACAAGCGATGTACTGAGCGTGACAAAAGAAACAAAAAAAAATAGTGCAAAAGTAGCTCTGCACCTCCCCCTTCTTGCCTGCTGGTCGTTTAACAATCCATAACAATGACAATAATTATAATAATACATTATTTAACCCGGTATGTCAATTGAAAACAAATCCACACTTATAACGTCAACCTAAAGAACTGTTTACATGGCAGGGCAGTTGACTGGAGGGAACAGCCTTTCTCAGAAGGGTACAAAAGCAGCCTCATGCTCCGGGTCTGAAGCCACAACCTTTAAGTTATAGGTCTTGATCTCTGGTCTCTACTCCCTCTAGCTACTGCTCCACAAAAGAGAATCACGGTTTCCATATAGGCACCAATTCAGTCACGAAACCCCTTCATGAATGTTATTTTTAATATGTTAAAAATTACCAATAAAAGACATTTCTTGAGATTTTCAACAAAAATGAAGAACTTTCTAGAACTGGAACAATATTCTAAGAAGTAAATGCAATCCTTTTAATGTTGTAAACCAAACAATTTATTTTGCATCATAATATGTTCTTCCTTTCTATATAGTTCACAAAAATTAAAGAGAATTAAACAGTCTTGGATTAAATTAATCTTAGCACTTTTCATTAAGGGAAAATGTTGAACCCTATTTCAAGTATTTTTCTTCTTTCATAAAAAATACTGAAGTTGAGGCCTTGCATTTCTACTTAATTTTATAAAGCAAAATTTAGAAATCACACAAAGCAAAGACATACCACAAACTGCCTCTTTTTGAAGACCAGGGTTTATCCAGTTTACAGCTGCAGACTCTTGATCTTTTTAAAATCTGCAATAAAACATTCTCGTAAACATAGAAGATTAGCGATAAAAATAATAAACTTAACAATTAATTTTTGTATTGCATTTTTTTTATTTAGAAAAATCATGGATAAATACATTCATAAAAAAAAAACTAAATACAGACATAAATGACTCCAGTGTTTAGGATTTCAGTAATGTTTAAAATGTGTTTTGCCATTAGGAGCACAGTATGTCTCACTAATGATGAAACAATGGTACTATACAGGTCATAGATCAAAACATCCTATAACTGTCACTGTAGAAGTTTATTCCTGTTCTTACCAGGGTTCTTAATGTCCATGCACAAGAGTTATACCTACCATTGCATTTACTTTGTTGACACCTACTGAATTGCAAAAATGATTAAATTATGTTGTTATCATGTCTTTAAACCTAAAACTAAGACTGTTTATCGAATTTGATACAATCTATTTGAAAAAAATCACATTTCAAAGATAGCTTTTATAGTTACAGTTAAGTTTTATAGCTTAATAACATCTTGGTGAGGCACTAGTTTCATGTTTCAAGCAAACACTGGTGGAGTTTGTATATGGGGCATATTGAACAGTATGTCACAATATTGCGAGAAACCTGACCTAGTTAATTCTGGATACAGTTGTTGGAATGGTATCAATGTGTATCAATCACTTAGTCACAATGCAACCACAGGGATAAAGCACAGATCAGCTTGGTGCAGAGTTGGCAGCATGTTCTGAGAATATTTGAATCAAAGGAAAATATTCAGTCACCAAAACTGTCATGAAATAATGCAGAGGAATGCAAAACTATCAGCTTGATTTGTGCCAAACTAGTTTCTTCTATCAGTTGTTCTGATGGAAAACTACAAGTGATGACAGCTTGTTTAGGAAAAAGAACATTTAATTGCCATTGTATCTAAACTGAATCTAGCTATTCAATAATGATCTTGCCGATCCTTTCTCAGCGCATTGCAAGTTCTTTCCTAGCTTGAAACACGCCTTAGATGTGAAACATTAAACACTAAGACTCGGAGGTTGTGCGTGTCTCCTGAATATGGAGAATCAAGCAAGTGAGTCACTGCTTCTGGAGGAGCTCTTCCACTCAACCTGTTTCGTTGGTTGTTGTTTTTTTTATTTCTTAATCCCATGCGTCCAATTTCCATCTGCGCTCCTGTCATTTCGATGGCACTTTTCACCTCCTGTTGCAACGTCTCCGATTGCTTGACTGTTTAGATTCAAAATGCATGAAACGTTGGCCTCATCTGGAAGCATTTAACATCACAAGTGTCCTCACAGGGAAACAGCACATTCCTTCAGTGCTGCAGATCCATCAAAAGGGCTCCTACTGTAAAACGCACCCTCAAAGAGGTATGAAGAAATGAACACTCCTTCCCCAATACAGTAGGTAATTGGTCCCTAATGGCTCTCGTCGGCTGACGACGAGGAATTTCGGGAAGAAAACAAAGCAGGATCTTTGGCACGAAAAACCATCTGTATTTTGGAAGTTAAATTATATATTAAGGAGTTTAAGAGCAAAAAGAGCTGAGTTGAATTCGATTAATATAAATTGCCAATTTGCTTATTCGCTTACTTACTAATAGACTGGCTTCTAAAGATACAGTATAAATCGGTCTCTAGATCTACACAGTGTAAAACAGGCTGAGGACAGACAATGATCAGGTACAGTAGAAACCCCCTTACAAATCAGCACTAGTCCAGGTAAGGTCTCAGTCAAACACAGAGAGGCAGAAGTGTGGGAACTAACCCCCCTGCTCCCCGTTGACAGCTCAGTCAGTATCAGCAGTGGATTAGCAGTTCAGCTTGGCATATTATACTTATGTGAACTCAAAAGACATGGGAATTACAGTATGCAGATGGAAATTACACTTTTTTCATTTAATTTCTATAATTACAGTAGGATCACCAATAATGTGGTGCCCTAGAGGAGAAGGGGTCGCTGGATTTTATAAAACGCCAGATAATCACATCAAAGCAGCTTATTTTTGCACACTACTTTTATAACATTGTATTTGGATGTTCTGTATACGTTTTGTTCGTGTTTTGAATTTGTTAACCGTATAAAAATAATCTAAATAAAGCACAGAGTACTTAAGAACACAAAAAGACTGCATACATATTTAAACTACAGTGTAGTAGAAACACAGTGCTAAAATATTTTCACCACTAGTTAGTATTTATGCAATGTTTTAAACTCCCAGGATTAAAACAAAAGGGGCTGCATGCACACAAATATTTTGGGGGGTATTTTTCGGGAAGAGGGGGCGTCTTAATATCGTAAATGATTGCTCAGCAAATCACTGCTGCATGATCTCATGGTCTGGTTGCCTGATGAGCTTGCATCCGATGAGTAGGTACAGTCTGCTTCAGAGGCAGTCAGTACCATTCCTCAACACACATCAGCATCAGCTCTGAACTACTGTTAGATAACGTTTCTTTTAACTTTGTTTTTTTTGGTTGACTTTTCACAGACAGTAAATATCTACGGGCTCATAAACAAAAATATCTTGGGCAGCACGTATCGATAAACACTTCCTTTTTAGTCCCTGGTGTCAAGAATGTTTGTATGATGCGCGGCTGTATCTGTGCATTTAAGGTGACTCATAGGCATAAAAGAAAGTCATGTGCAAAGTGCAATATTGAACTAAACTGCATTCAGGACACCAAACCCATAAGCCAAACGAAAGGGCTAGCTGTTGTTTTTGTATCACAGATGACTCTGTTCTTGTTTATAGCTCTGCTGACTTAAACACATAAACGTACTGGGGCCATTAAAAAAAAAATCCCTGTGGGGAAAAAAAATGCCACAGTAAGCTGGGCTCCGTTCAATCTCTCAAACAATAAACCCTACAGGAGACTTCATTTTTTTTTCCCCGCTGCGGTTAAGGTTTTGGTCACCTGACGAAACAGCTGATGGAGCTGGCAGGCGGACGGGTGATCCTGGCGCTGGAAGGTGGACACGATCTTACCGCCATCTGCGATGCGTCAGAGGCCTGTGTGAACGCCCTGCTGGGAAATGAGGTAAAAGAGGATGAGTCACAGCGCTGAAGTCAGGCCTGGCTCGGTGCCAGCGTGCACTGCAGCGGGCCGCAGTGAGATATTAATAACAATAACGATAAATATCGCTGTGGTTTACATCCACAGTGGAGTGAAAGAGAATGAAAGGCTCCACACAATGCAACTGAGTGCCATGTTGCTTGTACTGGTCAATTCCGTGATCTCCATGCTTACACAAAGAACGCTTATACATGAAAGTGCAATCTGGTACTGTACTACCCCTGTGATCAAAAGTGGACACGAAAAGTTTGTCTAAAGTCTCTGACCAAACAGTTGCTACATGCTCTACTGGGTTAATATCTGACTCCTAAGGCACCAATGGAAGGAGCTGTACGGCCCTCCCATTGTTCATCCGGGCTGCTTCTTGAAGCCCATACTGTAATACTGCAATAAGTGGGGCAAACCTGTCGCAATGTACTGCACATCGCGAAGTTTTCAGCCACAGAAAGAAATACTCCAAGCTAGACAACACATTGCAGTAATAATCATTGGAGACTGTTTATCGCAAGAAGGGATCTGCTCAATTTAAGCTCGTAAGCATCACCGAGTTTGGGCAATGGTTTGGATTTGGCAACTTACAAATAGCAATCGATACCCCAGGATTTTCAGCAAAGTGCCTCGCATACCGACATGGTCTGTTCATCGGGCTGCACAATAAACAATGGCATTGTCCCCCAGGTCACTTACTCTTGTTAGTTTCACGCTAAAATTAAGCAAGCCAAGAAACTTTCAGACTTTCTACATCTCCATATCTACAACTGTGTATTTCTGAGCATGTATTCATGAGGTGGTTTGTTGTACTCTTGTAGGGAATAACTATATACTCTGTATTTAGTCCAATGAAACCCCAAACTCTAATAATACCTCATATCTAGTAACAACTGTGCTAGAGAGAGGCTTTAAATACACCGTCCCAACAGTATTATTAAAACAAACATGATATATCCTATAGCCTCATGCTTTGCAAACATTTGGATTTTCCCTAATATTTGGAAAAAGGAATATTTGTTAAAGGATAAGGTGTTAAAAAGTTTAATTGCAAGATTACATTTCCTTCCCTTTCAATCATGGTACGGTTGGTTGACACCAGTCTTTGAGATGTAAAAGATATTTTCTGACCATCTGAATGAGACAGTTTTACTGCAAAATGACGGCTAACGAGAGGCTTTAAATCAACACAGAAACATTTTTACTCCGTAAACTCACAAGCCGCACCATGCCTCCTTCTCGGGGGGTCGCTGCACAGGAGCAAAGCTCTTGGCTGAGCAATGAGATCGTAGCCGTGGGGACCAGTCTGTCCCACCACCGCCCTCACCTTGTCAGGCAGATCTAGGGACAGCTCGATTGCCTGAGTGAGAGCGGGCAAGGAAGGGTTAATGACCTGTGTTTAGTCCTAGACAGGAAGCTGGGTCAGGGGTAAGAGACCGGGGTTGTCTCCTCTGCTGGGCTTTCGTTTCTAAAAGGCTTTTAAATACAGAGGCTGCATTCCATTTAATCAGAAAAGCAAAATTATTGAGCTTCCCGAATAAGTGAATTATTGAACTTCCCGAATAAGTGCACCTTGATCCAAGTCAGTTGGCGGTGCCAAGTCAAAAAATAAAGCCCAGCCACAATCACTGGACCTAATAATCAACCAAAATACACAGGTGAAAATAAGCAAACGTGTCGCACAATTCATTTACGTTTTTGGTATCATTTGGTTGCACTGAAAAATGTGTATGCAGCAGACAAAAGAGCTATAAACAGTCCAGTTTAAGCTTTACCCGCTGACACAAAACAGATTAAAATTAATTTACCTAAAAGAGCTACACTTTAAACAACACCTTAACACATCACACTGGAAACGCGATGCAGTAAATATGCACACTCAGTCTCAGTTGCTGCATAAATCGCAGGGATGTGATGATGCAGTCAATTGGAAGAGCTCAGACACAGGGGAGGAAGGACTGTACAAACCACAAAGGGCAACAAGTCAACAATAAACAAGAAGTGACAAATAACAGGCTAAAGAAAACATAGGGTGTATAACGTCTGTACGGTCAACAGATGGATGGAATGAGCATTCACAGCCAATCACCTTTGACACAGGACTGATCTAGTCTGGTGTAGACTACAGAGTTGAGATTAATTTGAGTTCCAGGCACGAGTTAATTTGACAGTGCGTGACAATTAAAGGTAACAAAACTCAGTGTTTGTCCAAATCTGCGAGAAACAACTTTTGTACAAGATGTGGAAACAAAACTAGAGCAATGACAGCAAAAAAAAGGGCTGTTGGTAACAGTTGGGCAATAACTGATCAGGCAACATTTTGTGTTAGTATTAAAAAACAAAACACTAAAGTCATTTAGTTGGGTTTTTTTCTGAGAGGAGAAATACTTCTGTTTCAGTTCAGTTTAAAAATTCTTCTATAAGCACACATGGCCTTTGGGCAGAGCAGAGCAGAATGGTTCCTTCGCCTTTAGAAACCAACACAGAAGCATCACTTCGAAGTGTATGGTTTTCCTCTCTACTATCTGTAATATAAAAGCATTAATGGAGATGAATTAATGATGTTCAAGCTCTAATACATCTGCCAACTTTTTGTTGAGTTCATTTGCAAACATACTTGTGGTCAAATTTTGAATGAGAACTGGACAAACAATAATTGTCTCAATTCATTAACAGTTTCGATGCTTCGGTCTTTACTTTTTATGTTTTGAGGTTATCATTTTATATTAGGAGATTCTGAGACGTTCTATAGTGGAATGATCCTCTGCAGAGCCAGGCAGCTAGAGATGCTGCCTATCCTATTGATCTGCAATAAAAGACCATAAAACTGCCTAAATAAACATCTCAGACTCAACAGTTATAATTACAGATATGTTCCCCATCAAAGCCATTTCTTCAACATGATTAATAGGATAATTATCACTAATTATCTAGTACTTCAGCTTTACAAATAATTGTAGGTGGTAGAGCTTTGGTCTATAGCTGGGCAAGATTTACTTTGGCTAGGATACACTGCAAATTTGACTGAACTCAAATTAGAAAGGTCAGCAAAAGCTTTGTTTGAGCACTCTGCAGTTTGTCAGATGTATTTATTCATGTGCGGGGGATTAGAATTCATAAACAGCTTGCAGTTTTTTTTCAGGCACTATTTCTTTTTCTTTGTTTTTCTTGGCCACTAGCTGTCAATACAACAATGCCATGATTTCTAAGACTAATTATTCATAATGCAATGAAATAGCAGTATAGCTTTTTTAAAGTTAGAGTTATCTATTGAATTGTACAGATACTTCCTCGGGACTGCAGAGAATACTCAGGTTATGGTCTTTGTAATTTTGATAGAAAAGCTGCAGAAAATTGACACAAAGCTGACAGCTGTAAGAATATGGCTGTATTGTAATAATGGAAAAGATGTTACAGCTTTGTAGCACGTGGCACGTGATACCCTAATTGTTTGTCTTGAAGCAGAATCAAATTATTAGTCCTTAGTCAGCTTTTTCTTGGACAACAATAAAACTATCTCACCAGACATCTGAAGTGCAGTCATTTGCTAGCATTAATGGACCTTGAAATAGTCACAGTACATTTATGTCTATGGAGTTACATACTGAGATACTTTCCCTAGTATTTTCTAAATATTCCTGTAAAATGTGCATCCAATGACACTTTGTTAGTGTAAACGGGTAAAGAATATTCAGGGTGTGATATAATCAGATGTTTGATGTGCATTTTGTAAGCTGATAGCAAATTCTGTTGTTTCTTTACTCAGAAAAGCCTGTTCTTTTACATATAATTAGAAACTCCACGTGCAGCATTGATTCAACAACACTTCTTAGAACACAGTCACTTCTTATTAAAGCAATTTCAAAATGAGGGATTTTAAGTAGACGTTTACATTCCTGTGTTGTTTGCCTGTCCTGTACTAACTCAAATACAGTATATAGGCTTCATTTCTTTTGCTGTTTTTTCCTGGACATAAAACAGAAATCCCTAATTTTATTCTTAAAAAAATGTTTCGTAAATCTTCTCATACATATAATAATTTGAGCTTGCCAGTGTCTCAGAAAGTTCCTGGTTCAGTGTTTTGGATACTCTGCCTAAGCAGCACAGTACAGTATGTTAAGAGGCAATCGCTGTCCGCTGTTAAATGCTTCCTCACACATTCAGCAACACCGCAGTGATTTGCTCTCATTCCAGGTGGGCTTATCTTTATCTCCAGTGCAGGGCTCTGCTCTGGACTTTAAATTGAATGTCGCCTTGATTGAAAATCCCAGTTTTAATGAACGCAGGTCTCTAAATAAGATGTGAAAACACAGGGACCAGAGCTGACAACCCAGGGTGATGGACCGTCCCCCACCTCCTGATGTGCTAAGGGATTAGCCTGAATTAGCCCAAATTAAAAGACCAGGCACACTAGGGAAGGAAGAAGAGATTCATTGTAATAGTTAAGAACAACACATCAATTCTTCCTTTCAAATAAATGTCACTCCTTGGCCACATGGCACCAGCCCCTCTGGATCCTCAAGTTAATTAAACCAGAAGCCTCCAGCCTGCCAGGGACTCACCCCCTGAGAGGAGGGGAGGGGGTGTCACTTCCAGCTAATTCCTACAGAGGAGAGGACAGCACTCTGCTGGCAGTGGGTGCCGAGGGCCAGGTTAAAGGTGTCCCTTAAACTGCAACAGGCTTTCTTCTTCCTGTTTCGTATCCATGGTTAGCTTCACCTCAAATTAAAATCGCTCTATAAAAAGAGCCAGCGAGCCAGGAGATGTAAATTGCCTAGCGTTACACCAGACATACTTTCTCAAACCCAAACAGATTAAATTTACAACAAAAATGGCACCAGCTACATAAATATACATGTGAAAGATTTTCAGAAATGCTGGAAATTGACATCATACCACTTCTATCAGCTCCATAAGAAGAACTCTAGAATTTACACAGCTGTCCTAACAAAGTTCCAATTGATTTTCAAGTGTTGCATAATAAGTTTTACACTGAAACCAGGGACACTTTGCCTGAACTTACTGTGCCTCACAGTGGGACTGCCTTCCTTATCTCATACGCTAAGAGGAAATCAAGAAAGCATTATGGCTTTTTTTATACACTATGAAAAAGCACAAAAAGCTATTTATTTCTAACTCATACGGCTGTAAACTACATTATTTATTTTTGCATGGATCACAAGTGTTTTAAACAGGTAAGGCAGGTTTATTTATAAATTAAGGACATGAGGGCTGATGTAAGTACTGACCTAAACTATGATCCGCTGTGTATGTACTGTATGATGGAATATTGGATGTATGAGCAAGGAAAGCACAGTGCCAAAATGTGATCTGTATTTTTCTATACCTGTGTTTTTTTAGAAAACTGAAATTTGATGTTCACCTCTTTTATTAGGTAGTGCTAGCACTTGTACTTTCGATAAAGAATGACTTATGTTCCCCATGAGCCCTGCTGCCTTCCTTTGTAGACACAAACTGAGAAAAATAAATAAATGATAGAACCCAGAGGTGAGAAGAATCGCTGTGTAGCATATTAAAAAAAACTTTTACAGCACATTCTGTGAAGAGCGACATGTTTTAGTTTCAAATACTTCTGTCAAGTATTTTTCTCTCACACTCAAAGAATGTAAGGAGAAAAAGAAAACAAATCCACATTTTTAATATATTTACTTAAGTTACACTCCACCTTTCATAATGTTATCTGAGGTAATGGTATCTGTTCTTGCAGCTGGAAGCCCTCCCAGAGAAAGTTCTTCGCTCAAAACCAAACGCCAATGCTGTCTCCTCTATTGCAAAGACAATAGAGATTCAACGTGAGTTTCTGTTTTTGTTTGGACATCATTTCATTGTTTCATTGTTGGACATCTTATTGTTTTAAATGTTACTGTTACTGTTGCCGATCTCTGGGGTTAGCCTGGTTGACACCATTTTCCCAGCAAAGATCAGGACTCTGGCTCACCTGTCAACCTCCTCCTGAGAGGTAAAGATTTACTGACCCAACTCAGATTACAGACCCGCTATTTTAATTAGTAGGATAATGAATGACCCCGCCAGATCAGATGCTGGGCTACAGTTTGAGATTGCTCGGTGTGCCGACTCGTTCCTGGTCCTTTAAAAACGCTGATGAATGGTGGTGAGTTGACAGTACACCAGGCAGACAACCTTGCAGGTCAGGTCCTGTTCATTTTCCCTGTTCTTTCTCCTAAGAACAGGCTTGTCCACTGCAGGCTAATATAAGGGAACCTCTTATTTGTCCTTCATTTTCTCTGTTGTCGATTTACGTCAAAAATAATTATCTCTAATAATAACTACTTCTGCCCATCCAAAATGACCCTAAATCAGTGAAAAAAGAACGAGACGTAAACCGATTATTGACAAAAACAAGTTAATCAAAACGCCTTCTGTGAGCACTGTTTATGAGTGGATTCAACCTAATAGTTTATGACAGGAAACCACATTTCCTGTGAACTGTGTTCAGTAACACAAACCTTTGAATTCCAGGCGCTGTGAATAAGAAGTCATTCTGGTTTCAGTGAGACCTGGAGCAAAGGCGTATAACAGGAATGCGATTTCAATTTGTGCAGCCCACACTGTCATCCAGCTTCTCTGGCACAATGACAATTATGATGTACTCACATGTACACACAGAAAAGAAACCTCTGTTACCAACTGAACATCTTTGATTCCTCAGGCACTTGCACAGTATTTGCACAAATGGATATGTACAGGGAGGGTGTTCCTGCCTTCCCAGCAAAACCTCTGCCTGGTGAGGACGTTCGTAGGGATCTTTGTAGATGGTCGAGGTTGGAAAGCAGGACAGAGCTGCCTGGTTCCTTCCCCATTGTGGAAACCAAACTTCATTAAGACTTTGTTGACAGGCTAGAGGCTCAGAAACTGCACAGCGAACGAACGCAGTTTAAAGGTGTGCTGCTGTATGTTTCTGACTCCTTAATGTGTCCAAGTGTTCTGATTCACGGTATTGTTCGGACAAAGACTTTCGTATAATTCATTATGAAATTCGATTGTGCAGCGTGACACTACTTTGTCAGCATTATATCCAATCAGCTTGCATTTAAACTCTGATTCTGCTCCCTTCTAAGGTTCATTTTTCACTTAAAAGTGTATTCACTGGGTGTTAACTAGACAAGGGATGCATGATATCACATCTAGAGTGCCATGACACTGCTGGAGCTCTGCTCTTGGGACTACAGAGAGCTGCTGCCTTACCTCCTGAATATGAGACTTCATGATTTCATTCTGCTCAGCTCTGTTGCACTAGTTTACCTTCTTGACCTCTATATCCATGTAATTATTAATTACTAAATTATTAGTAATTGTTGTAAATTATTAATTTGTTTTAATTCTGTCACACTTTTTTGGATAACTGCTTTCTGAATTAATAGATTAATTTCATTATGTATATTATTCATTAAATTAATAATATTATATTAATAAATTCATATTATTATTGTAATACTATGAAATACACACTTAATAATTCAGCCTGTGCTTTGTATGGGATAATGACTCACTCTGCACAAACACCACACCTAAAATACTTATTTCATGAATCATGATGCCTTTTGTTTTTGAATACATTAAACAGATTTTATGAATTAAAATTTACACATCTGACCTTTACAACTAGAAAGTTTGTTAGATTCAGTTAGGTGTGTGAAATACATTATCTCATCCTATAAGAGCAGAAAAGGCCTCAGTCTGCAGACAACCATACCACAAACAGGGGATTCAAGGTGAAATCTAGGAGTACAGTTGACATTGGTAGATGTTAGCTTGACATTTCCAAGAAACGGATGCGTTCTACTTAAGACTGACAACAGAATGATCTCTTGATTGAACAGAAGACAGAATCCATCTTTGCATGTGGGTCTTGGAGACCCAGAGCCGATGTACACACAATGTACAGGTAGGTCATTCCATTACAGCCGTGCAAACAATTACAAATGTCTCCTCACCTTTCCCAGTGGCAGGTGTCAGCTATACGAGGCGTGGTTCAGGACTGCAGGCAGGCCAGACAGTCAACAAGTCCTCCTGTTGCAAAGCAACTTCAATAGCTTCCTCCTCCCTCCCATAGGTCCTGGAGGGACTGCTGCTTAGTTATGCCAGTGGTCTCTCTTCAGTCCAGATGGAGCGGTTTTCCTAGGGAAGATGGTGCCGTAGGTCCATCTGGCTCTGCAACACAGAGATGGAAAAGGAGCCAGGGTGGAAATTGGCACCACATTGAGCACATGTGGCCATGCATTAAGTGGTTGTTGCTGAGGAACAGACTACCCAGCCATGTCGCTGAAGCTGATACCATGGCTCCATTCAAGAGATCTTTGGATCAATGAGTCACGAACTACAAAATAGACCAGATGGGCCGAATGAACTGCTCTCTGTGGTAACGTTATTACGTTCATCTGCTCTCATGTTCCAAGGCTTTCTAGAAAGACTCTAACAGATTCTGTCACAGAGAGAGTAATCCCATATAACAGAGCTTAAGAAGTTCTGTTCAAGTTTCAACAAAATAGGACCTTCTCCAAATAAAGTGAGGACCGTACCAATAACAATAGATGACGGGTCACAAATCAGGAGAGGCCAATTTCGCCCAACAAGAACGTTTGGTAGCTAGCAGTTGCTTGATCAGTCTCACAATCTCATCCAGCTGTTTCTCGAAAGAAGAAAGGATGTTGGCTTTCAGCAACATGACAGAGTAGCTTGTTCTACACTTCCACAGTCCTTTGAGTAAAATGGTACACCAAGTCCTGACTGGAGGATCAGGGCATCGGCTTCGTCAACACGGCAGGGTAGCTCTTTCCACACTCCCACAACCCACAGCCCACAATAATGTTCGAGCGACCCCACTCGAAATTGTCTATTGCTCTGTGCAGCCCCAGAAAAAGCAGCTCTTATTTCAGACTTGGCCACGTACGGTATTTCCCTTTGCCTGCATCAACGCTCTTTCAGTAACAGATGGGTAAGGCTATTTGGGTCATTTTCTTATTTCAATTTACTGTCTGAAATATTCGTAGAGTTCAAAATCTGTGCCTGTGTTTATCCAAATACGTGCATCTGTAGGGTAATTAAGGAAAACCGTCATTTTTCTGGTGTTATTATATATTAATTTTCAGCATGTCTTTCAGGCAAGTACTGGAAATCAATCGAGAAATGTTCTTCAGCTGTGGACCTCTCTCTTTCGGAGCTCCAGAAGTCCGACAAAGAAGAAACAGACGCTGTGACAGCGATGTCTTTACTGTCTGTTGATGTAGACCAGTCTGGCGAAGGACGAGAAGGCAGGTAAGAAGTTGCAAACCAGTCCGTGTTCATTTGGCTGCTATTCTTATTTAATGACTTTGCACAGGCCTCAGGCAAAACGTCAGAGTTGATCTACTTGGGAAAAATGTCTCGGGTCCGAAGACTTCTCTCATTCTCACAATTCTCTGTGTGGTCTGTTACACCCGTGTTTACTGCAAGACACAAAAAAGCTCGGGTTTACAAAAAGTCTTCACACAGGAAACTGCAGAAAACCAGAGCAAGATGACTTTTATACTGCAACTGTATTCAAAAATGTATGGCCTGCTACTTTGCGTTCAAAAGATATGAGTTTCAGATGCACACTGCCCCTGTCCACATGTGCTGTAGATGCATGTCGGATAAGTGGGTGTTTGATTTCACAGTGAAACAGCCTGAACTACCATGAAAGTAAAATCGTTTACATTCTCTGCCTTGGCTCTTTCCTTTCTCTTTCCTCAGAAAGGGGATCTTTTTTTAAACCATAACTTTAACTCAAATATACAGATATTCAAACATGCCATAATGTAAACAGGAACATTTGAAATCATTGCTTTGGACTTAAACTGTTTTTCCACTTGACATTCTGTTTATACTTCCTGTGAAAGAACCTCTATTTATGGACAACTGGATAACGCAAATAAACATCACACAGAAGTGAAAAATCAGCTTTGATTATCCATGAAACTCTACAATGTCATTGTGTACTCTTGCGCCGTATTCTGATTGCCTGTTTATTTTTACAGAACTGCAGCTGAGCCAATGGAAGAGGAACCCGCTCTGTGAAGTGCCAAGTCTTCCAAGATATTTCCTGTATGTGACTTCATTGTGTAACCCCTCAGGGCACCCTGAGACATGTCTTGTCTGCTGCTTGGGTGGCGCACGTCAGATGGCCCATAAACATGGGGTGCATAGGACTCATTTCACTTGTTCCTTGGACATGTATGAAAGGAGGGCTTAGATTTTCTTAATTTAAAGATGCCATACTGTACCCTCATGCCTTGAGTCTGTTTTAATTACGACTATGACCTACAGTGCAGAATAATACTGACACTTCGTTACCCCAGACTTTTTTTTTGTTACCATTTCAAAGGAGCTACATTCGTCTTTTTGCCAAGCCCTATTTTAAATGGTATTTTTTCCCCAGCGGCTCTTTTTTTTATCAAGCAATATTGCATTTTGGGAAAACGCGCCCAGTGTTTTATAATTATAAAAAAAGAGCAAAAATCATTTTGTGGGGTCAAGACATTTTTTATTGTGTACAACTGAGGTGTGTCAGTTTTGCTTATTGCCTTCAATCCATTATTTTTTTTCTAATTTTACTACTATTTACAAGACCAGAGGAATCAAACAGAGCCATAATTAAGAAAACTACTGAGCAACGCACTTCTTTCATAAACATTTGCATTGACTTTTTGATTCTGTTTTTATCTTTAAAATATAAAATTTTAAAATTTCACTATTATATTCTCCTTTGAGAATCCGCTCATTTTATTCAATTACTTAAAAACAGGACACTTGTGCAGTGTATAGCAGCGAAACAATATATTCAGTTCATGTTTCACGTAGATTCGAATTTATGTGTATGCACAAACTAAAAAGATGGGATTTTTATTTCTTTTTAAAACTACTGCACATTATCTGTAATAATACATTGCAGCATTTCCAAAAAAAACACATCCTGGGTAGAGAATATTAAAATTATTTTACAGTTATAAAATTTAAAAATAACAAAGAACAATTCCAAAGAAGATGATAGTCAATGAAAATAAGCCTCAAGTTTACTAAAGTCAAAAAGAAATGCTTTAAGAGTGGAATTCAACAATAAAATTATAATTAGAAGCAATTAGGTTAACAAGAATAAGATACTTTAATAGCTCAAATTCCTGTTAAAACTCTGAGAATTATAAACTATTTAGTGACACTTTAACTACTGAGTAATTTATGATGTTCATTATATTTTTTCTAACTAAGCAGCTTTCAAGTACAGCCTTAAAACCACAGCCGAAGAGCATTGTGTCCCGATTCAGAAATTTGAAGGAAACCTTAATTAGAACAAGCTTTGCTCAAAGGTTATGATGATATGAAAGATCGAACAATATGGTTTGAGTTAAAGGCAACTGAAACCTGTAAATCAAAGATGAAAAGATTTCATTCAAATGGAATTATAGATTTCTCTTTTGTCATCCGGCCAGGCATTTTTTTTTCGGCATTTGGGCATGCAATAAGGTCAGTCATTTCATTTTCCTGAAGGGGTTCTGTTTCAGATAATAAAATAATGAAAGGTGATATCTGAGGGGGGGGGAGTCGACAATTAAACGTCCAAAGGTAAACAATGCTATTGAGCAATGTGTTTTATCCCTAAAGAACTTTGAAAAACTAATAAAGGCGCAAATCTAATTTTGTCTACCAGTGCCAAAAGCTGTAGACTATAAAATGTCAGAAATAAAGGAAGACTGAGTGATCTTTAGGAAGGTTTCTAATCAAAGGTGAAAGTCAGTTACGCGTCGATGTAGAGAAATTGTTAAATATGCATTCAGACAAATGCTTTTAGCCGAGTTTCGAGGTGGGAGCTGTATCAGCCTGCAAAGGAAGGAACAGCGGTTTATTCTACGTGGAAAGTGAAAAGAAAGAGGCACAAACACCTGAAGGAAGCACAGAAACAGCCAAAACATTACTCTTCAGCCTGGAATGAACCTCTGCTAGTTCCTTCTTCTTTTAACAGTTTTGCTATTTTTGTTATTCTGTACCTCGACTATAAAGCTATCACTCCATCTATGTTTGTAATGTTCACAGTTTCTGTTTTAGATAATTTTATATTTTATATACAGCACATGTGAAAGTACTAAAACATCTTATAACCTAGGGCAAGAGGTTTGAGGCTAAAAATGTACAGACATACACAGACTCCACTGTGGTAAACAGACACCCAAGTATCACTGCACCCTGTTTATACTGGATCCATGAACAGCACTGCCAGGATATGAGTGTGTTAATGCTGGGTACTTCCATTTTCAGTGCTCACAGACGACAGCAAGGTGCTCACACATCGCGGACACTGCAGCCCACACCTGTCATAGAACATGTATGTGAAGAGGTGGTCCCAGGCAAAAGTTTCAAATAACTTGTCAAAGATGCCGCAGTTCAATGATATTAATTCCCTGTTTGCAAGCCTCAGCTCTCTTGTCTTTCCTGGAGTGCACGGATACTGTCATCTTGAGCACCTTCCATTCAAATAACAAAAGTACTTCCCACATTTGGACATACAGGATAATACCTGGAACAAGTAAAGTCCCTGGCATCTCAAAAGTGACCTAATGGTTTTGAGTCTCACTTGGGCTTTGATGTCTGCCTGAGACAAAAGTCTGAATCCACGTGAATCACATCAGAGGGGCAGACAGGTGTTCCCTGGTCTCAACATACTGGTTATTATAGGCCATCAGCTCTGTCAGCGCAGAAGCTAAAGTGTGTAACATTATGTGTGTACAATATGTAGCATCCAGTGACATACGTGCATACCCACTGTCCAAGAACTGTGAAAACCCAGCCTCAAGTAACAGGCTGAGGAAGGACAGCCTGCTAGTATCTGTGCTGCTCACTGCACTCAACGACAATGTTGCAAAATGAGAAGAGGCACACTATCGAATGCACTCTGCTACAGAGTGAACATTTAAAGGCTATCCTGGACACCTGCACCCTCTGTAACACTGGGAGTTGACTGCTACAGCTAACTTTTTACTCCTTCCACATCCAGATGATCCAGAGTTCTACCTCTAGATCCTGTCAAAAGGCAGTTCTCATGAACATCCTATTTATGGCCTAGTAGGAGACTAAGGATTCCTTTAGGTTTTATCTTTTCATATACTAAGTAACCATGAGTTCGTTCTGTGAAAACAGTCAATCAGCTTATTTGTGTCACAAGATACATCTATTTATGTGACAACTGATCGTGAAAACATAGTGTGCACCGTTCAAAACATAGGGCACCGTTCAGTACAAGGGCATGAGCTACAAAACAGCACAGATGACTAGTGTGCAAATGTTAATAGTCAACAGCTGTAAGGACTGAATTGAGGGAGAACTGATTATTTAAAAACAATACAATGTCATTCCAGTTTTTGTTCTAAAAGAGCTCAAGGAGGTATGTTGACAAAATATTGGTGGCAAGCCATGGTATAAGAGATGCTGAGATTCCACTTACCTTTTGAGAGTGACGTGCTCGTGCCCTGAAGTTGCTGCAGCTTTGCTACAAAAAACCTTTCCTGAGATGAACCTGTCACAGAGAAAGGAAAGTAATGGGCATAATTAAACCAGGAGCACGGGTGCAGGTTGCAATAATGCAGATACCTTGTGTGTAGTAAACAACAGATAACATCAAGATCCTTCTGAACAATGCAATTGTAACAGATTACTAACCCTAATAATTGTAATTCACAACAGGGGTGACAGTTGGATGCATGTATTGTTACTGCAATACTTACAAGTCCAAGCCAAGATATCTCGTAATATAAAAATGAAGTTCAATGTGTGCGATGTCTGATTTAATTTAATATGGTTGGCCATACTGAAAAGGAAGATGAAAACTTAAGCTTCAGTACAAAAAGCCACCTTGTCCTGCAGTTTGTAAAGAATGAGGGACACTAGTAATTAGTACTTGAAAATCATTTTACAGGTGATTAATATTCCAGAGTTGAGTGAAATACAGCTCATTCAGATTAGTATAAAACACATTAGGTCATTCATATTCTTAGTAAGTGCCATTGATTGTCGTTATTATTTTAAAGTATTTTTATAGCTCTAAAACTTACAGTGACTCAGATCGAAAATAGCAGATGTGACTAAATTGAACGTGTTGTTTTTATTAAAAGCAATAGCTAGCTACTCAACGTCTTTTATTCAACTCAAAGTCTGGAGTAAATGCCCTCACCTTCAGCCATCACATTATTTCTACTGTATGTTTGATCCAGAGGTCAGATTTTTAACCCTTAAGGGTGACTGTGAATACTAAACCTTTGAAATGCAATGTTGTACACCCATGTAGGAAAGGTTGTACTCATGCCCTGTGAATAACAGCTCTTCTTTAATTTTGTCTAGTTAAGTGGTTGTGATATTGAATTATTCTCTTATTAATAATATTGTCCATGCAACAATTGACAGTTTTCTTGTGTAATGGCAAACTTAAAAGATAGAAGAGACTCTGTATGCTTGACACCCTTATCTCATAACTGTTGTTGTGAGACTGAAAAAGAATTCAAAGAAGAATCTTTAGTGTGCACTACATGACTGATTTCCCATGTGCATTTCATTTTGTCATTTTATTTCTTTCCACAGCGGAATTAATATGCAATTATGCAAAATTATGGATTTGTTTTTTTTTATTCAATAGAGCCCCTAACAAAATAAAAAACTAGAGCTAAATTTGCAGTATGGGTCCTTTTGATGAAATTTAAAATGTTGCTTTATTGGTCATTTAATTAAACGAAGAGTGCAATTTTATTTAAACTATTTGACTACGCTTTGATATATTAATGAGGGTAATCTAATGGAGCTCCCTAACAAATGCTTTAAGGCAACCATTAGCTTCACAGATTTCTTTTTCCTTCATTTATATAATTTGACGTTAGTGTATTATTTTTGGTAGGTCACTGTCGCAAGGTAGATGAGCAACACTGCATGTTTGTTTTATACTGAATCATGGAAGCTCAGGACAAAAGAACTGATTTTTTTTTTATGGAGAGCAGACGTAGAGCTGAGCAAACTCTGCATTATTATTTTTAAAATACATTTTAATTGCAAAGCTCCTCTTCAGTAAAATCCCATGTGTGTTCGTGTGGCTCACATAATCTTCCAGCACGTCTGTTCCAGATGTGAATGACCAGGGAATATGAGTTATGCAGTGAAAGAGATATAACACATTATCAGTTTTATTTTTGTTAGCAAAAAAACTGCTCCCACTACATTTCAATACAGAAATGCATGCTAATTAATTGATC
Organism: Lepisosteus oculatus; assembly: GCF_040954835.1. Lineage (NCBI taxonomy): Eukaryota > Metazoa > Chordata > Actinopteri > Semionotiformes > Lepisosteidae > Lepisosteus > Lepisosteus oculatus. The sequence continues at coordinate 1,924,132 of NC_090705.1, read as the reverse complement.
TATTAAATGAGGTGAACTGTTTTTGGCAATATTGGCTAACTCCATGCCTTGCCAAGTTCCTTATCATCAAGCAATCATCGCATAAGAATTGAAACAATTTCCTTTCACCAGCTAAACACCCATGCGGCTTGGCTCTTGCAGAAATGTGTGTGACAGGTCAGAGGGAACATGCCTCACCCAACCTGAGGCCCAGCTCAGCAGCCGGTAGTCACAGTATCAGGGCACTATGACTATTACTCCATTTAAAATATTCTAGACATTTTCTATCATCCATATACTCGTGCCTATTTGGCAATGTAAAATCTTGAGAAAACAGGAAGAAATCATAATTCTGTCAGAATATCATTAAGTCATGATAAACATATGCTGCTTCTATTTCTAATAAAGTAGAAATGAGGTTAAATTCATTCATTCAATTTTGCAGCAGATAAAATGGACTGGATGTCTGTTGTAAATGGGTTAAGCTATGACAGAAATCTAAATTCTTAATTAAATTTAGAACAAATGGAGACATTAAGAGAAAGAAATAATCTACTAACACGCATTTGAGATAACTGCACTCACCCAAACAATCATTTTAACAGCACATATACTGGGGGGTGGGGGCTAGAGTACAGTAACTGTCAATTCCTAAATATGTTCTCGAATTGTTGTTGAATGTCTATTGAAACCAGGCAGGGAAAAAGTTCGGTCCCAAGACTCAGCTGTATCAAAACGTCGATGGTTTGTTGCGGTCAGGCCTCAGAGTGTGAGGGGTTTTCAAGCTGGAGAAAGCACGCTCCACAGTTCCTGTCTCACCGCCTTGAATGCGTATGGAGATAGACGCCTCAAGTCTTGATCAGATTTATACACCAACTCTGGCTGGTCCACCTGCAGCTGAAGGCTCCCCTCTGTGAATTAGGATGCTAACCTTGGTCCACAAGGACTCACGCAGCACTGAGGTTTTAAGTTATAAAAAGCAGAAAGTGAATTAGTGTGATGTTGCTTCACATACATTTTCTGGCCTGTGTTAAAATAATCAACCATTAAACAAGCCTTTTTAACTGTTAGAGAAAAGATGATGACCTTGTGTTGGGTTGATAAATAAATAATCCGCAGCAACTCAGACTAATAGCTCCATTTGAGGAAAATCATGATTACTGTTTTTTTTAATAAGAAGAACAATAGTATTAAATACATCTTATATCGTCTAACCATTTTCTAACAAGGTTACTTTTTATCATATTATAACCGTCCCCTGTTCAGGACTGCACTCCTCACCATCAGTGATTGATAGGTGTTTAATCAGAAGTGAAACTCATTCCATATACAGCATCGCTTCCGAATATTGGTAAGTGAACATCTGTAAGTAAACTTTGTAGGTCATTTTTGGGAAGTGTTTCACCTGCTCATTCTCTTACCATTTGGGCATGTGTGAATTAAAAACACGAAGGGTTTTGTGACATAGTTGTGAAAGCAGGACAGACACAATGTGTACAGTACATTTAAACATAAAAATGTAATCATTAAAATTAGTAGACAGGGATATGTCTAGTGTAACAAAGTAGAATCTGCATTAAATTAATTATTATGAAGCACTTACACTGAAGCCAGATAAGGTCACTGTGTTCTCAAATCAGAGCGACAAAATGATTGAACTTCAACAAAGTTAGACATTCTGTGTACAACTAAATATTTTTGAATGAATCAATGTGAAATATTCAGTGTGTGCTAAACAATACCTTCTTACACAGATTTCGTTAGGGAACTTGATATTTCTAATTCCTCAAACCCTAAAGTTGACCGTGTGCAAATTTCTGAAATATCCACAGAAATGTTCCTGTGAGAGTTCCTTACATGTAGCAAAAGGCACAAACGGGCATTTTGAATTGTGTACTCACATACTATATTACATTTATAGTTGTTGTACTGTTATGATAAAGCTCTATTGTGCATCAATGTGTTTTTTCACTTTGCTTAGCTTTTGTTCGTTTCTATTCCGTTTGCGTGTGTTGTGTTTTGCTTCCGACTACAAAACTACATGATCATGTCATTAGAGTGGCACTCAGCTGTATGTTTTGGCTCTACATTTTATACGGAGATGAAACCTGTGTGTTGTATATTGTCTTTACGACTATTTTAAAATAAAAAAAATTAAAAACGCTTTCCCCCCGTTCTGTGATGGTGATGCAATTCAACGACAGCGAGCCTACGGGACTCAGAGCGTGTATCCAGAACGGAAGGGCGAGGGAGAGACGAGGGGATCACTGTTGCAGTGAAAAACGACCTCACAACAAACTTTGAAGAGCAGGGTTTGATTTCTGTTTGTGCGTGTGGGATGCAAGCCCGTAACTGTGTGTTTAAAGATCAATTGACAGTCTGGATGAACCACACTTAGGTCAAGTCTCAAATAAACAGGTCAGTGCATCGGATACACAACCATCCGTAGTTACACTACACTTCTTTCTTTTTCGTGTGTGTGTGTCTCGTCCACTACCCTAGAATCGTTTACGTTTTGAGAGGCTTATTAGATACAGGATTCTTTTTTTTATTATTATTATTATTATTTCGGGAATGCTCCGAGTCAGGATGCAGAATTACCAGCTTCGGTGTTCAATAAATTGTGTACTCAGGACGCGTTCAGGATACAGGTGTGGCGAAGGCCTAGCGTTATTAAATATGGGTAATGGGCTACAGTTAGCTGCTAAGCAAAAACAGAAAGAGGTCCATGAGGATACATACCTTTAATCCCCCGTGGATACTTTCCCATAACTTGGAGAATAACCGCGGGGTGCAAACATTTCCTAACAATACTTATTCAGTATAAAGTTTTGCTACGCATTGGTAAATGCGTATTGTGTGTTTTATAAAAATAATATAACACGTTACGATTACATTTTACTCACAGCCTTGTCTGTTACGTGTGTTTTAAAACCTTGTACTTATGTTTCACCGAGAATATGAACCACTATTTAAAATCAGAGTTGGTAATTGTAGAAAGTATTTTCCTTTTAATAAAGATCTATACTTGAACATTTATTTGACGACGAAAACAAAATGGAGATTATAATCTGTCATATAGTTCACACAATAAGGAACTGAAAATAGTAATGCAAGAGTTATTACATGTATCGATTTTTTTAGAAAGCACACTCGTTTTGCACATGAAGTCTGATGCCTACTATACACTGCAAATTGAAACACTTAAATTTACCGCTTTGTTGCAGAAATTAGAAAGCGTCTCCAGTTACTCTTTTAGTTAGGGTAATTGTTCAAAGCTAGGGTACAAACGAACTATCGTAAAAATATCCCTGACGGTCCACATACAATTACTTTACTGTCTTAAAATGTGAACCTGCAACAATATTGCTTCTATTGCTTCTGCTGTTACAGCTACTACTGCTTAACGCGATGCAGCTGCTACACCGAATCATAACGAATTAAGGAAAAATTCTGAAGTCTGAAGTGAACCATGATTCACCTGCATTTGAATTTAGACCCACTGAAGACTGAGGTTTCCTCGAACAACAGATTTCTTTTTGCTGCCCGTTTGATTTTCAAAAGGATACGTTTCAAGAGCATAGATGTAAGAAGGCCGTTTTAAAACAAGAGTATTACCTCAAGTGCGTGTCATTTAAAACAGCATTCCTTTCCAATTAAAGTACATCCCCCCCCCCAGACTTGTTCCAAGTAAAGGCTTCAGGTTTAAATTTTAGGAGGCGGAAATGGATTTACATAATTTACTCGGACAAATAAAAAAAAATCAAATAAAGTGATTAATCAGAAAGTAGGCAAACGCAAAATAATTTTCTCCTCCATTTCGATTCTGAATGACGTTTAGGCCTGTATTAAAATCTGTGTTTTGTTTTAAATGTGTTGTTTTACAGACTTCTCTGCTTTCAGTACCTCTAAAACAGGTGCACTCTCAAGCCTTAGCAGCTCGCGGTAACGCTACACTGCAAATATATTTTACCCACGCCACAAGTACAGACCTTACGTGAACGGGGTATTTCATCTGTATTTGATATTTTATCAATGAGCAAACTGTAAAACGTGTAATCTGATTTGTGCCACGTACCTTTTATATTGGAAACTCGATTTACCTTCGTATTAGCTAAACCTTCAAAGGAAAATAAACAATGTGGTCTGGGCTACTTCGAAGCTTAAATGTACAAATACGAAGAAACACCTGTCGACGTGAATCTGTCACGCGTCTAACTGCCCGCCTGATCAAGCCCAGTTTGCAATTAAAAAAAATCCGATTTTTGACTCGTGGACAAAACGGCCGCAATTACCCAGTTTTCTGTTAAAGCAATACGTAAACAAATTGTATTTGTGACAGGTATTTAATGAGCCTATGTCCCTATGTCAGAAAAAAATGGTTTTCTTAATTCGGGGAAGGGGGGTTGGAAAATGGGTCCCTGGCTTTGTTTTTTTTCCCTTGTCATCCTTGGACAGATCGCGCAGACAACTAATACTGCCACTCGCTTCTGACGTTAGTTAGCTTACTAAAATATACGTAATGGTGCCTTTACACTCTGATTAACCCTTCCTTGCCACTCACTGCAGGCTGAACTGTATTCAGCAGCGAAGCGAACAGGTTTCTCTGTTGTGAGTGCTGAAAGGCTGGGGGGGGGGGGGTGGGTTGACCCTCTGGAAGTGTCAGAGCAAGAGACATTTGTAATAAATCACACCGATGAACGTCCAAATCCAATGGGTGCCTTGAGACTCCTCATACATTCAATCCTAAACCTTAACATCAAAGGATGGCTTTTTTAAAACCATAAACACTTTTTTCTGACTATAAATAAAGGAGAACGTATTGTGAAATATTTTAAATAGTATACGGTAAACCACTCGGAAATATCACACTTCCAAACACAGGCGCACGCAGAAGCCTTAAAAAATAAAAAGTATTTTTGGGGGTTCAAAGAGGCACAGTAAACAATAAAAAAATAATACAGTGTAGCTGTATTTGTTTCAAAAACAAACGCGTTTCCGAAAGCACAGGAAGATTATGTTTATTATAAAATACATTTAACAGTATGTAGTCATATATAAAATATATCGTTATCTTTCATATTTAAACTGTACACGCTGTATCAGAGTGTGTGTATGAAAGGGCCGAGAAAAAGGTACATTTCCCTGCAATGGAATTTCGTTTTAATTGTCAAGGACTATAAACGGGCAAGCATGACAACGTGCACCTAAGGAAAAAAAAAAGACTGAAGTTTAAATTAACAGAGACACGGTCACTTGAAAGGGTGGGAATCGATTTCTGCTGGAGAATCAAACGGCCCTTTGATCAAATCCAAGAGTTTGCACTGCTCAGTTCCCTGCGCGCCTGTCAGAAAGCTCGCCCGGCTGCAATAGAGGCTGAGGGTTATCTCCTGAGGTTCCCAACCGTCCCCACTCAAGGGGATATGCACACAGTACACACGTCAATGCAAACTATTCATCCCACTCCTGACTTGGCGGATTTTGTTCAGATTTATTGAGAGGCATGAAAGACCGTGACCAATGATTATTGAAACTAATAGCAATTGTTTACGTTGATCAAATTGTTATACGTTTCATTGTATATTAGTGTATATACTTATAAAAAAATATCAATATCCATCAATACTTATAAAAGGAATTCCACCTGTTGCCCAGTGCGGAAAGTTCAATATAAAGTGTTATTGTGGAGTATGAAAGTAAAATGGGTTGACTTGTTACTCTTAATATTGCGATTTACTAAATGATTTACTTTCAATACATGTAAAAACACGACAATTGGACTTGTTTTTTATTTCTCCTTTTTTCTCCATAGAGATGTTTAAACATCTAGACTGAGGGTGATAAACGGAGCTGAATCCGACCTGGACTATTTTCCTCACGGTGATCACAGTTTCCGTGTGCTCGGTCACGGAGCGGAAATGCACTCACCTTGACAAAGATACAATTTGCCTTTGGATTTCGGAAGTTAGCGAAAATCTAACAAGTATTCAGTTAGACGGAGAAAAAAGCTTCGGGATATTCTCGCATCATCGATAAAGCCATAATCGCGGTGCAATAGTACACAAAACAAAATATTAAATCACACAAAAATAATAATATAAAAACGTCTTTATACAACCTGTTAAATATGTTGTCCGTACACTAAACCCGCAACAGGGAGAAATAGTAACACCATCAATACCCCACTTACTATTAATTCTCATACTGTTGCTGCTAAAACTACGGCTACCAGTGATGATAATTCCATACATGTTGGGACTTTATTAATTTAAAATGCATAAACAATAACATGATGACATTTAAGCACAAGTAAAAAGGTTTATAAAACGATTTACCATGTTCCTCTGCTTAATTCGGGTTTGCCAGCTTGGAAAATCAGGCCTATAAATCTCGTAAGCAGACATACAAAGACACATCATCACCTCACTTAGAGCGCACGTCGCGTCTGTATTCTAATTCATATGTACTGTAAGTAAATACGTACTCCACGTAGGACATAAAATACACATGGTAGACTTTATTATATACATAGTACAGAATTATTATATATAATCGGTTATAAAAGACGGTCATGTAGTTTAGGCTGAATGCCAGTCTTCATCTTGATCTTTTCATGACCGAAAGGAAAAAGTCAAAACGGTATTTTCTCCTTCTTACCATTCAGATTCAGACGCGTTGAGAAGCAATCGATTAGCCTCAGCATGTCCCCAGATCTGATTCTGATTCTCTTGCCGCTTCGAACAAATCCTTGATTAACAAAATATAACAAACGTCATCTTCCAACAAAATTCACCTTTCTCTTCTTTAGAATAAGAGTGATTTATGTCCAAATCTTATTTCAACCACTTTTCTCTTGCAATGCATTCGAAGGCGTGTCTCTACTAAAGCTGCACATCTGTTCATTTCACGTGACGTTTAACAAAAATACTAACATCTGGTGAAAATAAGTTTCCTTCAGGTGCCTGCGTAACTTTTCACTTGCCAAGATCCTCCAACAATAGCAACTCTCACTTAATCCTATACTTACTTAATCTTTGATAGTGAAAAAATAACAACCACGATCTATAAGGAAAAGCAGGAATATTGCTAGAAAAGTGAATGAAAACACTGTGTGTTTATCTGTATTTTAAGTCAAACTACAGGCCTTGTAAACGATTTCGTGTATATTTTCTCGTTCGTGTTACTAAAAAGAAAAATATACCGAGCGGGTCACCCTGAAGTACGTCCAGTGCAACAAACTATTATATTCAGCTCAATACTGGATGTATAAAAATAAGAAACGTCGAAAACAGGTGTTTGTAAAACAGAGATTCCACTTACTGTAAGGTGGGCCATATAGGGGTTACTAATTCAAAGGGCCTGTTTGATACATAAAACGAGAAGAAGAAAAAAACTCCCAAAGTGTGCGTTCATATTTTTAATTTTTCTCCCAGCTTGTTCTGTGCTTTCCTCTATTTTTTACCAAGTCAGACGCGTATAAATGGCTGACTGTTGGAGCCGTAAAAAGAACTTTTGTGCAAGTGATTTTAACCTGCTCCACCTTCAAGTGACCTGCCAAATGCTGTTTCTATTTTATGGACATCTGGGAATTCCGAACATGCCTTAAACCCCAATTACACACCTTCTTCAAACGGACACGTGCTTTGATTTGCAAGAAGTTTAAGCTCGGAGAATTCTAAAATACTTTTCCAGACCACGCCGCGCGAGAAACAAGAGCTTTCTTCTCTCCGGCAGTGTTTGTTGCTGAGCACAAACCAAAATATTACTAAACTAAAAACCCAAAGCGCACTTTAAAGTCATTCTACCGATGACTGCATGGCCAGAACTTACTTCAAGCGCGCTATAAAAATTGTCATTAAAACCCCATTAGATTTTAAACTCGATTTATTATTTGGTTAAATTCGTTCATTTTTATTTTTTTATATAATGCTTTATATTACACAATTTATAATCCTGGTGCTATGACTCACATACAGTAATTCTGGCGTATTTGTTTAGCAGCAGAGCAGAAGAGCGGTTTCTTTCACTGGTGGTGGAAAGATATTAATAGACACTTATTTGTTTTGTCTCGTTAAAATGACAAACTTACCTATTTGCTCTGTACGTGTCTCTGAAGCAAGCCTGGGAACCGCTGGATCAAAATCGTCTGTCAGTGAAGAATTTGATACTTTTGGCCTGAAGAACAACAGTGCTGAGCCAGGCCAACCACCCCAAGTAAGAAGAAGAAAACACACCGAGAGTGCTCATCTAATCCAACAAGCTAGCAACAGCAGTGGTGAAGATGATGACGGTGGCGATGACTGTAGTATTAATAACGGCTAAATGATAATATTTCCTCCTTTGAAACTCTTAACCGTCAGAATCGCCTCCTTGCTCGTTTCCCTTCAACGTGAAAGCAAAGAGGTTGTGCTTAACGGGAGAAAATTAATCTGCCTTAGTCATGCTTCCACGGACAGAGTGAAAGTAACTGTTGCGCTACAAACTAATACTTCCACAGTATTACTTTTGAACGTGCTGTAGCTGGGACCTCAGCAGTATGAACTTCCAGGGTAAAAACCGCGTCAAAACATAAAGGAGTTTTTATTATTGAATGTGTTAGTTTCGTACGGACGGGACAAGGAATGCATACTAAATAAATTGCCATTTCAATCATTTAACTTAATGCGCTCTTTCCTTTTGAACAAAAAAAAAATATCTTTCTAGTCAAAATCCCAGTAGCAACAAGCAAGCGTAGGTAATTTGTAACTCACAGTTTGGGGCCGGATTATTATTTTTTGGTTATTTGGCTTTCATCTCGTTTTTAAATTAGCGCGGGGTATTAGGCCAGATAAATAAAATCGGATTTAAAAAAATGTTGCTTTTAACCATTTGATCCCATTTAAATACCCCCTTTTTTAAATGAACGCGGAAATGTCTTACTAGTCTTTTATGTATTATAAAGTGTCAAAGACAGCGACTGGCAGCACAAACATAAAACCTAATACCAGCGCCCATGGGTTCAGTTCAAGGCACAGAAAGGCGTGCAAACATCCCGAAAACTGCAGGGCCGAGATCTGATCTCCAGTGGCACCACGGATAACCAATTTTTCGAGATTGGTTGTTATTTTACAATACTGGCATTGTTATATATCAAAGTGTAAGCCATTGTTTTCTCCGTCTTGCACATCACTAAACTAAATGCATTTCGCTATTTAAAAAAATAAAGATTTTACAAATACAAAACATTCGAATGAGGTCACCGTTAACAGCTCATGTTTTGCCAAAAATCAAAGTCGAAATATATATATATATCAGAATATGCTTCTAAAGCGAAGATATGATACGCCAGACTAAATTTTAAAGTCAAGTTACATCTCATAAAGACTTAGATCTTTTTCATACTGTACATGCAAAACTTCAGAGAATTGGATATCAACATGTATCCGTACTAGTAATTATTTTGTTCAATGTGCGCTAAACTGTTTCTGTTGAGGCTAAAAACAGGCAGATATACATGACTATTTTCATGTAAAATAAATACATTCCAATATGTGTGGAGTTAGGACAAGAATGCCTTAATCTAAAAAAAAAAAGCCTTTAACCATCCTGCCCCTAGTTCTATGTACAGATACCCGTGTGAACTTCCGACAGAGAAACTGCCTAGGTTCTGACATACGATTCACGGAACGGCTGCTGAGGTTTACCAATTTATATTTTCCTAAATAATTCCCAAAGTCCATCGAATGTATTTCTCTGACCTACGCGTGTAAGATTCCTGTCCTCGATGTGAATAGAGGACTGCAGCCCCAAGACTGATTCGCGTCACGTTATCAAGATGAAGCGATCATCTGTCTGTCACCGCTGCTTATTTAAGTTTGCCCACGTTTCTGTGTTTCTGCGTCCCAGGATAGTCTTTATCACCTAATTGATTACCTCTATCTCTGCGCTGTGCTCGATAAGTTAAAGGTGACCAGAACGTACTGTTAAAAATCATATTTATTTTATTGCAGAAAAATATACAAAGATATTTACAAAACAATCATAAAAATAAGAATGCATTTAGACACCGGATCTATTCTGCATTATAACATGGGTCATCAATAAATAAATAAATGTATTTCAGGAAAAAAAAACCTTAAAAAGGTTTGCACAGGTATGAGCCAGGTGTCAGACTATATTATAGGACAGTTTTCATCGACAGCCTAGCAATGAAAAGTTTCGATGCTTTTTATCCTTTGTTTTTTCACCCCCTTCATAGAACACAGGCACAGCTGGTCAAAAGGCATGCATAATGAAATAAATTTCCAACATTCATCGTCAGACAGAAATGTTTCAAACACAGATCAGAATGTCGAGTTTGTGACCGTGAAGTCGCACGTGTGCTTGGTCGGTGTCCGTCGCCTCGTTGTCTCTAAGTGCTCCCCGCCCTGCCCTCTTGGGTTGGAAGATTTTCGTATTTCCCCCCAAAAAACGCAGCTTTGTACATATCCAGCTTCAGACTCGAGAGTCCCCATCACGGGTGGGTAAGTGGACACCAGTTGTCACCTGCAAAGAACAAAATAAGTCAGAGACAATTTGACAGAGATCCACGCGTGACCAAATTTGTTTTTGTGGCCCGTGCAATGTTAACATGTAGCGACATTTAACGCAGGGAAACCTTAAAATGGAAACTAGCTGGCAGTCACCGAGAAAGAAAAAAAAAACCGTTATTACATTAGAACAAAACTCTTTCAATACTGACGATCGTCATCATAAAAATACATTCTGTTTCGATCAATTAAAAATAATGGGAGAAAAAAAAGGCACTTCGCCAGCGTACAAGCAATTAAACCAAGGCGACCAAATGAGTTAAAAACTCAAGGTCTGTTGCTTCTGTCATCTATAAAAGTTACAAATGTAATGTTACAAAAGTTACGATATGTTTGAGGAAAAGAGGCATACCATGTTAGCCTAGTTTCACAGACGCTAGTGAGATGCAGACATGGACCAGGCGCCCTCCATTCTCCAAACTGAAAAGGCATAGCTTAGTCTCTCATGAGCCACATAACTACAACTTGCCATTTTGGAGTCCAGTTCATCGCTCTGTAGTACTTGATAGAGGAAATCGATGTACCTGGCAGCCAGTTTGAGGGTCTGAATTTTGCTCAGTTTGTCTGAAGGAAGGGTAGGAATGATCTTCCTCAAGGCAGCAAAGGCTTCGTTGAGAGACTGCGTTCGCTGGCGTTCGCGCACATTAGCCATGACTCGCTGGGTCTGAAGTTCCTCGAAAGACTGCGGGCTGCTGCTGCTGGATTTCTTTCCTCTTTTCCCAGGGGTAGGGCTATCTGAATCCTCCCCATTTTTCCTGCTCGATCTCCTTTTCCTCCCACATCTTTTCTGCTGCCTGTCGAGCTCTTCTTCACTGTTGCTTAGACTGTCCACTGGAGACACAGGGGAGCCGGATTCCTCTTGCATCATTTCTTCAAACATCAGCTTCCACTTAGAAAAGACACAAGATCGCGCTTCTTTATTTCATTAATTTAAAACTGAAGACCTCAGTCCCTTGTTATATAAAGTCAGTTAAAATATCCGTACTCTGGCGTCCTAGCCACGGAGGTGTTTCTGGCTTCTTGGAAACTTTGGGAGTTCTTATAGCCTGGACGGCGCTAAGTGTTTGGAGAATGATGCGATTGGTCAAGAAAGCAAATGACGTGACTAAGAAGGACGGAGGTGTCCAAGGAACCATCAAAAAAGTTTCCGTTTTTCAAGATGCAGCCCTTTCAGAGTAGCGTAGCAGCCTGGTGAACAATGCCAGTGAAAGGGGGGACCTATAAAAGGTACATTTCACACGCGCTTTCCGTGCTTTATTTCACCTGGAGTGACGCGCAGGCGGCGCTGAAGCTGTTCTCCGGCTTCGGCGCGGAGCAAATAGCAAAAGACTGATATATTTACCAGTTGTTACGATTCCACAGTACGATTATAGTCAGAAATATTGCTGCTGCAAACATAAATCAACGGATATCTCAGGAGCCTGGATGCCGGCCCCACGTATTTATGCAGCCAAGCAGGCCAAATGGGTCGTGGTAAGATGATGTTATCACCGGCGCAGGGGTTTCGTAAACATAAATAGATCCAAATACCACAATATAAAGTGCGAAAGGTATGACTAATTATACTGAATTCTAGTAATGACATAGCATGTTCTTACAAAGGTCTGTATAAATACAAACAATAGATACACCCAAGCAAAATGTAATGGTCTACTAGCTAATATTGTCAAACGAAATGTCACTCTAGGTGTAATAAACGTCATTATTCATGGAAATCACAAATGCTATTTAATTTGTGTTCAGGTTATTTCAATAGACTCCCGTTTCGGCCTTCTTTCGAATTAACAGACTGAATCCAGAGCTGGTAATCGAGACTGAAATCAGTTGTTTGGTGCTGGATCGTCAATTTAATTAGCAGCTGTGCTTTCTATCTCCTCCCGTGTCACTGGCCTTCCTGTGATTTAAAGGGAATAGGGCGAATGCAATATCCACCCGCATTTTCTGTTACTAGCTGTAAGGACACATTTGGACCTCTGTAGACGGTGTTGACAAAAGATAATATTTACAGTTATTATATTATTTACAACAGACAGCACAGAAGGAGAAGAATCACACAGGCGCAAAATGAGAATGATGTGGATACAAGTAAAACGACACCCTTGAGCCTTTGAAGATGAAGCTGTTGCCAACAATGAAAGAAGAAAAATATTGTTCTTTATTGCTGAATTGCTGATAAAGCACTTTTATTTTTTTTATTATTATTGAAAGAGGTTATTTCAGTAGGTTATTTCTGTTGTCAGTAGGGGACCTGCAAAGTTCTTCCACCTCGACACTAGGTGACCGCAACATTTATTTTCATTTATTAGTTCCGAGTGAGTCGCTCAGAGAGGTGCTAGTGTGAGTAATAAAAACCTGTCCACCATAAAGAAGCGGGGGTGTGCGGAGGTTATACCACGATTCTGGGGGGGGATAGGTGTAGCGTCTCTCCCAAGCCCGGTGAGCCCGGTTTCTCCCTGTCAGGGCTGGGCACAGCGGCGGGCAGACCGGCGGCGGCTGCTCAGACCCACAACGAGAGGCCGCAGCGCACCGCCAACACTACCTGGCGAGACACACGAGAGCAGGCACCCACAGCTAACACATAAAACGCTTTAATGTCAACGGATGCAGTGTGAAACCGCCTGGTGGGCAAACCATTCATCTCCACGGCTGTTACCCCAGAAATTGCACACCGGGGCTGTGGGCTTCTGCTTGCAGTCCCGCCAAATACGAAACTGTAGGTGCCACGAAAGCGCTTGAAAGGTAAATTTCAAGGGGGGAAAACGTCGATAGCTCCGTACAGAAAAGGTCAGAGCAGGTCCTAGCGAGGCAGGGCATCGCCCCTGTGACCTCGTATGACCTCTGTTTGAGGTTGTCCGTCTCTGTATAAACCCACATTTGGCGGAGCTTTGAACGACAGCTCTCTGAGCGTCCTGCCACTCAGCAGTTCAACCAACCGACCGACCGACTGAGAAACCGACTCAGCTGACGGATGTGGAGCTCGCCTATTGAAATGAGTCTTCATCCTTACACTTAACCACCGTAGTCCTCCTCCGCAAGAGCTAGGAGAAACTGAGGTTATTCCCTGAAATGAAGTACGAGTTCCAGTAGTGCTTGTGTGCATCTATCTTCTGAACTACTTGAAGTGATTAGCGTGTGTTGTCATACTGCACACTTCCTGAACAGAACGGGGTTAAAGGAAAGAGGAGCAAAGGGGAAGGAAGTGGCTTGCAGGCATCATTGCCGACCACGGGAGGGCGCGATTTCCCATGTATCTGTCAGAGCAGAGGAAAAGTGAAAGGGCACTTTCTGACAGAACTTTCACAACTGATAAAAACCTCAATTTGCTCAAAGCTGGCCTGACAGACTTTCAAGTCGAGCTGCGGAAGTGCTGTTTTGCATGTAGAGAGGAATCCGCTCATGAACAAAGAAAGAGCGTTTCGGTAAAAAGATCAACATTTCGACTCAGCCATTTATTTTAAAACCTCGATGAAAAATATTATTGCAATAGATACCAAATGCTGACAAAAATCTCTCAAAGCAGGCATGCAGCACTTTAACACACCTGAGGAAATTTTCACAGCCAAAATGTGTTTTTATTTTCTTCATTTTTTTTCTATAATTCTCAAAATGAAACCCTACTGCTATTTCCTTTGTGGTAAAAATACTACTTAAGATTTTTGCCAAAACGTTTTTTTTTTCATAATCTGATTCACCTTCCAGAAAAGCTCCTTACAGACCAAATTCCGCAAGTAACCAAAGCACACAAGAGACAGAAATGATTACAGCCTTCTTCAGTATTGCATAACACCGTGTGGGAAACAGACACATTCTGTACGAGAGTACGAGAGTGATGCTGCTCTTGAACTCATTTAAATTTAGTTTGATTTATTTGTACCCAGCCACCGTTTCCTACATGTGAAATCAAAACTGCCTTAATGTAAATAAATATAGGTTATGTTTTTCTTTTCTTTTTTAAAATGAAGTCTTTGAAAATGAATCTCTATACAGGAAGCTCAACATCACACTCGAGTCAAAGGTGGGGAACCCTAACGGCAGAGAAAAGCAGTGATTGAAATACACTGTAGGACACACTGTCAGTTTAAAGTCCTAATACAGACGAAGGCAGTGGCTGCCTCACTGACTGCAGAACCAGTTTGAAACAAATGCACCCAATTAGCTCTTATTTTAAAATATGATTTATTTTAGGCCTGCATGCATGTGGTCATGCTGAATTTAGGTCAGAATTAGTTGTCAACAGTTGCATTAGCGTAATGAGTTGAGGATCTGTGAGTTTTTAAGTGTGTGCCCCCAACTAAATAATTTGTTCATACTTGCAGAGTATTCGTGACATCACAAAACACAAGATATACTTTATGCTCTAAAAGAACAGAAGTGTACAAAAGATAGACTTGAAATATGCTGTAAGTAACATTTTATGTCAAAGTGGAGTAGTGGCACTTTTTTCAGCAGGGGGTGGAATTGAAGAGAACTTTGTTATTCACTCTCTACTGATTTCAACTGCCATTAACTGCAATAAAACAACCTTAAAAAATGATCATGACATTGAAATCATCCTCACGAGCGTTCTCGTTATTTTAGCAAGTCTGAGCGAACTCCAGCATACCAGTACAAGGGTATTTCGTGTTTATAGGCCCTAGTTTAGCGGTTGCCATGGCCGCCAAGCCGAGCTCGGCGCACAGAGAGCCATCTGTAGAGGTAGTTCGTACTATTGGGGCGGAATGGGGGGCCAGTTGTGTTCCTGGCCCAGACGGTCCCGGCGGAGACCCAGCAGAACGTTCTGTGACGATTCAGAAGAACCGATCGAAACCAGTGGCGATGTTTATGCTCGGTGCCCTTGTTACCCGAAACACGTAAACGAGTTGCGGCTTTAACGTATTCTCTTAGTTTAAGAATACTGATAGGAATAACCTTATGTCCTTTGTTGAAAAAAAAAACAAACTTTTTAAGCAGCCTTAAAGTATTAAGAAAATTGATATCGGACGTCTGCAGAAACTGGTGCTCTATGTGACTCCTTTATGCGCCCAACACAAACCCTCTGCGTCTGCTTTTGAAGACGGTTGTGTACCTCTTTTCTGACTCCTTCCAGATGAAACCGTCCAGCGGTAGCTCTGCTCTGCGCCACTACAGTGAAATGCTTACTGCACTGAGCCCTGTTACAGGATGTTCGCTTCTAATGGACACCCTTCTAAGCGTGTGTTAATGAGATACAGTCCTTGACGAGACTTGCCTTGTTTTTAATTGTGACTGTGTAAGACAAAGTGTTCGCGGTGTGTGTGCAGGGTGGAGCTAGTGTTGGTGGGGGACGTGTCTTAATGCAGGGGAGTGACATGTATAATGACAGTACCTGCATCACCTTGGACTGACATTGATACTAAAACTGCGAGGTAGAACACTAAGCACAAAACGGAGCAAGGCAACACGTGCCAAGGCTGCAGGCCCTCAACAGGCCCTGAGTCCCACACCCTCGTCTGCCGCAGAGGTCTGGTGTCTGTACCACATTCACAGAAAATCAGTGGGGAAACAAGATACAACGTCGCTATTTTGATGAAATATCGGATCGGACAGCAGATCAGGCCCGCGCTGTGTTATGCAAACAGTCAATACGGGGAGAGCTAGTAAGGTCTAATAAGGCTATCTATCCCTCTAGTTCTCTTTCAGAAAACTAGTGAGCTAACCGCGTAAACTAAAATCACATCAAGTCATTCACGTTGAAATAACTTGTACATTAAATTGGCACTGCTACTCCGAATTCTCCAAAATCCGAACCGAGATTTCTAGATATGTTCCGTAATATTCTATGACAGCCTTTCTGTGTGCTCTTTCCCGCATTTCTCGTAAACCTAAGTGATATTGTTTAGAAGGAAAATACAGAAAACCCCTTTACCATTTACAGTACCAAGACTTTCATTTTGTCTCCTGCTTTGGCTGCCTAGATGAAACACTGTCCAACCTTTAAACCGCAGTTTAGTATTTCGCTAAACTAATTAGACATTCCACGTCTGAGACATCTACTCATGTTGTTTTCCTATGAGGTATGGAATTATTTACGTGGAAAACAAAAACTAACAGCATGGAACATTTAGAGATGTCTTGTTACAAAATGTAGCTGCACAGCTTTTGGAAATCACGGCGTGGACCATGATTTATTTCCAAGTTAAAATAAACATCATTTAAAATGTTAATTGTTAAAGGAAACATTTCAAAACCTTGCACAAATCGCAAAGTACCACGCGTCAGATATCCAGACAAGCGCTTCGAGTGAATTACAACCGCATGAGAATTTAATTTTCAGCTATCAAGGCAAATACAGTATAACAGTTTTAGATCGCAGGTGGTAGGGGCTGTAACAATTCCTTCTCACTGTCTGGCCCAGAAAGACGTGTATCGTTCAAGCTCATGAATATTATTTGACGTGCTCTTTGTAAAACTGGCAATTGTATTCAAAACGAAAAAAATAGTTAATTCGGCTCGTGTCGTTCGTTTCTTTCAGCTAATCGATCGAGGTTCTCATCCAGTCCTTTATAACCCTCTTTCATTCTGGTTATATTAACCCCAGAGCTGTCGGTTCCTGTTCCGAGCGAGCTACAGTACCTTTCTTTTATTGATGTTTATTTTTGTTCCAGTTTTCTGCAAAGCAGAAGATTTTAAGTGACTTTCGAAATTCTGCAAGTACCTTACAATCTCTAAATAGTTCAGAATAAAAAATCGCAGAAGGTCTGATTACATTAAATGTATTTTAAATGAAATGTTTAATTAAATAATGGAGCTTAAACGTAAAAGACCACAGATACAGAGTAATTTGGTACCGTAATTGAAAATCCTTGCTCAAAGGTGTCCGTCTTTCGGTAGCTGGATGCCCGAGTATGTCTTACAAGCCAGTCTTTCAAAAACCACAGAGAAGTGTGGTATGACTACAGCTGAACAACACCCTGTCGTATTCATTTCTCTGATGCCCTTCAAGTTAATATCTTGACTCTTCTTACTAGATAACTGTCTGCTCATTGAAACCAGACTAAAGCACTGATAAAGGTCTCCAACTACTCTTTCAAATTAACAATAGTAAGTGTTTAATTTCCCAGGAACAGTGTGTGAAGTGTAGATGTGTACCGTAGTACGGGTTGATGTGGGTACATGCAAAAACATTTTCCTTCTGCTTCTATAGAAAATGTAAATGTACATATGTGATAAATGTGACAAAACGTCGTTTTTACGCAAGAATGTGTGGAGAATTTGCTCTCCAATTCATTACAAAAATCTTTTATTTTTATACTGTAAACTATTTTTTTCTGTCCGCGGCAACACCACAGTTGAAACAATTGTGATCCCTTCAATTAATCCTGTTAAATAAACGCCGGTAGTCTCTTCAGTACTTCTATATTGGCCATTTCACGGTACAGCCTTACTTTAAAAATCAGGATTCTTCCCAGTTTAGCTCTCTAGGGATGTTCCCTTGTCCTCATCTCTCAGGAATCATCCTCCAATGCCGGGCCATATCAAACCTTTCACAAACCTCAAATGAGGCGCGCTGATGACAAGATGAAGCCCATGACAACAACATGGGCGGTTCTCAAAACAGCCTGGACTAATGGAGCATAATGTTTTTAAAAAGCGGACCTGTAGTTTGGAAAATGTAGCAGAGATCTCTCGCTTCAAAAAAGGAAACTATCGATTGAGCTGAGTTGTTCTGGGAAATAATAACCTTGCTACTGCAGTCTAAACACTGATTTGAAGAACAAAGCTGTGTGTTTGATACTAATACAATTGGAATTAATTATAAATTATGTGGGAGCCAACCTCTCTTGACCTTTATTTGTTTCAAAACATTTGACGTACAGTACAACCGAATAAGCTAGAAATCTAGATATATCTAAACACGGGTGCTTTATCCCAATTTCTCTCTGCGAAGTAAAAAAAACAAACGAATTATTATCACGTCTCCATAATACTCCAACTAAACCCCAGCCAGGATATCACGAAAAACACTCCCACTATAAACACACAGCATAATTCCGCGCCTTCATTATTTTATGCCTGTGGTTAATTTTAATGTATTCACGCAGCACTACTAAAACCATGAGCCACCAAACCACCTTTGGTATGACTCAGATTAAGCAAAAGAAGAATTTATTGCATAATCACAGACGTATTCATTTTACATGACTTTTTGCAGATTTGTAAATCCACAATACTGGATCACACTACAGTAGGCACTGTCCTCCCCCATTATTTAAAATACAATTGCCTGTCTTAAATTCGGAGCCTTTTAATAGCCGTCAGCTTCACGCGCTGATTCAATATTCAACAAATTAAAAATGTATTAATCGAAAAATGAAACATCCAGCAATAGCGTGCATCGTGTGTGGGTCGCAATGCCCACGACATGTATACAATGTTCTTTTTATTATGATGATATGTATGCGGACATATATCTAATATTCGTATGTCTGTAATAAAAAAATAGCAAATCTTTGAAGAGGATGTCCTAAAGGACATGAACATAACTTAATTCACATTGTTTCCGTCATTCAAAGCCATCCGCCGTTTTTTCATGATCAGCTTTCGGTCTCTCTTTCGTTCTCCTTCAGGAGGTCTGTCATAAAGGAGATGTACACAATAGCTAGCCGAAGGGTTTCGATTCTGGAGAGTCTCTTCTCGTAGGCGAAGGTGGGCACCTTCTTCCGCAGTTCATCAAAGGCCTCGTTTAGGCTGAACATCCTTTTTCTCTCCCTGATGTTGGCGGCCTGGCGCTGGGATGTGGTGATCACGCGTTTCCTTTTCGATCGGCCCGTTAATGGGCCGACGTCGTACTCAGGCGACATCTCCATCCCCAGAGAGCCCAGACACACCTTTCCAGCGAAAGGAACCGGCCCTTCCCCAATGTCACGAACGGAAGCGATATCGCCATAAAGCCCTCGCAGGTCCGCGAGTGACGTGGCCGAGGTCGGTTTGGGCTGCCCGGGCGACTGCAGAGGCAAGTCCAGAAAGTTGACGTCCGTTACGAAGTCCATAACGGGAGTATCCAGGAACGCTCCTTCCATTTCTCCGAGATCCGTAGGGAATGCTGATGGAAGCATGTGAATGAATCTCGAGTGCCTGGCTTGAGAGCAGCAAGGCTGGCAAAATACAATGAAATATTATCAGTTAGGCCATTAGTATTTATAACGGAGGAGATAACGGGATTAAGAAATCGTTGAAAAAGACCAACGATCTACCGCGTCTTAACGCTGATGAGAGCTGACAGCCAACACTTCAGCGCGCGTGGATATCAATAGGAGAGATTCTCACTTGTTAAATCCCGTCAAAGCCATGGAGTTAGTTCCTTGTTGGCAAAGCTCCACCACGGGTCCTGCCTGCTGTTTTTAAATATTTTTTTTTAATTCGACTTCAAGCGAACTTATTTCCAGTTCTTCAGAAGTAGTCAAGATCTCTGTGAAGGCATTTTGGCTGAATTGTGTTAAAGAGGATGAGCTCCTTGGTACCGTTTCGCTTACAAGTGCATGCAAGCTTTTAATGATGTTCTGAAGAGGGGAGCTGCTTTACAAAGGGTCACCCCGAAGTGTTTACTCAGTATCCTGGTGCAATGGGAGCTAAATAAAGGGACCTCTATTATCTCAAGGAAGCAATGTAGGGGACCACATAGAACATTCCCCAACAGTTACTATTTGAGTCAGCTTTATTTTGCAAATAAGTGCAAATATTTCTCAGTTCCCTGGAGAGCTAACACGTTTCCATTCTGTATGGGACACCCAGGAAGGTCTTTAGAAAGTTCTACAAGTTTTCTATAATTCAGATCCCATTTAGTATTAAACTATATGCCTAGGGTAGGTCTAAGCTGTGGTTTCTGAGTATTATTAGGAGAAAGTCATCAGCCATCACTCTCCCATGTGTGTTTTATACAAGTGATGTACGCAGATTAACACTATTTTGGAATATTGTGAAACGGATTTGAGCA
The DNA here is from genome assembly GCF_040954835.1 of Lepisosteus oculatus. Lineage (NCBI taxonomy): Eukaryota > Metazoa > Chordata > Actinopteri > Semionotiformes > Lepisosteidae > Lepisosteus > Lepisosteus oculatus. The sequence continues at coordinate 1,903,633 of NC_090705.1, read as the reverse complement.
GACCAAAAATGAAGATTAATCTGTGATCCATCCATGAATATTAACACCTGCAGCAACATTTCTTGTTATTACATACTTACAGCATATTGTAGAAACCTGTAATTGAATCTCTAGTTAAATGTCTTACTGCATGATTCATCAAAAAGCACAGGACACAAACATATGACCCAGCTCTTGCCTGCAGTCATTCTTTTGTGTAAATGTCTGAAAAATAAAGCCCATTTCCATGAAGCTTGATGATAACATTCATAGCAGACAAGCACAAAGCCATGCCAATGCATTTAAACACCAGTACTGAAGTGAATACATTGAGCTAGCCTACCAGTGAACTGTGTGTTTGGGGTTCTTGCAGGAAAGAAGTTCAGATACTACTGTAAATCATAAGGCAAGTATTTGTGAAGGCAACCTTTGTGTACAAAATATTTGCATCAGTATGATTTGATGAATTTGACTTTTTAAACCATTTTTCGTGGGAGGTTACGATGAATCCTATGATTAAGGTAGTACTGTATGTTAATGTGACACAGAGGAAAGGCAGGTGAGATTTCTGCAACAAAAACTATGACTGCTTCGGCTGTTGGTTTTACAATTTAGTGTCACTCTTATAATGACGTAAAATAATGTATTGACCTGAAGGTATTGCAGGGATTACTCTAGTCCAGAGAAACAGAAAGTTGAAATGTGGCTTTAGTCACCATCTAAACACGTCCAGTATTTACTTTGGTTCAGATTACAAAGTATACTAAAGATTCTGACCCTGTATCTAACCTGGTCAAAAAGTTAAAGCGATTAATATGATAGCAGTAGCATTGCTGTTTGGATTTTCTGTGATACTGTGTCTTTTAGCTGTTAAATGTTAATTTAATCCTAGTTGACACATGTATCTTTCTGCAGCACCGGGAATTAAAATCTTAATCTGTTATGCACTCTAACATCTTAAGCCTCACGGGATCATATATTATGCTTTTTTATCCATTACAGAGCTTGTTGTAGAAGTAGTGCCAGAATCGCTACACAATTTCAATAACAGTGAAGATTTACACATTCTTTCTGCCAATGTCATGTAACTCCCCCAAAGGCCCATTAGAGACTCTTGTGGTTTGGTTATTTGTGAGACATGATACACATGGAAGCATGACAAATAACAAGGTTAAGAGCCTCTCGGCAGCGATCTTGAGAGCTGTTGGCTGATTTTCAGGCAGTGCAAATAGGGAGTGTGACTTTTATGTGCACCTATGCTTTATAAATCACAACAGGTTTTTGTTACTTCATCTTAAGTTATTAGAATTGGGATAGGCATACATATTATATATAACTGTTATTTTATAATCAGTTGAATCAAATAAAAGAATGATATGAAGTACGAAAGTTTAGGTTTTAGATGTATTTGCTTCATGTCTATCAAAGGATTTACAGTGGTGTTCTGTAGGCAGCTCCAATTCCTTTCATAGAACACCAGACTGGTGCACTGGTCACCATTCTGGACACTCAGGACTGTAACCAGTTAAGCCAATGACTAGATTTGTAGTAGACTGTCTGTAATTTTAATGTAATAAATTAGGAACAAAACCTAAATTAATTTTCTAGAAGAATGTGTGCAAGCAAGCTTCAAATGGCAAACTATGAGTTCAGGCAACAGCATGACTGTAAGGGTCATGTCATTTGAGGTTTCCTGATGAGTAATGGTGATATATTTGTGATTTATACAATTATGTCTACCATATCAACAAGCACATTCTTTTTCATATGGTCATTATGTTGGTGGAGTAAGAGATGTGCTCTGTTACAGTCTTTCCTCTTTCCAGAGGGAATTAAGACAGTAGAGGATAAGCTCTTAGTTTGGTTGCAATATAGATTCAATAAAGATCTAGTGTTTCTAGAACCTAGATCTAGAACCTTCTCCTGCAATAAACATATTGTTGGAAATATATTATTCTGTTGTCATACTGCAGTCTGTAATATCCGTTGAAAAATATTTTTTTCCTTCTTGAGTGCTCAATCATACTTTTTGATATTTGAAAATTAAAAAAAAAAACTAAATCGTGAGTGTCTCATTTTTAGGGTATATTAAGGCTCCTGCAAATCATTCAAAAAGAAAAGTCTCAACATTTGCTAAAATTCTTTCAGGGCAGCAGTGGTTAACATTGCTACATTGCAGCAATGGGGCCTTGGGTTTAATTCCTGGGGTGCTGTCTGTGTGGAGTTTGCATGTTCTCTCTATGTTTGCATTGGGTGCTTCCTATGGGTGCTCCAGTTTCTTTCCACCGTCCAAAACCATAATCGTGGGTTAATGGTCCTCTGGGAAAATTGGTCCTGGAGTGTGAGTGTGTGTGTTTATGTCTGTGGTCTGTGTGTGCCCTGTGGTTGACTGGTCATCATCCAGGGTGTACCCTGCCTTGCACCTGTTGCTTGCTGGGCTGGGCTCCAGCTCCCCTGCAGCTCTGTACTGGACAAAGCAGTAAGAAAATGGATGGGCAGCAGGGTCCCTCTGCAGTGATCATTGAAAAGAGTATTGATCAGCCCCTGGTTGGTAGCCATGTCTTTTCTTTCGTCTGTTTTCCTTTGCTGTAGGAGAAACATGATGCTTGCATTCCAGGGGTTGCCATGGCAATTGTGAGACACTGCAGCTGGAGAGTGACACTGGAGCTAATGAATACGTGGTCATCGGAGGCTGAGGAGGCTCGTGGAAACAATTTGAAACAAGAAGCAAAAACTAAAGAAACAAAACAACATGTCGTTTGAATGACTATCACGACATCTATTACAGAACTATTTACATGTAAATATTTACAAGTAGGAATACCTTAATACGACACTGCAGTTCATATATACTGAGAAGCATTAAAAAATGCAAGAGAAATTATAGCATTTATTGCCACTCTAATGCCTCTCAGTTAAGTACCGCAGTTTTGAAACTAGGTATTCGAAGTGACGCACGTACAGTAGCCTGCTAAATGTTTTTGTAGCTGGAATTAAAGAAGAAAACAATTGCAAGTTGCTTGTGATACAGACACTCCAAAAATTGCGTAAGTGTTTCTTTGGAATTCAATATCTGAATATGTGTATGTGAAAAGCACACTGTACTAAAAATCAAGATACAGTAAAAATCACATTTTTCATTTTGTTCACATTTATTATTTGATTTATGCCATGCAGTAGAGTTCATAATGAAGACCCAGATTCAGTCAACTCTTCAACCTGCCCAACACTGGCAAACTACTACATTATAAAACAAGGCCTTGATGGCAGCCTTTCGTTTTTCAGCTAAGAATGTCCTGTTGTATTTTTATTATACACCCCAGTCCGAAGATATTGCCGCTTGTGTCTTTCCACCTCAGCTCACAGGGACAGCCCCTGTCCCCACCCGGGGAGAACGAGGAAACGCAGACATGTCTTCGGACACACTGCGAGCTCTGTGGTGAAACATGGGAGGCCCAGTGCCGATTGGATGATAGACACAGCCCTCAAGACTCAAGACTCAAGTCCTGTCTGACCAGTCCCACCCCCAGCAACTGTGTCACCGTCAAGAGGTGAAACCTGCGAGCTGCCCCACAGGTCGAACCACAGACTTAATCGAAGCAAAGCACACAGTACAGTACAAGATTTACGCATCAAGAGGCCATAGATGTCACTGAGGTTGGTCATGTGTAGTTCCTAATCCATCTCTGGACCACACATCTAATTTGTGTTCTGGCATCTATCAATCATCACCGTTAAGTTCAGCAGACATCTGTATAGCATAGAATTTTCCCTGGTTCACTGTACTTTACCGCGTTTTACTGCAGTCGTTCCATGATTCACCATACTAAATGCTTCTATGGGGGCTTAGTAATGCTTTGTAATGTCTTTCTAAAATGTTACAACAGTCCAGAAAAAAACTGGCACACTGATTGTTCTGTATATACTATAATATACTTTGGCTTTTGATAAAGATATTGGATATCTTGTCAAAGATTTTCTGATAAGCCGTATTAAGCTCTCTAAGAGGTGTTACAGTATGTGATTGAGAGGAATATGAACATTTTTTGTGAAAAAGCAAAACAACAAAATAGCTGAAACAATAACATATTAAATAAGAATACTGCTGACAATATGCAAATCACCCATTGCTTTATAGAGCTGAGTCTTCCCTTATTCAAAACATAAAGCTGAATGGAGCTTGAAGTTATATTCTGAACAAAAAAATACTGTCAATTCAAGACACAGTGGGTTTAAACTTTAATTGAAGAAATGCATCGTAAAGTGAAATTCAGGACAGTAATTATCTTGCTGAATAATCGTCACAACGAGCCCACTGTTTCTCCCAGTAGCCCTGCACTGTGGTACGGTAACTGGAGGTGGTGTTTTCCCTCTCTCAGGCCACCATCAATCTTTGTCAAAGAGCGCTGTCTCCTGAAGCAGCACCGTATCAGTGTGAGTACTCCTGAGCTCACTTTCTCCAGAAATGCCCCAAAGGTGTGGCAAAAGTTATGAAATTGTAAAGTTTTAAAAAAAAACTTTACACATTACTGTATCTAGCTTATAACTGCAAACTGTTCGTCAACCTGCCCAGCTCCTCGTTGTCTCCTCGCTGTGTCTGTTTCACTCCCTTCCGGATTCTGCCGTCTGCACGGGGTCCAGATCTACGCATCGTGACAACATGAAGCTTTTACTGTATAGAGACGCTACAAATACACGTGAGAAGAATCACAGCTCACTTTTCTCTTTTTATGTTTATTCAGTTAACAATCAAAGTAACGAGTGCGTTATTTCTGTACACTTGAAGAGAAATATGCGAGAAAGAACGGTGTCATTTTCAGAAATCGTAGTGGCCGGTTTTCTTCTCCGACTTAGGCGTACAGCTGTAATTGTGCTACAAACAACACGTGACAAGAAGCGATACCTGACTGAAAAGAACATTTTTCTGTGCACAAAAAAGCCAAGCTAGAAGAAGCCAAATAAAGATCTGATATCAGCTAAAAGGGCCAACTCAGTAAAACAGGTCAGCCCTATAAAGAAGGGATTTGACATGTCTTATTTAAACAAGACATGATTCTGGCAAATATATTTCCCCTGCTTGACTGTGTACTGCCAAATCTGGAATTATGAATGAAAGGGAGACCCTTGTATCCCATTTTAACTGATATTGCAAATATGCATGTTATTGGGTACATATGATAGGTTATTTCTGTATTCATGAACTATGAAATTATACACAATAAACAGACATGAGTTTAGAAAGTCTTGTTTGTATTTCAATTGAATGCCGGCTAAGCCAGAGCTCAGCACTAATGTATAATGAGTACCCTCTAATTGAAGGCTAACGATAATTCTAAAATATTTACAAACATTGATAGAAATATAACAACGTTGACAAAAATGTCCTTCAGATATAATAGTTTGGTATGAGAAACCACAGTTGAAATGTGTGCTCATGGCTGCTGTATTTCGGTGAAATGCAGATGTTATGAAAATACCTGATGGAAAGTACGAGTGTGGGTTCTTACAGGATTGATATAACAATTGAAAGGCCCCTTCCATGAAATCCTTGCTGGTTTTCTGTTGCTTACAGTTTTGAATTCTTTGTAACCACTTCCTTTTGCTGATTTTTCCAGAGACAGACTGTAATGTTCCCCCAAACTCCAATAAATCTGAAACCCTATCCCACTCTTCGGGCCTGGCTTGTGTAGTCAGCTTCTAATTTTAGTTCCACTGCGTTAGGGTCTATTTAATATGTCTTGATCATAGTATTCTCTTGTCATTAAAGGCATTTTCCAAACGACTCTTCTTGAAAGCGCTATATAATCTCCCCAGCTTTGCTTTTAATTTTCCTTTATTTTCTTCAAATTAGACATTATTTAGATGGAAAATAGTGCCAGAAAGCGCATATAGATGTAGACTGTTTTGGAATGTTTTGTAGTAACAGTAATGCAGACCACACTGAAACAGAAAAACAAAAGGAATAATAAGAATAATATTTATAAACAAATATTTGGAATTAGGGTCTCAAAATCAGGACATCATGGTAACTCCTGGGAAATTCCAGAGTGAACAAAATCCTGTGGATTTTTTCTTCATTTCAAAATAAATAAATTAAATGACTTTTTATACTTGCTATGAAAAATATTGTTTTATGTTTCGATATGTTTTTTATAGTTTGTGGTGGAAGCCAACATCAGTAGTGTATTTTGGTACAGTATGTGTGCTCAGGCAGGTGGGGACTAAAATACAAAGTGTTTTTAAATTCAGCATTGCTGCAGCTAGCTTGAGTTAGTTTAGGCACACTGAAGTACATTAGACTCAACGTTCAAACCCAAGGTGTTTGAAACTACAGATTGTTTCAATCACAGCAGATCATTGATTGTCTTGGTTACTTAGTTCCTCCATTATGACACTGCTGAGGAAATTAATAAAAGATGCATTGTGACAATGAGTCCTCTACAGGTAACATGGCCTACATTAATAGTACATAGGATCTGCTCTGGGTAACAATATTCCTTTAATTTCAGCAGCCCTGCTTAAATAAAACAGCTTGTTCTCCTCGTTTCTTTATTTGGTTTTGTATTTTATATAGTTTGACCAGTTGGACAGGTGACTTAAGGCTAGTGTGCATCCTCTGTTCAAGGACAGTAAAACCATTATCAGCCTTATTTTAAGATTGGTGTGGGCTCAGTTTGTTATGATATTTGTTCTGTACAAAAAAACACACAAGTATTTTGGTGAACTGCAGTATAAGGGAGGACTTTCAAATCGTATTCAACTCATGGTGAGATCTTGCGGGTGTAAATTCTGCTTTGCTGTTTCCTATACAAATGTATAACTAAATAAGATCCATAAAGAGTTCTATAGCATGAGTTTCCAAAACTATGGAAGAATATGCTTGAGAATTAGATCACTATGATCTTTCACTTCAAGATAAGCTGCAGAGCTTTTTACTCACAAAGATTCCAGCAGGACCTAAACCTTACTCCCCGCAGGGAACTTGGAGTTCGGTGTGTTCTTGGTATGAAAAACATGAAATCTGAACTGGAGCCGAAATGAGCATTTGGAATAAGAACGTCTTATAAGTTAAGACCATTCTCTTTAAAATGGTGGATTCACAAAAAAAACCGAGTAGAGGGAAATGAGGCAGGCAATACTTTCTGGTGATTGTGGGTATTACATCAGTGTCTTCAAAATGTCAGCGTTTTAACTGGAAGACAGACATCATATCTCTGTTTGATAGCACAAGTCTAAGTGAGTGGGAAAGGATGTGATGTAAGGAAAAGAATGGGTGAGATGAAAACAGACATTCTCTTTTAACCTGTCTGGAACTCGGAAAAGTAAACTTCTGAACTGGGCAGTAAAAACGAGCTTTTAAAACCTGAAAGTCTTTGATGCCTGAAGCTCTGGTTAGTGTTCTGCTATGTTAGCCTTTGCCAGCTTAGAACTGAAATCGGTTCATCACAGGCACTGCAGCTGCTATAGTGATTTTATTAATCTGACATTCACATAAAAGATAAAACACAAAACAGCTCTGGTCCCGGTTTACAAAAAAAGTGTGTTTTTCAAATGGCATACAAGATAACTTTACCTTAGTGTTTCAGTTTTCTACAGTTAAATCTTTTCTTGCATTGATTAAAAGCTGACAACGAAAAGCTGTGAAGTAAGTGGAGTTAGGTCTGGGGTGATCATTTCTTTATTAACATTTAAAATGTTATGTGGTGTCTAATAACTGCACATCATTTTAAATATTTGAAGAGATACAGAAACTGATCATCTTCAATTTGCTCTCTTGCTGACACCTATTCATGGCTCACACTGGAGGACCACTCTGTCTTGCAAGTGCTCAGATTCCTTGCTCTATATGAGTCTATTTTTGCTTGGACTTCCACCATAACCCAAACTTGAGCTACCAGGTAGGGGCACAAGAAAATCACACAGATTCTATTGGTTCTACACAGTTTTCAAATTGCATCAGAAGTTGATCTCCAAACCTAGTTTTCACTGCTCTCCACCACAGCACCCTCAGTTCCCTTCTTATCAGGTGTGCTTCCAGTCCTTACGGACATTTAGTCCAGCTAATAGTACAATACTCTGAATACACCGTATTTAGGAAAATATCCTTTATTCTGACATTCCAAAATACTATCATTTATGTACAATATAGACGAACAGATACAGTGAATGAGATTTTATAATTGGAAAAATTTGACTAATGTGGCTTGTTTTCTTTTTCATGGAGTAAATTTTTGTCATTTGCAATATCGCTGGGGAAACGATTGCGTGACAGTGTGATTCATAAATACTTTTACAAACAACATATAAACTTGCCATATAAAAGTTTTTGTGTATGCCATTGTATATGGTGCATGCCATGTGACTAATAAAATAACAAATTAAAACCACCGAGTTCCTGTTGTTGCCAGAAACAAGAGTTAAGAAGAGTTAGTGGGTGTTAAAATTTCACAAAAGCATGAAGTTTGACCAGCTCTCTTTCCCTAGTCTTGCTTAATTAATGCTTAATTAAAGCTGATAAAAAACTAACCAGCCATATTTTTTGTCAAGCTGATTTATTATTATATTAAATGGTGGAAAAAAAGCAACTAAACCAAACATTTTATGTCTTTATTCACACTCAGGTGAATTTCCATGCCTGAAAATGTGTTCTAGCTTCAGATAAAACTGTACCTCATAAGCAGCTGTTCTAGTGTACGGCTCTGAGGAGTTGATGAGACAGAGCATGTAAAAATACATTATATCCATTACCCAGGTGACAACTGAAATATGAACTCTTGATGCTGATGCAATGAATTAAGGCTGCATTTTTATGATTTATCTTCCATGTTTGATTAGCAGTAGTTTAAGTGTAAATCAACTTCAGCTAATAGTGCTGAAAATGTATTTTAGTATTATTAATCATACATGGAACTGTTCTTTTAATGACAGTAAATTTTTAGAAATGAATATGTTACATTTAGGAGAAATATTACTTCAATCATGTTTTTAAAAAATTGGATTAAGCACAACCTTCCAGTTAATTGACCTTTTAACTCCTTTTGTGTTTGCATGAACCAGCTGCAGGCATTTGGCCAGCTTATATTAGTTATTTGACAACATTGACAGCAACAACAAAGTGTTAAGTTGCATGCTGGGTTTCAGATAAAGCTAACATTGACTTCTTGAGTTCTAAAAGATCTTAATGTCGCTGTCCTAAATAATACAGGCCTTCAAGCCACATCCTAACCTTCAGACTATTTCTGTGGATGAGGTGGACAATCATTTTAACAATAAATATAACAGTCATGAGGCACAACAGAGTGTCACAGAGGTGTTTATTTCAGAGACACCATTGTCAGTCTTAATTACTTACGCTCAGCCTAGGCAGCCATGTTTAGTGGATGCTAAGATGAAATACCAAAGCGTTTCATCCTTGCAATTACAGGCATTCCTTATATTCTAGCAAACATTGACTATGTGGTAACACGCATTTTTGTCTTTACAGGAAACGTCTATGAGTTATGTTTGCTTTTCAAAGAAAACTACCAGTCCTGTATTTGAAAAGCCTACCTTCAATGTTTCCTGGAAAAAAAGGCCATAATGATGCTTCTTTCTCATTTTGCCAAAGCTGTATAAGTAACATCTTAACTACTTTGATGAAGTCATCTTTACTCAGCAGAGGACTGCAGTTTTGTACTTAATGACCATGTTCCATTGCATGTTAGCCTTGCTTAAAATCAAACCCAGCGGCACGAACGGCCCATAAACCCTGAGGCTTTGTTTTCATGTATTCTGGGTGAGAGGAAGAGCGCCACCTACTGGTTGACCTGCATCACTTACAGCAGCAGCCTGAGTCCGTGGGGGTCTCCCATCAGTGCCATTCAGATCCAGCCTCGCTGAGCATCGCACTTCTGACAGGATCAAGATACAAGGAGGTGCTCCTGATACTTTCCATCGCTGCCATTCCCATAGTAACAACATGCAGTGGAGGTGCTGCAATACACTTTACACACAGTACAGCTTCATTCAACAGGCCTCACTCTCGCCTTCTAGTCATTAGATCAATGTTGTGCCACCGTCACACCAATCTATATTTTGGTATTAAAAAAGTAGTAAGAGTACTAATGAAAAAATAATAATAGTAAAAACAGCTACAATTTTCAGTTACTGTCTTACCACTCACTTCCTTTTCATTTAAAACTAAAGACAACAAATCCAGGAATTAATTGAAGCATTTAACATCTGGCTGTATAAAGTGGGTGATTTATCAGTCTTTAACTTTTGCTATCCGTTCGTTGTTTCTGAATGTTTGGAGTATGCCTCAGAAACACATTAGCAATTTATCAGGCCTGAAGTTTTCTAGAAGTAAAAAATGTCGAGACCTTCAATTTTGTGTCTGTATATATAGCATATTTTATTATTTCACATGGATAAATAGAAATTCCTCTTCTCTCGGTGTCACTGTTTAGGTTTTATATGTTTTCAGTTTGTTGAATGTTTATAGTCGGTGTCTTTAAGCTCAACATGACACTATTGCCTGTGATGAAGGAGTTTATTTACAACTAGCATGTTTCCCTCCTTTTCCCACCAAGAGACCAGGCTTTCAAGAGCTGCAGAGATGAGATTTCAAGGGGCAGCATTAAAGCTTGGTCAGACTCTTGCTGCCCTCCTGCTGAGTCCAAGCCATCAAGTGTTCTGTTTGCGCTGACAAAACTCCTGTGAATGCTTTCTGGGGTTTGGCAGCCTGACTGCTGGAGTCACCGAAACTCAAAATGACATGTAAAAGTTAAAAACAGCAGCAGCAAAGCTGTGTGGAATTGGCTCATTACTTGTTGGTGTTCCTTTAAGAGGCAGCATCAAAGTCAGAGCTAAGAAAACAAAACCTGAAACTCAGCATGAACCTTTGCAAACCTTGAGAGTTCTTACTGTGTTCTTCTTTCACATTATTTTGTCTATAAACGACAGTTCGGGTTGGTGAGAGAAATGAAACTATCGTGAAATTAAAGGAAACCCCTCCCTTTTTGTATCTACTTCTCACAATCAGACTTGTGTGTGAAACATACTGTATACACACATACACGTTCATTAGTCCTATATTAAATAGCATGGCATCTTATCAGTTTGCTACCATGAGTTTGAATCTCACAGCCCTGCAGCACATGAAGTGTTCCCGAAATGGGATTTTCAGACTGCCATTCTAATGCATTCAAGAGTCTTCTGCTGAAATGCACCGTCTGATGACATTAACATCCTGTCTTTTACAAAGGGATTGGCGTGAGAGAGACTGAGGGAAGGCCCCTGTTATTCCTCTACGTGTGCGCTATACTGCAAGACACAGGTGAACTGCCTGACCTGCCCATGAAGTTCCTTTTGGCTGGCTTGTTAATTTTGGCCAGATTCTCAGTCCTGTCATGCCTGCTACAGTTTGTTTGGATTTCATCACTTGCTGAAATTTTCTTTTTGAACTTTCATTTTCCAAACATTTTTGAAGCTGTGTATAATGTGTAAGGCATTAAGAGCAACTAACCAAACCCACTGGCATTATCGAATTGCCCTTTCAGTGGAAGTTTCAAGCCATGTGTCATTTTTACTCTAATGAATGAATTGTACTGTATCTTCACATTTGCTTGTCACCTAAAAGAGAAACACAGGATTCTTAAATGTGACAAGAAATTCTCTGTGTTGTGTTTTTGTTTGGCTTTGACCTGAAGACACACTACTGCTTTGTGGAAAGCTATCCGGCCTGCATGTAGTCCTGACACTAAATCATTAAAGTCTGAGACTACTCCAATTCAGTCCTTACTTTATTATTGCCAACCTTCAGTATTTCACAACTAAAATATGTACTGACATTACGTCTTAATCATTGAATGTTAAGGTAATCGATACGTTACAGAAACCTACTTATTCCTGGGAAGGAACAAGGTATCACAGAGTCTCTCCCAGATGTACAGGGTGCAACATGGGATGAGACACTCATGCATTGCAGGACACAAACACTACCATGCATAAATAATTTAGAGGCACCCATTAACCTCACTGGTGTGTCTCTGGAAGTTGAGGGGAAGCTGAAGCACCCAGATAAAAAGCAAGCTTTGTGGCAGCAGTGCTTACTGCCACACTGGATTTCTTCCTGTTATATTGTAACAACCTATTATTTTATTTTTGAATATAATCCTTAGCATGAAGAATCAAGGATGTTTCTTTTTTTCTCTAATGGTATTCCAAGATGCTGAAAATTATATTATATTCTTAATTTCAAAAGCTGGTTTAATTGTCATGACAGAGAATGAAAACCTTCGAAAGACATGCAAAAGACCCAATCCTACAGTTTCTGGGCTTTTCTTAGCTTTTAATGTGCAAGTCTTTCATGTGAATATGAGATCTGGAGAGCTGAAAGACAAAAGACAGGAATACTCCAATATGATTAGAAAAAAACAGGGGATTTTTTGTTTTTTTGCAGAGTTTGTCTTGGAAAGATAATCACAGCTGCAGCAGAAGTGGAGAGAATGACATCACTCTGGTGGGGTTTGATATGACATGTGGACATGACATTACCCATACCACTCACGTGGAGGTGTGTCACGATGCTCAGTTGCAGGGATAGCTGTGCTGAAAAAGGCTGGTTCTGAATTATTCTGGGTGCAACCCCAGAGCAGAGCAGGTTTAGGAACTTCAAACACAATAATTTAACAAAAATGTAACACAATGTTCTTTAAGAGCAATGCTTTTCTTTAAGTAGAGCTCTGACATTCAGTCAGCAGTATCCCATCCTGCTCCTGGAGGGCGGGCGTGTCTGCAGGTTTTCCAGGTCTGTTTAGAGCAGCAGCACCAAACAAACAAAAAATTCAGAGAAGCTGTTAAGCTGGTCTAATTAAGCCAAGAACAAGACAGGAAAAATGGTGATTGAAAACATAAACAGTGTTTGCTCCCTTCGTTGTCAGAAAATAAAAAAGTGGGACATTCTATGGCTCCTAACCAGGACAGAGCTCCCTCACTCAGCCAATGTGTCATTAAATTTTCATGTGGCTGCAGTCTAATCATGAACACCACAGACATGGAGGAGTTGGATTCATGCACCATGCAACAGGGCACGCCTTCACCCACAGGGTAAGAAAGCCAGGGTGAGAAGCTTGCTTCTTATTTTGCGAGCTCCGCATGCAGACACCATGCTTCCCTGCGACGATTCGCAACACGTACCCTGGCTCTCTGATACACAGCCTCATTTCTTCTCAGATATTACTGCAGGCTGCCTCAGGGGCTCTGAAAACCGTGATGAGAGAAACATCTTCACTCATTGCCACACTCTGAGGTCCCTGCAGTTTTGCCTCCAGCAGCTGAAGGAGACGATTGCACCTGTTACCTGCTCTGCTAGCAGATGAAATGGATGGATATCATGCAGGCTGCCCAGTGCCCAAACCACAGCAACATCAGAAAATCAGAAAAGGACATATTCCTGTTTAATTTCCTTCTGGCTGAATTGGGGGATAGGAACTTCCTATCTTCCTGTCAACTTAAAATTTGCCAATCTTTCAAAGGCCATTCAAAGGGAGAAGATCCTATTATTGTTTTTGTTTTACAAACATCTGTACCAAAATAGGCCTCTTTTCAGGACCCCACCAGGCTTAGTAACTGACTTAAACCTGCACCATACAGGCATTTTCAGACATTTCCAATTGCTGATTGCTCCCAGCCCTCTCTGTCACAGATGTTCTCTGAAGCCCTTTCTGTCATAGACGGTCACTTGATATCTCCAGTACTTCCCTATACCTGTTTTGGGGAGCGCATGTGTCTCATGTACATTCAGACATGATTGATGTGACTCAGGCCCTTTGATTGTCTCCGTGATGATTCCCAAGACATATTGAACCTTCAGGGATGAGGTTTTTTGTTGGCATGTTTGTTTAATTCAAAATCAATGTTTACGAGTCTGGGTGGAGACTGAGAAACCCCTAAAATTCCACTGATTGCATTTATTTGCAGATAACTGTTTTAATCTGTTTACGCCCACGAGGTCCCACTATTGTGTGTAAAGAGACAATATCTGTACAGAACTGTACAGAATGGTTTTGCATTATATAAAAAACATTACTTAAATGGGGTGGCATGGTGGCTTGGTAGTTAGCATTGTTTCACAGTGCTGGGGCCTTGGGTTCAAATTCTGGAGTGTCATCTGTATAACGTTTGCATGTTCTCCCCTTGTTCATGTGGGTCTCCTCCACAGCCCAAAGATACACTGGTACAGTAGGTTAACTGGCTTCTTTCATCTGGCCCCGATGTGAATGTGTGTGTGTTTGTGTCCATGTGTGCCCTGCAATGGACTGGCGTCCCATCCAGTGGGTATCCTGCCTTGTGCCCCATGCTTCCTGGCATAATATCTGGCTCTCCCATGACCCTGTGTTGGACTAGCAGTCATTGAGTGATGAAGGTAGTTTGAATTGAAATAATCCTGGCAGTAACCAGTGTCAGGAGTTGATCAAAGTTTGTCTGTGATTTTTTAATGTCATATTTGATGGGTTTCCATAGGCATTATCTGAAAGCTTTTGCATGCTTGCTCTTCAGTATTCTAAGCAAAGGTAGTGGAAACAAAAGCAGATAGATTACAAGCAATATAAAGACCTTCATGTCATAATGTAAAAGCATTTAGAAGCACTGTCTGTTTTGGCTGGAGAAAAAAACTTAATATACAGCAAGCTTAGAGCCGGCCTTTTACAGATAAGTGCCCAATCCTATAATCCCTCCCTTCTGTAAGTTGTGGATCTCTTAGCTCTGATTTTCATAAACTGAATCCTGTGTGGCTGGGAAAAGGAGCTCATTTCACTTTGTTCTCAAAAATGTGCCTGTGGCCTGCTTTGTGGTTTAAACCATTTCAGCAGAAAAGACTACAAAAAACGAACCAGCAGCCCAGACATCCTTGACAAAGTTAAATTGTCATCACTAAGCATTATTTATACAAGCTTCCTAAGAAAACAAAGACTATTATCTACACAGGAAGCCACATTCACGTCTCAAATGCCTCTTTTCTCTGGTTTGACCCAAATGTACAGTAAGTACCATATCATTAAAATGCATTTTACAGTTTTAGAGTGATCTGAATAATGTGGAGTTTTTGCTATTCCATCTAGTCATAGTTTCTTTTACAAAAAACTCTGCAAGAACAAAGATATCAGAAGCAGAAGGATGAATAGATGGACCTGCGCTCTATCTTATGTTTTCTGAAGATCAAAAAAGCAGTGTCTGTGCGTCTCTGAATCCTATTGTTCACCTTTCTCATTGAGTGCTGTTGAGTGTGATCATATTCCCAACCAACTTTCTTCCTCCTGGCACTTCCTGCATTTAATGCTTTGCATAAAGCAGTTACTGTAATTAGTTTAATTTGCTGCTTTAAATAGAAATGGCAAACAAAGGGTGAATTGTTCATTCGAGTTGCATTCAAGAATAAGGTACACAGATACACCTAGTCTTTATATTGTACCTTTTGTAAACATGGAAAAAGGATGTACGTTGCTTTCTTCTGGGATTATCTTCAAATAGTAAACTGAGATTGAGTGGCTACTGAAATCATGCCGAGACTATTCTTTTCCCAACACCATAACATAGTGACTTTTATGAACTTCCTGAATTCTTCCATAGAAATCTATCGTTTTAAATCTAGAATTTTTACATCTCCGTTTTAATGAAGGTACTAAAGAGCCTTTACAGCGATGCTTCCCTAGGTGCTACTTCATCTGACCATCTTTCCAAAGGCTTTCTTCACCCAGTGACCTGCCCACGTTCCCTCCCCCATGTCTTTTCAGTAGTCTGAGAGCCACTCATTTGTTATTTGAAGATCAGAGGGACCCTTATTCTTTGTAAGCAGATATTTACTTGCGTGCAGCTTCTATAAAGGTCTGCGGTGCATCGAAATCTACACAGAATCAATGGGAATATCTTAATATGGCATTCTCGTTTTAGAGCCCAAACCCTGTGTTTATGATCTGCCCTGCTTAGCTCTGCATTTTGTAATTCGCGAGTCTCCAAAGTTTCTTGGGTAAAGTGTTGAATTTTCCCCTCAGACTAAACCCACTGTCTGTTAATTCAACTGCCAATAAACAAAACATCAGGCTTGCTGTAACCACACTGCCAGTGCGTCTTTATTATGGATACCCAAATATTTGTTCTGCCACAGCTTTTTTATAATCTCATTTATGTGTTACAGGGTGGTACTTTTAAGTATTTTTCAATATTTCACAAGATTTGAATTTGCAGTTGAATTGAAGATTTTTTTTGGGGTTAAATACAGGGATCATAGTGTCAAAATATTAGAGTGCTCCATTTGTAGAACATTTATACTGTATATATTTAAAAATGATCATAAAAAAAACTTTTACTGTGGTCAAACCCAGAGCCCATGTATAACGTGCACGTTTTATAGTTGATGTTTTTGAAAACAAAACAAGCAAATTGATTTACTCATCTATTCTCACACAGAGAGCCATGTTTGTACTTCCGCAATTCTCACACTATTTGGTCACTGAACTTGTGATTTGCAGAGCAGTCAAATAAGTCCTTCTGGAATTAAGAAAAAACTGGTATACTTCTGGCTGTCTCTTGAGCGGAGCTTTTGTAAGGGATTTATAGGTCAGAGACACTCAGCGTTCTCAGCTTATTGGCCACTCTCCCCCAACAAAGCCTGGAACTGTTTGTACAGCTGTGTTTCTATCAGTGGGAGCTGCAGGAATCCCAGGAGCTCTCAGTTTCTAGATCCCTCTTTCACCATTAAACACTGTATGCTTGGACACAGAGGAGCTTTTTGACTAACAGGTTATAAGCCTAAAACTTTGGCCTTGTTTATTTTCTTTGAACGGTGCCCTGCTGTCACAATGAATAAAGTGTATTTTCTGAGGCCATCTTTCATTTTCCTAGAAATATCTGAGTTTCTTATTTGGGCTACAATGTTAAATGCCTGCCAGCCCGTTTCCTCCTGGTGACATTAAAGACATGTTTTTTTTTCCAGGGTCTAAAAGGCAAGTAGAGAAACTCTGACAAAGAACCGAAGGTTCAATGAGGTAGAACAGCAAAGATCTGAAGGAAACTAGCCAGGGTTGTTGGATCCAAATGCTGGCAAAACTGTTTTAAAAGAGACACATATGAGAAAATCTTTTATTACAGTCAGACTAATGTGGAAACACACAAACCAATTAGTGAAACAGCAATGATAAAGAAAAAATGACAAAGAACCATTGCTCCCACATACTGGTTTAAAGATTTTATGACCTGACCTAAATGCATACACAAAACCACTATCAGCATGACCCACAAGCTATGAAAGGTGTTCTGTATTCTTTTTTATCAAGAACCTATAAATGCAAATTATGGTTTAAATACACTTATGTATTTACAAAAGATACCACAAGCACATATCACATACTTTTGAATATAACTCAAATTGAAAAATATATATCGTACTTGCTTAAAAAAACAAAAAACAAATCATCACTATTTGCTTGAAATACAATAATATCACTTCTTACTGGAAAAAGTTAAAAGCTTTTTCAACCAAATAAATAACCAGATATTTAATCCTGATTTGGAAGATGCATTTTCTCTTCTTGTTCCTTCTCTGACATCTCACATGTGGAAACTGGAATACAGTACATGAGGCAATGTGAGGAATTTAGAAAGCAAACAGTCAGTGGACAAGTGTGGTACACCAGAAACTGGACTCAGCATCATACTATATTGAGAGAGAAAAAAAATCTCCAAAAAAGCATTGAAACCCTGAAGGGTGTCCTGGAGACGAGTCAATGTTCTTCAAGACGTACAGCAAAGTACAATTCACAGAGTGAAGATACAGCCTGGAAAAAACTACTCGTGCCAGATGGGCTAGCAAGAGAGTTTGGGATTTTTTCATTAGCATTGCAGCAGAAAATATTAGTGCTCGTATTTGAAGACACATTCACGTGCAGCAGGCTAAGTAGCTTGAATGCCACCAGAATGCAGACATCTAAGCTAGAGTCAGTTGCATCATATGGTGTTATTTAACAGAAGTTCGGGAGGAGGTCAAATTCTAATCTCGCACTTCCTCTCTCCTACATATGAACGCTCACTTCCCACAACTCTGCGGACTTCTCTAGCACCCCTTCCTCCACCCCAGCTTCACCCTTGCAGCTGCCTCCCTGACTCATTCCCCGTAAGTGAGGCAGTGGTGACGGTGCTGATCCTCTGCCAGCACTGTCATTTCCTCAGCCAGGTGAGTTAATGCCAAAGTATTGAGTATCAAGGTGTTTATGCCAGAGCTATCCCTTTCTATTCTTCATCTCATTTCGTCGTGTGACTGAACTACTGAAATAGTGGTTGGGGAAGACAGCCAGGCACAGAGAGTCTCCCAGAGCAGTGATATGAAAATGGCACCTGCTCAGTGCTTGTCATCTGCAATGGCCCAGGGAATAAGGCTCCACATGATGCTTAGACAATCCTTAGACTTTATACTGATGACCCTGAGGCCCACAAACATCAGTATGTTTTACACTTGTTTTCTTTTTTTGTTTCTTTGTCTTTTCATATGTACTGTAATATAATTTGCCCTACATGTAGATGTTAAATGTTTACTTTTCATTACCTTTTCTTGTCATTTTTAAAAATAGATGTTTTCTTAATTAGAAGCTTGGTTTCAACTCTTTTTTAAAATCAAATATTGCCTTTGTTACCTGAGAAAATAACCAAAGGGAGAAAACTGAGTTCTGTCAGGAAAAAAAAGCTCAACAAATTAAATTATTAAATAAACGTTCCCAAGATGACAGGCATCTTTTAAGAAGAATATGATCATATGTTTAAAAATAACAGTTTTGGATCCCTCCAAGGTAACCAAGTCCAAGGGACTATTTAGATTGTTTTTTCAGGAAAAAAAGACTGCTTGATGTCCTCAGTTTCAGACCTGACTCTGTTTGGGCTGATGATTCTCAGTAGAGCAAGTGCTTGTGGGCATTAGCAATTTCCTGATCACATTAAACTTTTATTGCCTCCAGGGCTTTTATAGCAGGAATTTTCATTATGTTTTCAATTAATCCCATCAAAATGTCGTTATTTATGGCTACTGAAAAGAGAAAGAGCCACTTGTGTGCTCTAACAGTGCTGCAAATGAATCACTTGGATATCAGCTGTGAGAAGAGACCTGCAGGGCCATGTGAGCCAAGAACAACACTGAAGCCAGATGGATGCTCCAGGCCCAGAGTGGCTCAGAAGAGAAGCACTGTCACCTCCTCTTCTTCAACCTGCAGTGGTTCACGTTTCCAGAGAGACCTGAGCCCCCTCGTCTGGCCACACAGGAAACTGAACACCGTTTGCATCTTAACCCTCGATTGCCTTACAGACAGCACTGTATAGAATCGCATGTTTTTGTCAAATTCAAACACAGATTTTTATGGGTACCAAACAAAATATCTATTAAACGGCATAACTGGATTACTCAAGTCGTTTTTCAGCTTTGTTAACAATGGCAAGTATTATCAAACTATTATATTTATTGAAAGACAAAGGTGACAAAAGAAACACCGGAAACTGTATAATATCATCCTGTTGTAAACATCAACCCTCACGGTCAAAATTTTGTATTAGAAACAAGACTGAAAGAAATCCTCGCTCTTTGTTGAGCTCCTGACTATAAACTCTTACTCAGTTCCAAACTGCGAAGCCATCCTGATTAGCTGCTTACCAGCTTCCACACAGATAAAACTGTATTGGGGAATCCTCTTGTGCCGGCTTCTCACACAGTAGCTCACACACCTTTGAGGAGAGTACAAAAAGTGGATATGGTGATTGCAATTACATCCAATCTTTTTAAATTATGGATATATGAGCATTTTCTTTTTCATGCAGAAATTTATTTTAAAGCCGTAACTGTTTTATGTCTTTCAATTATTTCTATTTGTTATTTATTAATTAAGAGAGAAAAAGCTGATATTGTGTGTGGTGGATGTCCATCTTCTAACCTCGTTATCCAATTCAGGGTCGTGGTGGAGCCGGAACCTATCCCAGCAAGCAATGTGCGCAAGGCAGGGTACAGTCTGGACAGGATGCCAGTCCACTGCAGTGCACATGTGCTGCACGAAATTACTTAATGATAATTACTAAAAACGTTAATTGTGAACGCAGGCTCAGGTCAGAATAGAATAGTTTATTGTTTACTTATGGTCTTACTATTTTAGGGTCTATATCTGTGTTGACATAAATAACAGTTCAATCTTGATAATGTCCCATCATCCTCAGTATCCCTTTTCTCCACTAAAAAATAGATAATAGTTTCAAAAACATTATTTTCAGTGGGCCATTTGTCAGCAGGCTGCAATGGGCGATAATCTGTATCATAAGCATCCAAAAGAAAATGGCTTCATGCCCATGAGTTACACAGACTTCAGTTTTCAGAAGAGTCTATATCTTGGAAATGGGGTGAGAACAATATTTCTCAGCTCAGCACTGGCTGTAAAGTTTTACACAGCGCTCAATATTCAGTTCCCTGAGATTAATTCAAGCCTGTCAGTGTGTAGTGGCCTACCCTCAAGCAGGAAGTGTTGTTTTTGGAACAATGTTCACCAGCCATTGCCATTTTGGTGTTGACTGACAGAAATTAATAGTGAAGGCCTACATGTAGCAATTTATCAACAGCCATTTGAATTCACACTTTTTGCAAGACTTCATATCTCCAGACTAGTGAGCAATTGCCTGTCTATTTATGTCAAAATGTCAGTGGAAAGCAGAAACTGGCCAGGCAGGACTCAAGGGAGTAACTGATCCTAACCACGTAGAGTTTGGTTAAACTCCTTAAGGCCTTGTCCTGAGAGGAGCTGACAGGCCCCTAGAGCAGGCCTCTGACTGATCACAGCGAGTGTGTAAACACAGATGCGGTGGGCACAAAGAAAGGTGCACTGCGATCGAGGGGCGCCAAAGACTTTGCAATTACCACAGGCGGACATACTGTAAGCGGCCAATAGTGCCGATGGAAAAAAAATCTTTTTACAGTGAAGAAACAACAATGATCAATTTCAGAGCTTGGTACAGTACTTAGAGAAATTCCAAAGAAGCAGAGAAAGAAAGAAAACATTCTGTTGCTATACTCCAAGCAATCGACGGAAAGCAGGGGGGTGTTTTAAATTGCGCAGTAGGGCCTGTGTCATTGTGTAACAGGGGCAAACAGAATCCAGTCGGAAGTGCAGGCTTGCTCTGGTCTCTCGCGGCACCAATCCCCACCTCTGTGTTTTCCTGAAGGATTATTCTTTGGGAAAGCCTGGCATCCTGCAAGTTGCCTCCTGAACCCAGAGCTTGTTGTTGCTCTCCCCAGGTTGCTTGGAAAGAAAAATAAAAGGTATTTTTAGAGCTTAAGATGGACTAAATTGAATTAAAGATTACTGCTACTTTAATGCAGTGGTCGGAAGAAACACTGTCAACCCATCAAAGTGAATAGAGGATTGTGATATGGCTGTATTATATATGACACAACGGTCTAACAACACAGAAAACCTCATCTTTATCCATGATATCTGAAATCCTCTCTGTCTGCTAGAGTTCCAGTCCAACCCATCATCCATGACAGTACAGCTGTATAAACGACATCATCCATAGTGACCTGGAATGGACCATGTCTCTCACAAGTACAGTACATGGAGCTTAGACTGGGTGTTCAGTGAATGCGAATGTAAGTCAGTATATTGGACAACAGCATACGAATTGTAAAAATAAATTTCAATATTTATACAGTTTTTTAATTCAAATTCTGTGAAAGTATTTTGACAGTAAAAAAAATAGAAGACCAGCCAGTTACAGATTCGACTTCATAATGAACCGAGGCATTGCATAACACGAAATGAAAGCTAACGTGTTAAAATAAATTTCATGCAAATTTATTCTGGCAATCAACATATTTTGCATGAACGCCATTTGCTTCTAACTACTGACAATTACCATAAGTAAGACCTACTGCAATTATGTGTGATTTAATTGATTGGAATTTTGCAATTCAAAAGATCAACGCAAAGGTAAAAGCAAAGTGACAGAAAACTGGCTAAATAAAGGTGGAGAAATTACCAGAAACACACCAGCATGACTCACCTTCCCAAAAAGCTGTGTGTGAGTTACAATTGTCGAACACCGGAGAACAGTCATTACTGCAGCTGTAGTTCAACGCAGACTGGAAAAATTCTCAAATTACTGAAAAAAACATGACACAACGCATATGAAAAAAGTATAGAAATTCCCAATCAAACAGTCCAAAAATACCCTAGGAAGATCATTTTCTAGCGTAAAAAAATCAAGATGTGTATTTTTCTTAAACACGTTACACAAATGAATGACATGAGTTCTCTGTTGAATACTTGATGAAGCCTGATTCTTCCTTATCTGCTCGTGATTTATTTTCACCAGGGAAGACAGAGCGTTTTACAAAGAGGACTTTAACAAATGTTCTTCATGTCCAGTGGTAAACACAGTGGAGACAGTTCGACTGCTGATCTTTCACCGTATAATGGTCTCAGCTGTATGGGGTACAACTGTGTGCTCCGTGTATACCGGTGCAAAAACAGTAAGATATTCTTCAGTTTCATAAGTTACAAAGCTTACTGAAAGGAAATTTATGTGTCAGTGATCCAAAGCGTTTAGTGAAGTCGACAAAGGAATTTCTGAAATTCTAGAAGAGTACTGTAGGTATACAGTAGATGGGCCACCGCGGTTGCCAGAGTAAATCCTACTGAGATGTTGCAGATTGACCTGAATGTTGAAGTTGCAAGGAGGGGAAACCAGCAGACATACAGAGCTCTGCCGGAAGTGTGGATAAACGATCCAAGATATCTCCAGCGAGATGCCAAAGACTTCGGGCCGTAAAGGAAATAAAAGCTGGGTGTGACGAGATTCAGGGACTCGGGTTCCAGTTACAGGAGGCGTCTGAGGCGTGGAGCTGTCTGGGCTGGTGCGGGAGCAGCCTGAGAAGGGTTTGAGCAGAGCTGCGCTCGTCACATGCGAGGGGGGGGCTTTCACAGGTTTCAGGGCCACAGCCTGATACAAAATATTCACACCTTCAGCACTGAAATCCCCCGCGGCTGAAGATTCTGCCGTAAGACTGTACAACGCATCCACCTTGCGTCTGGGCAGAGGCAACATTGACAGTGACCTGTTTCTGGACTGAACGCATCTACTCATCTACTGCTACATCTGTTCTCTTTCTCTTTCTTTTTCTTTTCCCGTTTACAACCGTTTTTTGTGCAATATATGCCAGGGACCTGTGCAATACATTTACATCTATATTTATATCTATATCTATATTTACATCTATATTTATATTCATATGTGTGATATGATTTTTCTGTGTACTGTTCTGTTCTAGTCTGTTCTTTGTGTGTCCGGACTGTGAGTAACTCTTGTATTGTATTGTATGTATTGTACTATTATTATATAATTCATTGCACTGTGGCTGTGTTGTGTGTGTTAAGCTGCTGTTGCACTGCAATTTCCCTCACGGGATCAATAAAGTATCTATCTATCTAAGATCTGGTGCAATTCGCCCCGGTCTGGGAGGAGCTGCCCCCGTCCAGCCATGACGAGCTCCAGCAGGGGGCAGAAGCGCACACGCCACAGAACGCACCGAAATAAAAAAGCCCCGGCACTGTTGTTAAACTGTGAAATAGGTTTCTTTAATGATCATTTTAATTTTCATTCGATGCACGTTATAACATAAAAAAAATACTCTTTTGTTTTTTTATAACCTAGAGCCTAGAACAAATGGGATTCCTAGAAATCACAACGGTTTTATCGCGAGCACTAGATCACACCGTTAGTGACAGGGTTGATCGGGGCCACAGCTGATAGGGTGAGTAAACCTTGACTGTGAAGCCTTGTAAAATCTGCTAATCTGTGACTTTCGCATTAGATCCCCTGTGGATGACAAAAGTTAATCAGTACAATGAATTTACCTGTCTTACTGTATACAGTATCTGTTGAAGGTTAATTGATTCTGGGAAAACTGTGAGTGTGTGTGTGTTTGTGTCTGTGTATCTGCCCTGTGATGGACTGGCGTCTCATCCAGGGTGTACCCTGCCTATTGCCCCCAGGAGCTGATGGATATCTGTCCAATAACATATCGCTACACCTGCTAAAAAGAGATTTTTTTCATTTTTCTGATAACCTTCTGTCTGTTGCGGTTCTAAATTTCCTTGATGCTCAGTACATGCAGGATATACGGATGAATCTGGGTGAATGCAATAAATTTTAACAGAATGAAAAATTATTTTTAAAAGGATAACAAATTGTAACAATTTCTCTCCTCTTTCTGACCTTAAGCTTGTAAATCATTAACCAGATATTTTTCCTGGAAGGTGGCACACAGTCCTGGGTGATGAATGGATTTTGAAGCACTTTTTAAGCCCTGTCATAATTCTTTTCATGACCGCTATAAAGCAGAGCAGGCCCAGGCATTTCCCCTCCAGCTCAAGAGACATCTCAGCTTGCATATCAAACATTTGGCTACGATGTTTAATCTACTGAAGGAAGTAGCTTTGTATTGCAATGTATTGTTGTTACTGTATTACTGTAAATAAATGTCACCTTTGTATCATATATATCTGTGTATCATTTTCTACCATGTAGAAACAAAGGAAATACATTGGATAAATATACTGTAGAATTAAGTTTAAGTTTACAACCAGATGTGTATGTTTTTATTATTTATATTCTAACAGGCTCTTTTGTAAACCTTTTGCCAAAATATGGTAATCTATTGCATGTCCTCACAAAAAAGAACAATAACCTGTAAGGTGATATTGAATGTTTTGAAAAAGCAAATGTTATGCGATAAGTTTATTGTTAAAAACGCCAAGGTTATGCCTTCCAAATGACTGGAGAATTCAGAGAGCCGCCATGATGTAACTGAACGTGGTTTTAGGCCCTAGCTTTTCTCTGAGTAAGTGAGTCCTTACAGCTCTGACACTTCCCCTTCGAGGCACTGGAGTAATTTTTTCAAACAGTTTCTCTACAGCACCTCTGGGGCTCCCGTACAGGTGTAGAGATGTTGCTAAAATGCTGAAATATGAAATTGGAATACACTGCGAACTGTGAGCACATTTTCATGTATCAGGCTTTTCCACAATAAATCCTGAACGCTGGAACAGTTTCCAGTCTCTGAGCACCCTGAAGGATATCGTAAAGTGCTGATCTCTGAATTAATAAGATATAATTTCAACACTCCTTCAAAAATACATGAATCACAAAGTCCTATAGTGACACACAGTCTAAAACACACATTGAATTTTGTTTTAAAATATGCAGTTTTCTTCAACCTTGTGCACAAGTGTGTGAGACTTCAGAACTCGGGTCTCTGCTTATTGATCTATGTAAATATACAGAACTAAGCAGTACCTACTTTTATTGTCCATTCATGAAAGAGTAATGGAGTATGTTTATTTCCTTCATAAGTATTAAAATTCTGTATATTCATTGTACAAGCTAATAAATTGTACTAGAAATCCAATCTTTATATAACTAGATAAAGATAAAAAGTACTATTTGTAGTATTCCTCATGCAAATATGTTCTTGGGATTAAAGATGTGCTTCAGAGTTCACATCTAATCCACACCAGTGGCAGCTTCGTTAAGAAAGCACTGTTCACTTCAATTATATATCATTTTCGGCACATTACAGTATCCTCAGGTTCGCCCATCCTCTTCTGATGAGTTACATTCTTTCAGAAAATTATTAAAAAAGATACTTATAATTTAGAATAACCTTAATTATTCAATAATAGCAAAGCAAAATCTAAATTACATTCGCAATCCAGTTTTTTTTCCAACAGTTCTAGATTTTTATAAACATCTAGAACCGACTGTAGTCTTGATGTGGAAGCAGGTATCTGCTGTGCTGGGCAGGAAGGCCTGGTTTGCGAAGAGTTTAGAACTGAGGGGAGGACGTTGCAGCACAGCTGGTTGGACGCCTGCGGAGAAGGGGGTGAAGAGAGAGGGACCCAGGTGCAGGGTGGGCATGTAGGGGCAGGCAGGGCTGTGAACAGACTCCCGTGGGGACAGTAGAAAAGACAGGCTGCCTGCGGAAGAGAAGAGGGACAGAAACACCTGGCAACACTGCCAGAGGAGAAAGGATGGGGGGTGGGACGCCTGATGATGAAAAAGCAGAAGGAAGAGAGGAAAAGAGAAGGGGCGGCAGCGAGGTCCAAGCGGGGAGCGTGGAGTGGTGGAGAGAGAGAAGGGATGGGCCTCGTCCCGAGAGCACGCCTGAGCTACAGCTCCAAGGAGCTCCAGGATGGCCTGCAAGAGATGGAAGGACCAAATCTTCAGAGGGCTGGAGGAGGGGGAGTGTGGCAAGTGGATATTTTTGCAAAGCCGAACCCTGGATGAGAACATCTGAGTGGATGCTCTGGAGATGAGATATGTACAGTATGTAACAGGAAAGCAGAAATGTGTAATACTAAATTTAAATTTAAAACTCCATTAATACAAATCAAAAAGAATGAAAAAAGATAAGCACAGCACATTGAAATAAAAAAAATCAAGAGTAAAATTAGATTAAACATTAATAGCTATGGAAAAGAAAGCTGTTTTAGTGATTTTAAAACTATAGACTGTCACAGAGTGTGTAATGGTTTTGGACTCCACTGCAAAAGGGGCTCTGTCACCCCATACTGTATGTAGCCTGGGCTTCATCAGAACAAGAAGGCCTGAATCAGCAGATCTCAGATTAATAGATGACTGCTAATAGCATAACTCACATAACATGTTCTTAAGATAACCCAGAGCTAGACCGTTCAGTGGCTCACTGATGCACAGGAGTCCCACTCAGAGCCAGTATGGGAGTCATCAATCATCATTCATCGCATCATCAAAATAATAAAACTACAGGCTTTACCAGAAAAAAATCTGTCCTTCTGAATAAACCAGATATATTTGCAAAGATACTTCTTTGCATTATTTACCATGTCAAAAATGAATATTTTGCCATATCAAAGTAGTTTTCTACGGATGTGATAACAGCACACAGATCAGGAAAAGAAAGTGAGAGAATACCATTTTGCTTCAAATCCCAGTCTAAAAAAGGGTTTTACTTTTCTTTTGTGAAAAGGATTAGGTACTGGTTTATACTGTAGGTGCCACACATTGCCTTCTTTTCAGTAGGCGTATTTAAGAGGAGGGAAGAGTATAGGGACTCTTGCTCCTATCATCAGCATCATCAAAGCCTGAAAAATGCCTCTGCAGTGCCAACATCCTGGGAGAGTAAACAGACAATGACGTTACTTGCCTCAGTGATCCCCGTTATCTCATGGTGCTAATAACCACTGTATCCTAGCACTCTGTGTTCTCCCTGAGAGACTTCACAAGACCGACAGGAGTGAGGAAAAAATGATTATGTGGTGCATTAGTAATGTTACCCCAGTGAGCAGCCGTCTGAAGCTTGAATGAAAGGAATTATGTGTGTGTTTGACAAAAAGTCTGTTTTTAAGTCTCATTGACACAGGAGAGCCTGAAATTGCACTTTTTTGCCATCTCTCTGAAGTATGTTGTAGTGGGTCAGATGCTGGTGAAAATGGTGCACAGAAAATTTTTGGGGAAAATAAAACCTTGTTTGTCTTTCTTTCATGCCTCATTTTCTGCAACCTCTGTGGCAACTGTTTTGAATCCATCTCCCCTAACCTCTGCACTGTGAGGGTAGATTACAGCTCATGCACAAAACTTCAAAAGCATAAAAATGTTCATAACCCTATTCATTGTAGATCCTTTAGGCATTCACTGTAATTGAGCAATACACAATATTGGCAGTCTCCAAAACTCTGTTCCTGCCCTGCCCTTTATGTTTGGATGACTTCTGTATATGAAGCCTTTTGAAACCTATTGAAGAGATCGTAACTTAAGCAAACTCTGATACTCCTTCAATATCGCATTTTAAGCACCAACGAAACTCAAGGAGTCTCCAGTCACAGCCAGACTGTTGTGATTGTGGTTGTCTGTTGACTCTGGCTAAGACAATGTGCAGAATTCTGATCATTAACAAAAAAAACATACCACATTGTTTAAAATTAAGACGTTTAGATGTGTTTGCTTTTATTCCCTCCAAAAACAAGAAAAGGGCATCCACAAGAGGAATGTGCACAGAACTCCTTACTGAATGGCTTTTGAAGTTCTTAGTTCCTAGCATTGCTACACGCATGTAGCGTTAATGGCAGTTCCTGGTGTTGCTGATGACATGAGTGTTGGTCGGCTGCCTGTGGCATTCTTCAAAGAATAGAGAAAAGTCTGTTCTCTGGATTATCCATGTCAGAGCAAAGAATGTCTCCACCTGCACTGTTACAGCTCCTCAGATCATCTGGCAAATTCATTAGGCATTCTGGGAGGTCAGTCCCCTGTCTACTGACACCTTTATTGAAGGGTTAAGTGATGAAGCGCTGAATCGCATTATGAAAAGGTTTAGTTGTCAAAATGGTGACTGTACAAACAATGCAACAATGCAACAATTTGCAAAACTCTGAAACGTCTCTATGTAAAAGTACAACAAGCTTTAAAAACATAACTTTATGTGTGATGTTTTTAAGTACGATTTTAAATTCATTGATCTATGATGAGCCTAAATAAGGGTTAAATGACAGCCCAAGTCTGCTAATTTTGTCTAAGGTAGAATGTGAATCCCGTAATTTATAGCAACTGTATACTCCTGAAACATGCCAGGTATGCAAAAATGGACACCCTTCCAAGTTAGGATGGGAGTTAAGAGCAGCCATCACAGTGACTTATGAGTATGAATGTCTGAATGTACCATCTCATTACTTTTCATTCCATCTCTCGGTGCATAAAAAATCCTATCTAAGAGCCTGTGCAGGATTGCGATTGAACGAAGAGCTAATTAAGACTCTGATCTATTTAAAAAATAGATTAGCAATAGTGAAGATAGATAAGGTTAGTTATGTCACTCTAAAGAGTGTTAATAAGGTGAAATTGTCTGCTAGCTTTGACTTTATTTTTGCAAAAGGCTAGAATGAAAAGTTGTAACACAGTCTGACTGTGACTAGACCGAGAGCTAATTAATATCCATACCCTTAATAATGAGCAACTGCTGATCAGATTTCCTGAAGGAACGATGAAAGGGTATTGAATTTACCTATTACACTTATGGTGTCTGAACACAAAAAAGCACAAACTACCAATACGAATGATGCCGTTATATTTCAGCACTGCTACCTTTCACTGACTGTTTCTCCAGCTGAGGCAGGCTAGACATCTTTACACTGTCTGATAGAGGGACATTGACATGCTAATAGGACGAGCTCAAACTGGCGATTTCTGCAGTGCTGAATCCAAAGAAGTGGGACTCTTTGGTGACAGTATTCTTCCATCAGTCTTTATAATCATCATCTGTCAGTGTCATGCAATGATTGACAAGGTAACAGGAATTTTGTGTTTACATTATTTTAATAAAATCTGTTTTATTAACCTTTGGCCCACCCGAAATCCATTCTGGGTGTTTGTTTTCCCTTGAAGGTTTATTCATGGAGTGGGGAGGAAGGGCAGTTTGGATTTTCAACACGTTGCCAGAGTAATAACTGATACTGTCTGCATATTAGGAGCTGTTAACTGAAGCACGTTTCTGTCCCTCACCAGAGAAACCTCAGACCGCTACTTCCAATCAACACTTGGACATTTCTGGGCAGTTTCATGTTTTCTAACACAAATGCAGTGGTTAACCATTGTTCACTTAAGTTGGAGTAGTGTGGCCTGATAAATAAACATTTAGTTTGAGTTTTCTTCATAAAATAATCTACCGTAATAAGATCTCCACAAACATTTTGCAGAATTCTAGACAGTTATTATATTAATGGGTTAACCTAAATGAGAATTACATGTTGAAGCATATTTCTCTCTTTTTATATGTACATTTCACCCATGAAGAAAGCAGATAACTATTAAAATGATTCACAAATCTTGCATTTTTATGAATGGAAAGGATTTGCACAAGGGTGGTGATTTCCTCTGAATGATCAATTATTTATTTAAGACTTTGTTAAAGTATTTCACATTTGTCATTAGTCCCCATGTCCTTATGGCTGGAAATCAGTGAGATTTACATTTGGCTGGACAGAATGAAAAATAAAAGTATTTGAAATAAAAGTAAAGAAATCTCTTTGGGGTTTTGGATGTTGTTATACCCCTGGAGACATACTGTATGAAGGTTTTGAGCAATGAATCAAAATTAATGAAAATACCCGGAAACAGTGGAAAAAAATCGATCTTTTAACTGTCAGATAGTAGATAAATTATCTACACTGGTTGAGCAGCATTAATCAAACTGATCAAATGGCCATTATAAAATCCTGTCCTGAACTCTTCTCTAAATTGTTTGTCAGACAAAATACAGGAAATTTGAATGACAACAGGCAGAACTGCTCCCCCTGCCGAGGAAAATAGAAATAGTCCTATTAGTATCAGCATCTACAGTACACTACTGTATATTGCTTTGATTACTAATACTCCAACAGTGATAAACAGAACAGCAGCAAAAAAGTGCTTTTAAAATTTGCATGTATTAAATGCCCTGAGGATATAACAAATAATTAATTTCTTGTTTAAGAACACATT
Organism: Lepisosteus oculatus; assembly: GCF_040954835.1. Classification (NCBI taxonomy): domain Eukaryota; kingdom Metazoa; phylum Chordata; class Actinopteri; order Semionotiformes; family Lepisosteidae; genus Lepisosteus; species Lepisosteus oculatus. The sequence continues at coordinate 1,873,084 of NC_090705.1, read as the reverse complement.
ATTGAAAAAAATGTTATTTGTACTTCATACACAAAAATACCTTTAAAGATTCGCTTACTTTTAGAGATTCTCGCGTGACAAGTGAGATTCGGTAAAGTAACCAGTAGTTTCCTGTTAAGTACTGTATACATATTCAAGTATTCTGAAGACTGGTGAAACTTCTTGTGATTTTAGAATTAAAAACAATGTCTTGAATTACTCACGAATTTGTATCAGCTATGTCTAATATTTATTTTAAGGCTCACAATTTTGCATTTGATGGCCAGAATCTTTAGTGTTTTGCTCGTGCTGATCACAGTATAATTTTTTTAAACACATTGAATTTCTACGAAATAATCTGTGTAACAATATGTTTGACACGTGCACTCTATTTTTTTTAAGATTACAGCTTAACCCCAAACAATAAGGAATGTGCAAGCAGGCTAGCTAATTTTTTTTTTAATGCACGAAAACATTACGTGCAAGTCAACGGAAAAGCCCCGTGTACTAAAGATCCTGCATCAATTCTGGCCATACATACTGTATTGAACTTGCTGATCCGGAAGATAAACACATGCTGAACCCGTAAGTGATATTTTATGAATAAACGTTTATGAAAAACCCATGAGCAGCTCTTGGAGCGCTCAGCCCAGACCTCTCCTGATTGCAAGTCCATCTGTTTCTTCGATTGAAGGAAATGTCTCCAGAGATAAACACACCAGAAGCCACTCATCTTCACAGCGGAGTTCGCAAAATGGGTAACGCTGTAATGAGGCTAAAAATCTAAAACAAAAAACCCATCGCACAGCTGGTTCAGAAATACTGCACAACAGCACTGTAACACTGAAGCAACGGTTTTTTAATGTGCATTACAGGTAAGAGATTATTAGCGACGTCTCATAACGAGACATTTGGGCTTCAGCCAAGAGCAGAGCAGCAGCTAGAGAGAGGTCAGGTGAAAATGCCGAAGACACCATGAAGCCTTCACTGGCTGCTCAGTCACTGTGCTCCTGGTATGTCCTATGTACATTATTATTTTGCTACATTGTAATGCACGTCGTTTTATCATGTCGCGTATTGCTTGGAGGGAAACACTTTTTTTTCTCATTCTCAGTCAGAAATGACCGGCAAATGTATTCATGTAAACACAGAGTAAGTTGCCAATTAGTGAAAATGAAACAAAATGAAATGGAAACAATTCATCAATATATACAAAATAAGTGTCTAGGTTCTGGTGATCTATTTAAAAGATCTGTCGTTAATATTATTTGTATTCGTGTAGCGTTTTCTTGTCCACCATGACCGGAAATATGCTGCCTGTTGATTTCCACATTAAGATTGTTGTACAGTGTGTTGCAGTACATTCAAGGACATCGTACCAGTTGCAAAAATATTTTTTTTTGTTCTAAGTGGTGGAATGAAACATAAATGCAGTCTAGTGAACTTAATTTGACTTCATGTGTATATAATGCATTTCAAAAGCAATCATCTCAGAGTGGTCTACAAGTTAAAAAAAACGGAAACCAAGCAGATACAGAAGATTATCCTTAAAAAAGAACAATGATTTAAATACTAAGAATAATTCACAATTCACTCAGTAATTCATTTGAAAATGTTATAAGAAGACTTAACTGAAGAGACCACTGCCAAGTGACCCCCCTTCAGCAACCACATAAAAAGGAAAAATAAGGACTGTATTGGGAGGTAAAGGAAATTAAAACAACAACAACAACATGAAATGTATTATGAAAGCACTTAAAAATTATTACCATGAAAACCAAAAGGGAAAACAGAATATAAAAATGTTTTACAATTAGCAATTTACCCAAAACACACACACACACACACACACTCGTGAGTGAAAAATACGTGAACAGACATCTAGCTGATTGTAATACTTTACTGGCACATTAATCCCTCCGTTTAGATCCACCTTATTCTTCACAATAAGATTTTATGATTTCACTCGTGTCCTCCCATGCTGTATTAAAGCAACTAGCAGAAGGTCAGATGGTTTGTGAACTGTTTCTGCCCTGAGGTTATTCAGAATTGTTTATGGGGGTTTTTTCTCATTGGAAGTACAGTATTTAAGTATTACAAACACTGTAGTGCTCAGACGAGCTGTTGGAGCAGCTCACAAGATATAACAACAAAATATGGTATCAGACCAGGCAGTTTAAATTAATAGAAGGCTAAAGGCAGTTTGTATCAACACCACCAAAATTGATTGCCTCTTTTAAAAAAGTTATTCTGTCCTTTGCCAGAATTTGCAAACTGTTTGGCAAAGTTATAAAAAGCGGCTAATACTCTCCTAGTTATTTGCAAATACAGGCCAAATTTTTTTTAAAAAAAGTGATCATTCTGTTTTCCATGCTTTCTGGTCCATAGTTTCATGAAATATTCATGCAGTGAGTCAAGGACAGAACTTGAAAAGATCGCTCAAGGACAAAGAATTTTCCCCGAAGGTGATTCGGGGTAAGCGCAGATGTCAGAATGCCCCTTTATGCCTGTCACATTTTAATAACCCAGGTCAACGGACACAGTGCATGTTTAGCAGAAAGGTTAAATTCCAAATAGCAAGGTCATCCCTGCTTCTGACACATATGCTGAATAGATCTGAAGAAAACTCGACATTTCCCGGGGCTCTACAGCTGAATTTTCATTACACTCAGGGTACATATTGCATATTTACATATAAATTAGTTTAGAGCTTAATAGCTGTGGCTTTTTAAACACATTATACTGTATATCTAAATTAAACATATATGTAAACAGTAGATAGACCATTTGTCAGACTGATTGTACTGAACGTTAGATGGATACATTAGAGGGGACAAAGAACTTCTTGAAAATGTTTTTTATTTGAGTTTGGTACCCTATACCGTCAAACGTGAATTCTGATAAATTGCAGTCCTTTGGTTATTCACAGAAATAGGATCAAAAGGCTATATACAGTATATGTCCAATTGTTAATAACTACATACTGTAATTATGCAACATCAGGTTAACCAAAAGGTGTTTTGGACTTTAATATGTTTCAGTGTGTTTTTACTCTTTTCTTTTTTGAATCAGTAGGCCAACCGAGAAGAGACTTCTTTTTCAATTTTCATGGATTTTTTTTGTGTCTCTTGGTGCATTTTACATTGCCCACATTTCGATGGCGTGAGTAATGGCATTCTGGGTACACACTTTGTAAGTCATGGCAATAGCTATATACTGTACACATATCTGCACGCGTACATTCCCTCAGGCGAAGATTGAGTCCAAGTGTGGTCAGGGCATTGTGGAAGAAAGTAAAGATGCAACAAGTATTCCATTAACAGTTGGTAACGGATCCTTGATTGGTAATGTTCCTGGAAGAATATATCCAGATTGGGAACTGCATTCTTCCTGTCCCCCATAGGACCAAATAACAAATCATAGTGAGATTTGTTATTGTCCAGTGTGCTGCACTGTTTCACTCTGTTTTGTTTAGACTTTTTTTCTTCGGTTTCATGCCTGCGCGACGTTTTTGACTTCCTCCTGGTCATTCCCCGCAGCTGAAATAACAAATGCAGCATTAGCTGCAATTTGCAACTTATCAAACGTGATTGAAGCTTGATATTTCTGTGTAAACCTTTCATGACTCTTCGGTTTGGGTCTTTGTTGTTGGGTGGGTGATGTGCCAGAAATCTCTATCCTTGTTGTTGGATGCCAGACGATGTAATTGTAACATACAGAGTACACAGGCCTTCAACTTTCCATTGTTTAGAGTCCGTGTATGGTCGTTACATTTGTCTCTGTTGAAATCAGCTGAAACAACAGTTAATCAAATGTTTATACATTTCATGTGTGTATTTTTTTATGTCAGAATGGAAACCACGAGGATAGCTAATCAGGTCTTAAGAAGGCAAACGTTTCCTGAAATAGGGTGCATTTTTGTCCTTGCTGGTAAGTGATCTGAGACCATACCAATTCAGATCTTGAAATTTTTCTGTTATTCTCGACTTCCATGAGTATGTCTGACAAACAGCTGCCAAGGAGCAGATTTTCAGAATTGTGGAGAAAGCACATTTTGGTGACATCTCGCTCTGATTCATTCAAGGTAGAGTAAAATTCCTAGGTCAGGCTTGATGTCAAATACTGAACAACAGACAGGCTATAACCTCTTAAAACTAAAAATGTTGATTATTTTTGATACTACAAAGAAGACTGTATTTTCTTTTTTGGTGGGGCTGGGGGTTACCAGTTATTATTATTTTCTCCTAAAGTTACAGCTGGCATCACAGAAACTTGAATGGTATTTCAGTATTTCTGTTCTCTTTCTTCACCATGTTTCTCCTATACCTGCATTTCTGTTACCTTGACTGTGTGACATTAAGTGCTCCCAGACAAGGCTAAATAACAGTTATTTGAAAGGTGTAGGTTTCATTCACTCACATGCTACAAGTGCTTATTAGGCATATCTCACAGAGTCGTACGCGGTATGCTGTTTTATATCATCTCCCATGTATAGAAAATGAACAGCTGACATGTCTTATCAGAATAAAAAAGGGGGCTCTCTTCGACGGCAATTTTTACAATGTGTGTCAGCATACATGGACAGTTTTGAGAAACTGCTTTATTCCTTGAATGTGGCAGTGAGCTATAGCTTAACCTGGCAGACACAGGGTGGAGCTCACAGGGGGCACAATTTAGAGACACCATTCACGTGGAAGGTATGTGGAAGGAGGAGACTGGAGCACTGGAATAGTGCTCGGACACAGGGAGAGCGTGCCGGCTCCACACAGAATGCTCTCAGGGGTGGAATCAAGGCTGTGGATGTCAGCCCATTGCAGGGTATACTTCAGCCACAGGACCCAAGACCCACAAAGCAGTTGCACAGACCACCACACCAACCTGGCAGCACACAAGATGTTGAAAGCTCACTCCTGGACAGTACAAGGAATGTTATGTCGAAATCAGAAGGCACTGCGCTTGAGCAATTGTAGCACATGAGTGAGTTCAGTCTGTTTTTTTTTTACTCTGATTTATTTTGGAATCAAAACAAACACTCTTAAGTGGAAGAATAAGACTCAGAAATGGTATATCACATTTTCCCTTATTACTACAGTATTTTAAAAGATTCACGTAGTACTTACCACCTTGTATCCTAGTTTTGTCAGATCTTAAAAACTGGACAAGGATGGTCCAGGTCAGTCCCGGGACAGGAGATCTTCAAGGAAAACCAGGTTGCTACTGTAAATGGTGCAGGTAGCCCAGCAGGTGGCGCCCTGGACCAGAAGTTTCAAACTACTGCCCCAGTGTGTGGTAACAAGAGGCACCAGTCCCTCACGTCAGCACCAGAGCTGCTGTGCAGTGGGGCTGCTGGCATAGAATGACTGCCACACGTTGTCAAACTGAGGTGGACGAAGTGAATCCCCACCAGCACAAAAAGTGCATGAGAGTCCTATAGAGGAATTATTAAAAGAGAGAGGCTGATTACCTTGGGACATTATCATCAGTGAACAAAGATCTGGTTGCTATATCTGCATTCAAGCCAAGCTGAGTGACACAAAATACTGGGTGGAGTACAGTATGTCAGATGTGACTCAGCAGGGAAAGCTGTTGATGAGGAAGAAATCAAGCAATGTGATGGTCCATGCAGGAGAGCTCCCATCACATAGAGATCACATCAAATCTGAGAATACTCACAGCATATTCACGACACATCACATGTCCGCTTGTTGCGAATCCCTGTTAATTATTACTTGTCATCCAGTGAGCAGCAAGGCAGGGACATTGAAAGTTACCTTTAAATCATTTTACTGTGTGCTTGAATTGGGGAAGATAATGTCCAAATGCTTTTTGACTTTGTGTGATATGGGAAGCAGATGTGACATCGGCCAGCACTGTCTTGGACAGGCATGATGGGCTTTGACTTATTTTTTAGCCATGGGAACCACAAAGGGCTGTGCAAAGGGATGAATAATTTGGCATGACATGGGGATGACAAAGAACAGTACCTAATGCTGCAACATGCTAAGAGCTCTGACAAATAACTCATCACAACCATTCTTCTGGCAGAAAAGGAGAAAATCACATACTGTATATCCTTAAAATGTTCCTGCAAAAGTAATTTCCCTGTTACTCAAAAACAAGTGGGTGTACAAAACCACCCTGTCCTGTGAAGTGCACTGTAAGTGCACTTTCACTCTGGGCCAAGCGGACATGACTTGGAGAAAGAAGTTACATCTGGAACCGTCTCAGCACTTCTGAAGGAAACAATGAGTGTACAGCGACTCTAGGATATGGACACTGCCTGAGGAAACCGAGGTTTTTTTCTAAAGACCGGCCTACTCCTCATCGTGAGTCACGGCGGCCTGTGAATGTTTCAGTGTTTGACACCTCTTACTGGTGGAAGGAACAACTGTGGCCAGTAACCAGGCATGGGTGACTCAGATGAAGAGGGGAAAACTTTGTAAGAGGTACTGTAGAGTTCCTTTCACACCGACCGTGAAAAGCTGGGGCAGAGATTTAAGCCAGTATTATTTTCCCTTAATGTCCTTTTCTAATTCTGAGTGGTTCCTTATCCTGCATCCTTATCAGCCAGATTTTATCTCTCCTGTTATTTACAGATGAATTCCAATTAACTTTTACACACCGATTCTATGAAATTCCTTGTATACATATCCTTAAGTTGCAGAAACCATACTATCTTCTAAATTAATGTTTCTGCAGTTGTGAAAACCTAATATGATTATTCAAAACAGTCGGATACCTCCTTACCATTAATCCGAAGATCCCTGCAAGTTTTATAAATCCTCAATTGAAGTATAAATTCCAGCTGTTTATTTGTTTTTAGATTTTTTTTTTCTCATCAAGCCACCCGCAAGCTTTTCTGGCAATAGCAATCTTCGAGATCTATAGATATGTCTGTACAGCTTGGGCAAGCAAATTAATTTATCATCTTGTGATGTTCATGAACATTAATATGTCAACAACTCTCAGGCTGTGATATTTTCATATTCGTAATGTAAATTCAGAATTATTCACCATACCTTTTCCTCACCCTGGGAGTTGTTCCGCGGTGGCTCCTGTGTGCAGACTCTGCTCTGTGGTTGAAGTGTTCGTGTCAGACCTGTTCATGACCTCATGACTAGTTACAGTAGCACAGTGAGAAATCCGTTTTGCAATTACAGCATCGGCGACACTCCATGAGACAAACACTGTTAATGCTATCATTTCTTTTACATTTTTAATTGTTGTAGCAGCTGCCAGGCTTTCCACCTTCATGCCATTAGTCATGAAACTATTAAAGTAGGGTACACTTTGAGGAGAGTGGGACACTACTGTGTTTATATTGCAGCTGTAAATCATCTTACCAATAAATTAAAGGCTAAATGACTTCTTGCCCTTGGCATACATCATGGAAGGGAACTAAATGAAGCAATCTATACCCCAGAGAACATAAGAATGCTTCTGTTCATAATAATGATTTGTAGGTGGCACACAGGACGGTTTTCCTCCAAAAGCAGAAGTCGAGACTGCAATCAGTTACTCGGACTAGAGTTACAAGGGCTAACGAGAGCTGCCCTGTGTGACTTGTACATTGCCCTCTGTTCAGGAAGTACTGAACTGGAAATACTTTTATTTATTTCAGAGACTGACATTTTCCCTGTTTCTGGGGCCCAGGTTGTTATTTTTCTGCACGTATCATGTTTAATGATATTGTAAGGGTAAGCCTTTTAACACGGACCTTAAGCAGATATTACTGGGAGTTTGAATTTCTTAAAGGCTTAATCAGGCCTTTTAATTCAAGTCAGGCTCTATTCCCCTAACAAAACACTAAGAAAAGGTCCAATGCTACCATTATTTACATGAGTAGAGCATCAGTACGTGAAATGTATAAAAAATTTGGTAGTGATTTAGTGATTGGAAAAAATAAACTGCAACTCTTTGTTTGGATTTGCCCAACACGAGTTAAGGCTACTGAATACAGATCGCTGTCCACCTTTCACCTAATCATCTTGAAGATGTTCAGACTTGCTTATTGATCCAAGTTTCAGTTTCTCCATATGGAGGCACTAATCATTGAGGTCATTTTTAATCAATCCCTGCGTACTGGTATTTCAGTACTGAGTTGCAGGTATGAGTATTCTCAGTATATATTTGTAACATCCAGAAATATTTTTTTTTTTCAAATTCACACATCTCATCTGTTATTCCTCTGAGTTCACAGGGAAATGTCCAGGTAGGCCTTACCCTTCATGTTACATAACACCATGAACTGCAATTTCTTTAAACCGACATTTGTCGCAAAGTACCGAAACCCGACTTGTGACAATTTATACAGTAATGGAAGGGGAAAAAGATGAGTGAAGTAAGTACGTAAGATTTAAAATGTGATATGAGTTTGGGAGTATAATAGAAGGAAAAAGATTTGCAACATTTTACTGCCATTGCCGGTCTTAACTCTCATTCCACTGCATTCAACATTACAGAGACAAAACAAGATATGGATGCTGAATGTTAAGTTCCTCATTAACGTCACTGTCCACAGGTAAAGGCAACAAGACTTTCTGGAGAAAACCAAACTCCAGCCTTTCATGTCCCCTGATCAGCCAGAAGTATGAGCTATTTAGCATTACGTTTCAGACATCTTGTCCTGTATTGTATCTATTTCAGTATTTTTTGCTGTATTCTAAATTCACTTGCCCATGGCATGATACAGTCTGCGAAAGGTTAAACACCATGCAGGAAGCAAAGTAATGTTTAATAACTTTGACATGAAAGGATTTTAATGTGATCTTTTCAGGGCCGGGGGTGTGGGAACAGACTCCTGTCCTACTGGTCTACCACAAAAAGCGGCCGAAATGTTTTAGTGGTGCAAGCATGTGGCATGATGCCCACCCCAGGTACCGACAGTAATCCGGGTTCCTGCCATCACCTCCCTGACCATGAACACATGGCTGCTGGAGCAGAAACCGTGACCTCCTGAGCAGCACTGCAACAGCATGTGTCCCTTTCATGTCACATAAGGTGTCTCAAAAAATATGGGGATGGGATTCTTGTGAAACCTGCTGTATGGTTTGTCTAGACCATAATAGTGGGATGGTATTACTATAATGGTATTAATACTGAATGTATTCAGTATAAATATATTTGTGTTCTAAAGACTATATCGTATCTGAGAGCCCTTACCCCAGAATGTGTCTTTCCCCAGACCTGTTAAGAATCTCTGATGACTTTGAGCCAGGAGCAGAACCTGTGATGGTGCGATTTACAGGGATACTGATTCAATGTCCTCTTCCTCTCTTCCTGGGAAAATAAAAAAAAAATGGTGAGAAAGGGCACATAGTACTTCCTGCCATAGCATTGCCATGTGCTAAAGTCATCATTGTAATACACTTAAAGATTTTATTTGAGGGGTTACTCCTCAGGCAGGGAGAATTTACTTTTTTCCAACATGAATTCTCGTGGATATTTATATGATGCTAAACCCCAACACCAGTTTGGAACAAACAAGAAGACGACAGTGTTTCCAGTCAATTTTTGATGTAGTGTTCTACAAGCTCTGCTCTTTAGACACTATTGTTGCTGCCTGTAGTTATTAATGAGGACTATATAACGATGATGATGATGATGACATGCATTATCCATGGCAGCTTGCAGTGTTTATGAAATTTAGCGTTGCATTCAGGTTCAGAGCAAAACAATAGATAGGATTACAAATATGAGCAAATACTATAAAAATACAATAGCTGCAAGCACCATAATAATTACAAGTATTTACAGGTTGTGTGGATGAAAAGCAGCAAAGCAGACACCCATATTTCCAGTGCATAAGTGCAACCAGTGAATTTCATTACCAATTGAGAATTAAATGTATTTAATGTAAAAGTGGAAGACTTACTGAAAGGTCTACTTGAGAGCTGAGAGATCACAGGTGCTGCCTGAACAGATGGGTTTTGAGCAGGCGCCGAAAAGTGGTCGGGGACTGAGCTCTCCTGATTCCTGGGGGACGTTCATTCCAGCACGGAGGGGAGAAGGCGGAGAAGGAAAGGGGTCTCTGCAAGTGGGGGAGTTGAGGGGGAGGACAGATAGTCTGGCAGGAGAGGAGGAGAGGAGCAGGCCGGAGGGAGTGCAGGGAGAGATAAGGAATTGGAGTAATGGAGTAGCATGTGAAAAGTAATGAAGAGAAAAGGCAGAGATCTGGATGGAGTTGGACTGGGTGGAAAGCACTGGCAGGGAAGCCAGCCAAGAGACACAGTAGTTTGGGAGGGAGAGCACCAGGGCTCGGAATGGGAGCTGTGCAGAACAGTTGGTAAGGAAGGGGTGGGTTCTGTGACTGTTGCTCAAGAGGAAGAGGCAGGACATTGCCAGAGGAGAAGTGTGCAAGGAGAGGTCGAGTGACACCAGCGATATTTGTAGACAAGAAGGGGAAGAGGGTGGTGGAGCCCAGAGGATTAGAGTTAGAGGGGTTCTCAGGAGGAAGAGCGAGGTTCAGAGAGGCTGCTCTTAAGATGACAGGAGCACATCTGGGAGGAGATGACTCTGACTCTCAGCAGCATAGGAAGAGACATCAGAGGAGAGAAGGAAGCCAAGAGCTCAGCATCATTGGCGCAAAAAATGATACCAGCCACCATGGGTGGAGGTGACTTCTGACTTTTACTATACTTCCTTAAGCCAACTGAAGAAGAAACAACCACCAAAAGTTATCCAAAACCCCACCAAAAAAAAAGAAAAATCATAAACCCTCCCAAACACTATCTACGAATTCCTCCCTTTAGAAAATACAATAAAAATGTAAATAGTACATACCACCCCTGCATAGTATTAAACATTGCGCCCAATATTTCAGAGTGAAAACCCAAATAAAACATTGTCATAACGCCACTCTTCCTCAAACAAATTCTTCAGTGGTTAATAATACAGAAGATCTTATCTGATCCCACTCTTCACCAGCTCCGCAGACCTGGTACCTGAGACCTTACTCTTCTGAGTCTTATAGATGGTGGGTGAGGTCTGGCCCAGGAGCAGGTCGAGAGGGCAATGCAGAGTAAACACTGTCCACATGATTGCAGTAGCAGTATTCAGTCCTCATATATTAGTATAACACACTGAATTCCACGTCATTAAATATCACAACAAAAGTTTAGGAGTGTTTTGAATCATGGTACATTACCCAGAATTAGGTTTATGATGTACCCATAAAGTATTAACACATTTATGAATCACGTTATTGGTGTTTTAAGCAGTTTCCCAATCTATTCTGTGCTAAAAAAGCATCCTGCTATGCTGGAGGGAATGAAAGAGCTTCCAGTGTGTCCCTATCTGGTGTGTGTTTAAATCGCCTTACAAACACACTGAGTCATCCTCCTCAGTGGAGCGCCAGGACTGCCTCTCACATAAATCAGGCTGGTAACTGATCGCATGACGGAGCCGCGAGCAAGTGAGCTCCTGGGAAATGAGCAGCAGGGGGGTGGCGAACACGTTTCTGACAGTGCAGCAGGCAGCCACATCCCCTGGCAGAGAGCTCAGCAGGAACCTGTAGTTCAAAGGGCAAAAAGTCAATCGAATCTCAGTAGGATTCGCAATAAAGGATTTATCTGGCAAGTGTTTAATTTCAATGAAGGCTTTATATTTATAACGCCGAGAAAGAATTTCAAACAATATCCATTGATTACTGAACTGGGAATCGGCTCATGTTTTGTAGGCAGTCTGAAAATGAGTCACTTGTTAGTATTATGAATTCCATAATCACTTGTCCACATAAGTTAGGTTCAAGGGGTTGCCTCTGCATCTGTATTCTACAACTGCTGTTTATGTAATTAAATGTACTTGATAAAGGAGCTGATTGTGTGGGCCAGTCAGTCAGCCTCAGACCAACTGTGATCAGCTGATTCCCACCTTCATCATGAGATTTCCCATATACTGTAATCTTTTCTCCTTTGTTCATTTTAAATTAATAAGGTAAATATTTTCATATTTAGTTTAATTACATTATACTGAGATCTTTGTATTATCTCGCTGTGTTGTCCATGACATCTTTATTTACAGCATTGTCTCTCCTGGTTTTTTGTTCCAACCTGATTAAATAAGTTAATTAACCTATGTAGTTCAGAGCTACAGTGAAACAAATATCAGAGAAAGCTAGGTCTCACTAGGTCACTATATGTAACCTATTCACAGTTTAGTGTTAAAGTGCTGGAAACACCAGCCCAGTTATGGCCTTTAAACCCACTGCAGATTTTCCTTTACTAAAATGTTTCATTGTTAAATATTTGAAAAGGAACAATCTTTTTTAAATATTTAACTATCACGTTTAAACAAATATTCAAAAATGTGTTACAGAAAATGTTGTGGCCATACCAGAAAAACAAAGGCAGTTGGTCATGTCTGGACTCTGACCCAGAGACGGATTCACTACCACAGTACATTTAAAACCTTGAGCAGTCAACGATTCACACCTGTAGCTGGAAATGAACTGACCACAGACTTTTAAATTCACCAGTTAGCCATCATCAGATCTTATTTTGCAGTCAAAACTCACATTTAACAAAATAGTGTATACATGCAGTCACTGTTAAATAACATGGACAGGAAGTGGCAAAGACCTTGGTTGACAGTTCATGGTTATCGTCTGTATACTAGATGTAAGGGACAAGTACTGTAGACTGTAAATCTGCATCTTGTTATTTTACCTTTCTGTCTCTGTATGTCTTATTGTAGCCTTTGTTCTTGTCATTAGCCCAGTAGCCATCACTATACTGTCAAGTTCATTTCAGTGCAAAGCTATAATTTTGTGAGAGTACTAACACACTTCACGATGCCAGTTACCACATACAGTGATTGCATTAACAGTGGAAAAACTTTCAGCATCATTCAAGCATGTAGTGAACTTCTGTGTACTAATCAGTACATGGAAACAAGTAAAAGGTTTATTCCCTGCTGAAAAGAGAAGAAAGGAAACGCAATGTTTCGGCTGTGAGCGGGTATTATATAAAGTATATAATTTTGAATGTAAAAGTGGAATCATGCTTATAAGGCTCTTATTTAATCAAATCAAAAATAAAAAACAAGGACTGCAAACATTCCGTCGATAAAATATGTAATGCAAAATGCCAAGGTGCCAAAAGTTCAAGAAATGCTCACATGAAAATCTATTTGCAAAAAAAGGAAAATGTTTTTGAAGGGAATTGTACAGGTCAAACTGTGGGAGCACTTAGCATTTTTATGACTTAACTTTTGGACACATGTGCAGGACCAATCATCATAGACAGTCCCCAGGATAACTACTGTATGTGAGCCCTTATAATACCAATCAAGGCTTCAGGCAAGCCCTACACTGATGGCCACTTCCAATAAAAAGCTCCCTCTTTCATGTGCTGGGTTCAAAGGCAGGTCTGGAAACTTTGATAGAGGATAGGATGGCCAGATTCAGTTAGTATGGCCGTGTCTCGTCAGCTGTAGGCTCCTGCAGTAGGCCTGTACAGTACGTACAAGATCGCACTGATCTAGGTCTGCTGGCCCTCCTTTTTAACACATGACCAATGTAGAAACATTGTTTATTTTAGTTCACATCAGTGGAAATGCTCTTTTAGAAACTGACTACACAGGTCTTTCTAAGATGATCTGTAAAATTTGAAGTTCTTCACCATGTTTTCAAATTTCTTTATCTCGCATATACAGTAGTAAAAGTAGTATACGTGCAAAAGGTTTTCCTCATTGTTACAGTACAGGTGTCTAAGACATGGCTCTTGTGACATTATGTTGAACTGAAAAGTAACCTTTAGTATACTGTATACAGTAGCAGATTAGCAGCACTTGAAACTGCTAATTTAATCAGGACTTGGGTGTAAATCAATTTTGTTAAAAAAATAGTTAAAAGAAATGTTGTAATGATATGGATGTTTACAATGCCTTGACTAAACATCATGCATTAAAATGATTGCATTCACCAGAGGTAAATATTGTAATATACTGTAATTGTTAATATACTGTCACATGTTTAACAAGAATTACCACAGGCACGCACTGTGAACCATTACACTTATTTGTATGGGTGTTTGTACAGAACTTGACTTTTATAGTGAATCGTCAACAACATTCAGATGAAAACTACCTTGTAGACTGTAGGAATCGCCTTCATTAAAAACTGATAGCAGACGGAGATACTGTATTGAGAATTGAGATGCAGAATTACTCCGAAGAGTTTCTGGGCAGGCTTGAGTCAGTATTATGCAGTGTTATGACTGAAGCACAATAGGAATGTAGAAACACTGACCCCCCTTCCACTCCGAGCCACAAAGTGTCACTCACTCTGAATGCAGCCAGAAACACCTCCTTACAGTACCTTGTGTCTGCTTCCTCTGTTGATGCATCTTCTAAGCCGCAATTTGTATCACATTCAGTGGAGATTGTCCCTTACTCACACGACACATTCAATACCACACTACCCTCGAGGATTCAACACTCAGTGCCTCACCTGATCTTTTCCACACCAGACTGGATAAATTACAATATTGATACTTCTTGAAGAATTCATCTGTGATGTGCTTTCTTCAGCTCCCCATGCACTGTACACTGGTGTACAAACAGAGAGTAGCTTTAAACAAGACTGATCATGGATAAGTTACTTTGAAATGCTGAGCCCTGACCTGCTATGACAGGCTAAAATAATTGAATGTCTTTGGTCTTGAACACAGCAAGTCCTGACTGTATGAGACCAGAGACCTGATTCAAATATTTTTAATACTCAAAGGCAGACAAAGTTAAAACCTATGATCTTCAGAATCAGCAATGAAGAGGCACATCGTTATGTGAAGGGTTGTGAAAGTCTGGAAACTACCCAGCTGTGATGCTGGGTACCTGGATTCTTATAAGAACCAGCTTGGTGAGATCCTTGAATCAATTAGCTACTACTGTAGCAACGAAATGGCCTTTTATGTTTGCAAACTGTCTCAAGTTCTTCTAAAAGAAATAAGCAATACAGTTCTGGCACATGCTGTCCAAAAGTATCCAATGTAATAAAAAATAATTGTGGTTAGTTATATGGGCATTCTTAAATTTAACCAGAAAATAAAATTACTTTATGACATCAGTTTGTTTCAAAGAGTACACGGATAAAGTTATGCCAAGTTACCTATTGTGCAAAGAAGAAAAGACCGTAGAAGAAAAACAAATGGCAATGTTAAGATGCTTTAGGAGAATGAAGGACAATTTACAACTGTAATCCATTTCATTTTTATAGCACTTTTCACCCCAACTGATCTTGGGATGTTTTACATTTAGGAGGGCACCCAGTTCGACCAGCTCCCACGTGAGTGAAAGACAGCAGCCACTCTGCACCAGCAGCTCAGGTAGAGGAGAGAGAAATGACTTCACCTGTGGAATGTACAGGGCCCTTCGGGGAGGTCAGACCGTTCAAGCCCAGAGAGGAATTTAGCCAAAGACACTGGGGTTAACACCCTTACTCTTATGAGCACTGCTGTGGGATCTTACAAAAATACTGTTAGAAGTGTGCTTTGAACCCTTAGACAATTAACCTTCAGCCTCAACCAAAATGGAAAATAAATGTTGTTTACATAACAGCGATACAGAACAAACACACAGGAATGCAAATACCTACAATAATGAGGCAATTAACGTTTTGTAAACCAGTCGTGGACCTGCTGGCCTGCTGTGTTGCTCACAGCAAGAGGAACAAAGCCATGGCGTGCTGTGTGGGTAAGCCGATGACTCACAGTGACTATCAGGTGGAGCCAGGATGTTGTGCTCTGCTGAGATAGCTCAGCAGGGAACCATGTTTCAGCCCACTCAGATTTCCTACAAACAGAACCATTTTTCAGAGCAAAGGTCCGATTCTCCAAGGCTTTCTTTTTTGTTTGCTAACGGCTTCACTATAAGTGACGCTGGACAGCAACTACAGTCTGCAGAAACTGTACGGTACCACAGAAACCCATTTGTATCCAGGAGTGTCACTGCAGCTGCTGTCCTCATGCTTACAATAAGCAAAGCCCATGACGGATGAGTATAACAGCCAAACTTCAAAGAGGACATCTCTCTTGGCACCGTTTGAGTCAGTGTCTCTTCACTGTTTCTCTCACCCACTCTAAACTTTACAACACACATTGATCTCAGAAAATAAGTTATCATCCCATCTCAGGCAAGATCCTACAGTTGATCCTGCAGCGTTTCTTCCTGCACACTCCCCACGGGGTGTTACTCATCTGCAGTTCTGCAGTAATGACACAGTCCTGCAAAATTAAGCCCTTAAAATGTTAAAGCATTCCTTCCTTGCCAGGGGATACCCTACTTGCTGTACCTGCAGGCCCCCCCCTCGAGCCAAACATCAACCCGAAGAATAACTTTCAGACTCAGAACTGTATTGCACTGCTGCTTCCCTGACGCCGACTTCCTTTCTGTTCCCTGGATCAGAAAAAGATGATTTCTCTGTTTTTCAGGGAGACCCCTCAGCTGGAACCGTTTTCCCAGAACCCCCCTTGCCCCTCCATCTCATACCACCGACCACCTAATGTGCCCAACCTACTGGTCCACAGCTCCCACAACCCCCCACAGCGACCATTCACACCAGCACCTTCTCCAGTAACAGGAGCTGCTGCATCACGGGCCAGCATTCATCCAGTGCCAGGTATACCGTGTACAGGGCCCCTCGGGCCACTTCAGAATCACCCACAGAACATCTTGTGTGTCCAGTACCCTCATGTACTGGATCCCCCTGACGTTCACATCAGTGAGACAGGAAGCAGACTGGCACAGAGCCATGAGGATCAAGAATCTCTCTAAGCTGACAGTCCCCCATTTCACCCCTCCCAGCCATGATTCCACTGACCCTTCTGCCTGCATCTTTCTATAGGGATTTCTGGACTCCTTCTCCAGAATTTCCTTGTATCCCATATTGACCCTTCTCTCAATGAAAGATTCAGCTCTTTAAAGAACTTGGGTCAGCAGCCAAAATGTTGTGCAACTTCTTTCTACTTTTCCGTGTGGAATTAACATTTACTAGTTCCTTAGATACATCGTGCACCTAAAGGATGCACTTATGCACTTAATTAGAATATTATTGTGCATTGAAATGTCATAATTACCAGTCCATTTGCATGGTAAATGTAGTGCACCGTGTTCCACACTGAGGGTCGGTTAGACTGTTACAATTACACCGCAATTATGACACACTGAGACCAGTAGCAATTCTGAATGTTCTCAGATCCTTCTAATCTTCCTTTTAAAGCACTTAGCTGGTCAAGAGAGCAGTATAAATTAGAGATATACTTAGTATAAATCAGTGAGGTTCTTGTTCCAGACTCTATGTGTGTCATACAGGGGAACCAAACACAGTATATCAAATGAAAGACCAGATAACTCTACATTGAAACTTTTGGTTACAATCAAAGCAAAAACATACCTACTGTGTTTTACACACTGCCTAGTGGAAATTGCATGTTCAGCATCTGATAGCTGTGTTAAAAAACTGTAGAGAATAATATGATTACTTGAGTATGTACTGTGTCTTACTGCATTTTAAGTGATTTGTGTAGGTGTTTGTAAAAGAAGATCTTCACTTCATTCACATCCTTAAGATCAGATCTTATTATCAACTTAGACAAAATTAATGACTGGGAGGACATCTGGATAACGTTTAATGTAATTGATGCAATGTACTTTTTGAAAAAGATCTTGGAGATTATGCCCCAATTAGAAAGGTATAGAATTATGGCTACTGGCAACTGTTATCAAACTAGAGGGTCCAAATAGCCTCCTCTTATTTGTAGTTTTGAATGTAAGCGCAGACTTCACATATCATCAAGAAAGAGCAGAAACATTTAAAAAATGATTCTTTGACCAAAATAAATTGGATGCTTTGAAGATATTTTATATCCAGTACATTTACAGTAC
Source organism: Lepisosteus oculatus (assembly GCF_040954835.1). Lineage (NCBI taxonomy): Eukaryota > Metazoa > Chordata > Actinopteri > Semionotiformes > Lepisosteidae > Lepisosteus > Lepisosteus oculatus. The sequence continues at coordinate 1,855,225 of NC_090705.1, read as the reverse complement.
ATACACTGTTCTGGGCTGCTAGAATAAGAGATATTCCTTTATTCTGTGAGAAGCAGAACAGGGAAAAGTTAATCTTCCAAGTAATCACAGCCAATACAGCTGATGAATACCAGGGCTGAAGTTTTCATATACTCTCAGGACAAAACGTTTTTCAAAATGTAAGGGTTTGTATTCCAAAACCCAGCACCACTTGGCTTGAATTGGAATGTGAATCTTTTTTGTTCTTGATTAATGTTCTTACTGTTGGAGTGTCTGTGGTGTAGTAGATTGACCGTGACAATTCACGCTAGTGTTACATTTCTGCCTTCCTGTGCTCCTCTGACACCGCACTGAGTCACACAGGGCCTCGCCTTTGAGACAGTCTGAACACCAAGGAAACGAGGTGCCTCAACATTCACACAACAACCACTTTCCTTGAGACCCAAAACTCACGCACACCTTCCCAGTGCTACTGTCAGTGTTCACGGTGTGGTGCTCCTGCCAGTGTCAATCATGCCAGTCCAAGAGCACATTATTTTGTAGTTCCATAATGGCTTGAACGCCTTCATTTGGATCCAAAAAAATCAAATACATAGAGCAGTTGCAGGATTTCCACCAGTTGGATTGAGGCGATTTCCTCAAAGATGCTGATTCTTCTTATCCCCCTGGAAGGATTGGAGGGCTCATCACACCACAGTGTTCCAAACAAATCCAGTGGCAAGAGATGGTGTAACCCTCCCTGATTAGGGTGAAACCTGCTTAACAAGCAGGGAAAAAACAGGAGAAGGACTTAAAACCGATGTAAAGGTACTTCAGTTTAGTGGAGGAAGAAGCACTGTACTGTGGAATTACTTATGGAATTATCCTGGTAATGTCCATTGGATTCAGTACCTTGCTTCCATTCAACATCGCCAGGGTGTTTGAACAGACCCCCAAAGCAGGTGTGGCATGTCTACCACATGCAGTTTATCATCAGAAACACTGTGCTTTTTTGTAGGCAACAGCCACGCTTGGTCAGAAAGTGGGAGGTGGGCAGTAAAGCCAGGGCACCCAAGATGCTTAAAGGCAGGTGTATTTCATGAATACTGATCCAGAGACACTTCACGGCAAATATGTTGGCCGTTTTCCAAGTGGGGCCATTTTTGTAAATTGCTGTTAGTGGTAGTGGACTTTCCTCTTGACCTACTGTATCTCTCACCAGTTTCCTATCACTCACAATACATTTCTCCAAAATTTCTTCAGTGCAGAGGTCTTCAAGAAAAAATCATCTGGAACATATATCACTTCATAAAAAAGAACTAGTTCTACAGAGCACACAAAGCAGATTAATGCTAGTCAAGCTGGCAAGGCTAACATTTAGCTTAGAAGACTAGAACAACAGCTGCAGCCTGTCAAAACCCTGCTTGATCACATTGTCACATAAAAAGAGACCCATCAGCGCATGAAGGTAACGTGACTCATGATCATGTTATCTTGCCACTGCTATATATCTTTGTGTACACATCACGTGTTCATACTCTATGTAGTTGTGAAATTTATTTAAAGAGGTTAATGGGTCTCCCCCTGTCCTTGAGCCTGTTAGTGTGATCACCTAGGACTCCCGATTGCCGTGAACTCGGCCGCCTCCGGGTGTGGAGTAATTTGCCAAGAACAAGTGCGCACCCTGCATTATACATGCACCTCTTCTGTACCAATGCTGACGTGCTCTGTTATTGCACTGTTTCATATTTGGTGTACAGAAAATGAGGCTTCTATAAATCATGTGCTGTGATCATTGAAAAGTATTAGGTCTGTCGCTCACGCCTGCACGTAAAGACGCTGGTGACGGCAGTGTGAGGAGGCGTGGCTCTGGCTTCCACACAGGCGGGCCGGCCTCAGGCCAGGCAGGTGAACTCCGGCCGCGGGAGAGCTGGGCAGCTCTGAGCCCCCGAGTGTTAAAGCAGACGACGGGTGGAAAGACGGATGTTAAAGGAGGAATATTTGTAACATGAAGAACCATCGACTTCATCTTTATAGGAAAATTCAGATGTTGAGTATTTGTTTTTAATACTAGTAAATTACATGAGCCTGCCAGCTGCACTCCTGCTGGGGAGTTGGGTCTCTTCTTTTGGGTGATGACTGACTCGAGAAGCGAACTGTCACTTACAAGCGAAGAGCGAGGCACCTCTCACTGGGGGGACTCGCTGGAAGAGCTTACTGTACAATTGGGAGTTTAACTTCTAAGTTCCGTTTTCTACATGTATGTTGTTGTTCGGATGCAGTTGCAACGTGATGGCAAGAATACTTTTTCTCCTGGATGTTCCAGGAACTCATTTTAAAGTGAGAAGAAAACTTCTCATTTGTGTAGGAAACAGTCCTTTAAAGTGGACATTTTTATTGTAAGAACTTAAAGTGGGAAATAAACTCTAATGATCTTCTGTGCAATCCGTTCAATACCTCTGCCATGTTCTCTTTTAGGTCAGAGCTCTTACAGGTCAATCTGAAGAAATCAGATGAGTTGACTGTCAATGAACTTGAGAATTTTGAATACTTGTGTCAGGTCCCCTCTTTATTTTTCCCTGCTCAAGACTAAAAAGGTTCAGTTCCCTCAGCCTGTTAGTGTAGAACGCTTCCTTAAAGCCCCAATAGCCGGTTGTTCTTCTCTGAGCTGCGTCCAGAATGGAAATATATTTTCTCTACCTTGGTGACCAGGACTGTACACAATATTTTAAATGAGTCTTAAAAGTCTTACTTGTGCATTACTCAATTTGAATATGACACTCCTTGATTTAAATTGTCCACTTTCAACAATCTTGTCTATGTTTACTGTAAATGATATCAGCTCAGACACCAAGGACTTTTTGTAAGTAGCCTATTCTAGCTCAGCGTTTCCCATTTTGTATTTATAATTTGTTTTCACCATTTGCACGCCCTATCCTGCATTAAAAGTCGTCTCTCACGTTTGTCCAGTTGTGAAATTCAAGTGCTTTTGAATTTCATTTGCTGCTTCTAGTGTTTGCTAGTCCTCCCAATTTGGTATCATCTGCAAATTTGACTTGTTTACTATTCTATAATCTGCTGTAGATCTTTGACATAAATGAGGAAAAGCAGTGGTCCCACTATAGGGATCTGTGGTACTCCACCGATTACATCACCTCATTTTAAATTTTCATCTCGTCTGTAGCCTGTCTATTTTAAAATCCAATTCTCAATCCAAACAGCTGCATTTCCCCATCTGGGATGGTGACCCTTATAAAAAATTAGGTTATTAAATTATTAGTTTCTTGTATTTTTTTAAACAAAATTTGTAAATTATATAAATATGCATGTAAAGGAAGTTTTGCAGTGAGGCAGATCACTTAAATCAAGCCTGCACTGGTTAAATACGTTCCAGTTAAACTTAAGACACCATGTGCTGCCTGTCTGAGAAAACGTATGGGATCTAACAGTATGAATATTTTCACTCAACAAATGTGTTTGGGAAACCGCTGATAAAGTCAGACAAACTGAGGAAGAAGCCTGAAACATGAACAGGTGTATATAAAATTCAGATTCAGTTGGGAGAAGGGAAAGTTTTGGCAGACATTTCTAATGTTTACTTCCTTATGCGTCGTATATGTGAACTTAGAAGAGCACGTACATGTGAATTTCTGTGACCCAAGCTAGACACAAAGCTTGAGGGGAGGAGGGAAGAGTCGATTTTAATCCTTAAGTTCAATTTCATTTTTTCCTGCACCTCCCAGCTTTCAGAAAGAGCAGGCTCTGTTTCGTGTCAGGAGGTCACCTCAGCAATATACCGCTGGCAGTTCCTTCCACATGGGGCTTTACATCAGGGCTGCTTCAACAGATTTATTTCGCCAGCCCCCACACCATATTAATCATCCGGCCACAGCAGCGTCGGCTAGCGGAGCCGGCTCAGGCGCGTCAGGTGTCTACAGCAGCCCAGCCGAGGAGCATGCACAGGTGATGGAAAAACACGGGGCAAACAATTCAAAGCACAAGCTTCGCTGGCGGCCAGCCTAAAACTGAAGAGCAGGAGGGAAAAAAACAACATTCTCAGAGCCTGTCGGTCTTTGGGGGGGGAAGAGCCAGAGTAGTGCGTTCTGGGAACCGGCGCACGTTTTCAAAAGCAAAAATAAAACTGAAATTTATCAGTCTGCCGAGATTTTCTCAAGCACAAAGTTGAACCTTTTCCAGTGGCTCCTTGAAGATCCTGGCAAGACTAGTGAAACCTGCCTCTCCATGTGTCAGGCCTGTCAGGTGATAAAAGCCAAGAACCAGGTACATGAAAGGCTCCACTGCTAATACATTTCAGAGAGAATGTGCTCTGGAGCTTCTAGATTTACAGCGGTAATGAAGCAGTGGATTTACAAGCAGGGACACACTTTCTTTGAGCTCCAAAGTCCTCCAAGGGACAAGACACGGCAATAAATCTGCACCACATATTACCCTGAAAAAGAAAAGCACTGGTATCATTCAAAACGCAGAGCTTTCAAGCAATAAAAACGCTATACAAAAATTAAATTCAGCTGAGAATTGTACTTAAAGAAGCCTAAAACATGTCAACATACGAATGGGAACACGTGCAAACTACGAGTTAAGAGTCCACAAAGCGTTTTCAAAGACAAGCAGGCCTCGACTTCGAGAAGTGTCTAAATGAGGATGAAGCCGTGTGACTCACTGCAGACCTGCTCAGTTACTCCACTTCCCTAACAGGCCCCACATTCGACACCACAGACCTCACTGCGAAGTAAAAATCAAGTCAGTTGGCGTTTGAAAAACAGAACAAACAAATAATGGTCAAACAGATCCTTTTACATTTCACCTGGCCGGCGAAGAGTCAGAGTTTGGATGTGCATATTAGAATTCGGGGGCACTGCACTGTAGTGTACTCGCCTTCAGATCAGACGTTCAACCAGGACTGCTGTACCTGGTCATTAAAGAACCTAAAGGACTGTGCAAAACAAATAGGTGTGTTAAGCCTGGAGCCCCGAATGACCAGGGCGCTGTCCCAGTTTGTTCTCCATGCTTCCAGGATAGGCTGCAGGTTGCTAAGACTCCTGCCAGGAATACGAAGCAGCTCTGTGATTGTGGGTGATGAGCTCCTCGTGATGGTTACCAGGGGCACCACTGCAGGAAATGTCTCGGCTTCAGAGGACAAACAAAGCTGAGATCCTGGCTGTACTGCACTCGGGACCTGCATACAATCGGGCTACCCTAACTGATCTCCTTAAATCAGCAAGTGAAGAAATTTCTCACTCCTGATTGGCTGTGCAGGCAGGCTGAAGAAGCTCACACCTGAAGAAAGCTTCACAGCCGAAACGTTGCGTTTTCTTTTCTGCATGGAATAAACCCGTTACCCGTTCCTGTGCGTCACCCAGTTGAAGCTGAAATGAAATGGGCGTCCCCTTATGTCAAGTGCTTTAGGATCCCTGGTGATGACAAGTGCTGAGTAAACGCAGAGTATTATTCTTCAACACGACATCTTAATCTTGTACCACATACAGCAGATGCGGTCTGTGCCACAACTTCTTTACGAGAATGAAGGGAACATTATAATGAAAATGCAAGAGTTCACAAAAAGTTATTTCAAACTAAAGAGCAGCACATTTAAAGCATGTATTACTTAACAGTAAAGGAACAAGTAATAGGTTTATTCCATGCTGAAAAAAAGAAAAGAGAAAACACAACGTTTCGGCCGTGGAGCCTTCATCGGGTGTGAGGGGTCATCAGGTTGCTCACACCTGATGAAGGCTCCACGGCCAAAACGTTGTGTTTTCTCTTCTTTTTTTCAGCATGGAAGAAACCTATTACTTGTTCCTATGCAGCCTACGCATGCTGACGCAACTACCCACCTGAATTACTTAACAGTAGTTTCCCATGGTTTCTAAACAGCATTTCTGAGAACTATTAGACCACTATATTTACAATTCCACTTTTTTTTTTACTTAATAGCTGCAGAAAGTCATTTGAGTGCTTTTTATCTTTTGCAGTGGGGGTGGATCAGTCTCTTACAGGATGACGCCTAGGGTGAAATACCTGCCAAACGGCTGCTGTTCCTGGGGAATTCTGGTTCTGAGTCACAGTGCATTTGTGGGGTTTGGAAAAGCCTTGTACATTTCCTGTCCAAACAGTAACTATACACCCCCGATCTCCAAGAGCTAGAACCTGAAAAAGACATTGATAAGTCCAAATCCATAAGGGGCTTGTGCCAGGAGAAAATGCATTGCAGGGAAAGATCAAAGCCATTTATTGTCTATTAAAGATGGCTTCAGACCTCATCGGGCTGAACTGGAAAGAAACATAACAGACTAGTCTCTCCAATTTAATAATGAAGTATCCTAAGATCCTAAGAGTGATCTGCTGGAATTCTTATCCACAGCATGCTGAAGAGGCTGGGTCGGTCTTGACCATTTATAAAATGTCTTTCTTTCCCCATTAATAAAAAAAAATGCATCTTCCACAGACAGAACACTCTTGCCATTAAAGATCACAGGGCAGTCTGAAAAAGTATGATTGCCAACTCTGGTGTCCTGGCTGAACTCATGAAGCACTATTTTTTACTTCTATACACAAGGACCCATTTGAAAAACAACTACAAGGAATTAATTAGCACATGTAAAGGTCTGGCACACTTCAAAGACCGCATGACCGAAAATATAATATTTAGTTTACAAGCCCGGTTTATTTTGACAAAACAGATCTAGGAGACACAAAGAAGTAATTTCATTCGTCAGTCAGTCATTCTTCCTGTCAAGCACACAAGCCCAGACCATAGAGCAGGAGAAAAGCACGTTCTTCCTTCGGGCAGTTTTCAATATGAACTTTCTGGACGGGGAACACAGGAAAGCATTAAACTGCAAACTCCTTTGTTTAAATAACTTTAGAGGACTGTCAGTTTTGTCAAGCTTTGGAAAGATGACAGAGTGTAAACACTTTTAAACTTGTTTATACAAGAGGTATTTCCTCACTTTGCTATTTTCTTTCACTGACAGTAAAATAGCAGCAATTGGCTATTATTTATTTATTTGCATTCGCTAATTTGGTGCTGTAATCAAGTGTCCATGTGGAAATGGCCTGGCTCCCCCAGTGCATTACAAGCTGGGACAGAGCTGACCAGCTCTGTGTGCAGATGGAGAGCAGGCAGGCAGCCAGGGAGCAATGGAAACCTTCTGATGACAACTGCACTCGGAAACATCTGCTGCGCCCTGGTGGAGAGTTTGAGGACCTACAGGCAAGGAGACGTCTTAGCCGGCAGCTCACACTGCGATCCTCATCACCTCGGCCTACACAGGAGGATTTAAAAAGATACTTCCCCCGGTACCACCTAGTAATAACGCAGGGCTTCACCCTCACCTGCCAAGACAGGAAGCACCTGTACAGACCCGCAAGGCTTCCTCAAGCCTCCCCGGCAGTGCCTAGCGGACTGGCCAGTTCCACCACAGCAGCACGGCCCCCCCGTGCGTCAAGAGCCCTCCTTCTGCGGATGGCCGAGCACCCCAGCTGCACAGCGCTGCCGTGTTTGTGCCTCCTCCACTCTGTGCTTGGTGTTGTACGTCTCTCCTCACACAGGTGCTGGCTTCAGCGTGGCAAGGGCACGTACCCCCCACCCCCCCCCCGCCCCCTCACGCACGCCGCTTCTTTTTGGCGCTGGGCGGGTTAAAGCCCCCGTCCGTCATCTCGTCGCCGCCAGACTTCTCCCTTCTCCGCCTGGCGCGTCCGTCGCCATCGCCGCGCTCCTCCCGCGGGCACGCCTGCTCGGGCTCCTCGTCCGCCGTGCGCTCCTCCCTGTGCTTCCTCCTCCTCTTCCTCCCGGAGCTCTCCGAATCGTGTCCGTTCACGGCCTCCGCGGCCTCCTCCCCCTTCCGCCTGTCCTTCTTTTTCTTCTTCTTAACCTTCACCTCTTCCGCATCCCGCTCTCCATCCACGATGTCCTCTTCCGCGGCCGCTTCTCCCTGCGGTGCTCCGAGCAGGCTGTGGACCCTAACAAGCGGACGGACACATCAGCCTCGGAGTCACCCTACAGCCCCTGTCGCCCGTCGCCTGGAGCTGCGCCGCCCTCCAGCTCTCCCAGTATTACTGAAAACAGCCCTGGAGCTGCTAAACGTCACCACTTCTAGACTTCAGGTCAAGTGCTACCAAGTTATTTTTAGTTTCTCTTTGACATGTTTACATTACAGTCTTAAAATACTTTAGCTGTGTGTAAGCACACCCCTGGCCCGAGACATAATTAACAACACTCAGAGGTATCGCTCGACCAGTAAGGACTTTGGTGCCACCTAGTGGCACTCAATTAGAATGCAGCTAAACTTTTAAGAAGAACCTTTGTAATTCTTCTTTCTTGAAGTTGCTTCTTTTAAACGTCGAATTGACAATTTGAGCCTTTCAGAATGGCATTAATCCATTCAAAGGTTTTAGATGTAAATCCTGATTCTTCACATCGGAAGTACTTGGAAAAAGTTTTAGAACTGAATTAAAATTAAGAACACATCTCATTTATTGGCTGTACAAAAGCATTTCTGTTGTTGCCTTCAGGACTGATTTTTACCAAACCTACAGTAAGCATTTTTAGGTGCAAAGATTACAACCACAAAATGTTCTTAATAAAAATTACGAAAAAGTGCAATGTACAGTAGCAGCATTGAGCTTCATGAAACTCAAAGTTCTGTACAATATAACGTGTAATACAGATACAGATTTGCAAAATCACAAGTACGAATGAATTGCACATAAGGGTCTCTAAGGGAATTTTTTTCCGATTTGGAGTGTTTTTAGTTAGCATGAGATGCAGAATTCTAGAAATATTGTAGCTTATTCAGTACTTTAGAACGCATACCAGTAACATCAGTCTGTTAAGGTACTGAAGGTATTGAACCCTCACGGGATCAATAAAGTATCTATCTACTGTAGTCTTATCATGATTAAATAAAAAAGTCAATAATCATAAATATTGATTTTTCAGCATTCAAAACAAATGGCAATTTTATCAGCTGTACTACATTTTATGGCACAAAGAAATATGAAAACCTTGTTTCAAGTTCCTACCTGTTTTTCCCAAGGCTCCCCCTGATGAGCAGAACTCCGGCCACGTCTGCATCCAACTGGAAGACTTCGAACTCCAGGCTGTCGCCGACGCTGAGCCCCAGCCCCTGCCAGCTCTCCAGGGGCATCAGGGCAGGCTTCGGGATCGAGGCGTTGAAACAGCCGTGTACCAGGCAGCCCACGTGATTGACTCCCACCTTGTTTATAACCCCCTTGAAAACAAATCGGGCTTTTCACAAAAGGAGCTCGACTGCAGTTCAGGAAAACAGTCATCGTCAGACACAGGACAAACAAGAAAAAAGATAACCCACGACACTCCTCAGGAAAGGCGTGTTTTTAGGCCTCATTCACATCACCTAGAACAAAGGGTTCCCAAACTGGGGTCAACATGTAAAATCAAATTACTTTATCTATATTATTCGGTTCTAAAAGTGTACATTTTCTCTTCTTTTCATACTTTTTTCCCACTTTCGTGTTACCGTGCTTGCACTGCGTTTTTTGGGTTGAAGTGGTGGAAGAATAAACGATGTGACAGAGCCGCGAAGATATTACTTCACAACGACTTCAAGCACCCAGCATGACTCATGACCTCCTGTGATAGCTCCCCATCCTTCACGCCTGAAGGAATAGCTGCTCAGTGTGCACTTCCCCGAGTCTGACCACGCTCGCCAGGCCCGGGTCACGGGTTCCTTCGCTTCAGCGACTGATGCGATACTCGACCTGCAGTCACAAGAGGGCCCGATCGAAGTGCAGATCGGAAAGAACCTGGCACTCAGACTCAATTCTCCAGCAGAGGTCTGGTTCTGCACGGGTCAGGAGAGCCTGTACAGGGCAGGCGTGTCCGCTTCGAGAGCCCTCAAAACCAAACATGGAGCACAGACACACGTGGGGAACGGCATGCGATGAGCACCAACAGGAGGCCACACACTGAGGAGTTATACAGGAACAGCAAGCCCATCCCTCCCAGTAGAGAGGGGGTGTGTGGTTCTTATTGTGAATTGTGTTACTGTTACTTTACCCACTGCAATTAATAGGCTGTGTTTGTCACATTGCATAAGTATGTTAAAAGAGCACAGCAGGTTCTGTGGGTGGGTTAAGTATGACGTTGAGGTGGGAGTTCTCAGTCAGAGTGCAGTCCTTTTAGGCATCCTTGATCATCCTTGAAGTCTGGGAAGCTCTGATCTAGAATACTCTCAAACCTCCATGACTCACACTAATTGGTATTTCTGCTGGCAGTCAGCGGACATACGTACCACAAGTTTTTGTCCTTTTTTAGGCTGGAAGATAACGAAGGACGCTTCTATGTTCATATGGATATATCCTTGATCATCATAGATATGTCCATGTTCTCCCACAACTTTAATGTTGTCATAGGCGAGAGGAACACCTTTTAAACTAGAAGGAACACAAAACACAGATGCACAACATTGCTGTAAAGAGACACTGCTTCAGAATATCCATCCAGGCTCTAAGAGTAAGCAGTAGAATGCAGCAGTTTAAAAGATGTGTTCCTACTATTTCACTAAGTGATCAGACGTTTAGCACTCTCAGGAAAAGATGGAAGGAAACCACTGACACTCATTAACTTCATGTGTTTTTGGTACCAATAATATCTTCAAACAGCTCAATGCTAACACTCCAGTCTTTTTATTTTTGTTCTTAAGTCATTTCCAGCCAAACCACTGACAAAAACAAGCATCTTACTACTTCAAGCAGGTAGCTGCATCAGCATGCGTAGGCTACAAAGGTTGCGTTTCCTTTCTTTTCAGCAAGGAATAAACCCATTACCTGTTTCTTTGCATCTTACTATTGTTATACATCTTACAACAGAACAATGAAATAAATTATAAAAAGCACTATAAACTGTTATGAATTGAAATCACAGCAAAATGTCTCTTGGGATCAGTTATATCTACATCAGAAGGTACATGTTTAAAACCACAATACAGAGGTCCGTGACTTGGTTGTTTGAGTACTTAATAATAATAATAATTGCTTACACTTATATAGAGCTTTTCTGGACACTCCACTCAAAGCACTTTACAGGTAACCACCACCAATGTGCAGCCCCACCTGGATGATGTGACGGCAGCCATTGTGCGCCAGAACGCTCACCACACATCAGATATCAGTGAGGAGGAGAGCAGAGTGATGAAGCCAGTTCATAGATGGGGATTATTAGGAGGCCATGATTGGTAAGGGCCAATGGGAAATTTGGCCAGGATGCCGGGGTTACACCCCTACTCTTTTCAAGAAACGCCCTGGGATTTTTAATGACCACAGAGAGTCAGGACCTCGGTTTTACATCTCATCCAAAGGACGGCACCTTTTTACAGCATAGTGTCCCCGTCACTATACTGGGGCATTAGGACCAACATGGATCTCAGGGTGAGCGCCCCCTGCTGGCCCCACTAACACCTTTTCCAGCAACAGTCTCAGTTTTTCCCAGGAGGTCTCTCATCCAGGTACTGACCAGGCTCACACCTGCTGAGCTCCAGTGGGCTGCCAGTTGTGAGTTGCAGAGTGATATGGCTGCTGGCTTTTAATTAATTAAATTGCATCAAGGTGACGGCGACACTATACTGTAAAACAGGCACCTTCTTTCAGATGAGACGTAAAACCAAGGTCCTGACTCTTTGTGGTCAGGAAAAATCCCAGGGCATTTCTCGAAAAGAGTAGGGGTGTAAACCCGGCATCCTGGCCAAATTTCCCATTTGCCCTTACTAATCATGGCCTCCTAATAATCCCCATCTCTGAATTGGCTTCATCACTCTGCTCTCCTCCCCACTGAGAGCTGGTGTGTGGGGAGCAGACTGGCGCATCATCCAGGTGGGGCTGCACACTGGTAGTGGTGGAGGGGATCCCCATTACCTGTAAAGCAATTCGAGTGTAAACACAATATAAGTGTAAGCAATTATTATTACTATTATTATTATAAATAATTACACAAACTGCATTGAATTCAGAGCTCAAACGTCACTAAAGGCAGAAGGCACTGACCAGGCCCTCCAGGAAGTGAGTCTGAGACCATGCTCTACTGCCTAAGTTGCAGATTCATTTAAGTCCAAATGTTCCGCCGTCACATTTACCCAGAAAGTGAACTGTTAATGCATGTAGGGAGTTATACTTGTTATATATACAGTACACATGCTCGATGTATCCATGCTGTAACTGTTCACGTCCAGCTTACCCGTTCTACCACACACCGATATATCACCGATAGTGACCATCCCCAGGCTGAGAGTTTCCTACCTTTCTGAATATTTCAGAAGTTCCGTGTTAAGCTGATCCTGGATTCCCGTCCTTTTCTTACTTAGATACATCGGGGCAAGAGCGATGTGCCTCCGGTGAGTGTCCACAACCAGGCAAGAGTAAGGCGCGTCTACCAGGTTACAGGCATCGGAAAAGGCCGGAATCAGACACTGTACGACCGGCTTCTGCTCCAAAGTCGGACCTTCTGGCGCAGGCGGTGGACTGGAGCTGGACACCGGAGGAAAAATCTTTTTTACCTTTTCGGAGTCGTCCTGCTCCGCGGCCGCCATGCTGCCAGCTGCCGTAAAGTAGTTTTCCCCACAGCTCTCAACGTGGTGTCGTGCCAAACGTCACGGGTTTTGGGGGGGAGGAGATGAGGGGCAAGTATTTAATGATCAGTTGCAGTGATGTCCCCACCTGCTGGCCTGGTGGAGGCTGTGCCGTTTCAGTCGGGTGGGTTTGCGTTTTCTTCTTGCATGTTGCAGATGAACGAGAATTCAGAAAAGTGACAGGAAACACAAACCCTGCCACAGCTCCAGGTTTTTCGTTGTTTAAAAAAAAAAAAGAAAATCCTTGTAAAGAAGCCCTCTTAATGGTTAGAAAAATGAAATGTTGGTTTTGAATTTATAAGAGTATTTTAAGAATATATTCGGGGTTTTAGGCTTTTAAAAATATTGAAATAACCCTTATTTACCAATTGTTTCAACCGTGTTACGTGCTTAAACATTCCATCACAAAGCAAGCATTAAAAACTCAAATGTTAAACATTTGAACAAGTCAGGAAACACCAAATTATACAAAATTATAAAGTATTATACAGCTGCGCTCTCTGAAGGGTTGCAGACAACATTTCAAATATCACAACTTCAATAATCCCATTGAACAATCTAATTCAGCAATACGTTTCAGGCAAAATACAGATTAATCTTTAAATTTCCATCTTTCATCACACACAACACAGTCCCCACCCAAAACTCACTGAAAAATGTGGATTTCATGGTGTTTCTGCATCTAGTCTTGCTTAACATCAAAGGCACCGTGGACACTATGAGCTGCTTTTATTTCTCTCTATGAAATTGTATTATATGTTATATATCTCTTGATGTAAGGAATGAGAACAGTGACACCGTGATATTACTGAATGTTAAGTTAACAAATGACCAGTTATCAACTGAGAGAAACTGAATGGTCAATTCAACAGGACGTTCCTCCAGATAGGATCGTGACAGATTGTGCCAACCAGCCTTTTGAATTTCTGCTCTTGTAACACTGAGCCCAAAAACCAGTTCAAAGAAAATTAAGTTTACCAGCACCTGAGGTGATGGGCTATTGAACAGTATTGATTGATACTAATGTACTGTATAAAAGGTGTCTGTTTCCACACAGTGGGTCAAAGGTCAGGTGAGAACAAAGTAAATGCTGGTCAAAGGCAAAGGTATTAAGGAGATAGATGGCTGTTACTCTCAGAGCAGGAACATGAGGCCTGTACCTGCGGGGCCTGTCTCCAAGCTCATATCCTGCTCTAAACAGCTGAAGGTAATAGAAGCACAAAACAAAGCGCATTACAGAACATGGCACATGCAATTAGCTTCTTCAAATTCCCCAGTAACAGAAGTCTTTTGTTGTACAAAATCAAAGAAAAAAATTGCATGGAAGAGGATATGGGTTTCTTCTTTGAAGATAATATGCTTATTTTCTGTTATGAACTCATTCTCTTTAAATTTTAACCTCATGTGATGTGTAATCAATACCACTGAATGTACAAATCTTCTGTGTTCAATAAGATATGGAATTCCATGGTAAAGTGCACTAAGAGTACGTTTATAAACATGGACATATGAATATAGACAGTAATTCCTCACCAGTGTGCCGAACAGATAAGATTACAAAATCCTGGGCCTGCAGGTTACTATTACATTTGTACTGTCCTAATAATTTTCATAGTAGGATTATGAATTAGAGGAGGCACTTGAGCTATCTAGCCCATCTGGTTGCTAGTAGCTAATTGATCTGAGGATGTTATGCCGCCATTTCCTGAAAGAAGCAATGATATTATTTTCAACAGCAAGGCTAGGTAGCTTGTTCCAGACTCCCAGGTGTGAGGTAATGGCAGGTGTTTAGATGCGAAGAGTATTGAGCTTCCAGATGAAAGGGCATTTATTTATTCATTGAATTATTTATTCATCAATTCATCCATGTTTAGTTCCATTTCATTTTGTTTGCGCAATGCTTTGTTCTTCCAGTTTATGCTAGATGTATTATTTTATTCATTTAATTTATTTTTACTTTTACTGTACCTGCATGATTGAACCTTGTACTTACAATTAACGAATATTTTCTATATCAAAGTCACCCTGGATCAGGCAATCTCACACTATGATGGCAGGATTCTGAAAGGGAGAAACAATGGTCACTTTGCTCTATGAAATGTTTGGTGTTTGAATGAGAAGCAGTGTTAGGTGACAGTTAATAATAATTCACAGGTCGATGAAAAGAGTTAAATGTCCTGTGCCCATTCCAGAAGCAGGAAGAACCACCACAAGAAACACAGTTTTGAAAAATCAACATCACTTTTCAAGGATGTTTGGAAATGAGTTTTGTAATACTGTACGGAAGACGATACTGTACATCTTGAAAGATTTGCTAACATACACTTAACTGATAACTTATCGTTGTTTATGCATAATTGTTGTTAGACACAAAGTACAATACTGGTTTTGGATCAAATGTTGTCTTGTCATTTTGATTGATTATACTGTACAATGGTAAGGGAGTTGACAAGGCACAGTTGATGGGGTGCTTTATTGACTGTCAAGCTTCATGAACATTGAGAGAAATGAACCTGAAATGAACCACAGAGAAATCGGTGATCTTGTTCCATGTTGGAGGCTGGATGAAAAAGGTAACCTTTAGAGGTGAATCATGGTCTTGTGTCAACCAACCGGATGGATGTCAGCGAGTGCAGACCACAGATGATAGGGAGGTCCATGTGTTATGTTCAGGGCTGGAGTGTCTAGTAGGACTAACTGAATTGAAGCTTTCCAGGACACGGGTTGGAGAAACCAGGTCTAGTCACTACTGAACTCCACTTGTAGTCTTTGATTGCAACCTCAGTACAGGGGTGCTACAGTGATAAAGTCTTGGGAGCCTGATCCCAGTGTCACAATATTCTAAAAGAGCAATGTACGTCCTCATTATACTCTATAGTCAACAACTTTCTAGCAAAATAAAAATGCTCCAGTTGTGCTGTGGATGTCCTAACTGCTAGAACTGAGATTTATGGAATATTTGTGGGATGGGCTGGGATGATCTGTGGAATCTAGGGCACAGAGATCAGTGAACCGTCACAGGCTTGTCCAGGCTCTGTGAGAGAAATGGAGGAGAATCCTGCAAGACAACATCTGCAACCAGATGAATTGCATCAACACACGGTGTACTAATCCCCTATCTATGACAAATGTTAATCAGTACAAGGAATTTATCAATGTCATAAAATCAAAGTTCCATAAAATCATATCGCAAATAAATGTTTTTTTCAGCTCGATACCATCCTGATATTAACTTTGTGAATTTTTTGCACTTATAAGCGATATGCTTCTTTTGCTGACCAAAAAAACAGCATATAGACTGTATCTGTAATGTTACTAATGAACTATAACTCTTTAGAAACATGTTTAGTTACACAGAGATGTGATTTTAACATCATTAGTAACACACATTTTACAAATTGTTGAATATGAAAGATGTCTAAGGATAGTCATTGTGAGATCATCAGCAGTAGTAGCAATGGGCTTGTCACGAACCGCATGCGACCACTTAGACATCACCACATACCCACGAGCACCTCTCACTGTAGACAGCAACGCACTAATTAAACAATTATCTTTCCCCACGATTTCCCTCTCGCTCCGCTCAGTCTCTGCTCACTCTTGAGGTCCCCCTCTCCCAAGCTCAACCTGCGTCCTACCTTGTTGGAAAGACTCTATTCTTCTGATCGACTTTTTGGCTTGTGAAACTCTCGCTCTATCCCTCGACAACGGCTTCGCTTATCGTTTATCGGACTTGGATACGTTTGTACTTCCCTTCCGGGAAAAGACCTACTTCCACCTTGCATAGGGTCCAAACCAGCCGCTTCACAGCAACACCTGACAGTGCAAGGCTCCTGAGGATGCCCATGAATCCCTGGCTCTTCTATGTAATTATTTATTTCTCCTATTACAATACAAGAGATGCCAGGCCATGAAGCAACATCTGCCAGATGTGCCAGTCTATTTTTGACTGGGGTCATCACACTGTTCTGAAATTTGATTGCCTGTAAACAAGGTGCTGACCTTCAGGGTCTGACAAGTCAAATCCATATATCCCTGAACTGATTTATTGATTGGTTGATTGATTGATTCAGATGTTGGTTTGTCGGACATTATAGAATAATTCAATATTTTGCCCATTATGTGTTTTTTGACTCAGGAAAGACAGGGGTGTCAGAGAAGAAATGGTAATTTTTTTATTTCACGATCCCCTGACATTAGTCAAACAGATTATTTCATAGACTCATTTTGGATTGAGTTATGGATTATCTTTTAGATAATTTAGATTTCCTTGTGCAAAATTAAAATGGTCTTGTATTAGTTATACCTACACAGCATGTTGCAGAAGTATTCAACCTCCTCCAATGATGTCACATTTTGTTGATGGAAAAAAGATGCAAGCAAAAGTTATCATTTTCAATAAAACTCCGATTGCTCAAGATGGCTGAAGGAAGGCTAATGTCATTAATACCTTAAAAGTAAAAAAACAATTAAAATTCATTCATCACATAATTAAGGTTAATGATGCATTTTAAGAGCATGCCGTCATTTACAGGAATAAATATTTACTAATTCCTGCTAAACTTAAATTAGCTCTTTAAGTTGTATCATTTAAAAATAATCATACACTACAATACATTACAGCTACATTCTATTACATCACATCTTAAATCTAGAAAGTGTTCTTTGGAATCGATGTACAGTATGAAAAACAACCATGTTGTATAAATATAGATGAAATAATACAGAGAATCATATTCATATCATATTTTAGCAAAATTACAAGTTATAAACCTGTAATTAAATGCAGATGCTTGTTTTGACAAAATATTGAATAAATAGCTAATACTGCAATGGCACAAGTTTCACAAGTCACAGGCATATTGTTATTGAGAAGGCCTCATCCACAATCCAAAGCAACATGAGTCTGATCATTTGTTTTAACACTGTAGCGCTGAGGGAGGGAGATAATTGCACTTCAGTAGATTATACTGTGAATCAATGGAGAAGACTTGCTTATAAGAAACGTATTCTGAAATCTATAAATGTAATGATTTCAACATTGTGTACAGCAAAGGTCTCGGAATTGATTTTAAAGATATATGACGGTTTAATTGCTATTTTATGACAAACGGATCCTCCCAGCAGTAATAAAAAGAATCAATAACTACAAACAATTAAGTCCCTAAACCACTGTTTTGCTGAGAATGAGGGGTGAAAGGACCAGCAGCGGGCCAGTTACAGGGTGGACAGTCCTGTGTTGGAGGGCTGGTGTGTCTGCAGGTTTCCTTTCTGACTTGATGACCTAAATCAGCACATTAATGGGACCAGTTTAACAGCTTCTCTAAGCTCTTCAGGGGCTGCTGCTCTGTGGATACTCTGCTTAGGAAACCTACAGACACACCAGCTCTCTGGCATGGACTGTCTGTGTTAAAACACCTATCGAACAAATATACATGCACTGAAAAACGTACTCAAAACCTTTACATGACGAGAACTGCCTTCTGAGAATTAAGAAGTAATGTGCATAGCTTCCCCAAGACAGTTGTTGAAAGCCTTGTGGTGTTACCAACCTTGTAACTCCCAGCAAAGCTACCACCTTGTAGCCAGTGTCAGAAATCTGAAAGCGGTGAGCTGTAGGACCCCTGTGCAGAGACATGAGGAAGGGAGCTCGAGGAAAAGAGTAAATCCAATATTCCTCATCCAAGTCGTGAGGCAAGAGCGAAGTCGAAACTCGGAGAAGCAGGTCAGGTAGCCAAAGGAGTCAGGTCAGGAAGAATATAGCTCACACAAGAGAAAGCCGTGGAAGACTTCTCAATAGTGAAATTAATAGTAGGTAAGCCAGAGAAGTGGGTTCAAATATTGAAAGAGAGGGATGTGGTTGGATAATTAGTTCCTGGGCGAGCATGTGTGGAATCTAGTATGCGTGGGAATGCCAGGGCGTTGATAAGAGGAGGGACGAGTTGTGACAGCCAGATCTGATGCTGTTGGTGGAGCAGAATTTCCAAACCAGTCCCCCAGGATGGTGACTGCAGACACTCCGCTATAGCTGTAGCTGTAGGAGATGCCTTCCTACAGATGGGATGCTAAACTGAGGTCCCAGATAACTCCTTTTAAGGGCAGGAGAACCCTGTGCAGGTCGGTCTCGAGGGAAACGCAGAAGGCGAATGATTCCAAAAGGGCTAGACAGAGTCGGTATCCAGAGCAGTCACTAAGAGATTTAGTTTCCAAAGCAGATTGGTAGTAGAAGGCGAGATCCAGAGACAGAGGAGACTCTCCAATACCGAGCACAGAGATGTGGACTGAGACGGGTTTAAATAGTAGGTCAGGCGTGGAAAGTTAATTGTTTATTAAGGATGTCCCAGTGTGCCCGTCACACCACAACCATGGTGTCCTGGCTAAGTTCCTCCCAGGGCTTGTACAATCCCCTCTTAATTCAGTGTCTCACTCCTCCTTCACTGAAGCTGCACTTAAGTGAGGGATGAAATAGAACCTCTCCAATATGTTAAATGCTTTGGGATCATTTAGATTAAAAGTAGAAAAAAAAGGATGAAGTATACATAGTTATTTACATTATTTATAAATTTCTTCCTAAATAAATGCCTCTCTCCTCCCGGAAAGCCATACCAATTGATGAGCCTACAAAGTTGATAAAGTCAGGTCTATAAAGTGGTTGTGCAATTAAACAAAAGATAGCAATTGATAATAACTAAGTAATCAAGCCAGAAAATTCATGATTTTGCTTTTCTGTACGAGACTGGGAAAGACAGCCAGGTATGAGCCCTGCTACAAGCTTTAAAACTGGTGGTTTCACAACAGAGGAAGGTTCAAATGGAGGTCTCTGCTCAAAGAATCACCCCGGGACGTTGTCACGTAGCAGTTCCTTCCGGGCCCTATGCGGACGACGCAATCCAGAATAGTGAAGATACACTGGGGAAAAAGTCATGTGGGAGAGGGTCTGGAGACAGGGGGGCGTGTCCATGCAGTTCTGGTCTCCAGGGGGAGTGAATCCGGGGCGAACAAACAAGGCGAAATCCAAAAGAGTAATCCGAGACAAAGGGTAGAGTCCAAGGCCAGGGGATCCATCCAGGGAGTTAAAACACGAACCGGGTCGGGACCGGGGAAGGGAAGGGAATCAGGAACAGAAGGTTAAAACCATTACGCAGCAGGATCCCGGGCGCTCATGATGCGGACTTCAATGAGGAAACAGGAGTGAGGTCCGCGTCTGGCTTTTAAGGGGGAGCGGTGATAGGGAACAGGTGCAGACAATGGGAGGGAACAAGGAAGGGCTGGAGCGCCCTTAAGAGGAGGGGTTACCGATCGTGACAGACGTGAGGACTTGGATTGACTCCAGAGCCACCAACCGTTGATACAAAGTTCACACAGTTACGCAGATGACAAAAACAGACAATCAATAGAACTTTGGTCTTGTCAGAGTTCACATATAACCCATTTTATTGCATCGATTTTTTAAATATCCTCTAAGTGACAGGGCAGATAGTGCTGGGCTGCTGCTGTTTCAATGCATGAGCAGGGACATTTGCAAGACGTCAGTCAGGACGTCAGTGCAATGTGTAAGTCCTCGGTCATGGGAACTGCCCGTCTCTGATAAGAATATGCAACAACAGAGCAGCACTGCAAGAGCACAGGAGCACAGGTGAAGGTGTGTACATGTGTACAGGAGCTCAAGCATACAGGTGTACAGGAGCACAGCTGCACAGGTGTAAAGGTGCACAGGTGACTTTGTGTACTGGAACATAGTTGAACAGGTGAACAGCTGGACTGGAACAAAATGGAAAAAAGCACAGCTGTACATGTGTGTAAAGGTGTATCTGTAAAATGTGAGGTGAATACTTCCATTTGCCACATGGCTGCAACAGCCTAGATTTAATAAATGCAGTATGGCAACAAAGTAATATTCCATCACTCTTAATTTTATTTTTATGAAGCTCTAAATAGAAAAATATTTCATTCATAAATGAGAAATTCCATATGTACAAGCGTGTACGGTCTCTCCAAATGATCATACATACAGTATATTGCCAAAGGTACCTTTTTAAAGCATTCAACATTCATTAACCTTATTGTTTTGGGATTTTTTTTTACATTTATAGGAGCATTCTGCTTTGTACAATAACTCAGAGTGCGATACTTAAAGCCTGCAAGACCTGGCAGACATTCACATGCTCTTTTTGTCACATGGATGCATGTCCAATAGCATTTCATCTCATCTGAGTCATCCGCCCGCCGCTGGAAGCACAGCAGCACAGGCTGCAGGCCACTGTGCTGCGAGGATCTGAGAGGTGAGCGTCAGTCATACACTCCAAGCTCCAGTGGCAGCCCAACCCCAGTGTCCACAAGGGGGTCAGTCCACCTCTGCAATCTCTTTGAGTTCGAGTTGATCAAACCCAGCCCGAGGTGCATGTTATTTTCCTGTCGTTTTCCTGCTCAGCGATGTCCCTCCTTTGAAATCTGGAGTCAGGCTTCCGCCTGTCATGGTGGGGACATCTTCCCATTCTGAATAAGCTGAGGGATCCCATTCCCTGCAGTATCTGGTAACTCCTGGGGAAGCAGAATGTCCAGTCAGTACACTTTGTTGATCTTCAAAAAGCAGTTTCAAGTATCACACAGAGATATGCTAAATACTCTTTTCTTTAAAATACAAATAAAGAACTATAAAAAAATACAGTATAGGAAGCTGAAGAGTATGGCCTCCTCAAGGCCTCATACCATTGTTATAGACAATTTTTCCCTTTCTTTCTGAAAAATCATATAATGTTGATTATGCTTGAAAAGGAAGGAGAAATTCAAACATTTACTTCATGCAAGGAAAGTCTGTCGTGACTAGCTCTGGCTTGCTCTGCCCTGCATGCTCCTACCACAGAGACCTTCATCTCCAAAAAACTAAAATCTGTTACGTGTACAGTATGTGCAGTGAATTCAAGAGCAGTTCAATTAAAAATCAGACACTAAAATGTATCTGTAATTAGTCCGAATCTTACTTTTCCTTTACCACTTCACCTGTGAGCTCCCCTAAAAAAATAAAATGAGAACAGGTGCTGTTCTCTGCTCTGGGCGGTCCTGCGTTCTGATAATGAAGAATCAGCTACAGACTCACATTTCAGAGAGCTGGAGCAGCGCACATTCCCTCCCACGTCCTACTGATACTGGACTCAACTACAAACAGCAAATCCCACATTTATTACAGTTTGATCTGTTTAAACCCCAAACAGGGCTTTGGGCTGCTGGGCCATGCTCCAGCCCGAAGAGAGTTCTTCAGCTTGTGAGAGCCCGGGATCCCCCGAAACACCGCGGGGGAGTGTCTTCGCTCGCTTACTTTCTCCGTCATCTCGTGGGAGTGGTGCAGGGAGTGCTCCCGCTCCAGGAACATCCTCTGCTGCTCATTGCTGGCCAGCCGGCAGGTGAGCCAGGCAGAGAGGGTACAGCCCCCGACGCCCAGGCAGGCCAGGGCCATCACGGCCAGGTGCAGCGAGTACACGGCGGTGGACTTCCTCACCACCGCGCGCACGAACTGGAAGTTCAGGATGCCTCCAATCAGACCACAGATGCAGCAGGCTGAAAACAGGATCATCTGTCAGCCAGAATGAAAGAAATAAAAGAATAGCATGGGTATATATTAAACATACTATGATATATATTATTATATATACATATATTATATAAATAAGTACTGTAGATTATATATTCAATATATCATATTAAATTGCCAGTATATTGTGTTCATATAGCACAGTGCAATTTTTGGCCCATAAAAGGAGCGAAAGATCAGTCTTGGCAGCCGTGAGTTTAAGACTGCTCCGTCCCTGTATAAGCTCTAATCCTCATGCAGTGCAGTACAGTAGGTTATATATTGTATTTCTTTTGTTTAACAATGGATATTGCAGGCAATTACTTCAGCTGCGCTCAATCCCTTTCTAATGAAAACCCAAAGTTGTTCAAATTATTTTTTCATCCTGAGGTTTAAACAACAGAGAGAAGGGGTTTAGGATGTTTAGAGTGAACTGTCAATCTTCTCTTTTTTACAGAGAAGGTCAGCTTGCCATTACATTAACCAAGTGGCCTAGTTGACATTTTGCCACATAAAATGTACCTTTTGTTTTCATTTGACTTGGTTTATTTTTATCTACATCTGGGCAACACTCCCTTTCTTAATAAAGAACTAGCACCAGAAAGTGATATGTCTGTCCAGTCGCATGGTGTCTGAGACTACAAAGGATCTGGTTTCAGTACTTTCCAAAGAGGAACTTTTTGTTGAGTCCTGTGCACCGTCCTAATCTCATCACCAAGAGAACGGCTGAATTCCAAAGGTGCATTTCAGGATGGATCTCAGTTACTTATTGATTTGTCATTAAAACGCTCTCCAGTGAATTTAATGTTCTGAGATCTGAAGGTGGTTAATTGAATCCGCACTCTGATGATACTGTAAGTATTAGGATAAAGTGATGCACAAGCTCAAGATCCACAATGATGCTGGGAGTGTTGCTTCACATCAGAAGGGAAAGTGTGTCTCTGCAGAGATGAGGGCTGCAGACATCCTCATTCTGACCCTTAGAGTTTATCGAATAATGAGAAGCGCTGGGTTGTAATTAAAGGATTATTTTTATCTGTTTGAATCTGCCACATGTTTGTCTTATTTCTAATAAATGAAAGAGCTACACAAAAAAACTGTTCTGAATATTATTCTCATCAGTCTTTCATGTGAAGATCCTGAATACGGATAAAAACATTTTAATAGTATTTTTTCACACATTCAAGATTTGATTCGTTCTAAACACTGTTGACCAAAGCATTACTACTTACAATGAGTCCAGACTTCTTTTTGGCACAGATTACACCGCACAGCCCACATATGAGAAACTGCAGTGGGAAAACAATAATTATCCACAATAATAATGCAGTACAACTTTCATGCTTGCTGCAACAGCAATATCAAAACATTGCATTCTGGTACACTACACAAGGCTGCTTAAGGAAGGAAATATAAAGGAGTAGAAAATAATGTCGATAGTGTATTTAATAATATACAGTATATTCAACATAAAATACAAAATTAAAAAATGACATGATTCATTTTGTGCACCATCACAAAACTTCAGAATAAATCGCTGAAGGCCAAAGAAAGATCATGTTTTCAATTTCTGTCATGTGGAGAAGTCACCCAAGAAGGTGTTCTGCCTGGGAACACTGTGTTCACAAAAGACAAGCGTGGCAACTTAAACAACCACTCCGACAACCTGGAGCTGCACATAGCCCCCGAAGACAAGGCCGTTCTCAGTCGCCTGTGGAGCATCACAGATGCTGAAACAGCCCCAGCATGCAAATCAGCTGGAAGAGATGCCATGCTCCACCATGCAACGTGCACTGTGGTGGAGCCTTGCTCTCCCCGTCAAAGAGATCCTTCACATGAGGACACAGAGCACTCGGCAGTCAGTCTGCGGCTGAGTGCTGGGGTGACCACCCTGCCTTCGATAGAGGCAATGCAACGTAGCGATGTTTGCAGTCATAAGGACGACACAGCAATCACAAGGGCCTGGGAATGACACAAGTGGAGGAGAACCCCTCGGCTCATCTAGCTCCCTTAGTGGCTAATTGAGCTGCAGACCTCATCCGGCTGCTCCATGAAAGAAGCCCAGCGAACCAGCTTCAGCGTCATGGCCAGGAAGCTTGACGCAGACTCCCACAACCCGACCAGGAGAGACAGCAATCGATCTGTGTTTCCATCCTCCCCAGCAGCAATTTCTTTTCAACGGGTGGTTGCACGGCTGTGGCCAGGCCCAAACCAGGTAGATAAAGATCCCCCCCACAACCCAGGATGAGACTGCCTTCGCCTCCCCCTGCTCATTATGTGTGGGGAACTCGTGTAGGGTGAGCTGCACCCCAACAGCACACTGCATTGTCCTCACAGTATCTGCAATTTCCCTCACAGGATCAATAAAGTATCTATCTATCTATCTATCTATCTATCTATCTATCTATCTATCTATCTATCTATCTGGCCCTGCTTCAGGAGCACTGGAGGAGGATTCCAGACCAGTCTGTAATCTTCCCTTTCGGGTGGGAGCATGAGTGAGGAGGGCTAATTCCCTGCTGTGTGTGGACTCTTTTTGAGTATTTGTGAGAAGGCGCTCATGCCATTTTCTTTAGAATTAGTGTCATTCACCATTTTAAAATGGCTTGAAAAGTTTTATTATTATTATTATTATTATTATTATTATTATTTTGTGCTTATATACGATACTGTGACGATTTGGATGAAAGTTGTGATGTCTGTGTAGAAACTGGGACTAAGTGGCCTCAACAATTCAAAGTTTATAAAAGGGCTGTTTGAGGAGCATAAGTGATTATCCTCTAAAAGAAACAATTTAAAAAGTGACATTAAATAAAATCCCTAGTTTAAGCAGTATAACTACATAAAAGTAGTAAAAGGAAGTAATTTTAGTTTCAATGCTTCTTTATTAATTTAAGTGAAATTACCAACCATTTCTATGACGAACTCTTGGACAAATCCAAACGACCTGCTGTAGGAATCTGTTAAATACTGAAGTTTAAGCATTACAATAAAAATAAAATACACATTTTCGCCATACATAATGTTCGGTCGACCATGCAGTCAATTCAAAGCAGACACATAATCACTTTTAAGCACAAAAAAGACAAGTAGTGCCTCAACTGAAAATGCATTATACTTGTAAAGCAAACTCAGATGAGTTTGAGGAAAACTTCCCCCTCGTTTACCGTCTCCTAAGAAGCGAACCAGGATAAAAGAGGGTTCCAGCTAGGAGTTTACACCAGCGGAAAAGCATAAACAAACAACGCTTTTTCAACAAGGCCAGACTCACTCATTTAAAATCTTACTAGATCACGTAGGTCATAATACGATTACCAAAATACACAGTACATGCGACACAACTAATATAAATTTCCCACTTTGATAAATAAGTAAATTGAAACAAAAATGCGTTTATGGCGTTGATATATCATTTGTATTATTCCTGTTCCCGCACTGTTACGTTTGTTTCATCCCAGAACGCAAAACATAATATTTTCTATCTACTCTATACTGTGCTGTTCGTCTTTTCACACCTACTGCGCATCTCCCCGTATGGAAGTTCTATGCATTTTCAGTAACTCACTCCATTAAATACTGGACGCTCAAAACACAACACTGCATCATGCATGGAACATACATGTAATATAAAGAGTCATACAAATGCAAAGGTAGAATTTAAAATGCATCATCCCTCCGTACGTCCGCTTTTTATCTTTCATGTTTGGATTTTTATGATTGAGCTTTTGCATCAGGCAACCCTTAACAGCTATTAAGCGATCTTGTTACAAATATATTTTAAGTTTAGAAAGCCCCGCTCAAATCTGAAGTTGACTAGACGAGAAACAATTTTGTGTCCCCTCCCCCCCCCCTCCTTGAATATTTGACACTTCTCATTTACTTGGTTTGGATTTTTTAATTACATGGAAAACAGCACTTTCATTAAGAAAGAAAAGGGATGCTGCATCTTTAAAATCATGCTCTGGGCACTTTCAAAGGGTGGACAAAAAAAGAAAGTGAAATGTTTGACGTACACACACCCCGCTCCATACCGGAGAAGCATCACCCAGACGCGTCTTCTGCTCGGCTTTGACCCGGCTGATCCCCACAGCCCCCAGAGCAATGCTGGACACCCCGAGCCCTATCTCCAGCACAGAGAGGACCAGCAGACTCCAGATGATCTTCCTGCTGGTACACATCCTGCCTCGGGCATCATTCCTTCAGGTTCGGGGTAGAAACCAAGCGAGAATCCACCAGCTCCCGCCCTCCGAAAGCGAGTTGTTCCAGCACTGTGATACAACCTTAGCGGTTTTCGCAGAGAACGCACACAGTGTTCAAAGAGCTTTATAAAACATCTATATCCATGTCCACGTATTAAAAGAGGTTGGTTTTTTTTTAAGGAGCGACCATGGTGGTGCGTGTGATAGCCGGCGTGCTGGCTGTATACAGTAATTCTCCCCTGTCTGTGCGCGGCTGGTGGACACTAGGCGCTATCCACGGTGCTGGTCCTCCAGGCGCGGCTCTGTCAGCGTGAGTGAGCCGCCAGTCATCTCACCTCCTGCGCGACGTCCAGCGGCTTGGAAATTAATGTCTCGACCCTTAACGGTACTTGAAAACCTGCCGGCAGCACAATGCTTGCCAAATTATACTACTTAGCACCAAAATATGGTCGTTGCCTTAAAAACCTCGGTGCACAGTTGTTACGAGGCGTACTGTACTTGCGAACTGATGCGATTACAATTTCAAGCAGCCCCGTGTGCCCGCCGCCTGCCCGCGACAGCCGACAGTTGCTGCTGTATTTTTTTTAATTGATTTAGGCAGCATAAACGAAAGCCTCCCATTCGATTCCGTAACTTCCATCTCCAACTGTAAGGAAGTTGCAGTTTTTAAATTTTTTTACTCACGTTTGGAAATGTTGCTATTGTTGAGTAACACATCACATTAATACAATGTGACTGATGGCCTCGACCCTTGTTACTCTGTTAAGCTCCCCAGTCTTCCAGCGCTGCTCAATGAAGGAGGAAAATCGCACCAACCTGCAGCACGGGTCCAGTGTTGCTGAGTAGTGTTAGTAATTGTTTCGGAGTGAGATTTTCAGATGTGAGGGGAAGTCTCAAAATAATCTCATCCTCTCAATGACTGCTCAGTCCATTACAATACTCCCTTGGGCACAGACTAATAACTGACGTGTAACACGACACCTGAAAACAGAAGTACAGTAGCATTCTTGTTTATACTTCCCGGGACTTTCATGCTCGTTGTTTTACATTGACCATTCTTTTACTTTAACGCTCCGTGAGACAAAACTCACAGACCTGTTAATACGCCTACTGTTTTGCACAAATTTACAATTTAGATCTAAAGCACGTTAATTCGCACAGAGAAAGGGGATGAATCGTGTTTGCAGACGTTTTGGAAAAACGTGTTCTGTTAATTGCACATGGTAATGCCGACTCGTGTTCCATTACATTATCTGAAAGGAACGATTTGTATACCGTAAACCTGCATCTGATCTCTTCATTCACACAGAAGCTCATTCATTGTTGCCACTTTATTCACATAAAGAATTGTTTAAAGAAAGAGGAGACCTTATGGCCCACCAAACATCGCCCTATTCCTTGAGGTATAGGCAAGTTCAAAAGATGATTTGGCCCAGTTATGGGAATTTTCTATACAGAAAGGCTTCTAAAGTTGCTCGTGGGAAATACGAAGGTCATTCTGCTATAAGAATGACTGGAGCTCCCCACTGTATTCCTGTTCGACCTCTACATTTTGATGCATTAACCTTCTACATATACTGTCTGACTGATTTACTGGCTCGATGAGGAAAGCACTTCTTATCCTTAGCAGGTTGCAGTTCTCTATGCCATCGTGCGATGGAAGACACGGTACCTTTAACGGATTGAACCAGTTTTGGGCTCAAGTCGTTCTGATGTGGCTGCTGCTGATGACTGGCGCCGTCTGAACCATCTGTCCGCCTGTGCATCTGAGAGGGCTTTCAGTCGACTTCCCCAAATCATTGCTGCCTGACAATGGTAATACATCCATTGCACAACCAGGGCTTGTGTACAGAACATGAGATTGAGTGTATGGTTGTGCGTGGTGCACAATAGTAGTGCAAGCCCAGGTGACTGGAGCTGAGAGGAGGGGCCGAAGGCAGATCCAGGGGTGGGGTGAGCTGTCCTGGAGTCAGGGACCAAGTGTCATCATGCCTTCCTTTAGCGAGGCCGAGCTGCCGGACCTGGATCTCCATCCGTTCACGGTACTCGACTGCTCGGGCTCACAGGCCCGATCGGGATTCGGGGCTGGTAATCAAGGACGAGATCCAGAGAGGTGGAAGACCGCCAGGCGGCGGGGAAATGGTCTTGGGGACTTGTTAGAAGAGCTGGTTGACCCGAGGATGGTTCTTGTATCCATTCTTCCCTGTGACTGTGGATCAGCTGTGGATGAAGAAGGAAGCTGAGGGTCAGGAGCCTTTGTCCACTCTTGACTCCTTCCTGACCCACTGGGGATCTGGAGAAAGAGAGTTGGAGGGAATAAGAGAGTGAGTTCGGGCTACTTTCCAGGAGTGACCTTGTAAAGAGCCAAACGTGCGTGCAGGAATTACACAAAATCATATTGGGTCTCATATTACTGAAAGACTTTCTTGCTGTCTAGCATCCAGAAGGGGGTGAAATGGGCTGTTTGTGTTCTGTGTTTCTTGTAGCATATTTGACTACATGCTGGACCTAAAGGTCCAGCAATCCTTGGTACTGCAGTCCAGGAAGGTATAGTTGCCCATGATGACAGCTTGTCTTTGATGACCAACTGTGATGGCTGTTGAAGGTAAAGACGGGCAATAGAAGGGCTTTAAGGAGGCAACATCAGAGAAGGAAAGTCAGCAAGCTCCTAAATATGTTTTGCAATTTACACACACATCAAAGGTGTAGAATTCCATATTCCAATGTCATTGCATTGACGTGATCAACATGACTTAATGCAAAGTTTTGTAGATTCCTTAACACTTAGGTTCTCTCAATTCTTTGCTTCCTCAGTGATATCTGATACACACAAACCCACCTTCAGAGTTATTCAGCCTTTAAAGTTTATTTCTTCTTTAAGCAAGTCTGTGAAGTGGTCTATTAAAGGTTAAAAGTCCTCTTAACTTTGGGATGAAACGTTCTGTGTACGAATGCAAGGAATAATTATTGCATGGACCACTGTTGAACTCCCTGCTTTATTAATATCTGAATTATTAATCCACAGTTTTCATTGTGTCCTGCTGATTTGGTTAACCTTTTTAGCTGGAGAATCTAAAATATTAATTAAGCTAATCACTGTGAGATCTCAGTGGAATTTAGTTACAAATGAAAGCAGCCATTAACGCTAAAGAATTTAGTTTACTTGGCAACTTTTTCAATGCAATTGTGGCTTTCAAATTGATGGCATTTGTCTTATCAGCATGTTGCGGACATCGCCAAAAATGTGAACTGCACAATCAGGAATTTGTCCAGGACATTAAAAGAATTTAAGTTGTCTTTCGAAAAAGTCTTCAGGTTCTCAACATACTGTAGACCACATTATCAGCTCAGAAATTGTTCCTTTAAATAGTAAAAAATATATTAAACACACAGAATAAACACATGCTGCTAAGAACATAAACAGCCAGTTTATATTTTATGAGAATACAGCATTTTGCGTGTCTACAGTAGTTGCTAGTAGCTTAGAAACCATTTTGTGAAAGATCTTAATGAATCTCCTTCAGAAATACATTTGTAAAGCATATTTCAGACTTCCAAAACAGTTCTTAGAGTCAAGAAGTATTCACACTCTCTTTCAATCACGTTTCAGTGATTTTCAGATTTTGTGAAACCTTCTGGCAAGTAGTTTTATAACGAGCTGTTATTAACACTTCTGCTCATGAAGAGGCTACCAGCCTCAAAGACACCCACTATAGACACATAATGGACAGTTTGCTGGGGCATATTAATGACATACGGTGACAAAATACAATTTCACATTCCAGAACTACATTTCCATTCAACACCACCTTCATCTGGACACTTTGAGACGGGATGAGATTTTCAAAGTCGTCCTTGCAGTGAAAAGTTGAAATTTGATTTGATGCCATGGTTGGAAGAAAGCTTAATGACAGCATACATTTTTTGAGGGGGTAATTAAGCAACATCTCTTACCTAGGAAAGGTGTAATGCGAAAATCATTCATTTCATTAAATTGGCAATTTGTAAAACCACATCCTGTCTGAAAGAGACCCAAACTGTACATACACAATTCTGTAGAACAAGGAGGTGTTATATCACTTAGTAAGAGCGTGTATTTTAAAGTTGAAATAAAAACCTAGAGACTGACTAGGATTCCAGGTCCAGGTCTGGATGGTCTAAATTCAAATTCAGTGTCCATGTGTTTAAAAACATCACTGGACTGTGTGTTTCTGACCTCTACCCATAGATACTCAGAGAAACCTCAACCTTACAAGACAACCTTCACTCTAAAGCTAAGTCACAGGCCTGCTTACACAGGTGTGCTAATTGCCCTGAGTCAGCACCTAACAGTCAGCAACAGAAGGGAAGAGCAAGTTAATTAGTAACAATTGAAAACATGCAATTATCCATTAGTGCAATCAATTTGTGACAAAGCAGGCTCCAGCCTACAATTCCCACCATGTTATAAAAAGCAAAAACAGGAGGAAAAGATACATTTACAACCAAACAACAGATTCTAGCTTGCTTTGTGGGTGCAATCACTAACTAATGTAAGGCACAATGTAAAACAACAACAACAACAACAACAACAAAGGTTTTAAAGGTCTTTGAAATGGGATGCTTATTCAAAATTACAGATAACAGTAATACTTACCTCTTGCTTGAAGGACCACAAAGACCCAGATCTATGCCATGATACTGTAGGTGTCTTAACAGTGCCAGAAGGAAAACATTCTCCAGAGCTGGGAGACTCCAACTAATTCTGAGTTAATTTACGTAAACAATCCAGACTGTTTAAAATCTTGCAGAATGCTTAAAATATAGTATGTTTGAAATGGATCTTTTGTGATACACCAGCCTGAATGGGAGGGGCTGGAGACATATAAGGGGGAATTGTTCAAGAGAAAAGTTGAACAGCAAAATGGATGTTGTAATACCCAGTTTATGTGCTTTAATGGCTTTCTGGTCCACTTACGTGTTTCATTAGATTGATGTTTTCCTTTTCATGTGCAGCATGGTGGTGCAACAGTTTTTTAAATTTAATCCTTGAACAACTTTTTATTGATTAGATTACTTTAATTGTCAGCTCTTAAACCGTTTAAAGGATTTCAGACAAATCATAACCTTATGAGAACAAAGCAGAGACCCAGGCTTGATGAGGCACGTTCCCATTCTGGGTCCAGTTGTTTACCAACACTCATCTGCAGCAAAAGCCGGAGGAGGCGAAGAGCACAAGGACCAGTCTAGGAAATCCTTGTCCTAAACTAATCTCCCTCGCAAAGTGGAGAACACCCCTTTATTAAAAGTGTCTAGACAAGCAAACCAGATCCTAAGAGTCCTGACACTCTGAAGGAACTGAAATGTTGAATGGATTTCACATTCAGAAAGTAAACTACATGGCAGAGCACTTAAAACTGAGAACAGAGATACACAAGGGTTCTACACAAAGGGTTGTGAGATACAAAAAAAAACACAATTTAGATTGGGGGGAAAAAAAACAGATTAATAACTTTTAGCACTAAATGTGTTATATGTTTTCTCCTCATTTACGCAAAATACCTTAAAGTTCAAGGGTTGATGGGGTAATCTCTTGCTTTGACAATAGTGACTGTGCAGCATGGTGGTTTAGTCTCAGGGTGAACTATTTGGTTAACATTTAACATAATCAGTCAAATATCATCTTGTAAATGATCTGAATTCTGTGAAAAACTCAAGATGTTTAGATTGTACAGATGTAAAGAAAACAACATTCTTAAAACATTCTCGAAACATTCCTACTGTTCCTTAGCAATAGCAGGACAAGTGCCTCTCTTCCTCACAGTGCCTTCATTAAGAGGTGTTTTACATCCCAAAATAAAACACCAGGTGCTCATATTGTTGTCATATCTAGCCACGGGGTTCCATACAGCACAGACATAACTAAGAGGACTGTAGGTGTGCATCGACAATCAAGGTAATTTAGTGACATGTGTCACTAGCAGGTGTCGGAGATGTATTCCAAAGCAGGGGTTCCCAGCTCCAGTCATCAGGAGGACACAATCCATCTTTACCACAGTTCAGGACCTGCAGAGCAGGAGGCAACAAGAACCTGCTGCACAGCATGTCCCACATAATGAGGAGGGGACCCCTCTTCCAGAGTTTCCCCACAGACATTTATTGTACCTCTTCAGTGACAGGACCCGTCAGTTGCACAGTACATAAGTCAGTTTGATGTTTTACAGAGTACACTGGCACCAGAGTGACTCGCCAGCCCAGTCCACTAGCGTAAATTAACTCAGTGCCTGTTTTTATACTTATTGCTCTGGTTAGGCAATATCCATTTCCTGAGCCACCCTCCTCTGAGACAAGCATGCATTTCAAGGAAACAGGAACAGTTTGGGCCAAGGCTAGTGCTGTCTGTACACAGGCTCAACCCCCCCCCAAAATCTCCTTGACAGCTGGTCAATTTTCTCCTTAGTCATTGATTTCAACCATTTGCAACATATTAGACAAGATAAAGTCTTAAAGCACGTTTTGCAGGCATGAATACTTGCATGACATATGGGTTAAAACTAGTCTTCCTTGTATACCCTGTAGCAGTGAAAAGTTTCAATTTGTGAAAATAATGTGGTTTTCTAAAGTGCATCATGTACTGTACATAGAATGTCACCTTTTCTCCTCCCAACAGTGTTTTACAAACCGGATCAATTGTGCTGGATGTCATGGCTGTCTTGAAGAAGCCTTTAAGTGGCATGTTCCAGCAGGGAGACATGATTTGGCAGGATTGCTGGTAGGCAGCAATGACTGTTGCCCCAAGCACCTATTGTTATATGAATTGTTGATGAGCGAGAATAATCTGATAACCACCTACTTGTCACATCAACCTGCCAGCTTTTCTTCACCAATTAAATTTACTGGATACACCTCGAACATGTTACTCCATCTGCACAGTGTCAGTCAGCCGGTATCAGCCAGAGACAACCGAGAAATCACAGAATTTTTTCATTTAAAAGTTGGTTTTCACTATTTTTCTTTAAAGTATCAAAATAAATTTGCTACTCACAAGAGCTGTGATTCATCTATCCATTTTTACATTTTAGAACTGCTGAATGTTTAAGATTTAGGTTTCTGGCTTACTGTGGGTTTTATTACTCCTGAAAAAAAGCTCCTTGGACACATCCACTAGGCAGAGCCAGACCTGCAGACACCCCCACTTCTGAGAGCCAGGCCACCATGCAGGCAAGCTCCTCTGACACGCCCACCAGCCAGAGCCAGACCTGCAGACACGCCCACTTGTCAGAGACAGACCAGCAGGCAGGCACGCTTCTTTGACACGCCCACCAGCCAGAGCCAGACCTGCAGACACGCCCACTTGTCAGAGACAGACCAGCAGGCAGGCCTACTCCTCTGACACACCCACCTATCAGAGCCAGACCTGCAGACACGTCCATTTCTGAGAGCCAACAGCAGGCAGGCACGCTCCTTTGACACGCCCACCAGCCAGAGCCAGACCTGCAGACACGCCCACTTCTGAGAGCCAGGACAGCATGCAGGCACGCTCCTCTGAAATGGACAGTGCCATTCGTCTTTCAACACTTCAGCCTCCATAGTGTCTGATGGGGAACCAGACACAAACTGGAAAACCACTCACTGATGTCACTGCAAGCCTGAAAGAACCTGGCAAACCTTTGATACAGTGACGTGACACGGATTCAAGCCTTGCGTAGCTGTTTGCTGGGACAGTCTCTGGCTCCCCTGTGACCCTGTATTTGATACTTCAGCTTGAAGATGGATGGATGGATTGTAATATAATTATGTAAAAACTTACTCTATAATGTTATGCTTTGTTGTTGAGGAACGTAACTTGAATACGTAATCTTAAATACACCATCTGAACAATTATACCTACACTTATGAAATTCTACAGGATTTCTAAATATTTATTCAGCACATAGATTAAATGACATTTAATTAACATTCTAAGTTGTCTACTAAAATATATAATATACACAATACTCAATTATATAGTTTTTACAAAATATTAGGGTCAGGTTGTCCCCTCCCTGGAGAGTGAATTAAAATGCTTTTTGCTTAATTATGAACAAAATTGCATCTCCCATTATACATGTATAGAAAAGATGAATAGCTAAAATTCTTAAATATGTTTTCACAAAGTCATATTCTCTCCTTAGTGGTGAAATCAATACTTTGTATGCTGTAGGACATCAAGAACAGGGACAGAGAGACTCAGAAAACTGCAGGGTTATGGCTTCACATCCCAGATGGGGAGTTGAAGCTGTTCTCTTGAATAGGGTCTCTCATGATGTAATCTTTGTAATTGAGAATGTGTTATTGCTTTTACTTATCTGGTTAAATAGAAGCTTTAAAAACAGTCAAATATAGACGGATAAGGTACAATGTGGGGGTGAGTCTCTGGAAATACAATGCTGTTATACAGAGCTCTGCTCCCACAGGTAGAGGGCCGCCTGGCTGTTAGTCACAGGTGGGCAGGTCCTGACAGGTGGGCAGGTCCTGAAAGGTGAGCAGAGTCTCAGCAGAGGCCTGAGATGATCCCTTGCATAGTGTTTCAGTCAGTGTGATGTAATCTCACCAAAAGCTCCACTATTAATATAGAGTAAAAATGAAAAGTTAAAAAAATCCTTCCCTTTGGAGACTCTCCTTTATACCACTATGGCTCCCCCAGACTATGGCCACCGACGACAGTTATGAATTAAACATTTTTAAAAGCACAACTCCCACGAAAGAGGTTGAAGTTATACAGTGTCCCTCGCCAAGAAGCAGGACTTCAGTTGTGCTGGATGCGGAGAAGAAGTGGGAAGGTGAAACGCTGACTTAGCAGCAGCAAGCGAATGTCCTGTAGCTACGGTACCTTAAAAAATGAAGCAGAAGATTTGCTTCTTAGTTTCCAAGCAATTTTTATCCCTGTATGTTACTTTTGCATTTTTATGTCTAATTAAACTTGTTTATTGCTGAGTCAGCATTCTTTTAAGTATTTTCTTATAGCTCACAGCTTCACAGTTCTTGTGAAGAATGGAGTCATTGTCACTAAATCAACTGTGTGTGCGTTCCTGCTGAGAAAGGTGCCTGGTTTCCTGAATGTCTGCACCTAAGCAAGGAAAGTGTTTGTATTTACAGTCCTCAAGGACTCTGGCTACACAGATCACCATTTCCTGGCAGAGAAAAATCATCCTCCAAACCCTGGTTTTCAAAGAAATCTGAAAAGCACATACTGTATGAATATTTGGGCATACTTCGACTGCTGCCCTTTTGTAACCAAAGGTATCAAAGCTATCAAATCAAACCTAAGATAGCAGTGCAATTGTTATGGCTAAAGTCAGCAATTACATCACCTCCATTTCTGCAGTTTGACCTTGAAGATTTTCCAGTATTTCCATTTCTTTGAGA
Organism: Lepisosteus oculatus; assembly: GCF_040954835.1. Lineage (NCBI taxonomy): Eukaryota > Metazoa > Chordata > Actinopteri > Semionotiformes > Lepisosteidae > Lepisosteus > Lepisosteus oculatus. The sequence continues at coordinate 1,819,490 of NC_090705.1, read as the reverse complement.
AGATATACTGTAGACTGATTTCTGCCATTTATTTTGTTCTGAAATACTGAAATAAGCTAGTGGTATATACAGCCTTTCTACTGCTTTAACAAATGGAATGATTATTATTAATATGCTGTTTCTTTTTCTAATCTATTTCTAATTTCTTATTTTAAATTGAGAATTTAAGGACATAACATCTTGGCACAACACTTCAAGCAAGAAAGTCAGTGTTGATTTTGTAAAATTTACACTTTACCTTGTATCGCATCAAAACACCACATTCTGAGAGTGCTTTACTTTTGTTTTCACTTCTATCATACTGATAAAAATAGCACTGCTGAGGCATTCATTTACTACGAGCAAAGGGCTACCTGTGTACGGTATACTGTAGCTGCAGACAGCAAGTCACGCAATCAGACCTGCTGCAGGGACTTTCCTGTTCATATTGGTGGCCATGATGTAAAAATGAAAATGTTCACACGTTGGCTGCAAGACATTTTTTTTTTGCTTGGGTTTTAAAAGGTTGGGTTACAATTAATCTAAAAATCACACAAAACAGATCTTTTTAAGGTAAAGAACAGGTAAAGAACAGAACCATCCTTTCTTCAGCAGTGATCCAGATCAGAACTCTGATTTACTCTTCTGATTTCACTCTGCTGGTCTCTACATTCAGCTACATTAACATCTATTAAAATGAAAACAAGACGCATCAGCACCTCTCTTTATATTTATATCTTATATTATAAGTCTTTATATTTATTTTCACTATGTGCACTTAAAAAATTCCCATGGGATTAATCCTTCTTTTTGCAATAACTAGATGCTTCTCAGCAATCTCCTTATTTTATGCTTCAAATTATAAACTGTTTCTTTCCGAGGCTGGAAGGACTGCACTTGAACCTGCATGCAGTCACACGTGTAGATGATGGCATCTCACTAAAACACACGATTGTCAGTTGCTGCTTTCGTAAAATTTTAAAATTTTTAATTGTTAGTTTAATTGCTGGTAATATTGCATGAAGCGAAAGGGCCGGCTAATACAGTACTCTTTACCAGTGACTGATATGGGCTGGAAATGCGTCACTTCGGCTGGGTCTCGGTGTTTCTGCAGGCAGCTGTATGATGGAGCACGAGGGAGACAGGGAGTAAAAGGATTTGCCAGAGCTGCCCTTTCTGTGGCTTAAGGGCAGCAGTCAGCGCCTTGCGGTTGAGATATAATGACAGAAGTGCAGGGAGCCATCATTACAGCCCCTGGTGTATATATATAGTTACAATGGAAAGTACCAAGGGGGACTGCTTCCAATTCCTCATGTCCAGGGTGTGAAAATCAATGGGAGCTTCACTGTGTAATGTCACTTACAGGAAGAAAAAGAGACTGGAAATGAGAAGTTTCAGATGCTGTAGATTTGCATATTACAAAGAGCTATGGTAAATTGTAAACATAGAATGCAGGTGCATAAAATGAACCTCAATACCGTGAATATAAAACTGAAATGTTGTCCAGGCATTACCTTAAACCACTACGATTATTTAAATATGTAACTCGTAATTACATTCATTTGTCTTTACTTTTAAATGTATAAAAAGTAACTTGAACAAAGGTATGTATGTAATCCCTCTTTCTCACACAGCCCTGTCTTCAGGCCTTGTCATTTTAAATTCTCTGGCTTGAAATAAGATTCTTATAGTCTCTGCAAAATGTTTCAGCCTGAAACAATAATGCTCTGATAAAAGCACTACCCAGCGGAAGACATGGAAGAGCAGCACAGTACTGCAGCTCACAGCAGTGCCTCTCCAGTTACTCTCAAGCCAGGCATGTGAACACCTGTCAGGAAATCCTGAATAAATCCCCAGGTGCATTGTGTATCGGGAAAGGAAACTCTCTATAACACATGTCTCGGTGAAATAAAGGCATGTGATATGACAGTTCGTAGGTTTCTGAAGATCTTAACGTGCTTTGTGGATTTCTGGGAATCAAATCTGCACAATGAACCCAATTTAAAGGGCTTTGGGGTTAAAGTAATATGGAAATTAGGTGAACAGCAAGTAATTTGAAGAGATAGGCTACTGTTCTCCACACGCTACCCCACCATAGTGAACAGTATTATGTGTTATAATTCCATTCTCATGACATCCCTTTTCCTTGCTGCATGCAGCCTATTTTGATACTTCTGTCCAGGGATCCATGATCCAGGACATCCTTGAAAGCTTGTTCATGTAATTGATCAGATCACAGCTTTATAGTGCCCTGACTTTCACGATCGTCTTTGCCTTGCACATGTGCTGGGGGTTGGGGCATCAGCTTTACAAGAACCGCAAAGGAACAAGCAGAAGTTAATTGTGTGCTGAAAAATTAGAACGAAAAAAAAATATTCTAACAGATAAAAGCAGTTTTTGTAGATAGGAAGACTCTTGATATATGAACAAGTAATGGGTTTATTCCATGCTGAAAAGAGAAGAAAGGAAATAATGTTTCGGCTGTGGAACCTTCTTTGGGTGTGTGACACAGCTATCGACTTGAACTACTCTACGCGATATATGGTGTAGTTGGTATAGCTCCATTACTGGCCACAAGCTCTGACCTTTCTTTGGCCCAAATTCATCCTTTTTGTTTCATTTCCTGTCCCCCGGCCAATCTCTCTGAGCAGCTCTGCACCTGTTCCACAGCGATGTGTCTCCTGTAGTTGGAGAAGTGCAGGCATCCCTACATGCAACAAAGCAGCCTTCAAGATCTCTGCCTGACCATTACCTGCCCAGCACAGGACATGCAGGAGCATCCTGGGTTTCCTTCCTATTGTCCACCAAACTAGTTTCATGAACTTCCCAGAGAACAGCACTGGGGGACCTTCTCAGAAAACAGTGATATCTGTGCTCTTGCCATGTTGTTTTTTGTTGCTCTTGCCACTCTACAGTGGTGTCTCTGTCTATATCTGACACTGTAAATTGTCAAAATAACACTTTATAAGGTAACCTATCATCTGCAATTTGCATTATACACACACTTTCATTTCCATAATGGTTTACACAGTGTGTATATATATAGCTATACAAGGGGGATTTAGTTGTAGTAGTTAAATATTATTTATCGTGGTACCAGCTCCGCCTTTCCGAGGGGTGAGGGGAGAGTGCGGCCCCAGTGTGTTGACTAAGGGATTTAGGGCTTGTGAAGGGGGTGGCGCTGTAGTTCATGATTGCAATGGAAAACAGGAGGTCAGAAGGGCCAGGGGAGTCTGGAACAAGCTGCCCAGCCAAGTTGCTGAAGCTGATATCCCGGCTTCCTTCAGTGACATTCTTGGATCAATTAGCTACTGAAAATGTAAATGGGCTGGATGGGTTGCAACTGTTCTTAATTCATAAAAAGCAATTTCCTCCACCGCCTGTATGCATGAGGCTTTACTCCGTTCCAATAAGAACAATTTACCACAGCCATATATTTTCAGCCTATATTATCAGCAATATTTTTGATTCTCTCACTGTAACAGACAAGTTTTTCGAAATTAATTTGCTCGACCTTGTTTACTGCTCTCAGGGGGCGTTAAAATGATGGAGGTCAGCCTGTGACATTTCAAGGCAATTAGACCTTCCATAGGGATAGGGGAAATGACTCTTGCAGCCCATAAAGCTGCTCATTTAGTGGTTACTTTATGCATCTGCAAGGATCAACACTAAGCCAATTAACTCATCAAGCGGGTGCATTGATTCAAAGCAATTCACATTGTATACTTTAGCATAGAAGAGTACTGAAGCAGCTCAAGCCTTTACTCAAGGCTTCAACAGGTGTGCTCCACATGGGATTGAACTCACAGCCTTCCAGTTAAGAGTCCAGAGCCCTGACTGCTACACCACACTGCTGCTGCAAACCATGAGATCAAACGAACACATCTTTCAGTGTTAACTCAGACTGAACACTGCAGTTATTTTTACTCCGAACTCAGCGAAGAAGCAGCTAGACTGAAAATAACTGAGAACTGTGAGCTCCGTAAACATCTTCCTACATCACTTCAGCCTCTAATTAAAGGAGACACAGTGAATGTCAGTCTTGGTAATCTTATGGTATGCTGGTCTATCTCAAAAACATATTTAGATTTTATTCTTTTTCATTTCATTTTTGGAGCAATTCCAAAGCAAATAACAATCGGACAATGTTTTTTTTTAATAAAGCAAAGAAAAGTGCACATGTAAATATTTCCTCCTCCTCTCAAAAGTTCTTTATGGTTTTAAGACATTTAGAAAAATGAAAGTGTCTCAAAGAGATTAATGGGATTGCGGTGCCCAGATTTGTTCATGAGCATGCTATACATGTGATCAATTTTTTATTTGAAGGTAAGATGATGAAAATAATGAGTGCAATAAACTGCAGATTGAGCCCTGTAGAACGTTTCTAATATTACTGAAAAAACTCCAAGATTGCTACATTAAAGTGGCTAAATGACAGAAGACCGATTAGAAAAGACTTCATTTAGACATGTTAGTACTTAATGGATAAAGAAAGCACAAAGCTAAATCTAAATGTGTTCTGACAGCAGTCTCTCGACCTTGTCAGTAGAAATTCTACCAGACCCATGACGTTTGTCATTGTGGTCTGGTGACAGATCATGTAATTACAGTATTTGTACCGCAAGAGCACCTAAATAAGTTGAAATGCTGATTGAACAAAGCACAGGCATGTGCAATCAGTTTTTCATTTTTGTAATTATTTAAGGAATCTGCCATGTATTATCCTGTTAAGTGAATACACTACTTTATTTACAGTATCTTGAAATTCATTTTTCATGAACTTTCTTTACTGTAAACCTCTGCATTATAAAACACTATGTAATTACTCCAAAATAGCAACACTAATTAACTGTAGCTCAGTGGGACCATAGAGAACTCAGAGTCTACCTGTTTGCCAAAAATTACCTTGAACTGTATCTGCTGAGTCAGATTACAGACCTCTGCAATGGGGAGATCTGATTAATACTGCTGGCAAGCATACAGTTTAAGTTAATTCCTGAATTACTGACTCACAAGATCTTTAATATAACACAGCTTAATAAATTCCTGCCACAGCTAATAATTTGGCATCTTTTGTGGATTTCTGAGCTGATCTATGTTTACTATAATTGTAATGGAGTTGATTGATATCATGACAAAAACTCTCTTTTAAACATCTTCACCTTAAAAACTTATTTGGAACTAGAGCATATAGCAGAACCTGGAATACTATCCATTCATCCATTTTCTAACTGCTTCTCTCAATTTAGGGTCACGTGTCAAAAAATATGAATATAGAACAAATTTTGAAATGTGATGTTAAACTTTTTCACGTTTTATATATTTATTTCAAAATGTCTTCACAGCTTTTGCAACTGCCTAGCTACTAATTACCCAAGGACTTTTGTTAGTATTTAGCGTTTAGTTTTAGAATACATTTTGTTTTAAAGCTTTAGCTATTACAGTATATGCACTACATTAAGTCTGACTTGATTACAGTTGCTGCAACAATCTGCCATTACTATTACTACTGGTCTGATACTAATACTAAAGAGCTGTTTTGTAAATAGCTGACAATTGCTAAATATAACCTTTATGAATTGAGTTGCACTCAACAGATATTGATAAAATGTTCTTGATGTATTTTTGCGATTAATAAGATACACTATCCCACTGGACAAATAAATTCATAGATACAATATGTGAATCCATTTAAGATATAACCTTCTAAAATTCAGAATGTGTTCATTAACTAATAGCTGCTCTATTAAGTTTGTTCACATCCTCCTTATGCACAACCCCTTTACAGAGGTTCATGGGTTTAATTTTTCTTAGCCTCCTGTGTTGGGTTATGAAAAAGGTTCAGCTCTTTTACCCTGTCAAGGTACCATGTTCCTTTAAATCTCCAAGTGGGTCTGGTTACTCTTCTGTAGTATGGTACCAGCAGGCAAGTATCTAATATTAAATATATATCTTTGTTATCTGTATTTGTTTATTTTAAGCACTATATGCTGAGTATTTGTCCAGTCTAACTCCTTCTTTGCAAGTCAGTAATGTATTCTGAGCCAATTTATATCAATTTTATTTTCAAAAACATTCCTAAGTCTAAGCATTTTAGGCACCAAATCTGTTAGTATCTTTACCAGCAGGACTATTTCCTCTCTCTAAATTGACAGTATACTAATAATTTATTTTTTGTTCATCATGTCTGCATGTTTTTCATAGACCAGGTAAATTGGTCTGGTAAATTAGTACAGGTCTTTATAACACATGTACAAGATAACTATCATCAAACAATACCTTCTATTAGAATATCAATACAAATATTTTTTTAAGAGCTTTTACTTTGATTTACACAAGAACTGCATGTAACTTGGTTAGGTACGGTATTTTTAATCACTTGTTGGTTGGTTAATTTATGATATATGATCTGAGTAAATTATTAACTGCAGGTGGTTGGGTAACTTATTAATTACCAATTACAAATTGTTTGGTAGTTAATTACTTATGGTGGGGTCATTTTTTTTATTTTAGTAATTTATGAATTACCAATGACTGGGTAATTAGTTACATATGATGGACTAATTCATTTGTTACTTATGGTAGGTTAATTTGCAGGCAATGCACCATAGAACTCCCTGCTAACAAATAAGTGCTTAACATGATATTTTTATGGAATTATAGAGCTCATTTTCAGCTTCCCTCATCTTTTTACTGACCCCAGTTCCTGGGTGCCATCGTGTGTGATTTAGAATAATTGATTATGTTCTTCCTTCAAGTGCTTTAACCTTTCTGTACAGTCATTGCATGAGATGGAGTTTCAATTGTCCCCACAAATTGTGACAGAGGAGTTATATAGATGAAGGAAGCAGGAGGGAGATATGTTGAGAAGCTTCTCTTTGTAGACGGGTTATAAATTTCCACATAAATGAAACAGTTTGTGGTGATCCTTCCTTTTTAGTTGTGCCCTGTAGCTTTGTTTTGATGCCCAATCTACATTTAAATATTTTGCTTTCCTTGTGACATATTATTTTTATGGCAATATGGAGAAATTAAGATTTGTGCAAACTTCACATGTCATTTCATTTCCAGTTTATAACTGGGGCAGATGCTTGTGATTTCAGTTCCTGTTGACAAATCACCTGTTATTGTTACATCTGTAAATTCTTTCAGCCTCAAAGGTAAACAAAAATGATAAAATATTAAAGATTAATCAATGCCAACAATTTGAAATTTGCATTTTCATAACTTATTTCACAGAGAGGCCCTATTTACGACTGCTGAGAACATTCTACAGGGAGAGCTCTAATTGTATCACATAGCCTTGGAGACTTGATATTAGACTATTAGACCCAAAGACATTCAGATCCTGATATCTTTTCAAAATGATGGATTAAAATATAATATAATGTAGGATATGAATGCAAAACTAGGTTCATAAATGAAAACATTAAACCCACTGATGAATTTGATGAAGTAAATACAGAAAACCAACACATGGTGCCTGGGATGAAGGTTCTCTGTGCTGTTACTAGACTGTACTGTACATCCCTGCTGTAACACAGTGAGTCACTGCTTTCTGTCCAAGAAGGAGAAGAGGAGGGCGATGATGAGGACAATGAAGAGGAAGCATGCAGTGACTGGACATGAAACTTTAGCTTGATTTTCTTAAACCAACAGTGTTTTCTTGTTTAGGCCAGATACTGTATATCTAGTACAAGAGTTTACTAAATTAACAGGAGAGGTGCGTAGAAAGAAGCTCTGGTCCACAGTCAGACTAAAGAAAATATGATGTAGGGATTTATATTTATTATTGACACTCGGATTGTACTGGCCTCTTATAAAATGGCCTGAGTAAGGCGGAAAGATTGCTGTTCTCACCCTTTCGTTTCACACGCCATAATGAACTCCCCTCCGGCTCAACAGCTTCAGATCAAAGCCTGGAGTACATCAGCAAATCACAGCTCACCCACTCCTCACAGCTGGGATTTACAAAGGGCTTCGCTCTCCAGATGCCTGAATGATATGTCATGATAAGGTATTCAGGGTGGATATTGCAGTGTAGGTAGTGGTTCTGAAATGTTATAGTTACAAGTCAAATATTTCCCGATCACACTTTGTTTTATTTTTGCTGACTTTTACTGCTAATTTTGGCTAATTATCTGGAAAAAAACAAAGCAAATAATTTGTGCTTCTCAACGGGCGCTTTGTCACGTGTCTGCTGCCAGAAGCATCCTTTTCTGCACAAGAGTGTCGACACAACGCTTGTGATGGCTGTTTTTAAAAATGAGTAGAGTAGCTGTTCTGTAGCAGCACTGGCGTGAGTCAAAGAATCTCGGGAAAACATTTTGGTGAAGATGCAGTCCAAAACTCTTTAAAATTCAAAATGACATCCTCAATAATGCATGTACTTCAGTGGCCTAGAAAGTAAGATTAATGTCTTAACACTGATAGATCTGTAACCCTTATAAAGGCAGACAGTTTCCCGTTTACCATCTTTCCAATATTTTATCAGATAAACTGGAAAATAATATATATTATCTAATATAAAAATCATGCAGTGTTTCTGATCTGATAACGCAGGGGCAAGATGGATTTAGCCAGGTCATTGGAAAAAAGCAATGCTAGCTCTGTTTCATTAAGCAATAACTTGCTCAGCTGTCCTAACCTCCTCTGGGAACAAGACCCCATTGTGTTTTGTGGCTGCTTCATCATAGCCTGAGCAGTTAATTGCTCTGAAGTCTGCAATGTACATCACCAACGGTTGACTGCATAGCACAGCAGCACCCACCACGTTTAAGACAGTGGTCTTTGGAAAATGTTTAACACTCTTCTTAGTTTTCACCTCAGGTTTAAAGTCTAATTTCGAACAAGATGCTGTCTCTGTTATACTAGAGAAGAAAAGGCCGCATTTGGTGATGGCAAAAAGGGGTTAGTGATGGCAATATTTTTACATTACTACCACAGCTAAGTGAAAATCAGCTTTATAATGAAATCTTAATTTTATTTAAAGAAGAATTACATCACAATGAATATGACAGTTGGAAAGCACACTACAGTAAATGCAAATAAATGCATCTATTTAAGGGTGAATAGAAATCTACTTTGTGATATCACTTTGGAGTTCCACAGCTATATGTGAAGTATGATAAACCTTAAAAGGTCTCATATTCATCTACAGAAATTCAAATTGTTTTAGTCACTTGTCAGGAGCCCTAAATTACTGTATTTAATAACATTGAATTGTTTTGCAAGACTTTGCATTCTGGAGTGCAATTCAAAATGATTTATACAGTTTATACAGCCTGCAATGTCCTCAATGAGCTGTAACTAAGAGCTGATTCAGGAAGGTTGGGTTTCTGCAGGGTACATCTACACTGTAGCTTTTTCAGCATAACTGGATTAAGTTCTGATAAAAACATATGTACATATGAGCCCTATCCAAATATATCAATAACAGGTGTGAAGCATAAATATGTTTATCAATGTGCACTCTTCAAATTTGTTTCACACCTAATATAAATTCAAAATAAATTACACAAAATTAATCCGGTGATGTTTTTAGTAATTTAGCAATTTAACCAACATTCAGAGGGCTTAGATAAGCTTCTGGAAGTTGCCTTTTTTATATTAGAGGAAGCAGAAAACAGTGGCAAAACCCTTCTTTACACAGAGTTTTGTGGAAATCTGGAAGAAGCCACCCGGCCATATTGTTGAAGCCAAAAACCTGGCTCATTTCAAGAAAGAGCTGGTTGAGATCCTCCAATCGGGAAAGGAGGAATTTCTTTACACAAATGGTGGTGGGAGTGGGGAACAAGCTGCCCAGCACATTTCAATGTTTTCTCCAGAGTGCAGATTTCAGGAAAATGATCAAAACAGAAAAACAATTTTGCATCCTGCCAAAGTTATTTAATATTATATGAATAGATTTATCCGGACCCTTAATGTCTAAGCAGAAATCAATACTTCATTATCTATCAGCAGGACATTTTTGTGAATTGTTTCTTTTCTGTAGAATAAAGTTTCATGAGTAGGAAACAAGTGCACAAGTAGCAATGTACATTAATGTAATGGTCATAATTCAATCATGTACAAATAAATCAGTCATATTTCAATAAGCATGTTTAGAATTGAACACTGTTTAAACAGGCACTGGGCCACATAAAAAAAGACTTTGAGTTAAACTTCCAATCCTTCAGATAGTTTTTATACATAAGATTTAAAAAAAAGAACATAAGGAACATATATCTAAAATGTACTGCATGTTTTATAATTAGTCTTCTTAAGTGGTGAAACACAGAAATATCCCTATGAATAGTCTTGCAGAGATTGAACATTGAGAAATGAAATGAGTTGTGTTTAACTGGAGTCTTTAGAGCAAGGACCTCAAACTCCTGGACAGATTTGTCTCCTCTGGTTTTTGTTCTGGACCGAGTAGTAAATTAAACAATTAGCCTAATTATTTGCTAAATTAGACATATATAGGATCTTTCACAGTTTTTTTACACAAGACAATGACTTTGTTAAAGGCACAGCTATTAATAAATCACTTTGCATTCTGGTCAGAAGTATTACAATTATGCAGGTAATTAAATAATTAAGTAATGGACAATGTGATTGGAACAGAAAATGGAAGATTCCAGGCCCCCCGGGAACGGGGTCTGAGACCCCTACAGCAGAGTGTCCAACACCAGGAGATGACATTGCCTCACCACACTAATCTGAGCTAATAAAATTCATTCAGGTTGAATCCTCCAGGAGAGACACGGAGATGGATAACTTTTTCTTCAGGGAGTAATTGCGTTTGTCTTGTGGAAGCAGCTCCTTTACTGGACAGGCTCAGCTGAGCTCGTGGGATATTGATTGTGCTGCTGTGCCCACGTCAGCTCAAGCCCCAGCCATCGGTCAGACGAAACAGCAAAGAGGCAGGCAGTGGAATCCGCAGGGCAGGCCTTGATTGTGGACAGAAGACGATAAATGCTTTCTCCCGTTCTAAATTTTTCTTTCCTGAAGATTAGGATTTAGGCAGTTATAAATTCTGAGCTGTTTACTCTATTCTAGCCATTTAATTTTTGCTTCCTTAAATGAAACTATTTGTGTTACTTTTTAAAGTACCTTAAATACATTTTAAATTAATTCACTATATTGAAGAGTAGCTGAGATGACTGCAAGCAGGATATTTCTTTTTTACCAATATTTTTTTATTGGTGTGTTAAGCGTTAAGTGTAAGAGTGTTAAGCATTTAGAATACATTTCCAGGAGTGATATTCAAGAGCCTCAGCCTCTGGATGTCTTCAGCAGTGTTTTTTGCCTGTTTTATGCAGAATCTGGAACAATATCTATTTTGCTATATTTCTTTTACTTCATAATGTGGGAACAGTCCGATTGGAAATACATGCTGGTTAGAATACTGACTCGATTTATTGCCTCAGTAATATTTCAATCACCCATTGGGATGGTCCTGCCCTATAACCAGCAAACACAGGGCTCAACTTTAATCACTCTGCTCTCCTCCCCACTGAGAGCTGGTGTGTGGGGAGCGGCCTGGCGCATCATCCAGGTGGGGCTGCACACTGGTGGTGGTGGAGGAGATCCCCATGACCTGTAAAGCACTTAGAGTAGAGTGTCCAGAAAAGCGCTATATATTGTAACTAACAATTACAAGAGAAGAAAAACAAAACAAAAGCCAATTTCTTCTTTTGAAAAAACTAACTTGACTTAATTTCTCTCTCTCTCATTACAACAGACAACTAAGCTGCTTACTGGCTCCAAAACATACTGCAAGTCCCTGTTTGAGACCAAAAACTTACATTTTTCATGCCCATGTGCTTGTTGATCAGTTGCTTCTTTGTTTCCTTATCTCCCTGATGCAAACAGAAAACAGAGCTGGATAGCTCCTTGGATGCTTCAGCTTCCTGGTTTTAAATGTCACTCAACCAATTGTCTTCCACCGATTGGTCAGGTGACAGAAGATGGCAGGTCATTCACCACTACCTTCTGGGGAATGTAGTTCAGAACAAGAGTGCCCAATGTACAATCTGAACTAACCATGTTCTTACAAGGTATATATGATATAATGAAGAAGAAACAGCTACTGGCTCTGTTTGAGGTTAATTTAATCATTTTTTTCTCTAAATCCCAAGTGAAATACTTTGTCTTTATAAGCATTAATCCTGAAACACAGATCTTGACTCATATCAGGAATATACTGGGGGCAGCTCGAGTGCAGCTCAGGGGCCGCAGTCAGTGTCCAGCCACACTGGCCAATAGCCAGTTTATCGCTGGCTCCCTGCACAGCTCTTGAGCTTTTCCAGGTAGGATTTCTCTCTCTCTTTGTTGTGCAAGTTGTCGGCAGGGAACACCCTGACTTCCTTTAACTGTCTGCACAACACAGCATTTTATTTAGCTGATGATGAATGTTTAATGAAAAGAAAGGTCACTCTTTGCTACTTTTTACTGCTTCTTTAATCTATCTTGTAGTAGCAACAGTAATAATTAAAAGGCTGTTAATGTACCCTTTAGAGCACCACAATGCAGTGAGACCAGACCCTGCTGAATTGTACTTTCATACTGTACAGCTTTGCTGTGGCAGTAAATGTGATGGCAGACATCAGTGCTTCAGAGTATTTTTAATAAAGACTGAATACTGCTTTCTACAACATACTACTGCACAGTAATAATAATAATTGCTTACGATTATTATTTTTTTGCTTTTCTGGACACTCCACTCAAAGCGCTTTACAGGTAATGGGGACTCTCCTCCACCACCACCAATGTGCAGCCCCACCTGGATGATGTGACGGCAGACATAGTGCGCCAGAACGCTCCCCACACATCAGCTATCAGTGGGGAGGAGAGCAGAGTGATGAAGCCAGTTCAAGATGGGGATTATTTGGAGGCCATGACTGGTAAGGGCCACTGGGAAATTTGGCCAGGACGCCGGGGTTACACCCCTACGTTTTGGAGAAACACCCTGGGATTTTTAATGACCGCAGAGCGTCAGGACCTCGGTTTTACGTCTTATCCGAAGGACGGCGCCTGTTTAAAGTATAGTGTCCCCATCACTATACTGGGGCATTAGGACCCACATGGACAGCAGGGTGAGCACCACCTGCTGGCCCCACTAACACCTCTTCCAGCAGCAACCTTAGTTTTTCCCAGGAGGTCTCCCATCCAGGTACTGACCAGGCTCACACCTGTAGAGTGATATGGCTGCTGGCCATACTACAGTATGTAGTTATTACATTTATATATTTAAGATGTTTCATTATTTTAAGTGAAAGAAAACAAAAATACCTTGAAGTCCGTTTTAAAGTCTTTATTTTAACTTATCGTCTGCAAAACTGGTGACAGTAAATCTTGGTTTTTGTTTAAGGTAAATATGAATCCACACAGCACAGACCTGTTATATAATGTGACATCAGACAGTATCACACAGATCCCCAGTAAGCGGAAAGTTAGCACAAATTGTGCCAGAGAATTGTCGGGTCTAGCTTGATTTGGTCATTAGGGAATCATTCGTCTTTTGACTGAAATGCCCTTTGTTTGTGCAGTCCTGCACTCTGGGAAAACAGAAACTACATCAAGCTTGTTTTCGCTATATATATTGAAAAACATAGGTCATAAAAAACAACTAAAAATCACTTTTCAGTTTAACAAAGGAAAGTTACATAAACTGCAATCAAAACAGCTGTAAAGGACAAACAAAGCCATTTGTTTTTATCTTGTTCAGAGCACTTGTTAAAAGAGACTCCTGTTTCTTTGTAATAGAGTGATTGTACACAAAGAATTGATCTGAGACAACTCTGAACTTGTCATCATTCCAAGTAGTATAATATTTTTTCTAACAACATGTGCAGGAAAATAAACATTATGTGTTCTCTACTAAAGAATAAGATAATGTGCACCCTTGCACATTTTCTTGTTGACATCAAATTCAAACAATATACAGTGATTCTGAAGCCAGCAGTTTTGTGCACTATAGAAGCTGTCAATATGTTTTGCAGGCTTCTGGTTTAGATCAATCAATAAAGAGAGAGAAAGAATAAAACCTCTTGGAACATTTGCTCCAGGCACCAGAAGGGTGCAATAAAATGGTTCACTAATGATAAACAATGATAAACTGACAGCTTTAATAGAATATAAACGTATTTTTCCAAAGTGCAAGTCTTTAGTTAAAAACACTGTTTCTTTTTGTAATGGAGGCTTTGTTCATACTTTGAGTTGAAAATTTTAGAATGGTCTTTTTTACCCACCTGCTCATAGCATCTCTGTTGTGTTTCTGGTATTTTTATTAACAGTTTTGTTTCATAATTTTATATTATGATAACATTAATAATTTTGTGTTTGAAAATAGTTAATATTGTGATAGTTTGATAAATACAGTTTTATTTCACAATTGCTCTCAGGAAGGGGGTTGAAAATGATCATTGAATCTGGATTAATTCCTCCACATACAGGGTTTAAGATTTTGTGATCTATGCTTGCAGATCTCTGCCCTAACCCTAATCGGGACTTTATGTATTGTACTTACTGTATGTATCATGTACTGCATCTGGCCTCATGTCTTTTAATACCCTATAAACTAACTGTGAATGAGCACCATTCCAAACCTGTATGAAAAATGATATACGGTATACAAATACATAAAATTAGTAAGATTCATGTCGGTTGATACAAAAATATGCTAATGGAAAATCTGTGGTTATATTATTGCCATATAAGCACTGTAGGTGTAGGATTAAAATAGCACCAAGACCTTATATGACAGATATCCTGAAGGTTGAGTCACTCTGAGCTGTACGGAAATCTTGCTGACATTTCACTGTAAATGTTAAAGTTATTTTTGCTTCCACCAAATGATTTTTTTGCCCCCAATAGCATTTTTTTCTGCCAATTTGGCACTTTCCTTAACCCATGAATTCTGCAAATTGTTCTCACGCAACCCATACATACCTCCCTAGTATTTGTGTTTCAGTCGTAAAGCTTATTAAATGGGACAGGTTAGAATCAATGTGATACTTTCTTTTTACAGTCCAATAATCACCTTACCAACCCATGTTCTTGTCAATATTCTTTAGTGTTTATCAAATTTTCCATTTGGGAATATCCAGTTTACAGATGAAATTTCAGAAGCATGGACATTTTCATGGAACAATCATCAGTGGACATGAGGAGAGGCATAAAAAAGTAAAAACAGGAGCCACTTCCTTAAACAAAGAGCTGCATTAACTGTCCAAACAAGGCTTGAGACCGACGCTCTGGAAGAACAGGGTGGATAAGAGCTTATACTGTATGTATAACCTAGGGGAATTTACAAACAATAATAAACACTCACAGTTACTTATAGCATTCAAATATACAATCACACACAGGAAACGAACAGGATTGGATACATATCCCCCTGTCATTCTTTATCTTCCTTTTGTTATTATTAATTTGTCTGACTCTTTTGTCCAAAGCTACATACATTTCTTCTCATGCAAAAATATGTAAATGCTGCATAACATATCACGCACCTGTGATGTGGTACACTCACCCCCTGATTTTATTAAAGACCCCTTTTCCTTGCTGCAAGGTCAGACAAAGAGCCCGGGACAGGACTGAGACAGTCCAAAGTGCCCCTGCCAGACTCTCACAGGGCCCTGTGGATTCCAGCTGCCAGGCACTCAATTATTTCAAGAGGCACCACTTGATGCTCCGATGTTTGATTCGGAAATGCGTTTGTTTGAACTGAGTGGGAAGGACGTAATCGGTCAGTGCAAACAAAATGACACATCCTTAGTTTCAAGGTGCAGGGAATAGATGAAAACAATACGAAAACAAGGCACATGTTGTACAAGAACTGGGATCGTCTTAACCCCAGAGAAAAGAAAAAAAAAGAAATCTGTTTGCCCAGGAAGAGGATGAGGCATGTTTGATAAAAAGACGAAGCAGTAAGATTAGCGGTTAATTTCTACTTTCAACACTGGAACATAGCAAACAGTTTATTATTTAGACAGTTAAAATGTTTTTTCAATAATATTATCAGGAAGACAAATTAAAGATTTGTTTAGAATTTCTTTGTTGTCTAACAAACATTATTCAAGTAGGGAGCTGCGTCAGCACTGTGAAGGAACAAGTAAAGGTTTATTCCATGTGGAAAAGAAAAGAGACACAATGTTTGTGATACACCTGAAGAAAGCTCCACTTTTCTTTTCCGCACGGAATAACTTGTTCCTTAACAAAAATTATATTGTGTCAATTACTCAGAACACCTTCTTTAGCTTTACCTTAGCTGGGTACACAAGAGCCAGATATCTCATGAACATGTTAGTTCACACCTCTTTATCTCAGTTCAGCCCCCCACACACCTATGGTATACTAGAACAAATGTCCAAAAGTCCGCTCTTCTGGAGAAGTACAGCAATGCTAACACTGTGACTTGTGGTCAAATGCTTTTTAGAGAGTTGGAGTCTGGGCCCTATTTGGATACAAATAAATCTGTAACAATTGAATAGAATTTTAAATTAGAAAAAAATAATTGCTGGAAAAGATTTCACTTCTGTGACAGTGCCTAATTAAAAAAAAATCTTTGAAAATACAGTATAACTTGATGTTTAAATGATAACGTCAGTATTACATAGCAAAGGATGTTTTTTAACATCAGCTGAATTTACGCAGTAATAATTTAACAGGTGGCAAGATGTCTGATTTAGCCATACTTATGCTATTTGGATTACTCTTAATAATTGAGTTGAATTACTCAACTGCCAAAGAATTCGATATCTAGAGAGAGGAGTTTATTTGTCATATGTTCATTGGGATTCAGATCTGTGCTGTTCTCTCTGGATGTGCACAGTACAATACAACACTTTCACACAATGTGCACAGTACATTACAAAACAGTGAATAATAATAATAATAATGACAGTACAAGATCTATAGTCCTGTCTGGCAATTAATCCAACTTATTAAACAATTTAAATATAATCAATTTATCATTTTGTTCATTATCAGGCTTTATGTTCTTAAAAAGTCAATTTAAATCTTTAGCCAATGTGATTATGACTACTGTAAATGTGTTATAAACACCTACTGCTCTTCTTGAATACATCTTAGACACTAAATGAACTATAACTAGTTGACACAGTAGCATATATTTTGCTTTACACAGAGTAGCAGCTGTGATCAACTCATTGGAATCTGCCATACGGCTGAAGTCAAAGACATTCTGATAACTGCTGGCCTTTTTCTTAAAGGGAAACTTAACTTTTAATAACCTTCAGAAGTTTCAGTTTCAAAAGCTTCAAAAGCACTGAAGTTAAAAATGATACGAAAGACAGACCTTTTGCGCAAACTCCTGTGACAGCTGAGAACTAAATCACAGGTGCTGGCTCTGGCTGCACGACACAGATGTGAGCACTGATGTTGCAGGAGAAGTGGAATCATCCCTAGGGATGAGCTGGCTAAGTGCCAGTGGGACTAATTTGGTACAAGTTCTCAGTGTGACGCCACTGATGAGGCCCCGCTGGTGATGACTGCCCTCCTTTTCAGGGAACCAAGGAGGGAAGACACTCCATGTTTTCTTATCTCGTTATATCTTTCTATATTTGTAGCCTTTGTGAGGTCAAGACAGCTCTCTTATTTTCCTGCTCTCTTGACGGTTTTCTAGAAAGCCTAACTCCTGTCAACATGAAGTGCCTGATTCTTCTGACATAGGCTGGTAAGGTTGAATGGTTTCCATTGAGATTTTAGCATCTAGAAGACTGCTTTTTTGTCAATGTGCTGGTGATAGGCTTCACCACCACCTCTATTGTCTTATGCATGTTATTTACTGTACATATTAAATATGCATGTATACATATTTTCTAGTTTTGTCTGTACATTAACCCAAAATAATGCACTTTTGCTTGCATTATTTTTCCAAAGTCCAGAATACCCAAATTCCTCTAATTTCTTGTTTTCTTTCGTTTTATTGCACTCGTTTACCATCTGGGATGACTCTCAAATATTTCAATGTTTGAAAAGCCCAAACTCAGTAAAACTAGGTAAAAAATAATTTATTGTTTAGGTTCTCTGTGCCTTTATCAGCTTTATTGAGTGCTGAATTAATGCAGACACAGATTCTACCTAATATGCATGCAGGTCAGGTTTCTCCACTCAGCAATATGTGCTACGTTACGAATTAATTTGTGCAATCAATGTAACTATCAAAGAAGATAACATTAAAATAGAGATTAAATGTAAAGTTAAATGAATTATCGCTCTCATTCATCGTTAGACTATGAAGTCTTTGATTGCTTTTCTTCCACCCAAAGAGGTATTTATAATAAGGCGTGATCTATTTTTGTTCCCTCCACCCTTGTTTGGCATTAGAACTCCTGTGATACCAGAGGGTCAGTACTGGACCGAAGACACCAAGCACATGGCGGCTCATGTGGTGGAGATCTGCCCCTCGCACAGTAGGGGGCGTTGCAATCGTCATCCAGGCTGTACCCTTAACTAATCACAGCCATGAGCTCGGAGGGGACAGTGCAGACGTGAGGTCCTCATCATGGACCCCAGGTTATCAAAGGAATACTGTCTCCCTGCAGAAGAGGAGGCAGAAATCATCAAGAGAGTGGAGAGGCTCCAAGCAAAGGCAGGGAGGATGCAGTGCTTATTCTGCATATTGGGACCTGATCAGTCATTTTATCAGGAATCCTGCCTGCCTCATGGAAATGTGCACAACAGGGAATGTGAATCCATACAGTAATACAGGGCTGAGGACATGGGGAGCAGACAAAGGCTACAGCTTTCTCAGCCATTGGAATGGCCATCTGTGTAGACCTGATGCATTTTCTTAGGCACCAGTTAGCTTGGATCGAGCGTCTGCAGAGAAGTTTCAAAACTTTTAAACTAGAATGAAAAGGGAGAAATTCAGTGCAAATTTGCAAATGAGATACTGTAGATGGACAGAACACAAGAGAAAGAAACAAAGTCTCAGGAAATGGGCTTATTAGAGTATTAGGACAAAAACACAAGAGGTTTACATTTGGTGATTTTGACGCTCAGTAATTGGAGTGATAAGAAGTGGAATGGGACAAGATAGATAAGGAATCAGTAGACAAATTAAAAGATACTGTGCTTGAAGCATGAACCGATTTCATCCTATGAGTCAACAGAAAACAAACAGCAATGGGCTCATTAAAGAGCCTCAGAAATGATAGTGGAATAGGTGCAGAAAAGGAAAGGAGAATGACTGATTTATCAAAAGAATAATTCGCTTAGGAGTTTACCCAGAAAAACATTGAAAACATTCCTTAGTCTGAGGAAGGACAATTCTAAACTAAATACTATTAACATAAAAGGGGTAGAAATATAACAGGCACCAGAAGCCCTTGAGGTAAGTCTCCAGATCTGAGGGTGTATAACCATTTATATTTAAGGAATTGAGATGATGTTCAAGATCGTTAACAAAACTCCAAAAGTTGCTGAAGACTGGAAAATTGCTGATGTAGTGCCAAAAAAAGTGACAAAACCGAACTATTACAGAGAAGTACTTAATTGTAAGTAAAGTTATGGAAGTTATCATTAGGGTTATCCTAGAGGATTAACTGGATGCTGACAGGATTCTAGGGGACAGTCAACATGGATTTAGAAAAGATACAGTAGTTACTGTATCATACTTAACTAAGATGTTACAAAATAACACAAAATATCCATTCTTTAATTGAAGGCCAAATGCAAGATAATGCATTTTGATTAAAAAATGGTTAACAGAGAACAGAGACAACGGATGAATTCTCAAATTCAGGATGGTATAAATAGTGAATACGCAGCTGCATTTCCTCATTTATATCAAGGATTTAGATTCCAGTATATTTAATTGCTCAATTTGAAAACAGCAGGATTGGGAAACATTGCAGAAGCAGCAAAAATAAGTTTAAAAAAGACAGGCCAGATTCAAGACTGGGGCATATCAAACAACAGATCACTTTTCATGGAGACAAAGTCATATGGGTGGGAGGAAACACATTATAAATGTTAAATGCAAGGTGGGAAACGCTGAATAATTAAGTACAAAGGGTGAACAGAATTTACAGAGTATTTAAAAGTATTTAAATTTAATTTAATTTAAAGGATAACGTGTTAAAAGTGCACAATGTACTAGTGAAAGCTCTTTAGAACTGTGTACAATTCTGATCAACATATTACAAAAAAACATATTGTCCCCTTGGAATTAGTCCAAATAAAAGCACCCTCCAGGGCTTAAAGGAATGTCCTCTACAGACCTGAAAATTGAACCAATTATTTTTCATCTTGAACACAAAAGACTAGGAGGAGACCCAATCCAAGAATTCAAAACCCTGAAGTGATCTGACAAAGTCCACACTGCCCAATGCAGCAGCTATTAAGTGGCAAAAACTATTACTATTATATTGCATAGAAAACATAGCCTACTACGGAAATACCAGGAATCTGCCCTAACCAGTTCCTCTTGGCACGACCTCAAAATACCTTTGATGCATACACAAAGCCGAGCACATTATATTTGTTTGACTAATCGAAACAGAAATCTAGGAATGTGTTGGAGGAAAACGGAGACTTGTTTTTTTGTACAAATTGTCTTTTTGTACATTGTCAGTTGTCTTATACTCTGATTCGTGTTCACAAATATCATTCATCCTCAATACATTTTACCCATATTTTTCTTCGGCTGTTGCAAATGGCCCTTCTGTTACATTGATCATGAACTGTATAATGCATTGAAATAAAGGAAAAAAAAACATACCCCCGAGACTTAATGCACTGGTATTCAAGAGAGCTGTGAATTTTTAATTCATTCTTTTAATAATTAAAGGATGGGAACCATTTCACAGTGAAAGAGTAACAGAATCCAGCACCAGATTCGCAGACTTTGGACAGGCATTTAGAGACTGTAACCAGTTTAACTGAAATGTCAGAGTAATGAATTCCCCACGGGCACATTCTGCAGTGTGAGATATGAAGCTATTTCTTTTCTTCCTCACACTGTACACTGCCCAATTAAACCACTTGGCCATTCTTTCCCTGTGACTCCCAGCAAAGGCTCAGTTTAAACTTTAAAACTGTTGTATTTTCAAACATTCCCAACTAGGTTTTATCATTGAAATGAATCTGAATAACATATTTTCTACATATTGCAACCTCCTGAGTTTACAGGAATTTCATAAAATCAACAATACACTCCTATAAAATGTGCAGAACTTGCATGCTGTATCAGCTGAACTAGATCTTTTATTATCACTTTTAGTTCTTCAGGAGTCTGAGGATCTGAGCTACTATAAAGAAAAGCTGCATGAGGCATGATTTATACGCTTTGTGCTGCCCACATGAAATGAGAGGACAGCTATATTTATTGGAAGAAGAAACTGTGTTAAGAGATGAGATGACAACAGCCAATGGCTAACTTCTTTAACTTCTCTGATGTGTCAATAAAGTGGATTCATATAAGACTAACTTGGATATAAACAATCTTTAGAAATGTTCACAGTTCTTCATTTTTTAGTCATAGAAATATGCAATACTCAGAAACAATAATTCTGAACACCTTCCAAGTATTAGAATGCTTTGGAACATTATACTGTAGGTATCACTTTGCTTTTTATATACACTTGTACATTTTTCCACATGAAGTATATTTTACTTAAATAGCACATATTAGTACTCAAGTTCAAGTTTATTGTCATTACACTCATACACAGGTATACGGTATAATGAAATGCTATTTAGCTAGCTCTCAGACAGTAAGTAGTACAAACAAATAATACAATTGTATAAGAAAAGAAAGACAGAGACAACAGGCAGTGTGCAAAACAACAACAGGTAATGTGCAAAACAACATCAGTTCTGCAAAATCATACATCAACAGAAAATTATGGGGAGTGAACTTTTTTACATGTGAGGTAGAGGTAAATTTCAATCTGTGTTTTGATAAATTTTTGAGAAAGAGAGAAGGTACTGTGAGGGTTCAGATCATGGGTGAGAGAGGCTGGGAGTTTAATAGTTTGATAGTGCGGGGGTCAAAACTCTCTCTGAGTCTGGTAGTCTGGGCCCGAATGCTCCGGTACCGTTTTCCAGATGGTAGATGGTCATACAGTCTGTAGCTGGGGTGTGTGGGGTCTTTGATGATGCTTGGAGTTTTCCTCAAGCACCGTCTGTCATAAATGTCCTGGATGAATGGGAGAGCTACCCCAGTGATGGACTGGGCAGTAATCACCACCTGCTGTAGGGCTTTGCAGTGTGCTTTCTGTAGTGTGTCTGTAAAAGTTAGCGGGGATCTGGGGACATATCTTAGCCTTCTTCAACCATCTTAGGAAGTACAGGCACTGTTGCGCTTTCTTGATCAGACAGGTGGCGTTGAGAGACCATGTGAGGTCCTCGTTTATATGGACGCCAAGGAATCTGAAGGCATGACCACTTTGCAGTTTTCTGAAATCAACGATCAGCTCCTTGGTTTTCCCGACGTTGAGGGTGAGGTTGTGGTCTTCACACCTCCTCCCTGTAGGCCCTCTCATCATTGTCTGTGATCAGTTGGTGTTGTGTTTGGCCTTACAGTCATGGGTGTAGAGGGAGTAGAGCAATGGACTAAGCACACAACCCTGGGGGACCCAAATGTTCAGAGTTAGTATGCCAGAGGTGTGGTTTCCAAGCCTGACAGCCTGAGGTCTGCCTGTCAGGAAGTCCAGAATCCAGTTGCAGAGGGTGGTGTCAAGACCCAGTGCACTGAGTTTCTTGACTAGTTTCTCTGGAATGATGGTGTTAAAAGCTGAGCTGAAGTCGATGAATAGTAGTCTTGCATATGTGTTCTTTTTATCCAGATGGGATAGGGCAGTGTGTATGGCAATGGAGATTTTATAATTTGTGGATCTGCTGCTATAGCTAGTTTATCAGGTTTATCTCTACCTTGATTTCAAATGCTGAGAGTACATTTAAGAGCCCATTTTCAAAGGTACAATTGTAATACACATTGCAACATGTTTTAATACATCGTGGTGTAGATTAGGCTGCCTGGGGTGAAGGAAGCGTTTTGCAATGAAGTCGTTTGTCCTTTGAAATGTGGCAGTAAAATCTGGTTGCAGAGTCTTGGTTGCCTCATTGACTTTTTGTGTTTATCTCCACTGTCTTAAATAACATCTGCTGTGTCAGTCTCTTTCCACACCAAGTTAACAAGGATCCTTATTAAGAATTAATAACATTTGACAAGATACTGTACAGTTCGGACTTTTAAGAGATTGCAAGACAAGCCATTCTGGCTTTAGAACACATAATTCATTAAACTGAATACCGTACCTTTCCTTTTTTACAGCTTATTTTGTTATCTGTGCTATGTGTTTGCTCACTGTAAAAAAGAGTGATTTGTTCACTCATGTGGCATTAAATAATACAAGGACCCTAAACCTCAAGCTTGAAGTGACACTTGGCAGTTCCAAGAACTGCTGGAGAAAACCAGTAGGCAATTAGTGCTTTGAGTGAGTGTTTCCAGTAGAGTGCTCTGCTACAAACCTCACAAGCATCCTGATAAATTGCCTTGAGCAGACCTGAAAGAATTCCCCTGACAAGCCCTGCTGTTAGCCTTTTCGTTAGCGTGACAACTGATAGTGAGAACGGATGGCGCTCTCAAGGGAAAAGACAGCTGTCTCCAATGTAACTGGGATACTGGGTAAAAGCACACATTTGCTAGGATTGCAATGCCTTAAAATGACAGCAAAAAAAGAATACATAACTCACTAGTTACAAATTTATGATGAAACAAATCTGGAAAAGAAGTGTGATCCTCATGTTGAAACCAGTATTTGATCCAAGCATTTTTTAAATATAATCATTCTGATACTGCAAGATGTACCAAATTCACTTTTGAGTACATTAAATAATCAGCTTTATTAATTATGCAGTAAACAACAAAGTATTCCAAACAGCAATATAATACAATTAAGTGCAGTTATTTCTAAGGGAGCCACTTTTTATCAGCAGCACTGTACTGTTTTAGCTTTGGAATACAGCTTAAGGGAAATGGTGAACAACTACCTTCTACAATACTGAAATACCCTCGAAGGTAGAATATGCTGTTAATAACATACATTGTTAGTGTTTCAAACATTGACAAAAGTAATTTCATGTTAGTCCAGTTCTGAAATTCAAGGCAAAAAAAAGTATTCAGAAAAGGCAGCAATAGTACTCATATACTGTATAATCCATATTTATACATTTTAAAGGTAACAGGAAAAAGGATTAAAGGAAGACTTCAGACTACAGCAAATATATGTGTTTTAATGGACTATGCATCACAGACACTGTGACAGTAGTGCTATCGTAAATCTCACTAAGAACCAAGGGGTAATTTTTAGAGGAAGTGAAAATCAATGTTTCAGCCCCAACTTGAACAATTTACTACACTTTGAAAATAATGTATAGCCTCATATTTAGGTATAGTTCAATTTGTTTATTGGATCAAAGTTTCTTCAATGATTGTTTAACTGGAAAAGTTAAACTTACTTGAGAGAAACCACCATTATCTGAATTTACAAAATGACTAGTTTAGTTTGTAGTTAGCGTTACACCACATGATGTATTTTAGTTTGCAGTGCCACGGTCAAATCTTCCTGTCAGATTTCCTTCTATTTCTACTAATCAAAAGGTATAGGTTTATTAATTGGCAAATCGAAAACATTGCAACCACTAACGCTGCTGCAAATCTGCAACTTGCCCATCAGAGAATATTTCTGGAGCTGAAAACACCCCGAGACATCTCAGCAGATTTAAAATCTCTCTACCCACTGGGGAAAGGTTGACACAGAAACATGTGTAATAGACATTAAATAACCTAACAGCCCAGAAATAAATTTGTAGTCATTAACACGCTGACCTTGCTGAAATTAAAACCTGCAAAAGCAGACAACAACCTTACTCGACTGCACTTTTTGTTTAAAATCTGTACCCTAGTATGGCTTTTATTTAGATAAGAAAATATCGCTGTATTCTAGAAAAATAGAAAAAGTTCAAACGCATATTTAAAACATAGTAACATTAAAGGTTGAGCTGTATTATGTAGAACTCCTGAATCCACAGAAACCCCTGTGTTTGACCGAAGGACTCTGGATATGAGCCCCTTGCACACTCAGTCGCCCCATGCACAGCAGGAAAGGTGCATCTTCACTGGGCATGACATTATTTTGTAACAAGTGTATTATAGCAAATGTGGTGCACTACGTAGACATCTTTTTTAAGATGAGATATGAGATCAGATTTAATGTTGTTTTATACAGGACAGACACCTCTTTCTCGAAAGAGAAAACAATTTAGCTCTATGCACTCCAGCATCAGTCATATTTTGCACAGCCGGTCATACTAAGTCGTGCTGCAGAAAATTTATTAACACTTCAGCTAAGTTGCCGGCACATTTATGAAAAAGTAAAGCCTTAATGTATATATCAATGCACTGTAATGTAGCTGTGTGAAGCCAAAATGTACATTCAGCATAATTTACCCATGAATTGATATACATTGTGACAAAACACTAATCTGCACATAACAAGAAACGGTACATTTCTCCATTTAGCTCTTAGTTTCTTCTTTAGGAAAGGCAGATGCCCGAAGGATTTCCATACAGCTCACTGCAATCAGTGCTCCAGTGACCTGTCTCCATTGCTTAGTAATGGGATTTTTCATTTTGTCTAATGCCAAATGGAGGTCCTGTATCACATCCCTGTAGCTGTCTCCATAATGGGCGCTCCATGTGTACAGAAAGTCATATGCAGGTTTCCACATCGACTGTAAAGAGGAGAAATAAAGAAACTTTATGACAAGTGTATTTACAGGGCAGTTTTTAAGATTTACAGGGCCTTCTCCTGCTATGCCCCCAAGCTCTGGAACTCTTTACCCAAGGATATTAGAGAGTCACCTTCTCTAAACTCCTTCAAATCCAGACTCAAAACTTTCTTCTTCAGTAAAGCCTTTACTTAACTGGTTCCATTCTTCACCCCTCTGCTCTTCTTAATACCATCTTCCACGGTCTCCTCTATTTTTATTGTTGTATTGTTGTAATTATAATTGTGTCCTGTCTTGTGAAATTTTCTTATTTATTGTTGTAGTCTTCTTATTTATTGTTATTGTCATCCTGTAAAGCGCTTTGAGAAGCCACCTTTAAAGGCGCTATATAAAATAAAGTTTATTATTATTATTATTATTATTATTAAGATGTTTCTTCAAAAAACTAAATGTACTGAGCCACACTCCACAACTAATTGTAAATGTCTGAGGGTAAACATAATTAGAAAGAGGTTATGTGGGTCTGGAAAAGAGTTTCCTTTTGATTGAAGTGGTGTGAATCAGTTAATTGTATTCTGAACACATCAGACACAGTGTCCTGAGACTGCCGAGAGCCGAGTCAGGAGAAGCTCCTGCTCAGAGCTCAACCTGAGCCCTGTGCTGCAGGTCAAGCCCGGACGATGTCACCGGCTCGCTCCGACCTGGCTGGCAGGGGGAGCAAGCTGGCAGCGCAACAGGAGCTCCCTGGAGCCATGGGCCGCTTGCCGGCTTCCTCCCCATCAGGTGTAACTGGTCTCCGGGTGGGTTACAGGAGTTAACCTGGCCGCAATCAGGCGAACGGGCTAACGACTGGCAGCTGAAAACAACAACAAAAAACAGAAACTTAAACAGACCTGACCGCTCACTTCGCCGCTCTTTCCCCGGTGAGGTTTCTCGTAGTCGGCAATCTGAGCGCCCGACAGCTTTCCCACTCTCTCGGCGAGCTCTCTCCAGCGGATTCCCAGTTCCACCGCAGTGGACAGGATGACTGTGTTCTGGGTCAGACGGGCGACGAGCCCTTGACAATCGATCTTCAAAAGCCCCTGGAGGGTCAAAGTCCATTTCAGAAGTTTATTTTGTCAGTTTGTTTATGCATTTAAGCTACAGGTCATTGTTAAGCGAGTATAAGTGTGTCAGATCTCTTTTTCTGTGTAAAACTAAACCCCATAGGCCTACAGATATCACATTTCTTAAATATTTTCAAAACTGGCCGCAACACCTCTTCTCTTGTTCAAGGAGTGATAACAGATGTTCATCAACATCATGCAATGACCTGGGAACAGTCGAACCTTGAAAACTGAATCTTTGTGACAGGATCATTCTATACATTTTTTAAGAGAAAAACAAGATCTACATCACACAACAGTTGCAAAAATCTCTTTTGAGTCTCTAGTTGCATACGTTTCAAAGGGCATGCATAAAACACATGAACTAGCATGAGCTATGAACTAGCTGAACTGTTAGCAGGTCTGAATAAAAGATAAAATAGGTTTTAAAAACCATTTGCAACCTCATCCTTAATTTTACCTCCTTAAAAAAAATCATCTTACAGGACCTCTCATATGAAAAAATATCCAATGTGTGCCTTAAAAAATAATGAACTCCTGATACAGTATGTATTTAGACGTGTAAAGAAAAATACACTGTTTCGGTCTTAATCATCTCACTAACATTTATCAACCAGTTTAGTCTGCTACCTGTTATTGTCCCAGTTGTCTAGTTTTCCAAAGACCACGTAAGGCCATATTTCATTCAGCTATTTTCACTGAATCGCCTCCTACAATTTGTCAATCCATCATCTCACAATGTGCACTTCCTGCCTCTGAATACTATTTAAAACCAGAAATGATTTATGGCAGCAAGGCGGTCGGGCAGGTGTGAAGACTGCAAACCCCAAACAAAAACGAAAAATGAGCTGGAGGAGATATCAGCCATACCACTTCCTTCCGCCCTGAAATCTGACACATATCCTTCAGATCCTCCATATGAATGGAATTCATCTCCGTTTCTCATTTTTCTGAGCCCTGCAGCACAACTACTCGTGTGTGGCAGTACACCAGCTGAGAAACACTCATGGAGATAAATTATGTGAATCAGAAACAGCAAAGGACCTAAAACAGACCCCTGCAGTACTTTGTTATTCTCAAATAAAATTATTTTCCATTAGTGCAATTTTCTGCTGTCTATCCATTAGCTAGTCCTCAATCAGTGAAGTAAGAAAAGTTTATGGACTGATGATTTTATGTGATCTGTTCTCAATTTATAAATTGTCTTGGATTCCTAATTCTTTAGAATTAACATTTTATGTGGAATCTTATCAAAGACTTTTCATAAACTTACATTTGCTTGTATCTTTCGCTACCCTAGCTTGTTTGATGTAATTCAGCAGGTTAAACTAATATTTCCAAATGCACACTAACTATATCTTAGAACATTATAAAGTATGAGACTAAAATAATACCCCTCATTCAACTTAATGAACAAAACAGGTACTTTTTTCAAACAAAACGTTACATTACTATAAAGCTTATCCGATTTACCTGACTTTTTTCTTATAACAGTTGCTTTCTGTAAAACAGATGTAAGACTACTTTATTATTGTTACATCATTCTAATAAACCCCTGCAGAATATGCTGTCAAACATGATAAGGGTATGATTTAACAACCTTTGAACCATTTCACTTACAATCATGAGCTCGTGCTGGAATTTCTTCTTAGTTTTGTCCGAGTGGCAATCCTCTTTCAGCTTCTCGAGCACACAGGCTACTTTCTCTGCTTCAGTCTGCACCTGCACTCTGGTTATGTCTTCTAGAGACAGGCTGGAGTAACCTAAGGCCTCAGCAAAAGCCTTCCAGCTAGTAATGTCCTCTATGGCCAGCGACTGAATAGCAGAGTACATGTAGGTCAGTTTCTTGTATGGACGTACCAGCTGATCCAGGAGAGTGTTGGTGGTCACCTTTGCGTCTGTGAAGTCAATCACTTGTTCCTTCGAAATGACCTTCACATTCTTGCAGTGCACCAGCCCAAGTTTCCCTCGGATAAAACCGATGTGCCACTCTTTCACTTTGGTCTGGCCGACTGCCTTAATGGTTTCAAGGGAAAGAATTGCAATTGTGTCTCCTTTAAAATATTCCAGTAAGTACTCAACCTTCACCTGCCGGAGAACCGATTTGAGCGCGACACCATACCAGCACACATTTACTTCCCGATTCTGAAACTTGGGACACTGCAACATGGCTGTTTCGGGAATGGGAGCAGAAAAGGCCACCTCCCTCCTCCTCTCCTGACGTTTCTGTCTAAACTTGTCCGACAGCCGCGGCGGTGCCTCGGGAGTCGACACGGTAAATTCTGTCAGAATGGCGGAGTTCGAACCTTTAACTTGAACTCCTAATTTAAAAGGCAGCATTTCACCACTCCCGGACTTGGACAAGGTAAATGGCAGACGCAGAATTTGCCCCATTTTGAGGTGCACTTGCTTCACCTCTTTAACTTGATCCACGGCGCTGATTTCGTATGTACAGTCGAGGGGCGTCAGCGCAATCTGGAGATTCTGCAGCTCTTTCGGGTGGAACTGATGTTTCCCCCAGAGCTGCAGTAAGACCTGGGGCAAGTTTTTGCCGCCCTTTTTGAAGTCTGAGAAGCAGAATTTTTGAGGGATTTGATTGTGACAGAAAACTGCACACAACGCCTTAAAGGTCGGGTGGATGTGCTTCGGTCCGTAGATCCCGACAGTGACCTGCCTGTCCATGTAGTCCCACACGGAAGCCGCTGGGGGCTGAAGAACTTTGGCTTGAGCTGCGGCGATGACATACAGCTGAGGCCTTGTGTTCTTCAGCTTCACTTGCAGCGTGTCCCTATAAACATAACAGCTCTTTAGCCTTTCGAAGGGTCCCTCTTTTTTGTGTCCACACAGACACACAATTTCAGTCATGACCTGGCTCAGAGGATCGCGTTTGATTTCACCAGCAATCTTCATCTCTAATGAAATGCACTCCTGCGTGTCGTGGTTGCTGAGACTTACTTCCAAAAGTGGGCTCAGAGTGGTCGAAAGGTCAGTATTCAGTCCCTGTGGAGGGTCAAGGATTGCTTTCAACGCAATTTCCTGAATTTGTCCTGGTGCAACGTGGCCTTCTGGAATATGGGCGCTGATGTCAGCATCAGGTAACTGTACCGATCCTCCATTATGGTTTAGCTTGCAGACAATTTGTGTCTCTGTTGCTTGACTCTGGGCCCAGCCAGGACTCTGACTCATGATCCCCAAATCAAGGCATGATCTAGTCAACTGCCTGTGGCTCAGCCATGCCATCTTGTGTGCTTCTCTGTCATCTTTCAGCCAATCGAAATCCGGTGTCAAAAACTGATTTGACACCACCAGATTGCTTTGCCTGGGGGGTGCTTTTCCATCTGAAATATCCAGAATATCGGATGCACTATTCCACCTTCCAGACCTTTTCTGAGTGGGCTTCCTTTTTAAATTCAAAAGATGACTGATGTTCACTTCATCTGTAGAGCTGTTTGAATCTGCATTTTCTGCACCAAATACAGCCAAGGGGTCCTCCTTCAATATTGAAACTCTAGTATTGTTTCTCTGACTTTCTCCATTGTCCATAATGTCATCCAGGAAGGGATTGGAGCCAGAAAGGCCATTCCAGAATGGGTTTGAGGCTTTTGCAGGCTGTAAGACCTCTGGCTGTAAAATGGGCCATTCTGAATGCTTGCTTACACTAGGTGCAATGTAACTGCCTGTAAGAGAGGAGTGTATTGAAAGAGTTTACAATATGTAATAAATTGCCAGGGACAACAGCTCTAAAACTACACAGCTAACAGCTCTGCCATTTGAAAGAACTGTATGGACAAACTTTAACACTCTGTCAGGTGGATGATGCCAGGAAAGAGTGCAACCACAAAGTCCACACTGCCTTGCAGTGAGGCAATTATATGGCACATTATTTAGCAGTTTAGGAGCAACAGATTGATAACACACTCCAGGCCTACGTCAGGAGTAGGAGAGGAAAGCGGTGGAGAGCACCACTGCAGGTTGTTAAAGATGCCAGCTCTTGAAGTGCAGTGGGCTTGCAACACTTGGCACTCGAAATGTGCGTTTCTTCAGAGACAGAAGTCCGCTCTCTCTGGAAGAGCAGAAAGACAAGGTATCGCCATCCTACACATAGGCTGCACTATTTTGGTGAGGCTAAAGTCACCACTGGAGCTGACTGTAAGACAACTGGTGCTTCAATATGGCAGCTTTGAAGCTTAAGTTCACACTGCATCTATCCTGGCATCAATCCCATGGTGTCTTTTAGTTTTAATATATAGGACCTTCTCAGATCCCATATATAAAATAAAAAACAGAAGTATACTCATTAACAATTATTATTTGCTACACAATTTAAAATTAATATACAATAATATGAGCATTTATTTTATATACTGCTTTTAAAATCTTAATATGTAAAAGAAAAAGACACACCAGAAAATAGAGACATATTGCTTTTTCTTTCAGAAATGACTAATTTCCTAATATTACCTTTGAAAAAAGCCAGGCAAATGCTTGTAAAAACAATAGAAAAGCCTGCATTATGTTTTCTTTCATATTGCGTTTTTTTTTTTTAAATTAAAACAACCTATCAAGCCAGGGACTAGTTTTCGGAAACTGAGAATATTAATCACATTTAAAATATTTTACATTAAAGATACCAATAAGTATTATGTTCACACGATGCCCATCATCAGAAAGCCAGTTATTCCTGGTGAGGGGCACGGCAATCCCAGAGGCCTCCCCAGGAGCACAGGGCACAGGGCAGAGCCAGGCAGGCAAAGGGCACACGCCCACATGCATCACACACGGTGCACACTTCCCTCCTGCTCCAGCCCAGCACTCCGGCTGCACAGCGTCACGCCCAGGCATCCTCCTCTACTGTAGGCAGCAGGAAGCACAGAAGGGCCACCGAGGAAACTACTGTCCACAAAGAAGCACAATGGGGATGCTCGCATCCTTTTTGATTTGCAATTTTAGTTTACTGTACGTAAAAAATGTAGAGAAGAAAACAAGAAAAGAACACACCTCACTCACTGGAGGAGGTATCATATATCATCTATCAGGAGGCAGGGAAAAGGAAATGGAAAGACACGACTTCTGCCCCTGGTTTTGTAATGGCCACGAGAATAAATAAGTGGACGGTTCTCCAAACTGTTGTGTTAAATCTTCCGCATTTGTTTCGTGTGAATACGTCCAACCTTCAAGCATGTGTAGGAGAATAGGGTCTTTGCCAGCACTCAGCTATAGGGGGCACCCCAATAACAGCTACACTCCACCTTCAGTTTTCAAATGTACTGGAAAGCATCTTCTTAACGCTGCTGCTGTTCAATCTTTGGGATATTTATCAACACACTTTTATATGTGTGCCTGCAGTATTAACCCATTTGGGGTGTTATATTCTCCCCTTGTTTTTAATAAAGCTTTAATAAAGTGCTTTCATGGAGCTGTCAGTTTGTTGAATTGCTTTTTTTTTGACATGAGGTGCCACTCCATACTACACTGTGCTTTGCCAGCATCAGGTATTAGAGGAATGCCAGCACAGCAGGGCATGGCATATTTTTTTTTAAATGCTTTCACAACAGTGCCAGCGCAGTACATGGAAATAAGGTACAGTGTTGGAGACACTACAGGGAGGTGGGAGGGAACTGAAGTAACTGCAGACAACCCATGTGGACGTAAAGCAAGCAGACTCCACATAAACAAACCCAGGACCCAAGAGCTGTGAGGCCGCAGCACTGACCACTACATCAGTGCCTCCGTCCTAATGAGCCGCCCAGGAAAAAATGCACGAAGCTCGAAAACTAAATAACAGCTTTACTGACACAGATCCTTGAAACGCAGCTCACTTAATTCACTTGATCTGAACTGGCACCTCTGTGAAGCAATGTGTAAGATAACTGAAATGAACATTTTTACATGCATAGATAAATCTGGGATAAAATACAATTTGTTTGGTTTTATGGTTTACTGCGTAGAACAGTTTAGGAAAAGCCATGGAAAGACAAAACAAGAACAAGTGAACGATTTTTCTATTGCAAAATCAGCAAATAAGATGAATAATCTATAAAACGTTTCACAAGGCTTGCCGAGTAGCAGTCCTGGAGAGGCAAAGCACCCCTTGTGGTCCTGTATAAAGTTTAAACAACACAGACAAACGCAGGTTAAGGATGGGGTTACCTTTGTAATTATTGCTGCTGAGCTGTCCATCGTCATCCACATCAATCAGTGTCCCCTCAGACTTGCTCCTAGCGAGGCGACGCGACTCTGCTCTAGCTGCTGACATGATCACACCTGGAAAGTCAACATGAAGCACCGTGACGCCTTCCCACAACACTTCAGCAACATCACAAATACTGGAAAAAATACTCTTGAAAGAGACCGAAATATCTGCAGCTCATAAGGGTGGAATTGTATTTGACTTGTCACACGCAACGGTTAAGAGGCATCCGCAAACATATCCAGGAGCTGAAGAAGAAGTGGACGGCTGTCCAAACTGTCCTGCTACAGCTTCCGCGTGTGTTTCGCGTGCGTGCGTCCAACCTCCAAGCGTGTGTCAGATAGTGGGGTCTGCGCCCGCACGCTGCCGCAGCGGAGACCTGTCTCCGCCGTGCTCCCCAGCTGGCGGCGCAGTGGGGTGGAGCCGACTGCAGCCACAGCTGTACAACCAGCACGGCGGCCTGGTCTGTCATCCAGAAGGTCAGAAAACCCCAATAGCACCTTCACACTCTCCACACCCCACCTTCAGTTTTCAAACGCACTGGAAAGCACCTTCTGAACGCTGCTGCTGTCCAACCTTGGGGATTTTTATTGATACCTTTGCGTGCGTGACCGCAGTATTGGCCTGTCCGGGGTGCGTGACCCCGACTCTGCAGGACCACGACTGGGCCCCCCTGTCGGAGAGCTCTCCCACAGCTCCAGCCTGCGTTAACTTCAGAGATCTGGCAAGACCGGGTGGAAAGTGGGGATGGTGCCATTGAGAACTATGTTGCAGCGACACTCTTTGGGATTTTGGGGGAATTTTCCCACATTATCCACAGTGTTGCTTCTATTTTAGATACCTATTTTGATGCGTCTTCAGTGCAGGAACCTCATCCCTTGGCTTCGCACTCCAGTTGTCACTGATTTTAGCCGCTGTTGAGTCATCTCAAATTTCACAATGCTAACTCTCACTTCACTTTTTAGGGACTCCAGAAACCTGCTGTTCAGAAGACAATTTCACAGCTTTGCCTTCATGTTTCCCACTGAAGCATTTCCAAGTCGATATCTTATTACTTTCAGATGTTAAGGAACAGAAATGTTCCTGACTCCTTCAGTCTGATCCTCTCACAATGCTTGATTATTCTGCATTTACTCAACTCAGACTCAATATTTATCCCAAACTGGGCCCACTGAAAAGTAATGGTACAGCTGGCAAAGTGCTATTTTATAACACTGTTATTCAGTGGTATATATGTTATGATTTTGCAATCATAAAATTCCATGCTTTCATCATCTTAGTATACACAGCCTACTTCCCAAATTCAATCAGCCTGAGGTATGAACTCATGCTGCTCCTTTAGATGTGCTAGTTAAAAACATCTGTTTCTGATGACCAAGTGCACCTAAATGGGTACAACCTGTTTCGTGACAACAGATCTTAGAAGGGAGGTAGGGATGTTTTTCAAGAAAAAGAGCAACGACAAAGCTCTTGTTATGTCTAAAACAATCTCCAGACAACTTGAATTACTCAAGGCAAGATCCCAGCTCCCCAACAGTGTCTGACAGTTGCAGGATGCCACAGGATCCATATACCTGGTTTCACAGTCACTGTAACTTTAAGTGAAGTTTTTGCTCATTACTTGAGTTCTAAGTTTATTACATTGCGATACACTTCAATATGTCAATGCCTACTGGCACAGTAAAAAAAGAGTTTTATTCTGCAAAAGACTTGACCAAACAGAATTGGCTCAAAGTCACAAAATAAGTCACTCTTTCTTGACATCATGCTCCTGTCAGGTACAGCTTCATGTAAGGATCCAATTGAGCTATTGAGCATTTTTTCTTAGCATGTATTAGAAGCTGCTTGAAACAGAGCCTTCTCCTCTGATTTTATCCAGAAGAGACTGAATTCAAAAGAGTTTTCTACATGATCTGGCTTTAATAAACCAAAGTAGAATTACTCATCCCACCAGTTCAAGATTACTGGATTGTGTTTAAGGACTTTTTTAGCAAAATCGTCAACAAGCAGGCACCAACTACGAGGTTTAGAATTAAAAAGCTCAATAGCTCTTGGTTTGAACCCAAGCTGTCATCTTTCATTAAGCATCTGGCCAACTACTAGACCTCCAAGACTCCCACTGATTGGATTTCCTTCAGTTAAGTTAGAAATGGAAGTATATGAAGTCATTAGAATCTCCAAAGTAACTTATCACACGCATCTGTTCTTTAACCTTTTACACTGACCCAAGCAATTCTGGAAATCAGATAAATATACGCGATCAAATCATTTCCATTTCCAAAAAAGTAAGCCAATACTGTTGTGACCTGTAAAAAACAAAAACAAAGGGTTAATTCAATCAACGGACATTTCAATAATTACGACTGTGCACTTTATCGATGGTTACAAATAATGCTGATTCAGACAAGTCTGACTGACTTGCAGTCAGGTTCCAAATTCCCTTCACTTCCACAACACAGCCAGTTCCTGGATCAGAAATCCGTTTTTCTGATCTGTCCGAAAGCCTTCTAAGACTGAAACTAACGAGACCGCTGGACATCACAGCACTGAATCTGTTTTTATAAACCCTGCTGTTCTTCTAATATCTGTTCTGCTGATCCACTTATTTCATCTTTTTCTTAAATGGAGGAAACTCAGCAGATAGGAAGCCTATCCTTGTTCTGACTAAAAAACCTGTCTGCCCTGTTTCTGGATTATATCTGTATACAGTACGTGCCTTGCCTTCCAAACACCTGTCATGAAAAATGTCCTCTCACCGTTGCAGACAAATTCGTTTTCAGCTAATTTACTAATCTTTCAACACCCATCGTCACCATTTATCACCGTTCTTTGTACCTTCTTACAGTTGGACATGTAGCATTTGTATCAGACCAAAACCTCCCAAGAGCATCTAACGGGTTTGGGATGATAGCACACAATGCTTTTTAGATTATTTTAAGTAAGAAACTAGAGATTTCCAAGGGTTTGTTTATTAAAAAAAGAAATTTCAGCGGATACCTTTATCTCTAAAAATGAGAAGTAAATAAATAAACACAATTTTTCAATGTTAAATTATTTATACTTTGGATTGGTGAAAATTAATTTTGGGATATATAAGAAAACTGGCATTCCCCAAAGTACAACTCTGAAAGCAGTTTCTCTGTTCATTGCTGAGCACAGATTTCACGTGCGGCAGTGATGTGGTTTACTGTGCCAAGGCTTGCAGGAGGTCATTATGAGAATGTCACGGGAATGTCTGTTAGATAAGCAGAATGGTGCTGATTGCTTTTGTATGATAATAATAATAATAATAATAATATTTAGTAGTAGTGGAATTACCTCTATAGTTCTTAGAATCCCCTTAGACTCCCACATAAAAGCACCCCCTACTGGACATCTTGTTAAATACAGAACCACCCACTTGACTCACCCACCATAACAAAACACCCGATCGCATCCCACTTCGTACTTCACCTGTGTCAGGGCCTCTGAGGGTTGTGAATACTTGTATCAGGTCCCCTCAGTCTTCTCTGAGCAAGACTAAAAAGGTTTAGTTCTTTCAGCCTGTCACTCTAGACCCATTGTTTACAACAGGGCTATGAGCTAGGGTGAAAAATAATACCCCCCTTACTTTAAAAATCAGATAATCCTTGATAAGTGGTTGCACAACAATCCAACATGAAACCAGATTGTTACTTCCATCCTTATTTTTGATTAGTGAGATCTTCCCCATCAATGTAATTTTCAGTTTTATATTTAAAAGGTAGCGACAACAGGCAAAATCTGCTTCTGTTGAATTCCGATAACCTTCTCTCACTATTCGCAATTGTAGTGCTTGATGTTTTTGTGGAACCTTAGAAAACCAGACCCACTGAATCCAGAAGCAGACCAGCAACCGGTGACGAAGAAGAGCTCACTGCAGAAAGCCTTTCCACTGATTTAAACCATGCAGAGACCAGGCAAGACGTGCTCTGTCGCCAAAACTGCTTCTAAGCTTGAAAGTGAGAGAAAAGCTGTTTGCAAGATTTCAGATTTTCTTCCAAAGAAAGCTCACTGCCCTTTACAGATCTGCCTATTTAACCCCTTCTCTTTGAGTTTCCTGTTTGTGCTTTTTTGTTCTATGTTTCTAATTAGTTTAATGTTTATGTAATAATGTTTAAATATTGCTCGGACTTGGGACTATTTTCCATATTTGCCTGGGCAACATGACTGTGACTGCTACAGTACCGCACCGCACACTATAATCCTATTTGAACTGCAACACTGGCACACTATGAAAGTAATTACGGGCAAAAGCATCTCACTTTAGAAAACGCTGGCGTGTGTGTGTGTGTGTAGTTTTTCACAAGCGGCATCATTACCATCTGGCAACTACAGTTAAAACCACACTGAGCCTGTTCGGTTGGAAGCAACTTGCTCCGAGATGCCAGGCTAAACCGACTCCTCAGCCTCACACTTCGCAATGGAGCCTCACGTCTCATTCTTACCAACAAACCTCAGACTCCATTTATATGGACTGGCGATTTCTTGGCTTTGCGGGAAGTACAGGACTTCAGTATTCTCATTTAAGAGACGTGTCAAGTGATGGCCCTTTAAGCTTACCTTAGACGGGTGAAACTTTGCAAGACGAGCTCATTTCTATACCAGGTGACATACTGTGCTTTGCCTCAGCAATCTCTCCCGCAGAGTTCACAGGTGACCCTGATCACTGGGTCCCCAGAGCCCATGTCAATCGCGTCTCGGTCAGCCCTGCAGTAAAGTGCTGTGCGCTTGTGAGGCGCCGCATTGATTTCGCAGGTGTTAAATGAAACATCCCAACAATCATCTTTTCGGCGGAACAGAGAAATACTGTAGATGTGTCATTTGCGCTTGGCTGCAGACCTAGTTAACACGCAATGACGGCTGAATTTCATTTTAAAACAGAGGCGCACAAATACAAATTCTACTTGACGGGCTGTAATCGTGTTCCCATACTGGTTAGACCTCTCCCAACACTGTACAAACACACAACAGATAACATTATGCAGAGTAAGAAGAGTTTCGCAGGACACGTGTGGGTCGTTATTACTGTTGGTCACTCAACGTCCTTTATAATATCCATAGTGCATACAATTCTTCTTCCCTTACTAGCAAATGGACATATCTTGGAAAAAAACAACAGGTTGCGCTCTTTTACCCCGATAAGAAATCAGGCTGTGCGTGGACCGCTCTGGTACGGCGACTAAACAGAGTGAAGAATGACTGTTTCCTACACCGCCGCACAAGAACTGGTCGGGCTTGTTTCTGTGCTTTGTGCTTCGAAGTGGGAGCGCGGAGTGAACTTAGACGTTAGATCTTGTAGGAAAAAAAAGAGTTACACACATCCGGGAGACAGTTTTTACACTTTCACACTTGTGCGCTGAAATCGCAGATTTAAAGAATGTAAAGATATTTGCTAGACTGGGTTTTGGAAACGTATCTGCAGGAGATAAAAAACTTTTTGAGCAGCACTCAAACTAATGTAATTTATATCGCCCTGTACCTAAGATATTAAATATGCAACTATTCAAAACATTTGTAAGTAACTAACATCAATGCCTATTGCAGCATTTTTGTTAATGAACACAATCAATTAAATAAAATCCGCATGATTCTCAACTTTTCCAGCTCACTAATTTACCGCATGCTCACTGACATACCGTCTTTGGCACATTTTGTACCGGTTTTAAAAGAACCTTTTCCACAAAACGTTTCCATTTTTACACGAAGAACAATCGGGAATTCTATAAAGTGTCAGCGCTGTCAATAACACAACTTATCCCAGACAACATGACGTAGAGAGGGGAAAAAAATCAAGATTAATATAATAAGATCACCCACCATGTCCACAGACCCGTTTTCAGTCGCTCAGGTACTTCTCTCTGTGATCTTCATGTGCCCCTAACCTCCCGAGTTTGCCCTCCTGCGCTTTGCCAGCGAATATTAATCCCGGGGAGTACCAGGCTGAGACAGCAGCACACCTTGCGGCTCGACCCCCTGTCTCTGCGGTAGCTCCTCGGTTTCACAGAGCACCCTGGGAGTGGGAGTCCGGGCGCACTTCACGGCCCTGATGTGGCCGGAGCCGCGACGAGCGTAAAGACTACAACACCCACCGGGCAGCGCTCTGTTTACCCACAGGTGATTGCAACACCTGAAACCCGAATGGTAGAGAGGTAGTTTCGGTGTCCAGAGAAAAGTTTAGAAACGCACCCGAGAGACGCAGAAAGAGAGGGCGGGGGGGGAGTTGCAATTTAGTTTAAGACAAGTGTTACACTGTGTTTTGTCCAACGTCTAGAATTTAGCTTATTTCTTTAGAAGGATAATATTTTTCCGATTTTTTTTAATTAAAGTTTAGGCTGTCATGGTACTTTTATGATAATGTTGTCCAGCAGCATATTGTTTATTCATCCGTGTTCACGATCAAATGAGTGGTTGATTTTTCTTTCCAAAACTACTGTAAATTCTCCTTATGGGCCCATCCAGGTGGGGCTGCACATTGGTGGTGGGGAGGATCCCCATTACTTGTAAAGCACTTTGAGTGAAGTGTCCAGAAAAGCGCTATATAAGTGTAAGCTATTATTATTATTATTATTATTATTATTATTATTATTATTATTATTATTATTATTATCAGAGCTCTGTCCTGGGCATCAACAAGGCAACTCTTTAAGGACAGAAAAGAAGTCATGGACAAGAGGACCACTCCAGTCAGCCCATCTAGGTCAGACATAATCCAGAGTACCTTGTCACACATTCATACAACCTTTGCATAAAGATGTCACTCCTGTTATCCAAACAAAAGTACTTTCATGTAGTTTCAACTCGTGTCCTCTGGTTTGTGTTTCTCTGCTGATTCTGAAGAAGCCCAGTGGGTTTGGCTTTGTAAAGCCCTTGAGGATTTGCAGTACTGGAGTCAGGTCTTCTCATGAAC
Organism: Lepisosteus oculatus; assembly: GCF_040954835.1. NCBI lineage: Eukaryota > Metazoa > Chordata > Actinopteri > Semionotiformes > Lepisosteidae > Lepisosteus > Lepisosteus oculatus. The sequence goes on along the minus strand of NC_090705.1, from coordinate 1,779,538 downwards.
AGCAAAGAGTAAGACTAAAAAGGTACAGTTCCTTCGTTCTGTCAGTGTAGGAGATTCCCTTCTGTGCAGGAGTCTATCTGGCTGCTCTAACACAGTATGTACTGATTCCAGAGCAGCAGCATGTTTAAATGGTAAACAAAACCGTACACAATCCCCACATTGTCTGAAAGATGTAAATGATGTGGCAACACAAACACAAGTATTTTTCACGAGTAGCGTCTTCTAACTCAGTGTTTCCCCATTTGTATTTATAGTTAACTTTTACCACCTGCGTGCAATATCCTCCACTGAATTAAATGTCATCTGCTGGTCGTATTCTCACTCATGGATTTTATCTAAATCTTTATGAATTTCATTTGCAGCTCCTACAGTGTTAGCTAATCCTCCTGTGGTATCATTTGCAAACATGACTAGTTTATTAACTATTATTAACTATCTCGATCTAGATCATTGATGTAAATTATGAAAAACAGTAGTCCTGATACAGATCCCAGTGGTATTCCACAAATTACTTGTCCATCACTCCAATCTGAGAATTTACACTTTATCTGAACTCTCTTGTTTTGTAATAAAGTATTCTCAATGCAAGGATAAGCATTTCCCCAAATGCCTAATGCCTGCAATAAGTGCAGCAGTCTTTTCTGAGGAACTATAAATATATCATAATTATACCCTATATGTATCCAATAACCTAGCAATCCAACAATTTGATTAAGTAGAAAATATCTTTTATAAACCCTTGTTGACTATTTCCAAGTATTTTATTTCCATATACAGCAGGTGATTCTCTAGTTCAGTTCTTATAATCGTTTCCATAATCTGTCATGTAATAGAAACCAAACTGATTGGTTTATAGTTACTTGGTTCATTTCTAGATTGGTTTATAGTTACTTGGTTCATTTTTCTCACTCTTCTCATGGATGTGCGCTATCCCTGTGTCCCTGTGGAAGAGCTTGTGTCAGTGGCTTCTGAATAACATCTCTGGTTTCTTTGATAGATATTTGAATAGGTGTGTGGCCACCAGAAGTGTGTGTTTAAACACTGAAAGGCAGGGGGGATGATGGAGAGCTTTAATTTGACTGGAGTTAATTACCCTGTTAACAGACCAGGTACTGAGTAGCAGAGTTCCAGCATTCCTCTTATTGCTGGTGACTTTTCTATTTCCAGAAGTTACATTTTATTAAGCTTCTGCAGCCAAAGTTGCATTTTACTTCTGGAAAAAGCCTACCATTTGTTTCTGTTTAAAAAACGAATCTAGGGACTACATTTTTGTACACGAGCCAGACTCAGGGATCAGCTGCCAGCTCTGTCTCTGCATCTTGTTTTGATTCGTTGCCCTTGAACCAGTTGTGTCAGTTGTACTCTTGTGAATTATCTTCTGGGGTGCTCATGTGGGTGCACATGTCCCAGATGAATAAAATCCATTTTTATGGACCATTGAAAATGTTGACAAACAGATTTTGGAGAAAAAAAAATCCTGTTTAAAAATCCTGAATCAGCAGCACCCTGTAGCCCAAACATGATCATTGGTGCTTTCTGAAAATGAACCTAATGTAGAGACTAAACACACCAAAGCCTGGATCAAATCAAAATGTTGATATAACATCTAAATCATGAGTTATAAACCTGAAACTGGATGGTGGTTTCCCAGAGGGCTAAAGGGAGCAGCTTTTGTCTATAATGTGAAAGTAGTAAAATGGACAAAATTACACACACACAAATATCCAAAACTGAAAAGAATTTAACAAGAACAAGTAGCAAATTGATTGGAAGATTCTTTGCCCTTTTCTTCTTAAATCTTTACAAATGTGGGAGTTAAAGTGCTAAGGTGGTATTCTACACACCCATTCCTTAACTCCCTGCACAAGGTAAAGCTCAGAATCAGATGATTTTCAAAGCAGGAAACAATAGTCCCATTGGGTAATGAGTGCTGAAGCAGCATTATCACATACCAGCAGGCGACTTTATTGGTTGTGACCTTTTTTTGACCCTTGACACTTGAGAACAAACCTGCTTTTTTGCTAATAAAAGTAAAGATACGCCTCCACAGGGAATTGGAAACATCCTCAATTCACAAGTAATGAATGCAATAACTATGAAAATACATGACATCAAAATAAGGGGCAAAATAAGTTTTCCTTATGGTCTTTTAAGTAAGCTTTAATATTTTAGAATATACAGAACAGACAAGACCAGAAGGGACACAATCAAACTGTATGAAGCCTGTCTTGGTTTAAACTGATTAAGTATAAAGATAAAAGCCCTTTTGCGCTGCAGTGTTTCTGTGGGCGTCAGGTGGAGGAAGCCTCATCAGGGCCGGAGTGAGACCTGAGGCTGGACTGCACGTTGCTGACTGGGATCTGCACCGTGGACACGAAGGGCTGGGCTGGCCCAGGGGGACTGACACTCACTGGCAGACGGAAAGAGGGAAACGGGGCAGGACCAGAAATCCATCCTTGCTGCCAAACTGAAGTCCAAGAGCTTCATCGCGGCCTTCAGTTTGCCAGAGACTGCCTGCTGCTGGGCTCCGGGTTTGGGAATGGATCTTGGCAGCTGGGTCTGATTGCTTTGGAATGTCGAGTAGAAAGGGAAACTTCCCACAGTATCCTGTTCTGCAGTGTTTAACTCGGTACCTGGGGTCGTGTTTTTTCAGGCTACAGTATTACATGCAAAGCGTTCCGTCATGCTTTATCCAAATTAATTCTGCTGGTTCGTGTTGCTCAATCCCCCCAAAAAAAATCATTTCAATTTTTGTCATTTTACATTTCAGTGTGTGTTAGCACCCCCTTGTGTTAAAATGATGTTTCAGTCATGTATCGTGTAGCTTTAAAAAAGATCGGTAAGATCGTCAATCCGCCTACAACACACTCACGATCGTCAAAAGGCGAAAAAATAAGAATAATAACAAGACCAAAATTATTTTTAAAGCTCTGATTTATATAACCTTAGATCTTTATATCATTTAATTCTGGTTCAACCACTCCATACAATGAACAAATAAAATAAAATCATATCTTACTTTTACAATAAGGAGAAGTTTATTTTATAATGTTAAATTCCCCGGGTAAGGGTCTCTGCTAAGCAAGATGAATAATGTCATGGGCAGATTTCAAATAATCTCTCTTTAAATTAGAAATTAAAAACACATTTTAGGAGCTAATTTAATTTTGGCATTTTTTTCTCAAGCAGAAGACGTCAAGACAGAATTAAAAAAGAAGTATCACAGCTATAATGTATATTTTACGCGGGGACAGCAAAATCAAAGTCATTTTATATTCCTGAACTTTAGATTAATATTAATATTTTTGTTCTGGTTCTTGGGTAATCCCGTGCACACATGTAATCATATTAGAACAAAAACAATATTTCGCTTTCATTTCAGGTGACTTTACTATTGGGACAGATTCACTATAAACTGCAAAGTGTAAAAAGTAGCATTTGTTTGTATATCCCTGACGGACAAAAACATCTTGCAGAGAAGCCTTTGTAATTCTGCTGTCTCCGTCTTCTGTGAGCTGTGGATTTTAATACCCATCCACTGCAACTGGGAGATTATTGATGATTTCACCGACATTTGCTTTAGGGTTTTCCCTGACAGCTCTAATAAACTTCTGACAAAAGTCCTTTTTTTTTTCAATTCAGTTTAGATGTCACTATCCCATACTTTCTGGAAGCACTGTAGTAACATACTAATGAGAAGAGCCCGTCTGGCCCATATATCTCCTCTAGCCCCATCTGGAAATAAGCCAGGATATCAGATTCAAAAAGAGGTAAAGAGGCGTTTCATTTTTAAATACATTTCAACATGGCTTTCACTTTAATCTTCTTGTTCGTGTTCCACTTCACAATTAACTACTGTACTACCAAACGGACTGGATAGTCTCAACGGCTCTTATGCTGTTATGTGGGGAGGTTTTAGGGTCCAGCTGGTCTAGCTGGAGTCAAATCATGCTCTAGACCTTTACAATATACACATCAATTCTTTACTGACAGAGATTATGTCCACTAAATAATTCCGGTTTTATGCATCGTGGTACATGTCCATAACCCAAGCCCAGCTGCAGCTTGAAATCGCTTTGTTTTATTCTATTTTTATTTCTGCATTTCGTTGTTACTCTCACTTCCTTTCTTGGAACTCAACGGTGTTTGGATTAGCATAATGAAATGTAAAGGTCACGCACAGGACAGATATTCCACAGCGGCAGAGATCTTGGCACCCTCCTCTCTATGTCCTTTCGGTTGGAGATTTTGTTGGTTGATTGTTTTTCTGAATGAGCAACCTTGCAGTTCGCAGGGAAAAGAACCTGTGGCTCTGACGTTTGTCAGCTACTTGGGCATGGGAATGGTTTGCTTTCAGCTCCGTCGGGAATATTCCAAGCTTTCATCTAAACCAGTAATTGCTACAAGATTGCAGGTGCACACAGAGGGTGGTCTAAATGGAGTTTCACAATGAGTTCAACCAAGAACAGTACCATACAAAAACGTGGTAGACAACAGCCACTGTCATCAGCAGTCCTGGTGGATGAGCTTATTTTATCTTTACTTTCTCGTAATCATTGAATAACTTGAATAACTATTCTATCAGGATTTCACAAACAATAGGTCTTTACTCATTCCCTGATTTATCCTTTCATGGTTCATTTGATGCTGAAAAATCTTTGATACAAATCAGGATAACAGCTGAAGAATGGAGCTCTTTGTCTGATGGTGTGCAGTTTGCAGCAATGCTTTGTCAAACATATGAAATATTTCCAGAGGTTCTAATAAACTCCCAACCTCAAACTTACCCAGGAGTTTATTTTAGTTGGACAGATGTATTTCTACTGAGTTGAAGTCACAGAATGACTGTGATACTGTTTTGTAAGTTATGTTTGTTAAAGAATCATTTTTTTTCTTTCCCAAACAAAGTAACAGCATAATGAAACTCATTGTCTGTCATCGCCACCTGGAGGAAGTGGCGTCTGCCCTATAAACTGTTTGGTCTATGCTTTATCTGGGCTAATTCCACTTTCTGCTGCCTGTGTTTTTCTTGTCCCTAAAACGGTTTGGTCTCAGATTTCACCTACTGTGTGATCAGTTATTTTAGCACGCCTCACAGCAATACAGGTAAGCGAAAACCAGCAGAGAAGAGTTTTTACAACAGGAAGGATCTCAAAGACAAGCAGAATTCCAACATTTCTAACATTACCATTAATTTAGGCAAAACAATTGTATATGTAAATATAATAATGTTTTTTTATCATTCTAAAAAAACAGCAGGACTATTACATTTTAAATGTAATGCAATATTTTGTTATTACATCATCTGATTTATTACTATGGCTCATTACTTCTGAAACAAAGTCACCCTGATACAGCTGTTAATTAAAATATCCCCTTTCTTTTCTCTGCTGCATGTGGCACACACAAGGTTGCTGTTTCACTTTTAATATCATATGTAACGTTAGGCAGCTGTTCCAGTTATAAAAGGGAGAAAAAATTTATAGGCCTGATGAATAAGGTCAAATGGAAACGACTCACAGTAGAACACAATTCACAAATGGACTTGCAGACTTGCTCTTTCCAGTGTGATATTTTTCCCTCAAGTTTCTGTTATCAGCTCCCTGTAACAGTAAATTGCTTTTAATGTGCACTTCCCAGTCCGTCAAAGTTACTATGTGTTTTCAGCAGCCACTCTTAATGCAGAGCAGTGGCTCTGTGGCTAAGGATCTGCGCCTGTGTCTGGAAGGTTGCTGGTTTGAATACTGTGGCCGGCAGAGGAATCCTACTCCATTGGGCCCCTGAGCAAGGCCCTTAACCCTAACTGCTCCATGGGTGCTGTATAAATGGCTGACCCTGTGCTCTGACCCCAGGCTTTTCTCCCTGTCTGTGTCTCATGGAGAGTAAGTTGGGGTATGTCGGAGGACAAATTCCTAATGCAAAAAATTGTATATGGCCAATAAAGTGATCTATTTATCGTATCTAATGCAATAGTAAAGAATGACAGAAAACAACTCACACAGACGGGAATTTAATGATTCCTGTTCCTAGATATTCCTTTCTGACTCTGCTGTGATTGTACATTGGCCTTGACTCTGTTTGCTATTGTATCGTTAATCATCTGAAGTCCTTTCCAAATGCTACATGGAAAATCCCCAAACTGCTTTTCAGCAAAACAGCATCATTCTCAATGTGATTTAAAAACATCTGTTCCAAATGGGATGTTTGAGCTCTGTGTGTTACGTAAACCTCAAGCCATCAACCACCAACACAAGCACAAGCAGACAGCTGTAACAGTGGCAGTACTGCCCGAAAAACCAGAGGGCTTCTTTCATTACATTTGCTGTTCGGAGGCTAATGTTCTGAAAAAACTTTTGCTTTATGTATTATATTCACCAGTTTTTACTCTTTTTTTTCTGTCACAATAGTGAAAGTCATTACATTTAAAGATATGTGCAACAGAGTAACTAATGAGGCTACAGACACATTTTATCACATAACACCGAGCAATTCTGTCCTTTTTCAAATAATTCACCATGCTCAGGGAATTTAAACCCTGTGCTTAAAGGTGCTATTTTGCAATGAGGTCTTATTTATGTGAACAGCTTAACATCTGGGAGTGGTATTCAGCTGGCACCAGGCTGCGGTCCTGAAGCCCTGCAGCTAGAACTGGACCCAAGCAGAACCTCAGCTTCTCAGCTTGGCAGCCTGACACAGGGCAAACCTAATGTCAGCCAGAAGGCACGGGCTGACTCGCACTTCCACAGTGTTCATTAGCATTAGTGTCACACAGGAGGGACATTTAACTCAGCACCAGCTCAGTTCAACCAGATCTGCTGAGCAAGCCTCTGATGAGCACACAAATCTGCTTTTTCTAGCAGTGAAGTCTAGTGTCGCTTTGCACGGTCGGAATTGGAGAAAGCCCTCCGCCTGTCCCTCCTCGTCCCTCTCTGGCCTTTGTGGCGTTGTCTTCCGTTTGACCAGAGGAGGGCGCTGCCTGTCCAACCACGGGACTGAAGTTAAAGCAACAGTAAACAATTATTGAAACAGAAGGAAATTGCAGTAGATGACTCATATTTTCCAGAATTTATTTTGTAAATTCTGGAGCGTTAGGTTTTCCCCATATTTTATGAGTATTTATTTCTTAGCTAATGTAAACTAATTTCTTTTTTTTGGGGGGGGGGATGCCAATAAAGTGTGTGAAGTAATTTCCTTGTTGTGATCATCTTGGAGATCAGCTTAGAAAACTCAAGATAGAATATGTCACTACAAACCACAACCTCCTCAGTGTAGTAAAAGAGTATGTGTTGTTGTCCATATTTTTAAATAAGAAAGATTTAGAAAATCATCACATCTAATACTCCCTATAGAGTACATCGCCGGAATATTTCTTTTTTCTAGATGGGGCCTCATTTAAAGTTTTATTCAAACCTGCCCAAAATTAAAAAATAATACCAAGACTGAAAAATCAGACCGACTGAAGTACAGCAGAGTTCAACCTTCAAGTCTCCACACGGAACTCCAAAAACCAGAGGCAGAGGTAACAGTAAAGTGTAATTGATGCTATTTCCTGCTCTGAAGCCTAAATACCACACTCCTTCCTTTCCCAGAAGCTCTGCGGTCTCTCTCTCCACGTTTACGACTCACCCAGTTCCCCCAGTGTGTCAGCAGGTTAAGTCCTGTGTTGTCATATAGCTCTTGTTGTTGTTTACTTGAAGGGAAAGGACTGGCCCTTTTACCATCACATGTACTTATTTCGAGAAAAGATTCCGCTTTTCCACATTTTGATATTCTAATTAAAATAATGATTCGCAGTTTATGTACATTTTTCTGAGTGACAGATGAAAGGGACTAATTTTTCTTTCAAAGTTTATCCACCTGTACAGTTGTCCCAGGGAGGATCATGAGTAGCTCTAATCAAGAGGGGGCTTTTCAAGCCTTTTAGCCTGTTTGGTAATTAGTAGTTAACTGATCCATGGATCTAATCCAGCTGTTTCTTGGAAGGGATCAGTTTCTACAACATGGCTGGGCAGCTTATCCTAGACTCTCATAACCCTTTAGGTAAAAAAGTTCCTCCTGCTCTCCGTTTTGAACGCACTTCCAAGTTTTTTCCACCTGTGCCCTGTTGTTCATGTGCTTCTGGATTATTTTAAACTGACAATTTTAAATGAGTGGCCTAGTTCTTTTAAAAAGGTATGCGATAAAATGGCAAGTTTCAATGAGTGTAACATGTAATATATTCTAATGCACTCACATAGTTCAGTATTGTGTTGCATCTTTACTGTTTCGAACTCTTGACAAGGGTCATTTAACAGATTGCGTGTTTTGGTTAAGAGTCCATGACACAGTAAATAGGCCCATGAAGAACATAGTCATTATGGCTAACCAGTGCTCTGTGTAGATGACAATGCAGCGGGACTTCCCAGGGTAGAGGAGCTGTAATTGTCTCTTCATGTTGTTCTCATGGGTGTGTCTTTTTTTATCCTTGTTTCTAAAAGACAGTGTTTTCCTGCATTTCAAGTTTTTATTCACTGTTTACTCACATCAGATGTTGCTTTATAAATTAATTGTTGTCATTTTCTTTTCCTTCTCTTATCTTCCTTAAAGGCCCACAGTGTCTTGGGAGTACCGAACGTGCCCATAGACACACTTTCAAAAAGTAAAAGAAAAAGAAATGTTTATTTTCTATTGCTCCTTTAAAAGCGGCTTCTCAAAGCACTTTACATAACAAAAAAAGCATGCAATGAGAGGAGACATAATAACTCACTTACAACAAGGGTTTGGAAAGCAGAACGAAAGCGAAGGGGGCAGACACAGAACCAGTTACAGTAAATAAAGGCCCTCCTGCAGAAGAAGGCGCTCAGGGTAGGCGACTCTCTGATATCCCCGGGGGTGGAATTGCAGAGCTCTGGGGTGTAGCAGGAGAATGAGCCTTGGCTCTGTCTGAGCTCAGGCCTTGCCTCTGGTTCACTCCATTCTTCTCTCCTCTGAGCCTCAGATCAATTAGCCGTTAACCACCAAACGATGGGCCGGACGGACTCCTCTAGTTTGTAACCTGTCCTGCGTTTTCACAGGAGAGGACAGAGTGCTTTAAGACGCTCATTCACCCAGGATAGCTCAAAGGTTCTGCCTTCCATCTGCATGAAACACGGATACATATCACTGCGTGACTGTTCTGCTCCTGGCAAGTGCTAAGTAGACCAACAGGAGAATATGATCAAGAATATAGTAGTCTTCTTTAGGTGCTTTGTTACCACATTCTTGTATTCTGATTTCCTCTGATCCCTGAAGCTCAGCAAGCCTGGGCCTGATCCATTCTCTGCTGAGAGACCTCCAGGGAAAACCAAGTAACGCTTGGGGACCAGTAGGTGGCGCTCCTCCCTCAGGACCTGAATTTCCCAATCAGTACCTCAGTGCGCTGGCAGGTGTCACAAATGACCCGCTGAGGAAACAGGAGGATGAACCCTGTGCGGTACCTAAGGGGGCGAGGCGAGGGGCTAAGTCCGAGTCGAGATCCGAGGTTCGTAGAAAAAGGTAGCAGAGTGGGTTTCCGATCCAGAATAGGGCAAGCCTGCAGTCGTAGTCGAAAAGGCAGTTCTGTGATCAAAAGGTGAAGGTCAATCAAGAAGGCTTCCAAATCCGAAGGGGCAAGGCAGTAGACATGGTCAAAGGTGAGTTCTGAGGTAGGTAACAAAGAGCGAGAAGGAAAACAGAACCTAAGGCGAGGTAGGTGCACAAAAGAACAACCAATACCAGGCGAAGAGCAGAGGGTTCTGAAGGGTTTAAGTACTGTGCGAGGAAGAAGGCGTGTTGATTGATGAAGTGTCGTGGTTGGCCGATTTGCAGGGGCAGTGTCGTTTGGCAGAAGTGCTCAGGGCTGGAGTGTTATTAGTGCGGGTGCGTTTCCGTGTGAGAATGTGGTGAGTAGAGGGCGTGACAACAGGGGACATTGCACTGTACAGCCAATCGTCTTTGGATGAGACATTCAGCTGAGGTCCCGAGTACTTGGGTCAGATGGCACTTTTAGAAAGAGCAAGAGTGTCGATTATATGTGGTTACCTGGCTAAACTCCACTCAGAGTTACACAGTTTGGCCTCCCTAAAGTTATCCCTTAATTCGGTTGGTGAAGCAGCTTCTCAGCTCTCTACCTGATCTGCTCTGTATGGAATCTGCACTTCAATGCTGGATGGAGTGGATCTCCTCCTGTATGAGAAGCATCATGGAGTCCATTAGCTTAAAAACACAATTGATTTTTATTAAAGTGGAGCAAGTTGAGGCAGCTCAAAATTGTTTAAGCATCCTACCATGTTTTGTTAACTATTTTTTTTCTAGTGTTTGCCATTTAATGATTCAGAAATGTATATATGTTAAATATGAAGGAATATTAACAGTTCATGAACATTGCTCCATCAGCACAAAACAACCTGTTAGAGTACACTACCAGGTCCTGGCCATATTGAATATATTTACAACAAAGTGCCAGATTTAAACACCTACGATTCTTTACCTTACAAGTTGGAAATTCTTAAAAATGCAGAGATATTCTGAAGGTACGTCAATTAAAAAAATAACTCTGTTAGCTATATCTCAGTGTTTGCAATGACTTCCACTGCTTGTAAATTTAAAGAAGCAATAATTAGAAATGAACCAACGTTTATCGTGAAGGAACATGTCGAAAAGAAAAGAGATACTACCAACATATTGTGTTACAGCGGGTAGTGACTGGTCAGAACCCAAGTGCAAGAGGCCGGAGAGTGATGGACATGCCCTCGAGAGTCCCGACAGGTTAGGACTTGAGCGCTCTGGGACGGAGGGACAGTGCAGAGAAAGGGAGTGATAATTGAATACTGGATTAGTGGCCAGCGTTTGAGACAGAAAAAAGCAAAGATGCGACAGTCTGAAGTGCAGCCAGCTGTCCACATGCCAGGCAAAAAAAGACCAACGTGGCAAAGTGCCAGCCCCTGGAGGCAAAGGCCCCCTCAACCTGCTGATCAGAAGCAGGGAGCCTTGGTCTCAGGGCGGAACCTACTGCCCAGCTCCGCGACAAAGACGAGACCGCGCGAATTTGGTGGGCAGCCCTATAAAGTGTGCTGTGCAGGCACGTGGACAGCCAGACTGACTCAGATGAAAGAATAAAAGGAATAAATTATTAAGCATTGGCCGGCAAAGCTAAAATTGCCCCCAATCCAGTCAGCAAGGGGGAAGAATTAGTGAGCCTCGACGGGCTTAAGGGAATACGGCCAGTCCATTCAAACTTCATAACCACAGGTATCTGAATCAGGGCTCCTGCTCTTCCTGATTCAAATCAATAATCAAGATTCTGGTACAGCCAGTAATCTAGTGACGTTTCCAGACAATACCAAAACAGGAGGATTTGCAGTAAATTAAAGTCAAAAGATTTGGAAAATATTCTAAATTCTAATTTAGACTAAAGACTCAAAAACAGTCCACCTGAAAGGTAGACCAGTGCTAAGGGTTACAGGCAGGCAACAAGCACATGAACTGTACATACAAGAAAATGCTGAGCTCGAAGAAACTTCTTGTGAAAGTAATACTTAATAAATATTTAAGTAAATTGCTGACTCACCATGGGAAAAGGCCATAAATAGGCAAATAAAATGTTAGGATATTTAGTTAAGAGCCTTGAAATTAAATCACAGGATGTACAGTATTGTTGAAATTAGAAGGCACTGGTAACTTCTTAGTCTTGTGGGTGGAACCTCCCCTGTGCAAATGTTTAAGGAATGAATGAAATTCTTTAGGTCATTAAGCTACGAGAATGGCCTCCTCTTGTTTGTCCTTTCCTAAGATCTCGAATCCAGCGATCTTCTGAAATTCCATGAATGTGGTCGCACATTAGAAGTGTTTAAATATTTCCCTTCTGTCCCTAAAAGGGCTTTTGAAAAATGTGTTTACTCACCACACGTTACTGAGTCAATGTATCAGGCAGCAAGAAAAGCTGGGAAGAAACTACAGAGAATCAACATTTAGCAACAAAATAAGAGACAAATACGCCAGATTGATCAGCTCTTCCCCTTTTCCTGCCAGAACAGAATGCTACAACATGGTCCATAAAATGATCAGCCTAGACGCACAAGTAGCACACATAACACACAAACCCCACGCAAAGCGGACACAATCATGGAGCCCAGGCCTCGGGACGTGTGCGACATGCGGAACCTGAGGCAGATGTTTGTGAGGACAGCTGACATCTACACAGAGCTGTGGTGCCGTGAGAAAACCGGACACGTCCACTGCTTTCGGAGAGCTGAGGTTCAAACATCAGAGCCCCGTACTGCAAGAGCCGATCGCAGCCCAGAGATTTCATGTGACTGTTTTAAGGTTAATTATTGAAAATGTTTCACAGATGGTGGTTGGCACCTGAAGAAAATCCCCTTGTTTTGAAATGGACTATATTAACCCAGCATGATGTTACTCTGGAGGTGGGTGTAGGAGTTGGGGGGGGGTTACAATTTTGATTAAATTTACCACTGAAACAGGCACTTTCAAAGGGGGAATTTCAGAAATAGAGATTCTCAGTACTCCACTGGTATACAGCTGAGTAGGTACTATTCGAGGCTTCGGCTGCAGCAGGATGTAATATAAATACATTATGTTTCAGATACGCAATGTTATTGTTCAGCTGAACTGCGTAAAATAGGGGAGCTATTTATAACTTTCTGATTTTGACTCAATGAGTCTCTCTAGTGTGACATGAATGGAATTAAAGTACTGTACCACAGGCTGACATTTTGAAACAACTACTTAGTTCTAATAATGAAACTATTCCTTTAGGTAAAATGTAATTCTTTAAATAGACTGGAAATACCACTGTATATGTTTGTGAACTACACGTCTTTTGTGCCTCGGTGTAATCTAAGAGATATATTAGGTATTTACACAGCTCTTCTGATACTGAAAGACCCCAAAGCTTTTTTTTTTTAGAGAGAACCCACTTTTCCCCCCACCGCAGGGCTGCTCCCCCCTGTCAGACAGCAGCCAGCAGCCCCTCTACACACAGATCAGGTGGAGGAGCGGGATATCACTTAATCAGCTGACCTAGGGAGCCCACAGTGGAACTGAGCCAAGATACTGGGTTTACAACTTTCACTATTTCAAAAAGCGCCATGGGAACATTAAAGATGAGATCACTTTATTAGCCATATACAATTTCTTGCATTAGGGATTTGTCTTTTCACATACCTCAGCTTGCTCTCCATGAGACACACAGGCAGGGAGAGAGAAGCTTGGGGGTCAGAGTGCAGGGTCAGCTGTTGTACAGCACCCCTGGAGCAGCTGGGGTGAAGGGCAGTTGGGTCATTGGTGTGGAGGTTCTGGTCCAGTGAGCGCCACCTACTGGTCCACCAACAGAGCTGTAAAAGTTGCAGAGAACAAGGTGGAACTCACTACAAGTTATTTCACTGATGATAACAGTTGTAAATTCCTAGAGATTCCAGAACAATCAAAGATAACTAAGCCTATGAATGCTATTATTTTATCTCTACCAGATTTAATTTCATGAACAATCGTACACAGGTCAGGTTGCCCAGCGGACAGCCCCGGTTCGGAGTCCAGCTCCAGCTCGGATTCAGTCCTGAGATGCCACAGCCAGGCCTTCAGGTGTCTCTCTGGGAAGAGCTGATAGTGAATGCAGAGTTCACCCTGTCGGCTTTGCGCAGACGTATCTGCTAAATCACTGATCACAGATCTATTTACCTTTGTCTATGTACAGTATGCATTGAGTATGTGCCAGTTCCTTTTAAGTGCATTTGGGCATTGATGTTAAAATACAGAAAAGAATACCGAAGTTTATTATGTTCATTATTATTATTTATTATATATTAGTTTATTATTATATCACAAAATAATCACACTTATCATAGGCTGAATTTAATTTACATTCCTGATAAATACACATTGTACTCTCTTGTGAGTGATGTGACAATATACTCCAGACAAATTGTGCTTCTATTAGATAAAATACAAGAATGGATTTGATAATGAGACAAGCAATGTCTCATTTGATAATGAGTCAAACCAAAGTTTTATATACACTGTATATTCATTATACAACTGTGGAAGCTGTTTTTAGATCCTATTTTAAAGGCTTATCATATGATGGCACATGTGAAACTGACAGATCTGTGTTGCCTTTTTTTGTTGGCAATTTTGTGCAAAACAACATGTGTTGAAGCCGGTATATTCATTGTTATACACTCGTGTATTTTAACCTAGTTAGTTCAGTTGATAAATGTTCACCTGGACTGCCATTCTCAGGCTGTGCCTTTGACGGCGACACAGTGGGGCATGCTCCAAATTTCGGATGGCTGAGTGACAGACTTGTACAAGTACTGACTGATCCTGCTCCTCTCCCAGCTGGACAAGCAGCTCGAATCTTCTCTACACCACGATAAAGACATGTACAGTACACAAGATACAAGACTGATTGATTGCGTTCTCAAGAAAACCTGATTTCATCTGATGGTTTTAGTGCAGGTCTTAAATGATAAATAAGAGCTGCACTAAAATATATTTCTAATCATCTTTTTGTAGAACATGATTAGAAGTTTTTTTACCCTTCACTTGTGTAAAGATAGAGTGCTGGTTGAGAATTACATTGTTATGGCTTCAGTTACAGCTCTACCGACTCTCTTTACTGTTAAACTTTAATGTCTCTAGTGCTTAATTATTGTTGCATTACTATTACATTGCAGCAGACTCACATTCTCAGAGCCATCCTGGTTAATAGGCTAGTATCAGTGCTAGAGAGGAAGTTCACGACCTCAATGACTTCACACCATCCCGTTCTGTCATCTGAGTCACGCTTTGGGAATGAAGTGTGAGCACTGCACATACTGTAGTTTTCAAAAGCACATTTTCTCATGGCCTGATCACTCAAGATCTTCTCTACTCTTGTGCACATCAGGTCTCTAAAAAAAAGCAGGGAAAAAAATCAGACTGGTTAATATCATGGCATCACCTTCCTGAAGAAACTGAGGATGAACAATTCTGCACATACTGTACGATTTCTGCTAGACTTGTACTCCTGAGGACCCCTTTAAAAACTCGCAATGTTTATTACAAAAACCTCTAGGAATGTATGAGCTCTAAAAGAGCGCAACAAGCGATTGCTGAAGCACAGATGGAGTGTCTCAGCGCTCCATGTTCACTTTAACATTTATAACTGATTTCTTTTTGCTTCAGAATGATGGAAGATGTTGTGATGTTAAAACATTCCATTGGTTACATTTTGTACTCTTACAGTTTACAGTTTTTCAAGCTGTGCTTTCCCATTTTCTGGGGTATCCTGCAGTTAGCTACGGCTAAATCAGTAAGTCTTGCATCATTGTTGAGTGTGTCTGGAAAACACTCTGGAGTATGAAAGAGGCTACAAAAAAGGGACGATCGGGACTGCAGTGAGATATTAACAGACTGGGATTGACCAGATGAGATCACTGGATCAATTAGCGGCTAGCTTTGGGCAAATGGGCTAAATAACTTCCTCTTCTTTGTACTCTTTAGTACAGAAGTCTGGATCTGCTCTCTAGGGCTTCATGTGTTTGTTCCACATTAATACTCAGTATCTCCATCCTGAAAGTTACAGACAAAATGAATGCAATGGACTCCTTGAGAAACATCAATTAATGTCAATTTAATCCCTGAACCAGGCCCATACTGTCTATACCTAAAAAGCTAATACAAAAAGTTTAAGGGGGCATCCTTCTAGGAAAAATTGCCCCTGGAGGTCAGTAACAGATGGAAGCACTAAATTAAACCAGGACACAAATGGAGCAAGAGAGGTGGAGCTGTTAGGACCGAGAAGAGGAAGCACTTCTGCAGGAAGAAGACGTGAAGATCCTGGAAAGCAACAGATGACAGCAGAGATTTCAAGAAGTGGCGGGATGAGCTGTTCGAAAAGTCATCTTCTGTCAACCTAGCAAGGAATATGGGCCAAATGGTATCGCCTCGTAAGAGACCCGTCGTGTTCACATCTTGAAGTGGAGATGGACTGCTTATCGCTTGTTGTTCCTGAAGCAAACTTCTGAGCCACAGACCTTGTTGAACCTGAAGGAAAGAGGAACTCAGTAATCAAACGTCGAGACCTCGCTTGGTTGGGTTTTTTAAGATGCTCAGCAACTGTCAAGACATCTTCCCAATTCAGGATAAGCTCTCCCGTGAATCATGCTGAGCTCCTAAACACCGGGCGATGAAAGTAAGCCAGGCACTGTATCTGTCTGGATCATGTGACTGCAAAGATGGCTGGTGACCTGTGAGGAACAAGAGTGACATTTGTGAGTGGAGGTGTGAGACATGAGGTTACAGCTACTGCATTTCTGCAGTTCATGAAAGCAATGCGACCTTTCATTCTCCATAGAAATACAGAGCATCACAGCTACTCTATTTTCCTTTTGTACTCTTGCTTAACTGTCTGTCTAAAAATTGAAAACAACATAGGAAATGAAATTGCAGACATAGGAAAACAAAGCGAGATTAAGAGTATTGTTCAGGGGTTATAATTTTGTTCTGTTTTTATTAGTGCTAAGTATTATCATCAGAATCTGAAATTAGTGGTAATTTTACAATTGAATGAACATTGGAAAGTATTCTCTTTACTTAGATTCAAACACTAATACCTAAAGCCCCTGGTTTTACTGTACCGGGGTTTGCTTCAGCTGAGATTTCAGTTTGTTAGTATTTAATTAGCTGCATAATTTCTCATTTTCTAACCCGGATCTGAGATGATGTAGCTGAGCCTTTACTGAACTGTCTTGTTTCTAATCTGGCTCCGTTGCAACTGTACTTTTAATGGTGTGAATGCTTCTGAGTTATCAACTTTAGAAGGCCTTAAGGAAAATCCTGTAGGTGTCTATTTTAGAAAATAATTAGTTCAATTCTTTAACTGTCTGCTCAATTTGGAAGAGAAAACAGAAGACGCCATACCCTTCAGCAACTGAGTCTGAGGCCCCTGACTTAAAGGCAAGCAGACCTGAGGAATGCAGTGAACTGTGGTGGGAGAATACACAAGACCAATGTGAACAAACAGCAAAGCAGATGGACAAGGCAAACACCAGACTCAATGTGTAATTCAGTTGCTTCAGTCAAGGCACAAAAAATCATTGTCTGATCAGTGCAGGGTATGTTAGGAAATTTTTGTCAATATTAGGCATTGCAAACAGGAAAGGTACTATAATATTTCCCAAACCAGCAAACCATGGATTTCTGAAAACTTTCGCCACCTAAAACGGACCATTTGCTTCCTGTAGTTGGGGGGGGGGGGGGGGTGATTTTAATCCTTTCCATGCTACGTTATATACTGTATCCATTTATGCTGGAAAAAGATGTAAAAAATTCCTTGTCTTGGGATTTCTTGTGCAAGATGTGAGAACTTCTTCCTTTCCACCATTTCAATATAGAATTTGGGAAAGTAAAGCACAGAAAATCTGCAACTTATCGGTTTGTGCCCACTCTGAAGTAGCCTTGTGGTACAACTCCAACCACTGTAGAGAAAATGATCTGTGCAGAAAATTGTCTTCATTGTTGTTACTACTGGAAGTATGTTTCCAGATGTGTGAATTTAATGTTATCTTCAACACATCCTGGAAGTGCGTATTTGAAAAGGTCAAAAAAATAATAAAAAACATTCTTACCTATCCAGCATAGAAAGAAACTATTAACCATATTATAAGTACAGAGTTACTGTATAAATGACAGGAAGACTGTCAGTCCATCTACTGTAACTTGTTTGGTTGCTAATAGCTAATCGATTCTTGGCTCTCATCCAGCCATTTCTTGAAAGAAGACAGACTTTTGGCTTCAACAGCATGTACTGCAACTGTTCAGTGGTTCTTCTCCTATTAATTTAATTTCTTGCAATAACTAAAAGATTCACATAGTGCTATGACACTATTTTACACTACTCAGTATTTGCTTCAATGGACAATCATTCTTTGAATCTCCTGATGTATGTAATTAAGTACATGCCTTGTTTTATTGTGTATCTAACTGTTGTTGTGGCTTCTAGAAACCCAATTTTTTTCAGCAGGTAATTTTACAAGAAAAACACAAATATTGTTCTCAATATTCAAACCGCTGAAACAGAAAAATGACTGCACTGCACAAGCCCTTACGATTTGCTATTTAAAGAATTAGCTATTCTTGGACTTGCTAAATTAGTCATTCAAAAAGATCAGATCTGGCAGATAATTCATAAAAATGTCTCACCTTTTCCACATCACCATCGTGGCTTTTGTTTGGCCAGTTATGAATTAATTTTAAACGTATCAGAATGTAACAAACCAAAAAGAACAGACACAATGTTTTTATCAACACAAGAGAAGCCTCAGGACAGTCTCAGAAAACACTCTTCCAAGACTTGGAAGACTTCCAAGTTCCAAGTTCCAAGACTTTTTCATTTAACCAGAGCAACAGGTGAGAGCAAAGGGGTATTCTTGGTCAGCTCAGTTTTTACAGTTGAGCACGTTCGTTGCTTTTTTAAGCTCGGTTTGTGTGTGCACATTATTCAGAAGATGGCTGTTAAGGCCCTGTGTAAAAAAGACTTACAGTATATTCTATAGATAACATCTAGGATTATAACTCTTACCTACAATACTTTTATTGTATCTGTTGTTCTCCATTTTTCTGCATATTTTGATTAATCCATGTATTGACTAAGAGAGGATAAGATCCTTTGTTACTACCATTGGTATAATGTACAAGTAATGGTTTCATCATTGACTTGTATAAGACTGGCTCTCTTGAAAGTAAAGACCAGTCAGCACTAGTTGTACAACAGACTCTGTCATAACAATGCTTTGTATAACATGCCTTTCCAGTGAGTTACTTATTACGCACTGATCGCCTCATTACACTTACAGGCCCAGACAAAAGTACTGACACCCTTCATTTGACACAGTGTTCCTCACTAATTCAACTCCACAGTTGAATTGTGGGTTGAATTGTGGGTCTGTGGTCTTTAAGGACTGACATCCGGTGTTTCTAATGCAGAAGTGCCAATACTTCCATGTGAAACTATCGGACGCTATTCCATTGTGGTCCAGTCCATCCCAGTCCTCAACAAAACTGGCAGTCTTCAGCACCACTGCCCTCAGCTATCCTCACCACACTGCATGACCGCTGCACACAGCAGAGGCATGCTGGAGAGATTCTCACACTTCTTAGTTGGAAAGCAATACTCAAGTGGTAGGCGTAATGTTTTTTTTTTATGTCATATGTAAAATCTGAAAAAAAAAATGCTTTAAGGCAATACACAGTACTTTGCAAAAGCATTCACCCCCTTCAAATGATGTTGAATTACACATGATGTACTGTGCACACATTTCAGCAGGTATTTTTAAGAAAAACAGGAATGCTCAAACTGAACACTTTTGTGGATGAAGTTAAAAGTCAGCAAAAAGAAATCACTTATTAAAGATGTTGATTGGATACATAATAACACGCTTGGACAGCAAACCTACATTAGTTCATGTGCACAGAACCTCTTTGACAAGTCACACAATTAGTTGAAAGGCCCGGGCATGTGACTCACGGCAGCACTCATGTTATCACAATCTCAGCACCACCAGTGCGTCATCTTCATGACTCCACGTTTTTGAACAGTCTGTCCTTGTCCTTTGGACAGGCTCTGGGATCACTTACTTTCCCAGCTGATCCTGTCTGCTCCTCCAGGTGCCAACACCTCATATCAGCCCCGGTCCAGCTGGACGAACCCGTTCCTCAGAAGTGCCCTCACTCCCACTGAGCCCTGCTAAAAAACTACCATGCGGCTCACCTGTCCAGCACCTGGATCAGTACAACCTAAGATGTATCATTCTCAAGCTACTGTACCTCGCAGACTGCTGAGACATACAAACCTGTAAACCAGCCCAATCCAGGCCTCTCTCTGGAGTTTTTGTGCTCTCCACTTCTGTTCTGAAGCTTAGGAATCCTTTTCCTCCCAACTGTTCCTATAAGACTCTTTAATTAGCCCAGATGAGTGGCCTATCCTAACAGTGCCATTTCCTTATGAAGCATTTCACACCTTCTGAGTGCCAATTACTAATTCAGACCAGCTTTGCCTCATCGTGCAGGTTGCACTAATGAACCACCAACTTGACTCAAGGCCCCACCACTGGGCCTGAGTCTTGAGTCAAGAGGGTGGCTTTCGCACAAAGCTTTACACAGTGCAACTAGAGTGGTTCACATGGTTTCAGAATACCCCCGTCTCTGTAAAGTCCCTCAGTCTGGTAGTGATTTCAAGCAGAGATTCAACCACAATGACCAAGGATCTTTCAGCATAATGCAGTCGTACAAGGCACACATCAGGAAGGGTATAAAAAATTCAAAGACACTGAACATCCCCTTGAGCATGGTGAAATCAATCATTACGAAGTGGTTTATTGAAGCACCCAGATACTGCTGAGATCAGGCTGCCCCTCCAAACTGAGCAGCTGGGGCAAGGAGAAAGCTGTTTTGGGGCACCGTCATGAAGCCAACTTCAAAAGGGCCACAGCATTCAATGGCGGAGATGGGAGAAAATATCCATGACTCGAAGCTGTATGGCAGAGATGGAAGAAAAAAGCCCTTACTGGGAATTCATTCCTACATGGATTTTGCAAGAAACACTTAGATAATACTGCGAATGCGCAAGCAAAGGCTTTTGGGGTCAAAGCAAACAAAGCCGAAGCAAAACTTTACATCTGGTGCAAGCCTAGGACATCACCCAGTCGTCAACATCCCTGCTGACAGGCATGGTGATGCCAGTGTTATGTTATGGGACTGTTTCTCACCAGCAGGGACTTGGAAGCTTGTCAAGAAGCTGTTCATCCCCAGCTAACTTGACAGAAAATCACAACTTGAGCACGTTGGCAAAAAATAATGGGTCCATCCTGGAGTGCGGAGCTGGTACTTATCCAAAAAAACAGACAGCTGGAGTTGCTGCCAAAAGTGCTTCCACAAATTATTGACTCAGACGAAGAATACTCTCAACATATTTTATTTGTTCATTTTCTTAGAGGTTTTTGCTGACATGCATTCCCCACCCCCATTAAAATGTTCTGTTTGGGCATGCTAGTTTTGATTCAAAATAATCACTTTAAAAAGTGCATACACAGTACAGCGTGTGTAATTCAACAAAACTGGACATTTCAGAAAGGGCGATTCTAACATTGAAGACAATGGTCAGCCACATCCATAACTGAACGTCCGTCTTTTATAAAGTGTAAAATATCGCTTAAAAATATATAAAAAAAAACTTGTGTGGGTTATTTTCTTTAGAATTGCCGAGTTTTTCTGTATTCTGATTTTAAGCAGAAATTCTATTTTGCACGATGAGATAAGCATCGTTTTTTTTTGTTTTAAAACTTTTTAATTTATTTCATGTAAATAATAATCACGAAAACCAAAGCGTTTTTATTTTTGCAAGTAAACAGCTTTTCTTCATCTGACCAGCATACAAACTGATTTTTTTTTTCTTTCCGGAGTCTTCTGGCGTCTGTGTAGAAAACCCAGCTGCAGTTTCCCTGCGCAAGAAGGCCACCGCGCCGGCGATGATGATGTGACTCGCAGGGAATTCTTTCAGAATGGTGTAACTCTTACAAACCAAACCAGAGGTTAACTCGGGGAATTTCTTTCCCACATTCATAATCCCGCTGTCTTTCTGGAAACCCGCTGAGCGGTAAGCGCACGGTGGAAGTTCAAAACCAGCAACGTAATAATAAAAAAAAGGATATCTGGCGACCCAGAGACCGAAAACTGATACTATCTTCTGCGCCGCCTACACAGTGAGCCGGAGTAGTAAGCACTTTTATTCATTAAAAAAAAATCGCCAGTGGGCTGCAGGCGTTACCATGACATTGACTGACTCACTACCGCAGACCCGGAGCTGGCGGTAAGCGGAGGCTTCTGCATCCAGACAAAGGTCTTTCAAATAATAGCAGCACGCAAACAGCAAAGGAAAAAAAAAAGAGAGAAAGAGAGGGAGGGGGGGACGACACAAAACAAAGAGCAACATGATCTGCGGGCGAACCCGATCCCTTCCCGTTTCCAGAAACGCTCGGGATTTCGTGCCCGAAAGGAGGCGGACCGGCACCTGCCCGCACGGCGTCTGATGGGAGAAAGCGAAAGTGCTCCATCCCCGGCACGCCAGTTCTCACCCTGCCGGCAGCCGGCTGTGCCACGGGGGCAGGCGGACGCGACCAACACAGGCGAGCCTTGTTGTCGGGGTCCGCTAACACATTAATCCGACCCACTGGAATGCAAACGCCGGAGTGGATGATCTCCGATTATGAGTGCGCGGAAAGGATAACGCGTGGTACAATGCCGCCTGTGTGCGCTCACTCCTTCGCTTTGTTAGAAATCAGGGCTCTCCTCTGCCCAGGGGAATTTCTCGGCAGTCTCTGAGAAGTCTGGCACTCGGGTGTCACTCTGTACTGTATCTCCTGCGCTATGACTTCCTCGCCACAGAAACACCGCCGCTTGCTACAGAGGATGGTCTGTGCGCTGTATGTCACCGTCGTGATTGGGACAAGCGAGCCGGGTACGTCGTATTTTTTTTCCCCCTTAAACTGTACAGATGCGTCTCCTCGGGTGAGCCCTCCTCATACACGGAACGCACTTCATGCCCTCGTAATCAGTTGCAAATAAAAGCCTAACAGCGGCCTGACTCGAAATGTAGCTTGCCTGGAAATGGTCAGGTGAGGGAGCCGTTCATGAAGTCTACTGCCTTGGCAGCTGATACGTTTAATATTGCTAGGTTTTTCAAATGTTGCTGTCTGTGATGTATTTTGTTATGTGCAGAGGTCGCAGCAGCAGCAGCAGCAGTATGAGCACAGGTATAAAAAACCAGGTTGGAGGAAGACAAATCTTCTGTCCTGGTAAATGAAGTGTATCCGCAGCCGAAGTCCAACAGTAGCAGAACTGGAGAGGAATGTTGCCTGAGTTTTTTCACTGCCACGTTATTTTGTATTTATTTGCACTGTTTTGCTTCAAGGTGTTACGTAGTATGAATGGGCAATTGCTCCCTTCTGCACTTTAAACTAACAATCGAGAGTCACTGCAGGTGTGATTAGCTTGCGAAATCGCCGGGATGAGTGTTACCGCCTGAAGAGAGAGGTTGACGAAAATCACAGCCCTACTGTACCTTCCCTTTCTGTGGAACATCTCCGCGGGGAAGAGACGATTATATACTAGCCACGAAAAAACGGCATCCTAGTGTCAGATGATTGCTTTTGAATTATCGCTTGAAATGGCTGGCGACGAATTCGCTCCAGAAATGTTTCCAGTATAGCGGGATTGTGGATGACAGGAGATTTACAGTAGCTGAGGTGATCCTCAGCATTTGAGCGAATATTCCTGAGATATTTAATATCCCCCCCCCCCCATCCTACTCGAAATAGATAAACGACCAATAATTTAAAATTGAAGTGGCGCATCGCTTCTTTGAATCGGTGTCGGTATTCTTTGAGGCCCTGGTGTTAAAAAAAAAAAAAACAAGGTGAAGATTTGCATCATGTCGAAAGACATTCTGTTTTTGATTATATGTGCCCTTAGGATCCCAGATTGTGTTTATGAAGAAAATCAACGCTGAATGCTTTTGTTATGATGACAATATTCAAAGGGGGTATCTGCACACCTGCTGGCTCCCTTTGAAATTTCAGTGTTCTAATGAAAGCCCAGAGGCTGGTTAAAAATAACACTGGGGTTCTACTTTTATCTGCTTGCAATAAATGCAATTTGGGAAGACGTGCCAAATCTTAAAGAGTCTGAAAATGCCCAAGACGTGTCTAAACCAGGAGATCTGACTTGTAAAAGAATTAATCAGCTGTATGTATTAGCAACCTCGTATCGGATGTGAAAATAAAAGCAGAGGATCCTGCAAACCGTGGTGACTGGAGCTGCCATGCCTGCCATAGAAACCTGTTTGCTAAATTAAAGCAGTGAACCCTTCTTTACACAAAGGATTGTGGGAGTGGGGAACAAGCGCCCCAGCCATGTTGTTGATATCCTGCTCCCTTTCTAGTGAATGAAATCCTTGGATCAGTTAACCACTAGCCACCAGGGTGCTTCAGTGGCCTCCTCCTTTTATAGGCTTCACATCTAGCCTGTACCTTTTTCTTGGTTTACGCTTTTATTCCTGCAGCACATTTCAAGACTTTAGTGTTGAAGTTCATGTATAGTAACCTCTTCCACTAATCTAATAGTGAATGTGTTTAATTAATTCTAAGATGTGGCATGTCCCATAAATTGTGATCTGTGAAGTAAGCTACGTTTTGTGTATAAGACATGCGTAGTTAGTATTTGTATTGGGCACAGTGCACTTTAGAGCTTATCATGTGATATCTGATGAGGCAGCACTGCACAGAGCAACAGAAATCTGAAAAGTTAAACTTGAAGAACCTCAAGATGGGACATCTGCCCTGAAATAACAATACAGGGATCCTCAAGTTTCACTGTGGCCCCCTTGCTCTTTTTCATTTGTTTGTAAAATGACTAAAAATAATCATGCTCAAAACAGTGAATGTATTTAGTAGCTGTTTGTCTGAAAAAGAGAAATTGTGCCAGGGATAAGTATGAATTTCTCCAAACCATAAGAACAAGCCGGCAGTCACCCTTCTTGCCCGATAGGAATTTCCAGTAAGAGCAAGTTTAGACTTCAACTGTTTATCATCAGATTCATGTTGTTTTTTACCTTGGGATTTTCTTATCTTGTTAATGTGTGGAGTCTCAATGAATTTGTGAGACCTGGTATTTTAGATCAGGTAGAAAAATCAGTGTGGGAGAGGCCCAGTTTAAGAGATGCTGGAAAAAGAAAGGAAGTTTAGTCTTCCATTAACATGATAAATGAAAATAATGTGAGTAATATACGATAAGAGATAAGGAGTATCATAGGGCAAGTTTCAAGGACATATTATTAAAATGCAATGTGATACTTATTGGTCAGCGAAGCGAAGTCCAAATTAAGATTCCCATACAAGGAGAGTTTCAGTGAAGTCCAGTACCTACAATGAGAATGGATTTACAACAAAGTATCTTAGTTCATGGACCTAAGAATAAACAACTAATCATTGTCCTTGAACAGGACACATTGCACTATGGATGAGTAGAGTCTACTAATGGGATATATTTTCCCTTCTGATTAAGTTGGCATGCTTATATTTTCAAAGCATATTTGCAAGCAAGGGCTTTGTGGCCTATAAGCATATGATTAATGTTTTGATTCTTTTCTTCTGTTTCCTGAATATTCTTTTCCATGTATATCCGAATGTTTCACCTGTTTTCAAACAGGACAGCTGGACATGGGAAATGCAGACACACAACATTGGAACCTCCGAAAATCTCACATTGCTGATTGTTTTTTATTCAACACAAACCCAGTTTGGACTTGCAAGCAGTGTAAGGCAAAGCCATAGGGACCGTTAGCTGCAGAGGGAGAATGAGGGCCCTGCAGAACTGCTCCTTCAACATGCCCGCAAAGATCCCTCTCTGCCTGACTTCTGCGAGCTTGGTAGGAGAGTGTGCAGCAGGTGGAGCGGTGGAGCTGAGGCCATTGCACGACTGCAGGAGCCCCTGTTTTACAGAACACCCAGACCCTGGTTCGCTGCCCCCGCCTATCCGGGAGTGCTGTATTAGGTGTGCAGTCCTGACTCTGGGTCCCAGTCTGTCAGTGAAAGCCTTCACCTGCTGTGGCTCCTGGGAGGTCCCATTTCTCAAAATCTAATTTTTCTGATGAATGTGGGTCCAGTAAATACATAAATAAATAAAGAGGCTTCGCTGACCAATAAGAATTTTTTACTCCAGTTAATGCATTCCTGAATAACTTTGTCAGACGGAGATCCGTCTGTAGCCGTGTGTATTGCCAGGATTGACATGTTTCTTTTTGTCTGCGATATGGAATTTAACCAGATTTGCTTATTTTCCTGTGTTCCAGCTGCTAATAGCTGTACAGCACCTCACATATCCAGCTGTAAAGAGTGCCTGAAACAGGGAGCAGAATGCGGATGGTGTTTCCAGGAGGTGAGATGCAGGACGTGTTTCTGTTCCCACCGTAAGCCTTTCGGGGAAGTAAAGCATAACCTGGCACTAACCTGTGGAAGGGCACAGAGCAGGAACTCTTGTTTTTCATTTATTTTCTCTTTGGTGATTAGTCAGCTATCTTGACCAAACCGCTGCCTGTTCACATTAAGTGAAACTGTACCTCTGTTTAAACAAAGGTAGGCCTTGAGGTCTGAGAAAAGTGCCTGTGTGGGTTTAGCCCTGTGTTCCGTAATGAGGGATTTTCCAGCTTTGAGGGCCATGCCTGATCAGCTACCAGAAATGTGGGGGTAGCTGTGAAAGAAATGAAGTGAATAATCAGAGGGCAAGCACAATGCAGTGTTGAGCTGATTCAGATCTGTATTGTGACTGGACAGAGAGGGAGCACAGTCCTTGTGTTTGGCTTTCTCATCCATCTGGCACCGCGTCAGCTGCAGTGTACTCGAACACGCCAGTAATTAGGACTTGGTCTGAAAGAAGCGGGGAAGTACTTCTGTTCTGTGTTGCTTGCTTCTGGGTTTGCTATGTTTCTTTTTCAGTTCCGTTTCATTTTTTCTATTGCTTCAATCATCTGTATTCCTTTATTTAAATAAATGTTTAACATGCATCACGGAGCTCATGAGGACCCTTGCTTCCTGGTCCAGAAATGTTATTTTGCACACATTCTAATGTTGCAGAACTTGAAAAAGCTAATTATGGAAAACCTAACCACACAGCTTGAATGATGCTCCTGAAGTACACCTGCTTCAGACGTGAAACTTGGAAGAAAAATACATTTTACAAAGAACAACACTGTATTTATCCAATGGATTCCAGAAAGAAAGCAATGCTAACGTTTAAACCATTGTATTATGTACAGTATGCTATGCAGTTGCTTTACTGTGACCTTTTATCATACAGTATTAATTTAACAGTTGTCAGATTCTAATCTCGCACTTTCACTCTCAGCAAGTAAGTGGGCATACTTGCTGGCTGCCCGCAACTCTGTGCAGATCTACAGATGCAGAAATGAACATCACTTTACATGTGTGATGCTTTTGCAACTTTGGTCACTGTGTTGGTAAAATATATACAAGAAAGATTTCTGCTATGGAATCAGAGCAACCAGCTCCAGTCACGGAGTTAAAGAAATGTCCTACACTGACGAACAAAAAGACAAACAGTACATATTTTTTTCAGTAGCTCGATCTGATCTAAATAAATGCGAAGAGAGATGAGATATGCGGAGTGTATTTGGTGTAGCTCTCCTGGCTCCGGGAATCTGGCAGGTGTGCAGACCTCGCTGTCTGTATTGCGAGGAATGAGCCAGGGTGCTGCTGCAGGGGTGCAGATGGGGTGGCAGGAGGGGTACGAGAGAGAGATGCTCTATGGGAAGTCCCGGTGCGAGACGTCTATACGTAGGCGAGAGGAAGTATGTGAGATTAGAATCTAATCCTCCCAAAACTGTGTTAGAAACTCCATTAATCTTGATGAGAGAAGACTGTAAGGGGATTTGAATCACGTTTTCAGAAACGTCAAAGGCGCAGAGTGACAAAGTCCACCCGGCGGATTTCTTCAGAATCACAGTGGAAACTTCGTGGAAGGGCTTTTACCCAAGAGACACTTC
The DNA here is from genome assembly GCF_040954835.1 of Lepisosteus oculatus. NCBI lineage: Eukaryota > Metazoa > Chordata > Actinopteri > Semionotiformes > Lepisosteidae > Lepisosteus > Lepisosteus oculatus. Next base: position 1,751,925 of record NC_090705.1, on the reverse strand, counting down.
TTTACACCAGAGATTGTGGGAATACGCAACAGATTACTCAGCCACGTCACTGGAGCCCGGATTTTAGAGAGATTAGATCTAGAGAGTTTTCTTAAGAAACGTGTGGGTGAGATCCTCAGGTCAATTAACTAGCAATTGAGCTAGATGGGCCCAATGGCCTCTTTGTGTTTGTGACCATGTGTTCTTGTTGGCCTGAAATTATTTCGTGATGACTCTATTCTAGGAACCTCAAGAGAGCACCTTACAGAGTGTCACTAGCACAAAGCACCTGCTTATCACATCTCTTGAGATGGCACTACTAGTCAGCTTGTCCTTACTGAGCAATGGCACGTTCCTGGCAGACCTCTCTGTGTTGGCTTGTGCAGTCCTTTCAGCTAGAAGGTGCGAGTGGGGTCGAACAGGTGTTCCAGCTCCTGGGAAGTGACTGTAAAATTACAGCTAGAAATATTTCTTTAGGTTAGAATTGTTTTGATTGAAACAGGTTTTCCCTTGAAAGGTTATTTAAAATGTGAAACCCCCCTCCATCTTCATCTTTCTCCCCTTCCCCGCTTCTCCATGGCTTCGTTTCCTACCTCTCAATGATAAAGGCGGACAGACACTGTACCTGCCTCAAGAGCCTTTTCTGTGTGTTCATGCTTCTACTCAATATGCAATTTTATTATGATATTACAGTAACGGGACACTGTTTTCATAAAATATCACATAAGAACTAGCAGTGATAGACAATCTCAAATAGGAAACTTTCAGTCCTAATGGCGTTTTCTAGTCATCTTCCCTCTAATGCCTTAATTTCCACTGAATCCAATGCAATGCAGGGATCTTCAGGAACGCAGTTGCAGTATCACATTGTGGCACAACTGACTGTACTGAGAAGTGATTCAGAAACACAAGGTGCAGTGTCAAGACACTGACACTTCGCTCCCTGTTAAGATTCTTTAAAAAAGGGACTTTGTCCCCATGAGCAAGCTTTGAGGACACAGTTAAATACAAAGTCAGCTAGTCTTATCTGGACAAGTTATATGGAGCAGTGCCATAAACATGCCATGACGCTGCTTTTATCCACTTTAACAGGGCTTCCTTGACGGAGCTCCAGTGAGCGAAAGATGTGACCTGATTTCCAACCTGGAGAAGAAAGGTTGTGCGTTAGATTTTATCGAACGTCCTTCAGTGAAGGTGGTGGTAGATGCCAGTACGTCAAGCACACAGGTGACCCCGAGAGATGTCACGGTACAGCTGTGGCCAGGTTGGTGTTCTTAATTTTTCACTGAAACTAAGAATGGACCTTTTCAAAGGCCCTGATGCTTTTGAAAACAGTATAGCTACAGTATTCATTGATGTTGGCATGTGTGGATCAGCCTTTGTCTTTTTCTAATGTACTGTATGTTTAAATAAATCTGTGCAGATGCACACATGGCTCACCAGTCTGTCAGCAGTACGCATGTTTTTATTTCCATCTAGGCAGGGAAGCTAGCTTTGTTTTGCAAGTGCGTCAGCTCGAGAGGTACCCTGTGGACATGTACTATTTAGTGGATGTGTCTGCATCAATGCAAGACAATTTGGACAAGCTGAAGACTGTGGGGATTGCTCTGTCGGAGAAGATGAAGGAGCACTCCACTGACTTTAAGGTTGGCTTTGGATCGTTTGTCGACAAGCCTGTTTCACCGTATATCAATGTGCATCCTTCTAAAATCGACAACCCATGCAGGTGAGTCTCCACCCACCTGCTGTGCTTGTGTGGTGTTTCACAGGCAGGATTTCATATCTAAGTGGGAATGTGAATATTAATTACCTCTGGGTGGTTTCATAATGATAGAAATCAGGGCTGTCTGCAGAGGTTTCCAGTTCCTCATCGGGTGTGGAAGAGTGTGAATGCTAGCAGCCTCGCACAGTTAGATCACTCATGCTTGGGGACGCCAGTGTGACCACTGCTAATTGTGACCAGTGAAACATGTGTATCATACAGGGAACACCTTTGGCTTACGGTGTTTGTAAAGAACGAGCAGGTAATTTTGAGTTTTGTTGTGTAAAACAGCCTAATTAATATACACGTCATAGATCCTTCTTTCTCCCAAATCAGCTGAAAGGTGTTCTTAATGTGTTCTTTTAAAAAAATTGTTCTCATAGTTTACTGCACGCTTTTATTGCTGAAACGTTTTGCGATTCTGTACACCCCGACATCTTGATATCTGAATCTCTCTGCGCAGCGATTATGACATCCAGTGCAGGCCTGCCCACGGCTTTATCCACGTGCTCTCTCTCACCGACAACATCACCGAGTTCACCAGGGTGGTCCACGAGCAGCACATCTCAGGCAACATGGACACGCCTGAAGGAGGCTTCGACGCGATGCTGCAGGCAGCTGTGTGTCAGGTCAGTTCACCACAGGCGGCTGCACGGCCCTCAGATCGCGAAGGGACACAGGGCCGAGCAAGCAGACAGGCTGTCGCCACCTGTTTAGCCTTGTGTCTGATGGTAATGTACAATGTGTCTATATGCAGAAGGAATGGCCTTATGATTAAACCAGATATACCAGACATTATACGGAGGTTACAGACATCGTGAAACAGTATGTTAACATTTTTTTCTGTATAAACCAAAACAGAATGCAGGAATTGCAGTGTTGTCAAAACGACTATTGATATCTGTAGCATGTTTTAAATCCCCTGTGGACATGTTGAATTTAGTGCAGATGTGTGAAAGTCCCACTGGTGTGTTAAAATCGTCAGGCACTTCCAAGATATACTGTATATATACATATGGTTTCTAAACGGAAAAAAATGTCACCCATTTGCTCTCCATAAATCTTAATTGAAAGAACATTGTGCATTAGGGTTCATACTAGGAATGTAAATGTCTTTATCTGGACCCCACATGGAGGGGAAAAATTCCTGGGCTGTGCATTTCTGCAGTTCCATAAAAAATATTTCAAAATCTGTTTTTTTTTTAACGTGGACTTAGAAGAAAGCCAAGATGTACTTCAAGGTTTATTACCCATCTCATTTTGAGGTCTGATAAGGTTTGTCGTTGTTGAGTGAACAGCAGAGCCTTTCATGTTCTTGAAATGGTGGATTCTGCAGGGATGACAAATAACGGAAAGAGGCTGGGATGTGGGTTTGAGTCAGGAGCACACGTTACCCATACATTCCAGGCTGTAAGAAGTGGTCACTGGCTGCTTGTTTCTACACAAAAGGCTTTAATGAACAATAAAAGTGATGATAATGCGATTTCCGTTTGGGTTGGGATTGTTTGGTGCTGTACTTGCACACTGATGGGAAAAATGTTTAGGTGCCTCAGGACGGGGTAACAAATGAACACCTATGTACTGTATTAATGTGGAATACCACACGTGTGTAAAAACGATTAAAATAGAATATTTTCGGAATCTATTTGCAGTAATCATATATATGAACTAACAAGTTGATTGTTATATTGAGATCTCTAGTAGACTTTTTTTCCCATTTCGCCAGGGGAATCCAAGTGTTCTGATAATAGATGTTAATAAAGTGTAAAAGAAAACTTTCTAGTTGCAACCTGAGTGAGAATTGAGCTGGAAATCCCTGGTGACACATCCTGAGAAGTAAAGGAAAAGGTTCTGCCTTCACTGCACAGAGCGAGGCAGGGGACAGGCAGGCCTTGTGCTGGGTTGGGAACAGGGATTTAACACAATTCAGGGACCGAATGCCATTCGTGTTCCTCCTTAATTGCCTCAGTATCTTCACAGTACAGCTCTCTTGTAGGTAACATGTGAAGGCGTACACAGCTAAGGCCACTTCGTGAGCAATCAAGGCCTTTCAGATAGAGACAGTACTCCTCAGATAGAGGAGATCATCTCTGAAAACCAAGAAATGAAACCAGACGTGCACAGTGTGGAGTCAGTGCTTCCAGAGAAAGAAAACGAAAAGCAAAAAATCCGTCCCTTATCGGAAAGCTCCCTTTTCCTGGAGGAGGGTGCACCACCTGGAGGCTGTCCCATTAGCCTGGGCTCCAAGGCAGAACTAATGAAAAATAATTACATTTCTACTGCTCTTTATATCCCAAACAACCCAAATTACATACCAGGGGGGTGTAGAGGATGCCATTCTACATTAAAATGCAGCCTCCTGCCGGACATGGTGTGCATTTCCACATTTTGTGAGATACTATAGAGAGAAGGAAAGATCGGATTTGTCCAGGAGGATTGCTGGGGTGAAACTCAGAAGGCACAGCCCAGTTCCTTCACAGTGTGAGAGTGAAACATTCCCCTTTACCAATTACAGAACCACATAGGCTGGCGTAGTGAGGCTAAGCACTTACTCCTCATGATGACAGATCAGCCCTCTCATCTGGCGCTCGACAGCAAGCTGGCTGGGATCGTGGTGCCTCACGATGGGAACTGTCACCTGGAGGATAACACTTATACCCAGTCTGCCTACATGGTGAGTTTTGTGTAATTTGCTATGAATTGCTTGTTAGAATGCAAGACTTCTAAGCAACGTGAACCAATGCACGCACTGAAATAATTATCTGCATTCAGCATGCTCCTCTGACAATGTGCACATTTCCTAGAAATATTATTGTGGGTGTATTTGATCTGTCAGTTGCTGGTGTGCATCAGCTGAATGGCATAAGTGGGCACGCCAGGGTTTTGAAGGAGCAGCAAGGGAGTGAACTTCACTGAACGTTTTTCTTCTGAGCGTCTTTAGTTTGTTCAGTTTGGAAGGTGGTCACTGGTGGCAGGGTTGGTATCAGAGGAATGACGAAGGACTATTGAAATGCTGCCCACAAGGCAGTGGAAGAGAAGGTGATGCTGTTACTAATGCACAATTACTAATGCCCATCTGTCTGACCAGCCTAGAGATACCCCTCTTAGACACAGCTGCAGTCCAGTTCTTACCTGCGACCACAAAATACAACAGTCAAAAAGCCAGCTGGTGAATTTGACTCATATTTACCTTGGCTCTGTCTTATTAAAAGCCTGCTGTGAAGTTCATTTAGGAGAAAACACATGTACAAGTATCTATTTTTTAATAATTTCTGCATTTTTGTGTTGCAGGAGCATCCAACCATTGGTCAACTGGCTGACAAATTACTGGAGAATAGTGTTCATTCTATATTTGCTGTGGAGGAACTACAATATAAGTGGTATGAGGTAATTTCATAGAACACTGGATGTACTAAATAGCAATAACATTTACTGTATGAATAATATGCTGAAATATGTACTATTGTTTCTTTCTAAATAGGATCTCATTCCCTTAATGCCAGGTACATTTGTTGGAAAGCTTCAGCCAAAAGCATCAAATCTGAAAGACTTAGTTGTCCAGGCCTACAAGGTAATAAAAATCTTCTCAAAACAAACTGAATGATATTCATTTTCAAATCAAATCTAAAAAGCTGTATTGTGTCAAATCAGTAATAATTGACAAAACATTTACAAAGATTTTGAGACGTACAGTAATATCTTATTTGAGGGGATCACGTACTTATTCGAATATTTCATGCCATAAACAAAATTAAAATTTGAGATGTTTAAGTCAGTGTCTCATTCATATATTTTTCCCTGAAGAAGTGTTGCTAACTGGCAGAATACTGAGCAATAACTCGACCTGGCTAGCAGACATAATCGGTCTTCTGGAACAAAACGTTATTGTGTTGCTCTTGGAGTCTGTGAAATCCCCAGAACACTAGTAACACAATCTGCCTGTATCAGAGTTTGTAATACAGAATTCTCATCAGCATGGAAAACAAAGCTGTGATTTTCAGGCTCTGTTTTTCTCATAAATTGTGGCTCAAAGGGTTTTTGTGTTTAACAACATAATCTTTGTTTTACTGAAAGGTGAATTTAATTTTGCTTTCACAGAGACTTCTTTCTGATGTGGAAGTACAGATACTGGTGCAGAACCAGGTGCAGAAACTGGCCGTTAACATCACGGCGCTGTGTCCTGGAGGGAACCCAGTACCAGGCCACAATAAATGCAGCAATGTGAAACCAAATGAAACAGTAAGTTAATCAGGATTTTAAAAAACACATACAAATGAAAACCCTGTTAGAAATATCAAGTGTTTGAAATGTTTATGTTAAACTAACAAGTTATCAATTCCCCATTTGCATATAAAAAACAAAAATGTAAAATTTCTGAAACAGGAGTAAAACTACCTTAGTTGTGTCTTGCCTTATTTAGAATTCTCTTGGCAGCACAATGTGCATCTGGGAATAGTAAGTCTGAGCGGTGCGATTGTTGCTTTTTAAAATGGCAAAGCAACATTCACTGAGTCAAAAACAGCTGTGGTCTGTGTTTCACCAAGACCATATCTTGACCTTCGATTTCTTGAAAGGAGTGGAAAGTACAGACGATTAGAGTTTGAGTGGAGTGTACAAGCAGACAGAGCAAAAAGGAAAGAACAGAGGTACTTTTACAGATTCTGAAGAAAGTGAGCTAAAGTCATGTGATTTCATGAAAGTGCCAGGAGCTCAGCTTGACATGGGTGAAACAAAGTTGATACTCAAGCAGATGTTTTGGCAGGACATTGCTTAGCGCTGCTTCCGTTAGCCACAGCATTCCTTGTTCTGTCCATTACAGTAGGGTCCCTATACCTGCGGATTTAACATTCACTAATTTGTGTATTTGCGATTTTTCCTGGCCCTCGTGGTCTTGTGTGGAAGAAGAGGAGCGCTGGGTGAAACTGAGCACAACTTTGAAATGAGCCGCACGACAGACTAGGGTGGTGAGACATATCTAGCTAGCAAGCCTGTCCCTGCCGCCTGCCCAAGTACCTACTGCCCAGCATCGGCATCTCAGCGTGGTCGCGTTTCTGTATCGTAATGAACGCTCCAGGTTCTGTCGGCGGCATGGGGAACTGTTACTGTCGTTACTGTTGTTTGTTTAAGTCGACTCATGGTATTTTAATTAACTTAAGGCCAATGTACCTATGGCTTTAGACTATATCCTGTAGTACATTATTCAATGGTCTAGGGGTGGACTTGGTTGTATGTGAATTTGGCTATTTGCAGTGGTTCTCTGCACCAAAACCCTTGCATTTGTTGAGATCCTACTGTATTTTAATTACTCTGAATACACTTGTAAATCCATTCTGTCAAAGCAGAATGTCTGTCTTTCTGCGTGGTGCCTATAGGCCAAATGGAAAATCGGTGCGGGCTGTAGTTGTGCCTGCTGCTACTCTTGGCTCTAAAGGAGGAAACAATTAAAAATGGTGTGCAGGTTCTCCGCCAACAAGAGTGTGCTATGATCAGTGTGTTTCCTGTATGACCAGGGCCAGTCGTAATCACTCTCGCTCCTTCCTCTGAGTGTGCTGCGCTCCGCTGTGATCCCGCCTGTTTCCTTATTCATATTCCTGAGAGGCACAGCCTGGCCCGTCCTGGCAGGAACCCTGTCAAGCTGAAAGAGTGAAGGCCGTCAGTGGTTAATCTACTCAAGCTCTGACTGAATTTATTCATTTGTAGACAAATCTTTATTTTACACAGTCATTTAAAAATACTCCTTTCTGTATGAAATAGCTCTTACATTACATTCTGCAGTACAAATACCAGTACTGACACCTCAATGCCCTCATTTGTTCAAAATAGCGCTCCTGTGAATGCCTCATAAAACCTGTGTGTTGATTCCCATAATGCTCCTTTCTCTGGGATGCATTCTATGTCCTAAGCGAGTTATTTCTGTATACTGGCGCAAAAACAGCAAAAGATAAAACCAGATTTTGCTTCAGCAGTGAAGATCACCAATCTGTATCTGAACCTGACTGTAAGAAAATGTGCTCAGAGAATGAGTGGTTCTGCTTCAACAATCATCTCTTCTCCAGGGAGATGAGGAAACGTTTTCTCAGGATGGTAGCCAAACTGACACAGGGGTGTTGCATCCTTCTGATCCCGTTGTGTAATTATCAAGCCAAAGCACAAGAAATAACAGGAAGAAAAAACCTGTGAATCAGACTTAAGCTTGCAGTCTTTGTGAAAATGATCTGCATGTTAAGATACCATACAGGGAGATTCTGATGTCTGTAAGACAAAACCAATGTCCTCTGTGGGCCGTAGAGCATCTGAAATGGCAGTAGTAAGGGTGGTGAGGTGTTTTAATCACTGGTGAGGCTGATTTGCACCTGACAGATTTGACAGAAGACCGTGTGTGCAGAGCCATCTTGGTGAGGGTCATTCAGGCTGCTTTATTGTTCGAGCTGACCGATGATGAGGTTGAAGGAATCCTCCTTTAACCCAAGAGCACCGTTGCTGCTCAATGATACATTGCTGAAGCCCTCAAGACATTTTTCTGTTCTGGCAAGGCAATCCAGATACCTCAATTCTCTGCCAAGACAATGCAGGCTTACACGGTACTGGGATCACAGGGACATGAGGTCCTGCCTCAGATGTGTTTCTCCTGGCCGGAATGTGGCAGGCTGTCTGTGGGACCAGCATGCCAGTGTCCTCAGCAGGAGAGAAGTGCAGCCAGTCAGCCTTCGCTTGGAAGAGTGGCAAAACATCCCACAGCTGTCTGAGCAGAGGCTGATCAGGTCTGTGCTTCAGCACTGCCCGGACTGTGTTGACGCTCAAGGAGCTCACACCCCATTCTACATTTGTAATCCTTTCAGTGTCAGTCAGTCACTTTTCACACTGAAAATGGATGATTCTTTGTTTTGAATTTTTGTTCACATTTTCATATTGTCATGCTGTCATATTTTTGTTTTGACAGTGATCTGCATTTAAAATATTTGATTGAATCCATCAGGCCTAAGGGTTGTGTGACATGGCTATACGCATAGAATATTTGCATAGTTTAGGGCTCTTCAGAATTTGAAAATACCGAACTCATTTGTTTAAAAACGTTTTTATCTTTTTTCTGTTTTATAGGTTTTTTTCAACATAACCATTGGAATGAGGGAATGCGGGAATCAGGGAGAGGCGGTGGATTTCTTGATCAAGCCCGTGGGATTTAATGAGTCCACCAGAGTGAAAGTACAGACTGCTTGTGCCTGCCAGTGCACAGGGCCTGGGGCACCCTCTTCTGGGAGGTGCTGGAATGAGCGCTCCCCTCAGGACTGCAGGTCCTCGGAGACGGGGTCCTGCACGTGTGAGCAGGGCGGCGAGGAGGGGGGCCTCGGTGAGAGCTGTCGGCTTGACGACACGCAGCCAGCGTGCAGTGGCCGAGGCAGCTGCTTGTGTGGGAGATGTGTGTGTGCCCGAAGCAGCCTGGGGCTTGTGTTCGGAAAGTACTGCGAAATGGACAACTTCTCTTGTTCGTATCACCGGGGACTTCTGTGTGGCGGTGAGAGTCATTTGTGCGTTATAAAGAAGATGGAGTTTTTATTTTCATTTAGAAAAAGATCTATATATGAAGAGTGCAAAGCTATCAGGAATTTTTTTTTCATTCATATTTATTTAAGCTGATTCTGTATGAGAATCTCCTCAGGTCCTCAGCCCCTCAGCTGGAGAGTCTCAGGTTCAAATCCTGGGTGGAGCAGGACTGCTGTACTCTTGAGCATGACCTGTGGCTCAGTTTGCTCCAGGAGTTGTCAATGCAGCGTGTAGATGCTTAATGTGATGAGAATTTTTCTCTCAATCAACTTATCTTGTAGAGAAAAGGAATAAGAGAGAATTCATTACATTGTAGGCTTGTGAGAGATGAAGTCTAGTGGAGACCCTGTTACATCATTACTCTGTTTGGATGTTTTACGGTTGAGACGTAAAACCGAGGTCCTGACTCTCTGTGGTCATTAAAAATCCCAGTGTGTTTCTTGAAAGAGTAGGGGTGTTACCCCAGCGTCATGGCCAAATTTCCCCCTGGCCTTTCCCAACCATGGCCTCCTAATAACCCCCCGCTTCATCACTCTGCTCTCCTCCCCACTGAGAGCTGGTGTGTGGGGAGCAGACCGGCGCATCATCCAGGTGGGGGTACACACTGGTGGGGGTGGAGGGGAGTCCCCATGACCTGTAAAGCGCTTTGAGTGGAGCGTCCAGGAAAGCGCTGTAGAAGTGTAAACAATCAATGAATGAATCAGGCGAAGGATCGGACCACGCTTCCGCCCGCTTCATGTGCTTCTCTCTCTCCCGCACGCGGTCCCAGGCCACGGCCAGTGCGTCTTGGGGGAGTGCAGGTGTGCCAGCGGCTGGGAGGGAGAGAGCTGCAGCTGCCCCACGTCCACAGAGCCGTGCATGCCCACAGGCTCGGGGGTGTGCAGTGGGAAAGGCCGGTGTGTCTGCGGCCGGTGCCAGTGTGAGGACCCCAGACGCTCGGGCCGCTTCTGCGAAGTCTGTCCCATGTGCAATAATCCCTGCGAAACGAACTGGTAATCTTTGCTGTCTCTCTGTGTGTTTATGACGCTTATTACTCTTGTGAAGGGCGTATAGATCCTTTCAACCTCAAAGACACATGTCCAACCATTTTCAGTCCTTCTGCATTACGTAGGTCTCCTGTGTGTCTGTGCTTGGATGATCACATACCCACAACGAGACTAATCATAGGCAGCCGCACTGAATCCCAAACCACAATGTGATACGCTCTTTGTTTTTATTGTGTGAGCTTTTATCCGTGCTGTCTCCTGTTTCCAGGAAGTGTGTGCAATGCCACTTGTCAAGTGACTTTTCAGAAGTCAAAGCCACGCAGTGCAATGCGACATGTTTCCCGATGGTGCACTACATCGATGACATTTCTGGTATGTCCACTGCAATCCCAGCTGTTTCCCAGAAGTTCAACACTGTCAGCAATCATGTATGTCTGTGTTTAACGCACAGTAATGAAATAAAAACCCTAAAAAACACAATGACATAAAAGAATAAAATAGATCAGTCAGCTGTTCACAGTTGCACAGCAGTGAAGTCTGCGGTCATACCTTTTCTTTCCAATTCAGTTCAAAATCAAACACTGTCCTGAACATAATAGGGCTTACCTGAAGTATTCATTGCATTTTAGACAAAAATCATTAGAAAAACAACTGCCCAGTCTGTACATAAAGGATGAAGAAGATGTGACAGCAATTCAATTTAAGTAGTATTTATTAATTTCAGGTAACAGCACTATATATACTAATCACTGCAGCAGCTACAGTACACATGAACAAATTAAGATACAAATTGAGACATAAAGTATTTCATAGGGAAAAATAAAATTATTTTTGTTTTCTTCTTTAGAATCAAGAAGTGAAACCTCTAAATACTGCCTTTACCCAACCAGCGAAAACTGCCATTACAGGTTTCAAATGGATTCTATGTTTGGTGGTAAACAGATTCACATCATCAGATACCCAGGTAAGAAGCCAGACAGCGTCCCTTTGCTTCCTTCCATTACTCCCATCTGTGAGTGAACACCGTTTAGGATCTGTCAGCCTCGTGCAGCAGAGTGCAGGTATTTGCACAGCGTTCGCAAGAAGTCGGAGGTAATGTTCTGAACTGAGGACCTCCTTCCTTTTTAACTGCTACAGAACATTTTGCAGACACTGTTCAATTTAATGCCTTGTTATGTTAATTCCTCTTTCTGTTTCTCAGTTATAATGTGAAGAAACCTAATGTGAAGTGTTGACTGAACACTGTATATAGCTGGGGTGCATTTTGGAACCTGCACTCGTCTGCATAGCAGGTTCAGAGGTCACTGCCTAATTAAATAACTAGGTCTGCTAGTGACCCCTAAAGGGAGCTAAATGTAATTGCATGTCTAAGTACCTGTCACTGTCCCTGGTGTACTCTGTAGGCACATGAGTTGGACTCTTGGGATCTGGAATTAGTGAACAGTTCCTTTTCTGGGACTTTGCTTTAAGCAAGGATTTAGTACACCTTGCCTCACGGTACTGCCTGCCTCAGGGGGAAGATGTTTTGGATTTGCCCCTGTTTTGCATGATCACATTTGAATGGGAGTGTAACCCACATTTTACTGGGGCTCCCTAGGCCGCCCAACACCATCTGTCTGGCTGCTGCTCAGGACGCTGGGCTCAAGAGCGCAGCAGCAGTTGCAGACGAAACCCTTCCCCACTGCAAACCACAGCATAGCCACGTCAGTTCTAAGACCATGTGCTTCATTTTCTAATTTTAAATATTTTCATTTTCCATACGTTTTCCTCATTTCACTGCTTGGTATTATCAGATGAAGTTATTCTGAAATGTCACGATTTGCATCTCATTGGAAACGTCAAGATCAAATCACAGGGATTTTGTCTTGAGAAAAACTAGAGGATGTCTTCCGTGCGCTCCTTCTGTGTTGTGATGTAATAATATAAGATTCTGATTGCATTCGTTATTGTTCAGAGCATATTTATTAAATATTTATTAAAAAGATTTACAGGAAAGAGTAGTGCTTCAACCTTCTGTTTCTAAAACAGTTGCTCTTAAATAGTGCTTGAACTGTACAGTAAGACTTCACACAATTTTATGTGCCTAAACTGTACAGTAAGACTATTCACAGTATCCTGTGTCCTCGCATTACACAGTAAGACCATTCAGTCTGTTTCATGGCCAACATTCTGTACAATAAATGATTATCCCTAAAAATCTTTTATATTAGATTCCTCTACAGTAACCACAGATGTGTTGCTCATCTCATTGCATTTGCAAGGCAGTGATCCCCTTGTTTAGATTCTGGCGTTTGGGTTTTATTTTTCTGCAAGGTGGGCTTCAGTCCAAGATCATCACTCTCCTATCCGCTCTTCCCCTCTGCTGGACATGCAGCTATGCTGCTGCCTTCTCTAAAGAACAACAGAGCTGGCCTGGCCCCCCAGCAGCCCCCTCGACCACCTCTTCCCTGCCAGGTTTCCATAACAACGGACAAAAAAATGAACTTTTGTTTCCGTGGCTCAGCACTTCCGCGCCTCTGCATCTCACAGTTCTGCTAGCACTCAGAGGCATTGCTTTAGAAAATTAGTTTTTGATCCATTTCCTTTCCTTTTATTAGCCAATGAGCTTTAATTCAAATGACCCTTCAGTTACTGTTGGCTATCGTGTAGAAATCGCCTGCTGATTAAACACCAAACACTGCAAAGTCCTTCCATGTTCAGCCTGTGTCTGTCTACAGTTGCTGATCGAGTGTTCCTCGATCCCTGGACAGTATAAAGAGAGTGGCTACTTCTTGAATACATTCAGCTCGACTAGAATAATTGGATGTTTTACAATAAGTGAAAGGTATATTTAAAATGGTTCTCCAAATATGTTTAGGTTGACATTTTTGAAAATTTGACCACAATGAGGATTAGAAAATGCATCTACAGATGCAGCCATTCAAAGTGCGCGGTACACACACGTACCGGAGGTAATTGGCTACGGTGTCGCGCATCATGACGCACGATGACGCGCGGTACCGCGGTACGTGATTGGTTGACCGACAGGGGCACTCGTGGTCGGTTGGTCTGTCGTAGAAAGATTTACAGTAAACGTCTTTACTGTGCCCGTTGTAGTATTGAATATTTATATGGAATTTTACCACTGAAGGGAAATCTTAGTACCTGAGCATAAAAAGAATAGGAGCATACTGTAACGCGTGTGAAGGCCATAAACGATATTAATTTTGGAACTTAAACATACAGTATATGGCTGGTCTCGGTACTTTAAAGAAAACATACACACCAGTATTCCATTTCTCCCTAAACATTTTAAGCATCGAAGTCTTTAACTAACGTGATACCGGAGTCAACAAGCGTACTTTTAGAATTTGATTAAAAGGGAATATAATATGGAATCGCGTATCTAAATAAATTAATAACTATATAATTATATTCATGTACCGCAACACAAGAATAGTACACGCTGTACATTGTCTGTTGATAATGTTTCTGTAGTGCTTTTTCAGCACTCTGCATGTGACCTTGCCGGTGGTGCTGTGGGTTAGGTTCCTGACTCCCATGTCACACGGTCTGTGATTGAATCCCACTGTGGAACCATGACTTTTTTTTTAACAAACATTTCTTTGAAAATGTTTTCTCCCCGTTTAGATTTATTTTTCTTGGGATCTTTGGATCAAACGTGGAAATCATTTTTATTTTTTAAATACATTGCAGAATTAAAGCAAGTTAAAGCCTTGATTTTATATATCACCTTTAAAAGTGGAATCTCAAAGCAAAGTAAATACCCAACACCGATTGTACCCATCTGTCATGCTAATAAAGCACCTTGAATTGAATTGAGGGAGAGAGGGGGGAGGGCGAGCGAGAGAGCCAGGACAGACAGGCAAATAAGATAAGACACTCCACAGACATTCACAACAGCGACATACCATAAAACGTTTGCACATATAGTTAAGTTATTACTTGGTTTTCAAAGTGCAATGAAATACAATATTGTTGTTGTTGCTGTTCTTGTTGTTTTTATCCTGTAAAGCGTTTTGAGAAGCCACCTTTAAAGGCGATATATAAAAGCGCTGAATCTTATGGAATGTGTTCCGCCTGGGATCTAACCCAGCGTCTAACCCCTCTGATTGGAGAAAAAAGACATGCTGGTTTGCTATACTGTACATACTGTACCAGGAAGATGATTTCTTTCTATTCGAAAATTGTATTTTAAAAGTTTAAGAAGTAAAAACCTTACAGCGTACACAGATTTCTAAACTGATCAGGATCGTTATCTTTGTCTTATCCATAATAATGTTCACCGCTCTGTCCAGCAAATTAATAATAAACTTTATTTTACATAGCATTTTAAACGAATAAGTAATTCGATTGCTCATAAACCTAATCGCTTTTTCTACATAAACACAGCGTGATTGCTCTCTGAAAATGCTTTTTCTTTCTATTTAGGCTCAGATTTCAACTATAGATCGTATTATTATAAACTTTCTTGGAAAAATGTTTATTTAGGGCTAGAATATGTTCATTGTCTTCCAATCGAGTCGAGTTGACATTAGAAGCTTGCCACGCCCGGACTGTTACACCAACGCATTAGCATGTTAAAGCGATTTCATTGAGGAGCCTAGCTTTCTTAACTAGTAAGTACTGTACTTCCTGGGTTTTTGAGGGGGGGGGTTTCTTTCACTGGAAATCTCGCCCCCTTCTACTTTGAAAATACCTGTGGAACCGGTTTAATTCTTCACAGCCAGCACTCCCGCAGAGAGGGGGGTTGTACTCGTTAATATCTTAGCCGGAACACATCATTATATCTAATTTTGTATTTCTATAAAAAAATCGTTTGCCCAGCTTAATACTGTTGCTGTTGTTTTTATCCTGTAAAGCGCTTTGAGGAGCACAGCTTTCTCACCACTTAGATTACTTTTTGATACCATCCTTACACAAAGCAGAAACTTCTTGTATTTTCTGATGACATACAAGTGGAAAGATTACAGATTTTAATAGTCTTTTTCCTGAACCAGGGAAAATCTGATCATGTTTCTCTATAACAATAATAAAAAGCTTTATTTTACATATCACCTTTAAAAGTGGCATCTCAAAGCAATACAGTAGATGTTAACCACAGATTACAAAGTAAATACCCAGACTAACGCAAATGCATTTTTAATAAAATGCTTTTATTCATTCAGCAGAGACAGAGCTAAAACCTGGGTGTAACAGCTGTTCCTTTTTCTGATCACTCGCTCTGTGGAAAAACGTCTCACCTGTCCTGTTCTTTGTTTTCCTAATTTGCTGATTATGCCTTCTTCGATCCACTCCTGCCCTCACAACTAAAAAAAAGATACATCTAAAAGATAAAATACGTCTGGAAAAAATATACATCTAAAAGATACAATACATACACCTGGAAAAAAGAGACTTACTTTTAAGTACTTATCTATGAGTGAATGATTGTTCCAGGTATCAAATATGACTCCTAACACTGAAGACTTTTAGTTTTCTGTTTCTCTTTTCCAGAATGCTTATCTGAGCAGCAATACTTCCCCACATTCACAGCTGTTTTCCTCATTACAATTGCACTTGGGCTCATGCTCATTCTGATTCTGAAGTACATTTTGGCCCGAAAAAATCGGAGGAGAGACGTGTCTTCAGACGCTGTCAATGATGTATCACCTAAGGTAAACTTTTTTCTTCTTTGCATGGGTACTGTGCATCTACCATGTACAAGTACTTTTCAGTTAAGAACGAATCCTCTCTTAACGCAGGACATGTCCTACTTACCCACCATGAATGAGAAGACGATAACTTACAGACGGGACAGGCCAGTGGAGATGCGGATCCACGTTCACAAAATGCCTCTGAATGAGATCTGGCAGTGTGAAAAGGATGACTTGTATGATCGAGCCTTTATTCACCACTGATGAACCATGGATGTTAAGACGTGTGCGTTTCACCAGGGCGGCTGTGAAGGTTTTGTTCCTTTGATTATAAAAATGCGTACCCCCGATGAAAACTTTCTCGAAAAGCACCAGCTTCTACCAAGTCAGTACCCACAAGGTAAAGAGGTGGTGTTAGGCTGAAAGTGCAGAGTGAGCATTGACTGATTTGATGTGTTTTAAAAAAACGAGTGACTTAAAGTGCTGGAAAGGGAGAAGAAGGGAGGTTATTATGAATAATCTCTGTTGCTGTGCACTGTTACAGACCGAGATACTTTTGATACACTCAAGGTAACGCTCAAGACCTGCATTGTTATTTTCCAGACACTTTTAGAATTCATGGGCTGTCCCTTGCAGTCAGTGAGGATTGAATCTGAAGGTGACTGAGGCCAGAACAGGGCCTGCACTCTGGGTGGCTGGTAGAGCAGCTGTCTGCTCAGGAGATACCTGATCATGTACTGCGCACTCCAGTCATGATGAGCTCTCTTCCAAGCTCTTGCATTGCTTCCTTGTTCTAACATCTTGGGGTCTCGACATGCTAAGTTCTTCCTCCATCAGGTTTGATCAAGTGCTGTAAGAGGAGAGAATCTTCTTGGGGGGCTGACATCCAGACAACATGACCAACACAACAGAGCTGATGGAGGATGATCATAGTTTTAAGGCTTGGGAGACAACAGTGTTGTCTGTGTTTTAGCCCCGTGCAGTAACGTAGGAATGATAACTGCACAGTAGACCACCCAGTCTGGTTTCAGTTTTAATGTCAGAATTTTCAAACACTCACTTCTGTATGCACCAAAGGTGGCACATGCAGATTTCAGGTGATGCTGCATTTATTCATTAATATCAATAACTTCTGTGAAAGATGATACACAAGGAATGGGAAGTACTCTACATTCTCCAGACACTCAATGAGAATCTGAATCTATGGCACTGGGGCTTGTGCATTTGAAGCTTCCTAATGCGGGAACTTTGGTCTTCTGAATGTTAAGTCCAAGGATGGTTTAGGTTTTGGATCAATGATATTAGAGATTAAATGATTTGCCATCTATTTGGCACGTTAGCTGCACTCCAGCGGGCAGCTCGTCCATTATCCAATGGAACTTGGAACTTAAAAATATGAAAAAAGGAGTGGAGGCGATGACACATTCTTGTGCAACTCTTTTCTGGATTGTAAAGGGCTGGGCTCTGTAATGGATCGATTACTGAAGATTTCTGAATGCCTCTCATGACAAAGCAGGTGAAGAATGTTGATGAATTTCAGAGGAAATCCACTGGACATTCCTGCTTCAGCAGGATCTTGAAAAGCCAGGAGTCAAATGCCTCTGTCGAGACAGAGAAGTAGGTGTGTTGGTGTTTCTGACATTTTTCCTGGAATGGGCAGGCTATAAAACCCATGCCGGTCAATTCCCATGAGGGTCACAATCCGAACAGGAATTCTGGGAGAAGGTCTTGAGTTTTATGTTGTTTATGTTTATGAGTTTTTAAGTATGTTAGACATGTTGTTTTACTTGTCCAACATACTTAAAAATTTCAGCCAGATATTATTTCATTATTTGAGGTCTTCCCAAGTGAAAAGAACGCTTTCCTTGTGTTCTTAGTTGAGGCTTGAAGAGTTTCCCCTTCTTGACAAATATTTCTCCTTTGGTTGGGTCACTCAGAGCTTCAGTGATGTTGTTGTGGAAGAACATTGCATCTCCTGCAGACGATGTTTGGGAGGCAGCTTGATAGACAGATCAGTAACTGAACTGATAAGACAGTAATTGGTCCAGGAGTCATGAACTCAGGTGATGTGAATGACTTCATGGGTCCTGGCAAGTATTTGGACTGTAGATGTTGGCAGAATGTTTTGTGTCCTTTGGTTGTGACCATGGTGAGAGGCCCATGATCTGTGCATATAGGTAAGAAGATAAATACCATTGGAGTGGCATGTTGTTTGTCTCTAGCCTTCAAGTCTCCAAGTAGAATAAGCCTATTTGAGATTCCACAGAGAATTTGGTCAAGTTTGGCATAGACGTCTTCCTTAGTTTCATTGTTTGAGTCTTGATTAGATGAACAATGTTCCCAGCTAATTTGAAACAGAGTCATAAGGTGAAAAGCATGACAGTGATTGTGGTTTAATTCTTAATGACAAAAGCCATTAGTCCAGAGTTCTTTAACTACAAACGTGGTACGTTATACTGACTGAACATTGTCTGGGCAGTCTGTGAGGATCCTGCTTTTCCAGGTCCTACAGGTAAGTATGCTCTTCTGTGCTTTTTGACCGCGGAAAGGTAACCCCTCGGGTCTAGGCTATCCAGGCAGGAGTGCTGAGGAAGACTAGTGCAAGGGCACCTTTCCCAGCTGCCTCCTCCCAAGGGTTAAACAGAACAGAACCCTGAAAAGGGATGTTTGGTCACAGTTAAAGCCGCGCGCCTGCCTCAACCATCATTAAAATCGTTTAAAACACGAAGGTGCACTTACAGCAGGTGTAAAACGCAACAACATGCTCCCTACCTCCTGTAGCTCCACTGCACACTCCTTCTCATTTCCCCGCCAGCAGTGAGCATGCAAGCTGTTACAAACGCGAAGATAAAGAGCCAAAACAATGTTTCCGCTCTCCAGAGCACCTCAATAGATTCAGACGCAACCCTAACTTGCCGATCAATTATGTGATCAATTACCACGAGCCAAAGACTGTTTTCAAGCTTGCTTACAGTTGGGCTCAGTGAAATAAATAAGATGCCCAGTGTGAAAACTCAAAAGGAGGTATACAGTTACAGCTCAGAGTTGGGGTTGGGCCATTGCTAAAACATCAGGGCACCAACATGGCAGAATTTGGCACCAAAGTTCAGTACTGAAGATATTTGCTGTGTCTTTTTATGACTCCGTTCTCAGTGGAATACGGTGTTACTTTGTATTTGTTGCACTTGTGACAAAGTAGTACCAGTCCAGCACCTCCCAAATCATGCAGAGCGTTATCAAAATCAGTCAGTATACTTATTATTTTCCACAATTTTTTATTCATCCACTGCTACAACAGTGATTTATTCCATATTATAGCTTTTCATGTGTTTACAGCAAAAAGGAGATGATCCCAAAGCACTGCAAGGCTTCTAACTGGAAGTTTTACACCTTTTCCTGCTCTTTTGAGTAGGTGTGTGTCTCTGGCGCTTGGATACTGTATCTTTAAGCGCTGTTTACAAAGACGTTACATATGCTTAAAATTCTAAAGTCCTGGTTTTCATGGCTGTCTCTCTATGACACACAGACAAAGCACACCTCAAAGTACTACGTGAAAATACCTGTTCCTTGGTAATGGGTTTTATTCTAATGACTTGCTCGTTTAAATCACAGAAAATGTGCACACTTAACCGAGTGCAATGCTGCCCTCTAGTGTCTCCCCGTATTGCTTGTGATGAACCTTTGATGAACTTGAATGAAAAAGCCACTATGAAGCAATAGAACATAAAAGAGTTAACACTCAGATTGAGGCTTTGTGTCTGAAGTTGATCATAAATAATGTAGTGCCTTTCTATAGTACCAGTTTTATATGAATACATACAGTAAAAACTGCTTAAAATTTTATGAAAGCAATATTTTTCTTTTTTCCTGTTAAAGAATCACTATCTCTGCATCCCTAAACTGTTAAGAATGATTTTTTTCTGCCCCAATTCCTTTGTACATGCTCAGTGTGCACATTACATCAACCAAATTCTTTGTTAGAAAAACAGCTCACAAATTCAATTCAACTCATTGTGTTTGTCCCAATGAGTTCATTAGTTGTGCACTTGGGTGTAAGCATCCGTATTTCATTCTTTACTTTCCACAAGAGGTTTAACTCATCAGAGGAAAGAAATTATGGATGTAGAGTAGTACTAACTGGGAATTGTCCTGATTTTAGTGTTTGGATATTCGGCTGTTTTACTGCTTTAAATTTGAGTATAGCTTTTAAGCAGTGCTTACCATTAATTTCATGTCTTCAGAATATATATTTTTGTAGCAGATAATTTGCTGTTAAATTCCTTTAAATACTGTCCTTTTCATAACAGTCTCTCATATTTTGCATGATGCGATGTGGAATGGAGTATACAGGATAGCCTTCACAGACTGCGTAGAGGTTGTTTCATTGTGCATTACTACTGTCAGAAAACTGGAAAGCAGAAGGCGGGAGTAGCTAATTCCTGATTTGTTTCCTTTCTTGTGGAGCGTGGTCACAGTAGCTGCTATTGGATTTTAGTTTTTTAACACTATTTATTTAGAAGGTACAACGTAGTTTATTTTTCTAAGGTTAACTTAATTTATATTATTTAAGTTTGTGAGATTGATTAGGTAGATATTAAAACCATTTTGTTATTTATCTGACTAATAACTCCTTGTTGTGATGTTCTGATTATTGTAGTTTTTTTTAATATCAGGTTAACAATACAGATGTAGCAAGTTATGTCTAGTTTGAGAGGAGGAAGTTATCATCTGCAAAAAACTCTAGATCATTTAATACGAGTAATGTACTGAATATTTTCTGTTCAATGTTTACCATTGCAAAATATTCTGGTTTCCTTCAGCTGGAATATTTATAGCTGTGCAAATGCATGGGGAGAGGGCGTTCTCATCTGAAGCTTCTCCCTTGTAATCATCCATTCTATTTTGTAAAACAGACGTAGTGTAACGAATGCTAATTTAGTCAGTATAAAAGTGAAATAACAGGAAGATGCAGCTGATAACTCCTTTACATTGCAAAGCAAAGTGTAAATGAACTCATTACAGGGCATTATTGTATTTACAATAAACATAATGTCACATTCAATGCACTGTGTTGTGTCCTTTTCTGACTGCTGTGAGGAGACCTATGTTCTGTAACTGTCCGCAGACTCATTAAAGGATTAGTAGAGCACTGATGTGTTTTGTTTCCTTTCTTTCTCTGTGAACTGACCCTTCCGGCACTGGTACCCCTGCCACCTGGCACATCTCCGTTTGCGTGAAACGATAAGTTATATTCATGGCGACGAGGAGCATATCCTTACTCAACCCAGACTTCACTAGAAATACGTCTAGTAAAATATTGTAGAGGCGAAATCCCATAAAAACCAGGCGCGAGGATGAGAAGCTGCAAGGAGACGGTGAACTGCGATTCACTGTGACTCTCGCTTGTCCGTCACCTCAACGCCTCGCGCCTGCAGGCCCACATCTCTTCCACCCTGCCATTTAAAAATGCTGTGATCTGACAGGAATCACAAATAATGAACATACCACCCTATCAGTGCACTCAAATATATACTGTTTATCTACTGTTTCTTCTTTTCAATCAGTAGTGGAATTGATGTTATGTGTTTAGACAGAAAGGTCTGGGTCATGACGGGAGTAGAGCAAAGGCAAGACCTGTTTTGTATGCAAGTGGGCGTAACTTTGATGAAACCAGGTGAAGGAGCTCAGGTGAATCGAGTTCTCATTTCAAGGGTAGTTACGAAACGGATGTGGCGCAACAGGAATGACGAATACAGGTATGGCCGATTTTTCAGTAGCAGAACTGCAATCTCGAAACACTTTCAAGGCACAGCAGCAAGGGAGGGAAGGACTGAGGCAAGGATGACAGGAAAAGAAAGCTTGATGACCAAGGACAAGCAGATTCTTGTTTGTCATTGGGAGTTTCCCAAGCGTACAGTATGTACAGAGCTGACCCACAGGTCCTTAATTGTGACATCTAGACAAAGAATGGTGGAAAGCACCACCAATCACAACACCTTTCTCATGCTCGCATTTTGATTTCATGTACAGCATGTACCTTTGATACGGTGCACCCATATTAAGGTGTTAACCAGGCTGAGATTCTGAAGATCTACTGTACCACCATTTCGTGGTGCTCATTCTAGCACATAAGGAAATCTACTGTGGTTCCACTGAAGTGTTTCAAGATTGCATTCCTCTTACAGAAATGCTAGGTTTACTGGGAAGCTTTTCCTGTTACACCACATTTGTTGCATAACCTTGAAACATGAACTTAGTTTACCTGTGCACCTTCACCCTTTTGTCTGTCAGACCCATGTAGAGTCATTAAATATTTGTGCAAAGCACAACCAGTTACAATACCATTTAGCTTTGTCCTCTTGTGGTCTTTAATGGCATGTCTGTATGTTTGCTCACAGACAGTGAAGCCTTCAAATGCCTCAGTGCAATAACACAAAAATGTAGCTGACAGTAGAGGTTACAGAAAATCCAAAGTGCTGCTTCACCATACAACTCCCCCTTTTAATTATTATTTATTTAATTGAACCAATTAAATTCCCAACGAGTTAACCTCCTCTGCTAATCTTGGACCTTTTTTCAAATTTGGTTAGAGAGAAGATGGTTTGTGATTGTTGGTCTCTTCATGATTTATCCTTTCACTTCACCCGGAGGAATTCTGTTGGCATTGAAGTCAGGACACAGAGCAGACCAGAGGATGTTTCCCACTCTGTTTCCATGAAGACCATTGTGTAACTGCAGAAGCTTTCTGACTTGATAAATTAGCAAGCTGGTAGGTGCATGACCCAGTGCTGTATAATTGCAACAATGCTGTCAGCACACCCCACTGTGTGTGCTGTCACTTATGCTTCTTTATACTGCTGATGGAAATATACATGCTCCAGGGAACAGAAGCAGAGTGTAACTCTATTCAATGTAAAGTCACACCCTGAGAAAAACATGGCAAACATACAGAGAAGGTATGGTAAGTTGACCATGTTACGACGTACAAGGGCACCACAGGACTGAACAGTCAGACAGTGGTTCAAAGCTGTGACCAGGCCCAAACTCTCCCATCTGAAAGTAACAGCTCATAGCAGCATCAAGGGTCCCCAACTAAAGTACGAGACCCAACGTATCTGTGGGGTTTCAATTCAATTCAGCTCTTAACAGGCAATTCAAGTTGGCCAATTATTGGGATATTCAATGATGTTTAGCAGCTTATCCTATCTTTCAATGCAGCCCTTCAGGACTGGAGTGGTCTCCCTGATCCGTACCTCACTATCCCCGGTCACAAGACTCCCCTGGTCTGTACCTCACTATCCCTGGTCTCTAGACTCCCCAGGTCTGTACCTCACTATCCCTGTCTCTAGACTCCCCAGGTCTGTACCTCACTCTTCCTGGTCTCTAGACTCCCCTGGTCTGTACCTCACTATCCCTGGTCTCTAGATTCTCCTGGTCTGTACCTCATTCTTACTAGTTTCTAGACTACCCTTGTCTGTACCTCACTATCCCTGGTCTCTAGACTTCCCTGGTCTCTAGACTCCCCTGGTCTGTCTCTCACTATCCCTGGTCTCTAGAATCCCCTGGTCTGTACCTCATTATCACTGGTCTCTAGATTCCCCTGGTCGGTACCTCACTATCCCTGGTCTCTAGACTCCCCTGGTCTCTAGACTCCCCTAGTCTATCCCTCACTATCCCTGGTCTCTAGATTTCCCTGGTCTGTACCCACTATCCCTGGTCTCTAGACTCCCCAGGTCTGTCCCTCACTATTCCTGATTTCTGCAGCACCCCAGCCGTCTCTTCACATACAGTCATGTGGTCTGGCCTGGTGAGTACTGGTATACTATAAAGCCTGTGTGAATACAGTGGTTTTCTAGCAGTTCTGCAGCCTGTTTCTCCCAGTGTCACATGCAAACATTAGATTTAAACCTTATAACTGGTGCAAACCAGCAGCTAGTAGATAAGGAGTCGATACGTTTTTTTGCATATGTGTAAGCAAAGCAAGACAGGAACCATGATAACATGTGAACCCTTACCTACCTACCTACACATTCCTGTTTTCTCTTACCCTCTGGCGTTTCTTGATGCTTTCTCTATCACTCATCACCTGCATCACACCCTGTTCCTTTTCAGCAAGACTTGCTAGAATGCAGAGAAAATTGAAAACAGAAAAAACATGTCTTTCACTTCTAAACCCTGGTGCTTTCTATCATCCAAAAGATGAAGCCTAGTCAGTGGACATTATCAAGACAAACATTAGCTCAAGGACAATCAAGGGTACACTGTAGTTTATTTATAAATAAAAGGTATTTTTTATTTTATGAACTTTATTGTAGCGGTATATTTAATTCCTAATGCTCCTAAAAAAAAGGTCGATCTTTTCCAAAACTGTTATTCCGTATGGCATCAGTGTGAAATAAATTAATAAAATGTGGGATCTGTTATCTCTTAATCCTGTAGAATTAAACTTCTGTAGTGACTTTAGACTTTTAAATGTCTTTGTCAGTTTTCTGCACTTTGACACGATTGGGACAAGCTTCCTAATCACCACGGTGGAGGACAGGTTTGGCCACCTGTGTTACCTGCTAAGAATCGCTGGGACTTGTACCCGTGGGAACACTTGTGTCTGCTGTGTCCTACTTGATACAAATTTCAAATGCTATAGATTACTTGAAAGCTATTGTTATTTTGTTAGATTACAGATCTGTGCAGATCAGGTTAGCAGTAAGGTAACGCCCACTATGTCATGAGCTGATGACAGGACCTCTGGATGCTACATTTAATTTTCAGGAATTAATAGGGGTTTAACTGACATGTGTCTGTGCTGGAATTTTCCATCTTACTACAATGAAATATATTGCTAAATTCTCCAACACACTATCGGTAGAATTTAGTTAATAATTCTAAGACAGGAAAAATAAAAAGAAAGGATTTCATGACAGAAAATAATTCAGTTGAGCAAAGAAAACATAAATTAGTAAAAATAATGATTTCAAAATACTTTATAAGTGTTCATATTCATTATTGCATTCTCCTGTAAACTTAAGCAGGCCATGAAATGACATTAAGAACAACTTAATAATAATAATAATAATAATAATAATAATAATAATAATAATAATAATAATAATAATAATAATAATAGTGTGTCCAACCATGGACCTGGAGAACCACAGTGAAGAGAATTTTTTTAGGGACCACCTTGTAATTATCAAGTGCAAAACATCTGGAATAATGTAGTTTTGACTGCTGAGGACTGTTAAAGTTAGAACACATTCCTAGGATGATCAAAGGACTTGCATACCTTACAGGAGCAAAATCGAAGATGTTCTGGGCCTGGCTGAAACCTTAAATATTCAAGAGGACTATATCTGTAGTCTTCCTTGTGCAATGCAATGTCATTACATTACTTGGAAGTGACACCAGATCTTCTTTAAGCTCTGATTCAAACATGGATCTCTGTGCAGCAGACAACCTCAGGGAACAGTGACTCCTTGGGGTGGCTCTGCCCCAGACAATAGCCTACACTTGGCTATCCTTTAATCAGAACGCCCATTTATCCTTTTAACTTGAACACCCATCATGTAGAATTCCTTGTTCTCAGTTAGAAACTTCAGAAATGGTCGTTTCCAAATTGGTCTGCGCTGTAGCTCGAGTTCCCTTTAAATAGACAAAAAAATGAGCATCTAATGACTCTACTAAATGACCTCACTCCCCACCTGTCCCACGATAAAATCAGAAATCCCTATTGCCAAAAGTGGAGGAGGCTGGAGTAGTGACACCCAGTCTTGTGCTCCAATTGCCCACTTTAACTCCAGCAGCTGTACTGTGTATAATACCAAGAGTGGAAAGAAGGTGCTGCTTGTCAAGATACAGCACCAAGCTTCTATGTGTCCCACTGAGCTTCATCAAAGACAAGTGCATTGTCCTTCTACAAAGCTCTCATTCCACACTGGCAACTTGTGTAACCTGTTACATCATAGTGGAGTTAAAAAAAGAAAACCTGTTCAGTAATATGAATGCAAGTGAAAGGTGAGTTGAAGTTAGATTCCACAGACCTTGACAAAACTGCAGTTTGATGGCATCTTCATGCTACACATTGAAATGACAGTAAAAAGCCACTTCTTGATTGCAAATGATAGAAGATTAAAATTTTTCCAGGCCTTTCAGAATTTTCCAGGGGTTTGAGAGATGATATTGTGATACTGAGTGTTCTGCTCAAGCAGATAAGTCTTTGTTGAGAGTCTTGATACTCTGGAATTGAAAGATGACAGAAGAGGTAATATCTTCCTTATTTGCTTATCAGACACACTTTTATATGGAGCGACATACGAAATGTGCAGTAATACATAGAGTGAATACCAAAAAAATCATTCAAACACTATAGAATATTGTGGTCTGAGCAGACAGAATCCTGACCAAAGACTGCACAGACCTCCTGGTCTTTGAAAGTCAGTCCTTAACTAATCTCAGGCACAAAAATGCATCTCAGATCCCCTGACAGTAGGCTCTTCCCTTCAGAGGTACCAATCAGAGGTTTTCCTTTCTACTGTTTGTACAGCATATACTGTAAAGTTATTGAGGGTGTGTAGCACAGCAGCTGTAGGGAGGACAGTGATTTCAGCTGGCATTCACAGCCCCTTCACAGCCCCTACTGTGAAAGCTCAGATAAAAACTGTCAAGTACAGTGATAGCAGTTTTTTTTAAACTGAAAAGTGTAAATAGCAGTATTTCGTGTAAGAATATAAAAAAAAGTATCATATTTTACATACAGTAGTAGGGGCTGACCCTCACAGCCCATACTCAGGTTCATCTGAGGTGCATTGTTTGTTTAATTGGTTAATTGGTGGAGTGCTAAAATATATACTTTCACCTGGGGATTAATTTAGATTATTAGGTGTATAAAGTGTCTCATGGCGAGAGTTTGGGGTTGGATTGGTGTAGAGCAAGTTGTTTGGTGTGAACTAAGGATTTTTAATAAATAATGTCTTTGCTGTCCTTTGTGTTTTCATGTGCTCAGGCCTCACAAGGCTGTAGGATTATATATTACATATACAGTAATATATAGTTATATATACACCTCAAACCTGATTTTCATGACATTCCCTAAGAGATTTTCTGGGAAACAGATCCTGTTTGTTATTTCTGTTTTGGAAACCAGTTTATTTCCTGTTGGTGGCAAAGAAAGATTGGCAGTTTCACACATTGATATAGCATTGTTATTCACGCCTTGCACATGTGGAAGCAGTTCTACACAACATTTATATGGAGTTTGTGGGCTTGCATGACTTCTCTGGTCAGTTAGGAGGCACAGTGGATGTTCTGGTGTACACACAAGTGAAACTTCCCCAGTGGCTGGTCTGAAAAGCTAACTCTCACTAGTGCAAGGGAGTCGCCATCTTGGTCTTTAAGAAGCTGGGTTCTCAATTCCTTAATTAAATCTTTACAAGAATTAGACTGGATTCAACAGAACTCTATAATTAATGCTTTCGACTATTCTGGGCTGTTAGTTTTTATCTTAACTGTTAAGCTTTATGAAATAGTTCCCTATGGGCAGAATAGCTAGAGACAAGACTTTCTTACCTAAATAAACTGGATAGTCCAGGGTTAGTGACGAATAAAGTCTGGAAATTTGTTAGGTGTGTTTAAATTGAGAATCTGGATAGAAATGAAGAGGAGCTATTAACTAAAGAAGCAATTAGTACTTGCAAAGACACGAGCTCCTTGAGGCAGCAGGTGAGGTGTCAAGCAAGCACTCTGTCAGACCTGACACCTGACACCTGAATCCTGACACCTGACACCTCAGTGGGTCTTATGTCACAGCTCATCCTGCGAAGTGGAGGTGGTTATAAAAGAATCATGTCACAGGAGCACACAGGTGGTGTGTAGCTGTCAGTTGGTCTAAAACGGACGGTGATACAGGAAGGGCTTGGACTGGCTATTATACAAACATCAATTTTATTTTCACAGGATTCTCCAGATCTGGCAAAACTGGATCTTGATGTGAGTGGGGTTTTTTTGTGTTGATTTGTATTTGAGTAGCGTTTTAAGAGTTGTATGGAATCCTAAAGAGTTGTCAAATATATCAAGTGGACTAACAGCTGCTGTAGTGCAGGAGGTGTAAATTGACAAACATACAGTTGTAGAAAAATATACCTACCTAGTCAACAGTTAAAGGAAAAATACTGTCAATTTTTATAAATCTTTAAAGAGAATATGTAACTGAAGAGCGATATAGCTTTTTATTGCTTATCATTGTTGGTACAGTAGTTAAAGTGTTTTTTAAATGTTGTTTGTGTGATTAAATAATAACAAAGAAACAGGGTCACCTCAAGCGGAGCCTTTTCTATCAGATGCTGAGCTGAACATAATGTAGTATACTAGTATTCTACACTATGCGATACCACAAAGTTAGTTTTCCTGACATTAAATTCAGTGTTTGAATAAAATGTAAAGATAAAATCAAAAGATATTTTAGATAATCTTTTAAATTAAAAATTAACATTTACATAGTACTTTTGACAACAGTGTAAACTGCAAACTAACCTTTGAAAGTAAAATATTACTGTAACTTGTACTTCAGATATTCTGTGAAAACGTACACAAGCCAGAATGAAAGACGATATGGATACCCAACATGAAGAGCCTCAATATGGTGGGTTTTATTGTTCTTTTAAACTGTTTTAGTTTCGTTTATTGACCGGGGACAGTGAACAGCTCTTAAGTTGCTCCTTAAATTAGTTGTTAGATAAAAAACGAATTTACATCTCCAGTCAGCACCACCAAAGTACAAGGAATCCATCCATCCATTTTCTAACCCCCTCTTCCAATACAGAGTCTCTGGGAAGCCAGGGTCTATATGGGCAAGCAACAGGCTCAAGGCAGGGTACACCCTGGATGGGACACCAGTCCATCACAGGACACACACAGGCACACACTCACACCAGAACTACATTTCACTGAAGTCACTTACCAGCATGTCTCTGGGCTGTGGGAGGAAACCGAAAAGCCGGGTGAAAACCCACGCGAACACGGGGAGAACATACAAGTCCATGCGGACAGCTCCCCAGGAATCGAGCCCACGGCCCCAGCACTGTGAGGGAACACTGTGCTAGCGTGACGGCTCACATTTCAATTGCAGATGTCATTCCTGATGGGTATAACAACCTGGCCTTCGTGAGCGAAGAGGAGCCCAAAGACGGGCCTCAGTCTGAGAACAAGGCTCTGCCCCGGTCCAGGTAGGACCAAAACTTTTTTGTGGAAAGTGCTACCCAGAATGATGCTGAAGTCAAAACCCTGGCTTCTTTCAAGAAACTGCAGGTTGATATCATTGGTGAAAACAAGGCTCTGGCGCCGTTCAGGTGTTGTATCATGTAGTAAAATTGCCACTTGGGAGTTAAGTAACCCGAGTGTTGCCCAATCAGGAGTTATGTCTGCAGCACAGTGCATAGGAAGACTCAGAGAGAGAGTGGCTTTCACCCCGCAACCTCAGTCTGCTATGATTACTGCTCAGCATGGATCGAGCATGGATCAGGAGAATTACGAGTTTATGAGAGAAGATCAAATGGAGAAAACCATATCGCTGTTTCCAGATTAGACATTTATTCAGGCCCAGAACTGGAATTAGTCAAGTCCTATTCTTTAGAATGTTACCAGTTGCTGCATTTTGATGATTTATACCAGATATGAATCCTGTTTTTGACAACTGCTGTGTGATTGATTTGTTTATGCAAACAAAGTATGCAAAATTAGAATCTTAGGAGATTTTTCCTGCTTGACACATATAATCCTTTTCATTAAAAAAGGTTATGTTAACTGACAACAAATGTTCATTTATACAGCAGGGCAATTTTCCCTGGGGATTTAAGGATTGAGTACCGTTTTGCCTAAGAATAGAACAGTCCACTGTGTTTGGAAATCGCCAGTCCTGGCCACTACTCCACACTGCGTCCTGTATACTGCATTGTGTAAATACAGGGTTGACTTGTATTTTTTAGAAAGAAGAAGAAAGAAGGTGCAAAGAAAGAGCCCCCTAAGCTGGTTGGATTTTTCAGTCTGGTCAGTGTCATACTCCCCCTCTGTCTCTCTGTCTTCCATCTCTTCTCCCACTCTGTCATATATAGAAACGGGGACAGGGAAACCCCAGTCAGGAGGGCTGCCTCTGTGCTGTTGAAAACTCTTGTCTGGATAAAGCTGCCCAGAATGTTGTTGAAGTCAAAACCCCCTCAAGAGACACCTGAATGAGATGCAAGGACCTAGCAAACAGGCTAGAATGGGCTTCCTCTCGTTTGAAACTATCCTTGTGAATTTACTGTTTGAACTCATTCACCTTTAATTCAGTTACTTTGTTTCACAGTGTCTCCCATATTTTCACTGCAAATTACCTGAAATACCTACAAAATCCCTCACATACTTAAGTAAATATGAGCTGTAGAACTGACTGTAGGCGTAGTATGGAACTTGCTGGACGTAAGAGCAGAGATGCTTTCCTGAAATTTGAGACAACTTTTTCCTGATAAGCACTGCAAATTCCAGACAACCATTGACACTGTTTCTCACAGTCCTGAAAGTACTTTAAGGAATCAAGCCGTTTTCAGGCTGTGGCTTTGTGTCCTAGCACACTTGTCTCAGATCAGAGTTGCACAACCAGATGTATTTACAGCTGAGCTGTGTGTGAGCTGCTCAGACAGTGCCTGTTTCCTGTGGGCTTGCAGTTTCGCTATGCGGACGGCTGGGACATTGTCATGATGATACTGGGCTTGATCTGTGCTGCAGCCCATGGTGTTGCCTTGCCTCTGCTGACTGTTGTCTTTGGGCAAATGACTGACAGCTTTGTCAAGAGCGGCTTACCTCTGAACATTACAGGTAAGACCCCTTTATTCAGCCACTGTGTTACTGTGTTGTAGATCTGGGTTACATTTCATCCTATAGGTTTGTTGTTACACATCAGGCAAGCTGGTGCCCTGTTTTGCAAAATGCATTGTGGTGAAACATCATGTTGCTCTAAGTCTGAGCTCTTACAATGCGGATGTACCGTGGATGACTTTTTGTTATGCGTGTAAATAGACATGAATATTTAAAAAATGTCCTTTAGACAAGATTCACTTCCAGGACATTGAGCTGTCCATTTCCCTCTTGGAATATTTAATCTTTTCATGACACTGAAGGTGAAGGAGAGTATGATAGACCACCTAGCAAGCTTAACAGCTAGCACTTCTTCTTATTTTTACACTATTATTATATAATATATAATATTATATCATGTGCTCAGAGGGCTGGCAAAGGCATACATACATGCAGGCTGAGCTCTGTGGTCACACGTTCGAGCCTGGGTCTGAGTCATGTGTCTAGCTGACTGTGACTGGGAATCCCTCCTTTGGCTGAGCACCACCACAGGTAGTCTGGGATCAATCCCATGGCGATACCTTACCCCACAGCGCCACCTGCTGCTTCTGGGGAACTTGCAGGCGTGCGGAGCTGCGGCGAGAGACACACCTCTCCTTCGATCAGAGCTGAACATTCAGTACAGGGCTGTGCTGCCTGTGATGAGTTACAGCGCTGTGGGAGTCTGGTCGTAACTTCCCAGACCTGTTGCTGAAGTAGATACCTGAGATTCTTACTAGAAAAATCTGGACAATTAGCTACTAATTACCATACAGGACAGGAGGGCCTGCTTTTGTTAATAAGCCTTCTAAGGTTTACTTCTCTCAAATTTGTACTGAAATTTGGTTCTGCTGAGATTAGCAGATAACACCTTAAACTGAGAGATTGATTTTAGATCTTTGTACCTGGAGATGATGAGTGTACAATTGCCTTGGTTCAAGAATCTTTCTAAAAATATTACAATACCTCTCAAATCTGTGTAAATATAAAAAGACAAACGTAAAAGTCTGCCCATACCAAAATATTTTTTATTACCAAAACTGTATTGATGAGATACCTTTGTTTGATGTCAATTTACTTTTTAAGAACATTGAAAACTGGTGAGAAAACAATGCTTTATTCCTCTTTTCTAGGGAATTTCTCTATGAACATCTCATATAGCTTGCAATGTGACAAACTACCAGGCATTGATATTGAAGCTGAAATGACAAGGTAAATAAGCTGAATTTGTTGTACTGTACACTAATGGTGAGTTATAGAGCACCTACCTCTCCCCTGTGATAAATACCACAAAATATATTTTTGCCTTGTCCAAACCCTTCTCTTTATGGGTAATACAGAAAACTGGAGTATAATCTTTTAACCTTATTGTCATCAATGCTAAATATTCCCTTTATTACATATACAGTATTTTTTACTGTTTTCCAGGAGTTATTTTATTGCTAGAAAATAAACTATCAATAAACTAACGAAGCTGAGAAAAGACTTGTTATTTGGCAGATTGAGTCCAATAAGCACAGTCTCTTTACACATTCTGACAGTATTGTTTTCTGTTAAAGGAATGCATATTACTTTGTTGGACTTGGTGCAGCTGTACTGCTTCTTTCAACAATTCACGTGATGATGTTCTTACTGGCTGCTGCAAGACAGACCAGAAGGATTCGTGACAAATATTTCCACGCCGTTCTTCATCAGGAGATGGGATGGTTTGACACACATCAGATTGGAGTGCTAAATACAAGACTTACAGAGTAAGGATATCGGCTTTTTGGAAAGAGAAGAAGAGGATATCTATTGGTGTCTTCTTTTTAGCAAAAGTGCTACTTAAGAACATAAGAACATGATAGCAAATAAGAGGAAGCCATTCAACTGGTCTTTCTCATTTTGTCGCTTAGTAACTAAGCAAAGCTATGATTAAATACAGCTATTCTTAAAAGCCTCGGCCTTCTGGCTGGACAGCCAGTTCCAGGTTCCCACAAACTGACCAAGAAGCTTTTCCTAACCTCTCTCCTAAATCAGTAACAACCCTGAGTCTTTATTTCGCTACAGACTGTGAAATACTCCACCTATAGACCCCTCAGGACCTTATATGGAGTACTTGGATCCAATTGCCTTTTGATTGTAGACTGAAGAAGTTTAGGTCCCTTGACTAGTCGGTACGTGACAATCTCAAGAGACCAGGAATCTTTCCTTTTTATCAACATTTTTATTACTTGAAATGTTGAAAACATTTATAAACTGTTAAGCCATCAAAATACTGTAATCAGAAGCCAGAACACAACAGCCCCTCCTTCTCCCCCCCCATGCTGTTCTTGAACAGAAGATTCGGTGAAGGTCAAATTGCACCCTCGTGCGTCCGCCTCCCCGCCTGCCACCACACC
Source organism: Lepisosteus oculatus (assembly GCF_040954835.1). NCBI lineage: Eukaryota > Metazoa > Chordata > Actinopteri > Semionotiformes > Lepisosteidae > Lepisosteus > Lepisosteus oculatus. Next base: position 1,718,777 of record NC_090705.1, on the reverse strand, counting down.
CCGGCGCTGCGCACATCATTTCCAGCTCCCCTCCCTCCATCGCAGCAATTCTCCCTGGCTCTTACCTCCCAAGTGTGAACTGAACTACCAGGAGCCATGCCTTCAGCTTTTCTTAGCTAAATTTCTAAGGCTGCAGCTCAGTCCATCATTAATGCCGATTTGCATAGTGAGCCTTACACTGGAGTGATTCACCTGGCTGAGCAGAACCAAGACTGTCAGAACCTCCCTGCAGACGAGGGGTGAGCCAGGGAGCTGCTGCAAGGGTGAAGATGGAGCAGAAATGAGTCAGCAGAAAGTGTGGTATTTACTGTAAACACGTGGGCAAGACTAGGGCTTGACCTCCTTCCAGACTTCTGTTTAAAACTCCTCTTTGTGGTCGGGGTGAGAAGACTGTACTCGATATTCTAACTGAGGCCACCGAAGTCAATTGTGAAGCTTGAGCATAAGATCCCTGGATTTCAATTCCACACATTTTGCTCTGTACCCAAGAGTTGCAATGCTTTGTTGTTGCTTCCCCACCTTGTCCTGATGGGAAGGGCATGGAAGAGTCCACACAGATCCTTCTCGTGTGCGGACTCCTGCAGCTCAGGAGCACCCTTGTGATATGTACAATGTATGTTGCTACTACCTGTGTGGATCACTTTGCACTCATCGATCTTAAATTTCATTCGCCCTGTGTCAGCCCGGTTCATGACTGTGTTTAAGCCTCTGTGCAATTAGATCTATCCGCATAGTTAAAACTGATGATCAGAAACAACTAAAATATACCCCTTCGTAAAACCACTTCTTATGAGTCCAATTAGAGGCTGTGCCCGTTAAGACAGTGTGCCGTTCCCTGTTCGTTTAGCACTTCTCAATTCATGCGCAGACAATTCCTTGTCTTCCTACTACTTTTAATTGGAAAATGAAGGGACCTTATCAAAAGTATTCTGAAAGCTTTTGTATACAGTATGTTATGCTCTAGTGTTGTACACTGTTCAGGTGCTGGTTCAAAGAATTCCCGCAAATTAGCTAAACTTGACTGTCTCTTAAGAAGTCATTATTTTCTAAGCTTACTTCAAATTTATCTCTCCCATTTCTAAATTTTTGCCTGTAAAAGAAATAGGACTTAAGCTACAGTTTGTTCCAAACCTTTTGGACAATTGTTCTAGAAATGGAGCATAGATATATGCTTTATTATTATACTAAATTCCAAAGAACGTATGCTCTTTTTAACTCCACAAGAACAAAATCTAAATATAGGGTCCAAATAAAGGTTCATAGTACAAATCTTTATGGTATGAAAATAGTATGAGAAATCCAGACCATAATTATTATTTTTATTTATTTGTTTAGCAAACATGCTTATCCAGAAATAACATAAAAAATATACAAAAACATTCAGCGCACAATGACACAAAAAACAAAGCATTAAGGCAGGCACACGACATATACAGTGGGTAAGGAACCAAGGACTGCAGTGAAGTACTATAAGAATGCCATTGAATATAATAATCCAATGGTGTACCAAAGTCTCAGTACACAGTAGGTGAGGATCGTTATATGTAGGTGAGTTCACTTCCTGACATCTAAAAAGAATGTGGCAGTTTTTGCAGGTATTATGATATGATTTAAGGGGAAATTGTCTATGCTTATTAATGTAATTAATTCACAAAAAAAGACTGAAATGCTGATTGGAGGAACATCCACTCTCACTTTAAGCACATGTTGTCTTTAGGGGACCTCACCAGAAGTCCACATGGTTTGCATGCAGTGTAAGTTGGGACAGTAGAGGGTCTGTATATATTTGGGAGCACGTGAGGTTGATGTATAGTATTCCAGCAAACTGGTCGTACTGTACCTAACTAAAGTATTATGTTTGTACCCTTTTGTGTCTCCTAGTGATATCAACACAATCAATGACGGGCTTGGAGACAAAATCTCTATATTTTTGCAAATGTTCTGCACATTTATAACAGGCATTATCATTGGGTTTGTGTATGGATGGAAGCTGACTTTGGTCATCCTAGCAGTCAGTCCACTTTTGGCAGGATCTGCAGCTGCTTTATCTAAAGTAAGAAACTTTCCTATTCATCTCAACTAGAGGACAAGATCTGAATCCTTTACTTCTAAATTCACAATTCAGTGCCTTACAACAAAGGAACCGAATACACAGGCAATTTGTAGTGCATGACACCTCTCTCGTTTTATGATCAACATGTCAGTAACACTTAATTACCGCAAAGGAAAGCATCACTTTCTATAAACCTTTCAACCATTAATGTCCAGCTTTTTGTGATTTTATACGCAGAAGCACAAGTAGCTGACATTTACTGATGCTTGCCTGAAGTTATTGACCCAGAAATACATGGACCTCACAAACCTCATAAATCTTGCTTAATAAATATTGCAGATTTTGGGAACATTGACAAGCAAAGAGCTAACAGCTTATGCAAGCGCTGGGGCAGTGGCTGAAGAGATCCTGGTGTCGATTAGGACTGTCGTTGCCTTTAATGGACAGAAGAAAGCTGTAGAAAAGTAAGTTTGATCCGTTCTCCACAGCACTGAATAATACAGGGGATTTTAAATAAGATCCAAACTTGTAGGACAAAGGACGTCCTTTAATTTGTAAACCTTCTTACGTTCCTGTATTAGCTGTGTGAACTGTTCACATCTCAGGCTCTTAATAAGACGGATAATTATTGTTTTGTGAAGTGCAAAGTTATAGTTGACAGTCAGAGCTGGTGTAGGACAGTAGCAAGAAGGTTAGTGCTGCTGCATTTTAGCTACAGGGCTCAATCCTGCAGTGGAGCATTTTCTGTCTGGAGTTTGCCTGTTCTCTTTGCGTTTGCATGTGATAGTGATGCTGGCCAGGTGACCTGGGGTCTCTGTATTGTTCTTAAGTGTGCGCACCCCGTGATGGACACTACCCTGTGGTTTCTGGATCGGCTCTGGGGTGTTGTAACAATTGCCAGGATTAAGGTGCTATCGGGTGAAAGACAGATGGTCATATCTGTACATACTACACTGATACTTGAGAAGTCAAAGTATTCTTTTCCTTAAAACAAATGTCAACGTGATCAGATTTGCTGACACTTTTTTACACATCAGTATTTTAATTATTATCTGTGTAAAGTTCGGCTTTATTTTTCCATGAAAATGCAATAAATCGGATTATTGATAATTAATTAAGAGAATTATTAATAACCTAGGCGGTATCTAGGTAAAAATCCAAGCAAATATTTCAAGGAAATATTTGTTGCAAATGAATCACTGATTTTTTAGGAAAAGAAAACCCAGTAATTTACCGCTGGAACTCAGCGGAATATCAGTGTGACGTAATGGTGCTTTAGAAAACCGAAGATGATTTAGAAAAATCGGGTTTTATTTCAGGTATGAAAGAAATTTACAGAAAGCCAAGGATTTAGGAGTCAAGAAGGCAATTACAACCAACGCCTCCATGGGGCTCACTCAGTTTATCATATTCGGATCCTACGCTCTGGCCTTCTGGTATGGAACAAAACTGTCTGTAGATGAGCCTGAAAACTACTCCATCGGGAAAGTCTTAACGGTAAGTTGTGAGAAGAAAGAGTATCAGTTGTGCTGGCATAGCCTTGAGTCTCCCAGGTGTGTTTTGACACTCTTCTGACCTGTTGCAAAGCCTTATGGGAAGAGTTATGATTTTAAGGGCTGTTGTTTCGGAAGTGTGACTGCTCAGCAGAGGAAAGAGAATATCCTGCACAGAGGGGAATAGTACGCAGACTGAAACTCGAGCTAGGCGGCCCGTGTAAACTACAGGGAAGCATGTTGAAAACTGAGAACTGGAGACGCTTTCTTACACACAAGGCTGGACGGGGCCTTTGTTCAGTTTGCCACTAGAAACTACCTGGGCTGAATGGCCGCCTGCCGTGTGTATTTTCAAAATTCACTGATCTTCCACATCTGAAGCGAAACATCTAAAATGTGAATTCAGTTTCTTGTGCAATCAGTTTAAATAAATTGTTGTCTGCACTTAGTTGTATCTCCCATTGGCTCCTAAGATTATTACTTTGCTTTTCCTCAAGGTATTGTTCCTGCAGGGCTCTCCTACATGTTCCCTTAGTCTTTGAGTGCTGAACACACTGGTGTGGGCCTCCCTGCCAGTGGTATTCACTTGTGCACAGACAGACAGTGTCGGCTTCTTTCAGGTCTTCTTCTCTGTGATGATCGGCGCCTTCTCGCTGGGCCAAGCAGCGCCAAACTTGGAAAGCATCGCTAATGCCCGAGGAGCTGCCTATGAAATCTACAGCACGATTGATTCGGTATGCATGTGATACATTCTACTGGCAAGGAACAAGATTTTTTGTGTTCGGCCTCAGTTACCACTGATGCTTTAATACCACTGCTGTCTTGCAGCCACATCCAATCGACAGCAGCTCAAAGGAAGGCTACAAACCCGACAGCGTACAAGGCGACATCGAGTTCAAGAACATCCACTTCTCCTACCCCTCCAGGAAGGATGTAAAAGTAAGTTGTGAATCTCTGACAGAACCTGCTAGACATCCCAGGTTAGACTCCATCCCTTTCGTTAACAGCATCACAATTATCCACACAAAGAATCCTGGAAGATGCACATCGTCCCTCTCATGTTTATTTGTGAGGTTTGAGCGTCAGCATGCGTTGGCAGCAAAAAAACAAGTTAAAATTGAACTTTTGCTGAGAAGTAAAAATGAGAAAAAACATTTGGGTGCTGAGCCTTCTTTGGGTGAGAGGGTAATGTTGAGGAAATGTAAAACAGGGAGAAAGAAAGACCCTACCAGGTGAGAGAGGACACACAGGAGAGAAATAGAGTCTACACGAAGGTACAGACACATTCATTTTGTGTTTCACCTTCTCCAGAGTTATCCCGTTCTGTACGTTTTAGAATTTACAATGATCTTAGCTGAAGGATCTGTTAACATGCGACTGCTGTATAAATCTGAAAAATATATATTTTTTTAAAGAAAAGCAGTCCATTTCCTTTGCACAGTGTTCATACTGGCAGTTTTCACTGTGCATATTTACAATACTCCATTACAAGGAACCCGGCGAGGTGAGAGTACTGTGCTGTCAGCCGCTTCATCTCCTCCTAGATTCTTCAAGGACTGGACCTGAAAATTGAGCGAGGGAAGACGATAGCCCTGGTCGGGGCTAGTGGCTGTGGGAAAAGCACAACCATTCAGCTCCTGCAGAGGTTTTACGACCCTGACGCGGGAGAGGTACTGTAACAGCCTTGCCACTGCCGCTCGTCTTACAACCCGATCCACGTTCACGCGTGGCGTGGGGGGTGTGAGCAGGGTTAACCAACAACCCCCCGAAACCCCCAGGTCACCCTGGACGGGCGCGACATCCGATCGCTCAACGTGAAGTGGCTGCGGGAGAACATGGGCATCGTGAGCCAGGAGCCCGTGCTGTTCGCCACCACCATCGCGGAAAACATCCGCTACGGCAGGGAGGACGCGACGGACGAGGACATCGAGCGGGCTGTGAGGGAGGCCAACGCGTATGACTTCATCTCGAAGCTCCCCGACGTGAGTGTGCGTCCTCGCCGGTCCGGCTGCGGAGGCACCGCGCCCGCCGCCCTGGCCCTGCTTTGCTGACGGTTTTTTCCGCCCTCTTTCTCCTCCCCCTTTTACAACGTGAACACCGACAGAAGCTCAATACGATGGTTGGCGAAAGGGGAGCTCAGCTGAGCGGGGGCCAGAAGCAGAGGATCGCCATCGCCCGCGCTCTTGTCAAGAACCCCAAAATCCTGCTCCTGGACGAGGCCACGTCCGCTCTCGACACGCAGAGCGAAAGCGTTGTGCAGACAGCGCTGGACAAGGTCGGGCTGACCTCACCCGCGCGTCGACTTTTTCTTTATTGAGTCTGTGTTTTGTACATTACAGTGAACGTCACATGATGCAGGCTTTGCGCTGTCTTTTATAAACGGCAAATATCTGAACAAAAGTGCACCCAAAGGAATTGCCTTAGTCCTAAAAAAATACTGGGGCTGTGAAAAGTGTACTCAAAACATCTGTGATTTAAGGGGAACATACAACTGTTTATTACATTTTTGCAGGACTTAATTAAGTCAATTCAGTTGAATGTAGTACAGAGAAAATGGTGGATCTGGTGACCATGCATCCGACGCCAAAAATGATCATTATGCCAAAATTGAATAAAAAGGACTATCAATGATCACACTTTTCTAAGTGAATTGTTAAGCCACCATTCCGTTTGTTCCCCTTTTTATCTTGAGTAAGAGTTGTAACTAAAGTCAGTTGTTTTTTTTAACACACGGAGACTTTGAATCATTATGTGGTTAAATGTGCTATAGCCTGCATTCCATTTTAAAAATTACTGAAATGTTTTGCACTTTTCCAAAGCATGCCAAAACAGCGTTTTAAGCTCGGTAAACAGAAGCTCAAAGTGGACAGTGAAAGTCCACACGTTGCAGAGAAAAGGAGCTGTCTCTTTCTCGAACCTAGGCAAGAGCCGGTCGCACCACCATCATGATTGCTCACCGCCTGTCCACTATCAGGACGGCAGATGTCATAGCTGGGTTCTCCAGCGGCGTGGTGGTTGAACAGGGAACCCACAGAGAGATGATGGCCAAGAAGGGGGTCTACTACTCCCTTGTTATGCAGCAGGTAATGATTTTAACCTATTCAGCGGAGTGGCTTGTACACAGGAAACTACAGGAAAGTGCATTCGCAGCTGAAAGCAAGAGGCCCTGTTTCTGTTTACACAAAGAGTTGTGGGGGTGTGAGACAACCTACCCCGCCATGCTGCTGAAACAGACTCCCTGGCTTCTTTCAGGGAGGGCTTGGACGAGATCCTTGGATTGCTGAGCTGGTCGCAATGCATCGATCTTGTAACTTTATGTTCTTGTCATGGTTTTTGGAGAAATGTTTTGACATTTTTTGGAGGTTTTCTAATGTAACAAAAGAGTCTAAATAAAATCCAAACTCAAGTATTTTTGCATAGAAGCTTAAATTTGATGTGTTTTAATTTTTTTAATTGTATGATGATGCAAATAAAACAGAAGTCGTGCAGCCGCTAACGACAATATCTAAAATTAATCTAAATCTAAATCTAGATCTAAATCTAAAATTCAAACAAAGTGAGCACAGCAGGTGGGAGGTTTTTAGACACAAAGGAAAATAAAATACAGCCTTATTTCTGCCCCCAGCATTAAATGCTTTCCTCCCTTGTTGACTGCTTAAGAGTTCAGGTCACATTGAGGAAGACAGTGAGGGAAGCACGTTCTCGTTTGACGATGAAGCATCTGAAGATGAGCCAGAGCTGGTGAATAATGGAGCGTCCCAGGCCAGCATCTTCCAGAGAAGCAGCATAAGACGCAGCAGACAAAGCGTGAGGAGATCAGCCAAAACCAAACTGAGAAGGAGGAAAAGAGGGAAAAAGAAAAAGGAGGTAAAGCTACATGTGCACAGTGCTACAAAAGACACATTTTCCAAAACCTGAATTGTTCTCTTATGTTCTGGGACGGCGATTGGAGGTGAACGAGACGCACTGAGACTTTCTGTTTAATGCTACTCGAAGGAATGGTGTTTCCAGTTAAAACATTATTCTACTTCCAGGAAGAGGAAAGTCTCCCAGATATCCCATTTGGTAAAATCCTGGAAATGAACAAGCCGGAGTGGCCCTTCCTGGTGATAGGGTGTGTCGCGAGTTTGATTGGAGGAGCGGTTTACCCCTGCGTGGCCATTGTCTTCTCCAAGATCATCGGGGTAAGTGAGGCATGCTGTCCCACCTTTACACCAAGGCCTGAAGGAGTCTGTCTTTTCCGGATTTCACTCTAGTGCTCCTTAATTATATCAGTTAAGGCCACGTTTTACAGTCTTACAGGCTTGCTTATTTACATCTGTAAAATGAAAAGGCAAAAATGAGGCAACTAAGAACAGAGTTAATGCAAATTTGGGAGGATCTAAAACATAATTGTAACCAAATTAGATATGAAACACAATCATAATATTCATAAAACTAGTAACCTTTAACGAGTAACTTTCATTTCAGCATGGGTGAAGAGTATCGTTATTTCTATCTGCGAATAAATATATTTTAATTATTGAAATGGTTCTTAAATAGGTAAATAAAATGATTTTAAAAGTATTGTACATAGACTTTCTAAATCAGCAGTATATTTTGTTCCCTTTTCATAGGTTTTTGGCGAATTGGATCCTGACGTCAGAAGAGGAAAAACAACCTTATTGTCACTGATGTTTCTTCTCATTGGAGCAGTTGCTTTTGTCACTTACTTTTTAGAGGTATGTATAAGGTAAAACAAAGGACATACAGAAAATAGAAGACATGTATGTTCTGGAAGGACAGGAGATAATGCAGCATCACACAAGCTAAAATTAATTCTGCCAGCTGGGTTTTTAAATTCTCCCTTAAACTGAAACTAACTTTTATCCAATTAATATTTATTTGGCTCATTTATAATAATACAATATGCCTCTATGAGATCTGCAAAATAATCATTTCAGGTGTCTTTTTTTTGTTTTTGAAAATCAGTCTTCTTTTTCGAATGAAAGACTGAGAGTGTTATCGTTAAATGCATGAATCGTTGAATGGTCATTATGAGAACTGCAGTAGTGTTATTATAGTGAAGATTTCACAACTAGGCCCTAGTGTACTCAGCATGTCATAGAGCCATTGAAAATTTGATACTGTAAATCTGCCCTGGTGCAACTGAGCTCTCTTTTCTCCTGCCTGCCTCTCTTTTGCCTCCACCTCGCTGGAGCAGTCAAACTCTCATGCCACATTCAGGCCAGTCCAAGTACAGACCCCGTTCTGAGCCGAAACAAAGAAACAGCGCAGAGCAAAGCTCTTGGGGAAAAGAAAGTGATGGTGTACGAGGAGTCTGTTTCATTGACAGGACTTGTTTTTCATTCTCCTGCAGGGTTTCATGTTTGGGAAATCGGGAGAGATCCTCACGATGAGGCTGCGATCTCAGTCCTTCAAAGCCATGATAAGACAGGTAAGGCGGCCAGGCTTGCATCTGCCATTCAAAACACAGTGACGTGGAAAGCATATAGATGAAAGAAAAAAAGATATGATTTACCAGCTCTACACAACAATATGTGCTTTGACACATTAGAGTAATGGTTATTTTAAAGGACCATGTCTGCCAGCAATGAAAGCATTAGCACCCTACAGACTTCACCACCGCAGTTTCTTGGTGGAAATGAACGGCTGTCTTAGTGGCTGCTTGACGGAGAATTAGGCTCACAGAGTCATGGTTTGAGCGAGGGCTAGTAATAGGTATGTAGGAGCTCAGATAAGCAGCTGCTGTTTTATTCGTTGACATGTAGAGAGGGTTAAATTGTTACTTTTCATTTCCCGCAGAAGCTTTGCAGCCCCCACAAATGTCACACGTGTAAAAGAAAACGACCCTTATCTCTTCAGTGCCAACAGGATTGCAAGGACCAGCAGCAATATTTAACTTCTTGTTTCATCTTTTACCTCTTTTTTCTGTCTGTTGCATTTTTGTTTGTTTTTGTTTTAAGGCAGCATTGATTGTACTGTTTGAATGGTCAGAATGTCAAACACTTTTTTTGTTCAACAGGACATTGCATGGTTTGATGACAACAAGAATGCTGTGGGCATTTTAACTACCAAACTTGCAACCGATGCATCACTTGTAAAAGGGGTAAATGTTTTATTCTGATGCATATTTTTCATCTAATCAGTTGTACTTTTAAAAATGTGATTGGTGATTATGATTATGTTTTGTTATATATCCACAATTGCTTTATGAGTCCTAATTCTGTCAAGAGAGAACTAGCAATGCAGACTTGCTGGTCACAAAGCTATTTGTCCTTTTGCAAAGCTCCACAGTGCCTGACAGGAGAGTTAGCATGGATTGGAGGAGTGGGGTCTCTCTCAATGATGTCACCACAAGAACCTGTCAAATCACAGGAGTCACTCTTTTACCAGAAAGCCAAGAGAGCCTAGGCTGGCTAATCACAGTTCTACATCAGCTGCACTTGGACAATTGTGATCCAGACTCAAACCAGTGACTATGGGGTCTTGCAGTTCCACACCTTTAATGCCACTCACAGAAGGCACTATATCTATTTAGAGTTTAATCAGATTTATGACTTTCCCTTGATTCCAGGAGCAGGGAAACAAAACTGAATACAGCTGGGAATGTTAAAGTTCATAAAACTAAATGACATGAATGCTATAGTTGAACAGGATGTTTTTCACACATCCTGGAATTAAGAACACCAGTCATTTCATTACCATCACCTGTAAATTTAATTTTGTTGGTATTTAATGGATGTTTTTGCATTTGTTAAAATCAGATAATTGTATTAACATGTTGCTTTTTGTCTTTGTTATAGGCTGCTGGAGCACGACTTGGCTTGGTTACAAGATTGCTGTGCAGCCTGACAATTGCCATAATAGTTGCTTTTGTTTTCAGCTGGCAGTTGACTCTGCTAATCCTGGCTTGTGTTCCATTTCTGGTCGGAGCAAATATCATTCAAATGAAGTCAACAGCAGGACATGCCTCCAAAGATCAGAAATCTTTGGAATTATCTGGAAAGGTACTACGATTCAGATCTGTACAATTTACATGGTTTTCCACATCACAAAAGACTGCTGTCTGACAAAACAGAATACCTTTATAAAAAAGCAGTTTCAGAAATTATACTGGCTGTTTTATATGAAGAATGCTTACTGGTCATTAACAGACATTTGGGAGGATGTTAAATTCTTATGTTGCACTTCTACTCCGCTACATATAAATAATCCCTGATTGCGCACAACTTTACACCCATCTTATCTTGCACTTGACATGCGGTTTCATCAAAGACAAACATGTTTCACACTTGCATTACCAAGATCTTATCTTTGTCATGTTTGTCTCCTACAGGCTAGGACGGAAGTTACATTCTCTCAAACTCTCCACACAAAACAAGTGGCTCTGCTCTACAAACTGTCACGCTTTTCTTTCAGTTTTCCTGATGTTACCAACCCTCCTTAGGACTCCAAACAATCACAGAGGCTTCATCTCCCTTTTTCCCTTCCTCTTCTCCTGGCAGAGTGTCCAAGCCAACAAGCGTATGGTCCCAGCCCATATTGATTTTCTCATCTCTCCCCCTTTTCCCAATCCTTCTTTTCCCTGTCCCCGCTGGAGCCACCCCTTGTTGCTCATGCTCATTCCTTCCAGAGAGTTCAAGTGCACTGTGTCAGTCTGCATTGGGTCAGGGCCTCCTCCTTGGCCCACTCCCTGACCCCCCCCCACCAAGTTGGCGTCCAACTGGTGGAACGTCAGCCCTCGACGCTTCCCCCTCCCAAAGGTTCCATCATCAAACACAGCTGATATTTCTTCTTTGGGGAGTTCAACTTGGAATCCTCATCCACTAGCAAATTTAAGCTAGTGGTAACCCTCTTCCTATTTCTGTGTAAGGCTACTCCGAAGCATCTTTCACTGCTCATACAGAGATGCAATCTCCAGCTAGCCACAGTTAGTGCCGCCACCTGTTTGCTGACTTTCTGCTCCATCAGCTGCATCACACGTGCTTCTCAATTCCGTCATTCCCCATCAGTGCACCTCTGAAGCGCCGCATATCCAAATCTTCTCGATCAAACAAATTCAAGTCTGTATCCTACGTGCTTCTCGCTCAGTTTATCAGGTTATTGTGTTTTTGTTTTAGCAATCCTTTGTGTGGTTTGTGACGGTGCTGATCTTCAGCCACCCCTGCTATTTCTTCAGCAAGCCAAGTTAATGCCAAAGTATTTAAGTACACTATCTGTTTATATTCGCTGTGTCATTGTTAGAAATGAAATATGGCCATTTTGAGTGTCATTAAGACAAAGGTAATCTTGGAATCAAATATTATCTCTTCACAAAAAAAAACATGCAACTGTACACATTTCTTGTCAAAATAGGGAAGCATTTTACAGGTTGCTATATTTTGCTTTTCATTCTATTGCACAGTGTGGAGATGTGAAAATAGGAATCACGGAGAACAAAAAAACATGCACGTCAGTCAATACAGATTCCATATTTGTTGTATCCGTTGCTCTTTTGTATTGCTGTCTTCATGATAATAGCAAGAAATAAATCTATTCGTGCTCAGCAGCAAGTTTTACATTTATTCTTTTGTAGATATCCACGGAAACAGTAGAAAACATCAGAACAGTTGCAGCTTTAACAAGAGAAGACGTTTTCTTTAAAAGGTTTCAAGAGAGTTTACAACCACCATACAGGTAGGGACTTGCTATTGTGTAGATGTCCTGGGACAAGAGTTTTGTAATAATAATTATAATACAACATACGAGCTTCTCAAATTCTGAAGGAGCCTTTATTATTACACTGGAGTCAAACTTTCAGGCAACCACTCTGAAGAAGAGGGCATTTTGTGTTGCTTTCCTCTTACTATGAAAACAAGTGAAATATCTTCTTTACTTTTGACCCACTGAATAACTACCCTACATTTACACAGTGAATAATTCCTTACAACTGGTAAACCTCTCAGGCTGCAATGTATAAAATGAATATTCAAAATGCAAAGTAAGAACCTTATTTAACCTTTCAAACTGAATTCTGTTTCTGTTCTCCAGGGCAGCTCTGTGCAAAGCGCCCATCTACGGCCTGACCTACGCCCTCGGTCAGGCAGTGCCTTACTTCGTCAATGCTTCAATTTTTCGTTTTGGGTCTTGGCTTATTGCGCACTGTTATACAGAGTTTGAAAACGTGTTCTTGTAAGTACCATATTTAATGAAAGTACTCTTTGGAATCTGTTTCTGTCGAAATAGTTGTATACATCTAAAAAAGGAATTCATCACAACGTTTCTTGCAATGTGGTTAGTAGTAGTTCAGTAAAAACATCATGAAATGGCAGTATGTTTACTCAGAGCCATGTTACAATCTGAGGTTTTCAAGATCTGCAATATCCCTTTTATCAGATCATCACTCTTGAAAACATAGCCGCCCCTCGAAAACCCCTCAAGGATCCAGGATCACCTACGGCACTTAGTATGTCGAAGTGGTAGGAGAAGGAGAGCTCCATTCACAGTGTGGAAAATATTTTTGCAGGCATCTTTGAGCTAAAACCCAAATTAATGGATAAATATTATCGCGGCACACTCTCTGCCCTCCCCTGCTCACGATGTGACGTTGCTTTGCCAGGGTGTTCTCTGTGATAGTGTTCGCTGCGATGAGTATCGGACAGTCCTCTTCGTTTGCCCCAGACTTCGCCAAAGCAAAAGCCTCTGCCCAAAGAATAACTCAGCTGCTTGAGAGAAAACCAGACATCGATATCTACAACGAAGGAGGGGAAAAACCAGTAAGTAGCTCAGGAAAAGGAGCAAATGTGCAGTTAACACCAGAAGTACACAAAGACTGTGGGAAACATTCAAAGAAATCTGGAGAAGGCATATACAGTATATCTACGCAGTATATGCAGTAGTGGAAATACTTATAGAAACAGAATAAAGCAGTATATGATGTAAAATTTTGCATTACAGATTAACAATGCTTGATGTCAAAATGAAAACCTAATACAGTATTAAAGTGACAAGCTTCTGTGCCACTTGTTGTCAGAACCCCTGGTTTAAACACATTACAAACTGTAAAACCTACCTACTGTATTGTGAAGAGACGTTCCAGTGCTTGATGAGAGGACAGAGCAATAATGCACTAACATGCCAATTTCTTGTGTTCCAGAGTTCTTTCGAAGGCAACGTTGAGTTCAGTAGTGTGCACTTTGCCTATCCCACCAGGCAGGGCGTGCAGGTTCTGCAGGGGCTCAGCGTGAAGGTGGCCAAGGGGCAGACGCTGGCGCTGGTGGGCGGCAGCGGCTGTGGGAAAAGCACGTCAGTGCAGCTGTTGGAGAGGTTCTACAACCCCGCGGCTGGACAAGTGGTAAGACACAGCCGTAGGTCAGCACCTTCGGAGGGCCAGCTGTTCCATACGGATCGCATCTGGGCCAGAGCTCGTCCAGCTGTTCCATACGGATCGCATCTGGGCCAGAGCTCGTCCAGCTGTTCCATACGGATCGCACTCGGGCTGGAGCTCGTCCAGCTGTTCCATACGGATCGCATCTGGGCCAGAGCTCGTCCAGCTGTTCCATACGGATCACACTCGGGCTGGAGCTCGTCCAGCTGTTCCATACGGATCGCATCTGGGCCAGAGCTCGTCCAGCTGTTCCATACGGATCGCACTCAGGCCGGAGCTCGTCCAGCTGTTCCATACGGATCGCACTCGGGCTGGAGCTCGTCCAGCTGTTCCATACGGATCGCATCTGGGCCAGAGCTCGTCCAGCTGTTCCATACGGATCGCACCCGGGCCGGAGCTCGTCCAGCTGTTCCATACGGACCACACCCGGGCCGGAGCTCGTCCAGCTGTTCCATACGGATCGCACTCGGGCCGGAGCTCGTCCAGCTGTTCCATATGGATCACACCCGGGCCAGAGCTCGTCCAGCTGTTCCATACGGATCACACTCGGGCCGGAGCTCGTCCAGCTGTACCATACGGATCACACCTGGGCCAGAGCTCGTCCAGCTGTTCCATACGGATCACACCTGGGCCAGAGCTCGTCCAGCTGTTCCATACGGATCGCACTCGGGCCGGAAGCTCAGGCAGGCTCTTTAACTGAAATGGCTTCGTGTGAACAAATTAACAATACTGCTGCTTGCTGGAATATTTAGCAACCCGGAGCTCAGTGGTGGCTCCTTTTGCATGTTATACCATCTTGATTGTGTCCACCCGAGATGAGTGAATATCAGGACCGATGATGTGAGGAATAATGCAAAAAGATGCTGCTTAAAATGAAACACATATATATTGCTCTATATCTTGCAAAAATATAAAGCATCCAGAAACATGAAAGGAAACTGTGATGTTTGTTGCATATTCTTTGTTGAAATAAAACATTTAACTCACAAATAAAAATAAACTTTTCTTTCTTTCTCCCTCTTAGCTTGTCGATGGCAAAGACACCAAGTCCTTGAACCTGGCCTGGCTCCGGGCCCAGCTGGGTCTGGTCTCCCAGGAACCCATCCTGTTTGACTGCAGCATCGCCGAGAACATTCAGTACGGGGACTGCAGCAGAGAGGTCTCCCAGCAGGAGATTGAGGAGGCTGCCAAAAGGGCCAACATCCACAATTTCATCCTCAGTTTGCCTCAGGTACTTGACTGTAGCCCTTGAGTCAAGAGAGTTGGAGAGAATATTCAGAGGTCAAGTGAAATTCACTGTCTGATAACATCAACATGTCCAAACTGCCCAACGCATTGCAACATTTATTTTCAAGTGTACTTTTACTGCTTACACAGTATGGTACTGTAAATTGTTATCCTTTAGCTAAGACTTTGATTTCTGAGCTCTTGTCATGTGAGATTTCCTCCCCAGAAGTGACATTTACTGCATGTGTAAACCTCTACAGTGGCATTACTGTCAATTCTGTCTGATATCCAGTGACACTGTAGCTTATAAATGTAATTCTGTATTAGGCAACATTAGGTTTTCACAAAAAAAACTATTTGTCTATAATGTGTAATTTGCATTAGAGACACACCTTCTCCTTGGTCTCCACCCCTGTTTCCAAGAGTGTCTCTGTGTGTTTCTGCAGCAATACAACACGAAAGTGGGGGACAAGGGGGCGCAGCTCTCCGGAGGGCAGAAGCAGAGGATCGCTATCGCCCGCGCTCTGGTCCGCAAGCCGAAAGTGCTGCTGCTGGACGAGGCCACCTCCGCCCTGGACACGGAGAGCGAGAAGGTCAGTGCTCCCCCCTGCCCCTCCGCGACAGGCCGCGCCGCCTCAGTGCAACGACATGTTAGGGGCTGAGCTCCACACTGCGCTGCCCGACAGTGGCTGGGTGGGTCCTCACCGAGTGCTGTGCCCTTCCTTGTCAGATCGTGCAGCAGGCGCTGGACGAGGCCAGGCAGGGACGCACCTGCATCGTGATCGCCCACAGGCTGTCCACCATTCAGAACGCCGACATCATCGCGGTCATCAGGGACGGGCAGGTGGTGGAGCAGGGCACGCACAGCGAGCTGATGGCCAGACAGGGAGCCTATTCCGCCCTGGTCAACGCCCAGGTTTCTGTCTAACGGGCAGTGTGAATTCACTGTGGGAGTCAAGGACTGGGTGCACGAGGATGTCTTCTATTAATGGGACCTGAAAACCCTGAATCTGCGAAGGCAGCAACAGAAGAACACCTGTTAATAGCAGGTGTAGTCTCCACTCAGGTTTCTTATTCGTTTAGGACATGTTCACTGTGAACCCGGGCAAATTAGAATGACTGTATATTAATGGAGCTCACATGTCTCCTTATTCTGAGGGCAAGACGTGCTCAGAACCCCTTGAGCTAGAAGCCCCACAAGAGCTAGAAGCACTTATGTTTGTTACATACACTTGCATTTAACTTCTTCCCACATCATCTTTTGGCTCAAATTATAACTGCTCTGGATTTTCGAAGCAGTCACTGATGGCCTAGCTATGGTGGGTCGCTCGTCTAATCCATATGACGATTTCCATATTTAAATACAGTAACTGTTCAGTTAGCTGAAGCTGCGTAAGTGTCCTGAGACTGCAACAGGCTTTAAGACACCTACAGTACACCTGGTGTAAGTAATCCAGCCAAATGCAGCAAAGAAACTTTTCTCTTGAAATGCCGATAATCAGAGGAACACTGCTGGACTGCAGACCCCAGGGCAGGATCTGTGCAGCAGTGATTCAGGTCTGTCAGACACTCAAAACAAATGTAGCTCCTGAGGCACCAGTGTTGTACCTCCGCTGGAGGGAAATGGACAGTATGTAATATGCAATAACGTTCACAGATGACTTCACTGCTGACCCTGTGGGAGCTGATACTGAATATATCGTTCTACAGGACTGGCTTTTACTTGCTAATGAAATTAATAATTAAACTTTTACTACTTACTGTATATTTTCTAAAAGCTTATTTCTTAGCTTTTATAACACAGCTGTTACAGATTTTTTAAAATCTTATTCAAATTTTTTTAAAATTCCTATCTTTATACTTGCTACATTTTTGTGTTCAGCAATCACTAAAGATCACCAAAATGTCCTCTAATATATTGCTAATTGATAGTATCTGATATGTAGATGGTTATATATTATGCATAGAATTTATTTTTCTATTCTATTACATGTTACAGTTATATGATCAGTATAATTTCTTTTTGTGGTGGGGGCTGATTTGCTGTGTTTTATATGTTCTGTCAATAGTTTGTATGTTTTGTCTGTGACATGAGGAAATTGCACTCGCTGTACTATATCTTAAAATAATGCATACATACTGTACATATCTGAAAAGGAGGTTTTTGTGTTGTATACTGTATGTTTCTATCTAAACAGGTGAAGAAAGATTTCTGTCAGAAAACGATGTTCCTCAAAGAAGTGCTTTTTCAATTATTTAAGCCTTGTGTATAATGTACCATATATATATATATTTGTGTCCATTTTTATGCGATGCAGTTCGGCCTTCTCTTAAAACTACATAAACAAGGATTTTTTTAATACTGCATACATGTAGCAATCTTCTCTTGATAGGCAAGGTGTTCAGGACAAGAAGGAAGCAGAGCACAAAGGATGAGCCAGAAACCTTTGAGGCACTGCCCTAATGAATTATAGATGACAATGTGGAATAGCGCACTGAAGGTGCAGCTGGAGCTGTGCTGTGCAAGACTTTCTGCTGTTTGTTTCATCACTGCTGTTTTTAACCAGCGGTTCAGTGAGAAATCAATCTGTAAAACCTGTTACCTTCTCAGGAGACCAAAGCACTAAAACATGAGTTCACATGTCCATGTTAGCGTGACTGTGAAAGTCAGAATGTTCTTTTTTTTTACGTGCCAGCATTAATTTCTGTGTATTACAAAAAAGAAAATTGGGAAATGGGTCATTTGCCAGGTTTCGGTCGCTTAGTGAAGTAACGCTATGTAGGCGATCTACTGTAGCATGTGTGTCCCACAATGCACTTTAATCTCAAATGTGATGATAATGTTGACCAGTTGCATTAATAATAAAAATATATTAAAAGATATTACAGAAGATGAATAATTTAAAAGGATTATAACGACAGGCGCTTTTCTCCGATGTCTAGGCAGCCGGTATCATACAGTATCAAACCAATCAGGACCAAATATCTGACGTGCTGGGAAAGCGTAGGGTGACACACTGGCACATGGTGATTGGGGGCCCTGGGCGCTATCATAGACCCTGGGTGCTGTCTGTGTGGAGTTTGCATGTTCTCCCCCCGTGTTCGCAGTGGGTTTCCTCCGATTGCGCCAGCCTCTTCCCACAGTGCAAACATGTGCTGGCAGGTCAGCTGGCTTTGGGAAACCTGGTCCTAGCGTGGGTGTGTCTGTGTCTGTGGGTGTCCTGCGCTAGACTGACATCCTGCAGGGTGAACCCCGCCTAGTGCCCTTTGCTTGGGTGGATGGATGGAAATACAAGTCCACACCGTTTTTTAGCAGTGGGGGGTTTAGAGGATTTTCAAGCTAATAGCAGCCCTATGTCTTTTTTTTTTTCTCCACAATATCGTGTAAGCTGTACTTTTTGCGAATCAAGAACTGGGACCAAGGTGCTCAGAGACCGCTCGCTGCCAAAACTCGTGGTCTCCGCTTGCCCTCTAGTGGAGGAACTGTATCAGTGCGGCTTTAGAAGAAACATGGCGAGGGCTCCAAGAAAATAATTCCGGTATTACAGAATAGGTACAGAAGCGTAACAGTAAAAACCGAAAGGTAGGCTACCTCAACACGCCTGAGTACCTTTATCGGGTATAATGGATGTTTTAACAACAGCTCCTTGAAAGGGGAAAGTGTGATCTTCAGATGTCCTCTGGATCAGTTACAGCCAAGCAGTTTCAAAGCAGTCACGCACTTAAACATGTTTGGCAACTGGACAGAAAATAGAAAAGGGGAATTCCTGGCCTGGAGGACTGAAGTCATTTTGTAGCCACGGCATAAACTTCCCCAGTTCCCTTTAATCCGCACATGCATGTAATCATCGTGTTTTCCTTTGCCAGTAGCTAACCTCCTCCTGCCCGTCACAAATTACAGAACGGACACGAAATATTTTAAACTTCCTTGACAATAATTATTGGTTTTTAAGTTAAAGAACAACAACAATGTCGGATCTTAAATCGTAGCGGCACTGAGTCAGTTGCAAACACCTGGAAGATTTATCACGGATTTTGGTGCTAACCACGGCGCTACCCCAGTTACAACTCGGGTCACATGACGCTGCGCTGTACGTGAACGCAGGGGCACTGCTTCACACAGGTGTGCGCCAACAGGTGTGAGTCCGGCCCCTGCCGGTGAGTGCGATTAGTTCCACGTGGGGGATGACAGAACAAAACAGACAGGTAAAAGTGTTTTCAAGGTAGCCGTAACCCATCTACTGAAAACAAGTGAGCAGTTTCTGGATTGAAAGCATTTTCGGCAGATGGTGTATTACTGATGTATCGTGATATTACAGCACAGATCACAAGCGTCATTCTGTGAACAGTCGTCTGATGATATAATCACCACTGGCCTCATCTGATCGACTCGGACATCAGGGTTAGGGTGTTAAACAAGTTTGGCCGATTACATAATTCCTGGTTGGATTCTATAAATGTGAAAAAATACAAGGGCAAAGTAAAGGTTTCCCTAGATCAAATTCCATGTTTTTCTTTATATGGCGCACTGCTCCTGTGCGGTGTTGTGGTTGATCAGCCTGGTGTTTTTAATCGAGTTAACCGCTATACATTCGCGCTGCGTGTCTTCGGTCAAATGGATATTTATTTGCAAGTATTTTCAGTATGTACTGTATGTCAGTGCAGGCATGTGAATTCGAAACGTGGTGTCTGTGTGGCCCTTCTGTGGTTCCGTTCAAGTCGATCGATCTTGAACGGAAGCGAGTGAAAATCACAGAGCCTTGCACAAGTATTCACCCCAGGAGACGTTTTCCTTTACAGTCTACACAATTTACTCCAAACTGATGAGGGTAGAATGTCAATAAATTACATTTTAAAGACCAGAAGAAGATTGTCCATTGCATAATTATTCATCCCCTTTGTTATGACAACCCTCATAACGTAAGGTTCAGAAGAATAGTTTCAAAGGTCAAAACGTCAGGGTAATGATCTGTGTCCGAGTGCAATAAATGAAACGTGCGGCTTCTCCGTGAGTTCTTCATGAGTTCAGTGAGAACTTTAAGCTTGCATAGCGATGTGACAAATCGATCATGAAAACCAAGGAGCTTTGGAAATAAATTAGGAGTAAAGTGGTAGAAATGGCACAAATCTTGAGAAGGTTACTTATCCCTTTGAGTACAGAGGGCTTGGTCATTAAGAATTGAAAAGTACATCGTACCCCCCAGACAGGACTTTGATCAGGCATCCTTGCACCCTGGGCAGCACCAACAGGAGTTTGCACGGGGATGTCCACTGGTGCTTGCACTGGGATGTCCACTGGGAGGAGTTTTGCGCAGGTCTGTGTCTGCGATGGGACGCAGTGTTCATACATCTTGTACCTTAAACAAATCTGGCCTTTATGTACTGTTTGAGAGGCAATAAAGATGCCTTCGCTGAAAAAGACTCCTTGCAGATTTTGTGAGAGATACACCACAAACGTGCCAGAAGGTATTATAGTCAGTTGAGACATATAGTGTCCCCATCACTGTACTGGGACATTAGTCCTGCATTAGGCTGCAGGGTGAGCACCCCCTACTGACCCAACTAACACCTCTTCACACCTGCTGAGCCTATCTGGGCTGCCAGTGTGAGTTGCAGGGTGATATGGTTGCTGGCAAGTTTATGACTCAGGAAGAGTGAGCGTGAGACACTGTGAACTGTAAGGCACATAAGGAAGGTACAGTACATAAACACGCTTTGACTTTCTAGTTTGCTTGTTTACATTCTCAGTCTCTAGGCTCACAAATCCCCAGTTTAACTAAAAGTTTAAGGCTACTGTCCTGCGGCTTGAGCATACAGATCTCCACTCAGCCTCTGCTCCACCTGCGTACACTTATTCTGACTAAACAGCTCTTAACAGATCAGTTTCTGATGAACGGACACAGGTGAGAGACTTGCCCACAGTCAGTGTTTTTTTCCTTCTGCAGGGGTGCAGTGGGTCACCCTTTAGCCAGCACACCTGAATGTAGCGCTTCTGAAAAGTGAGACAGGAGTGATGCCAATGGCCAAATCAAAATTCAAAAATTTTAAGAGCCGAAAGCAGATACGAAGAAATGCCTCCGACTGAAAATTTCAATCAGTTTACCCCCGATTTAAATTAGCCAGTGGATTGCAAAATCCAGAAGACACAGGGCTTCCCTAGGACCTTATCTGGGAACCTGGTTGTGAAGTTAGTTTTGCATTTCCATACACTTGTCTGTTGAGAACATTAGATTTATTGCCACAGTCCTCCAATTTCTTTTGTATGGCACTTGTGCTGTTTCCACTGGTGTCCCCAGTCTCCATACGAGCACTGGCTACTAAAGTATGCTACTAAAGTTTATTTCGTGGCCTTCTCAAGTCAAAACAGACGTGAGTCTTGCCCTGTCTCGACTCAGACTGTTCTCTGGCTCTTGAGGGTCTCATGATTGACATGGCCAAAGAGGCGCTGTGCGTCCCTCTGGGTAGATGGTGAATGGGCAAAGGCCAGTCTTCACAAAGAGCCCGGGACTGTCACGGGTCCCCACCACGCCTCACTTGCTTTCTGGCCGCCGTTTTTCCCCGATTATAATTCAGGTTCTCATTCTACAGACAGCTCGGGGTGCTGTCTGTTATTGCACCTTCGGTTGTTACTTTTGTATAATACTTATTGTATAATACAATAAGTATTTGGTATAATACTTATTGGTTGCAAAGAAGGAAGATTTTAGAAACCAAAATTAATTTTGGGAGTTGGATTACAGATTTTACTGACGTTTTACTGCAAAACTGGGGATGCTTATTGACTACAAAACTGCCTGCAGAAATTGTTCAGACAGAGCTATATTTATGTGTGTATTGATAACATGTCTACTTCTTTATACGAATGTATTCAAACTGATAGCCTGACTACTTTCAGGAAACAGAGTCTGCCGAGACCCCCGGATCAAATAGTTACTAAAAACCAAATGTGTCCAGATGGGTGAAGCAGTGCCCTGTGTTCTAAATGTAAATTTTGTTCTAAACAATTAAATAAAACATCTATTCACATGTATCATCATACATACTGATGATCTTAAATGTATACATTAGTCTGTAAGTAATGGAATGGGTTCAGAAAGTAATCTGATTTATTAAAATAATATGAAACACAATATGAAAGTATTTCACAACTAAAAACATTATATCCACATCTTGCTTGATGGGTCTGATTTAATTCTGTCTGTAATGTTCACTTTTTTGATGTGCGACATATTGTAAGCCAAAGTGTTTTTGGCTTATGAACCTCTGTCTTGAGAACATGTGCACAAGCACTCTTCCTGTTTAGCATGGAGCAGTGGCTGTCTAACAAAAGGGCCTTGATTATCTGCTTCCCCAGCGTAGACAGGGAATGTCAGAAGCTTGGCATGTTTACAGCAGAGCTGAACTTGCTCTATTTAAAGATGTGAAGATGTCTTTGTTTTCTGCCTGTCAGCATAGCGGTTAGCCTAGCAATTAAGGAGCCATCTTGTTGTGTAAGTGCATATGAGTAAGACACATCTCTAAAGTAAAAGATAAAGGCAACCTGTATTGTGAAAGGGTTGTACTGTAAAATACTTTTGACAGTCCGTAGGGTTATTTTGGGACGAGGGTCTCAGTGGAGATTGATTTATTGTCAAAATCCAATCTGACTTCTCAGTCCTTGATTTGCGTTCTCTGACTGCCATTCTGAATTCGTGATGCATTAAGTATTTAATTAAATAAGCTGGAATTTTGTTCACGCTCATTTTAAATGAACCTAAAAGATAACATTTCTTGTACTTGTCACAACATCTTCCTTTCAGCTAGAAAAAAACAGATCTTACTTGACCCTTTTCTAATTGTAACAGAGCAATCACAAACGCACACAACCAGAATCTGGTCTTACCTTGCAGTCAAATAATTGGTTTGAAAAAAGCATGGGCATGCAGTAATAAAAGCATTTTGCCTCTGCTTCAGATTACTGTTGTAAAGTTGAGTGTAGAATTGCACGTGGTTATCTGTGATATTACAGAGACTGGGTGAAGATGTCCAGAGCACTGGCAATGTGTGCATGGATATACGGCCATGCGGTCCCACCTTCATCCTTCTTCAGGAAAGTGGAGGTGAGATAAGCAGACCAGGGCTGAGGTTCTCAGGCCATGCCTGGCATGAAGTCCTTGTGAGAGACTCCTGAGAAGCAGGTTTACTGGGACATTTTCTCCGGCATTGATGAAGGAGAGCCTGCACCTGTTCAGGATAGTGGGTTTCTGCTGAAGGGCCTGCCCATGTTAAAGTTAGGATACCTTGTCATTCCCCAGTGCAAAGCGTGATTTAGTCAGACTTCTGTTTGATACTTCAAGGCCGGAAGATTCTGGAGGTTTTGTGACTTATCTAGTTATATCTATATCACTATAAGAAATCTCCTGTTTCCTACAGTGTATGGAATTGGGTTTTGTATCTTGGTTTTGCTCACAGTTTCCTGCCTTTACCGCCTGCCTGTGAAAGATAGTGGCCCATCTGGCACTGCCTACTGTATGTGTTGCTGGGATGGCCTGTATTCAGGTCAGCAAAGTTTTGCTGTGTCTCAGGCGGTATTTCGACATGATCGACTTTGAGCACGAGTCTAACTCCAGCAGGAACATCCCGTGAGATCCATTTCCTGGTCATGATTAATTCCAGCTTGAGAACGCACTGCGCTTCTGCAGACCAGGGCAGCAGATGCTTTGCAGACGACATGCAAGCGTTGTCTTCCAGTTGTCTCACAGACCCTGCCACAGCAGCATTCATGGCACAAGTGTAACTATTATCTAAGGTGTTTATGGAAGTAACTACTTGTTTTGTTGTGTGTGTTATTAGTGTTATTAGAGATATGAAGTTTGGAATTTTAACATTGAGGTTTTGTATAAAAGCGCTAGAAAGCAGACGACTGCTCCTATTTGTGTGTGCTGCATGCAGGGTAAGCCTCTTCTGCCAGTTATGGGTCTCGCAATCTGTATGGCTCAGGCCTAGAGAAACATTGGAAAGGCAGAGTGTGGCACACCCAGATGTAGACTTTGGCATTCAACGCTCTGCAGGAAGGTGTTCTCACAGGAGATTTCAACTTTCTTCAAATGAATTAGAAAACGCACTGTGAGGCGGGCTCATGCCGCAACACCTGGGGCACGAACCCGGGTCTCTGGCATGACACGGCGGGAAACCAGCCGAGTGAGCTAAAGGAGACCTCCCCCCAGCCCGGGCGGCTGAGGCCCCTGCTACGCGCAGGGAGAGCGATGACGTCACCGTGTCCGGACGAGCTCCGCTGCATCACCAGGGGTGTGAACTTTGTGAGACTCAAATGGTAGACATGGCTAACAACCGCCTCCCACCTGACTGTGTTTGTCAGAAAGCCTGTGCTGATCTGGCCAGAGCCAAACAGGGGAATGAACCATTAGAAAATGTGACTCTAAATACGACGTACATTCAATCACACTGTGACACTGTACAGGCAGAGTACAGAGTTTGGAGGACTGAGGCAGTGGAATGGGACACTTTGGGTTTGGATTCAGTGGGGATGGATGGTGACAGTTTACAGCACAGAACAGATTTAGCTCAAGTAAGGAAGAGAACCCTCTATACATTTTTTAAAAAAGAAAACTAACAGGATTCTGTTAAATAAAGAAAAATAATGCATTGTAAGCACAGGTAAAAATGATATTAGAAACGAGAAGAGATCAAGAAAAAGTATTATTTTTTAAATTATTAAAACAGCAAAAACAAAGTAGTGAAGTAAATTATTGCCAGCATAGCATTGGGAACCTTTTAAATGATGAAACAGGAATAGCTGATGGGTTAAATAATTATTTTAGTCAGATATAATCAACTACATGCATCTGTCTGAGGAAGGAAAGAGTTCTGTATTAAATCATATTTTTGTAGAAGATGCAAAAGTGGTGCAGATACTTAAAGCACTTAAGTTAAACAAATCTCCAGGGCATGATTACGGTTTTCTAACAGTGTACTTAAAGAAATTAGACGTTATTCATAGGTCATTAACAAAACTCTCCGAACAGAACCCTCCAACTGGAAAATTGCTAATGGAGTGTCCATCCATAAGAAAGAGCATCGAAACTGAACCAAATATTGCTGTATGTCTCTTATGTGTTTAGTTATAGAACTAAAATAGTGAATTTTGTGTGTTCTGGGGACATTTAGGAAAGACTTGATGTAGGAATATGTAAAAAGTATTTTTTTTCATTAGCCTTCTCAAAAAGGATCAATTTTTAAAATTGCAGACGGTAGGCATTCAAGGGAAAGTGTCTGTGCTTGAACTGAGAAATAGCTGATGGATAGAAAACAGAGAGTAGACTCTCAGACTGGGGTGATGCAATACGTGCAGTTTTGTTTTTGCAAATTTTGTTACAAAAAAACAATGTTGTTATTTGTCACTGGGTTAGTATTAGGATCAGACCCAATTCCAATTTCATATTAATAATCTAGACTCAGGTCCAACTAGTAAACTAATTAAGTTTGCAGATGGTACCAAATTAGGAAGATTAACAAATATGGCAAAAGCTGCAAAATAAAACAATATTTTGAAAAAATTAAAGACTGGGAAGACACTTGGAAGATTGTTTAATGTAGACAAGTGCCACGTTTTTAGCACATGCAGGTAGAAATACCTTCAACTGTAGCTATTAATGGGAAAGGGTGAATTTTATGTATAATTTTCATGGCTGGACAATGTGGGAAAGCAATAAGAAAGCAATTTAGGATATAGTTAAAAGCATAGAATTAAAAATCAGTCAATTTTGTCTTGAAATTTTACACTTGTTTGTCAATTATAATCCTGTGAGAAATATTGGTGAACATGTGACCAGTACATGTTACATGTACACGCTGCTCTGAAATCGGTCCATGGAGGAGCAGCCACATCCATCCCTGGTTTTAAAGGAATGTTCTACGCTGACGTTAAAAGAACAGAGTCGTTTTAGACTTGAAACGAGAATACTATGAGCAAAACCGTTTTAAGTATTTAAAACCCTCAAAGGCATTGATAAAGTCAAACTAATGAACTTTTTCGGAATATGCGGTGAAACGTACCAGAGAACGTAGTTTACAGGAGGAAATTACAGGAAAGTGCATTTAATCTGAGAAGAAGAGGCGGATTTTTTGGAGTATGGAAATCATCCGTGTTATTGAAGCTCATTCCCTGTCTGCTTTCAAAGAGTGTCTGGATGAGATCTTCAGATCAATTAGTTACTAGAAACCATACGAGCTACATGGGTCTAATGACCTCTCGTTTCCAACTGTCTTTATGCTGCTTTGCACTAAAGTTAACTAACTTGAGCACTTTAAAACCGTGAGTTATTTTGAATCACAACATCTTCAGTTTACAAATGTTTCGCACCTATTGAAAACGGTAGGATATTCTGCTAGAAGTATTTCAGACGTAAAGGGTGCATTATGATGAAAATAAATTATTAATAGTATAAACACGTTTTTAGTTTATTTTTACGGTGCACTTTATAAACATAAATTTGTATTTAAAATGAGCGTTTACTGTTTAAAGCCTGTGAATACGAAGATAATTCCCTTCTTTGCACAAAAGCTGCGGGTTCTTTCCTTGAGCTACACAGTGCGGTACCAGTATATGAGCGCACGGGGGCAATGTTGACTGATTTTACACACTATTTGGGTTTAATTTAAGACTCTTCTCGTCTTGCACTTCTAAACCCTCGTTAGGACGTACGATATTCAGATTGATGGTAAAACTTAATAAGAAAACCCTTTAGGATTCGATGTCCGTCCCTTTTTGCAGCTGATAAGATCATAAGGCACGGAAGTACACTTGAACTTCGAGAAAAAAAAGATGCTGTAAACTGGATCGAATAGCCGGATCATTGATGAGCTACCAGACGCATTCTTCACCGCGGAATAAAAGGAATAAATGGTACTATTATAACAAATTTAAGTTCATAGAAATTTAAATATATATTCCGTTTGAGGTATGCAGTGGCGTAAATTTACAGCCCCAAGAAACATCTTGGCCATCTCTGTATCTCGCCATTATCGGCACTCTTCACAACTTCCAGCGAGGAAGAGCAGTGCAGCGTCAGGCTTTTTGTGATTCTTACGAAGTTCCTTACAACAGTATCATTAAACTTCTAAATATTTATCATTAAACTTTTCCAATCGCCTTATTTGTGTGCCTTTGTTTCTGATATTTAACAGGCTTTAAATTAAAAAAGAGGAGTTTAAAAGCACTTTTCTAACAGGGGCAGCGATTTTACTACCAAGAGATCAACGAATCCGACCCTTAAAAAGATTGTGTCGTTAGCACACCTTCGTCAAGAATTCCAAATGCAATTTGTCGTTTAGAATTGTTTAGACAAATCACTTTCTGTGTACGATTTTTTATATTAATTTTTCTAAATATATCTCTGCTTCGAATAAAATAGAAAACATTTTAAGAAGTCGGAAAACAATTATGCAGTCTTCTTTGGAGATATCTTGCCCATACTCTCTAAGTTATTATATTACGAATGTAAATGTGTCTGTATTTTATAGAACAATTTCAATAAATATAGTCATGCACCAATTACACTGGTCGTTTCTTTTCACGGGCAATACTATATCAAACCGCAGAATTATTTTTTTAATGTTCGATGTAAGCGATTAATAACCGCGCCTCTCTCATATAATCAAGTTTCCTAAATTGTTAATTAAGTGAGAAAAATGGGATATAAAATGAACCTGTGGGCTGCGGCGATTTTGACAGGCACTTAACGTTAAAACAGGAAAGCCAACGATAGGTCGAACAATCAGCCGGTTTGTTCCCAATGTAACTAGTTTTCTTTTTTCAGAGTTTTAATCTTTAAAATATAAATTTGTGTGTTACTGCCTGATTTTTAGGACAAGTTCAACTAAGACCAAATCTCTTATTCCGCACTTTAATGCGTGCGGAATAAGCGAGCTGCAAATGTCGATATGTATACTTAAGCAATCCATTCGACTAGAGTTAATTTAACAATTGAAATTTGTCCTATTTTTTTCAAGGAATGACCACGACGCACTTAATGGCAACATTTACATCGAATATCGTATACAGACGGTTTTTTATTAATTGCAACATAATTCGATTATTTTAAAAGACGCCAATTTGAGTGTTAATGCTTGTAGAGTAGGTTCACTTGATAACGTTTAAAAATTAATATATAACGATAACTTAAAGCTTGAGACGCTGGATACATCCGACAGCATGTATGTTCTCAAAAACTGCCTATATTGCTTTAAATTAAACTTCGTCTGGATAAAACAATAATTTGTGTTTCTTACATTTTTAGGATACAGTATAGGCTGTCACCTTTCCCTAAGACTTAATTCTACTTTTTTTAAAGTTCTTCGTATGTAGTCAAGAATTATCTTAATAAAAAGCTCATCTTCAAGCCAGTTTCATTTGCGAGGTGCTTTTATTTTCGAAGCGGCCTAATTTAGAATTAAACGACCCGCTGTAATGAGCACGGCAAATTCCTTGAATATTCTACAGCCACACTAAGCGATATTCAAACAACTTCCTATTCTTTCAAAGAGAATCGACACCTTTGAATTTCATGTAAAAGCCTTTTAAAACAATTCAGCTTTTAAAATGAAATGAGGTGAAGGGGCAGAGCCTGGTCACTGCACAACTGCAGTGCAAAGCAGGCTGTGCAAATTGATTTGTTTTATTATTATTATTATTATTATTATTATTATTATTATTATTATTATTATTACTTGTCTTATTCAATCACAAGTTATAAAACAACAAGTAACCCCAGCAGAAGAAAGAATTGTGAAATTCTTTCGCCTGGTTTGTGGAAATAAAACTCACTACATAGTCATTCCAGCTTTAGATGGTTTGATTGGGCCTTTTAACAGGTAGTTTTGTGTGTGAGTTATTAATATAAAACCGGCAATTGCTCAAACCTTACAATTTATACAGAGTTACAGGGTGTTTGGTCATGCAGCTTGCATTTAAAGACAAACTCAGGCGGCAGATTTGAAACCATTCTGACTTTATTACGAGGCCTCACGTTAAAAAGCCAGTCTGTTGCGGAATAGAAGCGAACTGAGACTGCTGAACCGGTCGGCATATTCAAGTAAGTAGGTACATGCTCTGCTAAATAAAAATATGATTCAACATTGATCAAAGACATTTTGCTTCTCTGATTTTTCTTCAAAACCTAAAGAAAAACTCGAAGTGCATTTTAATAGACCTCAAGACACAAGTCCGACTTGTGGATAAACAGAACTGCCACAGCAAAGTTTTTATATATTTCTTTTTTCTTGACAAACTTGAAAATTTACTCCAATATATTTTCAGATATTTACTCGAGGCAATTTACAAGAAAATAATATACAAAACTCGTCTCCTGGACAAATACATTTAACACCTTTACACTGGTGTTTGTATAATATGCTAATCTATCACATTTTTCCCAGTTTTACAGTGTTTTGCAGTTCATGTACGTTCACTATGGTTACAGCTCTGAAGAAAACGTGGCAGGGCTTTAACACAAAGTGGAATAAAAAAGGCGCCCAATTTGGGAAAAGTACATGTATAGTACGTCTTACACAGGTTCCTCAAAACAAATATGGATCACTTATGCTACAGATGAAGCGAAAGGTAGATAAGGACACTATTGTTTGTTTGTTTGTTTGTTTGTTTGTTTTCGTGACATTGCTACGGCTTGTACTGACAACAGTACAGTTCCCCAAAGAGCTGATTTCGGAAACCGGGATGTGCGCGAAGGTGGTACGGCTTGTTGTGGTTTCTAAATTAAAAGGTGATCGCTCTGTCTCTGGACCACGGGTGAAGCCCCTTCTCTTTAAAATAATTTTGATTATAAATTATATATAATTTATTCTAAACGTTGATTTTTTTTTTTGAAAGCTTAAACTTGTTCAAAACAACAGGTCAAAATGGCTTTCCCTTCAGTATTTGGAAGAAACTGGCGTGCAGTCGAAATATAGTGTAGATAATAACGATCGAAGCTGTCCTTACCTACCCACATAATCACTTTTCAAAGCGTCTTTTGATGTGACTCGAGTTCATTTCTGGGACTTCTCTAGCAATCGGTGGCGAGGTTCTCAGATACACGAAGCTGTCCGAAAATACATTTACTTTTCTAGTCATGTGTACAAGTTGACGACCTGTCTCTGGAGGGGGTTGTCCTGATCCTTCCCTCATTCAATAGAGTTATTGTGCCCGTTCATGCCGGGCGCTGGGACGGGTTCCGGAGGCTGCAGTAAGTCCGGGGACTGGCACGGGGGGCTGCCGGGGGTACTGTGCTCGCTGTCGGTATCGCTGCCCTTTTTGCCCCCGCCGCCGCCGGACCCCGAGCCGGCGGAGCCGCCGCCTCCGGCGCTGTGCGTTTTAACGTGCTTGCTGAGGTGGTCGCTGCGCATGAAGCGCTTGTTGCAGACCGGGCAGGCGAACCTCTTTTCCCCGGTGTGCGTGCGCAAGTGCCGCTGCAGCTCGTCCGACCGGGTGAACCTTTTCCCACAGAACAGCCAGTTACACACGAAAGGTCTCTCCCCTGTGTGCCACCTCAGGTGCGCCTTGAGGTGCGACGTCTTGCCGTACACCTTGCCGCAGCCCGGGATGTGGCAGCTGTGCAGCCCCTTCCTCCTCAGGCTGGCCCCGGCCGGCCCCAGCCTCTCCGCCTCCTGGCAGTTCGGGCAGTCGCAGGTGGCCCTGCCCGAGTACCGGCGGGCCGACGACCGCGGGGAGCCGGCCAGCGCGGCCGAGGGAGCGCCGGACAGCATGGTGCCGCCGGCCCCCGCTAGCGGAGACGGGCTGGACTCCGGGTAGGAGGCCGGCAAAACGGGCTTAAATCCGTCCATCAGGTGCTGACCCGTCGCCAGGAGGTGCGGGGAGGCGCCGGTGCTGAACGCCGAGTGGCTCAAGCCGGAGTAATCGGAGTTGTAGCCTCCCAGGGGCGAGTGCAGCCCGCCCGAGTGCAAGGGGCTCTGCAGCGCCGCCCCGTTGGGGTTCTGGACATCGATCCACCCGGCCCCCACGTCCCACCAGGCGGAAGCGCCCGTGGACCCCACGTCCCCCGCGGGCAGGCCCGCGTGGGGCGGCTTGAACCAGGACTCGTAGGGGTGCGCCACGCTCATGCGGGGGTATATGCCCTGCAGGCTGTCCACGGACGTGTGGACCTTGGAAATAAACACCGGCTGGTGGCTCGGGTCCTGCGAGCTGTTCGACACCGACGCCTGGAACACGGAGTAGTCATTCCCGAAGGGCGAGTTGGACGCGGTGCTGGAAGTCAAGGAAAAGGCACTGGATCCCGTGGAGCTGTTGGTGCCGAAGGAGTCGGGCAGCCCGGCTCCGTTCCTGGACGAGCCGGCGACTCCAAAGCCGGACAGGCTGGATCCCAGGTTGCAGCTGCTGGCGGCGGATCGCTTCCAGGGATGAAACCCTTTCCCAAAAGACGAAGAAGTATCCGAAATCGAGGATGGCGAAGGGCTGGGACTTCCGATCTTATTACAGGTAGCAGCTAGCATGGCTAATGGAGTCGATCCTAACCGCGGCTCTTCCTGGTTAGAAAGAAAGCAGGTATTAAACAACCGTTTGCAAAGACTTGCGCGTGTTTTGTTTTTTTTTAATAAAAATAATGGACGATGTAATATGTATAATTACTAACATGGATCTCATGGACATGAATATAATTCGAAAGGTTTTTTTTTAAAAATAAATTTAACCGGTACAAAGCAACGTGTGGCTTAAGTGCTGCGTTTTTTTTGCAGGATTTTATAACTTGTTGTTGTTTTATTTCCCCGAAAACGGCTGCAGTAGGGGTGTAGCCAGCGTGTTTCATATTACACCGTAAATCCGCGCTGGCAGCATACCTGTGGAAGACGACAAACACGAAAGGAAAAAGAAATAAGACGAAAAAAAAATCAGGATAAAGTTCTACGTCTTGACATGTAAGAAGTCACCTCTCCCGAGCCCAACAGTCAGAAGTTGGTAGGAAATGCGCTGTCGTGTCGTCGCTCTCCTTAAAGTAACTCGGCCTCTTTCTTCAGACCCACTTGCTTAAAACATAATCAAGAGACTGGCTGCCCTTCTCTGACCGAGCTTATTTTAATCCCTCCACTGGACAATAAAAGAACTAATTAAACCAGGAAGAAAATCCTTAGACTCACCCCTAGAAGTGAAGTTGCCATCACAAAAAAGTGCCCTCCTCAGAGGATCTTTTTATATTTATAAATCAGAGGTCTGTTTTTTTTTAGAGGTGTGCAATACAATGATCTATTCCGCCCATTCCACCACAATTGTAGCTCCTCTCCGGCTTTGAAGTACCGCTGGGACACGGGCGGCCAATCAGAGTCCCGGCACCTCCGCTCTGCCACAGTCTAGCGTGAGGTCATCAGCGGAGCACTTCGCCGGCCCCTCCCCCTCCGCCCCCCCCCTCCGGGATAAAAGCCCACGAAGGAGGCAGAGTTAAGGAAACGTGCCGTGGGCTCCTTGCAAAAGTTTTCCCGGAAACCTCTCTGTCTCGTGTGCTGGGATTACTGCTACCACGACTGTACGGCTTCGCGCAGGGCGCAGTCATAATAAAACTGATCCATTCCTGCCCGTCTTCCCAGGTCGTCACGTGTCTCCTTCATGTTCCTTATCGATCGCACAGATCCCCCTCTCGTTCCCATAAGGGCAGGGAGATGCTGCAAGCTCGGGTCCGACCTGACTCTGCCTCCAGCCTGCTCGCTTCTCCTGTCGGACCAGGGCTGTACGTGCCTGGGTCATTTTTTAAACATTAAAAGTAGCGTCACTTGCTTTAAGGCACTTATTAAAAACAACAGCTACAGGGCTGAACAAAGAACAGCATTGTTGAATTCACTAGAACTTAAAAACCGTACTATTACCTCCAGAGCCCTTCACTGTAATTGTACTCAATCGCGTTGCCTCTATAAGCTCTAATTAAAAGGGACATGTCATGTACTCACCCGGATTTTTTTTTTGTTTGTTTTGACAGAAAATAGATCTTTTAGAGCAGGAAATTAAAACCCATCTCAAGTGTCGCCGGCGAGGGTAAGTAAACGTTTTAGTACAAAATAAACATCAAGAGCACACGGAGCCTTTACGAGGTCTGTGGAGCTCCGTGTAATGTGCTACCTTACCTTCTCCTTCTCCTGGGAGGGGGCGGTAGGGGTGGGTGACGATTAATGATATCCTTAAAAACTTTGTGAAGGAGGGGGCTCTTTGGGAGATCAGCGCCGTGTTTGTCGGACCTCGCTGTTGGGGACGAGTGTGGCATGTTGAGAAGGCGTGGCCGGACTGCCCCGGAGGAGGACCGGGTGGGGAGAGGGAGGGATACCGCTTAACACATAAAAAAGAATTAACTTCATCGCGTTAGCCCCTCTCCTTTAATTTTATTCATGCAAAATGTGCATGTTTGTTTTAGGTAGTATACATTTAACCCGGAGTTTGCTTTAGCGGCGCTAACCTGTGCTGCGTTCCTCTTCCAGATGTGCGCACCAACAGTTATCCATTCTGTTTTGGTTTTTATTTTATGTTATTATTTTGGAAACAAATTTGCGCTTGGTCGGACTGCAGATTGTACACTACCGAAATCTCCGTGCGTAGCTGTAGCATGTCTGTCGGTCGATTTCTTTTTTCTCCGGGAAATCTA